>NC_089238.1:34417660-36817660 GCF_963924675.1 Phocoena phocoena | reverse complement strand
ATTCTGATATTAACTATAGGTAAGACAATATGAATTCAGGAATACTTGATTTATACGTGAGCTGCAACATGTCCATGGGAGAGAAAAAACAAAACTTGTGTATCTTGTCCAAAAGTTTATTGATTACATGTTTAAGTTGTTCACAGTTCAAACCTTTCTCATGTCATCACGGCATTTACTACTACACAAACACCTCACAACATCCACCCTAATTCCCCTCCTGAGGAAAACCTATAGTTTCTTTACTTTTATTCATGGTTACTTGGTTAATTGTGATATATTTAAATTTACATCTGGTATCATTTTCCTTAATCTTGAAGGACAACACTACCTGTAATGGTTCTTGTAATAGTAGTCTTATAATGGTGAATTCTCTCCCCCTTTTTATGTTGGAGAAAAAGAAAAGTAAAGTATTTCACCTTTATTTTTTGCAGATATTTTTGTTGGGTACAGAAATCTAAGTTTACAAATGTCATTTTTCACTATGTCGAAGTTGTCATTCCATTGTGTTCTGGTTTGCATGGTTGCTGGAGACAAGTCTGCTGTTATTTCTTTATCTTCTTGTATATGTAATATTTATTTTTTTCCTTCTGGATACTTTTAAGACTATTACTTATAAACGTTTTACTGTTGTTGTTGTTGTTTTGGGGTTTATTCAAATTGACATGGTGTATTTTGTTGTGGTTTTCTTCATGTTTCTGCTGCTTGGGGTTTGTTGAACATCTTGGGCCTGGAGGTTAATATTATATTTCTTAATGAATTTGGAAAAGTCATGGTCATTATATATCTTCAAATATTTTTTCTGCTCTACTTCCTCTCCTCTTGGAACTCCAGTTGCATATACATTCATCCACGTCAAGTTTTCCAGCAACTCACTGAGACCTTTTTTTCTCTCATTGTTTCATTTTGATAGCTCCCATTGTTATGTCTTTAAGTCCTCTAAACTTTTGTTCTGCAGTATCTAATCTGCTGTTAATTTCATACAATGTAAATTTTATTTAAGAAACTGCACTTTCCATTTCTAGAAGTTCTATTTAAATTGTCGCCCATGCTTTCCTCTATCTCTATTGACATATGGAAAATATTTATAATAAGTGTTTTAATATGTTGGTCTACAGTTTTCTCTTTCTTTATCAGTTTAGGTCTGTTTCTATTGACTATTATTTCTCCTTGGTTATATTTTTCTGTTTCTTAGATTTCTTTTCTGAATTTTATCATATTTCTCATATTTCTTTAAATGTTACTGTTCTTTGTTCATGAATGTGCATTATATTATTTGGATTCTGTTTAACCCTCTTTTTTTTTTTTTGCGGTACGCGGACCTCTCACTGTTGTGGTCTCTCCCGCTCTGGATGCGCAGGTTCAGCAGCCATGGCTCACGGGCCCAGCCACTCCACGGCATGTGGGATCTTCCTGGACCGGGGCACGAACCCGTGTCCCCTGCATCAGCAGTCAGACTCCCAACCACTGCGCCACCTGGGAAGCCCTAACCCTTTTATTTTTAATTTTGTTAAAGTAGTCCAGAGCAGCTAATATGAATACAATACTGAAGTATTGTATTAGTAGAATAGTACTACTATTCTACTATTGTATACAATAGTACAAAAGTATTAATAATATAATAGTAGAATGAAGTACTATTCTACTAATAGTACAATAGTATTCTGAGGACTATACACATTGCTCCCTGCATTAGGTGGTCTTTCTACTCTGGTTAGTAGAAACATGAACTTTTGGTCCTTATGTGAGCTATCTGGATTGTTCTGTTTATTCTTTTCTGGCGTTCCCTTCTCAAGTCTTAAGTACCTCAGATGCATGTGCAGAAAACTGCTTAGTTTAGTTTAGAATCCAAGGGGACCATTCTGTAGATACCTAGAACAATCTGTGAAGTTCCTGTCTAGTATTTGCTCAACTTTGAGCTAACTTGGCCTCTCCAAATTCTAAACTCTGTCTCTTCAACTCAGCAAGGACAGTGGGCTCTGTTTGAGTTCTCGTCCCTGTGCTGAAGCCTGAAACTTTCTTTAGTCAGTAAACTGAGGCTATTGTAGGTCTCACTTTTATTTTTATTATCTTCTATTTATCATTATCCTGTGCTGCCTATTGATCAATATCTTAATAAATTTGTTTCATGTGGTTCATAGGTGTACCTTGAAGCTTATCCTTCCTTCCTTATCTTAATATAAGAAGACATCTTATGAAGAGAAGATAAGTATTAAAAGAGTAATATCACATATTTGTGAGTCCCCTCCTTTTTTAAACATCACTCTCCTTTCATTCTATAATATGGGACTCAATTACCATTAAAAAATATAGTATTCTTTTTTCATGGCCCACCCATAGCCTTAGATCTCATATATTTAATCAGAACATTGTTCAATAGATATTTCAAGATGTTAACACTTACTTTAGAGAAATCTGTGTCTGAACCAGCTCTCAGGATCTCTGCTTCTTAGTTGTCATTAATCCCATCCTTTCTTCCATCTTCATATTTCTTTGTTATAAATTGTACGTTTAAGTGCTTTTGTTAAAATATACATTATATATGTTTTACAGTTGTAGCTATTTATTTGTTTCTCAGATGATGGGTTTATTTATACATATTTTCTAAGTTAGTTTCAAGGGAGAAGAAAATTTCAGTGTATTTTAAATGCAGTGGAACAGGTACACAGAACTATGCCTGTGAAGCAAATATTTGGGGGAAAAAATGTGTCTACGTTTAAGTGTCCATACTTTTAAAAATAAGTATGCATGTGTTATGTCATTAATGTATAGCCACAAAAATTTTCTTGTATGTAGAATGCCCATTGCATATATTTTTCTCAAGTTGCTGGGAGCCCTGTTTAATTCCTCAAAATATATTTTTTATATTTTCTATTTACTATAGCCAATTTGCAGCAAATAACCACCAAGCTTCTTACAAAGAAAGTAGATATCAGTACTAAAACTGGAAAATGATATATTATCTCCACTCTGAAGTGCCTACCTCATACAGGGTAGATAAGTGCCAGCATTATATATATCCTATAGATAGGAGAGTATTTGGAAAGAATTCTTTTCCTCAAAAGAAAATCAGGTTTAAGAGAGGAAAAAGTAAAATACCATTGACACCAAACCATTGAGAGAGGAATTCTACCAGGAAAGTACATAGGCTCAGGGTTCACTTTAAAAGGTAGCACACATTATTTCTAAATGGATTTTTAAAATCCATTCTCTGGTTTACTGTTTGTATCACTTTGTATAATTAAAAGGTTTCCTCATGTGTAGATTTTCAATTTCACTACTTGTGGGCTTTTAATAGGTAGGCAGGTTTGGAAAGGAAGTATATGGTTCATAATGTTTGAAATGATCTATTGCAGACAGTTTTATAGAAAACAGATACCTCCAGTGTAATATGCAGTTCTACTTATCTTAGAATCATGTGATATACACAGCACAGCACATTTCAAAATTTAAGATCCTTTTTTTTCTATTCTAATTCCATTTAGCCCACTGTTGTAATCTGTTTTATGTCTGTGTTTTAATTTTGTTTATGTCCCCTCTAACAATGTACTTAATATCTCAAAGTGCTTTGCCATAAGCTCTAAGAAAGACATCTTTTCATTACCACAAATGAATTACTTTTCATAAGTCTCATTACCCATATAGTTCATTACATCTCTCTTCATATCAGAGCTTTCTTCCTCTCTCATACAAACACACACACGTGAGAAAATAAAGATAAATCAGGAGCTTGGGATTAACATACACACACTACTGTATATAAGATAGATAACCCACAAGGACCCACTGTAGAGCAAGGGAACTCTACTCAGTATTCTGTGATAACCTATATGAGAAAAGAATCTGAAAAAGAATGAATATATGTATATGTGTAACTGAACCACTTTGCTGTACACCTGAAACTAACACAACAGTGCAGTTTAACAGTGCTATAATCCAATTAAATTAAAAAACAAGAGCCATATGCAAGACAACCACCTGAGTCTATCAGAGAGGAACTATTTTATAAACATGAAATAGTAATGTATGCATAGGACTGCCTTGGCTGTGTGATTGGATGATTGATAAACACTACAGCATGAATTAATCTCAAAATAATTATGCCAAGTGGATGATACTAGACAAAAAGAAGGAATGCATTCTATATGATTCTATGTGGGTAACAATCCAGGAACTGTAATCTACAGTGACAAAAAAGGGATTATACATGGGCATAAAGAAACTTTTGGGAGTGATAAATATATTTATTATCCTGATTGTGATGATGATTTCATGGGTGTATACCTATGTTAAGATTATCAAATTATACTTTTGAAATTTGTATTTTAATGTGTATTATTTATGCCCAATAAAGTTGTGAACGTAATCATCTGCTTATTACTGCAAAGACAAACTCAAGTGAGGAAACAGGAAGAGTGGAAATAGCACAAGCTTAAGTTGGATGACTCTGAAACCCTAAATTCACATCTAATTAGCTGTATAATTAATTTAATATTTATAATAGTTGTATACTTTACATTTAATTAGTTGTATAACCCTGGGCAAGTTACTCATCTATCTGCACTGTGGTTTCTTAAGACTTTTAAAATATATTGTCCTGTAGAGTGCTTTATTTTACAGATGAGGAAAGTGGGGGTTAAGAGGCAGGTGATAGCTGACATTATTTTTATCCTTTCAAATAATATTTTAAACTACTAAATGTCATTAGCTAATAGGTATAATTGTGTCAAAAATTAAGTAGGAATCACAGTGTGTTGTATTTCCAGGTTTTCTAGATCCCCTCCAGCACTTGGTATGGTGAGTCTTCTTCATTTTAGCCGTTCTAATCGGTATGTAGGAGTGTCACATTATAGTTTTAATTTGTATTTCCCTAATGACTAATGATGTTAATTATTTTTTCATGGGCTTATTTGTCATCACACCTCTTATCTAACTTACCATCATATATCATACCTCATTGACCCCGGGATGGGGCCAGGAATTTTTCATTGATTTGGCTGTTCAAGTTGTTGAACTTGGAGCAGGGCACTAGTTTTATAATCCACTTTCAATCATTTTTTCCTCCCAATGGAGCTTTGTCTATGGGTCAGGTTTGTCTTCCAGTATGTTTCTGCAGTATATAGTGGTAATTGCCCTTAACTTCTTTCTATTATATCTTATGTTTATCTTCTCAAAGTAGTTTGTCCCCCTAAATAAGCTTTGTTAGAAGGTGAACTGTCTGGCAATTGTTTTTGAATATTAGACTTCATGAAAGCTATTCAATTTGCTTTGGGCTTTTCAGATTGTGTATTCAAGTGTGCTACATCAGACTTTGTAGGTGAGAGAGATGTACATGTTTGGATGTTACACCATCTCTTTTTTTTTTTTGCGATGCAGTATGGTATTTGAGTGTTTGTCTTCTGTTGGTTGTCATGGGTATCAGCCTTTCCTTTGAACTTATTTTAAGTCTTGAGCTATATAACATAGTGTTAATGTGAACAATATAATATAACAGATTTCAGAGTTCAAAGGTTGGCATCCCTTTTTGGTTTCCTTCTTTGATTTTGTAAAGAAAACAAGGTTGTGTTTTTTGTTTGAAACAAAACACAGCCTCCTGTCTACCTTGCCTCTCCCCTTCTCCTGCTGGGTCCTGGGACTGCTGATCTGAAACAGAAGAGGCCAGGCTGGCCTGGGCCACCAGAGGTGGGAAGGGAATTCTCTGTGTGGGAGCTTCCACGGAGCCAGAGGGGAAGGGCATTCAGGAATGGAGATTGGCTTTGTTAGGTAGAAAATAAAATTTAAAAACTCTACACACATGCCCATTATACAGATGGGGGCCAGGAGGTGCCACCTCCTAGGTGAAATCATCTCTAGCAGTTGGACTCAGGGTCTTGGTGTCACCCCCAGTTTCTTAAGTTCTGGGGTGGAGAACAGGGCAGGAAACAGTAGCTCTCAGGACAGGAATTGGGGGAAGAGAAGAAGAGAGGGAGAAGTCAGAGTACTCTCCTTCCCCACATGGTTAAATCAAAAACATTACTAAGAAAGCGCCCAAAGCTTAAAACTTCGATGAAATTTATGTCCAAGTAGTTTACCAAATTTTAACTGCATTTAAAAAATTTTTATTACTGAGTTTTGAGAGTTATTTATATTTTTTGAACAAAAGTTCTATATTATACAAATACAATTATATTTTGCAAATAATTTCTCACATTTTGTGGTTTATCTTTTTGTTCTCATTAACAGTGCTTTGAACAGTCCTTAGCAGTATTTTGAAAACAGAGCAGAAGTTTTTAATTTTGATAAAGTCTGATTCATCAAGTTGTTCTTTTGTGGTCAACAAATTAAAGTCTAAACTATCCAATAAATTGGAGACAAATGAGATCCATACTTCCCATTTTTCCAACTGTGAATTCATTACTCTGTTAATTAAGTCATCATTCATCTACTTAAATATTGATTATCTATTCTATGTGGGGACCCTGGTAGGCACAATTAATACAAGGGCAAAAAAGATACTCACTCATACAGCCTTGTGGAGGTGACAGCCTAGTTGGGAAAATAGACATTTAAAAAGACAATCACAAAAAAATAAAAAACTAAACAAAAAATAAAAAGGCAATCACAATATAACTTTATAAGTGTTATTACAAATGAATCACAAGCTGCTATAGAAATAATCATAGACATCTAAATCAATCTTGGTGGACAAAGGAGGATCACAGGGGGATATTATGAGTAAACAGCATGAAATGAGATTTGAATTAGCTGTAAGGTTTCTCAACCTCAGCACTACTGCAGTCTGGACCATAACTCACAGTTGGTGGGGGTAGGGTGGGATTCTGCCCTACGCCTTGCAGTACATTTAGCAGTATCTCTGGCCTTTTCACACCAGATGCCAGTAGTATTACCATGTGTAACAATCAAAAATTTCTCCAGATACTGTCAAATGTTCTTTGGGGGTCAAAATGCTCCACAGAGAACCACTAAAGGAAGAGACAGAGGGTCAAGATTGATATAGAATGCACTGTCTAAATAATGGCCACCCAAGATTCCAGTTCTAATTCCTGGAACTTGTGTGAATGTTATCTTATTCGGCAAAGTTTTGCAGGTGGGATTAAGTTAAAGATAGTGGGATGAGATTATCCTGGACTCTACAGGTGGGCCATAAATGCCATGGCAAGTGTCCTTATATGAGAGATGCAGGGGAAGATTCCCCACGTGCAGAAGAAGAAAAGGCGATGTGAACATGGTGGCAGAGATTGGTAGGATGCAGCCACAAGCACGTGAATGCCAACAGTCACCAAAAGGTGGAAGAGGAAAAGAAAAAAGTCTCCTTTCGAGACTCTGGAGGGAGTGCAACTCTGTGGACACCTTGATTACAGCCCAGTGAAGCTGATAAACTTCTCGTCTCCAAAATGATGATACAGTAAATTTCTGTTTGTTTCAGTCACCAAATTTGTGCTAATTTGTTACAACAAAACCACACAAAACTAATACATAGGTGATGATAGGCAGATAAAATAAAATATAAAATAAGAAGAATATATCAATAACAGAGGGTATTAAATATGAATGATAAAGTGTGTGTGTATGTATGAGGCAGGACAGGAAAATGTGTAAAGAATGGTGACAAGTATAGCTGTGGAAATAAGAAAGAACCAGAGTGTGCTGCGTCAGTGTATTTGTTTGTAGGGCTGCTGTAATAAATTGCCACAAACTGGGTGGCTTAAAATAACAGAAACATTTTTTATCACAGTTCTGGGGACTAGAAATATGAAATAAAGGTGTCAGGAGGGCCGTATTTACTCTGAAAATTCTAGGGTAGAATCCTTCCTTGCCTCTTCCTAGCTTCAGGTGGTTGCCTGCAACCATTGGTGCTCCTGACTTTGTAGCTTTATCACACCAGTTTTTGTCTCTGCGTTCACATTCCCGTCTTCCCTCTGTGTGTGTGTCTGTGTCTCTAAATCTTCCTCTTCTTATAAAGACAGCAGTCATAGGATGTAGGGCCCATCCTAACCCAGTATGACTTCATCCCAACTTGATTGCATCTGCAAAGACCCTTTTTCCAAATAAGATCATATTCCCTGGTTCCAGGGATTAGGACTTCAACATATCTTTTTGAGGAACATCATTCAACTCAGAACAGAAAGTGTAAACAATCATAAGAAGTTGAGACTATTCCTAGGATAATGAGAAAACTCCCAAGAATTTTACTCAGTGGAGAGACATTATCAGATGATCATTTTATAATGATAATCCTGGCAGTTATAGATCAAATGGCTTGGACTGAAAAAGAATTGAAATAGATGTATCATTTAGTAGGCTGTTGAAATAATCCAGGAAAAGAATGCTGGAGGCCTAAACTGGTTAAATGATCATGTATTTTGAGATAATTGGATAGATCCAAAAAATTTTAGGAGCTAGACTCCACATAATTGGAATTTCTTTAGATATAGGATAAAGACAAGGGCAAACCAGATAAATCTATGGCTTAGGAAATTATGAGGATGTTGAGATGGGTTTAAGGACAAGCAGTAGTTTTGGAGCAGATTATGAGTGAGTTCAGTTTTGAACTTAGAGTTTTTGTGATCCCTATCTGTGAGATGCCTAGATGAGGAAACATATTGGGTAGTTGTATTTTCAGTAAATTTGGAAGTGAAACACTTATTTGGGAATACTCAGCATATAGAAGGCAACTTAAGCCCTTGGAAAGGACAGTATAGCCACAGGTAGAGAGAAGACCGAGATGGTGAAATAGTCAAAACATAAGGAGCCTCAATATTCAGATTCATCACTTAGCAATTAAGGATACAGGTGCACTGGCCGGGAAGTTCCACCTATCACCTGGATAGAGTGAGAAGTCTTCACCAAAGGGAAAGGTTGTGGGGAGAGTGCAGAAATACTAAAGTTGAATTGATAAGCACAGTTGAGGAGTCTGAAAGAAGACAGAAGTCTAATCAGCAGGCATCGATTCTGGGATGCTGCCAAACTTTGTTTCCCATAATCTGTTTCTAATATGGATACTGTGCCAACAGTCTGGATTCAGAGAAAATTGGGAGTTAGAAGCAAATGAGACCATTGGTTCAGGGCGAGGAGAAGCAGAGATAGTTGGGGACCACCTGAACACTTAGAACAAATAATAGCATTTGATTTAGTGGAGTAAGGGATCAGCTAGAGCACCATGTGTCACTAGGTAGCTCAGTTTGAAGGAGCAACAGTGGAATTGGAGGCATACCCATTCAGACGTTGCTCATCCTCAACACCCAGTCTCTGTAATGAAGAGTATGACTCCATCTAAAAATAATTATTTTTGACTGCATGCAGCTTTTAAGCCTCTTTGCCCTGTGTCCCATAACTGGACAAGCTAAGAAGGAAACCTGGGTGCTCCCTTGGTACAAGCAGGAAATTCAAACCATGAAAGTCCCAACCCATAGCAGAGGGCCCTCACCCCAGCCGCACCTCCTAGCCACAAGAAAATTCATGCCAGTCTTCTCTTTGCTCTCTCAAGCCATTTCTGACCTGCTTGAGAGGCCTGCCTGCTCATCTCATAACTGAGAGACCTCAATTATGTAATTAAAAAACTTTTTTATACCTTCTTGGAGCACTTGTGGCATCATCAGTGTCTCTGAACCAAACTGTGGGTGAGGGATCCATCTGCCTCTGCAAGTGATTGTAGCAGTTTCTTTAGGTAGAGGCTGCTTGCTTTGCTTGGAACACCAGTCAGAGACCCCTTTTTGAAAAGCCAAGTTTTTTTGAGTTAGCTCTCCAAAGACCTAGCAGTGACTATGCAAGAACTAGATTACATTTCTATAATTCTCTCTTTCTGGCAACAAATCAATATAAGTTTCACCATGGTACTTATTTTCTAGAGTCTTAGCTATTGCATTCTGCCTGAGCAAGGAGACTTAGACCCTTTGATGGAGTTATATTACAATATACGCAGTGGACAATCCCTTTCTTGTCACATTTATGTGGTTGATGTCAACATAGGGATATTTTGCTATGTCCTATTAACCAAGAGAAAGTAAATCCATTGCAAAGATAGGGACTTACTGCTACTTCAATTCAAGTGGCCTCAATGTCCGCCAAGGTACTCATTTTTTAGTCAGTGTAGGGTTCCATAAAGGTTTTTCTATAGATGTGTATGAAGGCAAATGGCATCCCAAGAAACATGGTTCCATGATCCCATTAATGTATGTGACTTTCCAAGCTTAAATTGTGCCATGTTTATTTTCCCCTTCACTTGTCCACAATTTCTCCCATTTAATTTAGATTGTTCAATTACCATTAATTCCAGGCAATCTATTGTTTAATTGGATGGATTTCAATTGCAACCAAGAAAGCTAATTTAAACCTAACAACAGGTTTGTTTAAAAAAAAAAAAAAGGAAAATCGTATAAGAGAATACAGCATAACACAGACATTTGTTTGTGTATTAAAGTGTCACTTGTTAGTTTAATTAGAGCAAAACTGTAGTTGTCTACTAACTAACTTTCTAAATTGCAGAAATAACTAGTACCATAACTCCTCATGTGGGGAATATTGTCATAAAAGGCTTACCTGCCCACTTAACAATTTCAAAATGTTTTTTTCTTACTTACTCAAAGAGTCTTTTTTTTTTTTTTTTACTGGAGTATATCTGCTTTACAATGTTGTGTTGCTTTCTGCTGTACAGCAAAGTGAATCAGTTACACTTATACATATATCCCCTCTTTTTTAGATTTCCTTCCCATTTAGGTCACCACAGAGCACTGAGTAGAGTTCCCTGTGCTATACAGTAGGTTCTCATTATTTATCTATTTTATACATAGTAGTGTATATATGTCAATCCCAATCTCCCAGTTCATCCCACTCCCCCCTTCTCCCTTGGTATCCATAAGTTTGTTCTTTACATCTGTGTCTCTGTTTCTGCTTTGCAAATAAGTTCATTTGTAACATTATTCTAGATTCCACATATAAGCAATACTATACGATATTTGTTTTTCTCTTTCTGACTTAATTCACCCTGTATAACAGTCTCTAGGTCTATCCACGTCTCTGCAAATGGCACTATTTCGTTCCTTTTTACAGCTGAGTAATACTCCATTGTATATACAGACCACATCTTCTTTATCCATTCCTCTGTGATGGACATTTAAGTTGCTTCCATGTCCTGGCTATTGTAAATAGTGTTGCAATGAACACTGGGGTGCATGTATCTTTTTGAATTATGGTTTTCTCTGGGTATATGCCCAGGAGTGGGATTGCTAGGTCATATGGTAGTTCTGTTTTTAGTTTTTTGAGGAACCTCCATACTGTTCTCCATAATGGCTGTACCAATTTACATTCCCACGAATACTGTAGGAGAGCTCCCTTTTCTCCACATCCTGTCCAGCATTTATTGGTCGTAGATTTTTTGATGATGGCCATTCTGACCTGTGTGAGGTGATACCTCATTGTAGTTTTGATTTGCATTTCTCTAATAATTAGTGATGTTGAACATCTTTTTATGTGTTTGTTGGCCATCTGTATGTCTTCTTTAGAGAAATGTCTATTTAACAAGCTCCATCTTAAAATCATTCTAAGCAAAAAGTAAAGATTAAAAAGAAGCTATATTATTAAATAGATGGTACTATGTATAGCATAAGAGAAAGAAAATTGAAGAAGCTACTCTCAATTGTACTAAAAAAGGCTCTATGAAATGTTGAGTTAAGCAATGGCTCTCAGGAAATATGAAGGGCAACTCAAAGGTTGGTGTGTGCCTATATCATCAGATTCTAGCACATATCTGCTTAGGAAATAGAGAGAAAACTCTTCCATTGGATAATATACAATATTACCCATGAACCTTTTTGCTTGATGGATAAATGTATTTAAAAATAAGCACGTTAAACCAATTACCCTGGAAAATTCCTAGTAATGAGATGGCAGTAGATAAAGCATATAAATCAAGAAATAATTGCCTTTATTTTTAAAAATGACATTGACTAAAACTTAGGTATTTTTAACACTTTTGTTAGTTGCTCTAACAGTGTTTAGAAATTGTGCTTATGCAGAGTAGAATAAGGGAAATTGTTAATAAAGATTCAGAATTGGGCTTCCCTGGTGGCTCAGTGGTTGAGTCCACCTGCCGATGCAGGGGACACGGGTTAGTGCCCCGGTCCGGGAAGATCCCACATGCTGCGGAGCGAGGCCCATGAGCCATGGCCGCTGAGCCTGCGCATCCGGAGCCTGTGCTCCGCAACTGGAGAGGCCACAACAGTGAGAGGCCCGCGTACCACAAAAAAAAAAAAAAAAAAAAAAAAAAGGATTCAGAATTTGTAAAGCACCACATGGTGGTGAGCATAAAAAATACATAGAAAAAGAATCTCAAGGTCTGAGCATTTTCAAAAACAGGATTGGAATGGGTTGTGAGGAAAGCTTTATATAGATAAATCTCTGAATTTAAAGAGTAAATCATAGGTTGTTTCCATTTTCACACACTGATGACAGCCATTGTCCATGCTGTGGCTTCTGGGAGGATTATTTATAATGCGGTAATCATAATGAAGAGTTTCCAATACAGGAATGATAGCAAAATGAGTTATCATTGTATTCCAAGTAAGCGTTGTTATTGTAAGCTGATAAAAGGACACAAGGGACAGTAATTTTTTCATAATTCATATTATAACCAAATAGGAATGATAGACATCAAATATATAGATTACTTACATTGCAAATATATTCCTGGTTTTGCCCACTCTGGTTGTTAGAATCTCGATTACATTACTTAGAAAGGATGAGCCTACACTGTCAGTTATCAATGACTGCAATTCTTGGATAAGATTTTATAAGGATAAAAACTGATTGAGGGGCTTCCTTGGTGGCGCAGTGGTTGAGAGTCCGCCTGCCGATGCAGGGGACATGGGTTCATGCCCCGGTCCGGGAAGATCCCACATGCCAAGGAGCGGCTAGGCCCGTGAGCCATGGCCGCTGAGGCTGCACGTCCGGAGCCTGTGCTCTGCAACGGGAGAGGCCACAAAAGTGAGAGGCTTGTGTACCACAAAAAAAAAAAAGCAAAACAAAAAACTGATTGAAATTGACAACTCTATGCTATAAAATGAAAATTATAAATATTTTATAATAAACTTTTAAAACTGTTTAGAAAAAAGTAGAAATAATATTCACCGTGGATCTAATGTAAACTTCAGATTCCTTCATAAAAATGGTGAAAATTATTTAACATGATGACTAAGTGAAAAAATTTAATTTTTCTTGTACTTTGAAAATTCTATTAATCATTCACTCTATCACTAAAACTCTTTATGTTACATTAATAATACACAATACATTTTGGACTGGGATGTCCCTTTTTTTTTTTTTTTTTTTTGCGGTATGTGGGCCTGTCACCATGGTGGCCTCTCCCGTTGCAGAGCACAGGCTCCGGACGCGCAGGCTCAGCGGCCATGGCTCAGGGGCCCAGCCGCTCCACGGCATGTGGGATCTTCCCGGACCGAGGCACAAGCCCGTGTCCCCTGCATTGGCAGGCAGACTCTCAACCACTGCGCCACCAGGGAAGCCTAGGATGTACCATTTTTAATTCAAAGTTATTTTTATTACATGCAGGAAACATTTAAGGTTTGCTTATGAACCTGCTCAATACTCACCTCAAATGCTCCCATTGTATTAGACATTTTAGAAATATTATTTCTATACTCAGAGGTTTGCCTTCTTCAAAATACTGTGCAGCATGCTACTTTTTGTTTTGTTTTGTTTTGTTTTAACATCCTACAGCTTGGCTTGGGTTGTTATTCTTTTAAAATTTATTTATTTATTTATTTTTGCTGCGTTGGGTCTTCGTTTCTGTGCGAGGGCTTTCTCTATTTGTGGCAAGCGGGGTCCAGTCTTCATCGCGGTGTGCGGGCTTCTCACTATCGCGGCCTCTCTTGTTGCGGAGCACAGGCTCCAGATTCTGCGCAGGCTCAGTAGTTGTGGCTCACGGGCCCAGTTGCTCCGCGGCACGTGGGATCTTCCCAGACCAGGGCTCGAACCCATTTCCCCTGCATTGGCAGGCGGACTCTCAACCACTGCACCACCAGGGAAGCCCAGCATGCTACTTTTTAAGAAAATTCCTTTCTAATTTTTGGGTGTTTTCTAATCAGAGCCGTCTCTGATCTACAACATCATTGTTCTCCTACTTGGAGTTGGGGATGATTTCTGTTACTCTCTTATATAAGCATTTGCCTCCTACCATCAGAGTAGAAGAGAGATCCCTCATTATATATTAACTTGATACCATGGGTACTTTTTGTACAGCACTATTAAAGATCCTTCTATACAGGACTTTTTTTCAACTTAGCCATTTCATATACACTTTCTCGTAGACTGCACTTATCATAATACTGAGATTGTCCAAAAGGACACAATAAAATCTCAACCTTAAAGCTGAGTCCATAGTGTCTAAAGAGTATACAAATGCACAGTGAGCATGAAAACTATGAGTTTTCCCTTCTATTTAGCCACAACAGGATAGAGACATCAAGGCACCGCATTCTACATGAAAGCTGGCTTTAAATAGATAACCAGGTGTAAACCAAAAAGTCACGCCCTGAGATTAACTTGCTAATTCAACAGAGCACTTTTTCTGCTATTTGGTAGCTGTGCAACTTTGGAAAACCATTTAACCTGTTTGAATTTCATGTATAAAATAGGGATCACAGCAGCCTCTAACTTCTAGTATTCTTATAAGGTAGATAAAGCTTTTAAACACTTTGCACAGTAACTGGCACACTGAAAAGTGTGGAATGATGTGTAAAGTTAGGGTCATAAAATTAGGCTATTATTGCTATAATTTTCTGGAAAAGTATCCTCGTAAAAAAACAGTACTCTTACTTTAATTGTGTGAAACCATACCCTGCTGTAAAAGAATTGCTAACAACAGCACTGCAAAAAATTACTGTCAAGGATGATTCTCAAACACCTCCAGCCTGTTGCTTTAGAAATAAACAAAACGACAACCAAACAAGTGCATTTATAAAGAAAAGCTCTCATTCCTGAGAGAGTCAGCTTGAAGCAGTTCCGTCCAGTGGGTTAGAACGGGATCTGTGGGAAGCCAAGGAGAGAGGGCAGAACTCCCGGAGGCCATGCTGATAATGAATCATTAAGCCTTTCGGTGGGACAACTTTGCAAACATGTGATGCTTCTTGAGCACCAAAGTCTCAGGCCCTCTGGGTGTGCTGAAGGCTTTGCCACTCAGGGAGAAATTGAATGATCACAGTGAAAATAGGCAAAGCCAGACACAACTTTGTAAAAATAACTGGGGTGGTGAGAAACTGCTATCAGTTTCCTATGAATAGTGAGGCTGTGGACCTGGACTCTTCTTTTTACAGACTTGTTGAGACAGCACTAACAGAAAGCAGACCACACCGTGACACGGAATCTGATTCCTCGTCTGTTCTTCCTGATTTAGGCAAGGAAGGAGAAACTACTGTGTGAAATGAAAACAGTACACTGGAGGAAAAGAACCGAGTTTGTGTTCAAGATATAGAAAGAAAGGAAATAAAATCAAGTTTGAGCAAAATATAAAAAGAGGAAGAACATTGCTGTGACTTGGGATGTGGCTCCTTATAGAAGCTTTTAAAGAGTAACAGGGCAGAACATCCAAACTCATCTGTGGGCAGCTGCAAACTCACAATGTCACGCCTTGTCAGCAGAGCACAAACACAAAAGACAATTTCAGTTTCACCTTTCCTCATTATATAGATCTGCCTCAAGACAATGACATTGAATGATACCATGTTCCCAACAGGCGCCGAATGGGGCAAAGCAAGGAAGTGGCAGAGAGAGCAAAGGGGGTGCCATAGATTCTACCCTAAGAGCCCATGCCAGAGAAGTTTCTAAAGGGTGATACTTGGCTGTTTCTCAGGGAGAGCATGAGTTTGCCCAGCTACAATGAATTCCTTCAAGTATCTGTTCAAATATGCTCATAGAGCCTTCCCTGATCACCCTATTTAAAATGTCCTTGCCATTGTAAAGCAATTATACCCCAATAAAGATGTTTAAAAAAAAAAAAAAAAAAGTCCTTGCCATTCTCTATCTTCAATTCCTCTTTCTTTGCTACACACATATACACACACACACACACACACACACACACACACACAATATTTTATTATCTATCTGTCCAATTAGAACATTAACTCTAAAAGGATGAAAACTTAAAAAAAACTTTTTATACAATTTTTAAAGATTACACTCCACTTACAGTTATTACAAAATATTGGCTATATTCCCCATGTTGTACAATACATTACTGTAGCCTCTCACACCAAATAGTTTGTATCTCCCACTCCCCTACCCTTGTATTATCCCAACCCAGTGCCTATCAAAATGCCTGGCTTATAGTAGGACCAAATAATATTATTATTATTTTATATATAATAATCATAATTTATAATATTATTATTACTAGTAGAACACATAACTGAACACTGTCCCTTTAGATAGGGGTGGATTGAAGTTTTTATAAGTATAGATAATATTATGAACAAAATCTTAGAGTGATAAAGAAACAGTATCCATGAATATTGGCAAGTGATATCCCATGTCTTGAACACAGTTTTTGGAAGAAGCCATCAGGAGAGAAACCCTGATTTCAGGCTAGGTTCTTTTTCATTAACATTGACAATTTTGAGGTAGTTGACCTGTGAAAATTGCAAATTCTTTATAAGTAACAAAAACTCAAAAGGATTCTTATCACCTCATATGGTATGAAAATTTTTGCCAATTAAGTCTATTCTAGTCTGCCAAATGACAAAATCAAAGCAAGACCCCTAACATAAATGGACAATGAAACCTATGTTTATACTCCTTGGGGCAAGGGAAATATCTTATTCATGATCATATTTTCAGCTTCAAGAACAGTACATGACACATCTTAGATGCTAAAAGTGCTGGAAAGGATGGTTAGAAAAGTGGATAAGAAAGGGAAAATGAGGTCCATTAAATAGTTAGCGTCATTCAAACAAATAAAGGGATAGAGTCCAAAGGAAACCTTTAAAGACGCTGAGATTTGTAAGGGCTATAACTTATGAGTTATTTTGAGCTACTTCAGAAATAACCAAGGAGATGCTAGCTAGTGAATAGTTTAAAAGGAAAGAGTCTGATATCAAATTGCATAGGATCAAATCTCACTGAAACGTTTGATAACTGTTACCTCAGCAATTAGCCTAACCTCTCTAAGAGGTATAGTTTCCTTATCTGTAAATAATTGTAACAAGCAGCTTAAAGCACTATTGTGAGACTTGCAAGAGAGGATGATTACAACTTTGCTCAGGTTTGGAATAGAATAATGGTTACATTCTATAACTGTTATTATTTTGTTATGAATATTATTATTCAAAAGAACAATTCAGGGGGAAAAAAGTTTTCCAGAGTAAAAGAGTGAGATTCAAAGCAGAAGGATAGAAAGTAAAAGTAATCCTACCCTCTGCCAAAAGCTCAAAGGAAAACCTCACCTAGCTAGCTGCAGGTTTTAAGAAAGGATATTGTCTGCCCGATTCTTACAGGATATGATGGTACATGGAATGAGCGTGGACTTTGGAATCAGAAAGGTCTGGCTTGGAACCTACCTTGGGATCAAGACAAGTTCCTTCATTTCCTCATCTTGAAAATTCAGGGGTCTTCTCAGAAGTCAGTGCAAAACAATAGATATAGCACATCTTACACATCCTAGGTGCAATTTCAACCGCAGACATTTTTGACGTGTACCTTCACAGTCTGCAAAATGACATATAGAAATAGGATTTAGTTTGAGCTATTGCAGGGCAGGCCTAATGCCATGAGGATTTGGGTATAGCAGTATATTCAACTAAACAGCAGTTTGGCTGAATTTGATTAACTGTATGTCCAAATTTGAATGTATTTACTGCCTCTTCCATAAAGTGTTCTGTCCAATCCACAAATTTGCATGCAGAAGTAGAAAGATTTGCAACAGTCAGTTCTATAAGTTTGAACCTTCTAAAGAAGGATAATTCTGTGATAATTTTTAAACTGATTCAGAGGGGAGCATTTTTAACCCAAGCTTGCATTATTTTTAGTCACATATTTCTTTAAGGTCTCTCAGTGTGGGTAGAGTAGTACTTCTCTTAATTTGTTTTATTCCTAAACTCACAAAATGATATCAACAATCTAATTGTGCAAAAAGCTTGCCGAAGTAAATTTGCATAGAAGTTCAACTTAGTGAAAGATACTCTCACACACATCATTCTATACTCATAACAACCTATCTTAGGACAGCTTCCACAGAAGCAGAGTCTGAGATAGAGATTTTCGTGTAAGTGATTTTTTTAGGGAATTCTCTCAGGAGAATCTCCAAGGAGGTAAAAGGAGCAGAACAGACAGGGAAGAAGCTAAGCAGAGATGTAGGTTTAGCTGCAGTCTTGCTACTGAGAAGAAGCCAATGGCCCCACTGGGGGCTCTGGGGCATGAACCGATACCCCATATGGGTTGTGAATGTGTGTGTGTGTGTGTGTGTGTGTGTGTGTGTGTGTGTGTGTGTGTGAGACATCTTTATCCGTTCTTCTGTCAATGGATATTTAGGTTGCTTCCATGTCTTGGCTATTGTAAACAGTGCTGCTATGAACATAGGGGTGCATGTATCTTTTCAAGTTATAGTTTTGTCCAGATATATTGGGCTAGGTGTCTTGAGCATTTGTGGCAGCTCTCCAGAGAAAAGTCCAGTCATGAGCCAAGAGCAAACATCATGCACAGAAATGAGAGACGGGTGCACAGGGCCAGCAAAGGAGATCTAGGCAGGACTCACAGCCTCTGCTGTAATTCATCCCTTGCATTTCTCAAATTCACTTGCTTATCATACCCAATCCCCTCCATTAGATCACAGCTTTTCCAGGATTGTGAATAGTTAGAATTTCTCTGTAAACGTACAGTTTTGATCCTGCAGTTGCTCCTGCTATAAGTAGCCACAGTTCTGTCTTCTTGTGAAAATCAGAACCACTTACATCTACCAAGTAGTAATTACTGTCATTGCTTTTGGGTTTACTGGCCTGAAAAGTCTAAAGTGACCAGGAAGCTATTATAGCTTTAAGTTTGGTGGGATTCTATATCTTGCTCTGAGAACCAGGACTTCTGGACCCATAGAAACTAGTGTTGTCAGGACAAGAACAAATGACTAAACTAGGTCACTGGAAGTGGTAGTGAGCAGAGTCTTTCCTACTTCCATTTCTTAGTTCATGGGCCCATTTATTTTAACAGTTGGGTACCTAGTGCCATATAATGGCCATTGGCATATGTTGCATATTGCACTGTGAATATGCACCCTATCCTTACAGGGTCTCCTCTCCAATATGATGCCTCAGCTGTGTCTTCTTTTTTTTTTTTTGCGGTACGCGGGCCTCTCACTGTTGTAGCCTCTCCCGTTGCGGAGCCCAGGCTCCGGACGCGCAGGCTCAGCGGCCATGGCTCACGGGCCCAGCCGCTCCACGGCATGTGGGATCTTCCCAGACTGGGGCACGAACCCGTGTCCCCTGCATCGGTAGGCGGACTCTCAACCGCTGCACCACCAGGGAAGCCCTCAGCCGTGTCTTCTAAAGGTCATTTCATCACTCTATTAAGCCAGAACTTCTGGATTACAAGTATGGTAGTAAAGAAGAGTAAGAGTAGTTCTTGACAAGCTTTAATAGGTAAGTTACATGTGTGAGTCTGATCCAGCTGCCATAACAAAATACTATAGACTGGGTGGCTTAAACAACAGAAACTAATTTTCTCACAGTCTGGAGGCTAGAAGTCCAAGATCAAGATGGCAGCAGGGTTGGTTTCTGGTGAAGCCTTTCTTCTTGGCTTGTACATGTGTCTTCACAGGGCCTTTTTTTCTGTATCCACAGAGAGAAATAGCTCTGGTGTTTTCTCCTCCTCTTACAAGGAAACCACTTCTATTGGATTAGGGCTCCACCCTTATGACCTCATTTAACCTTAGCTACCTCTCTAAGGGCCCTATAACCAAATACAGTCACACTGGGGCTTTGGGTTTGAATATATGAATTTTGGGGAGACACCATTCAGTTTATTATGACACTGAGTTTAGAGCAAAGCTATGCCATTTACAGCAGAGAACTATATACCATTCAAAAGCATCTTCAGATAGAGAGCAAGTCTTAGCAGGGGACATCAAGAGACCATGTAGCCAGAACTCCCTCTCTTGAGCTGGGTGCTGTCAGAACCATAAAATCATATTAGTAGGCTGAGCAGAAATTCATCATAAGATGAAAGTGACAAATCTTACAATTAGGCTTGAACAGCTCCTGAGGGTTCAAGTGAGCTGTGAAGAATAGTAGCCTAGTGTTTCATGTCACCCACCGTGGTTACACTGACACCTTTACCTAAATCCACACCTGTGGCCTTGTATGGTGTTACCTTGTACTAGCTGAAAGGGTAAGACAAGTCATGAGCTTAGTTCACAATTGGCTTGGCTGGGTATCTGGCTGTGACCTGAAAATTGACTGATACTGCACTATAGCCCTGCTGGTGGGGCTGAAAGACACACTGAAAGACAGTGATGAGAAGAAATTCTCCTAATGGGCAGAGCCTTGGGTAGGTCACAGATTCTAATTTCATAGCCATTTTCAATGTGAATCAGTTTTTCCTATATTTTAGACGGGAAGCAGAATCTCTGTGTGACTTGCTCATTAACATCTACCCATATACTCATCAAGTCTACCGAAGAGACTGAGAAGAAAGCATTTTAGTAAACTCTCTTTTTATTTTATGGGTGCTAAACATTTATGATTAAGTTGGAGTTTAGTTTTCTGAGACTACTGATTAAAGAACCCTGTGCTTTAATCCTTAAGTCACTAATTCTTCTAAGCTAATGTTTTCTGATCTTGGAAAGGAAGACACACTTTTTTAAAAAGATTTTTAGACAGAATTCTTTCTGGAGTAAAGCTTCATATATAAACCTTAAGTTTCCTGTTGATTCTTTAATAAAATCATGACTCTTGTACAGCTACCGAGTTGGTTTCAATGTAGATAAATGATACTATGGCATCAGTTAAAACCTCTTTTAAACCTTACTTGAATAAATAATGGGCAAAAGGATAGGTTCGCCAGATGAATGTGATAGAATATGGTGCTGTGGTTAACTGAGTTTATAACTATGGAGAGACAGATCTGGTCGGCTAGAAACGCTAATAGATAGAAGCATAATTATCACATAAAACCTATAAAACTCAAAATGAGTTGATCTTAATATTGCTGTCCCTCCATAGCCAGTTAGAAAATCTCCATTTTACCAGAGGAATACAGAATAAAGCCATCTGGATTATTGGAGAAAAGAGCATTCAAGTAACTTAGATTAACCCGAGCCTTATTTTCTGAGGGAATAGCTTCAACCATCCAGCTAGAAAGGATGTCAATTTCAAACTCAGTTTGAGGTAAAGGGAAAGAGAATATTAAGATAATTAATTGGCATCTGACCATGTTTAAAGAGTGGGAAGGTTTGAGATGGAAAACAATCTCAGTAAATTGCATTATAATTATGAGAAAAAAACAGGGTCTATTTCATTGCCTGCAGGGAGCAAGAAATAGTCAGTATAACTTTATTTTTTATGAGGTGCTCAGAGTCTGCAAAACATTATTGCTGTTGTCATCAGTTGAGAAAAAAGCGATATATTAAAGAAGACTGTAAATCCAATTTGTTATACTAGATACCCATAATAGATGTAAAGCCGTATATTTGTTTCCTTAAAAAAATAACATCTGTGATAGATTGTTTGCAAAAATAGCCACACTTATTTTACTTTCTATACCCAAGCCCCTTTACAATGCGAGCTTGCAGTTTTTCCCATCAATTATGAGTGTCTTATTTCTCCACCATTTGAATCTGGGGTGTTTATATCTTGATTTGTTCGAAACAATGTGGTAGATCTGACATCACTTCGTTGACCTCATAAGGCTTTGCAAACTTCTGCTCACTCTCTTGTATCCCCAATATGCCAGTGGAATGAGTCCTTGACTAGACTTTCCAGAAGCTGAGAGACTAAGGAAGAGTTCAGTTTTCACTTTTGAATGGGTGAGAATGCTCAGCCAAAATCAGAAAAGCTGGTTAGAGCCAATCCCCAGATAACCATTTAGATATTGTAGTGCATTGAGACCCACTGATGATACTGCCTGAGACCAAAGAACTGCCTGGTTGACCTGCAGACTCTGAGCTAATAGTTACCATAGTAAGCTGCTAAGTCGATTGGTGGTTTGTTATGCCACAATAACTACTAATCAGACATCTAACACGAGAAAGTTTGGCCCAAAATTGTAACAAAGAGACTAAAATATTTCAATTATAATAAAAATAATCTACTATCAGACACTAGTAATTTTATCAATGGAATAGGTCAAGAGGATTTAAGCAATACCTGAACATTGGTCTAAATCATCGTGGCCCCAGACTAATTTCTTACCCCAGTGCTCTAGTCATCTATATTCTAGGACCTCTGTCATCAAAATATGTTATTCCCCAGCACAGTGTCCATCAGTGTCATCACAGGACCATGAAGCTGAAAATGCATGTAAGTCTGCTTTTTTATGTAGAAGTCTGCTAGACTTTACTCCTAAACCAAATGGGAACTTGAAATGTGAAGGGTACTCTGGTAGGTAGAGTTAGAATAATGCAATATCAGAATGTTCATGTCATCTCAAACATATTTGTCCGTTTACGAGAAAATGGAAATCATAACTGACTTGAAAACACTGGGGTACAAATCTAAGAGTTTTTCTTCTGTTGCTTTAAATCCTCCATGGTTTGCTCTGTGCCTAGGCAATGAAATCCAAAATCTGTAACAGTAAACAAAAGACTTGCATTGAATGGTCTCTTGTTCGACTCCAGCTCTGTCTCCCATCACTTACTTCCAAGTACCCCCATGCACTTCAGTCATATTAATTTGCTAACAGTTTGTTAGGCCTGTCCTGTTTCATCTCCCACAATGCGTTTGATTTCATTTCACTGTCTGCCTGAAATGCACATACCTATCATGTCAGTCTAGAAAGCCCCTATATATTGTTTTCATTATACATCATAGTCACCTAACTTGGGAAAACCTCCCTAGTCTTTCAGAAAAGTGAGATGTTGCCTCTTCTGTATTTTCGTTGTACTTTGCATGTACTTTCACGTGTAGTATGTGCCACACTGTATTATAGTAATTTCTTCAAATATCTTGTTACCCAACTAAACTGAAGACAACACTATGCCCTACCATTTCCATAACACCAGCATATAATATCGGGCCAAAAATATAACACAGCACCATCTTTTTGTACAAAAAGTGTCCTCCAAAATATGTCCACTTGGATTCATATCAACATTCACTAAATATGAGAATCAAGTGCATTTGTGATTTTTCTAATTGCATGTCTAAAAGATGAAAGGGAGTAGGTGAACACTTGGTAAGAACATACTGAAATAAGTCATTTAGTTACTAATTTCTGCTTACATGTAGCAGCTATAAATAACACTTAATAGACCCAGGCATGCAAAATAATAATAATAAAGAACGGACGAGGAGGGAGGGGAAGGAAAAGGATTAGCAACATAAAATGGAGTATTTTTTTGTTTATAAAGTCTTCATTTCAATGGGAAATAAAAACTTCTTAATCTAAGTCATTTTAGAATGATTCTTTAAAAAGGCACTACCTGAAAAGATGACAACAAACAACTGTGGGGACATTCTGCTTCTGACCATCTGGAAGTGTCAGGGTTTGGACTTACCCTCTTATGTCACTACTACATAACTGAACTATAAGAAGCAACTCTTTTCAGGTACTACATAAGACTCATCACAGAACTGTAATTAATGAGGCAAGGTGAACAAATGAGGCAAGCTCTAATCACCCTGAGCTTTATGCCTAGAGACAATTTCCAGACTTCAATGGAGGGATGGGGAACCCAAGCAAAAGCCGGCAGTCTTCAGAGAGAAAAACTGGTGTTTTAGACATCAAGATGGGTGGAATATGCAGAACAATGTTATAAAACAGGAAACTATGCAGAGAAAAAGTATCAGATATTTATAAAGGAGTCCCCTCTGTCTTTGGCTGAGTGCAATCTGTAGGTGCATAGAGTGAAACTTTATAGGTCTGGGATAAAACATGTTTTAGGAGAGAACAGTTGCCATGGAGCTTTCAGATAAAAGACAGGGCCAAAAAGTGTTCAGTTTGCCATCAACTAGGATGGAGAGACCTCTGGAAATGCAAGGGACACTCAGTAGAAATCTGAGAAAAGGTCACACCTTATAGCGGGGGATGAACTAACTCCATGAAATGACTGCTAGAGATAGTCTAGAATAATTTTAAAAGCCATGAGAGAATTACATTGATCCACACATAAAGTAACTACCTTCTAGAACAAATGTCACATTCTTAAGGTAGTGCAACAAAATTCAGCATTCTGCAATATAAAATCCATAATGTTTATAATCAAATAAAAAATTTCTAGACATACAAAGAAGCAGGATAAAAATGACCTATAACTAGGAAAGAATCAATAGAAATAGACTCAGAAATGAAAGAGATGATGATATTAGTCTACAAGAACTTTAAAACAGCTGTTAAATATGTTCAAGGATTTGAAGGAAAACATGAACATAATTAAGAGGGAAATGAAAGATGTCAAAAGAAGTAAAAGAATTCTAGAGATGAAAAGTTTTGAAATTAAAATGTAAAAATGGGATTAACAGCATGGTCAACACTGGAGAAGAAAATATCAGTGGGTTAGAAGGTATAGCAACAGAAACTATCCAAAACAGGGCACAGAAAGAACAAACTAAAAAAAAATTGTGCATGGGTACAGTGATCTCTGTTACAGTATCACAGTCTAACACATGTGTGCTGTAGTCTCAGAAAGGAAAGGGAGGGAACATCAGAGTATTTGAAGAAATAATTTTCTTTCCAAATGGCTATGATAGAGAGAATAATGACCTCCCATAATATCCACATCCAAATCCTTGGAACCTGCCTGTGAATATGTTACCTTACATGGCAAAGAGATTTTGGAGATGTGATTAACTTAAGAATTTACACAGGGAGAGTATCCTGGATGACCCAGGTGGGCCCATTATAAGAACAAAGGTCCTTATAAAAGTGAGGCAAGGGAGTCAAAGTGAGCGAGAGAGAGAGAGAGAGAGAGAGAGAGAGAGAGAGAGAGAGAGAGAGAGAGAGGGAGAGAGGGAGGGAGAGAGAGAGAGAGAGAGAGAAAGTCAATAATGGAAGCAGAGTGTGATGCGATGTGCTTTGAAGATAATGAAAGCCTTTGTGAGCAACTACTGGAAAAGCTGAAAAGGCAAAGAAATGGATTTTCCCCTAGAGCTTCGAGAAGGAACACAATTCTACTGACACATTAACTTTAGACCATAAGACTCCTTTCACATTTCTTACCTCCAGAAGGGTAAAATAATAAATTTGTGTGGTTTTCAGCCACTAAGTTTTTGGTAATTTGTTACAGCAGCAATAGGAAACTAGTACCATCACAGACACAAAAACATAATAAACCCAAGCAGAATAAGAAGAAAAGAAAAAGAAAACCAGACTCAGGCACATCATATTCAAATTTCTGATAGCTTGCTTTAAAAGGAAAACAAATGAACAAAAAGTAAAGAACAGCAACAAAAATTCTTAAGAATAGTTAGAAAAAAGGCATACTATATACAGGGGAACAAATAGAAAAATGACTGTATATTTCTTTTTCATAAACTAGGGAAGCCAGAATAGAGTGAAACAACAGCTTTAAGATACTGAGGAAATAATGTAAATGAAATGCTCAACCTAGAATTCTATAAGAAGAGAAAATACAGAAAAAGATTGAGTCAAATCAAAGGTGAATTTATTGCTACAAAAATTACATAAACTGAAATGTTAAAAATAGTTCCAAAGGCAGATAAAAAATGATAAATGGAAATATAATTCTACACAGGAATAAAGAATAGAAATAAATATGTGAGTAAATATAAAGGTTTTTTAATTTTAAAACTTCTTTAAAAATTTTAAAAATTCTTAAAAAATAAAAACAGTAACAATGTGGCTTATAATGTGTATGTATTTATGTATGTAACATGTATATATATGCCTGTTATAAATATACATTATATGCATGTATACATATATACGTTATATGCATATATGCAATGTATCAATATACATATATAATGTATATACACGTGTGTGTGTGTATATATATATATATATATATAAATATATATATATATATATATATATATATAATGTATGGCAATAATATCGGAGATTGGAGAGGAGAATTCAAGTATCCTTACAACAGTAACCATGAGTGCTGAGATATTATTTAAAGGTAAAATGAGGCAAGTTAAAGTTATGTATTGTTCCTGAAAGCAAAAAAAAAAAAGAAAATCATATCTTCGCAAAGTTGGGTTTTCATCAGTTGCTGTGATAAAAAGCATGCACTATGAAAAAGTCAATATGGAACAGAAAAGGGGGTGACTGGCCATATCCAATCTGAATGCACAGTTTGAGAAATTGTACAGTACTCAACAGGCATACACATCTCATTAATAAGTAACTGTAGCTACTTAAAGGTAAAATTAAAATTTTTTTCTTTCAAATTTTTTCCATTACTTTTCCAAATAACAATGGTTTTGTTAGGATATAAAAATGTATTATTAAATTGTTGGCCCTAACTACTTAATAAAAGGAACTGTTATTATTATTTTTTTAAAAAAAGATATGTATTGTAAATCCCAGAGTAATTAAGAGGTGTTGCTAATACCAGTAGTAGAGAAAAAATGGAATACAAAACCCACACAATTAGATGGAAAAAAAAAAAGACGAGAAAAGGGGTAAAAGAAGAAAAAAGATTAGACAAATAGAAAAAATAGAAACATGGTTCTTAAGTCAAATTATATTGATTATTACATGAAATAGAAACAGTCCAAACACTCCCATAAACAATGAAAGGAATCAAGGTTCCTTTGAGGAGTGGGAGGCCATACATACAAATGAACCTGCATCATGTTTTGGAGTCAGACATAAGGAAGTGCTCAAACGATACTAGGTTATGTCAGAAGGACTAGAGGAACCAATCTGAAAGAGCTCCAAAAAGACAGAGCAGGGACAATTTGAACAACAAAATAAATGATGATATTACTGGACTCTAATCCAAAGGAAGGAGTATCAATAGTTCCATACTGTGATAAAAACATGATTGAATAAATACATGCATAAATAAATGTGAAGAAATATGTCTTATAGAAAATTCCAATTAATAAAACAAGGGGAAATAAGAGTAACATAAAACCACTATTTGAATATCATAGTAATAATTGCTGCAGGCAAGATCCACTGATGAATGCTAAAAGCAGGGGAAGAAACTTTAAGTCGAAGCAGGATATTTAAATAGCTTCAAAGTATCTCCCCTGAAGTATTTATTCACTGTGGTAGTTTAAACATATGTTGAAAAATTATTTGATAATTCTCTCTGGTGGAAGTGAAGATTAGTTCACTTCCCCTTGAATGTGGACCAGACTTAGTGACTAGATTCTAATGCATAGATTATGGGAAGGGAAATACAGTAACTTCACAAGAAACCTAAGAGTAGCCCCCTTAACTAAGAGATCAGGATTAATACAACCTATAATAAATCATGTCAGTACTCTGCACCCGTTAATACGGTGCGATAACAAGGGCACATTACTTCTGTGATAATCTTCCCCCAAGTCTATAACCTCAGTCTAATCATGAATAAACATCTGAGAGACCCAGTTAGGACATTCTAAAATGCTAAAATGACTAGTACTCTTTAAATTGTCGAGAACATGAAAGACAAGGCAATATTGACACAAACTGGAGGAGATGAAGGAGAGACAATGACTAAATGTCACGTGGAATCCTAGATTGAATTGTCAAACAGAAAAAAAAAAAAAACCGATGTTGGTGGAAAAATTGGTAAAATTTAAATTGACAAATCCAATACATGTAAGAATGTAAGATTGCTGGAGGGTGGAAAAATTGAAGAGATAGTTCAAATGGAAAAGGTAAGAGTACTAAAGGGAAATACAGGAGCCCATGTTCAAAAAGAAAGATGAGTGAAATAGAGTTTTAGGAGGTCATGCAACTAAAGGTACCGGTATCCCCTCCATTTTTGAAAGTTTGCTTTATGTCAACTTGCTTTTATAAAAGACCTACATTAGTACCAGTTTTCCCTAACTGTAAGAATTTTGAAGAGGATTTTCACCTTTATGGAAAAAAGATGAAAAGGGAAAATAGTGTTTAGCATTTGTTTTGCAATGAGGCAGCTTACCCCCTGAGCAGTTAGAGTAGCACCACCAAGCGCCTTCCCCAGGAGCTACACTCAGCATCTCAGTTTCAAGCCAACATGGCTTTAACTGTGTCTATGAGCATCTGTGCTTTATCTCCATTTATCTTGTGCATCTGTTAATGCAATGTGTCCTAAGGTCATTGCTTCTCTGGTTTATGCCATTTCAGTTTATGAAAGGTTTCATAGGAATACACTCGTTTCAGATAGTGGGGAAAACCTATAGTGTAATATTAAAGGTATGATGGCCAAGGTATTGAAAGTTGAGGAAATGTCAGGGACATAAGAAGCTTAAGGAACTCTAGGGTAAAGGGGTTGAATGAAACTTCTGTGGAGATGATAATAGCACCCAAAATATGATAAGAAAAGTGGTGAAAAAAAACCCCAGTGATCCAGTTGCTCAGATTGTGAGTGAATAAAGAGGAGTAACCGGAGGATTATCAGAGGCCAGCAATAAAGAATAATATACAAAATAGTGTGGGATTCAGAGAAGCTGTGTCTTGTTTGTTTTGTTTAGGTAGGGGGGAGTAGAAAAGTTCTGGGAATTTCCAGGTGGAGACAGAAGTATAGATGCAACAACCTGCAAACCCTTTGGTACAGGGTATAAGCAGACACCACTTGAGAAATTATAGGTGAAGCAGTGCCCACAGAAAATAGACAAATTTCAGTTAGAGCAGGGACATAAAGGCAATTTTCAGAAATAATGTTGAGAACATAGGGTACTTCATTGATAGCATGTTTTGACATCCAGAGGGATGGGCAAATACTTTAGGTGTAGAAAAACAGGATAGACTGAAACAATAAGATGATGTACAGATGTGGGAAGAGGCTGGGAAGCTAGTGGTGACTGAAGCTTACAGAGATGTACAACAATATGGGATTGATTTCAGAGAATATATGGGGGGGGCGTTCAAAGGGAGTGGTGTGGTTCTATAGCCTCTTCCTTGAGAGGAGTTTGAGGCAGTCTGTCGCTTGGGTCTGGTAGAATATAGCTTCATACTAAGTATGAAGGAGCAATCTAGTGTCTCCCTTAAATTGTGCTATTGACCAAGTCCAGGACAGAAGTGAAGACATCCAGACAAGAACATATGTAACTTGAGAGGCCAGGATTGATATTCCTGCTCTGAATACTCTCTGTTTTGTGGATTCATCTTCCAAGTTAGTTCAGTGATTAGGATGCATTCAGGATGTCCAAAGTCACCTAGATAATAAGTATAAAGATGCTGCTGATATGCCTCCTGGAAAGGAGTTGTTTTTAATAAGATAGGGCTGCTGGGACAAACTAAAAGATCAAATTTCTTTTTTAATGCATTTAGAATGTCAGAATTGCTTTGTAAATTTGAGGAGTTGTGTACTTGGGATATAACTTATAAAATTTTCAGATTGTTGGAGTCAAATGATACCCTGGAGATATCTTGTTTAAGCCTTTCATTTTTCAGATGAAGAGAGGGAAATGACTTCTCCAAGACAAGCCAGCTAGACTTAAATAAACAAGACAAATAAGATCACTAGACCTAGAATTCCTTTCATCTTTTTCTGAGGACACTGACAAAAAGTTATAGAATGTAAATAGTTCACCAGATATCTAGGAAAGAACTGTGAGAAAATAAAAACTCAAATACAAATCTTTTAATACTTAAGGCTTCCAGGTTGAGACAAGTTTTCTCACGAGAATTCAGTTTTGAGTAGAATTTAGGTAAAAGTGAATTATGGAAACAAGATAAAACTACAGATGGGGTATATAAAATGCACAGGACAAGAAAACAGAAGCTTGAGTGATTGATTTGGAAGTCAAAATATTCTTTTCTCTTCTCCCACATGCCCTCACTTTATTTACTCCATTTCTTTTCACGTAAATCACACCTTCACATACATTCTACAACTTCCTACTGCGTATCAGGAGAACAACCAAAGACACAATCTCTGTGAGCCTCAGTTTCCATATCTGTCCACAAGACAAGAATTGTACATGGCTTCTCTCCCATTACAAGGTTTGTTCTGAAGTTCAGTGAGAAGGATTGTCCAAATGAGGAATAAGGGGTCCTTTAAAACAGATGCTAGGATTTGGTCCAAGAAGTTTCCTCTCAGGTAGGCCAGTAATCCTGAAATCTACAGTTTCATTTAATTTACAATCCTGTATTAAATAAGATTGTACTAGTAGTAAATCACTCTAAACTATTTCATTTGAAAATATGTGGTATGATTCATTTGAATGCCTACTATAAGAGCAACAACAGCAATAAAAACCCTTCAAGTTCATTTATCATACTTGAACTCACTATTTTATTTGACTTTCAATGAATATGAGTTCATAATATTAGTTCATTATAGATGAGAAAAATCGTCTTTTTTAATAAGGTAAAACCACGTCATCATGATCACAAACTCATCAGAAAACTCATAATTCAGATTTTTGTTTAGATTTTAATTTGTTTTATCTATTATATGTGTTTTTGTTTTTTGGGCTTTTTGACCCACACATTCTGTGAAATCAGTAAATGTGTACCAATCATCAAAATCAGTAAATGTGTACTTGATATGTTTTATTCTGATCAATGCATTTGTGTAAGTATAATAAATCATAATTATAAAATTTTAGAGAAATAAACATTAATATTGCTTGATCAGATAAGAGTGATCAGAACCCATTTTGAAACATTACACAGACACAAAATGATTTTTCAGTGTTTCCTCATAAGCAAAATTATTAAATTCCCTAAAGAGGCCATAATTTTTCCATATTAATTCTCAAAATACTAACTTTAAGAATGGAAGGATTATGCTAATAATGATTAAAGATGCAGTTTAAATTGGGGTAAATGTTTCAAGACAATAAAACTAAAAAAGATTCTAAACAGCACTGAATTGCATAGATGTCTGGGGAAATCTATGAATTAAGTATAGATCATCATCTCAGAGTAACCTTTGATAGTTCTCATTAAAACTGTAGCAGTAGAATCTGTTAGAGGCCCCCAGAGAGATATTATGTGTAAATGCAGAAATTAAAAAATGAATATTGAATGATCCTATTGAGAAATTAAGGCCATTCAATTGTGTTAATCGTGGTAGAATATCAGATCTATGTTTTTAATCTGTTTCTCTAAAAAGAAAATGAAAGTCTATGTCTAATTTATAGATTTAATAGAACATAATTCAAGTAACACCTATTTTGCATAGTAATTAGCATTAGGATTTTTATAAAGTATTATATATAATGTGTGGTATACATATTTATATTGTATATATGTGTGTACATGTATGTATATGCATGTATGTATTGATATATACACACATATATATACACACATATAAAATTGTCACATCTCTGGGCACTACACTGTTCAACTTACAAATATAAGTTTACAATGGCAATAACATTCAATTCAATCTTTCTCTTTTAGAATAATTTGAGTAATAGATGATTTATCATTTCTGGTCATAGGTCTGTATAATATCGGAATAAATATGGCACTTGAATTTAAAAAAATAATGATTTCTAGAGTAAGAAGAAAAATCTAATTTTGTTACAAATACACATTTGCAGTTTCAGAGAAGATTAAATAAAGAAGGCATCATAGATATTATCCAGTTCTATCCAATGCTTTTTTATTTTTACACTGAGAATGACGATGAAACATAGAGATCAACTGTTTTTGTACAAAATAACATAGCTAGTTATTGGAAGATCGCAAACTAGAACCCAAATTAGCCCAGATCGTGTTCCACAAAGCCACGTGACTCACTTTTTTTGAAGGGAGGTTAATAATCACTTTTCCTCTCATCATGATATTCCTTCAGTGTTCTGTATGAATTTGTTCTTCAACAGACTGGTCCAGGCATTGCAATGGACGTTGGGGATAGAGATATGAAAAAAAAATTGTCCCTTCAACTCAGGAGAGACGAAAACATGAACCAATGGTTTAAATATGTAGTTTTGCCAGGTAGAGGGCACTGAGAAAGTACAAGAGTATGGGGCTCATTGGGACTAGGAGAGGTCAGTGAAGAAGGACTTACTTCAGGAGGCGACACTTGAACTGTAAGGTCAGTAGGCATTATCCAGACCACAGGAGAAGCAGGAAGTCCAGACAGAGGGATACACAGGAACAATTTTGTAAAATCACCCTATATTTGAAAGATTTCACCCTAGACATAAGGCTTTTATTGGGGTCCTGTTTTTTTTTTCTTTTATTCAATGTTTATTCAATGTTCCCATTACTGCGTTTACATGATGGTGCACGTAAGTGCAGGGTTCTACTCCTGGCTGCAGTTACTTGTGAAGAGACACGGCTGAAAAAAAAAAAAAAAGAGAGAGACATGGCTGGACGCTGGCATTGGTGTTGTCTCCTGGATCAAACATTTTAGGGTAAAATTTCGGCGATGAGGCATCTTTTAGGCTTCCTACTTCTTGGCAACATAATAAACAAGGGCAGAAAGAAGGGGAAGAGCACCTTCAATATAGCCAGGCATATATTAATGTGAATAAAAGCAGCTCATATTTCAGGGCCAAATTACTCCTATCATAGCAAAGTCTCTTTATGAATTCATTATGTGAATTTCAGCTTTCAGAGCAAGTTTTAGGAAAATGGAATGTTTATTTTTCTTTCTGTGTAGAGGCATTTGGATTGCCATGAGCCATCTCTTCCTTTGTTGCATTTTTGATGATGCTTAGTTTTGGGAATGCAAGTTTAGATCCAAAGTATATGTAATCATATTGATGGGTAGTGGTGCAACATCAGTCAGACTTCGAGCCAAAAGCAATCTTTGAGATGAAACAGAAAGCTGAAGCTTTGTATGTCAGCACCACTCTCTCCCTTTCCTCTTCCTCAGCACCCAAAGCTCACACCTCCCGATCCACATACGTTCTCGTCTTGAGCTGTTCTGCATGTGCACTAACTTATTTAGGCTACCTGCCTAAATACCAGAGCCAACGGGTAGTCAGATGCTCAGAATATCAAAGGTCCCTTTCATAAAATACTAGCAGAACTATGGATTTGTCTCTCCTTTTATTCAGTTATGCAAACACAGCATTTACTGTAGCGTTAGTCCCCGGCATAGATACAAAGCATTTTTGTGATGTTATGGGGTAGTAGCTATTTCTTTTCCCCATTCAAATATTATACTTCAAAGGGAAAGCTCCATTTTTCTTGGTTCTTTTCTTCTCACCTTCCTATATCTATTCTGTACCTATGGAGCTCTATGTCTCCAGACTATGAAATCCTCATAGGACGCTCAATCCCAGCGTTTGGGAAATGTTGTCTGTAAGAGGACAGATAGCAAATATTGTAGTCTTTGTGGGCCATATGGTGTCTGTCTCAATGACTCAATTCTGCCATTGAAATATGTAATAAATAAACAAGTGGGTATGTATCTGTTCTAATAAAACTTTACTTACAAAAAATAGGGAGCAGGCCAGATTTATCTGATGAATCAGTTTGCCAATTCTGGTTCATATCCAAGCTTTCTGGGGCTAGATTCTCGTGTTGTTTCCACTTGCTTTGGTTTATACCAAATTATTGGAACAAGTTCAGTTCTGTCTAATATCTTTATGGTCTGTGCTACTACTTATGACTGTTGCCCTAATCTCATCTTCTCACAGAACACCAACTAGCCTGAACCAGCACTGAATCTATTGTACTTCTATTCAAACTCGTTCTTAATTGTGACTGAAGGAGGACATCAACCCTACACTATTTACCCTTCATTATATGGACTTAACAGACTCTTTTCACTCAAGTCTTAGTTACCCCCGTCCCCCTCCAGACCCCACTTTCAATGTAAGCATTAAAGGCATTCTACTTGTGATAGGTACTCTGACCTCATCTATCTGTTAGAATTGCTTTCGACTGCCTATAAGGGAATATAGTGGCTTCAGCTATAAAGACTTTTAATTAACTTATTTAACAAGAAGTCTGGAGGTGGATGTTTCCAGGTTTGTTATATTAACTCATCAGTATACTCAAGGACCCCAAGCCATTTTCAAGTCTCTGTTGGTTACCTCATAGGCAAAGATAATTATTACAGCTCTAAGCATCCTCATACCACCATACAAGGTAGATTTAAGAACTCAGGGAGAGAAGTCCTCTAATTCATTTACATTTAATTCTCATAATCTCCGAGGGATTACATGATTACCCCTAGAGCAACCATCAGCATTTGGGGACTGAAATTATCAGTGCTCATTCAGGTCAATTAGGATTCATTCTCTAGTGCTAAGAGTCTTGCCTTTACTGAGAGTAAGAGCACTTTGCTGACTACCTGGCCAAAATAAGTGTGGTTGTTAGCAGGTAAGAAAGGGTGTGGGGATAGCCTGGTGAAAAATGGTATCAGTCATATCATTCTTTGTAAGCAACAGGAGCACTGAGTCCAAAGGGAAGGATGAGAACATCGATTTCTAATGTTCACTTTCAGCATGACCTTGGATATAGTGCTTAGCCCCTCTCGCTGCTTGAACTCCCTCCTGTGAAAAGTGAGTTTGATAAAGTAGCATCTTAGATTTCATGGAAATAGGAGGCACTGGAATATATCATTCAGCCCAAGTACTCAATTCTGCATAGACCGGGTATAAATTGTAAAAAAGTTTGATTAAAGAGTGTACTCAAATGACACTTCTGTTGTAGCGGAAAGCTCAACAGAGGATGCTGTGTCTCGTCTGCAACCCACTGATTTTCTAAATTACCAATTTATAAAAGTTCTCTTTCAAAAACACTCTGCATAATGTACCTATTGTTCTACCTTTTCCTATTTCTGAAACAAATCAGCAGCACAAGAGACATATTCCATTTACTTCCAAAGAAGGTTAGTTGTTTCAAAGATACAAGACTGAATGACCTTTTAGGTGTTCTGTGTGGAGATGGTCTAATCACAACAAAACTGCCTTTGTTCAAGTATCTTCCCCTGAACAGGACCCAGAGCACCTTGGGAAATTCATGAGGGTAGGAGAGTGGGGAACAGGAACAGGGGTGTTAGATTTAGGGATCAATAGTTTCACAAGTCCCTGATTCTTTTCACTGTAGTTTTTTCAGGAATAATATCTGTTGAGGGCAGCAGTGTGACAAAAGATTAATTCTGCTCACTCCCCTCAACTCTGTAACGCGGAATTAAATGTACCACTCCAACAACAATATAGAGCTGATGACACTCCAGTGCAAATGACCACTTCAATGATTAGAGCGGCTGCTGAGAGGAAGTCCTAAATTCAAAAGATGCATTCAAGACTTCATTGACAGTGGGTTTAAATGAAGCCACAACAATCACTTCTGATCTTCGAATCAGTGGTTGCAAATGATGAGGTACTGTTAGGATCATGTTGGCAGCTTTTCTGAACTAGTGTGCTAGCAGATGCTGCAGGATTCTGTGAGGCTGTTAAATAGGCAGGGGATTTCTCCCTAACAAAGCCATTTGCATTAGCATCGCCTCAAAGGAATAGGAGCAAATTCTCATCTTTACAGACATTCCCTATGACTACTCGTCCCAACCTTGTGCTAGGAAATGGAGATGAAGGCATATAGCAATATATTCTTTGTCCTCAATTAGCTTATTATCTGTTCTCTGTGTTCCAAACAATAATTCTGAAGTGATGAGGAAGACTTAATCAAAGCAGGAGATTTGATAAGGGCTGATTCTTGAAGAATGAAGAAACTTTCCTTATTTAGAGAACTGGAAAAGACATTTAGGGCAGAAGAAACAGCACGTCTTGCAATAGACTTGAAATTGTGATAGGGATTTAGGGATCATGGAAAGCAGTCTGCTTGGTTTGATACACTGGGAGAGTTGCACAGAGAAGAGGGAGAAGTGATGGGAGACTTAACTTGGATCAAAATATCGAAAACATGAGATTTTTCCTGAAAACGGTAGAAAATTAAATAACCCTTTAATTTCCCTTTATCATTGTTAGGGAATACTTCTCTTTTATCTTCATATCCACAAAGAACATATAATAAACTAAATAATTAGCGAGGAAAAAAGAGTTCATTGAATGACAATATATTCCAGTTACTGGATATCCTAGATCAATTCTTTTGAAAAACATAGCTCAGAATGCAGTAGACACAAAATTCTTAGAGGTTAAGTCAAGTCTTCATATGGCTAATTTCAGAATACCTAGAGGACTAAAGGGTTAGAAAGAAGCAAAATAAAAAAACTATTTTTTAAAATTTGCACTTTTTTGTTTTGATTTAAATAGAGCACTTTCTTTTTTGTTGAATATACATTAGCTACATAAAATCATTTTTGGAAGGGAGGTATAAATATAAAATTAATACATATATGCACAACAACTCCTTTTATCAGAATTGCATACCAAACAGTTTCACATCCATTACCTCCATAAACCTTACAGCATCCCAGTGGTGTAGATAAAACAGATCTCATGGTTTCCAATGGGCAGGGTCATATAGCTAGTTCAAAATAAGAACCCAAGTTATTCTAATCATTTCCGTTGAACTTTTTATGAGATAGTAGCATTAAAATTCCATATAATTTGTTAGTTCTTAGAGTAGGAGGGGAACAAAAAGGCATTTCATATGCTTTAGGAACCAGAACACCAAGAATGTTATATTTTAGCTTCTTCAGGATAGTCCAACAGAATCACAGAGGAAAGGGAAGAGACTGTTGGATTTTAGGAAATTCTTGATTCTGGAATAGTTGGTGCAGGCCTAAAGAGCTATTTCTGTTCTTTGATTAAAGTCGAAGTGGATGTTATCATAGTCTCCCAAGACACTGGATTCGTCTGAGATTTATGAGCATATATTTCAACATTTTGGGTAGTATGCTATTCCATTATCATGGACTTCTCTGTATTTGTTTTCCTTTAGGTCTGAGCAGAGACTATTTGGTAGAATGGGATGAAATGACTATTAGGAAAAAAAAAAAGAGAAAGAAAGATATATTAAGAAATGGAGTAAAACAAGAAGAGATTAGAAGTAGGAGAGCAGGGAGGGGGTCAAGGGAAAAGCCAGAGAACGAAGCAGAAAATACAGCACATGACAGTTCAGTAGCCCTATCGGCATCCAAAACAGATGGACAAGCAGCAGCACCTGGGCCTCCACTTCCCTTGGTTGGCTCATGATAGGCATTGTAACTGATCATGCCAGGCTTACCTACTGGGCTACAGAACTCTTTCAATTAATATTCAACTCATTTTTGCATATATTATTTGCAGCTACTGTCATTTTGTTCCACTGAAACTCAAACTCAGGAGGGATTTGAACTCACATCTGCAATATTCCAAAGATTGCCATCGGGCCATCAGGCTGTGAGGAAGTGTAATGCCTGCACAGTCTGGAGACATGGATTTTGGAGAGACATTCACTAAAAAAGCAAAAAATTCAAAAATTGCTTTCACAATACTCATACATGCACCCTTAAGTAGTCATACCCGCAAACAGGCAAACTACTATACACAGTATTAATGAAACATCCTATGGCACTGTGGTTACATTTTAATGTCTCAATCTGAAGAGAAATAAAGGTGAGGCAAAATAATGTAGTCAGTCTTTAGACATTGTCAGAATGGAGGTCCCAACTTGCTTTCATCCACTTCCGATAAACTGAGCCTTCTTCAAATCCAGGGAGAGAGGGAGGTCTTTCAATTCCATTCAGTTTGACATATGTTGAATGGACTACACCTCTGAGTCAGTCACAAGTATAGACATCTCAGATGATTAAGCCCCACACTGTGAATCGACTACTACAGTTCTCTTTCTCTTGCTTCCTTATCTTTCTTCCCTCTGCACTTCACACTTTTATTTATGCTTGAATACCCTCCTCAGATGCCCTTGTCTGTGAAGGTTTCTCAGACCTCAGAGAAGGTTTGTCAGGCTCTGCTCTGTGTTCCCACACCATACCATTCTGTTCTCCCAAGGCACACACTAGTTTTTTGCTTATGCATCTTTCAACAGACATTGAGTTTCTTCAGCACACACTTAAGAAAGGCTTGCTACTGTCATACTCCGTGCTGAGCCAACATTTGGGGAAAAACAAAAACAAAATATGATCAGGTATCAGGATCAAAGTGTATAAGCCAGGTTACAAGTGGGTGTAAGTGTGAGCCTCCAGACTCGCTAGTACCTGTGAAAACTACCTTGCATAAAATCCCTCGCTGTATCCTTGCCCTTGGCTCTCATATTTCAACATTAGGAAGCTTGGATATGTCCTTATCCAAGGCCTTAACAGCTGCTGAATGAGAGGTTTGAATAGAAGAGGGGAGGGAGAGTTACACTCAAGATTTTGAATTTTAGTGACTTTAGAAATCACTTACTTTGCCTCTCACCATGGTACAAATGAGAAAACTGAGAATAATGTAGTTAAATTACTTTTATAATAGGAGTAATATCTGAGACATTATATCCCCAATTCATTACTACAGTTGTCTTAATTCCTTATCCTGGATCTCTGCCAAACCTCTACCACCCCAACCCTCCTTTGTGTTATTCACCAGCAATACAGAATTTTATAGGGCTCTCAGTAACCCCTGGTTCCTCTGTACTCTAATTTACTTTTGACCATGAGGAAAAATGTAAGCCCTGTTTTCTTTGTATTATGTCACATACCGTATGTACCTGGTGGAGGATTAATGTCATTAGTCCAAAATAAGACCAAAGTTAAAGCTTAGTCTCTATACCTCAACATATTACAATACTTGAATGCAAAAAAAAAAAAAAGCAAAAAGAGATTTTCAAAGGAAGAGTTAGCTGGCACAAATTATAGTGTTATTAGTGTAAACCTATCTAGAAAAATAAAGTCCATCATGAGGTGAGGACAATGACTTTGACTTCTTACTTTTCTTTAAAAGGTGTAATATATAATTTCTGACTGCTATTTTTTCTTTAGACTAATGATTCTGCTTTGTTATTTTTACAAAGCACTTAGCTGCTACCTTTCGCTAAAAAAGTCTCTTTTATCTTTATCTCAATAGGAAATGCTTTTTGGCTTTTCCCAAACCACTGTGACTCCTGATATGGCATTGTTCTTCAATCAGCCCCACAGGTACCCATTACAGAGGCAGAATAATCTATTTTGAAAGAACCCAAAGGTATTTTCTTGTTCTCCAATGTAGGGGAGTGGAGAAAAACCTCACAATGACCCTAACTACATGGCATTTGCAGTGCAATTTCTGTAAAAACTGTATTAAATAATAACCATTTATTCATTCACTTAAAATATTAATTGGACTCCTACTATGGTCTATACATTTTTAATTAATTTATTAATATGGGTACAATCTAAAGTCGATTTTTATATCTACAGATCACAGATGAAAAGACTGAACTCATGTGAGTTTCGATAAGAAGTCCACAGCTGCTGAGTTGAATCAGTTACTATTGCTGTGAAACAAACCACCCTAAAATATAGAGTATTAAAATAATAACAATCTGTGCATCAGCAGTTTAGGATGTGTTCAGGAATATGGTTTCCCAATCTTGCCTAAGTTACCTCACAGATTGGTGTTCAGCTCTGGGTTGATTAGGCAAAACTGCCCAATGGTTGACTGGCTGGGGCCTGGAACCCCCAGCTCTGTGCATGTGGTTGCTCCTCCTCCAAGAGTGACTTGGCCTTGTTCTTATGGTGGAGGCAAGACACCAAAAGCAAGACAGCCAATCCTGACTGAGAGAAAGCAGAGTATGCAAACTTCTCCAGGCTTAGTCTCCAAAGTGTTAATGTAAGGCCAGCCAAGAGTCAGAGTGAGTGAAAACCAGAAACCTTCAGGGAAAAGGATGTTGAAATAGGGGTATTGTTATTTATTTAGCCCGTCAGTGCAATCAATTTACTATGATCTGATCTTAGGCCCGAATTATTTGTATCTCTTTGACACACAAAATATGTTTACCCCTCCATAAACACCCCGATGTGTCTTGTAATTACAATACCAGGCTGCAAGTACAAGATCTTAGGATATATATCAGGTCTGGATGTAGTTCCCTGGAGGTGGTGGCTCCTTTTGATTCAGACACCTATGAATTAATAAAAACTCTGGTTATCTGCCTCATACACGCCCAATGTACAAGGGTCACACAGAGACAGGATAACCACAATGCACAGTCCCATTCTTAAAGTGAGAGGAAGGGTTAGGAGACACACAGCATCACTAATCCATACCATTTCTGAAAACTTGTAAAATATTGTCCATCACCATGCACCCCCCCAGCCTCGCTCCCAAGCACACACTCTTAAGAGTGGAGAATTTTCTCTGGGCTCTTCTCCCGAGGACTGGATCTCCTTATATTATCCACCATGGCTCCTGGCCCCACTCTTTTGGTCCTTGATGCTACCCTCTGAGATATCTTACCTTTTTCCTCACCCTCTTTGGATCCTTCTGAAGTAATAATCTGCACTGACAATTGAACAAGATTCTACCTTTCCATACAAATTTGGAACCCCAGAGGACTTCAGGATGTCTCAGTCATCTTGGCACCTTTTAATCCAAACTAGGTTCTTTTTTTTCCCAATGCAACTCTGTTAAAATTCTGTGAGCCTTCTATTAATCTCATTCAACTCAATTTGCCAAAACAATAATCACTAAAGATTTTAAAATGTCACAAATACTTAAGCATTTCAGGTCAACAACACCCTTAAGATTCCTAGATGACCTATTTTCCTAGCTAAGGGGGTCTAGTAGGTACCAACTTAATTCTTTCAGAGATCTTAACAAAGTTTCTTGCAGATACATCCTTAATTTTATCTATACCCCAAACCTTTTGAGAATCTTTTGCTAGCTGGCAAAATTGAAGATGAGCTACTGTCTTATTTCTAACCCAGTAAATCCTGGCGCCTCTACACTCCTTTTGAGTGTTACTTGAAAGCTGGTTAGTTCTTTTGGGTGTTCATGCCTTTCTTTCCACACCTATCATACACAACTGATGGCATTCTGCTGACATTTTCAACACTCTGCCTCGGGAACTCCTTATCCATAGCCATATTATTATTTTTTTCCATTTTCCTATTAACAGCTGGCTACAGTTTTGTGAATTGCTTTGCTACTACATAAAATGGGTCACGATTTTTATTAGCCTGTAATAAAATTTTTCTATTTTCTTAGCCTTTTCCAATTGTTTGCTCATTTTTTATAGGTTCCCATTATTACTCAACTAAGCTGATATCACACATTGTAGGTTTTTAATATAGCACTGACTCACTTCTGTTGTCAATTTCTTCATTAGTTAGCTATTGAAGCATAACAAACTATTCCAAAACTCAATGGCTTAAAAAATCGTCATTTATTATTGCTCCCAAGTCTAAGGGTCAGCAGAGTGGTTCTTTCCTCATCAGGGCACACTTACGTGTTTATGGTCAGCTATAGGTTGTTGTTGTGATCTGCATTTTCTCACCTGTTTGGTAGGTCTGTAGACGAAGATGGTATTAGTTTCTGCACCTGGGACCTTCTCCATGTGATCTCTTATATTCCATTAAAAAGCATCACAGCATGGGCAGCATTCCAAGAGAAAGAGTACTCAAGTCCTCAGGTATTTCATTGTTTACACTGTATTATAGTAGTCGAAGAAAGAAGGCTGGCCCAGATTCAATGGATGGCCAAAGACTGTCAATAGTGGGAGGAACTGCAAGTAGACAGGGGACTATTAATCAGGATCAACAGTGCAAAAACCTCTCACAAGAGTTTAAAAGTAAATAAATAATGTCCATATACTAATCCTTATAACTTTAATACCTGGGCTCTCTGCATCACTGAGGGTTAATGTAGTTCAGTGCTTAGCAACATGAGCGCTAATGTTTGGGTTTGGGGTTGATTCCAACCTCCAGCAAGACCAGTGGGATAAATTCCTTAATTTCTCTGTTCTTCAATTTCCTCATCTGTAATGTGAAAATGCTTATTGTCTTAACATATTTAATTTGTGTAAGAATTAAATGAGTTAAGTCATATAAAGGGTTCAGCACTGGGGCTACTTTATTAAAACCTTTTACTTTTTATTTATATATTTTGTAATTATCAGTTTTATGTATACCTACATTGTCGATTTTTACTGAATTTTACTGGTATTTACAAGTATTTAATACCTTCTAAATCGAAGGCAAAAGAGTGAAAGTGATTTCTTTAGTTAGATTAAAAACTAGAAAGTTGCAAGTTTACTCTCTTGTGAAATAGAAACATTTCCTATACCTTTATCATAGTTTAGACTCAAAACATTTCAAAAGAATAGAAAAATTTCATAGAAGCACATAAGAAGATACTATGATTTAAGGAAATCATTGAGATGTACTTGGTTCCATGTAGACATTTTCCAGAGGGAAATAATGTATGGACAAGATATATAGATATATATGTGACATATACATATGTCACAGTCTGTAGAGTCATAGAACTTTAATCATAATACTGTCATCACCATTTGCTTATGGAAAAAGTGAGTGATGAATCTATGCAACACAGATTCCTTATGTAAAATAAGAGTAATAGTAAATCATATCTACTCATAGAATTCTGAGGATTAACTATAATTATAGACACACGCACACACACAATTACAGTGGTTACCTCAGTTCCTGGCACGTAATAAATACATGTTACTTTGGCTATCATCATCATACATTTACATCCTAATGTATCCTTTTTCATACAACATGGTAGACAAAAAGAAATGGACTTGGTCTTGAAAGTCTTAGAATACATAAATCAGAAAGGTTGATAGCATTGGATTAGCAAAAGACTTAAGAATGTTAAAGTATATGAGAGACGGTCACTGTTATGTCTGTGATGGGCTAATGGAATAATATGTGGTAGAGAAGGCTACAAATGTCATGAGCATACAAATCACCTGGAATGTTAATGGATAACCTTATCTTGTGAAACTGTGCATGCAAATAGAGTTAGAGTGCAGAATAAACTGACATTTGTTGTACTGTTCCTTTTGAAGAATCTCATCTTATTCTTAAAGAGGGGCCCATGGCAGGTTTCCTTATCGGGAGCTCTGGCTAGTTTCCTGAAAGTGAGAGAATTTGAGATGGGATGTGGAAGCTGCAAGCTCAAGATGCAGCTTTGTTTAGTGAGTCAAGGTTTGTGAACTAAAAGACAAACAGCCAGTGAGTCAATACTAGTTCTCCCATTATGTTCTTTGGCAAGCTGTTATGTCTCTCTGAACCTCCAGAACCTCATCAGGGAAATGAGAACAATAATAGGACTTATCTCTCACTGTGTGTGTGTGTGTGTGTGTGTGTGTGTGTGTGTGTGTGTATGCAACAAGCCACAGCACTTAACTCATTGCTTGGCATGCAATATTCAATAAATGTCTATCATAAAAATCATGACTATAGCTCCAGATAGGTGCAGTTTTAGCACTTGGAGCTCTCAAAACCCTTACTCGAAATTACTTTAGTTCTATCAATGGCCTCTGCAGATTCAACTCAGCCCCTAAGCCCTTGTTCTGATGACCTACAATGGTGTACTTCTCTAGCTGATTCTTTTTTTTTTTTTTCTCTTTCTTTGGCTGTGTTGGGCCTTCGTTGCTGCGCATGGGCTTTCTCTAGTTGTGGTGAGTGGGGGCTACTCTTCGTTGCAGTGCACAGGCTTCCCTTTGTGGCGGCTTCTGTTGCAGAGCATGGGCTCTAGGCATGCAGGCTTCAGTAGTTGCAGCATGTGGGCTCAGTAGTTGTGGTTCATTGGCTCGGGAGCACAGGCTCAGTAGTCGTGGCTCATGGGCTTAGTTGCTCTGAGGCATGTGGGATCTTCCCAGACCAGGGATCAAACCCATGTCCCCTGCACTGGCAGGCAGATTCTCAACCACTGCACCACCAGTGGTGGGAAGTCCCTCTATAGGTGATTCTGATGCCCAGGTTCTCACAGAGAATATGTGCTTGATTTTCCAGCCCAACATAGTACAGCCAAGAATCTAGCTCCCAATTTGGCAAGATATTCTATACAAACCTCTGTTTCCTCATCTTGAAGATGTGGATAAACTATTATCCACCTGTAAGACAGGGATAAACTCCTATCTCCTTGGATGATGTTATAGACTAAATTGTGTCCCCCTAGAATTCATATGTTGAAGTCCTAACCTCCAGTATGACCGCATATTGGAAATAGGGACTCTAGAGAAGTATTATTAAGGTTAAATGAGGTCATAAGAGTAGGGCACTAATCCAATATAACTGGTATCCTTAACAGAAGAGGAGGGGATACCAGAGATACATGTGCATAGAGAAAAAGCCATTTGAAGACACAGCGAGAAGGTAGCCACCTGCAAGCCAAGGAGAGAGGCCTCAGGAGAAACCAAACCTGCCGACAGCTCAATCTTGGACTTCCAGCTTCCAAAACTGTGAGAAAGTAAATTTATGTTATTTAAGGTATCCAGTCTATGGTACTTTATTATGGCAGCCCTGGCAGACTAATACAGATGAAAATAAGAATCAAGGAGGTAATGCATATATAACACTGTGCTTGAAATAATACATTTTATCAGTGTTGTGCAAAGGAATTTTACACTTGCAAATGGTGAAAAACAAACAACAAGAAACCTAATGTTCCACATAGATAATTTGTAGAAAAAGCAGACAAATTATGAAAGAAGGCTGAAAAGATCCAAGGATTATATTCAAGGAGATGCGTTTAAATAGGTCAAAGATGAGAATCTAGGATAATAACTGAGGATCTAAGGAATCTTGTGTATTAAAGTATAAAAATTGGATGAGGGGGCAGAGTATTCCATGGCCTTACCCACTTAGAGACAGAATAAGTATTTGGGTGCCTTTTCATCTTTTCAACGTAAAATAAATATTTCACTACCCCTGCCTTTTTATGTTATTTTATTACTCCCTGGGGATGAAAGATTACTTCCTTTAAGATATTTATGACGACTATGAGTATTTATAACCTTGGAGGCATTCCTAAATCTCCACAAGTGAAAGCTATGCTCTCACTTTGTCACATCTATGAACTCAGCCCAGTGTGAAACTCAAGGCAATCTCTAGCTCCAAGAGGATCCTATTTGATAGTAGTAGAGATTGAGACTAGAGCAAGAATCCAGCCACAGCTGGTGAGAACAGTCACCACAGGCCAACTCTTCATCAGTGATGATTGTAATCACAACACAGTTAGCAGGCCAGAATAGCAGATAAAAAATATAATGGAAAATGGAGCATCATTGAACTCCCTGGGAAGGGAAATGGAGTTGGCATCCCATTATGGGGGAATGAAACTATACTTGCATTTAGCCTCCAGGGGGCGCCAGGGAGGCATGTTTAAGCCATTTCCTATGCACCATTTGAAAGGTTCCATTACCATTCTTTCTGCCACCCCTTATCACCACCAATTCCTCCCAAATCTTAGGAGATCTAGGGAGATAATACAGTACAGTGAAAAATATCTGCACTTCTGAAAGGTGTGTTCAACTGTTAGCTCTTTTCCAATCAAATGTAACTTTTAACTAGGGTAATTTAAAATACACAATCTCAATTTTCTCATCTTCAATTTCCCCAGAATGTTACTCTGAGAATTAAACGAAGAAAAGCTTATTTTATTTTTTCCAAGATTTAATACTTTCAAAGTAAATTTTAAAATAGCTACAATATTCAGATTGTTCCAGATTTTATTTAACCAACTTAGGAGTTTCCAGATTAATGACCCAGAATTTTTGCTGTATAAGACAGTTGTTGGCATGCGTCAATAACCATTGTGTGGGCACTATCTCCTTTCCATGTCTCTTATCTCAGACATCTGCTAATATCTTTCCTTCAACTTACATTCCAAACCACTTTCCAGAAACAGTCTTCTCTCCCACAACATAAACCATCATAACATGCATTTTAGTGTGGCATGATTGCACCCTCCAAAATTAATGTCTGACACTAGCAATAACCAAAGTGTCAATTCCTGTTAACAATCTATGCCTTGGCAGATTTTTGTCAATCCATTAATAATGTGTGTAATTGATAGCAACAGAGAGAGGCCACTGCTGTTAATTCACTGCTGATTACAGATGATTATTAAGGGTGACGGTAGTGGATATTTTTCTCCTTGTCAATCAAACTTTAGTATTTCGAAATTACTTATATTAGATAAGGAAAAGAACACAATATAAAGTTCTGGAAATTGACTTATATTTAAATTAAACCTCTACGGAGTATTCACTTTATGTTAGGTACTGGGCTATGTACTTTGCTTATCTTCCTTAATCTTTACACTAACAATTTGGGACATGTTTCACCCTCCTGCATTTCAGGACTTCTATATTATATATGATTCAAGAAGTGATCCCAAAAACCTTTGAGAAATACAGGGCTACATTTTAATTTATTGCCCAGGGTCTCATACTAGAAACAGGGTATCACTTACCTGATAGTCCTTAACCTGAAACCTCTGCAACAGTTTCCTTGCTGGCAAATAGAATTCACACATTCGAGGTAAAAAAATAAAAGATCCGGGCTTCCCTGGTGGCGCAGGGGTTGAGAGTCCGCCTGCCGACGCAGGGGACACGAGTTCGTGCCCCGGTCCGGGAGGATCCCACATGCCGCGGAGCAGCTGGGCCCGTGAGCCATGGCCACTGAGCCTGCGCGTACGGAGCCTGTGCTCCGCAACGAGAGAGGCCACAGCAGTGAGAGGCCGGCGTACCGCAAAAAAAAAAAAAAAAAAAAAAGATCCTCAACATTCGGAGACTCCCTTAAAGTTAGGTATATTCACATTAGCACATTAAAAGGCTTTTAGAAATTCTGCTCTAGGGAAAACTTGCTAATGTAGTTTAACCCAAGTATTTCCAAACTTAATAGACCAAGAAACACCATTGTCATATAATGCCCATAGACAATCCATGAAACAGAGATTCTTCACTTCACACTTTGGAAAATAGTGATCTCAATCCATGAGATGACAAGGAGTAAAATCACATTGACATGCAAATAAACATCTAGTTACACGTAAGTAAAATATTCAACATTGTCACTGTGACAAATTTTTGAAATCAAGAACCTTAGAATGTTTTTGTAATGATAAAATTCTGTTGTTTGAAGAATCTTCAGAGCCCAAAATTACTTTCCAGACCGAATGTTCATCTGTTGTAGGAAGTGGTAGAGAAAAGTGGCTTAGAGAATGGGATTCTACGGTCAGAGAGGCTTGGATTCAAATTCTGAGTGTAACACTTGCTGAATGGCTTTAGGAAAGTTACAGCACCTTTCAGAGCCTAATTTTTATTGATTTCTCTTCTGTTTTTTTTTCTTTTTAATCTGAAAATAGACACCTTAGTACAATAGTTCCAATTTATTGAATTGCTGAGAAGATCAAAGAAGGCTAAAACAATCCTCTGTACATAACAAGCTTCCAACAGGGTTAGCTCCAATTACAATGCATCCGTCAGCAGCAGCACCAATGATTCCCAAGTAATAACAGAACCATGAAGACCAAGGAGAAGTGTCTGGACACAGTGAAATAGAGACTAGAGAGCCTTGTTATTCCTTGAGTAAAGTACTGCCTTTGGGAAGAAAAAAAAGTGCCACATTTTATAAAGACGAAACTGGGTAGTTTAATTAGGGAAAATAAGACAAAGCAATGAGTAAAGATTTCACTGGGGAAATGGAGGCAGGCCAGGCAGAAACAAAAGCTTGGATTACATTTTCAATAACCTAAAAATGGAAAGGAAAGGTTGAGACTGATGTGTTGCTGTCCTGTTTTCTCCTTTGATGAAAAAGAATTTTTTCTTAAGATTCCAGGATGCAAAGATAGACCATCAAATTCATTCACACATACATATTTTATTTTTTTTATAAAAAGCAATCCCACTGATATGCTTATAAAAGCAGATATGCATTATAGTGACTGTTGTGAAGCTGCCAGGCTGTCATGGCCTCTGGTAGTTCCGTTTGCATGCTAATGAAACAAGAGGCCAGATGCCACTAATTACAACCCAGTCACTCTGTCCAACACCCCACAACCAACTGCTAGTGAATGGACCTTGTCATTCCATTATGCAAATGATACTTAGGAAGAACAGGAATAAATTCTAAATAGTGGCAACCAGAGCCATATATTGGCAGGAGGTAAATTAATAAATATATTCAAGAAATGGAAATTAAAAATTATTATTCAACACAATATTAATCATGGCTGAATAAATATGGAATAGCACAACTCTTTTTCTTTCCCCCAGTGTCTTGTATAATAGAGTAAAACTTCCAGTAACTTGCTAAGGTATATAGTCAAGTGTATTTCCAGAAAGCATCAATTAGGTTGCTGAAATGAGGGTTAAATTTTCTTAATACACTTATGCTGTTTCTTCTTAATGAAAAACAAAACAAAACAAGATGCCAAAAGGGTGTTTTCCTTCCTGTGGTTATCAAGTTATTCTATCAAAACTGCATGCCATTATCAAAATAACTAGTTAATAAGGAGGAAGAAAGACATCAGTACATTTGTTTCCGGTGGTTTTTGATATTGAACTCTTAAAGACTATCGTTCTCACGCCATGTTTTTGTTTAGTTTTTTTGTTGTTGCTGTTTTTTACAAAATAAATGTGAATAAGGAAGTAATCTGTAGAATTGAAAGAAGATGAGTTTGGAAGGAAAGCATATATATTTAGACTATAGATAAATTACTTGTTATTTGAGGAAGTTACTTCAATTCTCCAAGCTTTAAAATTCTCCAAGATTTAATTCCCTCCTCTGGTAAATCAAAGTAGCAATATCTACTCCTAGACTCATTGTGCTAACCAAATGAGATAATGTGTTTGTAACACCCAGCCCTGTGCTTGCAACATAATAGGCGTTCAAGAAATAGTAGCTACCATTTTCCATTACACATTCATGGCTTTTCTAAACTCTCCTCCTGGACAAGCTGTGTGTCGCTTAAAATACTTTAACCTCTGTTTCTTTATTGTCAAATAAAAGCTTTGGATTCAGTGGTGTCTAAGTGTCCCTCTTGCTCTGATTTTTTAGAAGTACATGGAGTAAGTAAGAAGTCAAGAAGTACTTGAAATCAAAACCATTCAAAACACGTGTTTTCTGTGCTGGTTTCAAAGCAGCTTACCTGGAAGTGCACTGAACATAGCAGCCAAATGTTAAGACTGGGAAATCAGCCTCCCCAAAGATTGCCTTAGAGGGATATGTGAGTGGAGATCAGTTCTCCCCAAGGCAATGTTGGTATCATGGCATCATTTTGCATGAAAATCACAATGAGAGTTTAAAATATATTTTCCACATCTCTGTTAGAAGCCTAATCCTCTCATGGAACATTTCACAAACTCCCGATTGGACTTCTCATTTTGTGACCATATATTCCATATTTTTTTTAGCAGTTTCTGATTGTTTGCATTCTAATCCGTAATTAAGGTAATTTGTTACATGTTTAACCAGCTGCGATGAATAAATTATGCCTTCTGGCATTTAACTTTTACATTAATTCACAAAAATAAGATTTTATCAGACCAGGTATTGTGACTATATTCTCAGAAATCCTCTGGCTCTCTAGCCTACCTGGGCTCTAAAAGAGTCCACGAGAATTCTTACTTGGAGAGGTTCCTTTAAAACAAATGGCACTAATAATAAAAATTTGAATGGAATCCCCCAGTCCTTCACAAGATTGGTGGATGGCATTTAGCTTTTGTGTTGGTTTAGGTGATTCATGTGTTCAACCCCAATCCTTATGCCAGCTGTCCCAATCAATCTTCACAAGAACTGTGGCCCTTAGTAGGTATTCAGCAAGTCCAGACTGGATAAACACCTCAGTGAAGTGTGCAGGTGTTATATTCTCAAGATAGTAGTAGGACTCAGTAATGATGACTGATTCCCCAAGACCAAATGGTCCCTAAATAAGAGAGTCAGGATCCAAATCCAGATCTTTTTTTATTCCAATCCCTATGTCTATACCAAGGTGTTACACCAACTCTGTCATCCCTGAGCTGCTTCTGTTTCTTATTCTTTACTTAAAACAGTTCCTTGGCATTGCAGTGGTGGACAAGTAAGTTTGAGTGTCTTTCAGTGCTTCTCTACTTTGGGGAGAACTTGCTTGAGAAATCAGTGAACACAGGGAAAGTTAAAAGGAAAAAATCTTAATAGCAGCTAGGATGGACAGTAAGTGATGTTACACAGAAGTATTTATTTGAGTCTGATAAAAGATTTTTAGATGTAGACTTACTGTGGAAATTAGTATTTCCACCTCTAAAGGGAGCTAAATCAAAAGGCTCCAGTTTACTACACCTAGAGAGAATGATACATAGAAATGGAGAAGAGGATTAGCTAAAGATGACACACTCAGAATGACAACGACAGCAGACAGAAAACTGGAAGGGCACCAGAGACAAGACATTCCCTTAGAAATAAGTGATTAGCAGCATTTTTCAGAGCATATTAATGTAAGATGGAGTATCCTTAAATAATTGATGAAAAATAAGCTCTTAAAGTGAACTACAGAGAAGTGTTTAAAAGAATATAGCTTTTGGAATTATACAGATTTTAGTATGAATATTAATTCCACTTTTAGAAGCAATTTGAATTTGATCAAATTAATCTTTCTGAGTGTTTCTTTGGGTGGAAAATGGAAATGATAATAACTAATTGATAGGATTGTTGTGAAGGTTAAATGGTATACTGCATGTCAGACTTTTTGCCATGTGCCTAAAACAGGAATAGTGTACAATAAATATTTGCTGTTATTCATATTCTACTAACAGCCTAGCAAACACTAGGAATTTTATGCAAATAACTAACAGGTTTGGAAAAAAAAGTTATATTAGCAAAGATGACTGACAGAAAGAAGGAAAAGAGTAAACCAGAGAAGATTACCTCAACAGAAAGCGAGTTTGTTTTTGATTTTTGTTTCTCTGTAAGCCTGAGTAAATCTGTGTTCACTTAGTTAAAGTGGGTGAGAGAATCATTATGTATAATGTCAGAAGATTTCTGGATGAAGTAGAAGTAAAAATCCTAATATTGTCAGAGAAGGCTCCACAGAGAAACCTTAAATAGGCATAAATACAACTCTGGAAATGAAGGGCAAGTACGGGCAAAGACTGTTCTCTGTAAACAAGAAGACCTGGTGTGCACCTAGTTCCACTTCTGTAGTTCAGCAGCTGTGCCATTCACTACAAACTAGTTAACCTTTCATGATTCAGTTTCATGATCTGTGATATAAAGGTAATGCCTATATCTTAAGATGGCTGAGAGTACTAAATATGATAAAGTTAATAAAATCCTTAGCATAGACATTCATACATAGCAAGTGTTAGACAAGTATTAGCTAATTTGATGATTGTGATGATTAAGGTGGAACTGCACCAAATTTTAGCAGTCTGTGGCTTTGATTCTTTCAATTCCTGCATTACAAATGGCCTATGGGTCCCACTGGAAATTTCCAAATATTTTGGAATCTGCTCATATTTCATGGGTGCCAAGAGCCAACCTCTCTAGAAACTTCTCATAGCCTCTGTGCTGGCTTAACAATTCTACTATAAATTGGAATTTAGTCCTTCGTGACAACAGAATAATCTTTTGAGACAGCTGATTTCAGAGGCAAAAACAAACACATCTTTAATGAATCAATCAGTTCTGTGCTTCTAAGACTACACCTGAGGGAGAAGAGGATGCTTCAATTCCAGCAGCCTTATCAAGGGTAATGTTGTCCACTTAATGGAAATGTAACTGCTCCTCATTCCTCTTTTCATTAAGTCAATCCACAACTTGGACATCTCATAGCAGTGATCCACAAATTTATAAGAAAAGATGTCTCTTGCTGAGCTGAGAGGCCACTAAAGCCCAGACTCAGTGTTTACTCCTGAGTGCTGTAAGTATCCCTCACATTAGAAAATTCTGTGCAAAAACTCCCAGGAAGCCATTGGTTGTTAGGGCACAAAAAAAGGAGAAATAAAATCTCATCCTGTACCTTCACCCGTCACAGCAGAGAGCTCACAGAGCAGCTATCCAGCTAGAAATGTTAATAACTACTTTCTCTTCTCTTACCAGCTCTGTTTTACATACATTAGCTAATTTAATCTTCACTGCTAACAATGCACTAATTATTATCCCTGTTTTATGGGTAAGGGAATTGAATCTCAGAGGTTAATTGACTTGTTCAAGGCGACACAGGTGGTTAATGGCTAAGCCTACATTGTCAGGTTTTACCTTCGTGAATGAGATCGTCAGGAATATGAATACCTATATTATAGAACAGAGGTTGGCAAATGTTTTCTGTAAAGGGCTGGATGGTAAATATATTAGGCTTTGCATGCCATATGGGATCTGCTGCAACTACCCAACTCTGCTATTGTAGGGCAAAAACAGCTGTAGACAATATAGAAATAAATAGGCTTGGCCATGTTCCTACAAAACTTTATTTACAAAAGCAGGCAGTGGGCAGATTTGGCTCTCAGGCTCACCCCTGTTATAGATAATTAAGGTGTTTTTCAGGCAACTGGGGTTTTGATAATGGATTTATCACTAACCTATTACTTGACTTTTTGGATAAGTCACTTTTTTTGAAGGCCTTGTTTCATTGTCTCTAAAATAAATTAAATAATTTAATGTGCCAGCTAAAACTTGGCACTTGCCATCTGCCTCTACAAGGATCAGGTCACTAGCCACTGCAGCCTCTGACCTTCAACACAACCTGAAAGGAGTTCAGGGTGGAGATCAGGAATGAGGCACTCTGTGCTCTGGGAAAAAACTGGCAGAACAGACCTTCAGAGAGATATTTTCAGATTTTATGAGCCTAATTTCTTAAATCTTCTCATATCCAGAAAAGCACTAAAATCATTAACGGTGACATATGTTCGCAGCAACTAGCAGCAAGCCTTTGCCTACATGTGTGCTTGATGACATCATCCCCTTTTGCTAAAATCATATGTAGACTGACCTGGCCCCTGTAAGGTCCGTTGGCCCGGGTGAAAGGAGGCCCGGGGGGTAAGAGAGAACATCGACCAGTATGAGGAAGGAGAGGCATTGGGACATAACGACCTCGGACCTGTTCTGGGAATCAACAAGAGACTCTAACTTCCTGCCCAGAAAACAATGGGGCTGACGGGAAGGGAAAATGGGCTTATGCCCCACAACAGACCAACCAACACCCGGCCCTACTGTATCCTCACCAAATAAGGAATTACCCCATGAAGCAAATCACCCTCGCCCCCCTGCAAACCACCCTTCCCTTACACCCCAGTAAAAATCTCCCACGCCCAGGACTGGGCCCGACTTCTCTGGCCCCTTTCTCTCGGACCAGTGAACCTCGCCCGGGAGCGCTCCCTAATAAAGCTCACTTGAAGCTTTCCTCTGTTTCGCGGTGCCGTTTGTTAAGATCTGACCTTACAGCCCCTACCTCTTTGGAGCAGTTCCTCAGAGCTATCTGAAATGCTGTCTCCAGAGCTCGATCGTCCTCATTTTGCCCCCAGTAAAACTTAACTCAAAACTTCCACATTGTGCATTATTTTTAGTCAACAAATGTGAATGATGAACCAGTGACACTGATACATAGGTTTCATGACGGAGATTGGTCTGTTTTCTTCAGTGCCAAATCTCCTGGAGCCCAGAGTAGTGGCTAGCAGGTGAAAAGTGCTCAGATAATGGTTGAACTAATAACCTAAGTTAAATATTAATATATGTATTAGGTTTCGAATGTAAGGCCTGACACAAAGTAGCTGCTCTGACATGGAAGGTCGTCTGTATAACTGGCTTCTGGTATTTTCATCTATACGGTCTAAGCAGAGGCATACAGGAATAAAGACACACGTAGAGAATGGACTTGAGGACATGGGGAGGGGGAAGCTGAGACGACGTGAGAGAGTAGCAGTGACATATATATACTACCAAATGTAAAATAGAAAGCTAGTGGGGAACAGCCTCATAGCACAGGGAGATCAGCTCGGTGCTTTGTGACCACCTAGAGGGGTGGGATAGGGAGGGTGGGAGGGAGGCGCAAGAGGGAGGGGATATGGGGATATATATATACATATAGCTGATTCACTTTGTTATACAGCAGAAACCAGCCCAACATTGTAAAGCAATTATACTCCAATAAACAGGTAAAAAAAAAAAAATTATACCCAGACAACAGGCCTTAACAGGGACTGTCCCAGCCAAGTTCAGTCGCAGAATCAGCTTATGTCACAGAATCAGCTTATGTCTATGTATGTTCCAATTTAATTTCTGCATTGCCTCCAAATGCCTTGGGGTTTTTTTTTTTTTGAGATAGATTTATTATTTATTTATTTTTGGCGGCGGCGTCTTAGTTGCTGCATTCGGGATCTTTTGTTGCAGCACACGGGCTTCTCTCTAGTTGTGGCGTGGTTTTCTCTTCTCTAGTTAAGGAGCACGAGCTCAGTAGTGCGCAGCATGTGGGATTTTAGTTCCCTGACCAGCGATGGAACCGGTGTCCCCTGCATTGTAAGGCGCATTCTTTACCACTGGACCACCAGGGAAGTCCCTCCAAATGCCCTTTTAAACACTGCTGAAGCTCTCCAGCCTTTACAGACCCAGGCATTATCTTCAGAAGGAGCATGAGAAAGGAGAAGAAAACTGAAAATTTTAGCATTTATCCATAAGAAAGTGAGTTACTTGAAAAAACACATTTTAAAATCAGAAGCAACTGGAGCTCTTTCAATTAGCAAGATAAAATCTCCTTTTCCATCTCCAACAACACAGCAGGAATGGAGGCACCAAAAAAAAAAAAAAAGCAAAAGAGGTTGTTACAAAAAGTAAAGATGCATTTACTTTGCTAAATACTAATGTGCAAATTTCTACCCCTCTACAGTTCCTTCTCACTCTAATATTTTATCATCTCTGTGTGTGACAGACCCCTATGGCCAATGAATTACAACGCAAATGAGTACCAAATTCTTAGCTGGCACCTGAACAGGAACTCAGTCAGAGACACTTATGTCCAATGTGTACTTAATCTATTGTCCTTAATGAATAAGCCTCGGTGTGCATTTCCATTACAAAAGTAGCAGACCTACCTTCCTTTCAATATTACAAGGCCAATACCTGCGAAAATGAACAAAGGATGTTTAAAGACATAGGGTCTGAAAGCTTCTAAAAGCCACATAGTGAGATATTAAACACAACTTCAGAGGATTCTATTTCAAAGGGAAGATCATGTCTGAAGCATTTTTTAATACCATTTTAACTGTGAAAACAAATAGAAACAAAACTCCTTGGAGAAGTTTTTGCTGAAAACCCAAGCCACAGACCCTTAGCAAATGTTCCCACAGTAATTAATGAGCCCCTAACAAGTGTAAGGACGGTGGGAGGGGAGGGACATAGTCCATTTGCTCTGATTCAGAGATTTTTATGACCATCATTAAGTGAAGATGGGCAAGTAACTATGTCGAGCAGGATGAATCCCCCACGCACAACTTTGTGATGCAAAAGTCTAAGCAAACCCATGAAAGACAGAACACTTCAAATCAAATCAAATCAAATCAAATGGGAGGAGAGGGTCTTGTTATTTTTATAATAATTCCTTAAAGCATAGAAAATGATTCAAACACCTCTGAATTATTATATCTCACAAGTAGAAGACAGATTTTGAGAAAGATAATCAAAGGAAAAATTTTGATAATTTTACCTTCTAATATTTTAGGCATCTTGGAGCAAGGTTTGCATATTCTGCTAATGCAAGACAATAACCCCATTTTAAATGTTTATCCACCACTTGTCTATAACTCAGGCTATAATGTTGTTCAGAAAAGTGGTTGATACAGAGGGATTTATATATTTAAAATTTATTATAAAGAAATAAATGTTCTTTTGTGAAGTAATTTTTCTGCCCCCTTCATTCAATAGTAATCCATCTTCACCACCTCTATTAATTCGGTCACTTATTTTATGATAATTGGTCACAAATACTATTTGATGGAACTGGCTGGTATTTTTATCGTCTGAACCTGCTTGATACAAACTTACAGTTGGCTTCAGTGTTCAGAAATAAACCCAAAGGGCTTCCCTGGTGGCGCAGTGGTTGAGAGTCCGCCTGCTGATGCAGGTGACACGGGTTTGTGCCCCGGTCCGGGAAGATCCCACATGCCGCAGAGCGGCTGGGCCCGTGAGCCATGGCTGCTGAGCAAAAAAAAAAAAAAAAAGAAAGAAATCCAAAGATTAGGTAGCACAAGGAGATGACTGTTTTATGTAAGGAGGAGCTTTTCAATTCTTTTTTTACTCCGCACTGCGAGGAGTAACTCTGACATGAACACCAAGCTGTCCACTCATTCAAGTTTATTAGGGTCTAATAATGTTCAAGCACTGTGTTATGTGAAAATATGATGATGATGAATCATCCCTCCCATTTGGCTCTTACAGTCCAGTAAGGGAGATATCTATTAATCAACTTCTCAAAGTATTGTAGATTATAGAGTGTATTTCTCCTTAAGATGGAGGATTTAACATTTTCTTTCTTAATGCACTAAATAAACATTACTGAGAAACAAAATACCTCATAAGAATGCTTCTAATTCTAGTAATCACTGTATATCAATTATCTAGGAAAAAAGGAAAAATACATGGCTTTTTACGTTATGTTATTTTGCATGTGCAAGGTGGGTTTTTGGAGCAATATTACTATTGGATTTTTCTAATGACCAACTGAATGAGTAAGGTATCTTATCTGATATTACTTGAGAAAATAGAATTAGTTTCACCAAAGGGCTAATGCTTAGAGATTCATTTCTTTAGCTTAGTTCTTACACCCAATCCATTTTCCTAACATAGATACTGTTACATATAATTGGCCAAGTTTCTAAACAGAGAATAAAAGTCAATACATACATTTCCAAGGTAGTCGTTTAGCTACAATTATTTTAGACATTTTTCTATATAAAATAAACCATTTTTTCCTATGTACAATAGATTTGAGGGCTATGATACACCTTGCCACTTACTATGTTCATTTTTCCAAACCTTTGTTCCACTTTTCACAAAATGAGTTTCTACCTCAAAAAGTCATGGTAAGGTACCGGTATGAGATTATACATTCTATATCCTTAGAACCACAGTACAACACACATGGTAAAAATATCAGTAATGTGGATTTTGTGTTGTTCTTGTCATTTTTTTTTTTTTTAATGAACTAAGGTTTTAGTTTACAGAAAATAGAGTAGTGTTACATTTCTTTGCAACAATGAACCTGTTAGTGTGTGTTTAGTAAAATTACTCTTGATTTGGTATTCCAAAGTTTTCCAGCTATCCATATCAAACTTGATCAATTTAAAGGGGTCTTTTATGACTATCCTTTTCACAGTACGCAGAATAAAGATATCCCTTAGATTAAAAAATATTTATATGAGTTTGTCTTGATTTTATAAGTTGACCTTATTTGCTATCAATTATTTTAATCAATGAATGCTGCATGAAATAATCTGTTGAAAATAGGTACACATATATCTATTTCATTTAAATTAAAATTTGGCTTATTAGTAAACATAAAAATGGAGGGCCCAGATTGATTTTGGTCAAATAAAGTTTAGAAAGCCAGTCCTTTTGTTAAAAAAAAAAAAAAATCAGGGCATAGAGTTATGTCTTTGTCACATTCTGTTACCCAAGATAAAGCTGGGTCACAAAAATCTGAGGACATTTTGGAATGGTTCTCTTGATCCCGTCCCCTGCACCCACTTTTCCCTGCCACATTCACAGATTACTCTCTACATATTTATAGTCTGAGAGAGGCAAACACTCTCCAAGAGATAATTTCAATCACACATTGGTGGGCAGTAAATGTTATGAATGCCAATCAGAAGTATATGTCAAAAATGCCACCTTCTGTCTTAGTAAAAGCTGACTTAGCAGAAACAGATGAAATTTAGGGCAAGTAAGGATTCTTGTTTCATTGTCCTATTTTCAGTAAGAAATGGAATTTAGGACACCTCATAATTCTCCCTTCTGTCCTATTTTATTGTATCTATGTTTATTCATATTCAGCAAAAGGAATCCCAATTTTAGCCTTTGGTTTCTTCATTTCAAAAAAGTATTTCCTCAAATTAATTATTTTCATCTTAAAATGAATACATCTGGTTAAAGATCTCACCTTGTCAATGTTATTAAATTTAACATTCTTTTTTTTTTTGTAACATTCATTTTTTTATACCATCATTTTAAATGATATTCTCTGGAATTAAGAGCCATTAGATTTACATATAAATGGCCTTGAATGAAAGTGTTATATACAGATGTATATAATTTTATTAGGGTTTCAATTCAGCCAAGGAATCAGATTTTTAAAAACCTGCATGAGTTCACATTTATTTAAAACTGGATAGCATACATTGCATTAAATTTTACAGTAAACAATTTTTAAGCTTAAAAATGATCCAATGCTTCTGTAAACTCTGAAACTGACTTTCAAATAATGCTGACCATGAATTTTATACAGTAATCAATTAGTTCATTTTTTAAAAAAATTTGTTTGATTCTCTTCCGTGATCTAGTCACCGTCAGGGCATCGACGTTGGACCAAATCCTTTTCATGGTGCCATCTTTCTTCTCTCTCTTCTGCCTCCCTCTTCCACTTGTAAGACCTATGTGATTACTTTGAGCTCAGGCAGGTAATCAACATAATCTCCCTGTTTTAAGGTTATCAGATTAGCAAACAATTCCATTACCTTAATTTCTCTTTGCCACGTAACCTAACTCTGCAGTTTCTAGGAATCAGCAGTGGACATCTTTGGGAAGCCATTACTCTGCCTCCCACAGTCATAATTTATTACCCTTTTACATGAATTGCTAATAACTTTTAAGAATATATGTTTCTAGGATTTTAAGGCATCTCTTTCTATAATTGTATTTTCTTGCATATATTTGTCAGGTTTTAATTTCAGAGTTATGTTCACTTCATGAAACAATTTGGTGGTATTAGACCCCTAATACGTTTTTTAAAACTATTTTTTTTTAAACTATTTTGTCTAAGTTTGGCGTCATTTGTTCCTTAAATGTTTGGTATAATTTGCCAGTAAAACCATTCTGGACTGGATGTTTTGTTTGTGTGCATCTTTTTAATAATTACTTCAAAAATTTTATTGTATAGAGAGCCATTAAAATATCCTCTTTATTTTTGAATCACTTTTGGTAAGTTTTGCTTTTTAAGGAATTCTCCCATTTTATCCAAGCTGTTCAATTACTGTATAAAATATTTATAATATTTATAATATTTTCTTATTATCCTTATACTCTGCAGGATCTGTAGTGATATCAACTCTTTAAAACCTATTATAAGTAATTGGCTCTCTCTGTTCTTGATCAGTCTTGATAGGGGTTTATTAATTTTATTAAGCTTTGTATGTGGATTGCAGCTTTTCTCTATCGTCGTGTCTGTGTTTCATTAATTTGTGTCTTATGTTTACTGATTTAATTTTCCTTTTATTATATAAACATCGAAAGCTCTAAATATCTCTATAATCTCTGCCCTAGCTCCACCTCACAAATACTGAAGTGTTTTCATTGTCATCATTCTGAATTATTTTCTGATTTCCCTTGTATTTCTTGTTTGACCTTTGGAATATTTAGAAATGTGTTGCTTAATTTTGAAATAAATAGGAGCTTTTATAGACATTTAATTCTAATGTAATTAATTAGTCAGAAAAAGAACACTTGGACTTTTTTGAGCATTCTTCATGGTCCACCTTACACATGGTGAATATTTCATGTCCACTTGAATATAAAGTGTATTCTACACTTGTTGGCGTAATTTCCCATATATATCAATTACTTAGAGAAAGAAAAGATCATTTACCCCAATACCTCCCAAATTTATTTTTGGCACGAAATCATTTTTCTCTCCTTAGAGCTCCAATGAACTTCCCTTAGTATGAACGTTTCCCAGGACTTACTTTGAGAAGCACTGTCCTAGTTAGAAGTGAAATCCTCCTTTTTCTGGAACCCTCATACTAGTCACTAGATTATTCAACTTTGGGGTTTCCTTCAAATGGTGGGATAGAAACAGGACACCTATCCAGCACACAGGTCAATGAATCAGTCTGCACACATCAACATCTGCTTTCTTTTTGACATTCCTGGGAATTTCAAAATTATACATAAGAAGAATGACTGAAAATAAAACATCATATAACCAAAGCATATTTAGACATAAAATGAATTATAAGTTTATATATATTTATAAATAGTTTTATTTAACAATACATATTATTTAAAGCAGTTCTTAACACATTTAACTATTTTTAGCTCTGATAACTTTGCATTAGCCTCCTTCCTCAATGTTCAGATTTAAATACCATAAGAAAAGTAAAAGTGAAAACAACCGTGAACTCAGGTGAAATTAATAAACAAAAGTTTTGACCTAAAAGAACATTTAGAGGATTTAAAAAAATTAAAATAGCTAATTAATTTTGACCTAGCTATCATACATTGCCACCTTTTCCTGTTCTTTTTTAGTTAGTACTACGGACGAAAATAATAATTATTATATAAAATATCTCTTTTTTCAATTACACGTTACCGGGTAGTACCAAAATTCTAATAAATAAACTCCATTAAAATATGGTATTTTCCTTCTTCAAATAAATGTCACTTGCATTTGTTGGGAAAAAATAGGTTATTCAAAATAAGTATGCTGTATTTCTTTAAGGACTCAAAAACTTAAGTTTGCGCAAAAAACTTGTGTTCATTTTTTTTCCTAGAATCTATGTTTTCCATATTTTGAAAATGTAAAACTGTTGGCCTATTATCAATCTTGTTTTCTTTACTATTTTGTTTTAAATTTTAATGAGATTTTATTTAACTATAACCTACACACAAAAAGCCCTGCAAATCTTAAGTGAACAGCCAGATGAACAGCTGCTTCATAAAATGGAGACACCAATGTAAGCAGCACCCCAATCAAGAAACCCATTCCCAGTACCTCAGTCACTACCCCTTAGGCCCAAAGATACCTGACTTCTAATAACATAGATTACTGTTGAACATTATAAAGATTAAAGGATATTAAACATACTCTTAAAACCATGGGTAATCATCAGTTAAATTCATTATACCTGTAACCTGCCTTCACTAGTCAAGGTCGTTTTAATTGTTGCTAGCAAAAACGCACACGCCCTCCAAGCCGCACTCAGCCTAAAGGTGACGAATGCCGAAGCCGTTTGCCAGCTACTTGGTGTCAGGTCTGTCTAATTTGAGTGGAGCCAGTTTAGACTGGATAGGACCGCCAATCCCCCAACTGGGCATGCTCGAGTCTCCGCTTTTTGAACCTGCAGCGGCCCGTAGCTTAGTTACGCCTGCGCAGAATGACAACGAACGCGTCTTTTCCTTACATCCGGTCACCTTTCTCGTTCCCCGCGTTCTTCGCCCGTCAGGCCACGCTGCTTCTTTAGCCCGTAAATACCCCTAGCCTTTTACCTTCCAGACGGCGAATTTGAGATTTATTCTTCTTTCGTTTCGTCTCCTGGCTTGTCTTGGCTGCTTGGTGAATAAGCCCTCTTTATGCCGCACACCCCGGCCTTTCCGTGTTTTGGCTTGACGCGCAGCGGGCAAAGCGAGTCCGGTTCGGTAAAACTCTTTGTTGTTTCCTTTCCTTCGCTTAATACTTAATAGTAGATTCACCCATATGGTGTGTAGTAGTAGTTCCTTATCCTCATTGTTGTATGGTATCCCATTGTGGAACACTTTTTATTCATTAATTGGCTATAAACAGAATTTCCCTCATTGTATCTATTCTCTTCATTTGAAAAGTTATAAGAAACAAGAGAATCTAAAATCAAAAGATTAGGTCAAGGTCTAATGCCAACAGTTTTCACAGGATTATGTGTAAAACACCACATCTCTTCTTAGAACCTGGTTCATCATTCCTATCTCAGATTGAGAAAGAAAATCTAACAACATAATTCACAAATGGAGACCACTTTAAATTATTACTAACAGGCATGTTTAGTTACTATTATAATAATTATTATTTTTAGGTACAATGAATTTAGTGACTTGAGACTGGAACTTATTTGTGTCTCCAATTTTGCCCTGCCTGTTTAATAAAATAAATGGAAACAAATAGTTAAGTAATTTCCAAAAGGGTTAAGTAATTTTCTTCCGTCATTTGTTAATACAATACTAAGTTCACCACCCGTGTGAATAAACCTTTACAGTTAATTTTTTTTGCCATGCAGTGCGGATTGTGGGATCTTAGCACCCAGACCAGGGATTGAACCTGGGCCCCAGCAGTGACAGTGTTAGGTCCTAACCACTGGACCACCAGGGAATTCCCTTCAGTTAATCTTCTTACTATTTATGAATTTTGTAAAAGTTGTATGACAACATGAATTCTCTATTTATTTCATAATTATTTATTGAGTTCCTACTACGTAAGTCCTCTGTTAACACCTATTAAGCAGTCAGAATGTGTCCAGTTTTAATAAAAAATAAAACTAGTTTGTACCTGATATAGCACAATAAAGATTTAAAACAAAACAGTGTATTAGTATTGAAAGCAGAAGTTTTGGTGGTAATAATGAAATCAATCTCTCATCTTTTTATTCTACTCACTGTAAAATTTAGATAATTTTTAAACAAACGGAATATAATTGATTTTCTTCTCATATTAGAAAGCAGTCCTTGATGCTTGGGATATGATGAAAAATAAAAGTGGAGGCAAAACCCAAATTTATTTGGTTCTAATGCATATACTTTTCCATAACAGATGCCAGTGCTGGGCAAAAGTCTTGATGAACACCCCAGCTGTGGATCTACCCTTCTTTTATATGCTGAAGGAAGGTAAGAGATTGGAATGAAGCATATTAGTAGAGGTGGTCAAAGGGACTATTTTCCTTGTAGAAAGGAAAAGGGATACAACTGATAGTAAAACAGGGTTAGTTAACTTTCTTGTTTCATGTAAGCTACTTTTTGCGTGAGTTTTACAACGGTTTTTACTATAATCATCACAATCATTTTACCTTCTTTGCTTCAGTGTGTGTATTGATAAAATGATGATGATAGACCTTGTTTGTATACCTTCCTTTTTTTTAGTTTGTGTCTGTCAGTAAAACATGGGATATGGGTTTTACATTTAATGTGTTCCATTATGGTTTGCATTGGTTCATAAGTTATCTACTTTTTAATAAGAGGAGGGAAAAACTTCTCTTCTTATGCAGGTAATACGTATAAAGTATGAATTGGGCATCCTGAGGAAAAGTAGCTCGATGTCCCTGGGAAATTCACCTTTCTAGACCTAAAGAGAATAGGAAGAGGAGAATGAATTGGTGAAAAGAATAAAAAACATGGCCACAGAATTAGGGGAAAATAATTCTGTATGAGAATATGCTATGAATAACTTTCTTATCTATGAATCAACTTGAGGGCTTTATGTAATTTAAATGAGTTAATGGAAGTCAAAAAGCTCTGTATACTCTGTATAAGGATGGCTATAAGCATGCATTCTGTATTGTAAAGTCAGAGGTGAATTAAATTCACAGCCTACCACTTGTTAGCTTGTGATTTTTGGAAAAGTCTTTAGCTGCTCTGAGATTTTTTTCATTTAAGTAGAATACTAATGGATATTAATAGAATTTGTCACATCTGTTATTTTGGAGATTCAATGAGAAAATATGTAAGGTGCTTTTCATAGTGTCTGGAATATAGCAAGTGATTAAAATATAACCATTGGTAGTAAAAATGATGGTGTATGAGGGGTTGGTGCCAATCAAGTTCATTAAACCAGTAGTCTTTGCTTGGTACGTCTCTTCATTTGAAGGAGTATCAGATAGGAGGAGAGAATAGTTAATAGTAGTACTTTTTTTTTTTCCCCCAATGGACATCTACTTTGGGTTGGGAACTAAAAATGTTTTATTCCCTCTCAGTTGAAGCTCTCAAAAAATCATTTCCAAAGTCCAAAAAACTGCCTGACAACAAATAGCATCAGGAACAAGGTGTGCTAAATATCTGTGATTTATTTTCCAATTGATTGTGGCTCACTGTATAAGAAAGACAGGTGATATGCAAAGTAAAATATTTCTTACGGAAATAATGATTATATGGCTCAGTATTTTTCTAGTTAAAAGTAACAGAAAACCTAAATTCATAGTTTGATTAAAAAAGAAGAAAAGATAATCGAACCATTCAGAACTCATCTTTTGGGCACACTTTCCACTATTTTGTGTTCCCTTTCAAATAAGGCTCTCAAATGGGGTGGCAAGGCAGTCACCAGTTGCTCCCTTTTTACATCATCCGGTTCAGTGGGGGGAAAAGCGTTTTCTTTCTCCCGACTTTAACAAAATTCCCAGAAATGTATCTCCTTAGTCATTTTGGGACATTTTACCTATCCATGAACAAACTGTCCTGACTGGCTAGGCATGAACTATATCTCTTATTCCAAAGTGCATGCAGTAAACCCAAGATATAGGAGACATTTAAAAAATGTATAAAAATTAGTATTTTAAGTGAACCACCCACTAATTAATTCCCAAATACAAGTGAAAACTTGGCAAGGCAGAAGGCATTCATCTCTTGTGATTAATGAGTACAAATGAGCTAAATCAGGTATCTGTCTTGCAGCTCTTCACAGCTCACAAAGAAATCTCAGCAGTGCATGGTTCATGAGGCATTGACCTTCAGTCTAGTTCTGAGGCTTAGTGCTGTATCACCTGTAATGCCCATGTGTGATCACTATCACTCTCTGCTCAGCTGTAGAGAGGTGAGATACAAGAGGTAGTGAGGACGGCCCAAAGGCAATGTAATTATTTGTCATTGCCTAACACTGAGTATAGGGGTAGAGGAAGCCACTAAGGGTTGAAGAATGTAGTATTCAAACAGTCTGAGGCAGAACATATTGCTGCTAGCCTGTTCACCCTTAGAACACATAAAAGAATTATACCTGTGGAAACATCAGGTCAGTTTCATACCTACCCCTGCCTCATCCCTGGAGTTGAATCAAGACAGACACTTGTCTTGACGTGGCCTGATGGTGTTTAGCTTATAAGAACTGATAAGATCACAGCTTAAGACTTGATGGGTTTAGTTGTTGGCAAATAACTCTCACACACACACACACACAAACACTATATATAGTTATCTCAGTGCCCACATGTTTTGCTATATGGACTTTTTCAGAGATAAGATGCTGGCTCTTTGAAATGCTTCATCATAGGAAGAATTGCACAGAGTCTCACAGATAGTGATTTCTGAATTATTGATAATTATCAAGCACTTACTGTGTCTAGGCATCATGATTTTTTGAAAAAGTATTATTTGGTAGGAAGAGAAGTTGTATGTGCAAAAGTTAAAATTTCCTGAGATTGAATCCTACCTCTAACATCTACCAGATACATGTACTAAAGAAAGGCATTGTAGTTATCTGTTTCCTCTACTTATTTGTAAAAATAGACTTAATAATATTACCTACCTCTAGGAGTTTTACGAGGATTAAATGGAATAATTTCAGTACTATGTTGAATAGAAGCAGCAAGAGTGAGCATCCTTGCCTTGTTCCAGATCTTAGAGAAAAGCTTTCAGTTTTTTTACCGTTGAGTATGTTAGCTTTGGGCTTTTCATATATGGTCTTTATTGTATTGAGGTAAGTTACTTCCATACCAGTTTGTTGCATTTTTATCATGAAAGGGTGTTGAATTCAATTTGGCCAAATGCTTTTCTGCACCTGTTGAGATAATCATGTGATTTTTTTGTCCTTCATTTCATCAGTGGAACACACTGATTTGATATGTATAATGAACTGTCCTTGTATTCCAGGGATAAATCCCCCTTGATCACAATGTATAGCTCTTTTAATGTACTGTTTAATTTGTTTTTTAATGCCTTGTTGAGGATTTCTGCATCCATGTTTATCAGGGATATTGTTACATATTTTTCTTTTCTTGTAGTGTCTGTCTGTCCTTGGTGTCAGGGTAATGCTGGCCTCAAAATGAGTTTGGAAGTATTCCCTCTTATTCTGTATTTTGGAAGAGCTTAAGAAAGATTGATATTCTTCTTTGAATATTTGGTAGAGTTCATCTTTGAAACCATCTAGTTCTGGGCCTCTTTTGTTGGGAGCTTTTGATTACTGTTTCATTATCCTTATTTGTTATTGGTCTTCTATTTCTTGATTCAATACTGGTAGGTTGCATGTTTCTAGGAGTTTATCTGCTTCTAAATTGTTGAATATGTTGTTCAATATAATTGTTCATAATAGTCTTTATGATGTTTTAATTTCTATGGCACATAAGATGAAGGATGTGGGCACTGCCTTCCTAAGATGAGGCCTAGGACCTAGAGGATGGATGTATTAGGACTAGGGTGAAAAGCTGTGATGGCTTATGTGTCAATTTGATTGGGCCACAGGGTCCCCAGATTAAACATTATTTCTGAATGTGTCTGTGAGGATGTTTCTAGATGAGATTAGCATTTTAATTGGATTCAGTAAAGTAGATTGGCCTCCCTAATGTGGGTGGGCATCATCTAGTGCACTGAGGTCCTGAGTAGAACAAAAAGCGGAGAAAGGGTTACCTTCTTGCCTGCTTGCTGGAACTGGGACATAGGTCTTCTCCTGCCTTTGGACTGGGATTTACACCATTGGCTCCCCTGGTTTTTGGGCCTTCCTATTCAGACTAGAATTTGATGACTATCTGTGGAACGTGTCTGTAATTCTCAGTGATGGTAGAAACACAGCTCTCCTCCTGTGCAATAGGTGAAGGAGTAACTGTTGATGTTTTAAGTTCTAGCTGAATTGAAAGATTGTGAGACCAGAGACAGGTTTTGTTGACAGCCCCATTTCTACTCTGCAGAAGTGTGAGAACATCAGCCTTAGGGAAACCTCTTTGGTCCTCAGACACCTGATCTATAATTAGAAGGTTTAACTAAAACTCTAGGATTCCTTTCAAACCCTAAGGGCAGAACATCAAATGATACATACAACTTCCCCTAAAAGATCCCTGTTACAGGATGCTTGGTTATTAAATAACTTGAGTGGATGAGAGTACAAAAGCCTGGATAATATAAAATGAATCCATTCATCACTACATAGCCACTGGTAGCTGCTGGAACTTTATAATAGACTCAGACTCCCTGGTAAATGTTAATTAAATACTCTTGTGTAGCCAGCTTCCATCTCCTTCTCACACTGATAATCCCAGTGACATGGATCGTGTTCATTCCCCTCATTGAGTCCCTCCTTTCCAGCCAGCAGTCAATAAATAGATCAGGGAGCCAGAGGGATAGTGTCTTTTCCTTTCAACTCCTGCTAATTTCCATCTGATAACTGACTTCCTAAGGATGGGAAACAATTAAAAAAGAAAAAAAATCAGTTGACTTCCTAATGATTTCACATTGCAGAGGGTCCCATTTGGTTTAGAACACACTTGACATCCCTGTCAGGCCACCTGATCTGAGACTTGTAGTGAAACTTGAAACATGATCAGTTGAACCTGTTTTCTTCCCAGGGAGGAGAATTTGACACAAAGCCAGAGTGATAGATGGAAGGGCTGGTGTGGGGAGGGGAATGGAGGAGGGAAATGCACATGTACAAATATTCCCTCACGCTCCACAGAAATGGTTCTGTCTCCTGAAATTATCTGATGAAGGGGAAATTGGTGACATTTAATGTTCATAAATAATGTAAGCATTTCATTTCAGTTTGGCAGCATTGTCCCTGGCTGTCAGAAGCATTTCAGTATCACCAGTCTAATCTCAGGACTTTGTTTCCATCATTTCATTTTTTAAAGGGAATTGTAAAATGAGAGAGATACCAACCAGCGAGGCTTTTGTTGGGAAAATCCAATAGGAGATATAAAAGACAGAGGCTTGAAAAAGCTAGACTCTCAAGAGGCCTCTGCTTATTAATGGCATGGTAATGAGTCCACTGGTGCCCAGCCTGAGCTATTGGATCTAAGAAAAAGGATATTTGTCACTCTTACAAAGAATGAAAGGGGACAGAAATGCATAATAATGTTATCACTTGTTTGTAGACATTGAATGATTATATCTCAAACAGAATACTGGTGGCAGAGATTGTTTATAAAAAAAAAAAATGCCTCCTGGGATTACAATGACAAAGAAACACCTCCAATATCATTCCACATTAGCACCAAATAGAATAAACATAGCATTATCTTACTTTTTCTTATTCATTAGTGTTTTAAAATTGGAAACCTACTTTCTCTGTTTAAATAGAAGCTTATTCAGATTGAATGTAAATAGAGATCAACATTTTTAAAAGTCCAACTTCTGCCCTGTTTCTCCTAGAATATTCATAAATGCAAAGGAGAGTGAATAGTACAATAATGAGATGTAAGCATTTTTCAAAGCCACAGACCATAAAATACTGAGATTCTTTTTATTCTTATTTAAAAGTTTCTGAAAGGAATCGGCTCACCTAATGTGCTAATTTACTACTTCTAAAAGTGTTTTGAAACTGATATTTAAATTCTAGTAGCAGGTATCAAATAAATTAAGTTCATCTTAAGTATCTGATTCTTCAGATCCACTGGTGATTTTAACAATGGACTTAGAAATACAGAATTTCTATTACCACTGTCTTTGGGAGATCTTGAAAATGTGGACCATTCCTGAACTAACAGAAGCTGAACACAATTCCCTAGTGAAAATACCACCTTATCCTCAAGAAAAATGTCTTTGTTATAAACTCAAACTTTTCATGCTACAACTTGGAAAAGGGGACCTGGAAATTTAGAGTCCCATATCTTAAGAAGAAAAAGAATAAGGCATCCACTATGGATATTCTTATTTGCAAGTCAGAATTTCTGGAATAATTTTGGATTTATATTTTTCATCTCCGGGCAAGCCATTCATCCCAAATGCCATTGGTCATTGGTTGATAGAGCAAATGGAAGGAGAAAAATATTTCTTTACAAAGTAGATAAGGCAAAAGTCACAAAAGCTGATTAGAAAAGGGGAATGTACTATCTCCCCAAAAGGGCAAATAGCCGATCTATTGAACACAAAACTCAAATGGGAACATAAGTCATGCTCACATTCCAAGAATCTTGGGAATTCTCTCTCCCAGAAATAGTGTGCCATTGTCCAAGATTCATCGAAATACACTGTATTGCAATTTTTCCTCGAGGTAGTGGTTCCCGCTGTGCAGGAGAGATGGAGATGGGTGTGTGGTTAGCAAGAACAGAGCCTAGGGAGGGAACAAGTCATCCTACAGGAACTTTGAGATCCTAGGCACCTTGGATGATACTGACTACTCCTTAAATCATATTGTGTCAAGTGGAAAATAAAGCTAATCTTCAAAATTTCAGAATCTCTGCTTTTTCCCAAAGTGGTTAGTACATCCTGGAGAGTATTTCACTGTACAAATAATTGAAATCAAGATTTCTCTTGGTTTTGAGAAAGTATGGAGGGGTTTGGTATTCAGGTAGGTCAGTCACTGCAGACTGCTGTTTGGAGCCCTTTGGGGACAGAGGAGACTAAGAAGGCCTCTGTCTGCTCCTTTCTCCTCAGCGTCACCCTGTAGTTCCATGTTTTTAGCTTGAGTGACTAGTTGTGTGCATACGTTGCCAATTAGATTAAGGTTCTGTGGCTGGAAACAAAACAGCATTTTAAATTTACCAAACTAAAAATGATGTCAGATTGTCACTTGGTCTCCTATTTTGGATTGCAGGTTTTGTGAGGTTTCAAATATCATGAGCATTGCATAAACAATACCTTTATTGTTTATGGGGTTCAGAGAAACAGAACCAATAGGAGATGGATGGATGGATAGATACAGATAAGAAGAAATTCATTATAGAAATTGAGGCTGAGGAGTCCACTGTCTGCTGGAGAACCAGGAAAGCCAGTGGTATAATTCAGTCTAAGTCCAAAGGCCTGAGAACCTAGGGAACTAATGGTGTAATTCCCAGAGTCCAAAGACCCGAGAACCAGGAGTTTCAAGTCTGAGGGCAGGAGAACATGGCCATCCTAAAAGAGAGAGAGAACTTTGCCCTTCCTTTGCCTTTATGTTTCATTCAGGCCCCCAAGGATTGGATGATGCCCATCCACAATGATGAAGGTGGATTTCTTTACTCAGTCTACTCAGAATCAAATGCTAATCTCTTCCAGGGACATCCTCAGAAATGTTTTACCAGATACTTGGGTGTCCCTTGGGCCAGTAAAGTTGACATGTAAAATTAACCATCACAATATTTCTATAAAATAAAAAGAGAAAAAAAGAGGTGGGGTGGGGAGGGAAAAGGAGATTCTCTTTTTCTCTTTCACCCTCCTCCTGCAAAGAACTTTTCTGTACATGGATTAAAAAATACTAAGCCACTCAGGACTGAGTCTAGTATTACTTCTGAGTTTACCCCAAAATGGAGTTGTTCATCTCCTTTCCATTCTTGGGTTTTCCTTCTGTTTCTTTTTTTTCTCTTTTCATGTTTCGCCTTGAGTCTCCCTTCACTTTTCTCTTCTAGACACATAATATTGAATTTTATCTTTTTTTTTTTTTTTTTTTTTTGCGGTACGTGGGCCTCTCACTGTTGTGGCCTCTCCCGTCGTGGAGCACAGGCTCTAGACGTGCAGGCTCAGTGGCCAGGGCTCACGGGCCCAGCCGCTCCACGGCATGTGGGATCTTCCCAGACTGGGGCATGAACCCGCGTCCCCTGCATCGGCAGGCGGACTCTCAACCACTGCGCCACCAGGGAAGCCCTGAATTTTATCTTTTAAGCAATTCTTTATGAACTTTGGGATTATCTGTTTATGAGTTTACCATTTATTCTGATGAAACTACTAGAAAAAGAAGATATAAAGTCATTAATTTTGGGTACAAATGCCACTTTTACCCACAGTGCTCTGTTATCTGGTTCAAATTACTTTTTCTGAGACTCAGTTTCTTCATGTGTAGTCAGAAGTACCTGCACTGGTTTCTCTTACTGGAAATCTCTCCTAGGTACTTACATGATTCTGTTTTTGGTATGCAGTGTTCAGCTCAAGTGTCGTCTTCCTGGATACCCAGTTTAAAGTAGTCTTTCCCCATCACAGATGCCCTGATTTGTTTTATTCATTGTACTTACCTTTGCCTAAAATTATCTTGTGGATAATGTATGTATTTACCATATGTCCCTTTCCATTAATATAGCAGCTACATAATAACAGGAACTTTATATAACTGATTTATCACTTACATTAGATATTTATTGCTGTATAACAGATTACCTTAAAATTAGGTGGCCTAAAACGCCATTTATTTTAAAAGTTTTTGTGGGTCAGAAATCCAGGCACAGTTTTCCTGGGTCCTCTGCTTCAGGGTGTTTCACAGTGATGAAATCAAATGTCTCATCTGAAGGCTCACCTGGGAAAGGATTTTCTAAGCTCACCCAATTGGCCATTGGTAGGATTGGTTTCCCTGTGCATTGTTGAACTGAGGGTATCAGTTCCTCACCAGCTATTGATTAAGGACTTCTCTCAGTTCTTGCCAAGGGGGCCACCCCACAGATCTGCTCATAATAGGGCAGGTTATTTCATTAGAGCAAGCATGAAGAAGAGCCAGAGAGAGTGAGTGTTCTAGCAAAACCAAAGTCAGTCTTTTTTAATGTAATCACAGCAAGAGATGGCTCATTACTTTGGTCATATTCTATTTGATTGAAGACATGTGCTAGGTCCAGCAAATACTAGGAGGAGGAGAAGGGATACATAAATTGAATGCCAGGAGGCGGGCATTACTGGGAACCATGTCAGAAGGTGCCTATCATACCCTTAATGTAAAAAAAAAAAAAAAAGAGCCTGAATCAGAATTTGTACTCATGAGATAGTAGCCAAATAGGAAGGCCAAGAATTCCTAGAGAAGGAAATACTATGCCTGTGAAGCCTAAATCTGTTATTCCCAATGAACTGGTTTGAGGACCAGATATCTGTCAAAAAGTCCTGTGTCCTTTCATGTTGACATTGAGCAAGTTTTTTTTTTTTTTTTAACATCTTTATTAGAGTATAATTGCTTTACAATGGTGTGTTAGTTTCTGCTTCACAACAAAATTAATCAGTTATATATATACATCTTCCCATATCTCTTCCCGCTTGCGTCTCCCTCCCTCCCACCCTCCCTGTCCCACCCCTCCAGGCGGTCACAAAACACTGAGCTGATCTCCCTGTGCTATGCGGCTGCTTCCCACTAGCTATCTACCTCACGTTTGGTAGTGTATCTATGTCCATGCCTCTCTCGCGCTTTGTCACGGTTTACCCTTCCCCATCCCCATATCCTCAAGTCCATTCTCTAGTAAGTGTGTCTTTATTCCTGTTTTACCCCTAGGTTCTTCATGACATTTTTTTTTCTTAAATTCCATATATATGTGTTAGCATACGGTATTTGTCTCTCTCTTTCTGACTTACTTCACTCTGTATGACAGACTCTAGGTCTATCCACCTCATTACAAATAGCTCAATTTCATTTCTTTTTATGGCTGAATAATATTCCATTGTATATATGTGCCACATCTTCTTTTTCCATTCATCCGATGATGGACACTTAGGTTGTTCCCATCTGAGCAAGTTTTATCTTCCTGTGAGTCAGACATGTTTGTTATTCACGTATATCTACTACTGAGGCAACAAGGAGGCATCTTCACTATGATTAATTCGTCACAGGGGCACCATTCTTTATAGTACTAATTCAACAATTGGCTGAAAGCTTTTTGTATTCCAGAAAATGTATTATATTTGTTACCCAAACAACATATAATTTAGACATCCAAAGTAGTTATCCTCAAGTTTATAAAGATAATGAGACTATAATGTTAGTTGAGTCACACACCTAAAATATGCAAAGCCAAGAGTCTCAATTTTGCTCAATCAATATTAACTTTCTTTTTTCATAATGACTATGGGCACAAATGTTAACATTTGGGAAAAATGGTTGAAGGGTATATCAAAAAGCTTTGTACTATTTCTGCACTGATTTTGGTAGTCTGAGGTCATTTCAATATGAAAAGTTAAAAAAAAAATGCTTGTTTGTGATCTCCCTTATACAACAAAATGTAAGGACTCCATCCTGGCACAGACGACCCAATGCAGGAGGCTCTGCAGAACCTTCTGGTCCATCCTCACACAATCTGCAACTTGAGGTTGCCAGCATATGTCTTACCATTGGCTCTCCATATCTGCAGGTCCTGAATCTGCATATATGGATTGCCGACTGGACTGTGTCATTTTCTGTAAGGGACTTGAGCACCCATAGATTTTGGTATCTTCAGGTCTTGGAACCATTCCCCCATCGGATACCGAGAGATGACTGTGCATCCTTTATGCCAGGCTTTTCTTTCTGGCCAGAATTTCCTCCCCATCATTATAATGAAGCAAACCTCTACTCATTTATCAGGCCACAGATCATATTCCTCCTGCCTCAGAAAATTCTTCCTGGACACTCCAGGCAGAGTTAAGCATTTACTTCTGGATGCTCCTTACTATTTGCTTTTCCTTCCCTTTAGAGCAAATATCTCTTAAGTCTTTGTAGTCAGGCTTAACCCCCAAACTGTGGGATTCTAATCAAGGCAGAGATCATACTCTGATCTCCCCCACCTCCCTTCCCCTACCCAGGCATATAATACATGAAGCATTTGAGATGCTTCATAAATGTCCTAATGGGTGGGCTTCAAGGTGCCAATCAGTAAAATGAAGTTTTAACTTGGTAGGGATATTTATTTTTTACCATATATCTAGACTTTATGTGTAACGTTAATTCACCAAATGACTCAGTGAGGTAGGTGCCACTGCAACCTCCATTTTACAAGTGAGATTATATTATTAAAAAAGAGTGGAGTGGGGATTTGAACCTTCCCAGGTTGTCTGATAAGGGACCATCACCCTAATATTTCCATCTATGAAATCACCTCGAATACAACCTTTAATTATCCTGGTCCTACAATTTTTTAGAGCCATAAACAGTCATCTGTCATACAGTCCCCTGGTTACTTTTCTTTTAGAAAGAGATAAACAATTCTATCATTTGTAGTGTTCTTCAGCTGACCGTATATTTTCTAAAATGATAAACCTATTTAGAATTTACCCCCAGGAAAGTCTCTAGCATAAAGCATGCATTCCTGCTCTTCATGATTCATAAAAATGGTTGATTGTTCTTTTCTTTCACCAGATCTGCCTATTTTTTTCCCCCTAAGCTCTTAACATCAGAGGGTAACCTTAAATGGATGACATTTTCAAGTGCTTTATATTCTAGGTCTTAGGATCAGATGTTGCCATTTTCACAGACAGCTGTAGCTCCACTCACAAAAGGCCAAGTACCTTATAAAAGAAGGAGTCATTGTAAAGTAAGCTGTTCAAAGCCATATGCCTGATTCTTTTCAGGTGGAATAGGAACAGACTCTATTCAAGTGCTTCTCTGGGTTGGGGGCTGCTCTGGGGGTTGCTGGACCTACTCAAGAAATCATTTCCATTCAGTTTGTTTCTTGAGCATTTCCTATGTCAGATACTGTGTTGAGAACTGGGCTTACAAACATAATGTAACAGCTTACCCTTTGTCCCTTAGGAAGTTTACAATTCTATGGAAATTCCACCCAGATTTTTAATTCCAGAAACTTCTCTTTGTGCTCTAATTGTACAAAAGTTCTTAATACATTTTTTGTCTTTTTCTCTTCTGTCTCTTCCATTGGTTCTGCTTCCATGGGAGCACCTGTTCTAGTTGTTCACCTTAATCTTCCCATCTCAAGCACAGGGCTCTGCACCGTTTCTTGATCCTGTTTTCTGTCCCACAGTGGCACGCTGGAGCAGGCTGAGAGATTTATTTCAAGTACTCAGTGTGTGCGCAACACAAACACACACACAATTGGGTCTAGCTTTGTAAACCTGAGATGATTCATTTTACTATTTGCCCAAGAAAGATCTTATTTTCAGGACTTAACTTTGGTTTTCAGCTGAAGGAGATGTTGGAGAAATGTTTTAAAAACACAGGAACAGAAAGACAGGTATTTTCTTTAACCTTATATTCCTGTACAATATTAAGTCACCACTTTATGTCCTGTGTACTTGAACATCAAATAATGTTGCAGCAGCCAACCAGGAATTGTATTACTACCATTTACACTAGCAAAGGAACCACAAAATAAAAGAATGACTAGGGGCCATACTGAGTAGCAGGCTTCCAGGTCTGGAGCAATCATATAATCAAACTAAAGTCCTGATGGAGTTGTCACCATCAGAGATCCATATCCTCAGATCCATTTTGTTGTGTGCCTGGTGAGCATGTATGTTTTGGCATTAGCAACTGTGCAGCAACACAAGTGGAGGGGATATGTCTACCCACATGGCTTATGTGAAAGGATTAGGTCAAATCCTAATACAGGCCACATTCGCATGACCATTTTTTATAGGAATTAGTCAAGGAAGGCTGTATTGCCAACAAGAAATCTTTCTTGGAGCAGGGATGGATATAACTGTGTCCTATGATGATGATCTTATACATGCATTTCTAAATACTGGAAAAAAGGACTGTGCTGGGATGCAATATAAATACACATAGTCACTACAAATATTTCTGCTATCTAATTTCTGGAGCTTACAGTATAGTGCAAGAGATGGATGATAACAAATGAACAAGAAACAGAGACTATGAAAACTACTGTGAATGAAAGACCCAGGGGTCTAACATAGAATTTCCAGGAGACTTGGTTTAGATGGGGTGATCTGTGATTGTTTCACTTAGGAAACAATATTTAAACTGACATGTGAAGGTAGACGTAAGGGATTCACCACGATCCACCGTTGTGTTACTTGGATCCACTTCTGAGAGAATCTACTTCTGGGAGGAACTCATTCAGGATTCTGATGGCCCTCTCTCCCAGGGACCTTTAGAGAAGGACGTTTGCTAGGTGAACAGCTGTTCTGCGATAGCTCATCTAAAGACCACAACTGATACTTGTCTCTCTCCTCCATCTATTTTGTATTTCTCTTACCCTCAGTTATTACCTCTGCAGGTCCTGGTAATTTACCTACTGTTGTGACCAAGACCCTTTTCTTGAGGAGTCTGTGCTTCTTCTCTGACAGGTTTTGCTGTACTTGTCTACCTAACATCATAATTTTTATGTCAAGGGAGGACTCGGATACCAAAGTGGATAGCCTGGGTATAAAGTTTCTGTTCCCATTGTGTAACAACAGCCCTACTTCCTCCTGATGATCAGGGTCAATCCTTCCTGTTGTTTCCTTGACAGAAGGGTCCAGAAGTGTCCAGGTAGCTTATAGTCCATCAGGACTCTTGCTGTGTCTCCTGGCAGAAACATTCTCATTTTGGGAGCAAGGACATCTAAAACTGTCCAAGGACAACTAAAAGCCCAGGGTTGTGGAGATGAGAGGCGCACATTTTCCGAGTAGGGCATTGGAAGTGTTGGTAAATGGGGCCACTCCTGCTTTCACCCCTCAGTTCCCAGACTTATGCATTCTTGTTTTTGAGGAAGGTGACATGCATACCAAGTTATAAATGTTATTGATTTAAAGTATACTCTGATACCTGTAAAGTCCTATAAAAGTATCACCCCTGAGCTGGCCCTTCAGCTGAGCCTTTCATAGACTATTTCATTACTCTGTCAGGCTAGCAACTTCAGCCTATGTGGTATGAGAAATGATCAGTGGATCTAATAATGGTCATATGCCCACTCTCTTACCTCCTTTACTATAAAGTGGATCCTTTTTGACCCAGTGATATACTGGGGGCTATATCAGTGGATCAGATACTCTATATGGCCCTCAGTTAGTGGTACTGGCTGACGCTCTTAAAGCAGAAAGGTAAACCCATGCCTAAAATATGTGCCAAAATGAATCACTGCCCCTTTCAAAATATAAAGGAGTCTTCCGGTCTTGCACGTAAAGAGCTTAGCAGTTGCCACTCCATCCCAACAAGCAGAAAGCTGAACAGACGAAAAAAATCGACAGCTCTTCTTGGAACTGTAAGGGAGAAGAAGACACAGGGCAAACTGCAGGCTCCAAGATTGGCGGGCAGGAAAATACAGAGTCCGAGCTTATAGAGCAGAGAGCCAAGAGGTAAACCACTGCAGCAATCAGAGCCTGGTAGGAAAACCTGAACTATAATTCATGAATTGCTGGAGGCTCAGACAAGTCTGAGAGATAAAAGCTCCAGGGGGACCCAGTCATAGGGGAGGCCCTACAATACTGTAAGATATTCATCCAGGAGCTCTGGAAAAGATTCCCCTAGTAAATATCAGAGAAAAATCCCCTTGGGCATCTGGCAGCAAGAAAGGGAAAAGGAACCATTTTGAAATACACTGCAGTTCTCTGTTCTTACCGAGGCCTGCCCTGAGGGGAAACTAGTTAACTAGAGCCTAATGTTAGGTATTATCAGAGCCTAACTGACTTGGGAGAAGGAACATAAATACCCAACTGCAACCCACTCCAGCCATCCTTTCTCCCTAAGGGGGAGAAAAAAAAAAAAAAGTAAAAAAAGAAAAACCACTTGTGAACTTCATAGTCCAGAAGGATAATCTCACTAAAAGACTGACCTAACCATAGGAGTATAGAACCCTTTCCACCCCTCATACCTCACTATAATGTTACTAAAGGCCTATTTGCAGCAATCCCTTTTACCTGGTACTTTATAACCAGCTATCAAGAAAAAAAAATTACAAGCCATACCAAAAGGCAAAAAAAAAAACAATTTGAAGAGACAGAATAAGTATCAGAACAAGACATGACAGGGATGTTAGAATTATCAGACAGGGAATTTAAAACTCATAATCCAGACGGTGAAATGTTATTCAGCCCTGAAAAGAAATGAGCTATCAAGCCATTAAAAGACATGGAGAAACCTTAAATGCATATACTAACTGAAAGAAGCCAATCTGAAATGGCTAAATACTTGATGATTCTAAAAGTATGGCATTATGGAAAAGGCAAAGCTATGGAGACATTGAAAGCGTTGCCAGGAGTTGAAGGGGTGGAGGTAGAAGAATGAATAGGTAGAGCACAGAGTACTTTTAGGGTGGTTAAAATATGGATACATATCATTATACATTTGCCAAAAACCCGTAGAATATACAACACCAACAGTGAACCATAATGCAAACTGTGGTCTCTTTGTAGTGGATGCTCTGATAGGTAATAACATATAATATACCACAGTAGCTCATCTTATGCTCATTCACATACGTCTATTCCCATCCCTCTACACCAGTCCTCTTCATTCTCTCCCTATTTTTTTCCTTCCAGGCTTTTAAGCAGTCTACCAAGTCATTCACCACTGCCCATGAGTCTATATGTATTCTAATCCCAGACTACCTCTCAATTCACACAAAGTGAATCAGTTGCCCCACACAAATTTCCAAGCCCTTGAGAGGACTCCTGCTTAACACTCTATTTCTAGGTTTCCCTAGGGCTATATAGGGCAGCAGTCATCCATTTTTGGCCTGTGCCTACATATTGAGTGGACATTCATCAATCATTCATAAGGCATATCCCATATGGGCATAGGTATGAATTGAGGGAACTATCACAATGATGGAGGATGTATCATGGGGGATGGGACCTAGGCTACCTGCTTGTGTGTGTGTGTGTGTGTGTGTGTGTGTGTGTGTGTACATACACATACATATATATTGCTCACTTGTGCCTTGGTCCTGTTTGGTCTTTATCTCAGATTACTGCTTATATCACATGATGATTTGCTGCTGGACCAGCCAGACTGTATTACTTGGTAGATTTGACATTACCCAGCTAGTGATGGGTACGTCTAGTTTTGTGGTAATTGATGTTCTATGATCTGGTGTTCTATCTCTTCCAGAGCAAGTAATGAATACTTAGAGCTTATTTAAAAATGTGTGTACTTTTGCACTGCAGATGGGATGGATTTGCTGCAGAATCCTAGGCATCTGTATTATGATTCTCTCAATGGGTCTATCCAATAAGTTCCTTTTAGCATCTTATGCCACCACTGATACCTCTAATAACATAAGGCCTGAGAGAAGAAAGAGTCTAAGGTACAGAGCCACAGCCTTAACCTGCTGAGGAGCTTTTTCCTGGTCTAGACCCAACTCAAATCTGTTAGCCTTTCCTGGACCCAGTGTATGGTTTGAAGTAGTTTTTTTGGGTATGAAATAAGCTACGTAGAAAAAAAAGGCTTTTAAACACTGGGCTTCCTTCTTTTTTTTTTTTTTTTTTTTTTTTTTTTGCGGTACGCAGGCCTCTCACTGTTGTGGCCTCTCCCGTTGCGGAGCACAGGCTCAGCGGCCATGGCTCACGGGCCCAGCCGCTCCGTGGCATGTGGGATCTTCCCGGACCGGGGCGTGAACCCGTGTCCCCTGCATCGGCAAGCGGACTCTCAACCACTGCGCCACCAGGGATGGGCTTCCTTCTTGATGGGAGAAGCAAGATGCAATATTTTTTCTTTTATTTTGGAGAGGATGTCCAGGCATGCTCCAGACTATAGGATACCTAATTTTTAAAAGAATGTGGGAGTACCTGAATCATCATAGGGTTTATATCTTGCCAACCAGATTGTATATGTTGTAATAAAGCCTCCAATGTGCTCACCATTTCTTGGTCTTTGGTCTGATTATCATGACATGATCAACATATTGTGTTAGTCCACTGTCTTCTCCTAATGATTTGAAGAAGCCAGGCTGGTGATTTAAATGGAGATATGATAAAACCCACATCTCCTGCATCCATTAGGTTCTTAATGGTAGCCTGAATTTCTGTCTCTGCCCCTAGCATATGATATTGTTTCAATCTTCATTCCTGACTGGGAAGGGGAGGTGGTTTTAGGGGCTTCTAATTGGGCTTTCTCACTATGATCATAGCTCTCACCACACCCTCCAAGGAAGCAATGGGGTTGCTGTACTAATGAAAAGCAATGCTTATTCTAATTATACCCAAAAGAACCAGAGAAATATCCACCAAGTGGGTACATGGATCCACTATATGCACTGTAACCAGACCAACTTGGCTAGGACTCCATTTGTTGTCTGGTCCTCATATGCCCAAATCAAACTGGTAAGACGTGGTGCTGCTTCAGGTAGCCACATAGCAGTGTCATTTTGGACCCTGTGTTCAGTAATCCTCAAAATATTTAGGTATTCGCCTTTTCCTAGTGTATAATTACCTAGGAAAATGGCAGCAGATTTCCTTTGGGGAAGGAATGTTTTTGTTTTTTTTTAATAGATCTTTTTTGGAGTATAATTGCTTCACAATACTGCGTTAGTTTCTGTTGCATAACAAAGTGAATCAGCCATATGCATACACATGTCCCCCATACCCTCCTTCTTGAGCCTCCCTTCCCTCCTCCCTATCCCACCCCTCTAGGTGGTCACAAAGCACCGAGCTGCTCTCCCAGTGCTATGCCGCTGCTTCCCACCAGCCAAATATTTTACATTTGGTAGTGTATGTATGTCGATGCTACTCATACTTCACCCCAGCGTTGCCCTCCTACCCCATGTCCTCAAGTCCATTTTCTGTGTCTACCTATTTATTCCTGCCCCCTGCCCTGCAACAGGCTCATCAGTACCATTTTTTTTTTTAGATTTCACGTATATGAGTTAGCATATGGCATTTGTTTTTCCTTTTCTGACTTACTTCACTCTGTATGACAGACTCTAGGTCGATCCACCTCACTACAAATAACTCAGTTTCGTTTCTTTTATGGCTGAGTAATATTCCATTGTGTATATGTGCCACATATTCTTCATCCATTCATCTGTTGATGGACATTTAGGTTGCTTTCATGTCTTGGCTATTATAAATAGTGCTGCAGAGAACATTTTGGTACATATCTCTTTTTGAATTATGGTTTTCTCAGGGTATATGACCAGTAGTGGGATTACTGGGTCATATGGTAGTTCTATTTTTAGTTTTTCATGGAACCTCCATACTGTTCTCCATAGTGGTTGTATCAATTTACATTCCCACCAACAGTGCAGGAGGGTTCCCTTTTCACCACACCCTTTCCAGCATTTATTGTTTCTAGATTTTTTGATAATGGCCATTCTGACTGGCATGAGGTGATACCTCATTATAGTTTTGATTTTCTCTAATGGTGATGTGGAACATCTTTTCATGTGCCTCTTGGCCATCTGTATGTCTTCCTTGGTGAAATGTCTATTTAGATCTCCCTCCCATTTTTTAACTGGATTTCTTTTTTTGATATTGAGCTACATGAGCTGTTTGTATATTTTGGAGATTAATCCTTGGTCTGTTGTTTCATTTGCACATATTTTCTCCCATTCTGAGGGTTGTCTTTTTGTCTTGTTTATGGTTTCCTTTGCTGTGCAAAAGCTTTTAAGTTTAATTAAGTCCCATTTATTTTTGTTTTTATTTCTGTTACCCTAGGAGTTGGGTCAGAAAAGATCTTGCTGTGGTTTATGTCAAAGAGTGTTTTTCCTATGTTTTTCTCTAAGAGTTTTATAGTATCTGACCTTACATTTAAGTCTTTAATCCATTTGGAGTTTATTTTTGTATATGGTGTTAGGGAGTGTTCTAATTTCATTCTTTTACATGTAGCTGTCCAGTTTTCCCAGCACCACTTATTGAAGGCTGTCTTTTCTCCATTGTGTATTCTTGCCTCCTTTGTCATAAATTAGGTGCCCATATGTGCGGTTTATCTCTGGGCATTCTATCCTGTACCATTGATTTATATTTCTGTTTTTGTGCCAGTACCATACTGTCTTGATTACTGTAGCTTTGTGTTATAGGTTGAAGTCGGGGAGCCTGATTCCTCTAACCCTGTTTTTCTTTCTCAAGATTGCTTTGGCTATTCGGGGTCTTTTGTGTTTCCATAATGAATTGTAAAATTTTTTGTTCTGTTTCTGTGAAGAATGCCATTGGTAGTTTGATAGGGATTGCATTGAATCTGTAGATTGCTTTGGGTAGTATAGTCATTTTCACAATATTGATTCTTCCAGTCCAAGAACATGGTATATTTCTCCATCTGTTTATGTCATCTTTGATTTCTTTCATCAGTGTTTTATAGTTTTCTGAGTACAAGTTTTTCACTTCCTTAGGCAGGTTTATTCCTAGGTATTTTATTCTTTTTGTTGCAATGGTAATTGGAAGTGTTTCCTTTCTGATTTTTCATTGTCAGTGTATAGGAATGCCAGAGATTTCTGTGCATTAATTTTGTATCCTGCAACCTCACCAAATCATTGATTAGTTCTAATAGTTTTCTGGTAGCATGTTTAGGATTTTCTATGTATAGTATCATGTTATCGACAAACAGTGACTTCTGTTTTAAACAGTTTTACTTCTTCTTTTCCAATTTGTATTCCTTTTATTTCTTTTTCTTCTCTGATTGCTGTGGCTAGGACTTCCAAAACTATGTTGAATAAGAGTAGTGAGAGTGTACATCTTTGTCTTGTTCCTGATCTTAGTGGAAATGCTTTCAGTTTTTCAGCTTTGAGTATGATGCTTGCAGTGGGTTTGTCATATATGGCCTTTATTATGTTGAGGTAGGTTCCCTCTATGCCCATTTTCTGGAGAGTTTTTTTTTATCATAAACGTGTGTTGAATTTTGTCAGAAGCTTTTTCTACATCTATTGAGATGATCATATGGTTTTTATTCCTTAATTTGTTAATATGGTGTATCACATTGATTGATTTGCATATATTGAAGAATCCTTGCATCCCTGGGATAAATCCAACTTGATCATGGTGTATGATCCTCTTAACAGGCTGTTAGATTCTGTTTGCTAGTATTTTGTTCAGAATTTTTGCATCTATGTTCATCAGTGATATTGGTCTGTAATTTTCTTTTTTGTAATATCTTTTTCTGGCTTTGATATTGGTGATGGTGGCTTCGTAGAATGAATTTGGGAGTGTTTCTGCCTCTGCAGTTTTTTGGAAGAGTTTAAGGATCAGTGTTAGCTCTTCTCTAAATGATTTTTAGAATTTGCCTGTGAAGCCATCTGGTCCTGGACTTTGTTTTGTTGGAAGAATTTTAATTATAGTTTCAATTTCATTACTTGTGATAGGTCTGTTCGCATTTTCTAATTCTTCCTGGTTCAGTCTTGGAAAATTGTACCTTTCCAAGAATTTGTCCATTTCTTCGTGGTTGTCCATTTTATTGGCATATAGTTGTTTGTAGTAGTCTCTCATAATCCTTTGTATTTCTGCAATGTCAGTTGTTATTTCTCCTTTTTTGTTTCTAATTTTATTGATTTGCATCCTCTCCCTTTTTTTCTTGATGAGTCTGGCTGAGGGTTTATCAAATTTTTTTATCTTCTCAAGGAACCAGCTTTTAGTTTTATCGATCTTTGGTATATTCTTCTTTTTTATTTCATTTATTCCTGCTCTGATCTTTATGATTTCTTTCCTTCTACTGACTTTGGGGTTTCTTTGTTCTTCTTTCTCTAGTTGTGTTAAGTGTAGGGTTAGACTGTTTTTTTGAGATTTTTCTTGTTTCTTGAGGTGAGATTGAATTGATGTAAACTTGCCTCTTAGTACTGCTTTTGCTGTGTCCCCATAGGTTTTGGGTCATCATGTTTTCGTTGTCATTTGTTTCTATGTATTTTTTAATTTCTTCTTTGATTTCTTCAGTGATCTCTTGGTTATTTAGTAATGCCCTGTTTATCCTCCATGAATTTGTGTTTTTACAGTTTTTTTTCCTGTAGATTGATTTCCAGTCTCATAGTGTTGTGGTCAGAAAAGATGCTTGATACGATTTCAGTTTTATTAAATTTTCCGAGGCTTGATTTTTGACCCAAGATGTCATCTATCCTGGAGAATATTCCAAGTGCACTTGAGAAGAAAGTGTATTCTGCCACTTTTGGGTGGAATTTTCTATAAATATCAATTACATCTATCTGGTCTATTGTGTCATTTAAAGCTTGTGTTTCCTTATTTATTTTCTGTCTGGATGATCTGTCCATTGGTGTAAGTGGAGTGTTAAAGTCCCCTCATATTATTGTGTTACTGTCGATTTCTCATCTCTTGGTTGTTAGCATTTGCCTTATGTATTGAGGTGCTCCTTTGTTGGGTGCATAATCATTTATAATTGTTACATCTTCTCCTTGGATTGATCCTTTGATCATTATGTAGTGTCCCTCCTTATGTCTTATAACAGTCTTTATTTTAAAGTCTATTTTATCTGCTATGAGTATTGCTATGCCAGCTTTCTTTTGATTTCCATTTGCCTGGAATATCTTTTTCCATCCACTTTCAGTCTGTATGTGTCCCTAGGTCTGAAGTGGGTCTCTTGTAGAGAGAAAACTGAAGGTGAGCTGGCAGCTGGTGTGTAAAGGGAGGAGGGTGGTGGTACTACTTCGTTTAATAAGAACTTAGTGATCATTAAAGGGTAGGTGTGGACAGAGCAAATCTGCAAAGCTAATTGCACACTTTGAGAACTTCAGGGGGATGATTTTAGCTGCACTTATCCCCACTTCAAAGTTGATGTCTGCTAAATGGACACGATTTAAGCCATCACTTCCCATAGAGGTGTGGGGCTTGGCTCATGAAAATTGAGCAGGCTAATCTAGGATAACTGCAAATTAATAAATAAATAAACCCTGATATTATGTAGATAGATATGCTTATTTCACACACTTGAGAAAATGCAAGAAATTTTTTTTGTGGGGGGGATAATTTTTAAAGGACTGTTTCAGCTGCTTGATTTAATGATCTGTTTTTTGAGATTAGAAGAACAACTTCAGAGGCCTATTTCCCTTTCAAGAGAAGGATTAAATAATCTTAAAGTAGTTTGATGTGCAGTTTATGTTTGCATTTTTTATCTAATCAGCCAAACAAATATAATTAATTCAGACAGTTGTCTCTGTGGTTTTGGTGCCTGGTAGGCGCTTTATCATTACAAATGCAAATATGTTCCTAAAATAATGAGAATGTTATTATCACCCCTTATTCATTTATATGGCCAGAGAGAAAACTGAAATAACATTTATTATGGAAGTGACTTTTGTAAACGGTGTAGAGAACATTAACTACTTTGCCTGAGCAGGACGTAAGTCTAGCTATGACTTTGTCTACTGTCAGTATGTCACTAATGGGACATGCAGGTTGGGGTAGTGTCTAATGAAATAGACACTGGATCAGGAGTTTTCCCTAAACTGGGGATTTTATTCTACTTCTGCCTCTATGTCCTTTAGGTGGTTCCTTAATACCTTAGTTTCTCAACAGTTGTAGGAACAGTAATTGTTTCTGCCCTACCTATCTCAAAGGGATATTGTAAGAATCAAGTGAACCATATAAAACAGTGTAAAGTGTTCACATGTAAAGTGACTGTAGTTAATTACATGAATGTTTACCCATGCGTGTGCTTCATTTGTGACATCTCACTTTGAACTTCTTCCAATACTCACAGGCTGATTTTTCTGCTGTTTTCAATGTGGAGATTAGGAATGCCTTTTTACACTTCTTTCATTATGCCTCTAAACTGTATCCAGTTTCCCTCTTTAGGACCTTTTCCAGATGCTTTTTTGCTGCTCCTTTTTTTTTTCTCCATGTATTTGGATTTTGATTGCTTCTAGGGAACATCCTCTTTGCGTACTGGCACAATCAAGCCTTCCCTGATACTACAATCACTTGCCTGTGACCATAAGCCACTACAAATCACCTCCCTTCTTCCTTCAGGGTCAAATGATTATCTATACTAATTGTCACTACTTTCCCAGTTCTAGTCATTCACCAATCTGGAATCTGCCCTCATGACTCTGTTGAAATTGTTCCATGTCTTAATAGTCAGAAGCCTATGGTTTGTCTCATCCTAACGGATCTTTCTACTGTATTTAATATAGCTGACCAGTTCTTACCTCTAGAAAGCAACAGCTAAAAAATCTTTGTACTAAACACTGAAGACACCACCTTTTCAAAAAATGCAATATAATTTAGGATGTTAGGTGGAGTTAAAAATTAATAGTCATTATCCTTTTATCTCTTAAAGTTCGGAACATAATGTTACTGAGGAATTTTGTTACATTTTCATTTTGTTTCATTTTTGTTGTCATATTTCAATTGAAACACCTAAGAGACTTAAGAACAACTCTTTTAACGTGCAAAATTAAAGACAGACATTTCTAAAACATCTTTTTCATGTTTAAAATGGAATTTGGGAGGAAAGACCTATCTAACTTATGACTAAAATAAACTATAATAATAACACACATGAAAAAGTACTGAGAGATAGTGTAATGTAACTTTTAATAAACTATACTTTAGAGTCAGAGAGACCTCTATTTAATTCCTCATTTTTCTACTTTATAACTCTGAAACTGAGTTACACAACCTTTCTAAGTTTCATTTTTGTTCTCTATTAGATGTAAATAATAATTATACTTATCAGGTATTAATATGAAAATTAAACTAGCAAATGATTATAGTTTTTAGTACAGCTCAGTAGTAATAAAAATGTGAATAATAATTAAATTATGCATTTAATAATAATAGAGTAGTAAACATTCAAGCCCAAACAAGCTCTCTCCAGTCAAGAATAAGATGGAATATATCAAAGATGATCTGGTCAGAATAGACACTTCTCCCTTAAGCAAAGTGTTTTAAATCTTTCACCTGTTATTTTCAGAAAATATATGTGCTATCAAATATTTTTAACAAATAGGACCTTTATATTTCACATAAATATGCATATTGCTATTTGGTATTCTCATGACTAAGTGTAGGTTCAGTCTTTTTTAAAAATAAAAAGAAACCACTTTGTCATATATAACACTGACAATAATTTTTCCTCAGAAAGTCAAATAATTATGTTTCGATGTAGCTTATTTATGTCTGGTTCTGCTACAAGTAGCACAATTTGAAGGAATGTATGCTTAGAATGGCAAACCAGCAAAGAATTAGCTGGGGGCACAAAGAAGCAGAGAGACAGGTTAGAAGACTATTTTAGAAGACCCCTTAGTAAGTGAAGAATTCCAGGGTACCTCCTGGTAGTCATAGTGATGAAAAGTTGAGGACAGGTTTGCAAAGGCTAATGAGGTAAACTTGAAATAATTAATTCACCTATTCATTATTGTTTTTGTCTTTGGTTGGAACAATATGAAGATTTTATGTGTGGGTGACTGGGTGAATGGTGGTTCTATTCAACACGGAATCCAGAGGGGCCATCAATTTGGGGGAAAGATTACAAATAACCTTAATTGGGTTATCTTAAAGTTTATGTGATTTATCCTGGTTGAACACTAGGGAGTAATTATTTCAGTGGATCTAGAGCTAAGGAGAAAGAACTGAGCTAGAAAAAAGTGGGCTTGAGAATTATTAGACTGTATAATCACATGTATGCTGTGTATTCATGCTTTAGTTTAGGGCTTTGCCTTAATTTACAAACAATTTTGTTCTAATACAAATGATCAACTCTCAATCTATCCACTAGATTGGATTTTAAAGCTACATGAAGTAGGGGGTAGAACTTCTCAAAATATTTTATGAAAATATCCCTAATGGCAGAAGAAAGTGAGTGAATGCTTGGAGGAGTCTGGAAGAATAAACTAAGTTGGCCCACAGGAAATAGAATTTCTATTATATCTTAAAGTTATGTAAAACTTGCATTCTCCATCATAATACCAAAAAAAAGTGATTTAAATTACTTACTGTTAAAATTATTTAAGCCCATAACTACTTTCAGTTAAAATTAATGTCAGAAAGAGATACCATGTTTCAAAAGGTTTGAGCATAGGTAAGAAAAAATAGTAGTACTAGTTCACAGAATGGGCTAGAGATTTGCTGACTTTATATTGTGACATGTAGGTATTTTGAAAACAAAACAAAATACATACACCAAATACCCACTCATATAACCCTATTCTGATGAAATGTAATGAATTATTTTTGCATACTCTCTCTAGCATTTGTCTGCCTAATTTCAATAATAGTATTCTTAAAATTTTAAATTTTGGATTTACAATTTTTTTCATGTAACATTGCACAGTGACTTTTTCTCTTTGTTGTCAAAACATTATATTGATTTGTGGTTATATAATTTTTCAATCATTTGCCTTATATTGGACATTTAAGTTGTCTTTTGTTTATGATATCCATGAGCAGAACTGGGATATAGGAATCATCATGGAGTTGCCAGGCTAAATGTAACTGAGATATTTATGAGTCTGATAGGTTTTGAAATACTGAGCTCTCTCTAATGAAGCCCTAAACAGGGGGTTTTTGAATCATGGTAGTAAAACAAATATACAGGATATGGGGGGATTTTTGCAATATTCATGATACTGAGAGACAGGAAAGATCCTGCTGTCCCAGCTAAGCCCCAGTTAAGCAGATTATGTGGGTGGGCTAGAGCAAACACTACTAGACATGCTGTAAAAACAGTGTTTCAACTAGATGAACTGCCACTCATAAGCACCACCACATGCCCTTTGCAACAGCTTAGTTAAAGTGTGTCTTTTCTTGTACACGTGGAAATGATATATGTTAACCAAACAACTATATCTGGGAAGTGCCTTTTTACCAGCTATGCATATATTTTATATCTTACTGAAGCATGTTACGTTAGAACTCAGGAGAATATAGAAGGAACAAAACAAAACCAAAAAAGCCATGATGTACTGAGCGTCAGCTCTATGCCAGTGAGTCTTATATACAGAAACTCATTATGGAGAAAATTATCATCATTTTGCAATTAGAACAACAATGCCTTACTCACGATCACGCAGTGAGTATTAGGAGAATGAGAATGGGAAAACAGGTCCAAGAATAAAACCTATGCTTTGCCAAATGCATCTATAAACACAAGAGTCTTGATGAAATCCAATTAAAAGAACACTCTACTTATATGAATATTTGAGATATCTTTACTGAAGCTTTTACAGTTTACTGGAATATGTGAAGGGCTAATTAGTGCAAAGTGAAAGTGCATTCAGTTAAGAAAGTAAGCTTGATCCCATTACAGTGTCAAGTGGGTTAAACTTGAAGTCCTCTGATGAGAGGCAAGCTCACTATCTCATTAGTGCTTTGGTATATGCATATGTTTACTTGTGGGGAGCCTAGAGGCGGATCTGGGAGAGGTGGTGCATAATTAGACTCATATTACCCAAATGGCTGTTTATGGGACGCCCTTCTTGATGAACTTTTTTCCTCTCTGCTTCTGTATTTTTTTTCATCTGAGCATTCAGGCAAACTAAGCTTACTTTGATATTTTGCTCAAAGAATGGCAAGTGAAGTGCAGTGTTTTTACTTCTTTCTAGAACACAACCTCCTCAAGAAATACATAAATATTCACTAGGCAAGATAACAAACTAGTATGGATGACTGCATTCCTTCCTCACTTCCCATGAAAACACCATGCTAGATACTATTCTGAAGCAAGAAGTTTACATATCCCACACTTTTGTGCAGAATTTAAGAAAAATTAAGGATACAAAGAGCAGTTTGCTCTCAGTGTGTGTATATAGTAGAGAGTTGTCTAGAGGACAGGAGTGCAAGATGTATTCCAGCATGACTGAGCAAGAAAACAGTAGCTCCAGATGTTACATTAGGATGTTAGGTATTAATACCATGGCAGTTACGGAACTCAGCTGGGAAAGAGAGCTGTTAACTATACGTGAAGGCAAGCGTTTTACCTGTCAGACCCTACAGATCTCTAAACATGCAGAAAATTAACTGAGAAAATATCCTGCAAAAGTGACTCTTGAAACATACCAATGCTGGGAAGTTTTCTTGAAGTAGCAATGAAAGGAAATGCAATTGGTTAACCTTTGGGCTGAGCTCCTGTATCATATTAAAAAGGAAGTTATATACATTATAGCAAGATAGAGAATAACTCCAAGGAAATATAAGCAGCTAAGGAAAGTAGAGGTGTATGAAGACCATACAAAGTGTAAAATATTTCATAAGAATTTATAGTCTAAGGAATACATAGGATTCATATTGACCCAATTATAAAAATTAATAATAAAAGAAGAATCAAATATGTAAAGAGATATACCATGTTCATAGGTGGTTCAACTTAATATAATGTTTGAATTCATCCAAAATAAATTGTACATTAAATGCAATTCTAATAAAAAAAAGTGCTAGCATAAATTTTGAGAAAACTTGGATACCGTGATTCTAAATTTTATATGGAAGAAAATACATTCACAAATGGGAAGGCAAAGTTAAGAGTATTTTAGAGGAATTTACAGTGCTGGATATTCTCCATTTATCTCTCCAGATTGATGTTCTTCTTTATTCCATCTCTTCATGTCTTGGGATGCTGAGCTCTATGGAACACATCACCCAGGCTTTCTAGTTATCTGGCTTCTTGAGAAGCACTGACAAACACTTCTGCTATTTTTCTACCTAAGGCTTAATGAAGCATGTCTATTTACAGCTCTTACTAACAAATAAAGTTAAGTGAGCCCTCCAAATGGTCCCACATTAGATGTGTATTAGTATTTATCTCATTTTTTTATGGTTTTCTGTCTTCTCTGTTACAATATTCTCCTTAAGAATACTGTTATGTTTTATTAATTAGTATCCCAGAACACATTAATGTTTATAAATTTTTTTAAAACTGAAATAATAGAAACTGTTTACTTGACTGCAGTACATAGTTTATATTCAGAATCATCATATCCCCACAGAAAGGCTTATAGGTTTAAATCTAAAGTTTATTATTTAAGCGTGAAAGAAAAGCTGCAGTTGAGGAGAAAATCTGGTTTTTTTCCTCATGTAATAACCAAACAATGAAATGTAAGAAAGTTCTATTTCAAAAATAAATGAATAATATTCCACTGTGTATATGTGCCACATCTTCTTTAGCCATTCATCTGTCGATGGACACTTAGATAGCTAGTGAGAAGCAGCCGTATAGCACAGGGAGATCAGCTTGGTGCTTTGTGACCACCTAGAGGGGTGGGATAGGGAGGGTGGGAGGGAGATGAAAGAGGGAGGAGATATGGGGATATATGTATATATATAGCTGATCCACTTTGTTATAAAGCAGAAACTAACACACCATTGTAAAGCAATTATACTCCGATAAAGATGTTAATAAATAAATAAATAAATGAAAGCATTACCATCTGTAGTTATTGTTTAATGGAGACACAATCCAATCTCAAGACAATTTTTGAAATCCCAGAGAAAATAATGCAGTTGCCCAGAAAGCAGTCAGCCATTTTTAATACTTTGATATTTAATAAAGATAGCTTTATCTCTGCAAGCACAATTTGATAACCAATATTATATTCTTAGATAAATAAAAAGAGCGCTCTGAACAATGCACTAGGATTTAATTTGAATATACAACATTTTACACCCTTCCTACAGAAAACTACTGCAGAATTTTTAAAAATTATGTTCTGCTTTCTTTGAATCCACTTGAGTACCCAGATAATATAAAAATGCGAACATGGAAACTAAGATATTTATTTTGCAAGGTTTCTTAAGTCAAAGATTATTGACAAGTCACAGGAATATGTTTTTTTAATTAAAAAATTGAAAGTCTGAAATACTTAAAGATTGTTTAAATAGTATTTCAGATATAAGGTCTGAAATTATAAAAATTCAAAGCACCATAATATATATATATTTTAAATTTTATTATTATTTATTTATTTTTGGCTGCCTTGGGTCTTTGTTGCTGTGCGCAAGCTTCCTCTAGTTGCAGTGAGCAGGGGCTACTCTTCGTTGTGGTGCGCTGGCTTTGCATTGCAGTGGCTTCTCTTGTTGCAGAGCACAGGCTGTAGGCGTTAGGCTTCAGGAGTTGTGGCTCGCAGGCTCTGGAGTGCAGGCTCAGTAGTTGTGGCGCACGGGCTTAGTTGCTCCGCGGCATGTGGGATCTTCCTGGACCAGGTCTCGAACCCGTGTCCCCTGCGTTGGCAGGCGGATTCTTAACCCCTGTGCCACCAGGGAAGCCCCACCATAACATATTGTGTCTTGATATAAGATAAAAATATTAATGTCATGTATATAAATGGATAATGTCAAGTATATTATTTCTGATTTATTCATTTAAAAAATATTTACTTCTCCAGACTTAGTCCATTTGCTGATTAAACATCTTGGGAAGTTTTCTTAATAAGAATTACCTGAAGAGTGTATTTCAGATGATGAAATCTGACAAAAACCTATTTAATCTGAGGCCATATGGAGAGTATAATAGAAGTAGAAACCAAATGAAGTTTAAGTACAGTTTCACATTTCTGTTAAATTTCTTGATAAAATAACACAGGTTTGACTTGAGGAAAATACCCAATATATAGAAGATTAAATTAAATCATATTTGATGACTTGTACACTGATAAATTCCATGTAGGTTCTATTATGAGTAAACATATCTGATTTAAGACAGAGGCAAAGACATATGAAAGCATTAGACTTTTTTTTTTTTTTTTGGTGCGGTACGTGGTACACGGGCCTCTCACTGTTGTGGCCTCTCCCGTTGCGGAGCACAGGCTCCAGACGCGCAGGCTCAGCGGCCATGGCTCACGGGCCCAGCCGCTCCGCGGCATGTGGGATCTTCCCGGACCAGGGCACGAACCCGTGTCCCCTGCATCGGCAGGCAGACTCTCAACCACTGCGCCACCAGGGAAGCCCTAGACTTGTTTTTAATAGTGTGATACGAGTGGAGATAGCAAAATTCTGATGCTCTTTAATAATATATATCAGAAGAGATGGAAGTGAATCACTCAGTAGGAAAAAAAGGTAAATATAAATTAATTTCTTATTCTTACTTTCTCTGACATTCTTCTGAACGTGCATGAGTTACCATAGGTGGCTCTGAGCATTTAAAAACTGACCACACATATTTTTCCCTGTCATCCACGAAAGTGTTCCACTTGGCATTCACTAACCATGATAATTTTATCATACAATATATATTCCAACCTTATCTGTACTACTTTCCAAGCAGCCTTGCTTAAATGTCATGTTTTCCTGTACTCTTTTTTTTTGTTTGTTTTCCCCTAATCTGGACTTAACTCCATAGCAAGTAAAGGAAGATCTGTGCACTCTGATCAAAACCCATAGAATATACAACACCAAGAGTGAACACCAGTGTAAAGTATGGAGCTTAGGTGGTAATGATGTGTTAATATAGGTTGTAGATACTCTCACTGTAAGCATTTTTGCAATAGACGTCTTTGCTGCAAGCATCTTTGCTGCAAACATTTTCATCACATAACTAATCGGCTGAAAGGCAATTTTGCAATAAAAGATAAAATAACTGGTTGACAGTTGGGTTTGACAGTTTGGTTTCAACTGGTTGACAGTTTGGCTTTATTTCTCCATTGACAAAGTACTCCCATTTTTATATTACATAAATCTTAGTCCTCATAATGGTCTATACAGTGACAAGTAGATAAGGTGGTCTGAAAATAGTGGATAATAACAATGACATATGTTGACTTGATAGAAAATATGGTGATAAAACTTACTGGAAGTGTCAAATAAGAATGTGTAAAGCCAGATGGTATACTATACTTTAAAATAACATACCAGTTTACAAATCCTTCAGTGAGCACAGTTATTCCTCTTACCCATCAAAACCAAAAGTTTACCAAGCTATACTAAATGTAAAAGAGGAGGCTAGAAATTCACAACAGTCTTCCAGAGTATTAATTATTGATTCTTTAGCTAATTTAGATATAACATCTTGTTCTCTAATGCTGTCTTTACCAAATTTATCATGCAAGTTAGAAGTTGGATGCAAAAGAAGAATCAAGCTCCGTCTATCCCCTACAGAGGAAGTGGTTATGTGATTCCTGATGAGTATACATTGTTAAAAATGGTGCAATTTTTTTTTCTTTTTTTTACTATTTGATAGTGGAGAACATGTAAATGGAATTTTGGTATTTGGCACAGAATCTGGTTTAGATGATTTGATGAACTATAAGGACTGGACATGTGATGGAACATTTAATGGTAGCCCAGATATGTACTACCAGTTATGTATATTACTTACGTTGATAAGAAATAGCAGCATCCCTCATCTGTTTTAATTCCAGGGAAATCTGAAGAGACTCACAGCAGATTTTTTATATTGTAAATAACTTACGTCCAACATTAGATCCTGAATCTTTAATGATCGAATTTGAGAAAGGAAGTATCATTGCTTTTTCTAAAATATACCCGAATACAACTATAACTGGCTATTTGTTTTATATGGAAGAGAATGTTTACCGGAAAATCACTGATACCAGAGAAATTTTTCCTATGAAGCAGAAGCCAAATTTAACACAAAAATTAAATGCATTACAGTGTTAGCATTTCTTCCATTTTACGACTTTATTGATGATGATGATTTGCCCCCAAAACTTGGTTTCTTTTTTTGAAACACACTACGATGTGTTTGAAGGCACAGAGTCAAACCCACATATCCCATAGTACTTTGGAATGTCCATCAGTGGGCACGTGACAAGATGCCAAGAATAAACAACAGTGTAGAAGGCTTTCACAACACCATACAAAGCTCAGTTACAAATAAGCATCCTAGTAATTGGAAACTGATGCCTCTCTTAATGAAGGAAGACATTTTAGTGAAAAAGAAAAAGCATGATGCCAAATGAGGAGACAAAGTAACAAGCAAAAATAATGTATAATACTATGAACAAAAAACTTCAAAGAGGAGTACTTAGGTAAAACCTACAAAATAAAGTCAGATACGTGTGCAGTAGTGCCATGAATCTACACAAGTTTTAAATGTATTCAAAGATTTTGTGTTTTTCAATAAAGTTTTTTAAATTTTGTATATTTCTCATGTTTCATTATGTTCTTTTAATGCCCCTCTTTTATTTTTCATTATTTTATCTTTTATGGCAAAATTGCCTTATGGCCAGTTGGTTATGGTAAAAATGTAAAGTCTTTTAAATTTTGTTATTTTTTATGTTTCATTATGTCCTTTTTAATGTCCCTCTTTTATGTTTCATTATTTTACCTTTTATGGCAAAATTGCCTTATGGCCAATTAGTTAAGCAGTGAAAATGTTTGAGGCAAAAATGCTTAGGCAAGATGTCTACCACAAAGATGCTTACAGCGAAAGTAAATAGGACAAGGTTAATATAGGTTCACTGATTGTACAGATTGGTACATATTGATTGATACAAATTGGTACTACTTTGGTATAAGATGCTGATAGTGGGGGAGGTGCTATGTGAGGGAGGGTAGGAGCTTATATAGGAACGCTGTGCTTTCTGTTCAGTTTTTCTGTGAGCCTAAATCTGCCCTGAAAAATAAAGTCAATTAATAAAAAATAGACTTTTTTGTTTTTACCAACCATTTAACCATGACTTCTGATTAGATATATCCTATGACATTCTATAGATAGCAACTTTGTGAACATATATATACACAGTAGGTGTGTGTATATATATATATAAAATACAGTATGTGAATATATATTCACACAGAGCTATATTTTTACCCCTATATATATATTTACCCAAGTGTATATATATATATATTTTTTTTTTACCTTAATATATATATTTTATCCTAATATACATGCATGTATATATATGTATGTGTGTGTATATGTATACATCTACCATGACTTCTGATTAGATATATCCTTCTAGGGAGGGACTTATATTTGTGTAGGAATATTATCTGATAAATCATCAGCCCTGGAAACATAGGGCTGCAGTAACCAAGACCTGCCAAATGATAGCTAAATTGTTCTGCATTAGAAATACGTAAGACATTAGATGAAGGTATGGAAAAGACAAGAAGGTTCAGAGAGAGGAGGAACAAGAAGAGAAAAAGGCTGAGCAGTAAAACAGGAAGCTAAATTCCAAGTTGCCAAAGGAGACAAATAATTTTTGGAATGGAAATATATCACATCAATTTCTAAATTGTTTATCTGTGAATCCCCAAGCCTTCTACAAAGCCTTGTAAAAAATAGGATGAGTTCAAAGATTATGCCATTTGGGGCATAATGGGGCAGTATGAGTAAGGTAGTGGGGAAATTACTAAACAGCTAATTCAGAGAAAATGACAGCTCTGAGCCACAGTGCAGCCATGAGTAATGTACAGAAATTTTGACTTGAAGAGAATATTGGAATTCTGAGTTTGTGAAAAAAGAATTCAAGTAATCTTATCCAGACCTGAAAGGCAGAGATATCCTTGTTGACATTGGGGTTACATATCATTTGAGGGACAGGGGTCAGTATGCTCATATGTGGGAAAATTCTAGGCCTTATTTCTAAATCAGCCACTTGGTAGCTTAAATCACATCTTTGCTTAGTGCAAAGTCTTATGCCAGACACATGGAGACATCTGATAAATAATAAACTATTGATAAATTATATATGTAAAATATATTTGGATGTTATTCCGTGCATTTTATCATGGAAATTCGAGACAGCTGGGTTTTGTTAAAGCTACAGGTTATTCTGAAGGTATCACACCAAAAATTGAAAACCAGTACCTGAAATGCACATCACCACAGTAATTCTAACTCATTTGGGTGTTGTCATAAAATTTTAAAAATTCATCACTCACTTTGGAGATACTACATTGGGATACTGTTATATTAAAAAAAAACAGTTATAGATAATATAAGAAAATGAAACAGATATAGTTGACAGTGAATGAGGTGGGTAGTACTTTGAAAAAAAAAGTTCTTGGGGAGAGCCACTCGTTTATGCTATTTATATTCCAAATGAGATTCAAAGATAATGTCAGATATGGAAATGGTTTGTGTTTGAGGGTTTTGTGTGTGTACGTATGCATGTGTTTGTGTGTACTGGGTGGTGTTCTCCTTGAATCTACATGGTTGTTGATTCCAGTATTGTGTCATCCTAGTAATCCCTGCAGTTGCACTATGTTTTATTCATATTGGCGGAAACAGTGCTTGTGTAAATGTATAGCGTTTGCTCTGCTTACTCAGTTAGGTGGGCTCCTCACTTAGTTTTAACTCTCTAGGTACCAAAGTTAGAGACTGATAATCAAGTAGTGTTGACCCAATCTAGACATTGACAAGGTAGATCTCATAGTAAGGAAGACAGGTGCTCAGATTATATTTAGTAGTGGGGATAAATTGTAATGGGGCACAGGAAAAGGGGGTTTTGTGTGATGTCATTTTCCCAGTCATCCATTTACTCTGGGAACACTACTAAGACTAAAGTGAGCAGCAGACCTCATAGATAGCTCAATAGCTCAGTACAACTCCCAACACTAGACTTAAGTGACCTATACTTCTATGCATCCACTTGAGATAACATTTTTTTCAACAGAGAGAATTTTACTTGCCTGGTTTAACACCTTCCAATAGGGGAAGATTTTGGACCATTGCAAGCCAAAATTCCTCAGGTCAAACATTTTTCCTAATCCAATGAGATATGTCTAGGAGATAAGAAGTGATTGATTGGAAATGGATAGGCATATCAAAACATAAACAACATTGCCACCAGCCCCAGAGAGAGTCCTCAGAGTCAAATCTTTAGAAATTAATTGTGAAAAGGTTAGGCACTTAGAATTTTATGGATTCCTCTTCAGGATAAAGTGTTGACATATGTGATCAATTTCTTAACTAAGACATTATGAAAACAACATATAAATCACTGCATCCACACCATGGAATGAGACATTATAACATGCATTTAATCTAGTATAATTACACATAATAAAAATAGATTTACACTTCATCAAGTAGCTGGGTAGATACTTTTCAATGAACTGCCTCACATTCTAGTCTGGTCTACATTCCTTTTTTATTTCTTTGATTCATCAGTGAACACCTTCTCAATTGCATGCCCTATAGTTCCATACAGTTCCTCATTAGTCCATCTGAGATATTTCCTCATATCATAATCTGTATTCTTAGTTTGGTCTTAAAAATTCTCAAATTCTGGGCTTCCCTGGTGGCGCAGTGGTTGAGAGTCCGCCTGCCGATGCAGGGGACACGGGTTTGTGCCCCGGTCCGGGAAGATCCCACATGCCGCAGAGCGGCTGGGCCCGTGAGCTGTGGTCGCTGAGCCTGCGCATCCGGAGCCTGTGCTCCGCAACGGGAGAGGCCACAACAGTGAGAGGCCCGCGTACCGCAAAAAAAAAAAAAAAAAAAAAATTCTCAAATTCATAGTTGAGTATTCTTTTCTGCTTTTTTTTTTTTTTAATCAATTGTAATTTTGAGGAAAGTGATTTCTTTCAAGAGGGAAGAAATCCCTATCCCTAATTACTTTTCAACTCGGAAATGGCTTTTCTGGCTCTTTACGAGTATGGCCACTTTGTATGTAATCCTTATGTCTATGTGATATGTATATGAACTATTTTAGTCTTTTATATTCTGTCACCATTGGGAGTTAATTTTTCTCTTCTAACTTTGGCAAGAATAGTAAGTTTCTGAGACATGAGTGGAAAACAGATACCATTCCTGGGTAGCAATGTATATAATCTTATAATTCCATTTTCTATTGGATAGAAAAGTCAGAGGCTAAGGTTTTAACAAGAAAATCCATTCTTATTGGCCACCATAACTATTTTCTACATTCAGAGGATGGGCCAAACATGTGAATAGGTTTAACTATAGTCACAAACTTCCATGTGCGAAATCACAAATGTCATTGCTTCTTTCTTGAACTGTCTGGGATTTCTGGCCCTGAGTTACAGTTTACCAAATGAGAGAGAAATGTATCTAATCCATCTAAAGTAAACTTTGGATTCTTTTTCCTCCATTCTCTTCAATGGAGAGCAATTCAGATCCACATCCCCTTCACATTAAAGTTAAAACTGTGCCTAAAATCTTCCCTCATCCCACTACTGTCTGTGTTGATTCTAAGTTCAAGGGAAGGTGGAAGGTAGGATAGTCTTGATTATGGTTTGATTTAAGTTTGCATCCATCCATTGCTGTTTGCTTGTCTAGTATGGTCTCTTGGTCCAAACAACATATAGAGATTCCTCTGACCTAGAGAATCTCCTTCTCTTGTCTAAACTTCCTTTGATTGCTCTGCAAAACCATCATCTTCCCTTTTATCCCAGAGAGAGAGTTTCACAATTCACCTCCATTTACCTTGACTTTTTTCCTCTTCTCTCTAAGCTGACTTCCACACCCCAAAAGGACCGTACTTAAATTTTGAAATCCCCTTCCAGATTGCCTAGAAGCTATGGGAGTAGAGAATGTACCTCAGCCAAATCATGGAAAAGTAAGGCATGGCCACCAGCCCTCCTGACCATTCTCCTTCCGTGCACTGGACCAGTTTTTGAGACTGACACCTTCTAACTCTCCAGACTGTAAGAGTGGTCCAGACTTAAAAGAGGTTTTGCATGGTGTCATTTCCTTGGAGTGTATTGAGAGGATGCTTGAGCAGAGTCCATATATCTGGATTGCTCTTTAGTCTCTCATTTTCCCAAAAATGGCAGAATAAAGAATCCCATTCTCCTTCACTGATCGAGCTTTGTGGAAAGGAGAAGCCCTTGTGGTTATACTCCTTGGGTGTAGGCAAGCCAATTAAAATAAATTATGTATGGTGTTTCTCACCAAACTCCTCAACCTGCCAAGAAACTGCTAAATTACCATTTTCTTTCACTAGTAACACATCACAAGTGCAAGAATTAGTGAGTGAAGGGACCGTGCAGGGAGCAGAAAATGACATCATCGAAGGGCATCGTGGAGAGAGACAGATCTGATGGTACAAAATGTTTCAATGGAAAGTGAAAATTTAGCCTTGCAAATTTAGGAATCTTGTTGGCAAAACTCATTGACATACCATAAAGGGTACTTCCACTTTTAAGTTACTCACTGTCTTAGATATTAGCAACTAGAACTCCTGCTCTGTTCAAACTGAATTTTAGACATGTTCTTTCCATATACCTTAACTGTCTTCCTCTGTTGATTATTTGACTCTTGAAGGAAAGTGCACAGTTGACTGAACCACTGCAAGAAGAGTATGGTATGGGTAATAGAATTGGCAGGTGGCTACATTGACTGGAGAAAAGAATTGAGAATCTTTCCAGCCTTATATAATGCAGAAGAAGCCACAGGGCTTGTGGCTTCTTCTGCATTAATCAGTAAATATCCAATGCTCCTTTAGGGGGAAGCTTCTTTGGATAGTTCCCAGTTGATCTTCCAAATCTATTTTTGCCCTTCTTCATCCAGTTTTGTGCCCCAAGAAGCTAAACTACATGCACTGCTTCATGGTCACCCTTACCCTCTGGCTTCATGTTGGGGTTGGGCAATTCAAGACACAAGGAGGAGATAAGGAGGAGGGAGGAAAGGGACTTCCCTGGTGGTGAAGTGGATAAGACTCCGTGCTGCCAATGCAGGGGGCCTGGGTTCGATCCCTGGTCAGGGAACTAGATCCCGCATGCATGCTGCAACTGAGAGTTCGCATGCCACAACTAAGGAGCCAGCAAGCTGCAACTAAGGAACCTGCCTGCCTCAACTAAGGAGACCACATGCCATAGCTAAGGAGCCAGCAAGCCTCAAGTAAGGAGCCCGCCTGCTGCAACTAAGACCCAGCACAACTAACTAACTAAATAAATACTTTAAAAAAAAAAAAAAAAAGAGGGAGGGAGAAAAATGGTGTCAGGATATTGGCTTTCTTTGTTCCTGCAGTAATCAGTCACTTTGGCTTTTCAGTATCCCTTTGTCAAAGGCTAATGCTCCTAGTAGATGGTCCTCTACACAGCCTAGTTTCTTCTGCTTCCATTAAATGCTCTCTTCCCTTAACATTCAGTCTAGAATCATCTTCCTTCTTTTTGCTACTCCTGGAATACTGTTCTGTCCTTCTTCGTTTTTCTGAAGCCTACCTACATATTCGTAAACACCACCTTTTTTTTTGTGGTACGCAGGCCTCTCACTGTCGTGGCCTCTTCCGTTGCGGAGCGCAGGCTCCGGATGCGCAGGGTCAGCAGCCATTGGCTCACGGGCCCAGCCACTCCACGGCATGTGGGACCTTCCCGGACTGGGGCACAAACCCGTGTCCCCTGCATCGACAGGCGAACTCTCAACCACTGCGCCACCAGGGAAGCCCAACACCACCTTTTTAAAACCACCTTAATGTCGTTGCATGTGCCACCTGTTTCCTTCTGGGACCCTTATCGATATTGGGCGGGTCTCCCTGTTACGTAGTACATATCTCCTTCTCCTAGACAGTGCAGACAGCAATAAACGGGGATCACAATGTAATGGAAATGTATTACACCTTTATTCAGTATTTAAATGTTGGTCTTTGTGCGTCAGTAGGGCAGCATGCTTTTAGAAACTGGTTACATTTTACTTAAGTGTCAGATACTTGTTTTCCACATAACTTCGGTTGACTTGATTTGGAACTACAAGGGATTTCATGTTTCCTACTCTAAAATCTTTGAATGAAAACAAAAGGAAAGAAGTTGACATGCAAAGCCAGTTCCTGGAATTATATGTCAGAGATGAAGCAATTAAAATTGACATCAGCATCACCAAATGCCTAACTCTTTCCTCAAAAACTCTTTCAAAAGAAAAGATATGTCTGTGTTCTGACATAAATAACAAGAATATGTTTTCAACAAACAAAAGAAAATTCATATTTCCAACTGAGTTGATTCCTGTTTAAGGTAAATGCTTAATTAGATTATACATATTCTTCTAAGTGTACTACCATTTTGCTTAGCATTAATTTTGAAATTCTAATTTGGGAATTGTTTTGAGAGAAAGTTTAAAAATAATTGAAGTCAAGCACACTGGCAAATTGATATCCCCATGTCTGCCTCTCTTGTTGTTTGTTTTTACAGTTTTCTTTTTGACATGTAGATGTGGATGTCTATTGGTCAGGTCTCAAACTTGGTATGTATAAAACTAAATTCTTGGTCTCCTAATACTACCTGTTCTTCCCATAGGCTATTTGGTTATTGGCAAATACTGTCTTCTAGTTGCTTAGGCCCGATGCCAGGGAGTCATTCTGGACTTCACGCTTTCTGTCACATCGCATCTAATTCATTTAATTATGATGCCTCTGCTCTCAAGTATACCTGTAATCAGTGGCCAGAGGAGAACTTTTAAAACACAAGTCAGAACTTGTCATTCTGTACTCAAAGACCTCCGTTAATTTCCCAACTCATTCAGAGTAAAAGCTAAATTCCTTAAATAGCTTGTAAAGTCCTCCAGAACTTATCATCCACTCATTTCCTATCTGACATTCTCTACAAATACTCCTTTTTTTCTCTTTGTTCCAGCTTGACTGATCACCTTTTACGTGTCTGCATATGTATGTATGCATGTTTGTGTCTGTGTATAGAGATACAGCACACCTTGTTTTATAGTGCGTTGCTTTATTGTGCTTTGTAGACATTGCGTGCTTTACATATTGAAGGCTTGGGTCAATCCTATGTAAAGCAAGTCTATCAGTGCCATTTTTCCAACAACATTTGCTCATTTCGTGTCTCTGTGCCACATTTTGGTAATTCTCATGACATTTCAAACTTTTTGATTATTATTATACTTGTTACGATCTGTAATCAGTGATCTTTTGTGTTACTGTGAGCTGAAGGCTCAGGTGATGGTTAGCATTTTTTTAGCAATACAGTATTTTTAAATTAAAATATGTACATTGTTACTTTTTAAGACATAATGCTATTGCACATTTAGTCGACTACAGTATGGTGTAAACGTAACTGTTATTTGCACTGGGGAAACAAAAATCTTTGTGACTTGCTTTATTGTGATGGTCTGGAACTGAACCCACGATATCTCTTAAGTAGGCCTGTATTTATTTTATACTTGTTCCCTTTTGTATGTCTGTATGCATGTATTTATGTAGGTGTGTCATGTATGTATATGTTCATTAACACCAGGCCTGCTTCTTCCTCAAGGCCTTTTGATTTCAGTCCCCCTTTTCTAGAATGCTCTACACATATATCACCTAATTCAGACTCTTATGAAAATAACAACTTCTCAGAATGTCTTTTCTATTTAAAATTTAAAAACCTACACCCTTTTCATCCCCCTTTTCTGCTTTATTTTTCTATCACTACCATACAAAGTATTTTAGTTCACTCTGTTGTTGCTGTTATTTAATGTTTGCCCCATCGTAACAGATTTTGAGTTTCATGAAGATAAGAAACTTTTATCTATTTAAATTTTTAGCTTTCCAGTCCTGCAGCCTCACAGCCTAGAAAAGTGCCTTTCACATTGTAGGCATCCAGTAAATGTGTTCAGTACATAGGTGAATAAATGGCTTGATATTTTCACCTATGACATCATCCAGCATTAAAACATGTTTCTTTCGTTGTGTGTATGTTGGCCTGGGAGCATTTATAGGCATCTCCTTATATTGCTGGATTGATATTGATAGTGAAAGACTGTTGCTTCTTGGTGTTTAGAGATTTCAAAAGTAAAGTTTTGGGATGTATTTTGACTCCATGACTCCAAATCTCGTTATTTTAATTAGAAACTAAAGCTATTTGTTGCTATCTGGCATTTGTGCTGGTCTCAAGAGAGCAAAGGTCCTTTGGTCCTTTCAGTCCCATTGTGCTTGCACTTCTACACTCTGCACAGGAAGCTCTTACTAAGAAATGTTCAAATTAGTCTCAGAATAAATATGTCCTCAGAGAGACCTTTCCAGAGACGCCTTAACCCTCCCTCCATTCCAGGTACTTGTACTACTCTGTTTTATTATCTGCATATCACTTTCACCTCCCTGAACCTAAATACTTGATTCACTTGTTTTATACATTTATTTTCTGTATCTCTTCCCTAAATAAAACTTTCTGTGACTGCAGGGATATGTCTGGGATGTTTAATCGAGTATTCTAATGCCTTCCAGCCCTCATAAAACATAAATGATGCTCACTGATGTTTATTTAGTGAATGAATGGATAGATCTTTTATTGTTTTCCACACAATGAAAGTTACAGATGAAATCTACTTGTGGCAATCCATATCTTGTAACTTTTAGAAAATTATGTTTAAAAATAGAAAAATGGGAGAAAGGAAAGAATATACTATATACCTATTAGAATGGTAAAAATCCAAAACACTTACTACATCGAATTCTGGTGAGGATGTGGAGCAGCAGGAATTTTCATTCATTGCTGATGGGAATGCAAAATGGTGCAGTCACTCCGGAAGACAACTGGGCAATTTCTTACAAAACTAAAATACTCTTGTCTTTTGATCCAGCAATGATAGGCTGTGGTATTTACCCAAGTTAGTAATTGTTTTCCAGAGAAGCAGAATGAATAGGGTACACACAAAGGAGTCCCAAGGAAGCCAGTGTTGTAATTCGGTCCAAGTCCAGAGGGCTCAGAACCAGGGGAGCTGATGATGTGAATCTCAGACCCAGGGTAAGAGAAGATAAGATGTCACAACTCAGGCAAGAAAATAAGGAGCAGATTCCTCTTTCCTCCATCTTTTGTTGTATTCAGACCCTCAGTGGATTGGAAGATGCCCAGCCACATTGGAACACGCAATCCACTATTCAGTTACTAATCTCATCCAGAAACCCTCACAGGCATAGTCAGAAAAGAAATGTTTGTTCTCGGCACCCTGTGGCTCACTCAACTTGACACATGCGATTAACCATCACATTACCTAAAGGAGTGGAAAACTCATGTCCATATAAAACCTGCACATGGATGTTTATAGCACCTTTATTCATAATTGCCAAAACGTGGAAGAAACGAAGATGTCCTTCAGTAGGTGAGTGGATAGATAAACTAGTACATCCAGAAAATGGAATATTATTCAGCACTAAAAAGAGCTATCAAGCCATGAAAAGACATGGAAAACAGTTAAGTGTATATTACACAGAGAAAGAAGCCAGTCTGAAAAGGCTACATACTGTGATTCCAACTATAAGACATTTTGGAAAAGGCAAAAGTGTGGAGATTAATAAAAAGATCAATAGTTGGCAGGGGTTGGGGGAGAAGAACGGATGAATTTGTAGAGCACAGAGAATTTGGGGGGCAGTGGTACTACCATGTATGATTCTGTATTGGTGGATATGTACATACATTATAAATTTATCCAAACCTATAGAATATGTGAACTATGGTCTTTGGGTGATAATGATGTGTCAGTGTAGGTTCACCTTTGTAACAAATGAACCACTCTGGTGGGAGATGTTGATAACAGGGGAGGTTATGCATGTGCGGTGGCAGCAGGTAGATGAGAAATCTCTGTACCTTCCCCTCAGTTTTGCTATGAACCTAAAACTGCTCTAAAAATAAAATCTATTAAAAAATGAAAGAAGGGCTTCCCTGGTGGCACAGTGGATAAAAATCCGCCTGCTGGTGCAGGGGACACGGGTTTGAGCCCTGGGCCAGGAGGATCCCACATGCCACAGAGCAACTGGGCCCGTGCACCACAACTACTGAGTCTGTACTCTAGAGCCCACGAGGCACAACTACTGAAGCCCATGTACCTAGAGTCCATGCTCTGCAACAAGAAAAGCCACCGCAATGAGAAGCCTGCAACGAAGAGTAACCCCCGCTCGCCACAAGTAGAGAAAGCCCGTGTGCAGCAATGAACACCAAATGCAGCCAAAAATAAATAAATAAATAATTTTAAAAAAAGTATAAAAAAATGAAACAAACTCGGAAAAATACACTATACTAGTTATGTTTTCTTTTGAATTTTTGAATTTTATTTTATTTTTTTATACAGCAGGTTCTTATTAGTTATACATTTAATACATATTAGTGTATACATGTCAATCCCAATCTCCCAATTCATCCCCCCACCACCCCCGCACCACTTTCCCCCCTTGGTGTCCATACATTTGTTCTCTACATCTGTGTCTCTATTTCTGCCCTGCAAACCAGTTCATCTGTACCATATTTCTAGGTTCCACATATATGCGTTAGTATACGATATTTGTTTTTCTCTTTCTGATTTTACTTCACTCTATATGACAGTCTCTGAATCCATCCATGTCTCTACAAATAACCCAATTTCGTTCCTTTTTAAGGCTGAGTAATACTCCACTGTATATATGTACCACAACTTCTTTATTCATTCGTCTCTTGATGGGCATTTAGGTTGCTTCCATGACCTGGCTATTGTAAATAGTGTTGGAGTGAACATTGGAGTGCATGTGTCTTTTTGCATTATGGTTTTCTCTGGGTATATGCCCAGTAGTGGGATTGCTGGGTAATATGGTAATTCTATTTTTAGTTTTTTAAGGAACCTCCATACTCTTTTCCATAGTGGCTGTATTTTTTTTTTTTTTTTTTTTTTTTTTTTTTGCGGTACGCGGACCTCTCACTGCTGTGGCCTCTCCCGTTGCGGAGCACAGGCTCCGGACGCACAGGTTCAGTGGCCATGGCTCATGGGCCCAGCCACTCCGTGGCATGTGGGATCTTCCCGGACTGGGGCATGAACCTGTGTCCCCTGCATAGGCAGGCGGACTCTCAACCACTGCGCCACCAGGGAAGCCCCATAGTGGCTGTATTAATTTACATTTGCACCAATAGTGCAAGAGGGTTCCCTTTTCTCCACACCCTCTCGAGCATTTATTGTTTGTAGATTTTGTGATGATGCCCATTCTAACTGGTGTGAGGTGATACCTCATTGTAGTTTTGATTTGCATTTCTGTAATAATTAGTGATGTTGAGCAGCTTTTCATGTGCTTCTTGGCCATGTGTCTGTCTTCTTTGGAGAAATGTCTGTTTAGGTCTTCTGCCCATTTTTTGATTGTTTTTTTTTTGTGTGTTTTTTTTTTCTGCGGTACGCAAGCCACTCACTGTTGTGGCCTCTCCCGTTGCAGAGCACAGGCTCCCGACTCACAGGCTCAGCGGCCATGGCTCACGGGCCCAGCCGCTCCACGGCATGTGGGGTCTTCCCGGACCGGGGCACGAACCCATGTCCCTTGCATCAGCAGGTGGACTCTCAACCACTGTGCCACCAGGGAAGCCCTGGGTTGTTTGTTTTTTTGATACTGAGCTGCATGAGCTGTTTATATATTTTGGAGATTAATCCTTTGTCCGTTGATTCGTTTGCAAATACTTTCTCCCATTCTGAGGGTTGTCTTTTCGTCTTGTTTATGGTTTCCTTTGCTGTGCAAAAGCTTTTAAGGTTCATTAGGTCCCATTTGTTTATTTTTGTTTTTATTTCCATTACTCTAGGAGGTGGATCAAAAAAGATCTTGCTGTGTTTTATGTCAAAGAGTGTTCTTCCTATGTTTTCCTCTAAGAGTTTTATACTGTCCAGTCTTACATTTAGGTCTCTAATCCATTTTGAGTTTATTTTTGTGTATGGTGTTAGGGAGTGTTCTAATTTAATTCTTTTACATGTAGCTGTCCAGTTTTCCCAGCACCACTTATTGAAGAGACTGTCTTTTCTCCATTTTATATCCTTGCCTCCTTTGTCATAGATTAGTTGACCATAGATGTGTGGGTTTATCTCTGGGCTTTCTATCCTGTTCCGTTGATCTATATTTCTGTTTTTGTGCCAGTACCATATTGTCTTGATTACTGTAGCTTTGTAGTATAGTCTGAAGTCAGAGAGTCTGATTCCTCGAGTCCCCTTTTTTTCCCTCAAGAGTGCTTTGGCTATTCAGGGTCTTTTGTGTCTCCATACAAATTTTAAGATTTTGTTGTTCTAGTTCTGTAAAAAATGACATTGGTAATTTGGTTGGAATTGCATTGAATCTGTAGATTGCTTTGGGTAGTATAGTCATTTTCACAGTGTTTATTCTTCCTATCCAAGGACATGGTATGTCTCTCCATCTGTTTGTATCATCTTTAATTTCTTTCAGTAGTGTCTTCTCGTTTTCTGCATACAGGTTTTTTGTCTCCCTAGGTAGGCTTATTCCTAGGTATTTTATTCTTTTTGTTGCAGTGGTAAATGGGAGTGTTTCCTTAATTTATCTTTCAGATTTTTCATCATTAGTGTATAGGAATGCAAGAGATTTCTATGCATTAATTTTGTATCCTGGAACTTTACCAAATTCATTGATTAGCTCTAGTAGTTTTCTGGTGGCATCTTTAGGATTCTCTATGTATAGTACCATGTCATCTGCAAACAGTGACAATTTTACTTCGTCTTTTCCAATTTGGATTCCTTTATTTTTCTTCTCTGATTGCTGTGGCTAGGAATTCCAAAGCTCTGTTGAATAATAATGGTGAGAGTGGACATCCTTGTCTTGTTCCTGATCTTAGAGAAAATGCTTTCAGTTTGTCACCATTGAGAAAGATGTTTGCTGTGGGTTTGTCGTATATGGCCTTTATCATGTTGAGGTAGGTTCCCTCTATGCCCACTTTCTGGATAGTTTTTATCATAAATAGGTGTTGAATTTTGTTCAAAGCTATTTCTGCATCTATTGAGATGATCATATGGTTTTTATTCTTCAGTTTGTTAATATGCTGTATCACATTGATTGTTTTGCCTATATTGAAGTATCCTTGCATCCCTGGGATAAATCCCACTTGATCATGGTGTATGATCTTTTTAATGTGCTGTTGGATTCTGTTTGCTAGTCTTTTGTTGAGGATTTTTTCATCTATATGTATCAGTGATATTAGTCTGTAATTTTCTTTCTTTGTCATATCTTTGTCTGGTTTTATCAGGGTGATGGTGGCCTCATAGAATGAGTTTGGGAGTGTTCCTCCCTCTGCAGTTTTTTGGAAGAGCTTGAGAAGGATGGTTGTTAGCCGTTCTCTAAATGTTTGATAGAATTCACTTGTGAAGCCATCTGGTCCTGGACGTTTGTTTGTTCCAAGATTTTTAATCACAGTTTCGATTTCACTACTTGTGATTGGTGTGTTCATATTTTCTATTTCTTTCTGGTTCAGCCTTGGAAGGATATATCTTTCTAAGAATTTGTCCATTTCTTCCAGGTTGTGTATTTATTGACATAGAGTTGCTTGCAGTAGTCTCTTAGGATGCTTTGTATTTCTGCAGTGTCTGTTGTAACTTCTCCTTTTTCATTTCTAATTTTATTGATTTGAGTCCTCTCCCTCTTTTTCTTGATGAGTCTGGCTAATGGTTTATCGATTTTGTTTATCATCTCAACAAATGAGCTTTTAGTTTTATTGATCTTTGCTATTGTTTTCTTCGTTTCTATTTCATTTATTTCTGCTCTGATCTTTATGATTTCTTTCCTTCTACTAACTTTGGGTTTTGTTTGTTCTTCTTTCTCTGTTTCCTTTAGGTGTAAGGTTAGATTGTTTATTTGAGATTTTTCTTGTTTCTTGAGGTAGGCTTGTATTGCTATAAACTTCCCTCTTAGAAGTGCTTTTGCATCCCATAGGTTTTGGATTGTTGTGTTTTCATTGTCATTTGTCCCTAGGTATTTTTTGATTTCCTCTTTGATTTTCTTCAGTGATCTCTTGGTTATTTACTAACGTATTGTTTACCCTCCATGTGTTTGTTTTTATAATGTTTTTTTCCCTGTAATTGATTTCTAATCTCATAGTGTTGTGGTCCGAAAAGATGCTTTATATGATTTCAATTTTCTTAAATTTATTGAGGCTTGATTTGTGACCCAAGATGTGATCTATCCTGGAGAATGTTCCGTGTGTATTTGAGAAGAAAGTGTAATCTGGTGTTTTTGGATGGAATATCCTATAAATATCAGTTAAATCTATTTGGTCTATTGTGTCATTTAAAGCTCTGTTTCCTTATTAATTTTCTCTTTGGATGATCTGTCCATTGGTGTAAGTGAGGTGTTAACGTCCCCCACTATTATTGTGTTACTGTTGATTTCCTCTTTTATAGCTGTTAGCAGTTGCCTTATGTACTGGGGTACTCCTATGTTGGGTGCATATATATTTATAATTGTTATATCTTCTTGGATTGATCCCTTGATCATTATGTAGTGTCCTTCCTTGTCTCTTGTAACATTCTTTATTTTAAAGTCTATTTTATCTGATATGAGTATTGCTACTCCAGCTTTCTTTTGATTTCCATTTGCATGGAATATCTGTTTCCATCCCCTCACTTTCAGTATGTATGTGTCCCTGGGTCTGGAGTGGGTCTCTTGTAGACAGCATATAGATGAGTCTTGTTTTTGTATCCATTCAGCAGTACTCTGTCTTTTGTTTAGAGAATTTAATCAATTCACATTTAAGGTAATTATCGATATGTATGTTCCTATTACTATTTTCTTAATTGTTATGGGTTTGTTTCTGTAGGTCCTTTTCTTATGTTTCCCACTTAAAGAAGTTCCTTTAGCATTTGTTGTAGAGCTGGTTTGGTGGTGCTGAATTCTCCTAGCTTTTGCTTGTCTGTAAAGCTTTTGATTTCTCCATTGAATCTGAGTGAGATCCTTGTGAGGTAGAATAATGTTGGTTGTAGGTTCTTCCCTTTCATCACTTTAAATATATCATGCCACTCCCTTCTGGCTTGTAGAGTTTCTGCTGAGAAATCAGCTGTTAACCTTATGGGAGTTGCTTGTATGTTATATGTCATTTTTCTCTTGTTGCTTTCAGTAATTTTTCTTTGTCTTTAATTTTTGTCAGTTAGATTACTGTGTATCTCAGTGTGTTTCTCCTTGGGTTTTTCCTGCCTGGGACTCTCTGCACTTCCTGGACTTGGGTGGCTATTTTCTTTCCCACGTTAGGGAAGTTTTCGACTATAATCTCTTCAGATATTTTCTCGGTCCTTTCTCTTTCTCTTCTCCTTCTGGGATCCCAGTAATGCAAATGTTGTTGCATTTAACATTATCCCAGAGGTCTCTTAGTCTGTCTTCATTTCTTTTCATTCTGTTTTCTTTATTCTGTTCTGAGGCAGTGAATTCCACCATTCTGTCTTCCAGGTCACTTATCCATTCTTCTGCCTCAGTTATTCTGCTGTTGATTCTTTCTAGTGTATTTTTCATTTCAGTTATTGTATTGTTCATCTCTATTTGTTCTTTAATTCTTCTAGTTGTTTGTTCTTTAATTCTTCTAGGTCTTTGTTAAACATTTCTTTCATCTTCTCGATCAGTGCCTCCATTTTATTCCGACGTCCTGGATCATCTTCACTATCATTATTCTGAATTCTTTTTCTGGAAGGTTGCCTATCTCCACTTCATTTAGTTGTTTTTCTGGGGTTGTATCTTGTTTCTTCATCTGGTACATAGCCCTCTGCCTTTTCTTCTTGTCTATCTTTCTGTGAATGTGGTTTTTGTTCCAGAGGCTACAGGATTGTAGTTCTTCGTGCTTCTCCTGTTTGCCCTCTGGTGGATGAGGCTATCTAAGAGGCTTGTGCAAGTTTCCTGATGGGAGGGACAGGTGGTGGGTAGAGCTGGGTGTTGCTCCAGTGGGCAGAGCTCAGTAAAACTTTAATCTGCTTGTCTGCTGATGGGTGCGGCTGGTTCCCTCCCTGTTGGTTGTTTGGCCTGAGGCGACCCAACACTGGAGCCTACCCGGCTCTTTGGTGGGGCTAATGGTGGACTCTGGGAGGGCTCATGCCAAGGAGCACTTCCCAGAACTTTTGCTGCCAGTGTCCTTTTCCTCATGGTGTGCCACCACCACCCACCACCTCTGCAGGAGACCCTCTGACAGTAGCAAGTAGGTCTGGTTCAGTCTTGTATGGGGGTCACTGCTCCTTCCCCTGGGTCCCGATGCGCACACTACTTTGTGTGTGCCCTCCAAGAGTGGAGTGTCTGTTTCCCCCAGTCCTGTTGAAGTCTTGAAATCAAATCCCGCTAGCCTTCAAAGTCTGATTCTCTAGGAATTCCTCCTCCCGTTGCTGGACCTCCAGGTTGGGAAGCCTGACATGGGGCTCAGAACCTTCACTCCAGTGAGTGGACTTCAGTGGTATAAGTGTTCTCTAGTTTGTGAGTCACCCACCCAGCAGTTATGGGATTTTATTTTGATTGTGCCCCTCCTACCGTCTCATTGTGGCTTCTCCTTTGTCTTTGGATGTGTGGTATCTTTTTTGGTGAGTTCCAGTGTCTTCTTGTCGATGATGGTTCAGCAGTTAGTTGTGATTCCGGTGCTCTCACGAGGGGGAGTGAGCGCATGTCCTTCTATTCTGCCATCTTGAACCATGACTCCAGTTATGTTTTTTAAGATCCTAAGTTAATATAAACCCTTTTCAATACAAGTTATCTAAAACAGGTTAATAAATATAAATAATTTAAATTAAATTACTTATTTTATGCCATTTTCATTGTAATTCATGCTCACTGTGGAAAACATTTGACCAACAGCGTAATATAGAATCAAGTAAAATTACCTGTAGCCCCCAAAACAGTAAACAACCACTGTCAATATTTTTAACAACCACTGTATTTAACAAAATAAAGCCACTTACATTTTTTCTGAACCTATTCGTAAACTTGTTATTTATTTGTGCCTTTTATAATTGCACATATTCTTGAGTATTTTTCCTCCTTAAATTATGTATATATAACAAGTACAATGGACATGTAATTGACCCATAAAAATGAAAGGAAGAACCTAAAGTAATTAACAATTTTTAACCTACCTGCCTTGAGTAAATCAAATATATGGTCAATCTAATATAATATTTTTTCATAATGTTAGATAATTATACCGCTGCTATTGTCAATAGCTACATAGAATTTTGCACTGATAGTTAATGGTTTACTTCAACAATTCATATATATTTAGATATTTATTGTATTTCACATATTTTTAACAGAAATTTTTATTACTTAAAATGCTGTTTTTAATGTTCATTTCTTAAAATAGATTCCCAGAAGTATAAATACTATATCAAAGTTTAAAATGTATTTGGAGTACTTAATGAATTTGGTCAGACACATTACAAAACATATATTGTTGCTATTTTTACTTTTTTATTTTAACATATTTCAACTTTAATATTTATAATATGGCATTAAATAGCAGGTATAACCCAAAATAGTTGGCTCCTCCAGTGTATCTTTGACAGAAATTTATGCTTATTTTTACAATTGTCTTTTTTTATTAAAAAAAATCATCTAACAGGTACATCTTCAAAAGTAAATTTGTTAATGGTCAATTTTGACATAAAAATTTTGCTTGATTATTATCTAAAGTACACATATTTTCTGGCCAAGCTAAGTCAAAGTAAATGTGAATTAAATTAGTGTTTGAACAAGCTTGAAAAATCTTATCCTAGGATAATTAATAAACTAATAAATTAAGAATATCCAACTCCTTTAGGCTTCCTCATTCTAACTTATTGCATGTAGTATCTTCACTTTTGGTGAGCTTTTCATAGGAATTGCACAGTTATTTTAGAAGAAGATGAAGACCATATTAAAAGTATTGACACATTTTCACTCTGAGTGGTTGAAGCATAACATATTGTCCTGTGAACTAAAAGAAGTTATAAAGATTATGAAATGCAGGCTACAGTCCATGACTCTAAATAGCTTAGAAACTTTTCTACATTTTTTTATTCCAACTGATTACTCATACATTATAAAGCTGAAAATGTATGTCCAAAAAGGATCCAAAATTTAATGCTAATACACCTACCTGAGCTGACAGTTAGTTTTGTGCTGCTGGAAAGTTTGAGTTATACTGTTTGCTAGAGGTGGTATTCATCTAAACTCTTATCACCACTTTGGCAGTTATACTTACAGTGTCTGTATAAGTAAACTATATCTCCCCAGTGGAAAAGGAAACTAGAATTAATTAGGCCACATTGAATTCCTTTCACCAAACTGGGCACGTTCTCGTGATAATTGGTCAATTTTTTTAGGAAGTGGCATCAACTTAAAAACATGGTATATTAAATTAAAAAAAATATTGCATTTATACTTTCTTTTTGATTGTCATGCTGTCTATATGTTCATATAAGATCCCACATCTAAAGTGAAGTTTGCTGGGGACTTCCCTGGCGGTTCAGTGGTTAAGACTTTGCCTTCCAGTGCAGTAGGTCCAGGTTCAATCCCCGGTCGGGGTTAAGACTTTGCCTTCCAATGCAGTGGGTGCGGGTTCAATCCCTGGTCGGTGAGCTGAGATCCCACATGCCTCACGGCGGAAAAACCAAAACATAAAAGAGAAGCAGTATTGTAACAAATTCAATAAAGACTTTAAAAAATGGTTCACATCAGTCAGTCAGTCAATAAATAAAGTGAAGTTTGGTAAAAGAATAATAATAAATGATAAAATTAACAAATGCTGTGTAGATTTAGTAAAATATTTTTTAATTGAGGAAGTGAAAAGTCACATTCATTGCTTTATAATCTTTGTGTGTTTTGTATTTCACTATTCAGTTTCTTTAGTGTAAGAACATAGAACTTTTGAGCCTCCATTTACCCCTGAGCTGCTGGGCTTTGAAATGCAACAGTGTGAGGCAAGAGATCCAGTATAGGATAAACATCATATTACTTTTGAAGCACATTTTCGTGGTAGGGAATATTAAGTATCTGGTTTTCAAGTTGCATATAATGTGCCCTTTTAAAAGATGGATATCTTTGGAGTAGAGATATGTGGTAGTGTAACTGATTTAGGGCAGGTGTGTACATAGAAAATGCTGGCTATTACTAAATTTTTTTTTTTTTTAAGAAACAAGGTAGTCATGGATTTGTATATAAGAAAAGATTAGGATGGACTCCCTGAATATCCAGTTGAACTGTTGAGATACCCAATCAGGGTGGATTTGGGCTGCAGTTACCCAGGTGCCATTTCTTTCCCAGGGAGATTGAAAGAAAAGATGATGTCCAGCTAGGACCTTGGGTATAGTTTCCTAAATTGTCTTTCCGAGCTACATTGAGGACTTAAGCTATATGAATAATAAATAGTAGTAACTTTTACCTAGAGACCTAGGATCGTTCAAGAGCAAAGAGACACAACATGATCATCCATCTAAGAAGAGTGTGAGGAGCAGTTGTGAATATCAGGACGATGGGTCAGCATAGTAGCAGAGAGGGTTTGGTGGATCAGCCCCCCACCCTTGTCCCCTCCTTTAATTTCTTTCCCACTGCCACCACCAGGAGAACTTTGACCTATGAATTGGAGAATGTAGATGATCCAAAGGAGAATAATTGTTTTCTGAACTCTTTGTTCTTGTCTTGCATTCCCAAATGGATGGTAGGTTCCTTAATGCTTACTACGTTCCAGCTCCATCAGTTAATATCTAATACACATTTATCATTAAACACACAGGACAACCATATGAAGTTAGAATACTCTTATTTTCCTCACTTTCCTAATAAGGAACTGCTGTATAATGGAGTTAATGAATTTGCCATACATGTTAGAGTGTATAAGTGGTGCGGTAGGTCTGTACCTTCTTCTGGGCAGAGACTGTGTGTGTCTGGGGCCCATACTACACCCAGCATAGTGGTCTGTACGCAGTAGTGGCTCAATTAATTTCTGTTACTCTAATAAAAAACAAATAATACATTTTCATTCATTCATCAAAAGTGTATTCTACCATTGAATGAGACACTGTCCTAGGCACAGCTTGTTTTTTTTAACAGCATAGTTTTTGCCCTGTGTGAGTATGTATAGCAATTTGTGAGTAGCATTAGTCTAGAGGTGGAGAGATGGTAAACAAATGCAGGAAATAGCTGTTATAAGAGAGTTTTTCATAATGTTCAACATGGTCACGTGGGGAGATACATAACTGTGCCTGAAGAGTAGGGTGGCATCAGGAATGTTGCTGAGAAAAGGCAGTGATGAAATGGATCCTGAAGAATAAATGAAGATTAGCAGGAGATGATGGGGTGGGTGGGCTAGGCAGCAGCATGCTTGGTAGAGGAAATTGCAGGTAGACAGGCAGAAAGGTGTGTTAGAGCATAGCACATTTGGAGAAATAAAGTAATTGCACTGACTATTTAAATTGTCCTTTAAAATCTTGCCTGATACAGATGTACTTTAGGATTCTGGAATTTCTGAAAAGGAGAAAAATGCTTTATGAATGCAATAATCACCTGGATGCAAGGAAAGGAAACAAGGGAGAGATGCTTAAAAAGCCTCAGAAAGCTGCTCCAGATCTGGTGACAGACGGGTCTCAATATGTAGGAGGCCTGACATTCTTCCTCTTTGTACTGGGTTGGCAATTTAAAACTGTACTTACTGAGGTAGGATTGTCTCAAAGGAAGGAGCATGGGGCCTTTTGATGAGTCAACATGAAATGTGCCTTAATTTCAGGGAACCACATGGAAAGTTATTGGAAAGGTGAGCATTATATTTTTAAATAATTGCCCTGAAGTGCTAAATTACATGTTTCTGAGTAGCAACATTTGTTAGTAGGAAAATAAAGATCAAGTTACCAGTCTCTCGAATGTACCCTTAAGTGATGAGTAAACAGATTAAGGCATTTTATAAAATATGTCGTGCATTTGGCGGTGACATTTTGTTGCATAGGATTAATCCAACAAGGCAGAAACAAAGAAATAACCTTTCCAATTTTTACTATTTTTACACCATTTTTATAGTTCTGCAGGTGTTTGGTAGAAAGAGCCTTGGAGTCAGAGGGACTGCATGCATGGATGAGTTATTTATTATCTCCTATCTGTTTTCTCAATTATAAAACAATAAAAATATCTCTCACATGGGTTTGAGGGGATTAAATGAATTAATATATGAAAGCACCTGTCTCAAAAGTCTCACATCTAGTAGTGGTTTAACAAATGCTCATTTTCTTCCTTCTATCTGTTATTGATCTGTTTTCAAGGTAAGTATAATGTAACTCCCACTGTAAATGTAAATTACTCAGTCATGCCCAGTAGGCACTCAGTGTATATTTGATGCCTCATGAAATCTGTTGTAGGTTTTCTCATTTTTTTGTCAGTAGGGCTCAAATTTTTGGAAGGAAATCTTTGCCTAATTGGTCTCTGGAAAGTTCTGGTGCTGGTGTTTTGATTATGCCCATATTAGTATGGGGAAAGCTTTATGACAGAAACAAACCCCTAATGCAGCAGGCATCATATGAACCCATCTAGTATTAATCAGTACAAGAGAGTTCACAGATGACATCTAAAAGGAAGAGAAAGGAGGTATGATAGGCCCCAGGGGAGATGTAGATGTTCTGGCTACTTTGAAAACTAGCACATTCCCAAATGACTTGAGTCAGACGTCAGTCTTTTAGCCAGATACATTGTTATTTTATTTTTGAATGGGTAACACACTGTCATGGATCAAAATCCACAAAGCACAAATGTTATATAGGAAAAAAATTGCCTCCTATCCCTCTACTCCAGATAACCAGTTTCCCTACCTGGAGGCAGTCCCCTTTACTGATTTCTTGAGTATGCTTCAGAGAAAATTACTAGGAAACATACTTCCTTCTTTTTTTTTTTTTTTTTAAACAAATGGTAGTATACTAGGCACACTCTTCTGCACCTTGAATTCTTTATTGAAGAACACAACTGAGGGATCAATTTATATGGATATAGAAATTACTCTGAGATTTGCGACTGAGAAAGGATGTAGACCCTAGAATCTGTGACACCACATGAGCACTTCTTACTTCCTGTCTCAGTAGTATGGCATACCTGAATCCTCCCAGGACTTGTCTTCACATTGTCATAAATACACATTTATTGATTAGGTTATTTATTTATTGGTCTAATCTACCCCAGAGGGAACTTAAAAAAAATAGTAGAAGCCATCTTAAGGGTACCAGTTTGGCTGCAGAATACCCTCTTACACTTTTTTTGGAGCCAGCAGCACCGCTGTATGTAATCTGTCCAATTTATCTGGGAAAAAAAATTCCTGGTGTAGTGAGTATTTTATACTCAAATATTTGTAGAAGGACTTTTGTGATTACGGTTCTCTGTTCAGCCATTGAGTCTCTAGGGACAAAGAAAACTTTCCCTCACAGACACAAGACACTGCCAGATGCTGATTGCTTCTACCATTCACAGGGTCACAGAGAAGCCAGGCCCTCCTGGTTTGCATTCTTAGGAAGGCAGAAATTCCAGGTGGAATCATGGCCATGAAGTGTTGTCATAGAGAGTTTGAGTTCTGCACTGTCATAGCAAGCAAACCTTGGAAGGAGAGACTCAGGGATTTTATTACATGTTTAAGGAACCATTTTTCCAAGTGGAATGGTGAATATAGGCAGATTTCAAAAACATGTGGTGGGGTGGGGGGGTGGGAATAAACCTAATCAGTCACTTGTATATGTATATGGCATGTTGACCGTGAAATTCAGTCTAGACAGCATTCCTTAAGTATCTACTGTGCACCAGATCCTGTGCTATGTCATGGGGATATAGAAACAAATAAAGCGCATTTTTGAATATGTAATAGAGCAAGATGTGACAATCTAGCTTAAGCCTACACCAGGTTGAGTGAGATCAGCTTCTCTAAAAGTCAGCCAAAAGATATGTCACAAATGTGATCATTATGAAGCTGACTCTTAAGAGGTGAATGGAAGCTCTTAGAGAATCAAATTAGGAATAGGATAAACAAAACAAAAACTTATTAACCTACATTAGAGTATAACAAGCTGAGGTCAGGGATCTATGGGAGGTCAAAGGGCTAGTACTTAACTCACCTTGAAGAAGAAAGCAGTTCCTGGGGAAGGTGATACTTGAGCTATGACTTTAATAATAAGTAGATGTTTAAGCAAAAAAGTAAAGTGCCTTCTGGAGACCAAATGCAAAAAGCAAGACTTCAGAGGCATGATAGAGTATTGGGATTTTGGATAATTTCAAGTAGTTCTTAATGAGATTCAGAGTGAGCAAGCATCTGGGAAAATAGTAGCGATTAGAGTGACTGGGTCGCCATGGACCTTGCACAAACCACAAAGAGTGGGAGGCCAAGTTGATTTGATCTCTATTGGATGAAAGCTATAGTAATTTACCTTCCAACAGTTGATGTGAAAAAAAATGTCAGTTATTGACTTTAAACAACAACAACTAATCACCATAAGTGTCGGAAAGTAGTTACCTCGGGGAAGCCTAGAGTCAGGGAGTCACATGTCATGCAATACCAGTTGTCTCTTTTTCCCTTTGCTTTTTTTTTTTTTAATTTATTTTATTTATTTATTTTTGGCTGTGTTGGGTCTTCATTGCTGTGTGTGGGCTTTCTCTAGTTGTGGCGAGGGGGGCTACTCTTCGTTGTGGTGCGCGGGCTTCTCATTGTGGTGGCTTCTCTTGTTGCGGAGCACAGACTCTAGACGTGTAGGGTTCAGTAGTCGTGGCACGCAAGCTCGGTGGTTGTGGCTCACGGGCTGTAGAGCACAGGCTCAGTAGTTGTGGCACATGGGCTTCGTTGCTTTGCAGCATGTTGGATCTTCCCTGACCAGAGTTCGAACCCGTGTCCCCTGCATTGGCAGGCAGATTCTTAACCACTGTGCCACCAGGGAAGCCCTTCCCTTTGCTTTTTTTTTTTTTAATTCAATTTATTTAAACTAAAACAAAAGAAAACAGATCACCTGTTCCCCCATTCTCAGCTCCCAACCTCTGGCAACTACCAATCTGTTCTCTGTATCTGTGACCTTAATTTTTTTTAAATCTATCTATCTGTTTATATTTCATACGTAAGAGAGATCATATGGTATTTATCTTTGTCTGACTTATTTCACCTAGCATTAAGCCCCCTATATCCATCCATGTTGTTGCAAATGGCAAGAGTTTATTCTTTTTATGGTGGAATAATATTCCATTGCATATGATATATATATACACACACAGAGTACAATTTGTTTATCCATTCATCCTTTGATGGACCCTTAGGTTCCTTCCATATCTTGGCAATTGTAAGTAATTCTGCAATGAACATGAGGGTACGTATATCTTTTTTAGTTAATGTTTTCATTTTCTTTGAATAGATGCCAGGAAGTGGAATCGCTGGATAATTTATTTAAACTAAAACAAAAGAAAACAGTTTGATATGATATCAACATATGATAGAACATATGTTGTTCTATTTATAGAACATATGATAGTTCTATTTATAATACTTCAAGGAATTTTCATACCACCTTCCCTTGTGACTGTGTCAATTTACAGTCCCATCAATAGTGCACAGAGGATCCCTTTTCTCCACATCCTCTCCAACACTTGTTATTTCTGGTCTTTTTGCTAATAGCTATTACAACAGTTGTGAGGTGATTATCTCATTGTAGTTTTGATTTGCATTTCCCTGATGGTTAATGATGTGGAGCATCTTTTCATGCTCCACATACATATCTGTATGTCTTCTTTGGAAAAATGACTTCAGATTTTCTGCCCATTTTTAAAAAGGGATTTTGTTTTGTTTTGCTTTGCTTTTGAGTTGTATGTATTCCTTATATACTTAGGATATTAGATTCTTATCAGATATATTATTTGAATTTTTTTCTCCCATTCAGTAGGTTGACTTTTTTTATTTTGTTGACGGTTTTCCTTGCAGTGCAGAAGCTTTTTAGTTTGATGCAGTTCCACCTACTTATTTTTTGTTGTGGCTTTTGCTTTTGGTGTCAGATAAAAAAATATTATCACAAAGGCCTGTGTCAAGGAGCTTACTGCCTATGTTTTCTTCTAGGAGTTTTATGTTCTGAGGTCTTATATTCAGGTCTTTAATTCATTTTGAGTTAATTTTTGTGTATGGCATAATATAGTGGTTCAGTTTTATTCTTTTTCATATGACCGTCCAGTTTTCCCAGTGCCATTTATTGACGAGACTATCCTCTCCCCATTGTATATTCTTAGCTCCTTTGTTGTAAATTACTTGGCCATATATGTGTGCATCTGTATCTGGTCTCTCTATTCTGTTCCATTGATCTATGCGTTTGTTTTTAATGTGAATACCACACTGTTTTAATTACTATAGCTTTGTAATATAGTTTGAAATCAGGGACTGTGATGCCTCCAGCTTTGTTCTTCTTTCCCCAAACTGCTTTGGATATTTGGGTTCTTTTATGGTTCTGTACAAGTTTTAGAATTGTTTGTTTTATTTCTGTGAAAAATGCCATTGGAATTTTGATAGGGATTGCATTGAATCTCTAGATGGCTTTGGGTAGTATGGACATTTTAACAATATTAGTTCTTCTCATTCATGAGCATGGAGTATCATTCCATTTATTTGTGTTTTCTTTTGCTTTCAATTTCTTTCATTAAGGTCTTGTCGTTTTTAGTATTCTTCTTTTTCCTCTGTTTTTCTTCTGTGCCTGACACTCTGAGGTTTCACTGTGGTCAGGCCTTCTAGTAGCATGTAACATGACAGCTCACAGACCAAGACTGAATACAACCAGATCTAGAACTCATGTGTCAAGAGAACTTCTCTCACTCAGCAATAGTAAAAAAAAAAAAAAAAAAAAAAAGTCCCAGAGAAAAATCTCACTTCTTTGTCCTGGTCACATGCTTGTCTTCACCTAAGCCTCCTGGGCCAAGATATGAAATGCAGTGACTAGCCCATTCAGGTTATGTATCAGGAGTCTGTGTCAGTTACCAAAAATGTGTAAGTAATAATTCTTGACAAACAAAGACATTACTTCTCAATGAGGTAAATACAGAAAGTCCTCTGAAACTATAACCAAAGGAGGTATTTTTATTCCAGCAAATTCTTATAAATGTCACAGTATATGTGCATCTATAACATAAGGTGATGAGGGTAGAGTAATAATCAGCCTATGAAATTAACATGTTTGAATTCAGCTCTTCTAGCTCTGAAACAAGCCTCTTTCTCCCTTGTTTCCTAGCTCTTTGAATGACACTCGTAGATTCTGAAGCCATGCAATGGTTATTTTCTTTTCTTTCTTTTCTTCTTCAATCTCCATATTGGATCAATAGTCAATTCCTGTTGACTTTAACTTGGAAATATTTTCTGGCTTATGAAGTTCCGACACATGCTACAACATGGATCATCCTTGAAGACATTATGCTAAATGAAATAAGCCAGACACAAGAGAGAAATACTGTATGATTCCTCTTACATGAGGTTCCTAGAATAGTCATACAGACAGAAAGTATAATGATGGTTGCCAGGGGCTGAGGGAGGCAGGAATGGGGAATTATGGTTCAATGGATACAGAGTTTCAGTTTGGGAAGATGAAAAATTTCTGGAGATAAATGGTGGTGATGGTTGTATAACAGTTTGAATGTTCTTAGTGCCACTGAACTGTATACCTAAACATGGTTAAAATGGTAGATTTTATATTACGGATATTTTACCATATTAAAAAATAATCTTTGGCTCCATCTCCCTTTTTCTCTCCACTGAACTCTTCTTGGTCCAGGTCACCATCATCTCTCACCTGTACAATTAAAATGGGTTTCTAACTGGTCACTCTGTCTCCAGTCTTTCCCACTTATTGCCCACTGTCAAATTTTACAGACCAGCGTTTCTCCAAAAACATAAATGTAATTTCATCATTCCCTTATACAAATTCTTCAGTTCCCTCAGGGAACTCTAACATGGCCTTTTTATGGTTCACAAGGCTCTTTAGGATCTCCCCTGACCCCTGAAGGCTGATACATTGAAATCTTCCGAAGTGAAATCTAATTTCCTGGATATGCTCCTTATGGTTTTGCCCCAGGCTGTTACACTGCCATTTCCTCTTCTGGGATCACATCTTCCAAATGTATGTCCCTACTTTGAGGATAGGGGCTATATCTCACTTATTTTTCAATTATATTCCCACCTCATGGCATAGTGGGCTGGTCCCTGGCAGCAGAATGCATACATACTTAAACATAGGTACATGCACACATGTATATTTGAAGAATGTTTTAGATTTATTTTTTTAAATAGGTATGAGAATGGGTAAATGCACTTAAGAAAAAAAGCATTCATGGGCTTCCCTGGTGGCGCAGTGGTTGAGAATCCGCCTGCCAATGCAGGGGACACGGGTTCGAGCTCTGGTTCAGGAAGATCCCACATGCTGCAGAGCAGCTGGGCACATGTGCCACAGCTACTGAGCCTGCGCTCTCAGCCCGCGCGCCTAGAGCTGGTGCTCCGTGACGAGAGAGGCCACCGCAATGAGAGGCCCGCGCACCGCAACTAAAAAGAAAGCCCACGCGCAGCAATGAAGACCCAGCCCAGCCAAAAATAAATAAATTAATTAATTTTAAAAAGAATTTTTAAAAAAAGCGTTCATTATGGGCAAAAAAAAAGAGAAATATTTAGTCATATCCTAAGGAAGACACTGGGAAAGGATTGTGGAAGACAGGAATAGGACCTTTGGAGTTTCCTTTCATTCTCAGGATACAACTAAAATCTGTTGTTAGAATGCTTCCCGTTATTCAACAAACATTTACTCTGTGCCCCTAGAATGTTAACTGCATAAAAGGAGTAACCTTTTCTGTCTATGTGCTGCTGCATCATTATTGTTTAGATAAGTGCCAGGTATGTCTTCTCAATGTGTTCAGTAAATTTGCTGGATAATACGTGCACTGTGGAAAAGAGCAGGTGCAAGGTATTATGGGAGGACACAAAGGTGAATCTTAGTTTCTGTCCTCAGTGTACATTTGATCTAATGGAAGAGTTTACAGTAGATATGATATTTTCTATTTTAGATTTGCTTTGTATATCACTTTATAGAGTAAAAAATAATTATGTTTTAAAAAGTCCATCTAAATTTCCAACACAAACATGTTTTAGTTTCCCATCTGTCGATTGCAGGAATGAATCATGTCAAATATATTGAGATAAAGAAGTATGATGGATAGAATAAGTGGAGAACATTGGGCAAGATGGTATTCTTTTTCACAAAATATCGACCATCACAGACCCAGAGGAAATTGAGAAGGGTGATCTTAATTTTTTTTGATAAAAGATTGAAGCCTGAATAAGGCACAAATTGCTTACAAAGAACTTCAGAGTAAAATAATTTTGCCCATTGCTTCAAGTGCTATCACAGATCACTCTTCCCCATGGCTGGTATGCATGTTTCAGCTCATTTCTTACCATTATAAATAATTCATTAGACGCTATATGTAATTCACAACCTTTTCTGAAGATTGGAAGTCACAGGCATGCCTATGCCTCACGGTTCCAGCTATTTGTAAGTGTTGTTTTTAAATGCCAAGGATATGGTTCAGTAAATTATTAGAAGCATATTAATTAGCTGTTTTTCATTAGGCAGTATTGCAAGAAAGATCAGCAACAAAATGTTAACTGGTAGAAAATCTGATTTATTACATATCTTATAAAACAAAACCAAACAAAATTTGGTACAAGTTCATAATCTCTGATGCATTAATTAATTCTGTTATTCACTAATGAACTCTAATATTAATAAATTAACTTATGCATAATGAATATTGGATCATGAAATGATATTTCTGTGTTTAACTTTTTGCCTTGTCTCAAGAATTCAGAATTGGCATAAACGTTAGCTGTCCTCTTGTCCAATCTACTCATTTAAGAATGACATAGCTGAAGCCCAGAGATGAGACAGAATGTAACTTGCCCAAGGTTGCATTTCTAAATATTTGGGGGAAGAAAAAAAACAAAGGCAAAATCATTGAATTCAGGTTCCCTGGCATGACTGACTTCCCTCCCTCCCACCTTTTCTTTCCTTTCCTTTCCTTCCCTTCCCTTTCCTTTCACGTTGTGATTTGATCATTTGCATTAGAACAAACTAGAGGAATTCAAATGTTCAAAATATGTGAAAATTCCAGATTTTTTCTCAAAATACATTTCCCAAGACCAAGTGAATCAGAATTGCCTAAGGTGCATATTAAAGATAACTGGCTCCTATAAAAGGCTTACAGAATTAGAATACCCATGGTTGACACCCCAAAAATAACATGATTATTAAGCTTATTATGTTTCCAAGGTGATATTTAGTCACTGTTGAGACCCATAGCTCTAAATGAATGTCCTCACTTTTTTTATATCGTCTTCCAGGTCATATGAGCCCTCTTGGCTCCATGGAAGCTGAAACTTACTCTGTTTTGTTCACTGCTGTATTCTAAGCACTCAAGTCTGGTATTACAGTACCCAGCACCAGATGTAAAAATGGATGATTGTATGCCTAAACAAATGGATGAATAAGGAGTGCTAAAGTAACCAATGCTAAGGTAGAATTTTCCAAAGGTTAAAAACATGATTATTATATCAATACAAATATGAACACATTTCAAAGATTTTATTCAACTCATTAATTAATGAAGGGACTAGTAAAATGGTAAAGAAGGTTCTCACAGAATTTAAGGAAAAATTTTATCTAGGCCTCCAGCCAAAACATTTAAGAAAAATAAAAGTATGCTAGAATAAATTTGCTAAGTTAGATACAAAGCTACTCCTTGTCCTTTAGGGAAAAACATTACATTTGGGTTGTCTTTTCTACTACACAGATATCTATAAGTTAACATGTAACTTTATAGTATCTGAGCTCTAATCAAATAACAAATAGAAAAGTCAAATAAAGGTGCATTTTTCCTAGGGAATCAAACAATCCTTGTATGGGCCTATTAAACCATACCCAGTATGACCCTGAAAGAACACACAGTCAACCTTTTATTTCATTTCCAAGTTTTCAATGATTTTTCCTAACATCACATTTGGTCATATGCAAAGAAGCATTATAGTTAAATAGCCTATAAATTATATATGGAAAGGAATTAATTATTATGAAGTAAAATCCCCAAGGAGGAATTGTTATAATTTTAGGTCAAAACTAGAGAGAAAACCAAAATGGGGGTTGGGGGAGATGAGGAGATGGACTTGTGGGAAAGGATAGAATATTATTTTAATCTTCTTGGGATTGTTTCAACACTGTAGAGGGAGAAAGATAGAGAATATGGCTCCATAATCGGGGAAAATGTTCCCAGTCCTATGTTAAAACATAATTCCACCAGGCACCCAAGGAGTAAAATACCATGGAAGTGGCAATACGGCCCTTGAGTCAATACAACAAATGTCAAATCCTAGTCCCACATGTTTCCAGCCATGTGTCCAGTGATTAGTCATTTTATCTGTGTCAGTTTACTCCTCAGGAGAATAGTGGAAATGATAGTACACATCTGGCATATTTTAATGGTAAAGAATAAATGAGACAAGGCATATGAAAGGCGCAATTCAAAATAAATTCACTGTGAGTTTTGGCTTACATTACCATAGTAATTCTGAAAAGTAATTGAGACTGCACAGGGTGAGGCTAGGTAGTTGAACAGTCTCAATCTCGTCACCAGCACAGTCAAAGAAGCTGTTCCTCCAGCCAGATGGTAAAGAGAAAAGACCAGGTTCATACCACACTGTGAGGATGCAGCAGGTCGGCCAAGAAGTGAGCATCTGGTGCCGTGATCACAATGCAAAAGTATCATAAACGGCCACCAGAAGAAGGTTCCTAGTTGTGGACAGGAGTCCCCAGGCCTAGGCTGAAGTGATGCTTGCAGTATTGTAGTAAAACACACAAAAGTCTGAATCAGGCAGAGGACATGAGGCCATCTCAAAAAAAAAAAAAAATACTTGCAGAGGAAAAAATCTTACATATGAGATTTCGTATGGTAGCGTCTCCACAGACACAGCTGTAAAAAGGCAGAGGAGCAATATGAGCATGGGTTAATGGCTACAGAGAGAGAGAGGGAAGGATGGAAGGAAGAAAGGAAGAAGAGAGAGGGAGAAACTTTAATGCGCTTTTAGAAGGGAATAGTAATGGAAGGAAACTAAAATATATTTTTCTCTTGAAATAAACTCCTTATAGGATTTTGGCTTTAGCTATTTCGGCTGCAGTATTTTAAGATGGGAATGACCAGTTTAAAAGTAGAGACTTCCAACATTTGTTTTACTGAATATTATTACAGGGCTGCTCATTTAAAATCCGTTCCTATTGTTGAAACATAAAAGCTGACTAGTACCTAATTCTGAAGGGTATACATTTATAAAGGCATAAAGTATTTGATCAAGTGCATCCTGCTCAGATGAGTGCTGGGGTATCTCTCAGGGTAGTGCAAGTCTTTGGTTTGCCCTCTATGCTCATAACATTGATGAAGGTCACAGAGTGTTTAAATTTCACATTTGGGTAGCTTTTTGATCTGCATCCTTAGAAATATCATTATTGCCAATATCTCTTGTAATGATTAAATAGCTTGAACCATATTAACAGCTAGTTTTAAACATGATCAAGTTCTTGAACATCATAAAAACAACTCCTTAGCTTGTAAAAACGGTTAGAATTTAATAGCACTTTAATATACATTATCTCATTCAGTATCTCAAGAACACTGTTTAGTGGGTACCTTTAATCAGTGTCTGGCTCTATATGGCGGCAGTTTTGCTCACGACTCCCCTCTCCCCAGGGGATATTTGGCAGTGCCTAGAGATAATTTTGGTTATCAGAATTTCTTACAATAAATAGAACAGCTTCTACCCACCCCTCACTTTATAAAGACTTTTCTGGCTCCAAATTCCAACAGTGTCAAAGTTGAGAAACGCTGCTTTAGTCCATCTTTAAAGATGAGTAAACCAAGTACCAGAGAACCTAAGTTAATTGCTGAAGGTCACATAGCTGGTCATTGTGTTCTTTTGCAGTCTTAAGACTGGAAGCCAAATAATTGCCATCTATTCATATGCTACCTCTGTAGTAATCCATTTTAAATGGATGCTTGTGTATCCAGTCATGTTATAAAAACTTCATATTAAAGGAAAATTTCTCCTTTGACTTGCAAAGGCAAGAAAGCTATAATTAAGGGGCTGTGAGGAGGCTGTGCTCTGCCATAGTCTCAGCATGGGTTGCCTTTCACTCGTGGAGCTGTTCCAGGACTGAGGTACAGGGATCGCCAGGTGAGAATGAGGCAAGGGAAATAAAGTTTAGTTACCAAATTAAAACTGAGTTAGATGAGGGGAGAAAGGGAGAATAGGAGATTTGTCTAGGGAGTTGGGAGAAATGATTCATGAGGACATTCAGGCGGATGAAGAAAGGACAATCTGCAGCAATTCTTTGATTCAAGTTCAAGTATCCTGTGGGTTTTAAGTGATGCCTGCAGGTGCTGTTTTGCACGTGTGAAGAGTAGCTTCAGTAATTCTAATCTCAGGTGAGTTTAAGACTCACAATGAAGCTAGTTTCAAAGCAGGAAACTCTGACCCATTGTCAGAAATTGTGATTTCTTAGCTATGGGTTGGGGCCTGGAAAACTGCACTTTAGAACACTCTCCTTATTGATTCTGAGGGTCAGAAAAAGTCAAACATTGAAGACAGTCAAACCTGAACCACACAGAGGATGCACCTTCATGCCCCCTCTCTCTCCTGGTAATGTCTAGCCCAGAGCTCTGAAATACCAGTGATTCACTGTTTAGTTTCTTAACCTTAATAATCTGTTCCTTTTTTAGACACTGCAGAAGACACTCAGGTGTATTAAAAAATTGTTCTGTAATTTTTAGTTAGTTGAAAACATCTTTGCTACTTTTCTCTCAGGAAGCAGACACTTAAAGTCATTTCTAGGTAAAGAATGCCAGTTTGGGGTTTTATTTGTATGTATTATTTTATCCTCTCAAACATCTCTGAGTAGCTTTATATATTTTGTGGGTTTGGGATGGGAAGTGAATATGGCCTGGAGGGATCACATGGCCTGTCTAGCCCTTAGTTCCCATCTTTCCATGCAGGCACTCACTGACATCATCAAGTTTGTTTCGTAGCTGTTGCCATTTTGCCATGCTGGCAACCGTTGCTGCTGTATTATTGATCCTCTGGTCTGGCTGTCATGCCTTGCCAGCCCTGCAGACTCTACGATACACTTAATCTCCTAGTCACAGGCATAGTCCTGGACATTCAGCTCTCCTTCCTCCTTTAAACTAAAAGTTATCATCTTACATACTTCTGAAATCCATTCACTTTCACTACCTTAGATCCTAATTGTTCACCGGATCATTATAGGAGATTTCTAATTACTCTTCCTGCCTTCAAACATGAACACTCTGAATTGGCACATCCAAAATGCAAAACTTGGATATACAACATTTATAGACTAGAGTCCTGAAATCCAAGCATTGTGGCATAGCCAGCAAGTCTTTAATCTTCTTCACCCCTCCTGTATCCTGCCTTATATTTTAAAGTCTCAGTGTTAGGTCACTCACCGATGGCACATATTCCAGTCTGCTTCTTGGCCCCATGCATCAGCTCATGCTCTTTCCTCTGCCTTGGATGCCCTTCCTAACTTTATTTACCTGGACAAACTAAGCACACACTTCAAGCATATAACTCACCTTCAATATGAAGTAGTATCATCCTCCTTTCTCTGAATTCTTCTGGAAAAGCCTGACTGGCTTTCTCATGACACTTACCGTTTTGAATGGAAAATTCAAGCCTCATATAAAAGATGGTGAGTTATGCAAGTGTAGGGACTATATCATACTCATTTATTTCTTTTAATCTTAGTCTCAGGCGAAATGCCTGGAAGGCATATACTAGTTACTCCGTACTTACGTGTTAACATTGTAGAAGCTCAGAACAGGTGTGCTGAACTACATAGATTTGAGCATGCTTTGATTCTCCAATTTGGTGTTAGTTTGTGGCTTTGTGGATTGAGACAGTTGACATGATACTAAGTTGCCTCCATTTCTTCACTATGACAGAAAACAAACGGTTACCAAGGATATCCAGAGCAGATAAGCACATGTTCATGTTTATTCTGCCTTCATTGTTGCTCTTCTATTGTATAGGATGGCTTCTCTCCTCTAGTCCCCCCAGAGAGCAGTAATTCCCTAGTTACACTCATGTGCTTCATGGATTTTGTTTTTTAGCTGCGCCCTGTGGCATGTGGGATCTTAGTTCCCCAACCAGGGATTGAACCTGTGCCTCCTGCATTGGAAGCGTGGAGTCTTAACCACTGGACCGCTAGGGAAGTCCCTCATGGATTATTGCATGCCCTTTTATACTTACTAACATAGCTCAGTTTGTTCCCCCTTTCTTCCCTCCTGTTATACAAGAAAACCACCAATAACCTCCAAAGTCCTACTTCTGCAGTACCTGAGTAATAGCCCTTCCCTTCTTAGCATAGCCTTTCCTTTTCCAAGGATCCATAAATATTTTAAAAAGATTAAAACTGCTACAAGACTCCCCCTTATGCCTCACTCCCAGAAAAGCAATGATTCATCTGGGCCTTTACCCTGGTTACAGTGACCCCAGTGATTTGAAGTGCCTCTCCAGCCTTTTAGCTCAGAAAAAAAAAAATCTGCCCCAGGTCCATTCCAGAGCCCCTTATAGAGGTGAACTATCCATTAACCCAAAAAAGGAGAATGGAAGAAGGGTTAGAGAAAGCACATATTTGACCCAGCAGTAGCTGTCTCCCTGGAAATTTGCTGAACTATACCAGACAATGTTAAGAATCCTTTCCCAAAACTTTAACATGTTCCTTCTCTGACATATTTGCTTAAGACACTTGAGCAATCTTGTGTAAACTATCCTTGGTGGCTTCTTAAAGTGTTGACTGCTGGAGGAATCAGAAACCAATTTCACCCTGCCCACATCTTTTTCCTTATATGCCAATTGCTATTGCCCAGTTCTGGGTTTCTAACAAGCCCTCTTGGTTTTGTCATCTTGGTACCTTCCAAGCCCTGTGTCAGAGGCATCAATTCTGAGATGTCTCAGTTTGGTACTTTATCCAGTGTTTCTAAAACATGGTTTAAACTAACTGCCTAAATTAAAAATTGAACTGTGTTCCATGCTTCTACCTAGGGAGAATTGATTTTCTAAGTGATCACTTTAAAAAGTGTTCACTGTAAATTTTTGATTAAATTTTCTAATTCCTCCAGTAAGAGGGAAGCCAAAAACAAGTAAGGTTGATTCAACTTGTTAATGAACTAAGCACTAATGGAAAAGAAAAATAAGTGACATGGACTCTGACATATTTGTTTTTAAATAAATGATTAAAAATTAATATTTGATAACAGAATAGAAAAGCTGGGTGAGGGCATAGGATTTCTGGGCTTTTGTCTGAAATGTCAACTGAAAAGGGGTGTGACCCTGGCCAGATGACTAATTCCATTGAGTCTCAATTTACTCCTACATAAAATTTGTGTCAAGAGGTTTATCAAGGCTTCAGAAATTGCTTTTTCATGTATAAACTTCATGACTTGTTTTTTTCCTATTTTAACGTTAGCTTGGAATGTCTACTCCCTTTTATCCCCATTTCCCACTTAGAAAAAATCTCTTTGTGGAAGATTTAGTCAATCATCAACCCTTCATAAAGGCTTTTCTAGTCATACATGCTCTTCTTTGATACACTGTTTTCTGCTTCTCCTGGGCTCCAGTAACACATTGTATCCTTCTCTCATAGCACTTATTTTGTTGTGCGGTGATGGTCTGTTTACCTGTAGATTTATCAAACTAGAATGTGTAAAAAGGGTCAACTTTCTGTACCATTTTACCTCTGTACTTTAGTGCTCAGGACAATAGCTAGCACACACTAAGTGCTCAGTATTTGATTCTCTTTAGCTTGAATGAATGTGTATCATATATATCTCATGCACCACTATAATCTATCTCCGTGTTACGTCTTCCTGCAGTGACCGGTTCTGAGCAATCTTCTACCAGTTCGGCTTGAGTGCAACTCAAGGTATTTCACCACAAACTGGCTTCACATACCTCTCACTTTCCGTTCTGGTGCTTCTCTGAATGCCCTTTGTGTCATGCTTGTGGGATGTATTAGACACTCATATATGAGAAAGCTGGAAATGCAGAGGGATTAATGACTCTGGGACCACATTTAAACAATACCAATGAATACATGTTCCATCCTTTAGTCCTCTAATTGCATAGCTCTGACATAGAGTTCATAAGTCCTCTCAGAATGTTCTGGCAAGTTTGAAAGCACTAGTCACCTACCTAAGTGGCCATGCATCTTTGCATTGGTTTTACCTCTTTCCCTGTTTCTCTTCATTCCCTCCCATCTGCTTTCTAGGATTATTTACCAGATAAGGTACCTGTACTCAGGCCCTTTTAAGGCTGTTATTTTGACTGAAAGTGAAATAAGCCAAAGTTCACAAAACTGATGTCAATGGTAACCTTGAAATGCTCTAGAAAAAGTGATACTGTTTAACAATATTACCAGAACTTTGTGCAGGAAGAGTTAAGATGAATAATACTAAAGGGCCATGTTGCAAATTTTAAAGTTTCCCTAGAAGTGGTAGATTATACTTTTCCAAAATTGACTAAAAATTATTTTCAATCTCACATGCCCTTCCAGAACCTTATCATTCCCCCATCAAGAGTTGGGGTCTATGTCCTTGCCCCTTGAATCTGGTTGGACTTTCGTGACTGCCTTGATAGAATATACAGGAAATGATGCTGTGACAATGGTGACGTTAGATTAGAAGAGATGATGCACTTTCCATCTGTCTCTCTATTGGAACACATCCCTTTGGAGCTCTGAACTTCCCTATAAGAAATCTAGCCACCCTAATGCTGCCATGCTGGAGAGAGTCTATAAAGAAACCACACAGAGAAAGAGATGCTGGAGGACACCAAGTTGTTTCAGCTCCCAGCTGCTGAAGTTTCTCAGTGCAGGTTTCAGACATTGTCAGATGAGTACCTTTTGAAATGACTCCAGCCTCAGCTATATTCTAAACACAATCTCATTAAAGACTCTGAGCTGGAACCTTGCAGTTGAGTCACTTCTATATCCTGAATCACAGAAACAGAGTAAATGATTACTGTTTTGAACTAGTAAATTTGGGGTGATTTTTTTTTTTTAATGCAGATTTTGATTCAGTAGTTCTGGGGTGGAACCTAGGATTCTGCATTTCTTCTGTTTGGGTAATTTTAATATTAATTATTTACTTATTTATTGGCTGTGTTGGGTCTTCGTTGCTGTACACGAGCTTTCTCTAGTTGCAGCGAGTGGGGCTACTCTTTGTTGTAGTGTGCAGGCTTCTCATTGTGGTGGCTTCTCTTGTTGTGGAGCATGGGCTCTAGGCACGTGGGCTTCAGTAGTTGTGGCACACGGTCTCAGTAGTTGTGGCCTGTGGGCTCTAGAGTGCAGGCTCGGTAGTTGTGGTGCACAAGCTTAGTTGCTCCGCAGCATATGGGATCTTCCCGGGCCAAGACTCAAACCCGTGTCCCCAGCATAAGCAGGTGGATTCTTAACCACTGTACCACCAGGTAGTCCCTGGGTTGATTTTTAAATACAAAATAGATGACTTGAACATTAGGTGACCTTTTTTTAAATTCTACAACTTCCTAATATATGGTCTTAAATCTCTTACGAATACAATAGGCTGATGAAAATAATAGTATTTGTTGATACTCTCAGATTGGGGCAAAGAATGTTTCATTCTAAATATTTTCACAGCCTGCCGAAACAGCCATCGTGGTGGACATATATCAAACCATAGAATTATTTTATGTCACATAGAACAGTGAAACAAAATAAAGCGAAGATAAGCCTGACTAATCCTACTTACTCAGTTGCTCAGTTTTCAAATCACACAATTGAGATTTTATAGAAGCATCTATAATTATGTGTTTAACATTGGTTAACTTGCTGCTACTGTTTCCACCTTTAGATGCATTTGGAAACATTCACATTCTTTATAAGAGAAAAAATCAAATGGAAATCTAAACTAAAATATGCTAAAGCACATCAGTAATTCTGTAATCCTCAAGTACGGTAACAAGGCTGAAGTACATTAAAAAATAAAAAGCCACACTCTGGGGTGTTCGCCACACTGCTACTGGTGGCACTGGCTCTCAAGGCCAGTTTGCTTGCGAGGTGGCAGCAGCAGGTGGCGGCCCATCCTCCACCCCGTTGTTGGTCCTGCACAGCTCTGAATGACCCAGGTGTCACATCTTTTCGCTGTCCTGAAGGTTGTAGGGAGCTACGCGAAGAGAGAGTTCATGAAAACCTTCTGACAGCTGAGAGCACTTACCGGGCCAAGAACCCTTCTCTTTTTTGTTTTCGAAGCACATTGTCCAAGGGGTATCTGCGGAGCCAGGTGCAGGTGGAGAGAACTCCCAGGGCCGGACTCCACAGTGCCCTCTGCCACAGGCCCCGCCTGCACCACCTCAGTGCCCATGGCCTCTGGGACCCCCTTGGTAATGTGGGACACAGTTAATGGTGAAGCTCCACTGGGAAGAAACTCCCAGAGCTGTCGTGCCTTTGAGCTGTGAGGTTTTCCCAGAGCACAGAGTGTCTCATTCCTGATTTCTGCCCTGAAATTCTTTCAGAGTGTGTTGAAGGTCAGTGACTACAGAGGCTAGTGATTTCATTCTTGTAGAACCAGATGCATTTATAAGGAGTCAGGCGACAGCAAGAGAAAACTCTGTGGGCCAAGTGCTCCCCTGCCTCCCTGAACTTATTCCTTCAGGACAGAAGCTGTGTGACTGACAGGGTCTCGGTGCTCCGGCTGGGTGTCAGGCCTGAGCCTCTGAGGTGAGAGAGCCGAGTTCAGGACATTGGTTCACCAGAGATATCCCAGCCCCATGTAATATCAAACAGCCAAAGCCCTCCTAGAGATCTACATCCCAAGGCTAAGACCCAGCTCCACTCAGCGACCAGCAAGCTACAGTGCTGGCCACCCTATGACAAACAACTAGCAAGACAGGAACACAACCCCACCCATTAGCAGAGAGGCTGCCTAAAGTCATAATAAGGCCACAGACACCCCAAAACACACCACCAGATGTGGACCTGCCCACCAGAAAGACAAGATCCAGCCTCATCCACCAGAACATAGGCACTAGTCCCCTCCACCAGGAAGCCTACACAAGCCACTGAACCAGCCTCACCCACTGGGGGCAGACACTAAAAACAACAATGAAGCTTCAGCCTGCAAAAAGGAGACCCCAAACACAGTAAGGTAAGCAAAATGAGAAGACAGAGAAATACGCAACAGATGAAGGAGCAAGGTAAAAACCCACCAGACCAAACAAATGAAGAGGAAATAGGCAGTCTACCTGAAAGAGAATTCAGAGTAATGACAGTAAAGATGATCCTAAATCTTGGAAATAGAATGTAGAAAGTACAAGAAACGTTTAACAAGGACCTAGAAGAACTAAAGAGCAAACAAACAATGATAAACAACACAATAAATGAAATGAAAAATTCGCTAGAAGGAATCAATAACTGAGGTAGAAGAATGGATAAGTGACCTGGAAGATAAAATAGTGGAAATAACTACCTCAGAGAAGAATAAAGAAAAAAGAATGTAAAGAATTGAGGACAGTCTCAGAGACCTCTGAGACAACATTAAACGTACCAACGTTCGAATTATAGGGGTCGCAGAAGGAGAAGAGAAAAAGGGACTGAGAAAATATTTGAAGAGATTATAGTTGAAAACTTCCCTAATATGAGAAAGGAAATAGACAATCAAGTCCAGGAAATACAGAGAGTCCCATACAGGATAAATCCAAGTATACCAAGGTATAAATCCAACATACCAAGACACATATTAATCAAACTATCAAAAGTTAAACACAAAGAAAAAGTATTAAAAGCAGCAAGGGAAGAACAACAAATAATATACAAGGGAATCCCCATATGGTTAACAGCTGATCTTTCAGAAGAACTCTGCAAGCTAGAAGGGAGTGGCAGGACATATTTAAAGTGGTAAAAGGGAAAAAGCTACAACCAAGATTACTCTACCCAGCAAGGATCTCATTCAGATTCCACAGAGAAATTAAAACCTTTACAGACAAGCAAAACTAAGAGAATTCAGCACCACAAAACCAGCTTTACAACAAATGCTAAAGGAACTTCTCTAGGCAGGAAAACCAAGAGAAGGAAAAGACCTACAATAACAAACCCAAAACAGTTAACAAAATGGTGATAGGAACATACATATCGATAATTACCTTAAATGTAAATGGATTAAATGCTCCAACCGAAAGACATAGACTGGCTGAATGGATACAAAAACAATATCCGTATATATGCTGTCTACAAGAGACCCACTTCAGACCTAGGGACACATACACACTGAAAGTGAGGGGTTGGAAAAAGATATTCCATGCAAATGCGTATTGAAAGCTGGAGTAGAAATTCTCATAACAGACAAAATAGACTTTAAAATAAAGACTACTATAAGAGACAAATAAGGACACTACATAATGTTGAAGGGATCAATCCAAGAAGAAAATATAACAATTGTAAATATTTATGCACCCTACATAGGAGCACCTCAGTACATAAGGCAAATGCTAACAGCCATAAAAGGGGAAATCACCAGTAACACAATCATAGTAGGGGACTTTAACACCCCACTTTCACCAATGCACAGATAATCAAGATGAAAATAAATAAGGAAATACAACCTTTAAATAACACATTAAACAAGGTGGACTTAATTGATATTTATGGGGCATTCCATCCAGAAACAACAGAAAACAGTTTCTTCTCAAGTGTTCATGGAACATTCTCCAGGATAAATCATATCTTGGGTCACAAATCAAGCCTTGGTAAATTTAAGAAAACTGAAATCGCATCAAGTATCTTTTCCGACCACAATGCTGTGAGACTAGATATCAATTACAAGAAAAAATCTGTAAAAAATACAAACACGTGGAGGCTAAACAATACACTACTTAATAAACAAGAGATCACTGAAGAAATCAAAGAGGAAATCAAAAAATACCTAGAAACAAGTGACAATGAAAACATGACAACCCAAAACCTGTGGGATGCAGCGAAAGCAGGTGTAAGAGGGAAGTTTATAGCAGTACAATCCTACCTCAAGAAACAAGAAACATCTCAAATAAACAACCTAACCTTATACCTAAAGCAGTTAGAGAAAGAAGAACAAAAAAATCCCCAAAGGTAGCAAAAGGAAAGAAATCATAAAGATCATATCAGAAATAAATGAAAAAGAAATGAAGGAAACAATAGCAAAGATCAGTGAAAGTAAAAGCTGGTTCTTTGAGAAGATAAACAAAATTGATAAACCATTAGCCAGACTTATCAAGAAAAAAAAAGGGAGAAGACTCGATCAATAGAATTAGAAAAGAAAAAGGAGAGGTAACAACTGACACTGCAGAAATACAAAGGATCATGAGAGCAACTATCACTACAAGCAACTATATGCCAATAAAATGGACAACATGGAAGAAATGGACAGATTCTTAGAAGAGCACAACCTTTGGCGACTGAACCAGAATGAAATAGAAAATATAAATAGACCAATCACAAGCACTGAAATTGAAACTGTGATTAAAAATCTTCCAACAAACAAAAGCCCAGGACCAGATGGCTTCACAGGCGAATTCTATCAAACATTTAGAGAAGAGCTAACACCTGTCCTTCTCAAACTCTTCCAAAATATAGCAGAGGAAGGAACACTCCCAAATTCATTCTGTGAGGCCACCATCACCCTGATAGGAAAACCAGATAAAGATATCACAAAAAAATAAAACTACAGGCCAATATCACTGATGAACATAGATGCAAAAATCCTCAACAAAATACTAGAAAATAGAATCCAACAGCACATTAAAAGGATCAAATGGGGTTTACCCAGCAATGCAAAGATTCTTCAGTATACGCAGATCAATCAATATGATAAACCATATTAACGAATTGAAGGAGAAAAACCATATGATCATCTCAATAGATGCAGAAAAAGCTTTTGACAAAATTCAACACCCATTTATGATAAAAACCCTCCAGGAAGTAAGCAGAGAGGGAACGTACCTCAACATAATAAAGGCCGTATATGACAAACCCACAGCCAACATCATTCTCAGTGGTGAGAAACTGAAACCATTTCCACTAAGATCGGGAACGAGACAAGGTTGCCTACCCTCACCACTGTTATTCAACATAGTTTTGGAAGTTTTAGCCAGAGCAATCAGAAGAAAAAGAAATGAATCCAAATTGAAAAGAAGAAGTAAAACTGTCACTGTTTCCAGATGACATGATACTATGCATAGAGAATCCTAAAGGTGCTACCCGAAAACTACTAGAGCTAATCAATGAATTTGGTAAAGTAGCAGGATACAAAATTAATGCATAGAAATCTGTTTCATTCCTATACACTAATGATGAAAAATCTGAAGGAGAAATTAAGGAAACATTCCCATTTACCATTGCAACAAAGAATAAAATACCTAGGAATAAACCTACCTAAGGAGGTAAAAGACCTGTACTCAGAAAGCTGTAAGTCACTGATGAAAGAAATTAAAGATGATACAAACAGATGGAGAGATATACCATGTTCTTGGATTGGAAGAATCAATATTGTGAAAATGACTATACTACCCAAAGCAATTACAGATTAAGTGCAATCCCTATCAAACTACCAAGGCATTATAAACAGAACTAGAACAAAAAATTGCACAATTTGTATGGAAACACAAAAGACCCCGAATAGCCAAAGACATGTTGAGAAAGAAAAACAGAGCTGGAGGAATCAGGCTCCCTGACTTCACACTATACTACAAAGCTACAGTAATCAAGACAGTATGGTACTGGCACAAAAACAGAAATATAGATCAATGGAATGGAATAGAAAGCCCAGAGATAAACCCATGCACATGTGGTCACCTTGTCTTTGATAAAGGAGGCAAGAATATACAATGGAGAAAAGACAGCCTCTTCAATAAGTGGTGCTCGGAAACTTGGACAGCTTCATGTAAAAGAATGAAATTAGAACACTCCCTAACACCAAACACAAAAATAAACTCAAAATGGATTAAAGACCTAAATGTAAGACCAGACACTATAAAACTCTTAGAGGAAAACAGAGGCAGAACACTCTATGAGATAAATCACAGCAAGATCCTTTTTGACCCACCTCCTAGAGAAATGGAAATAAAAACAAACATAAACAAATGGGACCTAATGAACCTTAAAAGCTTTTGCACAGCAAAGGAAACCATAAACATGATGAAAAGACTACCCTCAGAATGGGAGAAAATATTTGCAAATGAAGCAACTGAGAAAGGATTAATCTCCAAAATTTACAAGCAGCTCCTGCAGCTCTATATCAAAAAACCAAACAACCCAATCCAAAAATGGGCAGAAGACCTAAACAGACATTTCTCCAAAGAAGATATACAGATTGCCAACTAACACATGAAAAGGATACTCAACATCAATAATCATTAGAGAAATGCAAATCAAAACTACAATGAGGTATCACCTCACGCCAGTCAGAATAGCCATCATCAAAAAATCTATAAACAGTAAATGCCGGAGAGGGTGTGGAGAATAGAGTACCCTCTTGCACTGTTGGTGGGAATGTAAATTGGTACAGCCACTATGGAGAACAGTATGGAGGTTTCTTAAAAAAATAAAAATAGAACTACCATATGACTCAGCAATCCCGCTACTGGGCATATACCCTGAGAAAACCGTAATTCAAAAAGAGTCAGGTACCACAGTGTTCATTGCAGCTCAGTTTCCAATAGCCAGGACATGGAAGCAACCTAAGTGTCCATCGACAGTTGAATGGATAAAGAAGATGTGGCACATACATACAGTGGAATATTACTCAACCAGAGTTTACTCAGAAATGAAATTGAGTTATTTGTAGTGAGGTGGATGGACCTAGAGAGTGTCCTACAGAGTGAATTAAGTCAGAAAGAAAAACAAACACCGTATGCTAACACATATATATGGACTCTAAAAAACAACAAAAAAAGTGGTTCTGAAGAACCTAGGGGCAGGACAGGAATAAAGACGCAGACATAGAGAATGGACTTGAGGACACAGGGACGGGGAAGGGTAAGCTGGGATGAAGTGAGGGAATGGAATGGACTTACATATACTTCCAAATGTAAAATAGCTAGCTAGTGGGAAGCAAGCCACATAGCACAGGGAGATCAGCTTGGTGCTTTGTGACCACCTAGAGGGGTGGGATAGGGAGGGTGGGAGTGAGATGCAAGAGGGAGGAGATATGGGGGTATATGTATATCTATAGCTGATTCACTCTGTTATACAGCAGAAACTAACACACCTTTGTAAAGCAATTATACTCCAATAAAGATGTTAAAAAAAATGCCACAGATTCTTTGCTGGACCTCTCATCAGAGGGTTGTGTGTTTCTCCATCCTTTGAATTTTGACTTGTTGATATGACATGTATTTGCCAATGTAGCAGTAGTAAATATGATTTAGGGAGAAGTTAGAAATTGCTCTGCATTGGAGCTTGCCCACTCTTGATGCTGGGAACCCTTCAAAGACCATATGAAGGAAGTCTACGTAGCTTCCTGCTGGATGATAAACCACATGGAGGAAGACCCCATCCATCTTAGCCCCACCATCAGTCCCAGCTGAAGCCCCATATATTTAAGCACAGCCATCCCAGACCAGATGAGCTGGGCCAGAGTGGAAAAACTGCCCAGCCAATTCATAGAATATTGGATAAATAATTAATGTTCATCATGTTAATCCATTATGTGTGGGGTGGTTTGTTATGTAAAAATCTGATGTATACAAATAGAAAGTGTTTTTAGTATATAAATCACATGAAAATATATGTTTCCTATGCACCTTGCCAACTTTCCTGTCCTGAAGTATAACATTGCCAGGGAAATTCTGTTTCCTTTTTGATGTTCATTGCTGGAAATCACTTTCCTGCTGTAATTACAGGCATGATGGCAGTGCTTGATTCTCAACTGAGTGAAGCTGCTGAACCTAAATTCACTTGACCAGCTGGGTCAGTGAAAATAAATGGCTTTATCTGACCAGACTTGGCTTGGCTCCCTTAATAGGATCATTTTATATTCCTGGTTCAAGGACACAATTTTGCTGGGCAGGGGCACATTGCTGATAAACATGCCACAAAGAAATAGTTGGCTTGTACAGCAGATGCAATTTTTTTCCATGCAAGAGATTCCCAAGAGTTTTCTTCTTCTGGGTTGGCCTGAAGGTCAAACCTCAGGAAAGGTTAAAATAACGGATTGGCTAAGTTTGAGTGGGAAGGAAACTGCTTAAATTCTACTTTTCGGAAGCAGCACATTTGGGGCAGGATATGTTATTCATAGTCACTGTGATCACTTGTATTCTGGGAGTGAAATTGCTTTCTCGCATTCTTAAATTTTTGCAAAGGAAGGAAGACATATGTTTCATTTTGCCTGGTGTACTAGGGAAAACACCTCATTTTTAAAGTATTTTCAGGTTCAATCAGTAGGTCTACAGAATAATGTCAAAAATTCATGCACCTTCAGAGTTTTCAGGTGTCACATTTTATCCACCACGCCATAATAGATAATCTACAAGCACTACCTTCACAATAACTATTATGTAGCTCACAGGCATGACACGGTTAACATCACACTTCAGGCTGAATAATCTGACAACTTTTCATTTAAAAATAATAAATGGCTCACAAGGTATATTTTCCCACACATGCTTTATTTCATAGCACTTCCATACTTCCAGTTTGTATTATTCTCTCTCTGACATTTTGCATGTCATATGGTGAGTTTCCTCAGGGAAAGTAAATCAGATTTCTGCCTGGAGTGCAAACTGACTAATAATAATCATCACCATAAAGGAGTCTGTTGTGTTTGGGACCAAAAGTGCTATCTGGCTGTTATGGCAACCCAGATTTGAAAAGTGATGCCTGCTTGTGAGGGGCAGGCACCAGCATCCCAAAACCAATTCTTCGTCCAAGCTTCTCCTAACAGAATAATTTCCAGTCATTCCTAAAATGGATGCAGAGTGACACATTGTCAGCTCATATGAACTACTCTCACTCAGTAAAGGTACCACATTTCCATCATAAAAGGTGACATTTTCCCTTTTCACTAGACTAATGTTGACAGAGAGAGGCTAAGTGCATGGTACTCATTAAGCCTGTATATCAGCGGTGCTAATTGATATTGCAGAGACTAGTGGATGAGTCTAGTAGGGTATCACTGCATCTTTAAAATGTGTTCTTATCTCTCTCCATCTCTCAAGTGGAAATCATGACTTTCTTATCTGGACAATATCTGTCCATTATAAATAATCATATCAAATCTGGCATGACATTACTTCAGTTATCCTCATCAAGATATGTCAACCATTTATTTACATATCAGTCACTCCACTAGACCAAGAAGTCTACAAGCACAGGTTTTGATCCATCTCCTTTTCCCCAGGTTCTGGAGCATGTCATACACCTCAGAAATTTTTCTTATTCAATGAACTGAGTTGTGTAGGCATCTCCTATGACAGTGCCATTAAATGCACTCTTGATATTCAAGGCACAGATGCACTAGAGTATTTTTTGTAGTTTAAGTAGACTACAGTACAGTTCCGAAAGTTTACCCCCTCTGAAATGTAGTTTTCTTGTATGGAAAATGAGAACTTAAAACGCTCTCTCTGGGTGTTGTTTGAAGAAGATATGAAATAGTGTCAGTAGACCACAACAATGTTGGTTTAATTCCCTGAGGATAAATTCTCAACATATAGTCACTGTTATTTGAGCTCTGACTCAGTGGAGCAAAGCTCAGACCATTTCTCTTGGAGTCCACGATGTTTCATCCTTATCTATTGAGACTGATTATTACTGGATTGTTCAATAATTGGCCCATGTAATTGACATCCAAAGGCAGATGTTAAACACAAAGTCTGTTGGAGCTACATATTACCCCCTTTCTTTTCTATTAAAAATAACAATTTGCCTTAACATCCAGGATTAGTTTTAAAACATGAAAAAATATATTTTAAAAGAAAAGGTGGAAACTTGCTTTTGGTGACATTAAACAAGTGCCAATGTCATATGAGTCTTAGGTACAGAGTCAATGATGAGGTCATACAAATAAATCTGAGAACAAGAACTTAGATCCATTGTTTATTAATAAATTAGAAGAATGTGTCTTTTTTCTCCTTTAATATTTAAATCTTTTCCCTGTATTATAAATATTTTTAATTTTCTGTATATTATGATGTTTTGACATCTCAACTGTTTTGGCTGAGGAGAGACTATCCCTCCCTGGGCAAGCCAATTCTTAGAGCAAAGGACCCATTCTAGACCATGTCTTTGATACGCAGACTAACCGGTGCAGAGCCCTGCTCCTCCCATCTGGTGCGCACACCCCAGGAGGCAATAGTTTTCTGCCTTAGTCATCCCAGAGCCAGGAACCCTGCAGCTAGAGACCACCTCTGTAGCCCAAAGCCTGCTGAGAGTATTCAAACTTAGCCAGTCCTAAACTGTTCACCTTCTCTTCTTTTGCCTTTCCCACAGAAACCCCAGTAAAGGCTTTCATTTAAAGCTTTTTCCTAGGTGTTGTTTTCTGCTTCCTAAAGACACTCAGCTGTTTTCCCCGTGTGGCCCTGCATGGTATGGTGTTGCTTCCTGTCTCTAGAACCTATGAGGATAATAAACTTTGTTCCTGAGCCTCTCCTCTTGTGGCCACACCTGAATGACCATCTCATAAAGGAATGCAGAGCATTCCCCCTTTCAGAGCACTTCACTGACTTCACGTTGTCCCTAAGATTAACGCCACAACCCAAGATCTATACCTACCTACCTTTGTCATAGCATCTTCCACACTCTACTTGAATTCATGATTATATTTCTGCCTCCAAACTTTAGTCCCTCTGTCTTGAACACAACCTCTCACCTCTGTCTGCATCAAAAAAATATTCATCTTTTTAGACTCAATTCATTTGCTATCTCTAGAGATTTCATCCTATTTATTACCCCCATCCTTCCACCTACCTTTAGAATCCATCCCCACCACCCCCCAAGCTGCACCTGTGCAAAATTCTAGTACATAGTAATCTACTATAATATTTTGATATATATCTATCCTTTATTATACAATAAGCTCCTTCAGGACAGAAACACCAGCGTTAGCAGAGTGCTTTGTACTATGTGGAAAATACTAAATACATTTTAAATTAATTTATATTCAGTTATTTTTATCATAGTGAAACTGTAGGTTACATGAAATTTGGAAATCATAATAAAAATTTTACTAATAAAATACTTCATCTCACACTCATTTTACCTGTAACATACTGTCTTCAGTCATTTTGTACTTCACAATTTTACATAATTAGAAATTTTGCATGCATACTATTTAACTCATGGTTTTTCATTTAATATTATAATTCAAACATTTCCCATGGTTTGTACATACTTCATTATTTGTTTTTAATGCTTCTTACCCTATCTGATAAAAGTAACATGATTAATTCATACTTTTATTTTTGGAAAGTATATTCAGTGGCTACTTATTTGCACAATCCTATTTTATTCTTTGGTTGATTTCCTTAGGATAAGTTCCAAGAAGCAGTATTACTAGTCTAATGGATCTGCACATTTTCATATGTCATAATATACATTGCCAGTTTTTCCAAAAGAGATTAAACCATTTGCATGGATACTAACTACAAACATGGACCTCTTTCTCCTTATCCACGCTCACATTGTCTGCCATGACTATTTTTTTCTAATACAACTCCATAAATCCTGTTTAATTCCACTAAGTACTAATATGTTTTTTTCCCTTCAGATTCACAAGCATGCACTAGGTATATACAGTAGAGCAAGGCATTGTGCTAAATTGTTGAGAAGGCAGAGGGGAATGAGACATTACTCCTGCCCTGTAGGAACTCTGATTCCAGAGATCAAGACATAGTTCCACACAAAATCCTAATCCAGTTCAAAGATGCCCTGAGGGAGGCAGGCAATACAGGAGGGTAGGGAGAAAGGTTCCACAAAGACATACTTGGAGCTATTGGACACGTTTATTACTTAATGTAATCTCTATTTAAATTGTATGTCCAGGCCTTTCATGTATTCCTGTATCAAATATTTATGTTTTAGGACACCTCTGTCACCCCTCCTCCTTTCTGCCTCATTTACTTTTGTGCCTGGGTTATAGGCAAACTGTGCTGCTTTGCCCTCACTTCCTCCAAACTTAGTAACTCAGCTAGCAGCTCCCTGACCCCTCCCACTCAGGGATTTTAAGGTGGCTACCCTTTCTCAACAGCCCCCATCCCACCTACTCTCACCAGAAGGCTTTAGACAAAAAGAAATGCGTTATTCTTCACTGAGTGCTTTTTTTTTTATGGTGTCAAATTTTAGAAATAATTTCCTGGAATTCGGAGGGTGGTAAATCATATTATTAGCTGCCATTTATTAATCATTTATCATCTATGCCACTGGATGCAGTCTAGTCAGCCACTATAGTATACATACACGGGCTGTGTAGGGGACACAGATGTTTTCTTTTAAGCTGTTAACTGTTATTCTGAGCAGATTATTAGACTGGCTCAACCACACAGTAGGACACAATCAGAAATCCCAAAGTCAAATGCTCCAGATATGAACCCTAGCACAGGGTGGTCCTGGACCCAATTTTGCCCTCTTGATTTTTTTTTTTAATCCAATGTCTGCCTTCCTTTTAAAATTATTCAGTGCAATCCAAGTTGTTTCAGAATACATAGAGCCCGATTGCCAAGAGGGAAACATTAATCACCAGGATCCTTATGTTTAGCTATGTTTTCTCCACCAATTTAAGCACTTAACAACAAAACCCTAGCAGTTCAGGCGTTTCAGTAAAGTATCATTCTTGTAATCCAGGTTGCAGAGGAAAAAGGAATCAGCATGTTCTAATAAGCCCTGCAGAAACATACCTTTTCTAGTGTAACCCCCATGCTGTTTCTTTTGGCTCAGGCAAGCTCTAATAATACCTCCCCATTTCTTGATGCTGGCTCAGGGGCCACTGCATATGGTTCTTCAGACATGACAACTGCCAGTGCCTTCAAGACAACCGCATCCCACCCCATTTGAAAACATATTGCTGACTTCCCACACCTGCAGTGTCTTGCAGCAGTAGAGAATTATCCACTCAGCTGCATCTTGAAATTAAAGTCTGCTTCATTTACTTGACCCTGGAGCCTTGTCCAAACAAGCTCACTTGAGATTTCCCCAGATGGTGACCATTTACTTCTGCCTCATTCATTACTGTTCCTTTAAATCATGGCCCTGAGCCAGCTGGCACACTGACATAGCTTTTTAATGGGAAGATTGCCCATCTTCATCCTTAATTTGGTAAATACAAAAAGTGGCCATAAAAACTGCAACACTATCCATGTTGGTCTTTTTCTTCCCCTACATATGAGCCTGCCTTGTATATCTCTGATGTTTGTTTAAGTAATCAACTGAGTCAGTTGTGTTAGTAGGGAAAAAATGGCATCTGTGGACAGTAACAAAAATGATATACAGGTCTGGATGTTATATTAATTGGCTATTGATATAAAAGAGCTCCATCACAAACCACCCCACACTCCGTGGCCTATAGAAACACACATTTGCATTATACTCATTATTCTTCAGGTCAGTGATGTTTTGGCTTCTCTAGGATGGGCTCAGCGGGGTAGCACTACTTCACACTGCAGGCTGGTTTTAGAAGTCTGCTCCTCGTGTATTTATTCTTGGGCCAGGTTGAAGGGGCAGTGGTTGCCCAATACATTCTCCTCTTATGGCAAGTCACTGGCATAGCCAATGCCAAGCCAAACTGTATAAGTGCATTTATGGCCTGTACTTGAGTCATGGCCACTGGTCAAAGTAAGTCATTTTCATATGTTTGAAATTAATGGGCCAGGGTAGTAAACCCTGCTTATTATAGAAGGAAAAGGGGATTGAATATTTGTTGAGTGATAATCCAAAGCAGCATAGTTTTATACAAATTAAAAAGCATAGAGTAATATTAGAAAATATTGTAACACTGGATTATGAATACTTTTATTATAGAAGATTATATACTTTTATTTCACAAGATTGGAAAATAATCCGCCATGCCTGTGGTAGACTAGTACTCAGCAATATTTTGAGTTTCCCTCTTTCTGCATACCTAGAAGGGCACTGGAAAGGGGCCATGTGATGAAACCATAATCAGAGCTAGTTTGATCATTTCAAGGCCAAACCACTTAAGAGCCAGCGTGTGATGGTATTTTTATATCTAAAACAGTATGTATTCTCTCCTGATTTATCCTAGTGACCTTTAGGGGCAAAGCTTTAATAGTACCTTGGACTCCACATGCTCGTCTAGATCTTTTTTTTGTGTGTGTGTGATATGCGGGCCTCTCACTGTTGCGGCCTCTCCCGTTGCGGAGCACAGGCTCTGGACGCGCAGGCTCAGTTGCCATGGCTCACGGGCCTAGCCGCTCCGCGGCATGTGGGATCTTCCCGGACCGGGGCACGAACCCGTGTCCTCTGCATCGGCAGGTGGACTCTCAACCACTGCGCCACCAGGGAAGCCCGCTCATCTAGATCTTTGACACACTCTCATCAAGAGGTAGAATCTACTTCTCCTTCCCCTGTGTTTGGGCAGGCTTGAGACTCTTTTTTAACTGTAGTGTGTGCACATATGACCCTGTTTGACTTGTAAGTCTATTCACTGCTTGCTGGAATACTCAGCTGACTGCCTTGAGGCTACCATGCTATGAGGAAGCCCAAACCATAAAGATGCCTAAGAAGAAAAAGAAATGCTCAGTCAGGTCCAGCTACTCCAGCTTCTTTGCTCTTTCAGTTCCAACCGCAATCTGACTTCAACTGTTTAAGAAAGTTGAGGCAAAACTTTCCGGTCAAGCTGTTTCCAAAATTCTCACTGACAGAAACCTTGAGAAATAACATGGTTGTTGTTATGTTAAGCCTCTAAGTTAGTTGTTACACCACTATTGTAACCTGAAGAGAGGTTTGCAAATGTTTCTGGCAAAATTATAAGTTACTTTGTTCAATCTGGGATGCAATTTTAAAATAAATTCTCAGGAGCCATGTTAATTTTCATTCCCTTTGATCTATTATTGTCTTTTCCAAGATTCTAGCCTATGCTTTATTTGTGATATGTATATTTAAATTACTTTGAAATCATGAACAGCAACTTTAAAGTACAAGAAGAGAGGATGAGTTAAGCAAATTAAAGTGCATCTTTTGAAAGATTTCTTGTATAAATTCTAATGAAGACTATGCAAGTACATGGGAAAATGCAAGAGGCACTGCATTAGTTGGAAAACACATGATATAAGATTGTATGTACATTTTAGCTGCAACTACAGGAAACTTGTCATAGGAACGTGAGGGAAAGTACAAATGGAATTGATTATATAATTGAGTTAATATATTGCCATTTAAGATTTACAAATATTATCTAAACCTTCTAATATTTTATTGAAGCATATAATACCTGCTTCAACATACAAAATACAAAAAAATGTTTTTTTTAAATACAAAATATTTGGCCTGCACTTCTTATGCCTGCTTAAAGTATGAAGATTTTACTTATTAGAAGTGAATTGAGAGAGACTAAAGTCTCGATCAGAATGTTTCTGCCACATTCTAGGCATGTCATAATCTTGGTTTTTTCTTTCTGTAAAATGGGGATAAACACAAAGAACGGTACAGATCAACTGAAATCAGGGAAGTAAAGTGTTTTTTATCTTGTAACGGTTATATAATTCTAAGAAACTGTTTTGAAAACAAAGCAGATTATTAAGGATTATTTGTGTTAAGATTTTTTTTCCTTTTTGCTTACATTTGAAGTTAATTTTTACCTGTGAAATACATTTCTTTCACTAAAAAGGGCTTCTTTCCCAAACCCTTAGAGTTAAATTTTTCTCCTGCAAAAATGTGCCAATTTTGGTACCATGATACAAAGTTGTGTGAAGACTTAGAAACTGAAAACTCTGAAAATGGTACAACTTGGGTGTTAGTTATCATATACTGCTTGTGCCAATAGGAAAGACATGTATTCTAACTTACTGTAACTGTGCAAATCCCAGAGCAACTTAAAACATGCTCCCATAGGATGTATGTGCTTATTAAGGCATAATTTGAGAAGTGATCACCATCTAATTTGCTTCCAGGGCCTCATTGTCATGATTTGACATGTAGTCTCTGCAACAGGAAAATGTGAATAAGATTATTTATCCTGTTTTACAAATGAGAAATCTGAGTGTCAGGAAAGATATTTGACTTTTTAAAAAAAATCTATTTTTATTTATTTAGTTTTGGCTGTGTTGGGTCTTCATGGCTGCGTGCCGGCTTTCTCTAGTTGCTGTGAGCAGGGGCTACTCTGCGTTGCAGTGCGCGGGCTTCTCATTGCGGTGGCTTCTCGTGTTGCGGGACATGAGCTCTAGGCATGCGGGCTTCAGTAGTTGTGGCTCACAGGCCCTAGAACGCAGGCTTCAGTAGTTGTGGCGCACGGGCTTAGTTGCTCTGCGGCATGTGGGATCTTCCTGGACCAGGGCTCGAACCCGTGTCCCCTGCATTGGCAGGCGGATTCGTAACCACTGTGCCACCAGGGAAGCCCTGGTTTTGGCTTTCTTAACGCCACATGCATATCAGTTACTCATTGTCCATTTGCCTTCACTCCAAGAATTCCAGCTTGCTGAACTTATCATGGAAAGAAAAATAATAGTATATCCAGTATTCTTATTTAAGTAACAAACACTTCAACCGCTCTATACTTACTTTGGATATTGATAGTCTCTCTCTCTCCAGCCTTGTATTTTATATATTTGCTGTTGCTTCCCACCCTGAATATTTCCATTATTAAAAGTGGAGGAGGACTTCTATTTCCAGATCCAGGTGTATTAGTGTGTAGCAGAGCAGCACTTCCTTTGCACAACTAGAAACTGCTGGGTAAATCACACACACACACACACACACACACACACACACACACACACACAGATCTGTAATTTTAGGGATCAAAAGCCTGTAGAAGCGTGAGGGAAAAGAAACCAGGGAAACCCGCAGTTCTTCTGGCAAGTGTGGAGGACTGGATTACACATCTGAAAACGAAGAGCTTGAAGCACATGGTCACTGTTTCCCCCATGGTACATTTCCTAGGTTCTGGAGTAGCATGGTGGGGCTCGGGAGGTAACCTGAAGCATCTAAAAAGCAGAGTGAAACCTTGAGCAGTCTTACGATGCTTAGGAAACAAAGACCCATCCTGGGAGAGTACCTGCTCTAGAGCACACTACCGGTCTTATAGTTATTACGAAATCACTGCTTCAGCCAAGCAAGGCTTGAATTGTATTCATAACTTCATAAATGTATCCCTTGCATAACATCTTTGTAATTACTATTCCTTATGTATTTATATTTTATAATAGGTTGTCATGTTTGGTGACAATAATCACATGTTTATTTCTTCATTGGACCCCAGATACCTATAAAGGTATATGGTATATACTAGGTATTTCTCAATAATTTTGGATAAATAAGTAAAATTAAACTTATTTTTCTGATTGTGAATTAGCCAGGCTTATTTCACCTTTATACATTCTCTGTGTTCCCTGCCCCCCGCCATTTTTCCCTACTGACAATTTAAGAATTCTGGTTGTTTTGTTTTACTTTCATAAATATTTTTATATCCTAAGCGTATTTCCTTTTAATCTGTTACAAATATATGTTTTCATGGGTGTCATTACTAGGGAAGACTCCCTTGTCTTTGTGATTGTATCAGTAACAGATGGTAGAACCATGGGCCTCATTTCTGCCAACCAATGGCTCTCAGAATCCCTCTGGGACACCCAAACTCCAAAAGAAAAATGAGCCCAGGTCATAGGTAGGGTCTGGAGAATGGGAAAAAACAAAAACAAAAAAACTGTTAAAGCACCTACTATGTGTAGTCATTTAAACACAGTATATATGATAACACTATCACAACAAATCTTTGTACTGTAACTCCCATTCCACCAATGAAGAAATTGAGTCTTAGAAAGTTTATTTTTCAAGGCCAAATAGTTAATAAGAAGCATAACAACTATTCAGATTCCCATCTGTCACACTTCCCACTATTTAGTAATAACTTTAAAAGGAATTTTCTGTAGGGGAAACACAACACATATTTAAAGATTAAAAAAAATATAGCTCTTGTGGGTCCTTCAAAATTATTAGAATAAAATGGTTTAGAGAAAGTCCTTTGTCTCCATTTCAGTTATCCTTAACGAAAGCCCCATATTTGACTCCCAGAGAGTTCTTACTGAGTCTTTTAATGTATATGCCTGTGTTATCTAGAGAAGACCCATGAAGAGCTGACCACAATATACCTGGTATCTGGACATCAACAACCCTGCAATATGTCTAATCAGTAAATGAACATTTTTGTTCATTTTCACAAGGAAAAGCATGTTGAACTTTAGATGAAAATTCTTGAAGGGCCTAGGTCAACATATAGGGATCTTCATAATTTTAAACAAGCATATCATTTATTTATTACTGGGAAATATATTGAAGAAATTCAACATACATTGCAATCAGGATTTATTTAAAAACCAGATCTTGCAGGGTATTTTATTTTAGCTTGCTATTTTACATGGAAAATGAAATAAAGCCCTGCTTTGTTTAACGAACAGCTCTTCTATCATTTTCTAATGACCACTCACCTGTAAATAATGGAAATTATTACATTATGATTTCACCAAACTGCCTGTCAACAGCAGTAATTGTTGTTATAATTTAGATGGTAAATATATGTTCTGCAACTGCAGATACCAATTCATATCAACATCTGGACCCTTAGGCTCGTTCACATATAGTCACCGTTCTGAATGGAAATTCAGGAGGTCTGGGTGACCTCTGCTTCCCAGATATATAAAAAAGATTAGTAGAGGAGGGAAGTGGAATTGGAGGAAGAAAAGTTTTGTTGAGTATGTATTTTTGGCTAAGCAGTATACCTGTTGCTTTCCATAATGTCTATTCTTAACATGAACTGTAAGAGGCAAGAATTAGGATTGTCCATGTTCAAATGCAAGAATGGACAAGCGTGTATGCAAACCACAGTCTGAGCTCCAATACCGTACTTCTGGGCTAGAAGTTTCTAAACCCATTAATTCACCCCAGCCACCTTCAGTTGCCCATGAGACTAGAAGCAAACACTAAATGGGAGGAAATACTTCTATTTTACAGTATTGAAAACTTCTCATTTAGGAATTTTGGAAGTGAAATAAGCATCTTCGTGTCGTATTAAGTCCTGCTCATTTATCTCACTTAAGGTCATATTTGAAAATTGCCATAACCTGAAACCACTTTACCTCTAAAGCTACTAAATCAAACCTTATGTTTCCTAGTCACAACTTTCTTCTTTCAAGTTTATATTTTCTGCTGCCTTGCTATTTGAAATGTAGCAGAATATCAGGTCACACCCAGAGGTCATAAATCAGAATCTGCATTTTAACAATATACCTGGGTAGTTTGTATGCATATTAAATTTGAGTAACACTGTTTAGTGTTTCTATTATCACCATCTTAACCTCACTGAGATCTTCATGAAACTTTGATTTCATGGATGATTCAATATCTATTTTCTCTCATTCCTGCCCCTTGTCTGTCTGTTTTGCATCCAGCTTCAAGTCTAGGGCCTATTTTTATTACAAAAATAAACAATTAAACAAAACAACAACAGCACACTTGGCTCAACCTTAGAACAAGTAAATCAAAATATCTGGAGGTAAGACTTAGACACTAGCATTTAAAAAAAAAAAACTCTTACCAGATAATTCTTCTGTGTACACACCTTTGGGAACCAAAGCACACCTTCCCCACTCTTTTTTGACTGTACAGTTGCATATGCCAGGCAGATCTCTAATCCTGTATCAATCCAGTTAGCCTTCTTTCCTACCTAATGTAAACATACTAACAAAGCTGAGCTGATAGATAAGATAGCAGGTAACTTTATTTTTATAATTTTTTACTTTACATCCTAAATTATCATTAACATATATGACTTTTCAATCCAAAAAAGAATAATATATATGTAAATTATTAATACATGTATTAATAAGGCATGTATTATTAATACATGCAATTATTATTTAATAATAATGGAAAATATTATGTAATTTAATTATATATTATTAAATTATGACCCTAATTATTTAGGTTATCCTAGGCCACAGAATTATGAATGATTTTGTCTTTACTGATTTCTCTGTCTCTCACAATGAATGGATGTTACTTTATCATAAGGAAATTAAGCCTTTAAAATCATAATTCAGAAGATTTTGAAATACTGTTCACAGACACTCTGGTTAATTATGAAGAATAAATAACTACATATTTGGTGACCTCAATCATTAAAAACAAAAATCCCAGACAAACTGAAATTAAGAACTGAGAGGATGCCTTAAATGCTAAATGATTGTATTAAGGAGTTATAGGTAATATTTAATCTTTTAAAACTGTATTAGTTTTCTCTTGCTGTGTAACAAGTTACTACAAATTTAAGAACTTTCTAAAGCAACACCCATTAATCACCTTGCAGTTTCTGTAGGTCAAAAGTCCCAGAACAGCTTACCTTGGTTTTCTGGCTCAGGGTCTCTCACAAGGCTGCAATCAAGGTGAGCTTGGTTGGCCGGGCACATTCCTTTTCGGAGTTTGGAGTCCTCTTGCAAGCAGGATTCAGTTCTATTGTAGGTCTCACTTAGGTCCTTATTTCCTTGTTGACTGTGATCCAGGGCCAGTCTGAGCTGCTTGAAGCCACTCTGAATTCCTTACTACAGGACTCTCTCTCAGGCCCCTCACAACATGGCCCCTTTTCAGAGTCAGCAAGAGCATCTTTGCAGTAAATGTCTGTGAATCTCTTTTCAGGGCTTTCATTTGATTAAGTCAGGCCCATACAGGATAATCTGCCCTTTGATTAACTCAGAATCAACTGATTTGGGGACCTAATTATATCTGCGAAATCCTTCACCTTTACATATAAGTTAACCTGATCATAAGATTGATGCCCTGTCATATTAACAGATTCTGCCTGTACTCAAGGGGTGGGAATTAGATAGGGTATGTACCATAAGAGACAGGACTCTTGGGGCCATCTAAGAGTTCTGCCTGCCACAGTAGCTTTTTGTGTTTTCCACATTTCCACCATTAATTCTATAAAATTTCCAACATTAAAAGAAGTAAAGTTAATTTTTAAGCCCATAAACATGAAACTTTCGATGTTTGTGTGTTTACATGTATGTCTACATATATATGTGTATATATAGAGAGAATCTCTTATTTTTTAAATTTTTATTGGAGTATAGTTGATTTACAATGTGCTAGTGAGAATCTCTCTTTTTTTTTTTTTTTTTGTGGTACGTGGGCCTCTCTCTTTTGTGGCCTGTCCCGCTGCAGAGCACAGTCTCCGGACACGCAGGCTCACGGGCCCAGCTGCTCCGCGGCATGTGGGATCTTCCTGGACTGGGGCACGAACCCGTGTCCCCTGCATCGGTAGGCGGACTCTCAACTACAGCACCACCAGGGAAGCCCTGAGAATCTCTTATTTTTATATTGCAATTAAATACCTAGATAAAGCATATTTAATCAATATTATTTAAAAGTGTGGTCAAAGCTACAGCTCATTTTTTTACACATTTTGTGTATGTTTATATGTATGTGTGTATTTAGCATGGGTTTATTTGAAGTATGAGTGCAAGGTTTGCTGCAGTGTCCATGTAGATAGCACCTATACTTTTAGTGCCCTAACAGCAGCCCCAGAGGAGCCATTACCATCTCTTCGCAAGTACTGGAGCTGTTACAATGTCAATGAAGTATCTCATATACTTCCACAGACATAGTAACAGCCCCACAGGAGTCATTACTGTGTCATTGCCTGAGCCATTATGGTGTCAATGGAGACACTATTTTAATGTCAGTGGAATGGCCCCACACAAGTTCTACTGCCATTATAAAAATAAAGGAGGTAAAACACACACAAAAGCAGGTTATTATCTGTTAAGGAATCTCAAACTCTCCAAAGTGCTAAGTAAGGCTCACTAGTGACTCTAGTTTGTATTTAACCATTGTTTTCTCAGTCCTCTTAGAACATGGTAAGCACAGCAGTTTTCAATCACAAAGTCCCAAACTTGGCTACTTTAAAACAATTGCAAGTGTTTTTTTTTTTTTAACATCATTATTGTAGTATAATTGCTTTACATTGTTATGTTAGTTGCCACTGTATAACAAAGTGAATCAGCTGTATGTATACATATATCCCCATATCCCCTCCCTCTTGCATCTCCCTCCCACCCTCCCTATCCCACCCCTCTAGGTGGTCACAAAGCACCGAGCTGATCTCCCTGTGCTATGCAGCTGCTCCCCACTAGCTATCTATTTTACATTTGGTAGTGTATATATGTCCATGCCACTCTCTCACTTCATCCCAGCTTACCCTTCCCCCTCCCCGTGTCCTGAAGCCCATTCTCTACGTCTGCATCTTTATTCCTGTCCTGCCCCTGGGTTCATCAGAACCTTTTTTTTTTTTTTTTAGATTCCATATATATGTGTTAGCATACAGTATTTGTTTTTCTTTTTGTGACTTCACTCTGTATGACACACTCTAGGTCCATCTACCTCTCTATAGATAACTCAATTTCTTTTATTTTTATGGCTGAGCCGTCAATTGCAAGTCTTAAGAGGTGGTCCTAGGAGTTCAAAACCTCCCACTCTGACCAACTAACTCATCTGATATTGTCACAGTCCCTGCCATGAAGAACATTTATGATTATTCTTACATACTGACACACCACTCATCTGTGTAGTGTAAGGCTTAAAATGAAGATTCAACATAAGATGCTTCTTTGATATCTTAAAATTTGACAGCCTCAAATGGCCTAACCACAAGCTCCCCCATCCAGTGTGCTCCTGTGAATGTCACATAGCCAAACAACTGTCTTTATACCTGTCCTTATCAGAGGACCAGGAACAGTGCCTGCTCATCCCTGACGAGTGGGCTTCAGTTGCCTGCCAGCCCATGGAATTACTTAAGCCAATTACGTCCTCTCCCAAGAATCAGGAGTCACCTCACCCTCTTGTAGCTACAGAACTGCGTCCCACAGCCCCTGGTTTCTCACTCTGTTCCTGAGTGCAGCATCCACATGGCGCTGTATGGTGCTGTGTCCTCTACCTGTGGGCTGTGAGTGTATGTGACTAATAAACTGCTGTTGATTTCATGTGTCCAGTGTCAGGTGCCGTATGTTCAGCCATCTCCATAACTCCAGGGTGGGAATTCCTCCATCAGCAATAGGTTGAAGGGGAGGTGACCAGAACAATCTGTTACTCTGTGATTTCTTGATTAGTCCCTCCTCCATTTCCCTTTTTATTTTCTTCTTGATTGTCAGTCAGTTTCATTCTACATCTTTGCTAAATCCTTGGTGTTTAAAAGAGATCCTTAATAATAAGACCCTATGATCTTAGCATTTTACTCCCTAATAATGGTTCAGCATATGGAATGGAATATATTACCAGCTACAACAATCTTTTTTTGCCTGTTTAGTTAGAGAGACTATTTCTAAAGATGTACCATGATTTTCCATGCGTGTTTCCTGCTCTCCGTTAACTTTGTCCCCCTCCATTCATGCTCCTGGCAGTGAGCACATGTTTTAGCCCAGCAAGGCAACGAGGTTGTGCTATGGGAGGCAGTTAGTGTGTGCAAGAGAGAGGTGTGTTGCTCTAGTGCTGGACTGTGCAGAATATAGGAGGAGGCTCATTCAAATACCACTGGGTACCTCTCTGACTGGATGGTGGAAGGAGAAAGCAGAGATGCTGTTTGAAAGCAGGCAGACAACTGAGGAATTAGGAAACCCAATGAAGGGATGTTGTTTTGCAGTCTTGTAAGGCATAGTTGGCATGGTATAGAAGGTAACCTGAAGGGAAGTAAACTTTCCTCTGGACTCAGAGTGTATTCATAACTATTCCTCTTTAGAAATGTAGAGAACAGTGTTTGCTAATGCCACCCAAAGAGCATTACAGCTTTGGGTTGTTGGATGGGGTAAGTGTGAAAAACTGAACTGGTTAATTTGTAAGGAGCTAGATTGTAAGGAGTTAGCCTGACATTCCTCTGGGTGATTGAGAATTTCTGTTTATTTCAAGGATTTACATTGGTGCTAACTCAGAAAATTTTTACAACATATATTTAACTCGATAACGTTTGCAAAATAGGTCACCTGTTTACAAAGTTCTCTATGTATCAATTGAGAAGTTGTTTTTCTTGGGGTCTTTCTTAGCAACATTTAGTCTTTGAATCTTTGAATGTAATGACATGTCTTGCCTGACTTAATTTAGGATCTTAATTAATTGTTATTTCAGGTCTCTAATTACTAAAGTACTTAGTGTGCTGTGCATCACACATTAACAAATTGTTGACTAACCAGCTGGGTTGCACCTGCAATTATGCATTTGCAGCTACAACTAATTGCCGAAATTTCACCCATGGAGAAGCCAACATTTGGTTCTCTGCCTTCAGTGATGAAGGGTTTTGGTGGCTAATGGGTCCCAATGTCACAAAAACTATCCTTCCATTTGTAAGATGCTAACTTTTCTCTATTCAAATTTCTATTTAATCACTTGATAAATATTAATACATTGTGGTTGTTTTGTAAACAAATATGTTGGTATTAGTAGACAGCATTCTTTCTGGGTGCAAACACCATCAGTGTGTTGCCAGATTCAAATGGTCAAACCACATCTTTCCTGTCTCATGCTTTTAGAAATCCTGAGGATGAAGTAAAACAGCAGGGCAGAGACGTTAAAATCTTCAAACTTGCTGAAAAGTGCCTAGCAGCAGTATCCCAACTCTCAAACCGCTGAAACCATGTAAAGAAAAAATTGACAAGTGGGGCAAAAATGTCACTTAGAGGCCATTTTTAGAACATTTAAGACCTACCAAGAGCTTAATGTTGGGGACATATTTAGGTTTATACAGCTTTCATTAAAAATTACCTGTTTTTTAAGTTAAAAAAGACAGAGAGAAGTGCATTCAACAGAACACCGTCTGCATTTCAACATGCTCAGCATTTTTGCTTGCCTTTGGCAGATAATTTTTTTCAAAGCTGACCATTTCTTCTGTTAGATTGAAGAAAAAGAAAGTGAAAGTGTTATATAAAAATATTTTAAAATTATACACATACATGCACATGCACACACACTAAGTTATATAGATTTTCATTTAAAAGAAAAAACATACATCAGCAAAAAGTGTTCATAAACCACAGTCTCTGAAGTTTTTACCTCACTTTGTGGCTGAATACTTGATATTTGAAAATTATCTATTCTTACCATTTGTCATTTTCTGAGTATTGCTTCAGTACAAAACTGGATTTTACTTCGGTGACTGGAAAGTTACCAAACAAGCCCTTACTGCCTGGAATTCTAATCAAATGGAAAAAATATGCAAATCTAACAACTGGTCAAAATTAGGGTATCAGAAGAGATTTGTCTACCAGCAGCATAAATGTGTAACTATGAGTTAATATAAATCTAGAGATAGAATTAGACGACTATCCATATGTATTTAGTCTGGTGTACTAATTTTGAAATGAGTGCAATGCTATTAAAAAAAAAACAGCTGACTGACATAGTAAGAATGAAAGGGAATAAATACTGCATATTTACTGTGTTTCAGGTACTGTGCTAAGCAATTTATCTTTTTTTTTTCATTTGATTAACCTGTCAACCCTGTGAAGGAGACTCCATAATCCCTATTTAATATAGGAAGAACTGAGGTTCAGAGATATTTACAGAGTAAGTTCAAGGCTACACTTTTAATTTAATGTGTCAGAGCCAGGGATTTGACAGACTGACACCAAAAGGCAGTCTCATTCAGTAAACAATTCAGATTCTGTAACTCTATGGTAATCAGGTACATTGAGTTTTATATCCATTAATTCATGTTTATGTTGAACTAGATATAGATTTATAGATATATATGTAAATGGGCATAATAATACCTAACCTATCTACATTTTAGAATTGTTATTAAGTGAAGAAACAATAATTATTAGTGTGTTTGTGTAATTGTGCCCATATCTATATATAATCTACAGCTATATAACTATATTTTTATCTGTTTGTATATCTCCATTTCACAGATTGAAAAAGAATAAGAATAAGTTTTTCCCCTAGATTAAAAACTAGTAAGTAATGTGCTTGGGAGCAGACAGAGATATCTTCCATATGCTACAACATGCTAGAATAAAGAATAACTCTTGGCAATTATACATAAAGGTTAAAATTTCATGGCTACCTTGCTCTGTAACATGGATGATCATCAGTTTCTTCAACTTGCAAAGTGGAGGTAATTCGTTCAACAAACATTCATTGAGCATCGATTATGTTATATGACAATGTCCTAGGTGCATGAGATACTTCATTGATCAAAACTGAGAAAAATACCTTCCCTTGTGGAGTTTATATACAAGTGGGAGAAACAGGCAGTAAATAACAAGTCCAATAGATACGCAGATCATTTACTCTGATAGAAGGTGGTAAATGACATGGGAAAAAAATCACACTAATTCAACACATTGTGAGAGTGAATTATAGTTAGATTAATTATACAGCATACGTAGAATCGGATTAAATACACAGAAATTATCTACTGTGTGATTAGATTATTTTCTTCCTACTCAGCACACCCAGGGTCTCCTTCCATTTGCCATACCCTTTCCCTAATGGCAAGATATGAGGTGAATGCTTGTCAGAAACACTCAGTTCTGTCATGACTGCAAATCCCTAAGTCCTCAAAAACCACTATTTTTTTCCTTTTTAAAACTGTAGTTGTCATAAGAAATAGAGTCACACACCTCAACTGTAGCTCTTCAGATGTGAATAGTAAAGAAAGCAAAAGAACAAAATTCTAACAAATCCCTGCTGAAGCCTCCTTTGTGCCAAAAAATAAAACTTTGAGAGCGGCAAAGATCAACACAAGGAAATTCATAATTGCTCCATTGTGGGATAATATACCATATGCCCGTCTATAACCAGGCACAACAGGCCATTGCCTAAATGACTTTCATAATGCACCCCATTGGGTCTAGGTACAGAACTGGAAGCCATATGGTGCAATTCAGCCCTCCACATGAACTTCCGGGTTTTCATTGTGTTGCGTCACATTATTTTGCTATCATTTTTGATTTGAATGTACAAACTGGTTTTGCAGGAATAATCAAGACCTCCCTGAAAATGTTGCAGAGAGGTAACTTCTGTTTGCTTGACAGAAAGTTGTGAGGTGTCCTTTAGCCAGGCTGCTGGCTTTGGCTTCAGAAGGTCCACAGCATCTAGAGAGTGATGTGCAAACTGCCGTGCAGCCAATGGACCTTAAATGCAATACAAAGGCTCCCTGTAAAAAAGCAAATCAAAACAAATGCTATTTATGGTCCTGGGTCAGAGACCCATTTGCACACTGGGTTCTAGAGACTCCCTCAAGCCCCATTGTGGTTCAGACTAGCTTGATCGTGTCTTCACCCATCTATGCATTCACTTAGCAAACATTAGCTGATTATCTGCTCTGCGTTAGGCACAGAGCTAGACTCAAGGGATATACAGAGTTGTAACACACCTCTCCAGAGCTCCATATGTGTAAAGTACGGTGGAGAGCACAGATGTGTTAAGAGGTAAAATGCTGATAAAACTCTGGGGGCAAAGTGCTGTGCAAACACACAAAAAAATCTAATGACTAATGGAATCTGAATGGAATTGAAATGTTTCAAATCAGGGATAATGACAGAACGTGTGACACCACTAAATAGATGTTTACTGGGAAGAAAATAATTAGAATGGCATTCACAGTAGATGAAACACAACTGTGAATTATGTAAGGGAATGTAAGAAATTCAAAGAAGGATGGTTATTTTTATCCAGGTACGGTTTTCTAAAACGTTAATTTGATAGAAGTGTACTTATTTCTAGAAAACTTTAGTCCAAATTCACATTAAGGTGTCTTCCACTTTTGCCATGTCCATCATCACTATCCTGTCATTCTGATGTTTACTATCATCATAGTTTATTTTCCTATCTGCATGCAAAATGTTGAGGTAGTGCATTCTCAGGTTGCTCATCGGAATCACCTAGGAAACGCCTAAAATGAAGATTGTACAGCCCTACCTCAGGCATAACAAACCAGAATTCCTGAAAATGAGAGCCCGAAATGTGTATTTTAATACTTACAGGAGAACCTGTTGGTATTTAGAATTTAGAGAGCACATTCACATGCATTGTCTTAACATGATCTCTCCAACAGCCCTTTGTGGGAAGGAAGGTTGAGGTAAATTTCCCAAGGGAAATCATATGGGACTAAATCTTCAGATCACCTACCCAAAACACAATTCTCTTTCCATTCTCTTACCAATGCAATGACTTACAGAAAGGCCACATGATGGAGAATCATGGTGCTAGGTAAGATTTATCTAGAGGCATAGTGGGGGTCGATTCTTTGTGCTTCCTGGAAGGCTGTGTTGAGAAGAATTAGGGAGCTGCTTTTGGGCTGCAATGGAGTGCGATGTTTTGTGTCTGACATACATGTGGAAGCACTGCATGACGGCTCACCTACTTATAATATGCGCCTTTTACACTCCCAGTTTCTTCCAGTTGTTCCATCTCTTCTTATTTCTGCTTCCTTCTCTATCTCATCATAGTCAGCTCCTTCAAGCTGATTCTCCACCAAATGCTTAATTATCTTAAGCTGGTGATCAAACCAAGTATCAGTCTATTCCACATCCACATCTGGCACCTTCACTGGTATTGAAGAAATCAGGCCAACATATAGTATGGCTCCACTAGAAATGTATGGTATTGATCTTACATAGTAAAACAGTGTTCCTTTCTTGTACAAATAAATCAAGTGGGAAAACTTGTAATTTTTATATAGAAGTGTGGAAATTATTCTAGATATTTTATTTTTCTTCCCTGAAATACTGGAATTGTGATATTCCTTCAAAATGCACAGTCTTTCAAAAGAATTTTGATAAATGAATGGAGTTCAACATGATCTTTTGTATTTTTTCTAAGAATCCAGAAGTGGAATATCACATTATCACAGAGGAAATGTGCACACACTTGCAAACATTAAGCACACAAATATATAAATGCGTATCTAAAAAATAGTAATAGCATTGTCATTCTACCTCTATTTGTACCTTTTTGAGGCAGCAGAATGTTCTGTGGGACATAAATGTTTTAGGTAGTTAGATATCTAATTGCAAATAGAGGCTCTGAACCTAACTCTAGCAGTGTGTATTCATGAAAGTCATCATAAATATGAACATATATACACACAAAAATATATCACAATAATCCTGTGGGGTGAATATATTATCTACATGTTCTAAATGAAAAAAATATGCAAGGGAGTTTAATATTTTCAACGTTATATATCTAGCAAATGTGGTTGGAATTCAAATCCAGGTTGTTTCATTCCCAAAGTATATGCTTTTCTTACTATACAACCATACAGAAATGCAAAAGATATATTAAAGTCAAGGAGAGGGACTTCCTTGGTGGTCCAGTGGTTCAGACTGTGCTTCCACTGCAAGGGGGTGAGGGTTTGATCTCTGGTTGGGAACTAAGATCCCACATGCTGTGGGGTGTTGCCCAAAAAAATTAAAAAAAAAAAAAAAGTCAAGGAAAGATTATAAAAGGCAAAGGACTCCATTATAAGTACGGTGATTTTGCAAATGAGTAAGATGTGAGCCCTCATTTTTTTTTTTCTTTTTTCTTTTTTTTTTTTTTAGCAACATTAGCAGCCCAGTCCACTTAGCCACTTAGTATAGGCTGATGTCCTCAGGGAAGTGATGGAATTTTTCTGGGCATTCCACTATAAGCGTGTGCTGTTTTGTATATGGAAAAGCAGTTATCAAAAAAAAGAAAAGAAGGAAAAAATATGTATGTGTAAAACTGAGGACAATCTCTATAGTGAGAACTAATTGATCAGAGTACATAGCAATAGTTGAGTTGAAACTTTTTTAAGGACATTTTATTAATTATTCATTCAGAGTGTTTTGCATGCTAGGTGTTACCACATTTAGAATCTCATTTAATGCCATGAATGATTTCAACAAAGAAGGAAAGAGGAGAAAGAAGGAGGGAAAGAAGCAAGACAATCTATGGTTTTCCCTATATTATGATACCTTGAGGCAGAAAACCAAAGACAACCCTGAATTTGGTTTCAAATAGATGCCTTACTTAAGAAAACTTGTGGTAAGATTCACCTACCTTCCCTTGGCTTTGCAAAAGGATATTTAGCAGCCTCTGTTAGGTAACCTCAGAAAGACACAGGCATTCCAGGTAACTATGATTGGTCTGTGCTTAAAAGCTACAGTAAACAATACACACATGAGAAATAAATACACTGCTGAGTGACCTTGGAGAGGACTGCCTTAAGCGGCAGGCTGGGGCCAACCACGTCATTATCAGGGACTGGAATCACCAGGCTGTTGGAATAATCAGACTTTGGAGGACATTTTCACAGGGGGCAACTCTTAGGTGCCAATCTCTCACTCACACATTATGGCACCAAGTGCTTTTGATCATGTGAGAACAAGTGAGATCTACCTTGAGGTGCATCAGTATTCCAGGTGAAGGTATTAAATTTCTTGACAGGGTAAAGCCATGTATTAAGAGCTTTGCCACTTAGGAGCATTTTCACACCTGAGAATCCACAAACTACTCCTGCCCCCTATTATTTCATCTGAGACATTAGATGATAGTGCTCTTATCAGTTTGGCTGCAAGGTCATTAATTTTATGTTTGAAAGGAAGGGGGGAAAAAGGACAAATTTTCTCAGCTTTTGAAATGTCAAGTGAATTTCACCGAACCCTGAAAGAGAAAGTTCATGTTTTTTCTTTTAAGATTTAAGATAGGAGGAGGGTGACTGGCATCGTTCAGTGACTGTAACAATTATAGGAACTCTTCTTTGTGTCATGATCTTGAATCAATCAAAGTAATCAAGAAATTTGTAAAAAGTTCCCTCTGTAGTAAAAGTCAAAAAGTGACCCTTGATAATACCATGGGCAAAAAAGTATAATTCATACAAATGGAACACAATCAGGTTGATAAAATCCCATACAAATCCAACTTCAGCCAAATCTGAATGCTTTAACAACAACAATAATAAAAATAGTAATATCTATAAGGGATCATTTTGTTAATGCTAAATTTTTTGTATGCTTTGGCTTATCTACTTCTTACAGCCCTGTTCAAGTAGGTGCTATAATCACACCTATTGCTTAAATGGTGCAGTTGGAGCCTAGAGATTAAGTAATTTTCCTGTGATCATGTAGTCAACAAAAGGCAAGTCTGAGAATAGAGACAAGCTTCATTTGGCCGATCCCAAACCCTGTGTTTTTGGTTTTTTTTTTTGGTACACGGGTCTCTCCCATTGCGGAGCACAGGCTCTGGACCTGCAGGCTCAGCGGCCATGGCTCACAGGCCCAGCTGCTCCGCGGCATGCGGGATCTTCCTGGACCGGGGCACGAACCCGCGTCCCCTGCATTGGCAGGCGGACTCTCAACCACTGCGCCACCAGGGAGGCCCAGCCCTGTGTTTTTAGGCATTAGTTTATTAAATTATTTAATAACTTTTTGTGAAGACATAAGTATGTTTTCCTAAAAAACAATGTTAAATCTTTTGTCTCTAGTATCTTTGCTCATCTGGAATACCACCATTGCTTTACAATGTGATATCTTTTCCTTATGACAAATAAAATTGTATTTTAAATAACCGGTGTTTGAGAATTTCTGAAGCGTGCATAATTTGGCCCTTCATTTGGCTCAGATGAAGAGTTTGGAATTCAAAATCAGAAACTGAAGGAGCAGATAGAAACTATATCAGAAATTATTGTTGTTATTGTTAATATACTAGTTACATTTTTAAAAGTGAGTATGGTTATCTCAGTTACAGATGACAGACCGGGTATTCCTGATTCTAGTATTTCAGCTATATCCATTCTTTACTTAAAAAAGCAGGAGTGAGAACTAGAGATTACATGCTGGTTTTCAATAACTGATTCAAATAGTAATTTAGTAGCTGATAAAAGGGAGGAAAGGGGTTTTCTACAACAGACTTTAAATCCCAAACTACCACTTTACATCTTTCAGGTAATTTGGGAATGAGGCTGTAGATATCTTGAATGTTCACCATCTTACAAATGATTCATATACACTAAACCACTAGGGAAACAATAATTGCCAAATAGAATGAGAACTATATTTCCAATTTAGAAGAACAGGAAAACTATGGTAGAGAAGGCGAGTAAAATAATATAAGAAAACCTTCATAGGGCTATATACCGGCATCAAAAAACAAACAACAAAAAAACAAAGCAAAAAAACAAGCTCACCTCCCTCTAGGCCATCTACGTATTGCTTTGGTTGGCGGACTTTGCTGGGAATTCCCGGTTCTGATGGAGGATGCAGTGACTGATTGCCTCTGTACACAAACACTTTTACTGCTGTCCAGGGCCCAGATGTCAAAAAGGGCCTCATCAGGGGAGAAATCCATTGTTTGTTTTACTGTAACTTCTGCCTCCTGTTAGTGAAAAGGAAAACATTCTCTTTTTGTGCCAGATATAAGGGGAGTTCAAAAAGTAAATGAGGTTGTAACATAAATATCACCATTTTCTTTTTCAAAAAGCAGGAGCAATTGTCAATGAGGAAAACTCAGCCAGACATACCCTAAAGCTAGGTAAAATTATGTCAGGAGATAAATTAGGACACCAGTGTACAGAGGTGTGTCATTGTGTCATTCTAGGGAAAAAAAAGAAAGAAGAATGCCTTGAAATTCTCCAAAGAAGTTGTGTGAAATTCTCTATTTCACTTAATAGTGGGAAAGCAAATTAATCACAGCTTTGTTCAACACTGACAGAGAGTATAATAGAAATAAGAACCTCTAGAGATGTGTTTAAAGATAAAAAAATAACTTGTTTTTCAGCTAGCAATTGTTTGCCTCCTCCTGATGGCCTATTACTTTGTCAACATGACTCCTTATTTATTCTCTTTGAGCACATAAAGGAAGTCACTTAAAATCCCAGGGATATACAAGAGGGGGAAACCCCACCAAACCAAGTGAAATCTTAACAGTGGGTATACCTTTAAAGGTTTGAGTCTGGAAAATTACGAGATGCATTTGCATGCATTGCTGACAAGCTTCACTGTGAGGGTAGAAAACACAAGAAACATTACAGCTCTTCAATTTCTAAAATCCATTTTTGTACATGAGCGGCTGGTCATGTCTGCAGATTTCTCAAGCTGCATCCCCATAAAACAACAAAATTGGACACTGTCAGCAGAAAAGGAGCATTTTGAATACATCAGTCAGAAAACAAGCACATTTGAAAAACAGACTTAAGAAAAGGTCAAACGGGAGGTTCTAGAAACCCACTAAAAGCTCTCTGTGAATGCCTGTGTCTGTCTATTTCGAAACTGCTTTACTGCTGACTACCACAAACTTGCATTTCACATGATTCATGCTCATTGCATCTCCCATAGCAAAACTTAATTAAATATTTCTACATCTGGCTTCTTGATATGCTTTTGAAACTTGCAAAATAATTCCCTTAAGCCTTGAGAACTCCTGAAAAAAGTATATTTATGAGTACAAAGGACTCTGCTAGAAGTCACCATGGTTAATTACAGTAAAACAATATTTGTGATTGGTATCATGTATAAAGTTAATTGTCTCATTAACCTTAGCTGTTATAATCTGGTCCCATTATAAATGAGAATCAAAAGAAGGGCTAGAAATGAAATATAAATAATGACATCAAAATAGTGTACTATCCTCCATTGTGATCTTTAAGATTTAAATGCCTGTCTCTTCAGGTTAATAACTAGTAAGTGTTGTAATGTCAAGATGATAGATGGATAGAAAACTGGCATCTTAGGATACTTCAGCACATTTCAGATTGGCTATCTTCCTTTCCCTTTCCCATTTCTATCTCTAGGCAATAGAAAATTAAATAATTACTTGATATGGAAGAAACAAGTCCATTCACTATTTAATAGTTCTCTTGAGGTAGGTAGTAATAACATGTGCACACTTCTAGTGGCTTCCCATGCAAAGTCAAGGAAGAATTTAAGAACATTCTAGCTTGGTGGCTAAAACACATGATCAAATCACAGACTTTGACCAGCATTGAGGAGATTGCATCAAATATGAACAAAGGTGCATTCATTGTTCCACCAGAGGCTGAAAATCTGAACTCTAAGGACTTAAAGATGATTCAAGAACCCAAATGATTAACCTGGTAATGAAGTCATCTAGAAGAAGTAGATTATGACTTAGTCCTAGTTAGACTCAGGTAATGCTAACTAAATGTGTTCCTGTTTGTTTTTGTTTTGTTTTGTTTATTGCGGTACGCGGGCCTCTCACTATCGCGGCCTCTCCCGTTGCGGAGCACAGGCTCAGCGGCCATGGCTCACGGGCCCAGCCGCTCCGTGGCATGTGGGATCCTCCCGGACTGGGGCACGAACCCGTGTCCCCTGCATCAGCAGGTGGACTCTCAACCACTGCGCCACCAGGGAAGCCCTGAAGGGCTGTTTTTTCATTCCTTAGAGCTCATCCAACTGGGGGGTGGTGTACTGAAACTTGTAGAATAAACGTACTTAGTGAACAAGAACTCAGTTGCTGTGGAAACTGACTCTAAAATACGGCAGTTCCTTTTCAGGTTGTATGAGCATTGGATGGGTGAAACTCTGCTGCTGTTCCCTTGTTATCTTCTGATCTTCTCTCCTTTTCTTGGGTTGTGGCCACTGGATCCTTATTTGCTTCTTCTCTCACAACTCACTACTGTCTCTTTTTGTATCTGCCAGTTTTTCTTTCTTACTACCTTTAATTATTAGGGTATGAAATTCTCCACCTATCTTAGTTGAACTTGTGAGTGTTGAACACTAAAGGACTTAATCTAGAAAATAAATCTATGAAGAAAAAATTAGTTGTCTAAAGGGCTAACCCACAGCTTATTATATATACTCAAAGAGGGTGCCCAAGAGTGAATTCTTTCTGAGGAATTCTCAAATGCTTTCAGGGACCAGGACCCTGGGCTTGTAGGACAGGAAGCATATTTCAGGGAATTTAATATCCGTATTTTCCAGCTTGTGGATGTTTGGCTGGTAGTTCTTTGAAACTTATTGTTTAAAATTTTAACTAAGTAAAAAACAATCTTAGAATTCTGTAGTTTTATTTCTTATTAATTGTTTTTTTGGTCTTTTTCTTCCCATGTCAGGGACTTACGATTGCAACTTAAACCTACTGAAAGTAACTTATAATAAAAAGGTAGTAATTGAGAATACAAAATTTAATTCCTTAGATATCTATTAACAAACAATAGGGAAGTAACACATACCTCTTGGAGACTTAAACTTGAATATAAAATTCAAAAACTGAAGCAGTGTCTCAGTTCTCACTTATAAAGATTACATGGTTTAATTTTTCTTTGTGTGTGTGGGTATGTTTGCTCTCTGAATAAAAGTTTAATCTGCTTATGTTTTTTTTCCTCCGACACTATGCTGGCTAGCATGTGTCTCTGGGTTTCCATAGCCCTGACTCTTATCCCATCCCAAGAGAGAATGCAGCTCAGAGATAACACCACCTAAATGCAGCTCAGCTTCTCTTATTTGCATTATTAAGTGAAATTAATTAACTCACTAGCAGACAATCAGGGGACAGGGACAGGTGCCTATCTCTGAGCTAATCAGAGTTTGCCAGTGGGTCAAGTTATGAAAACATAAAATTATAACTTAGGACTACCATTTTAGCAATTTCTATGGGCTTGATATATCTCAGAGAAGCTGGTGACAAATGAGTAAGGCAGACACTCAATTATATGTCTATGGTATAGTCTGGTATAGTCTTGCATTGCATTTGTATATTCATTCAGTCAACAAAGATGTATTATATGTATTCAGAATACCAAAGACCCTATAGAATACTCTAGAGATTTAGAATGATTCACTGTACATTTAAGTACATTATAATTTCTTATTTCCCCACTGCACTGTCACAGCTGTGCTAAAAGATTATTAAGGAAACCAGTAACTAGCCAATATATCTCATTATTAACTGCAAATCCTCCCAAATAATCTGTATGAATAGAAGAAAAGAGAAAATATCTTTTTAAAAAGACTAGTAGGGAAACATATTAGATATCAAGTAAATTGTAAATATATAATATAGAATTAAAATTTGCAATAATATTCAAGTGAACTGGTTCATTAATATTATGTCCATCAAAAATAGCATTAAAATAGTTAAATGACAGATATTACTCAAATTACTAAATCACTGTTACACTTAGGAAATGATTTTAATAAATAGATGATAATAATGATTATGGTGTATAATTCATGTATTGATACAATACATATGTCTGCTTGGTTACCTATTGATTTGAGTGTTTTATGGTTTGATGAAAGCATACATAGGAAAACACCTACTGAGGTGAATTTTATAAACTATATTTAATAGTTCATATATACTAGAATCCAGTCATCTAGTAGGTTTCAGAGCCTATTGATTTTAATTTGGAGAATATCATGAGTAAAATACTTAAAGTTCTGTAAAGTGTCTGCAGTATTTAGTCAAAAATAGTTAATAGCAAATACACAATTGTCTTGCAAAAGTAATTAAATGCACACACATACAATATACACACACAATGTTACTATGAAGCATACCACAAATTCTCTATTGCATTAAATGAGATGGAAGAGAATATATGGTATTTTATACCCAAACTCTATTAAAAATTCTTAATCTGAAATTCATTTGAAGCCTACATTTCTAAGTAATTAATATGATAATTATTTCAGGAATCCAGCTTTTCTTGGTAATTGTCTTTAGAAAGACAAACACTTAAAATAAATGGGTAGTATCAGCTATATAAATCCTTACAGTATATTATTATACTTAAAAATTTTATTCATAGCAGTTCTGTACAACCCAGTTGCTTATAATTTGCTGTAATTGCTCCTCAAATAGAGCATTAAATTTTATGGCTTCATATTTTCCTTGACTAAAAGGCTTTATTACCATAACAATGCTCAGAAAATGGAAATATTGATACCCATAACCTCTAAGTGATGTTTGGTTATTATTTAATGTAGGGATACGCAGCTTAATTCTAAATGAACCAGAAAGTGCCAAGGCATTTTTTTTTTCCTTCTTCCTAACATATCATTTCTATTGTAATAGACTTAGGACTCTTAAAGAATAGAAACATTCTATTTTATGATGCATTTTTGTGTATAACAAGGCAGAGGTCTCTGTTAATATCTGAAAAAAAAAAACCAACAGTGTTCTAATTTAAACCTTGGTTTCTTATTTTTCCACAGACTGATGCCCTTTGTGGGAGCACAGAAATTTATAGCCAAACCCCAATCTATTAGGATCAAGACATAAAAGAAAAAAATGGGTTTTAGTGCAGAGGGAAATAACCTTTTACAATATTAATAAAGGCTCTCTATACTTACTATATTTCTTTGACCTGTAATGTCAGAAATATAGATTACACCCTTAAATCATGCCCTTCTTGCTTCATACCGAATTTGCACCATTCAGCTTTATCACAAATGTGTCCAGATTTTTACAACATCTGGCACATTTATAGCAATTAGTTCTGGGCAGGCTGTAGTGCCTCCAGTCTCAATTGCACAGTCCAAGAACATACACAAATTATGATTAGTAGTGATTTATTCAATGATGAAGTAATTTATCTTAGTCATTTTAAAGCCTAAAACTATGAGTTGACAGTTGTGATTTGTGCTATGGTTTTCTTTGATATAATCAAGTTCTTTCTAAATGTTAAACCAAATGGATACAAAAAATGAAAAGCCGTTGTAATAAATACTATGCCATAGTAAAACATTCTTTATCCCGATGGGATAAAATGATGAAATTGTACCAATTAGACCAATCTTTTTCAAAATAGATGAGTAAAGTACAGTGTTTGGAACACTCTGAAAGATCTTGTAAATTTTAATTAATTCAGTTTTTATCACCAATTGGTGAAAGCCTAAAAGCTTTCTGTCATTTGTTAAGAATGTCATATATGAAAACCTCATAAAATATTTGAATTATGATTAACAGTGGTGATCTTTGGAAGCATTGAACTATGATTCATGGTTTTTCACTATCTCCTGTGTATTGGAATTTCTCCTTCTTCTATGCCTGTCTACATTTTATTCATGCTTCAAGTTCTGTGAAGTGCCTTTCTTAGTTCCTTACTTGCCCTGCTCACAGAATTTGAAATTGATTACATTTACCTTGGTCTAACTATTACTATTTCACTTACTGTTGGTAATGCAGCATTATTAGTTGAGTGTCCGTATCCCGTATACTATGTATTCCTCACCGTGTTGAGTATAGTACTAGGCACGTAGTAGGTGCTTTAAAAATTCTCACTGCTCTGTTTTGGAAGAGACATGAGTGCTGTGGTTCATTCCAGCACACCTTCAGAAGAGTAAGTCTCTTCTTACGACACACAGTGATAAAATTTGCAGTATGATCTCAGCCTTAGGAAACAATGCAGATGTCCAACAAAAATCCATTCTCTTCTTCCATCCTGCATGTAGGTGGAGACATGAGACTAGCTATCACCAGTGGAAGGAGATGTGTCTTCTCAATTCTCTTTCTACTTGCAGAGGACCCATCATTGAACTCAAAGCCCTTGGGAGATGACTGAACTACTAGATAATAGGAAGCACTGAGGTTACTACACTCATTTTGACTTTAAGTAAATGAGAGATCATCTTCCATTCGGTTAACCTACTGAAATTTGGTAGTTTCTCTGAGGAGCTTTTATTAATGTGACTAAATAGGGATCATTCTTCTTATTTTCATCTTCAAATCAGATTACTTTTATTATTTTTATAATCCTAAATAGGCTTCTATTATTCTTTCCATGATTAAGGTTTTCATTTTATGTATTTCTTTATTATGGTAAAACAAAACAAATCCTGCTGGAATTACTTTCCATGTGTTAGTAGAAAGAAATTTTTCATATCAGGACACTTCTTGCTATATGGATATTTTGATAATCAACCTGGTTTTAATGCAATGGGATTGATCTCTTGGACTCTGGGCTAAGTCCAAGCTGTTATCAGATGATTAGAGATGATCTTTATTTCTCTAGTACTGGCCACGGATTCTCACTACATCTATTCAGTTCTCAGGGATAAACTCTTGATTTTTCCTCCTTTTTTTCTGTTTTTTTCCCCCCAGCTTTTTTGAGGTATAATTGACGAATAAAAATTGTATATATGATTGACCCTTGAACAACACAGGGGTTGGGGCTGTCAACCCTCTGTGCAGTTGAAAATCCAGGTACAACTTTACAGTCGGCCCTCCATATCTGTGGTTCCTCTGTATCAGTTGTTCCTTCATATCAGGGGTTCCACATCTGGGGATTCAACTAACTGAGGATCATGCAGTACTGCAGTAGGTATTTATTGAGAAATACCCACATACAAGTGGACTCATGCAGTTCAAACTGGCTTTGTTCAAAGATCAAATGTATAAACATATTATATGTACACATGTATGTTATTATATGTATTGTATATACATATGTCTCTATATATAAAAAGGTCTACAGCATTATGATTTGATATACATATACATTGCAAAATGATTACCACAATCAAGCAAGCTAACACTTCATCACCTCACATAGTTACCATTTTTTGGTGTAGTGAGAATACTTTAGATTTAGTCTGCTAACAAATTTCAAATATACAGTACAGTATTATTAAATATAATCACCATGCTATACATTGGATCCCAGAACTTATTCATCTTATAACTGAAAGTTGGTACCCTTTGAAAAATATCTCCCTATCTCCTCTACCCCCAGCACCTGTAAACCACCATTATATTGTTTCTGTGAATTTGACTTTTTTACTTTCCACATATAAATGAGATCATCCAGTATTTGTCTTTCTGTGTCTGCCTTATTTCACTTACTATAATGTTCCCCGGGCTTATCCATGTTATCACAAATAGCAAGATTTTCTTTTTTTAAGGCTGAATAATACTCTTTTGTGCCACATATATCACATTTTCTTTCTCAACTCATTGATTGATGGGTATACTTAGGTTGTTTCCATATCTTGGCTATTGTGAATAATACTACAGTGAACTTGAGAGTACATATATCTTTCAAGATACTGATTTTAATTCCTTTGGGTATATACTCATAAGTGGGATTGCTTGATCATATGGTAGTTTGGTTTTTAATTTCTCAAGGAAACTCCATTCTGCTTTCCACAATGGCTGTGTACCAATTTACCTTCCAGCCAACAGTGTACAAGGATTCCCTTTTTTCCACACCATTGCCAACACTTGTTATCTGTTGTCTTTTTGATAAACATCATCCTAGCAGGTATGAAGTGATACCTCATTGTGGTATTGATTTGCATTTCCTTCATGATTAATGATGTTGAGCATCTTTTCACATACTTATTGGCCTTCCTTGGAAAAATGTCTGTTCAGGCCTTTTGTCCATTTTTTCCAATAAGACTTTATTTTTAGACCAATCTTAGGTTCACAGCAAAAGTGAGGGGAAGGTGCAGATATTTCCCAAATACTTCTTGCCCCGATTATCGTACATAGCCTCCATTATCAACATCTTCCAGCAAAGTGGTACATTTGTTGCAATGGATGAACCTACATTAACACATCATAATCATCCCAAGTCCATAGTTTACGTAATGGTTCACTTTTTGGTTTGTATATACTATGCGTCTCACAAATGTATAGTAACATGTGTTCATCATTGTGGTATCATACACATTATTTTCACTGTTCTGCCTATTTGTCTTCCTCATTTCCAAACCTGGAATGCAATGACCTTTTTTTACTGTCTCCATAGTTTTGCCTTTCACATAATGTCATATAGTTGGAATCATACAATATGTAGCATTGTCATATTGACTTCTGTCACTTAATAATACACAAGTAAGGTTTCTCCGTGTGTTGTCATGGCTTGATAGCTAGTTTCTTTTTAGCACCAAATAATGTTCCATTGTCTGGATGTACCACAGTTTATCCATTCACTTACAGAAGGACATTTTGGTTGCTTCCAAGTTTTGGCAATTACAAATAAAGCAGCTGTAAACATCTATTTGCAGGTTTTCGTGAGGGCATAGTTTTCAACTCCTTTGGGTAAATAACAAAAAGTACAATTTCTGGATCTTAGTGTTTATATGTTTAGTTTTGTAAGAAACTGCCAAACTGTTTTCCAGAGTGGCTGTACCATTTTGCACTCCCACCAGCAGTGAATAAGAGTTCCTGTTGTTCCACATCCTTGTCAGCATTTGGTGTTGTCAGTGTTCTGGATTTTAGCTATTCTAATAACTGTGTAGTGGTAGCTCATTGTTGTTTTAATTTGATTTTCCCTGAGGATATATGGTGTGGAGCATTTTTTCATATGGTTATTTGTCGTCTGTATATCTTCTTTGATAAGGTGTCTGTTCAGGTCTTTGGCCCATTTTAAAATCAGATTGTTTTCTTATTGTTGAGTTTTAAGAGTTCTGTATATATTATGGATAACAGTCCTTCATTAGATATGTTTTTTGCATATTTTCTCCCAGTCTGTGGCGTGTCTTATTGTCCTGACATTGTCTTTTGCAGGGCAGCTGTTTCTTATTTTAATGAAGTCTATCTTATCAGTTATTTCTCTCATGCATTGTCCCTATGGTGTTGTATATAAAAAGTTATTGTCATAAAAAGTTATTGTCACATCCAAAGGTATCTAGTCTTTCTCCTATTGTTGTCTGCTATGAATTGTATAAATTTGTGTTTTACATTTAGGTCTGTGATCTATTTTGACTTAATTTTTGTAAAGGGCATAAGATCTGTGTCTAGATTCACTTTCTGTGCATGTGAATTTCCAGTTGTTCCAGTACAATTTGTTGAAAAGACTGTCTTTGCTCCATTGTATTGCCTTGGCTACCTTGTCAAAAATGAGTTGGCTGTATTTATTTGGGTCTGTTTTTGGGCTCTTTAATCTCTTGCATGGATCTGTTTGTCCATTATTCCACCAATAACACACTTTTGATTATTGTATTATACATAGTGCCAGACCTCTTACTTTGTTCCTCTCCTTCAATATTGTGTTTGCTAATCTGGGTCTTATGTCTCTCTGTATAAACTTCAGCAACTGTATGTTAATATCCATAAAATTATTTGCTTGGATTTTGATTGGGATTCCATGGAATCTATAGGTCAAGTTGGAAACATCTGGACCTTACTGAGTCATCCCATCTGTGAACTTGGAATATCTCTCCATTTATTTAGTTCTTCTTTTATTTCATTTATCAGAATTTTATATGTTTCTTTATATAGGTCTTTTATATATTTTGTTAATTTATACCTAAATATTTCATTTTTTTCAAAGCTAATGTAAATATATTGTGTTTTAATTTCAAATCCCACTTAATCATTGCTGATGTATAGGAAAGTGATTAACTTTTGTATTGATACATTAACCTTGCATCCCACACTTGCTTTAATCCCTTATTAATTCCAGGAGTTGTTTGTTTTGTAAATTCTTGGGATTTTCTACATAGATGATCATGTCATCTGCAAACAGAGACAGTTTTTGTTTGTTTGTTTGTTTGTTCCCAACCTATATATCTTTTATTTTCCTTTTTGTCTTCTCGCATTAGCTAGAATATCTAATATGATGTTGAAAAGGAATGGTAAGAAAGGACATTTTGCTTGTCCTTGATCTTAGTGGAAAAGCTTCAAGTTTTTCGTCATTAAGTAAGATGTTAGCTATAAGTTTCTGTAGATATTCTTTAGCAAGGTGATGAATTTCCCTCTCTATTACTATTTTGTTGAGAATTCCTGTCTTAAATGGGTATTGGATTTTATTAAACGATTTTCCTGCATTTCCTTTTCCTGCATGATATGATTGTATGATTTTTTTTTCTTGTTTTTCTTTGGCCTACTGATGTAATGAAATACATTAATTGATTTTAAAGTGTTGAACTAGTTTTGTGTACATTGGATAAGTCTCTCTTCGCCATAGTTTATAATTCTTTTTATACATCATTGGATTTGATTTGCTAATATACTTTTGAGGATTTTTGCATTTATGCTTAGGAGAGGTATTGGGTGTGAAGTTTTCTTGGAATATTTTTGTCTAGTTTTTGTATTAGAGTAATGCTGGCCTCAGAATGAGTTAGTAAGCATTCCCTCTGTTTCTGTCCTTCAAAAGAGCCTGTAGAGAATTGGTATAATTTCTTCCTTAGATGTTTGGTAGAATTCACCAGTAAACCCATCTGGGCCTGGTTCTTTTCTTTTGGAAGATTATTAACAACTGTTTCAGTTTCTTTAATAGATATAGTCCTATTCAGATAGTCTATTTCTTCATGTGTGAGTTTTGGCAGATTATGTCTTTCAAGGAATTGCTCCATTTTATCTAAGTTATCATATTTGTGGTCATAGAGTTGTTCATAGTATTCATTTGTCCACTTTTAATTGGGTTACTTACTAGTTTTATTTACTCTTTCATTCATTCATTTGCTATTGAGTTATATAAGTTTATTATGTATTTTGAATATTAATTTCTCATCAGATACATGGTTTGCAAATATTTTCTACCATTCTGTAGGTTGACTTTTCATTTTGTTGATTGTTTCTTTTGCTTTGCAGAAACTTTTCAGTCTCACTTTTAAACTGACTGTATTTTGGGTATTATAGTTAAAAAAATCACTGCCAAGAACAATGTCAAGGAGTGTTTTTCCTCTGTTTTCTTCTAGGGTTTTTACAATTTCAGGTCTTAAATTTAAGTCTTTAATTCATTTTGAGTTAATTTTTGTCTATGATGTAAGACAAGGGTCTAATTTCATTCTTTGGCATATGTATAATCCAGTTTTTCCAACACCATTTATTGAAGAGATTTCAATAAATTTAATAATAATTTAATAAATGTTTCATCATTATGTATTTTTGTTGTTCTTGTAAAAGATTAGTTGACCATACGTGTGTGGGTTTACTTCTGGGCTCTCTATTCTGTCCATTGGTCAGTATACTGTTTTCATACCAGTACTGTACTATTTTGGTCATTATAGCTCTGTCATACAGTTTAAAAACAGGAAGTGTGATGCCTCCAGCTTTGTTCTTACTTCTCATGATTGCTTTGGCTATTTGGAGTCATCTGTGGCTCCATACAAAATTTAGAAATTTTAAAAAAATTTCTGTGCAGAATGTCATTTTAATTTTGACAGAGATTGAATTGAATCTGTAGATTACTTTGAATAGTATGAATATTTTAGCAATAATAGTTCTTCCTATATATGAACACACAATATCTGTCCATTTATTTGTGTCTTCTTCAGTTTTTCATCAATGTCTTTTAGTTTTCAGTGTATGGATCTTTTACTTTGGTTAAATTTATTCCTAGGATTTTTTTTTTATGCAATTGTAAATGGTATTATTTTCTTAATTTAGTTTTTGGATAATTTGTTGTTAGTGTATAGAAATGCAAGTAATTTTTATAAGTTGATTTTGTATCCTGCAACTATATTCAGTTTGTTTATTAGTTCTGACAGTTTTTGGTGGAGTCTTTAGGGTTTTCTATATATAAGATCATATCATATGCAGAAAAAAAAAAAAACCCACCAAGTTTATTTCTTCCTTTGCTATTTGGATAAATTTTATTTATTTTTCTTGCCTAATTGTTCTGGCTAGGGCTTCCTGTATTATATTGAATAGAAGTGGTGAGTGGGGGAACGATTGTCTTTTTTCTGATCTTGGTCGAAAAGCTTTCAGTTTTCCAGTGTTGAGTGTGATGTGTGCTTATTATGTATGACCTTAATTATGTTGACATACATTCCTTCTATACCAAATTTGCTGACACTTTTTTTTATCATGAAAGTATGTTGAAGTTTATAATTTTTTTATCGACATAATCATATCATTTTTATCCTTTATTCTGTTAATGTAGTGTATCACACTATTTAATTTGTGTATGTTGAACCATCCTTACATCCTGGGGTTAAATCCCACTTGATGATAATGTAGGACCCTTTTAATGTGCTGTTGTGTTTGATTTACAAGAATTTGTTGGGAGTTTTTGTATGTATGTTTAGGGATATTTACCTGTAATTTTTTGTTTCTTGTAGTACCCTTATCTGGCTTTGGCATCAGGGTGATGCTGGCTTTGTAAAATCAGTTAGGCACTGTTCCCTCCTCTTCAATTTTTGGAGGAGTTTTAGAAGGATTGGCATTAATTCTTCTTTAAGTGTTTGGCAGAATTCACTCAAGAAGCCAACTGGTCCTGGGCTTTTCTTTGTTGGGAGGTTTTTGATTACTGCTTCAATCTCATACTAGTAATTCGTCTGTTCTGATTTTCTATTTCCTCATGATTCAGTCTTGGTAGGTTGTATGTTTCTAGGAATTTATCCAGTTTTTCTAGGTTATCCATTGTGTTGGCATATCATTCTTCATATTAGTCTCTTCTGATCCTTTGTGTTTTTGTGGTACCAGTTGTAATATCTCCTCTTTAATTTAAAATTTTGAGTCCTCTTTGTCTTATGCTTGGCTTATGTAGCTAAAGATTTGTCAATTTTATCTTTTCAAAAAGCCAACTCTTATTTACATTGATCTGTTCTCTATTTCATTTATTTTTGCTCTATTTTTTTATTATTTCCTTCCTTCTGCTAACTTTGGGCTTAGTTTGCTCTTCTTTTTCTGTTTCCTTGAGGTGTAAAGTTAGTTGGTTATTTGAGATGTTTTTAATGTAAGTATTTATCATGATAAACTTTCCTCTTAGAACTGTTTTTGCTGTAGCCCATAAATTTTGTTTTTTGTGATTCCACTTCCATTTTTCTCAAGATACTTTTTAATTTCCCTTTTGATTTCTTCTTTGACTCATTGGTTGTTCAAGAGTGTGTTGTTCAGTAAATTTTTCAGGGTTTCTCCTGTTATTGATTTCTAGTTTCATGCCACTGTGGTCAGAAAAGATACTTGATTTGATTTCAATCTTCTTTAATTTGTTAAGGCTTGTTTTGTGGCCTAACATATACCCTATTCTGGAGAATGTTTCAGGTGTACTGGTGAAGAATGTGTATTCTTCTATTATTGGATGGAATATTCTATAAATGTCTTTTAGATCCATAATTGGTTATAGTGTTATTCAAGTTTGCAGTTTCCTTATTGATTTTCTTTCTGGATTGCCTATCCATTGTTGTCTATTGGTATTATTAGTATTTCTGTATATTAGTCCCTTCTATTCTGTTAATATTTGCTTTACATATTTAAGCACTCTAATATTAGGTGCACATATAGTTATAATTGTTATGTGCTCTTGATGAATTGACCTCTTTCTAATTATGTACTGACCTTCTTTGTTTCTTGTGGCAGATTTTGACTGAAAACCTGTTTTGTCTAAGTATAGCCACCCATGCTCTCTTTTGGTTACCATTCACATGGACGGTCTTTTTCTGTCCCTTCACTTTCAGCCTATGTGTGTCCTTGAAGCTAAAGCGAGTCTCTTGTGAGCAGCATACAGTTATGTGTTTTTTTTTTTTTAATCCACTCATCCACTATGTGTCTTTTGATTGGATAATTCAATTTAATTATGTTTAATTTAATTATGGTAGGTGAGGACTTAATATTGCCTTTTTGTTAATTGTTTTCTCACTGTTTTGTATCTCCTTTGATCCTTTCTACCTCTCTTGCTCTCTTCCTTTTGATTTGGGGGTTTTGTTGTTATTGTTGTTGCATTATGCTTTGATTCCTTTCTCATTATTTTGTGTTTCTACTACAGATTTTTTTTTTCTTTTTGACTACTGTGAGACTTACATAAAACATCTGGTAGTTAGTCTATTTAAGCTGATAATAATTTAACTTCAATTGCATACAAAAACTCCCTGTCCCTCATTTTGTGCTATCAATGCCACACTTTACATATTTTTATATTGTGCATCCATTAATAAGTTATTGTAGTCATAATTATTTTTAATACTCTTTCTCTTTTAACTTTTATACTAGAGTTAAAAGTGATTTGCGGGCTTCCCTGGTGGCGCAGTGGTTGGGAGTCCACCTGCCGATGCAGGGGACATGGGTTCGTGTCCCGGTCCGGGAAGATCCCACATGCCACGGAGCGGCTGGGCCCGTGAGCCATGGCCGCTGAGCCTGCGCGTCCGGAGCCTGTGCTCTGCAACAGGAGAGGCCACAACAGTGAGAGGCCCACGTACCGCAAAAAAAAAAAAAGTGATTTGCACATCAGTGGTACAGTTTAGAGTGTTTTGAATTTGACTATATACTTATCTTTACCTATGAGTTTTATACTTTCATATGTTTTCATGTTACTTAGTATCCATTCATTTCAACTTGGAGAATCCCTTTAGCATTTCTTATTTGGCAGCTCTGGTGGCAGTGAACTCCCCCAGCTTTTGTTTGTCTGGGAATGGCTGTTTCTCTTCTTCATTGCTGAAGGGTAGCTTTGCCAGGTATAATATTTTGTTTGGCAGGTTTGTTTGTTTGTTCGTTTTTTCAGTACTTTTAATAAAAAGTTTCCACAAAGGCACTTTTGTCTATAGATAGTCAAATTATGGTTTCTGTGGAGGGATGTGAATGGGAGACATCCTGTTTTACCATGTTGCTGATGTCACTCACTTATATTATTTTTATATTCAGAGAGAAACAGACTTTTGTTTGGGTAAGAACTAGTAATAGACTAATTTATTGGAATTCTTTTGTTTTTTCATCAATTATCATTTCTGTTTATTCTGTAAGAAATATTGTAGTACATTCTGAAGTGAAGTAAAAAGTACTCAAGACATAATTTTTCCCTGCTTTTGAGACACACACACTGAAGCAAAAGGAAAGGACTTTGCATTCTATGAGCATCTACTCCTGGGGTTAGTTTTCCAACCCTACCACTTAACCACTTTATGACTTCGGTTAATGTTTCCTTGTTGTCTCAATTTTCTCATCTTTAAAATAGGGATAGTAAGAGTTTATACCTTAAAAGATTGATGTTATGATTGTACATATTTTTAGAGTGTGGAATAGTGCTGAGTATATTGGGTACAGTGTGGTTCTGTGAGGTCTGTGCTAATATTTTTTTCTAGATAAGAAAGTTAAATCTCATTGAAATTGAAGAGTATGATTAATACTAATCTGTTTAGTAGGTGGAAGATTCTGGATTTAACCCCAGTTATTTTTGATGCTAAATTTCTTACTACTGTGCCTCTAATGCTGTTTATGGAAGCCCGAGTTATTCTCCTAATCACGTGGATCAAACATGATTGGCATGTCCATCTTTCTGGCAATTTCATAAAGAGGACAAATAAGTGAGTCATTATAGGCTTCAGCTGCTCAGAACTCTTCCCCTTCCCCCTCTGACACAAAAGAAAGTTAGTCGTCCTCTTCTTTTGCCCCTTATTTTAGGTAATACTCTCAGCTGTTTTTAGGTACCAGAAACATGGTGTAATTCTCTTTTTTCCCCCTCTATCTTGTCAATTTAATCCCATAATAATTCTCAAATCACACACGTACACACAAATCTGGCATGCCTTAATTCAAAGCCTTATTAGTTCTAGCCAGTACTATTATTATTCTTTACTCAGATATGTCACAAACCCCCATCCCCTATAATAACTCTTGAGTATTGCAAAATAAAAGATGTGACCTCAAAAATCTCTTGCTAATAACAAATTACTCCTGTGACTTCTCCCAAGTAGACTATTAACTCCTATATTTTAGGACCTGTTTTTAAGCTAACTTTGATGCTTCTATGCCCAGAATAGTGCTAGTAATAGTAGCATGTGTGAATAAAGAGACTCATCAAAGAGAAATTTGCAAGTCTTTTTATCACAACTCGACTTTAGCTCTAAGCCCATATTTCCCTATCCGGTCTTACCAATGAACTTACCACCTCCCCAGTAAAGTTTTAACTACTTTCATCTACCAACTCTGACATTGGCTTCCATCAACTAGAATTCATATAAGAGTCTGGCAAAGGCAGAACTTGACTGTCTTTAAGGTCATATCATTGCCAGTGTTTTTCTGTTTATCTCTTTTTGTGGATCACTTGGCTTTTGACAAACTACATTGCTTTCTAATCTAATAGCTTCTACTAATTACTGTGTTTTGTCCTCAACTTGTCTTAGGCTATTTCTAGAGTTCCTGTTTTCTGATTCTTCCCTCATTTCTGACCTGTGGAAAGTCTACATCTCTAGCTTTACTTCTTAGACCATCTCAATCCTCAGTTGCTGTAATGGCCCTATCATTATCTGTTGTTCCCTTATGCTCTCTGTAGATTTTGAAACGATGGTATATGGCTTGTGAAGAAACCACACACTTGATGTCACCTGGCTCTGTGTTGTAGTAATAATGACTGATTCTTGGGAGTGTCAGGTGAAGTTTTAAAATTTAACCAGTTATAATTCTAGAAGTTGCCAATACTAGGAATGTTTAGAATAATACGAGATATTCATGGTAGTGCTACTGTTTAAAACTGAAACAATTAAAATTGGAGTCGCTGAATGGAAGATTCCTGTTGAGGCTGGGAATGCTCAAGGTCATTAACCTACTTAAAAGAAAATCAGACTTATATTCCAGAGCTGTGTTTGAAAGAGGGCATTCATGGCCACGTTCAAGGTCATAGGTATGAGGAGTTAAGGATTACCTGAATTAACTTAATATAGAAGAGTCAGGGATTCTGTGACACAGGAAGAAGATGAAAGATGATTTAGTTTCCCCTCCTTTGGCTTTCACAGGAGTCTGTAAGTGATTACCAAGCACTGAAAGAGAATTCCTATGTAGTGGGATATGTAGACGAGGAGCCAGAAAGTTTAGTATGTTAACTGGAACTGCCTAAAGAGTTCAATTGTTAGAAACCACAAATATCCCTAGAGGAGCCTCCTCCTCTCCAGGAATATTTTTCTCCTACTTTCTTTTTAACTTGGTATTCCACATGTTTGCAGATCACCACCATCTGTAGCATCATAAAGCTAACTCCAGCCACTTTTGCTACCTATGTTTTGTCTCTCAGATACATGGCAGTGAAGAGAAAAGGTTGTATCGTGACAGTGAAGCAGACTGCCATGTTTCTGGCATATGAAGGGCCAGTCTCTATGTGACATTCCCTAAAGAGTATTTTTTTTCCCAGGAAGGAAATCTTATGCATGTCTTTGGATAATCAGTTTCAGGAGCAGCATAGTGGTCCAAACATATTCTTTCCTTTCATAATTGTTCTCAGTCCTAGTTGAAAATATCTTTCTTCCTGGTTTTGTATAGCACTGAATATACTGTCAATAAGTCATAAAAATTTCTGCAACTTGCTTCAGTTTCTATTTTTCTGCCATGCATTGCATGTCAACACAGTCAGTGAATGAGACAAGTCAGACATATTACATCAGGAGACTAAATCTCTGGGGTTGATGATATCCTTAGGGCAGGGTGCTCAATATCCTGACAGGTGCTTTTCTTAAATTAGACTTTTCCTGTGTGTCACATTGTCTGTAGCCACTCAAGAGCAGAGGCAATGGGATCAAATTGATTTTTGGACTGCTATCAAATATAAATAACAATTAACTCTCATGTCAGCTTCTAGCTGGCAAGCACAGTTGCAGAATGTCTGCACTTGAAGAAAGAATAAAGACATCCTCCTTTAGGCTGAGTGATATGAGAGAGCCATATGTCAGGATCAGAAGGATATTTCTACAACCTCACTAAAATCCTCCACCATTATATGAGACAGAACTCTAATTCTAATTGCAGGTTAGAGTCTGTTTATGACATAGAGTTCTCCTTAGGGTCTAAACTCCTTAGCTAGGCTTAAATGGCATTTCCTAACCAACAGCTACCTTTGTAGTCTCATCTCCAGCTTGGGCTCCAGATGCCATATGCTCCAGAAAAATGAATCATTGTTTTCTGAAATTACTACACAATTCTACAATTTTTACACATAAGTCTTTCCTCATACTTTTTTTGGGGGGATGCTCTGGTCTTTATTTCACAATTAACTATTCTATCATTAGATTTAGGTTTAGCTGCAAGAAAAAAAAAAGGTCTAAACAAGATTAAAGCTTATTAGCTTATTTCAAAAGAAGTTTATTAAAAAAAAAAAAAAGAGAGAGAAGGTAAACAGTCCAGGACTGGTAAGATGTGCCCATGGATATCAAGGACCTATGTTTCTTCTTACTTGTGGTCATGCCGTCTTCAATATATGCCTTCTTGCCCTAAGGTTCAATATGGCTGTTCAAGCTACAGTAACCAGAATTGAAAAGAGGGAACAAATGTATACTCACTTTGAAGGCACTTTCTAGAAATTATGCATTCCACATAGATTCACTTTTATCATGATTTACTTACATTACCATGTGTAAGGTATAACAAAAATATAATCTTCATTTTGTCCATGTGACTTGCTAACATGGTAGTTGTATTATTGAGAAAGTACCAGAGAAGGGGAATTGAGGACCAACTAGTAGATTCTGTGCCAGCCAGTTGGTGGGCTTTACCAGCTACTCCTGGACCTTGGAACAAAACAAAACAAATTAATCTCCTACCAGGTTCAAATAGAAATTTGTTAAAAGATTATTTTAGCATGATAAGAATTCATGCTCTGTCAAATCATAATTACTCATGAAAAGAGAAGGTCAAACTACAAAGGAGATGAAGATTTGTTTGTTAGATATGGGACCTTGCTCTAGATATATTCTCTTTTTTTTTCTCTCTCTGCACCCCACACACCTCGTACACAAATAGTATGAAGTTCAGTTTACTTATCTTAAAAAAAAATCAGTAGTTGTTACTTTCCTGTACTCTTCTTGGTGTTCTAGAGAGTTTTAAAATTAGTTAGTGTATGAGAAAGTGCTTTTCTAAATTGTAGGGTACATTCATTATCTTCTTAAATGATGATCAGGTAAAGAATCGACATCAGCATAATTCAACATCGTGATTCTCTTAGGATCTAAATGGAAAAAGTGATCAAAGTTCTATTAATTCACCTGTAGATCAAGAAGACTAGTATTGTGTAATTTTAAGTTCCCCTTGTTTATGTAGCAGATACTTTTTGAGCATCTATTATGTTCTGAACACTAATTTGGGCTCTTGGCTGCGACAGATATTAAGACATAGAATTCTTTAATTTATGCAGCTTATAATTGAAAGGTGAACACATTCAAATAATGATGTAATGATGTGGCATAATTACACATTGAAGGGAAAGTATTATATAAATGTAAAATTTATATAATAAATTATAAAATGGAAGATGTAAAGTTGTAGGGGTACATTAGAAAGGATGGCTTTCAGAGGCTGTGATGTTTAAATATAAATCTGAAGGCTAAGAAGGCAGTAACTATGCAAAGAGGAGCATTCTTAGGAGATCAGAACAAGATCAAATTCCAGGTACAGAAAACAGCATTTGTTAAGACCTTGAAATGAGAAGGGTCATTGGGCATTTAAGGATATTGACATGTTCACTTAACTGTTCTGGGCCTTGGGTTTCCTGATTTATAAAATAGAAATAATAATGAGTACTAATTTCTTCATGGAAAATAAAGTATAAGACATGATTTGTAAACAGTGAAATGCTACACAAACAATAATTATTCTGTTTACCTAATATAACTAATAAAGCTCTAGGGGTTTCATGCTTACTTTATGGTTTCCAGCCCCCCTGCTTTGCCCTTTAAAAGCAGAGTTAGTACTTTACTTCTACTATGCTGAGTGGTTTCATTCCTTTGTATTTAATAGGAAAGAAAAAATAAATGTTCAAGTCTTGGAGGAAAGCTAATAGAAACTACCAATCCCAGAAATATGCATAGATTTCCCATTATTGGTATCATGTGAGAAGAACCAGTCCCTAGGCTTTAAATAATCTAGATTCTCTTATTTTTTGAAAATGTTGGTGGAAAGAGGGGAGTCGCAGGGAATATATATCCAAACATTACATCTTGATCAAACACCTAGCTTCTGTATTCCCAGTTTTCTGAGTTTCATGTTTGATGCAACACAATCTGATACTGCTGCAACCTCTGCCCAGGAACCATATTTCATTGAAATCCATTTAGCATGATAGACTTCATGCCACTGTGAGGAATGCATCTGGTCACCAATGGATATTAAAGTTATTTGTAGACCACACAAAGACAATATGTTATGCCCTGAAGACCTTTAGCGCTCTTACTGTAATTAACTGCTTCTACATTTAACAGAAATCAAACAGCCAACTCCAGTGTGCTACAGCATTCAATTCAAAATAAAGCTGTCTTTCTAAACACTTTCAAAATGTGGCATGTTATTCAGAATCAACAATTGTAATGAGTGTCTACAATGCAAAAAGTGAACTTTTAGCTGCTCTCACCCAGTTTATCTGATTTACATATTCCTTACAAGCCATGTGATTGATCAAATAAAGCATTATGATCTCCATGTTGCAGCTAAGGAAGCATATATTGAGAAATATTCAATTGCATAATCATATAGCTTAGAAAAAGCAGAGCGAGAATTTCATTTGAAATTTCAATTTAAGTCTACCTTACTCTACATCCAGTGTTTGTTCTCTGATAATTAATTATCCCTCCCTTTGCAACTCTCTCCTCATGCCTGCACTGTCACATACATTCTACAGTAAGGTATATAGATTGTTGAGAAGATGTAACGGACTTGACTACTTTTGATACAACTGTCCTCATTAAAGCTATGACCCCTTAGGTCAATATAGAGAAGAGAGAAAGTTTGACTTACAGAATCATGATTTTTTAAAATTGACATTCTGATACTTTGTCAATGGAAATATATCTCCATGCTAAATCTCAGAATAAAAGTTTTATATGCTATCTCCTCCTAATTCAAGCTCGTCCATAAACAATAATAATTTTCAACCTGTACTAACAATGGGAGCCTTGAGCAGTAGAGCCAGTAGGGAAGGGTTTCGATGTCTGCTTTGGGGGAATTACTCTTCAAATATGTACCTTCTCAGGAATTCTTGACATCCAGAGATGTACAACATCCGCAGTTAGGTTAGCCGATAGCCATTTCAGTCTTCCAGAAAGCCGTTTTACTTCTCTGCCTCCTCTCTGGAGTATATAAAGTGGTGCATCAAATGTCTAAAGTAAAACAAATTTATGGATCAGATAGGGAACTTATCCTTCCTATCAATGCAGACTATTAAAAAAGTAAACAGAAAAGATGTCAGAGATATGATAAGAGCTCCCACAATCCATAGTTTACATATAGTTCAAGATATTTTGTAAAAAGTATGGCTGGAATTTCCTGTTTCCAACTAACATGACGCTGCTGTGTGGCAATTGTGGTAAGACAGTGTACAATTTCAGTATCTCTCTGCCTGGAATTTTGTTTTCAATTTTTAAAAATTTGAACAATTATGTTTATTTTACATTATTCCTCTACGTAGGCAATCTATTTGTTTTTAGCCCTGCTTCCCTCCCTCCCTTCCTTCCTCTCTCCCTCCTTCCTTCCTCCCTCCCTCCCTCCCTTCCTCCCTCCCTTCCTCCCTCCCTCTCTCCCTTCCTCCCTCCCTCCCTCCCTCCCTCCCTCCCTTCCTCTCTCCCTCCCTCTCTCCCTTCCTCCCTCCCTCCCTCTCTCCCTTCCTCCCTCCCTCCCTCCCTCCCTCCCTCCCTTCCTCCCTCCCTCCCTCCCTTCCTTCCTCCCTCCCTCCCTTCCTTCCTCCCTCCCTTCCTTCCTCCCTCCCTCCCTTCCTTCCTCCCTCCCTCTCTCCCTTCCATATTTTATTTTGGCTGCCCCGGGTCTTAGTCGAGGCATGCGGGATCTAATTCACCGACCAGGGATTGAACCTGGGCCCGCTGCATTGGGAGCGCAGAGTCTTAACCACTGGACCACCAGGGAAGTCCTGTAGGCAATCTATTGATGCAGTACTTCTTTTCCCTTCAAAGTCATATAATACAGATTTATATATAATGCAGTCATATTCTAAGTATGTTTCTCAGTGGGGAATCAATATCATTATGGATGGGACTACCATATATGTTGGAGAATATTTGACATCCCTGAATTTCCCCTCTTAAGTGTCAGTGGCATCGCCCATGCTAGTCATGCTAGTCAGCAACTCAGACCAGCCCCACACACATTTTCAACCATTCCCTGGGTCAGGGATACTACTCACTGTTGAGAGCCACTGCACCAAATTTTGAGGAAGACACCACAATATTATTAGAATGGAAGCAAAGGAATCTGAAGACAGGGATTATATTAACATGAGACTGAAGACAGCTCACATTTTTTCCCTCAGGAGAAATGAATCTTACTGTACAGTACATGTCCTTGTTTAAAGAGCATAGCAGAAGAGAGAAGGGATAGATGTGAAAGTCTGCTACCTTTCATTAATTGTTTGATTCTTTGGGTTTCCCATGGTTGACTTCAGTTCTTGGAAGAATTATGAGCACTGAGTTTTAAGACCCAAAAAGTTTTCTATCAAATTAGACAGATATGTTTAAATTATTCTTAAATGGGAGAAGTTGTGTACATTGTAAATTTTCTCTACAAGCAAGGAAAGGTAGGGGATGTTGAGGCAAAAGCCAATGTGTAAAATAGTGAGAAAGCCAGTAGAACAGAATTTATACTAATGCACTAATTCTGAAAGACTAAAAGCCTGAGAAATTAACAGAAAGGTCATGAGGAGTGTCAAGTCCATGAAATTGGGAGACAGAGGTAAAGTACTCAAACTGGCAAACGAGAAAGGGGAAGGCAGTAGTTAATGTAACTGAATCATCAGAGGTGGGTAAGGATAGGTTAAGGTTACCAGGATAGAGATGATTAGAATATTGGCAGCAAAAATACAAGATGTGGGGCTTCCCTGGTGGCGCAGTGGTTGAGAGTCCGCCTGCCGATGCAGGGGACGCGGGTTCGTGCCCCGGTCCGGGAGGATCCCACGTGCCGCGGAGCGGCTGGGCCCGTGAGCCATGGCCGCTGGGCCTGCGCGTCCGGAGCCTGTGCTCTGCAACGGGAGAGGCCACAGCGATGAGAGGCCCGCGTACCGCAAAAAAAAAAAAAAAAAAAAAAAAAAAAAAAAAAAAAAAAAATACAAGATGTGTACTGCTAAAAAGATGTGAGTGAGGAAGGACCAGCAAAATAATTGGGAGTTAGCTTATGGGAGAGTACATCAAAGACCCCATCAGGTAAGAGCTGGAAGGAAACAAAATTAAGAAGGTTGGGGGTTTTGAGTAAATGCCTAAACTAGGACTGGGTCTGAATCTCACAGGTAGGGTGTACTGAATACCAGCAGCATCCCTCTCTCTGGGGGTTTGTTTGAAGGACAGGCCCTAGACCACAACTGCTGAATTAGAATCCACATTTTAACAAGATCCTAAGGTGATTCATATACATATTTAAATTTAAGGAACACTGAACTAAAGTGGCTCTAATCAAGTTGGTCAATCATGTTACTCCATCAAGTTTTTCTTCACTTTCTTAATCATAACCACCTAGTTATTCAGACAAAACCTAGGAATCACTCCTAGGTCTTTTTTCCCATCTTTTGCAGCTATGCAATCAGTAAATTCTGTCTAATCCAAAATAGTTTTGTGTGGCCTTTCTCTGTCATCCTAGTTCTGGCTCGGCTGTCATTACCTTAGTTTGGACCTTGATTGTTTCATAACTAAACTCTTGCAAGGGTATCACAACTGGTCTTCCTGCCTCCCAGGTCTCCTCAGAGTCATTGTTCTAAGGCACAGATTATATCATATCCCCATCTCCCTAGGAGCTTACATGGTTCTCTACTAAATAAAGAAGAGATTGAAAACTTCCCAGTGCAGTAGAGAGGAACCTTCATTATCCTGCCTCACGTCTCCATCTCCTTTCTATATTGTCTTTTCTGCAGCCACGCCTGACTTGTCAGCTCCCTCAGTGTCTTTCTCTTTCACAACTAAGGGTCTTTGCACATGCTATTATTTCCACCTACTTGACCCTCTGCCTTAACTTGGATTGCTCTAAAGCAGACCCTGAGATATGCAGATAGACATTTGCGTGCAGATGGTTTATTTTAGAGGTGGTCCCAGTAAAGAGATGGTAAAGGGAGACAGGATATGGAGAAGAAAAAAGAAACAAAAATCAAAAACAATGGTGTGTTTTTGAGCTGGTTCTTTCTTGTCTCATCAGAAGATAGACATATAGATATTTACCCATTGACTTATATCCCTCGTTCTTGGAAGGCATTAATTTCCTTACTTTTGGGTTTCCTCTAGGTATAGCTGAATAGCTTTCTGCAACTATAAAAAAGTAAAGTAGAGCAGTGAGGCCCTGTGGTAGATGCATGATGTGGAGAATGGGCAATAGTGCATGGCCAATACACCTTAGCTGTGTTGAGACCAGGTGGCTTGAGATATTGCTGTGAAGCATATCACACAGGTCCGCTGCATGCTCCCAGAACACTGAAGCATTCTGTTATCTTGTGTCCTGAGTAAGTATACTTGCTTAAAACTGTAGCTCTGTAGTCATGGGTTATAGTATAGTCACTGACTATATCCAGCTCCCTCAGTACACAGAGGATTACATGATATTGGTTTGCAGTTTATAACCAGATTATAAACTGGAAGAACACAATATAATTTTGATTTCACAAGAGGAAATTGTTATGGGTTGAATTGTGTATCCCAAAAAGATGTGTTGAAGTCCTAACTTCAGTACCTCAAAATGTCCTTACTTGGAAACAGAATCATTGCAAATGAAATTAATTAAAATGGTATCACACTGAAGTAGGGTGGCCCTTAATCCAATATGACTAATGTTCTTATAAGAAGAGAAGACAGAGACACAAAGGGAAGAGAGCCAGGTGAAGACAGGTAGAGACTGAAGTTATATTTCCACAAGCCAAAGAATGCCTAGGGTGCCCAGAAGCTAGAAAAGGCAAGGGTGCATCATCCCCCAGAGGCTTCAAAGCGATTACAGCCCTGCCAACATCTTGATTTTGGACTTCTCATTTCCAAAACTGTGACAGAAAAAATGGCTGTTGTTTTAAACCATCCAGTTTATGTTACTTTGTAAGGCAGCCCTGGGAAACTAATACAGAAATTATATATTAGGAAGTGTGTGTGAAAATCAGTAGTGCTTATTAAATCATAAAGATTCCATGGAATTGGAAAGAACTAGGTTGAATTCTAGAATATCTGGTCCCATCTACAACCTTCTCGCGTTATACATCAGGACTTTGCAGCTCAGAGAAATTAAGCCACTTACCGAAGAACACACAGCTAGTCAGTGACAGAGCCTGGACTAGAACTGGGAATCTTGACTCTCGGTCCAGTGTACTTTCTAATCTGCTGTATGCAGCAATGAGCAAGTCCTGACCTCCCAGATCCAGCTTCAGTCAGATTTGCTTACCTTATACTGGCAGGCTGGTGGAGGTTGACCTAAACACCTGCAGTTTGTAATTGTCACAGAATAAGAATACTCTTTTCACTACCAAAATGCTAGAGCATGGGGTCTAAGCATAATTAATGCAGTGGTAACCATGGCACCCGTGTAATTTAATTACCACTCTTTTGTGAATATTTTAAAATGAAATTGTTAAAAGATCAAGCAGCACATTCAACATTGTATGGCTATAGACATGATAAGTAGCTTTTTAACCGAAAACGTTCTGTTCCTGTAGGGAGTTGATTATTTTTTATGAGTTAAAATTTAATTATGGTATTGGATACATAAGTATGTTTCTTTAATATATTACTATGCTTCAAGAGTTAAATATGTCAGAAACATTTTACCTTTTAATTTACAACTCTGACCAGTCACCTTGCAAAGCTCAGCTACAATTTCACCACATTTTATATATTTCCAATTACAGAAAGCCCCACGTACATACAATATTCAAGGAGGTCTTGCGCAGAAAATAAAGAAGTCCAGGAGTTTTGTGATTTGGTATTGGAGTTATATGAAAGAATAACAGCATGTGGATCAAACCACTTATATATAAACACTGATGTACCTATGAAGTGCCAAATTCCATGCCAGGCAGTTAAGATCCAAACAGAAACAAGCTGTTTCAAAGCTTGCTCAAAGCTTCAGTACTAAAAGTGTGGTCTAGGGATCAGTAACATCAGATATCAGCATCACCTGGGAGCCTGCTAGAAATTCAGAATTGCATACCCCACCTTTGACCCTTGGAAGTAACATCTGTACTTTAACGGGGCCCCCTTGTAATTCTGTAAGAACATTAAAGTTTAAGAAGCCCTGATCTAACGAACTCACAGTCCAGTAATGAACAAAAACTTGTAAAATATATATGGCCACTTTTACTAACCACTTACTACTCTGTCAGGGCATAAACACAGAGCCACTTCCCGTGGTACATTCTGGACCCAGATAACAAATATATATGGCCACTTTTACTAACCACTTACTACTCTGTCAGGGCATAAACACAGAGCCACTTCCCATGGTACATTCTGGACCCAGATAACAAGGGCTTCTCCCTCAAAAATCCCAGAATCACCAGCGCTGCCTGTTTTTCCCTGGTGAGCAAGAACCCATGACCCTTATGAAATGATTATGAAACACTTTAACTTCTGTTTTAGTTTGGATTCTCTCAGAAAGATACCCTACCAAAAAAAAAAAAAAAGACCTGAATGTAAGTAATATATTCAGAAGCAATTCTAAGAAACTCTGGTAGGAATGTAAGAAAATGAGACAAAATGGAGGAAGGTAAAACTGGGTGTGTTATCAAGCGAGTTACCACTGTAGGTAACTATAGCTTAATTCTATTACAGTACTCTGGCAAAGAGTGCAAGTTCTTCCTTTGGAGTTTTCTAATCTAATCTAATTTAAAGGAGCTACTTATATATAAACTCTTGCCAGCCATTGGTCAAAGACTATTCCTGGGTGGTGATAGTATTCTAACACTTCCATTCTGCCATGCATAGAGTAAAGCAGGCTCCACAGCCACTCAGGACAGAAGTTGCAGGTGCTGGTAGTTGTAAGTTGGCCTTAGAGAAAGACAGGTTAGAAAAGAAAAATACGTAAATGCCTCCTCCCAAGAATAACTCCTTTAAAATGGAAATGAAGGAGAAAAAAAAAACTTAATAAAAGTGTTCATCTCTCTAGAGTTGTGAATGTGGAAAGAGAAGGAAAAAGTGATTTTACAGGTGTACTATAGAGAGGATTTGACAATCTAGTGGAAGGTTGAGTAGACTCCCTTTAAAATCTTCATATCCAGGTTTGATGAATTAGGAAGGATATGAGTTAGTGTCTGAATATGCGGATTTATCCCTTCACCACTCTATATAGGCTTTAAGCAATTTGTTTAATGTCTCTGACTTAGTTTGATATTCAGTAAAACAGACTCTTAAAGGTTTGGTACATGGTTAATGGCATTCAAACTGAGTTCCACAGAGCCTAGGATTTATTTATTGGAAGCATCTCAGAGTTCTCTGGAGGCGGTAGGAGCAAGACCAAATGATTGGGGCCCCAGGATCCCATCTTTTTCCATTCAAAATAGCTCCATTTGACTGTGTTACTGTTGAAATTACAGAATAGATTCAAGAGCAACAACAAAATTTTATGAGGTAACATTTTTTTCTCCTAAAAAATATTTGCAAATCAATGAAATAGTGCATTAAAAGACTGCTCTATGATCTCTGTATCATTATAGAAATGCGATTTATAATTCTCTGCATTTGAGGATAGAGGGTCGTGCACATAAAAACACAACCCATTGTTCAAAATAAATGACATTTTTTTAAAGTGCAATAACACTATAGAGTTATTTGGAATTTCTGCCTCCTAGCATTTCCCATTCAATCATAATTACTTCCTTTAAGATAGGCTCTCTAATGCTCATGTATAACTACCAGGGTTTTAAATGTTAATACAGCAAATGTAAAATGGAAACAGAGGGCTTTCAAAGTCATATTTTTTGGATCAAAGCAAGTAATTTTAGCCTGTGAAAGTATATTTTAATAATTACTTAGAGAATGTTGGTACACCAAATGTTAAAGTTGGTGTTATATTTACAAATTATCTGGTCTTTTCTTTAAATTTTTGATGATAAACACAAACAAATACCCAGATTGAGAAATTTCATTTGTTTATTTTTCCACTTATTCAGCAAAGATTTATTCATATTTTATAATATTTTACCCACAGGGTTATGTGCACAGAAATCAGATGATTGCCAAACAGTTGCACCTTGAGAGCCCACTCTACAGAGGACATATATATAGAAAACTAATGTATTATAAGGCAATTGAGAAGTTATAAAACAGATTTGGGTTTCTGAGGTGTCGTAAGGGAAGAGCAATGAATATGGAGGAGTCCTAGATGAAATTGTAAATTGTCTGGGTAGGCAATGATCTCATGATAAAATCGAAGCCCCCTAACACTCACTGTGGGGGATGACAGCTGGGGAAACTTTAAGGCCCTTGTTTAGTCTTAGGGATATTTCTTTCCTAGTCTAGGTTCTTTGAACACCTTTTCCCATGTTAAAGGCTCCCAGGATTCCACCTCTTACCTGTCCTCTCTAGAGCCCCTTCAACACCTACTCTGACTGTGGAGTGAGAAGCAATTTGCATAACAATAACCTTGTTTCCTTCTTTTCCAAAGGAACTCTTCACACCCGTTTGTTTAAATACTTTTCTTTCTTCGTTTTTTTTTAAGAATATATAAACTACATAAACCTACACTTTAGACTATGTTTTTGGATTCACTTAGGTTGTTCCACAAAGCCTGGCATATTCCTAATTTTCAATTATTAGGTCTAAGAGAAAGTTCATAAAATGCATCCCCTGGCTTTTAAACATTTTCTAGGTCTTACAAGATTCTTCCACTATCTATTCGTAGCAGACATCTTTAGGTAGGACTACCTGTGCATTTGAATGTCATAAAACTTCAGATGGGGTATACAGTTTAATCCAATGGTATCATCAGAATGGGGGTATTCAGCTAATCCTTAATAATTTATATTTGACATGATCTGGAGTTACGTGGTTTTCACCGCAGTGTCCTTTTGCGATTCATGCAACAAAGCTGCTCTTAAAAGTTCTTCCAGTTATGAGATATGGTTCTATAAGAATCTATAGGATCATACAGTATCAAAGAAATATTTATAGCTTATCAAGGGTATTTGGGGGACACGGAATAGAAACCCATTCAAATTTGCTTAAGCACAAACTACTTAAGATTTGTATGTTTTTTAATATGAAATAAATTATATCTCTTGCCCCTATATTCCAGCTTAAAATGCCCATTTCACTCTCAATAGTATCCTCCTTCATATGAGAAATTAAGGGTCATCCTATCAATCAAGGTGGGATGGGAGATTTAGTATAAGAATATGGGAGGAATTTAATAAGACTATGAGATATTAAGGTAGCAATCTCTCATATTCACCCTATCCATTCATCCATCCATCTAACTTCTATTTATAGCTCCCTCTCTTTCATCTTCTTTATGTATAGGCAGAGAGCTTTTCCAAGGAAAAGTGGAGAGTCAGTGAATCTGACAGTCATTCATTGTACAAAAACTTCTGGAGCCTTTATAGTGCCAAATATTTTGCGAGACAAAAAATAAGCAACGTAAAATAACACATTTTTTACCTGTGTGATACTCAAAGTTTGGTGGAAGAGCCAGATAAACAGAGAATTAACTACAATACAGAATGCCAGGTTTCTCAATAAACACAAGTACAAAGTGACAAGGAACAGAGTAGAGGGGGATTCAAATCAAACTGAAGCAGATAAGGGATCTGAAATTTTATTTGAGCAACTATTAGGCATAGTTTCAATGAGGAACATTCTAGAAACACTCCAAAAAGAAATATATTGGTGGTATTGGGTAAAGTACATTTGGAAGACTTTGTTATATTTTCTTTTTGTTTTTTGTGTTAAATCAAAAGGTATATAGCAGTAATTGAGTTTCTAATCACTTGGAGTGTTCAAAAATAGCCAGGAACCCCAACTCTTTGGAAAATATATTTGATTGCATGCAAATAAAATCTATAATGAGATACCACCTACCTTTACCCTCACCCACACAATGAATAAAATTGAAAAGATTGTCCATACCAAGTGTTGGTGAGTATATAGGAAAACTAATACTTTCATCCATGACTTTTGGAAATGAAAATTGGTAGTACAGTTAACTTGGGAAATATATATATATATATATATATATATATATATATATATATATATATGTTGTACACACACATACATATATAACCTGACCCAGTAATTTCACACTGGGTATAAACCCAACAGAAATAATTACTTATGATCACTTTTTCTACATGTACAAAACTATTTTAATAATGTCACATATAACCCAAAATTTGAAAAACTATGAAATAAATTGTAATATAGTTATAATATAAAATCTACACAGTGATAAAAAATGATGGGCTACTGCTACATGTGGCATCATAGATGAATATCTCAGATATTGAAGGAAAGAAGCTAAACACACAGTTTCATTTATATGAACTCAAACTCATGTGTGTTCAGAATTGTTCTTTGCGACAGCGATAACATCTTAGGGGATGATTGAATGAGTTGAGACAAGAAGACACCTATCAGAGTGATGGAAATATTTTGTACCTTGTTCTGGGTGGTCGTTACATGAATGTAAACATTTCTTAAGCTGTACACTTAAGGTTTGCACAATTTACTATATATAATACCTTAATTAAAAAAGAATAGTCCACCATGTTGTTAGAGGGATTAATTTATTCATCTAAGCATTCAGAAATCCTGAAAACAATGTTAATCACAAGGCATATGAGCAAAGGAGATAATTGATGTTTTCATAGGGAAATTAATGGAGGTTGGAAGATGTTACAGTTCAGGTCAATTCAATGCTGAAATGCTGTGTTTCTACATGAGATGCAGAACCCACTTACACTTTCCATTCAAAATACAAATATACACTTGCTGAACACCTCATGAGTACCAGGCACCGTACTGGGGGCTGCAAATTCAGAGGGGGAATAGAACCACCTGTTCTCTTACTTCAGGGAATTCCCAGTTCATTTACACCTACCTGATGCTCTTGTCAAAATATCCACTTTGTATCCCCCACTGATTAAGGAATGATGGTCACCAGTCATATCTGCCATGTTTAAATAGCTGTAGAAACAAAGATATATTTCAAACTCAGTATTCACTGTCAATTGTTTTATTATGTTATCAACATCTCTTATTTTCCCTGAGCATATATGTCATAATCATTGAATGTTTAGGGGAAACATACATCTTCAAAGCCAGAGTAGATAAGTCTATAAAACTAAAACTGGCTTGATGAACAAATCCAGAAGAATGCTACTAAACCTTTAATAAAGTATGTCTTTTGTCTCTATTTTAAAATCATTTAGAATGTTTAAGAACATATACAAATGAATGGAACCAAATTTAAAATTGAAATCCAATAAATACTTTAGTAAAATTGATAGCTCTAATTTTTCTCTAAAGTATGCATTTTAAGTTTGTATTTACAGTAATTAGTCTCCCTCTCTGAGAATGATATCTGAGTATAATGCCTTCACATACGGCTTTCCAAATAGTAGTAACATGCCTCTGAAAGATCTAGGCAATAGGAAAGAAACTCTATAAATTCCTCTTCGCACTGTGCATGACGGACACCAGAAGACCCCGTAAGCTGTCAAGAACTGCCAAATAATAAAAGGGAAAATGATGAAAAAAAATGGAACCTTGGAGCTGATGGCCTAAAAGCCAAAATTTCTCCTGGGATTTCTGGATACAAAAGAGAGGTTTCAATACTTCCCGAAGAACACCAGATCACATTAACTTATTCAAATATGAGGTCAGATTTCAGTGTTTAGGTTTAAAGCTGTCCCATATATGCCTCGATAAAGGAAAAAGAACGTTACAAATGACACCTTTGAATAAATTCATTTTAATCCCTTTCTTCTTTTTGATGTAATAAAAATAGTCTTGTCATGTAGCTACGATTGCATTTAATGGTTGTCATTTACAGAAATGGAAAAATGATATCTGAGTATAATGCCTTTAAGTATGGCTAATAGCCTTTTTACATACGGAGAAAAATACTTTTACATGAATAAGACCATTGCTTCATGATGATGATGATTGAAAATTCAGCAGCTTCTCTTATTATAGAGTAATGATAAGAACAGCTTCATCTCTTCTCTGTCATTTATGTTAAAAATTGGTAATCCAAGCAAATCTGTATCCCTAATGTTTGTTGTAACCCCATTAGTTCTCAGACAAATCCTTAGCAAAATGTCTTGCCTATTTATTACCACTTTACCTGATTTTAATCTCATATTTTAAATAATAAAGATGTCTCAATCTGTTATATTTTCAGATGACCTAGTAAATGTTTTTTCCCCCATTAAGCATTTCTTAAGCACATAACTTGTCACTTCTGTACTAATTTGCTGTAACACTCGTTGATAAGTGGACATTAATTAATGCTAAATTACAATGGAATTTTTATGGAATTACAGGTGACATCCGCATCAGCACCAAATGAGTTCATCATGATTAAACTTATTACCATTTCTAATTAACCTTGAGTGCCCCTGGATGTTAACTGCACACAAGGCAAGTGTATATGCAGCCTGCAGGTCCTATGGAAAACAAACATTACACATCACACAACCTTTAAAATAGTTTAAGAAAGAACGGCTTAGGACACATTTGTACTTATTGCAAAGGATCATAAAATGGAAGTATCAATAATAATCTGAAGACTTCGAGCAACAAAAGTTTTGCTCTCAAAACAGAAGTCAGAAAGATGCTTTCCACAAATCGAATTTGCTTTGAGTGTCATAGGCAGTCATATGGAGAAGGTTTATTTTATTCCCCATAATCAAATTAAGACCTGTTCCTTACCTACCCCTTCCCTCACTGCTAATAGCAAAGTTATCTCTGATGATTGTTGCTAGACTACAAACCTTAGGCCTAGAATCTCTTTATAGCCTCCCGTGTGACAAGGGGACGAGAGGCACGGAGCAGAACTGAACTGATGTACATACCTGTTTCAGATTGAGCTACTGGAGTGGATTCCAGTATGTAGCAGGAAGTGAAAGAGGGCAATCATAAACAGCTCCTCATCCTGGAAGCACCTTTTTCTAACCATGAAATGTGCTGCTCATCCTGCCTGCTGTAGGGAGCATAACTGACAGACATTTCCAGCTGCTCTCCCACTGGATCTACTACTACATGTGCTCCAAAATCAGCCATTGACTCAGCATGACAGTGATACTAGTGCAGGATCGTTGCAGCAAAACGTGGGACTCCTCCAGAGGGCACCTTCTACCTGAAGACTCCCAATGTTTTAACCAAAACTTTGATGAAATTGCACTGCAGTTCAAATCATTGCTATACCATTCTCCTTCCTCTCCCTTCTCTTTCACAGGGATCAAAACTTCATCCCAATCTAAGGGCTCTCTGATTTTTTTCAGCATATCAGTTCTCATCTTGGCAACTGTTTCTTGAAAGACCCAAGCTAATCCACCTACTCATTAGTAAACAGGACCCAGAAAATATTCTAAGTTCTGATAAATGAGTGTAACAACATGTTTCCAGAGTGATTACCTAGAGGAGAAGAAGGCAAAATTCTTCAAAATGTATTGGGTTGGCCAAAAAGTGCCTTTGGTTTTTAAGTAAAAATAAGACATTTTTCATTTTTACCAAGACCTTTATTGAACAACATATTCATCATTTGTTCCACTACCTTCTGCCATTTTTCAGGCAACTTCATGATTCCATCTTCCCAAAACTTTATCTTTTTGAGCAAAGAACTGTTCCAGGTACCTTTTACAGTCTTCCAGGGAATTGAAATTTTTTCCATTGAGAGAATTTTGTGAAGACCGAAATAAATGGAAATCCGAAGGTGCGATGTCTTGTGCATATGGTGGGTGAATCAGAACTTCCCAGCCAAGCTGTAACAGTTTTTGCCCAGTCATCAAAGAAACATGTGGTCTTGCATTATCCTGATGGAAGATTATGCGTTTTCTGTTGACTAATTCTGGACGCTTTTCATTGAGTGCTGCTTTCAGTTGGTCTAATTGGGAGCAGTACTTGTTGGAATTAATTGTTTGGTTTTCCAGAGGGGCTCATAATAGAGGACTCCCTTCCAGTCCCACCATATACACAGCATTGCCTTCTTTGGATGAAGACCAGCCTTTGGTGTGGTTGGTGGTGGATCATTTCACTTGCCCCACAATCTCTTCTGTTCCACGTTACCGTACAGAATACACTTTTCATCACCTGTCACAATTTGTTTTAAAAATGGAATGTTTTCATTACGTTTCAGTAGAGAATCGCATGTGGAAATATGGTCAAGAAGGTTTTTTTTGCTTAACTTACGTGGAACCCAAACATCAAAGCAATTCACATAACCAAACTGGTGCAAATGATTTTCACCTCTTGATTTGGATATTTTGAGTATGTCGGCTATTTCCCGCGCGGTATAACATTGATCGTTCTCAATTAATGTCTTGATTTGATCGCTATCAACTTCAACTTGTCTGCCCGACCATGGAGCATCGTCCAGCAAGAAATCTCCAGCATACTTCGAAAACCACTTTTGATGCATTCAGTCAGTCATAGCACCTTCTCCATACACTGCACAAATCTTTTTTTGCATTTCAGTTGCGTTTTTACCTTTCTTGAAATAATAAAGCATCATATGCTGAAAATGTTGCTTTTTTCTTCAATCTTCAATATTAAAATGGCTACACAAAAATTCACCGATTTTGTAAGTTTTTTTTTTTTTTAATGCACATTGATGTGACAGCTGTCACAGTACAATCTAACAGAATTATTTCAAATGAAGTTAAAGACAACTAAGCACTACTAGAGCCATCTTACAGAAGAAAACAAATGAACTCTTTGGCCAACTCAGTACTTGGTGGTTTCAAAGAAAATATAACCAGAGAAGTAACAACTTTATCTTGCTGGCAGCTATTAAAATGCCTCTACTCTACATTGCTCGGCATAATGTGGGACTTGTCCATATCAAAACCCAGTTCTTGATAAGTTGTCAACTCAGTTTAGGAGCAAATATTTTACTTTCTTCATCATATCAGAGTTATATATCCATATGCCAACCAAAAAGCAGCATATTTTATACATTTCTCTTTTGTAGCCTAATATTATTAAAACTCTCAGTGGCTCCATAAATCGAGTGATACCTATATTAGAAGAATGGACATTTTTATTAAAATTTAAAGACACTTAACTCATATGGTATTGAATAAAAAGAATTTTATTGCTGTCATATACATTTGCATATTACAGTTTTCAACAGCCAACAGGCAAGAAGTGCTACCTAGAAAGCTCCATTTTCTTGGGTGAAATTTCCCTGAGGGATATGTTAAAATCTTGAATTCAGGCAACTCTATCCTCACCTTTTTTTTTTTTTTTTTTGCAAATCCTTTAATATCAAATCTTTCTTATTTTCATAAACCACAATGTGTTGGATGTTAAAACCATCCTGTTTCATGAAGCTAGCTTCACCAGTATTTTTGGTTTCAGACATTCTATTTTATGATACTCATACTCACACCTATCACATAGTACACCTAATCACCTGATCACAGATTATTGGCCCTTACTATCACCCTATTTAATATAGATTTTATTTAGCTAGTGCTGTCTGCTCTGCTCTCCTGAAATAATATTTATGGATAGTATATCCTACCACACTAGTTAGCAAAGAAAAAAAATGGAATGCCCTAAGTGTAATATAAAAGAGAAATAAACAAAAAGTTACTATAAAATCATTTTTTAATATGGAGATGACTGAGCATAACTACACTAAAACAGAATAAAGTAACTGAGTGCTTACCTCTAAACACAGAAATATTATCAGTGTAACAGCTACAAAACCAGATTGCTACAGTTGGGTTGTGTTGGTGACTAAATCAGGACAAGCAGTATTGCTATAAAAAAAGTTGTTCTGAAATAATGAATAACTCTTGCTAAACCTCAAAACCAAACAAAGTAAATATTTCCTCACTATACCTAGTAGTTTTTCTCCAGAATTTAGTGCATATTAGACTATATTGCATTATAGATTCAAATGATTATAAATTATATATAGTTTTATACATATACACATAATATACATAAATAAATTATATTTCCTCCTTGAATGATCAGAGAGAGATTCACAGGTTATGTTGAATATGGGAAATATTTTTTGGGGGAAGAGGGCTGCCCCACAATTTAAATGAAGGTAGAGAGTCACAATCAATGTGCAATGAAAAATGTCTTCATATATTTTTGAACACCATTCCAGAATATGGTTCTTCCCTTGTTCAGAATGTTTATCCTAGTTTATATTTAGCCCTATTTTTAAAGTTCGAATTAAATCCCTGTCCTTATTTGAGAAAGCATAAGGCCAAATAAGTGGGAAACATATTTTGGATATATAGACGACTTATTCTTAGTTGATTATTTGTATCACTTTAAAATAATACAAAATTATTACGAGTCTAAAGGAAAGCAATACAGAATTATTCACACCTTATAGATTTCTAAGTGTTATGTAGACACATTTTATCACCTCAGCTTATGGTAAAATCTCTTCCGCTTTTCTTTTTCCCATTTCTCTTCATTTTTCTCTGAGGTGGCAGCCTAGAGACATCCCACCTGGTTTTCTGCATTAATATTATCCTGGCAGAATCTCCAATTAGTTATTGCAACATACTAACAGTATGCTAGCGTGATGGCGTACCTATTGCAAAAAATATAAGTGAAGCTTTCATCTAAAACTTCCTGTAGAGCATGACCGATGGTTCCTTTCTCTTGGACGTTGTCTGTCCTCTCATAATTGTTTATATGCAGACTTATTTTTATGTCAATCATCTGATTGGATTATCATCAATTTCACACTACAGGTCAGGAGGGCACAAGAAACCTCCTGCCACAGTTTTATTTTGTAATAGAGTCAGTACCTCTCCAGACTGCTGAAATAGGGTAAAAGAATTTGCTTTTAATTCTAGGACAAATTAAATTTTAATTGCCTGTTAAAACACAAATGTCAAAAGCAAATCTTAAAGGCAGGGTTGCAGTCCTCTCATATATCATGCTTTAGACCTATTTGCATGCAAATTAATTCTTTTCTTTATTTTAAATACATCTTTTCACAGGCAACATTAACGATTTATTTCAAAACATTATACGGTTATACGACCTTACTCTGTGTGTGTGTCTGTGTGTGTATGCAGCAGAGACAATCAACTTTTTATTTTAAAATATAAAAGTTCTTTCATATATGTATTCAGTCTAACAGCAGATAATTATCTCAGGTGAATGTGGTTCTTTTTAGCTGAAGAGTAAAATCATACACTATGTGTAATCAGATTTCAGAATTATTTTGGCCTTGAGTTATTGCCCTGCCCAAACATTAGTATGTTTCTGATGTGCCTTATCTCCCTTGCAGTTCCTATTAAAGTGGCCTTATTTTGGAAATGACAAGGTGATTTGGTAGGCAACAGGTTGTGTTCTGCTGGGTCCTGTTTGGAAAGACATGAAAGTGAAAAATAAGGTATATATTCTTAAGATCTTAGTAGTGCTGATGTGAACATAATTATTTAGTTTCATTCAATTATCATTCAAATATGGCATGTAATTGTGAAACTTATGGAACTATGAAAGTGGAAATTTATAATGATGCAGGCTTAATTTCATTAATTTAATGCATAAAGCACATATTACACAGAGACAGACATCAAATTAAAAACTCTCAGACTCTAATTAGCTTTAGAAATCTCTTATGTCTAATTGATATGGCTGTCATAATTAATTTAAATAATGATTTCAACCTGGCTGTGATGGAGAAAAATACCTCATTTATTAATAATCTTTAAGGGAAATAACATAAGATACGGACATATCTATATCTGTCTAGATAGAGATAGAAGTAGATATAAATATAGATATCCTTCTATTCAGTATAGCCAATGAATCACCTTAGAAATATAGTTTGAAAAGCTTGATTACTATGAGTAAATTATCATTGTCATATTAAATAGTGCTATGATTAACCCAACTTTTTAAAATTCATAGAATATTCAGAACATTTATTTTAATCACTAGTTCTGAATCACTTCTACCAAAATTATGCAAGTGAAATATTTGACTGATTGAAGAATTTTTCATAGAATTCTAGCTTTAAGAGATATTTTAACGAAAAGGATAGATGATAGATGATACCAGATAGACAGACATAGATGGATAGAAATAAAATGTTGGTAAAAAATTAACAGGTTGATGAATCAAAAATATAAATCTAGGCCTAGGCTGTGATGATGGAGAATAATTAGTTATGAAAAGAAATAAAGTGTTAATTTTAGTTTTAAAGCATTGCAACATGTTCGATCTGTTGATCATCTGGATACGTCAGTATTTATGAAAGTGCCCTTTTGGCTGCACAGTGACTACCTGCGCATGGGTATGCTTATCCAGATCTAGAATATGGTCTCAAATTGGATGGATCTTGATTAAAAGTATATGTCTACATTATGTCTCCATTAGACACTAGGTAAAAGCATTTGTTTAGATTCAAGATGACTGTTTTAAAGAAAAGGAAAAGAAAAAAATGGGCAGTAGACATCTTATTGCTTCACTGATAAAAGAAACTTAAGATAAACATCGCAGTCTCATCATGTAGCTTGCTTGGAGTATGGTTATATCATATGGAAGAAATGGAGACCTTCAAATGAAAGACAACACCCTATAACTCAGAGGCTTTGCATAAACACAGATGAACTATCTTCCAAAAATGATGAAAATGCATAAGAACTCACCAGCACGTTTCTTCCTTTGGGATACCAGTATGTGACCTGAGTCTTCCAGAAAAGAAGTTTACCTCTAGTAAGTCTACCTCTAGTGTCAGTCTTTAGCTAATTTACGGAGGGGACACTCCAAACATCCCACCTCAAGGATCCCTTCCTTCCTTACTACAGACATCCAGATTCTTCATACTATTGTTTTCAAACTGGATCACAGGCATGATGAGTATCCAAGCTTGACTCTAAGCCACATTTTGTCATGAGGGTTTTGGAGTGACACCACTTCTTCCCTGTCTTTTCTTAAATTCTCTGAATGAAATGAAGTCATTTCCTCATAGTTTCTTGTATTTTTGTTGTTGTTGTTCAAACTACGTTAGATTCCCATCATTATTTTCTCTCAAAGGAATGTCTATATTTCTGTTTGAATACATATGGACCAAATTCCACAGTGTAATTCTGAGCTTTCAAAGCAGGTTTTGCAGATTCCTCACTACGTGTGTGTGGTAAACTAAAAAAACTGGCCTCCCAAAGGTATATTTACTTCCTAATCCTTGAAACACGTGAATATCACCCAGTATGGCAAAAGAGTAAATATTAGCTTATGTGGAAAAAAGTGTGATTAAGAATCTTGAGAGGTAAAGTTTATCCTGGATTATCTGGCAATCATATGTATCCTTATAAGAGAAAAGCAGAGGGAGTTTTCAGGCAGACACACATAGTTGATGTGAAGATGAAGGTAAAGATTGGAATGATACTGCCACGAGCTAAGGAATGCCTATAGCCACAAGAAGGTGAAAGATGCGAGGAATAGGTTCTCTTGAACCTCTGGAGGGAGTGGTGCCCTGCAGACACCCTGATTTCAGACTCCTGTCCTCTGTAACTGTGAGATAATACATTCTTTTGTTTTAAGCCACCAAATGTGTGGTAATGTTTTGGAGCAGCCATAAGAAGCTAATATAACGTGATAAAATATAAACTTGCAGGTCACCTTTATTCCTTAACATCATGTGACTTTGAGTAAGTAATTTCTTATTGTCTTAGTTTCCACATCTATAAAAATCAATGTAAAATACTTTCCCACCTCATGAAGTGGTTGTGAAGGTTTCAGAAAACAAAGTACTGTACCACATTAAGGAAGATAAACATAGTGACTGACGTAAAATAAGGATGATCATTAAATATTATTGATCATTATTTTTATTAAAACCATAATATTGTTTTAAAAATTTAAACAATAATACTGGAAACTCCTTACAGTTTATTCTTCACCAGTATCATAGCAGAATAAACCACTGCCTCAAATGTAATCCTTTGCAGAGATTTATTTAGCTATTTAAACTGGTCACTACCTGGGGTAATTTGCTCCAGTGTGGTTTTTTGTCAGTAGAAAGAAATGCCTGTGTTGATATTTCTCTCAGAAGCCTTCCTAAGCTGAAGAAAGACAAGGTACAAAATATTACTATTTCAGTGACATAGAGGAGAGGTTCCTTCTAAGCTCTCTAACTATAGGAAGAGAGATCATTTCAAGGAAAAATATCATGTGATATATTTTGGGCCATGTCCTCCCAAACTGTTGAAAATACATGTAGTTATCACAACAGAAGATGTTATGCTAGCTGCATTAAAGCATACAAAAAAACAAAACCTCTCGTCTATGCTACTGTGCATCCAGTTTTCACACACGCACGCACACACACACGCGCACGCGCACACACACGCACACACACAGGCGTCCCCCACTCTCCCAGACCTTGAAGAATGGACCAGTTGAGAAAAGTAAATGTGCACCTTGAAACGAAGGCAGTAGATTTTCCCCATGTGAAATTGCTATGCGTGGAAAACTTCCCAATGAAATTGCATTCTGTCTGCACTAAGAAAAGTAACTCATAAAATCTTTAGACACTAGACATGGATCTTGAAGATCCCAGTAAAATTATGTTTTTTCCATTGAGGTTTGGCTCCAAATCCCATTCCAGTCATTTTTTTTCCCTTCCTCATATTCACTATAGAAGCTGGAAAAGCTAAATATTCACTGTGGCCCAGTGATACAATTTTATGAGTATTGATGTAAGTTTCCTGCACTGACATTGCTTCATTGCTTTCTTTCCCTGCTTTATGTTCCAGATGTGAATGTTATATCTGGAATTGGGCAGCCATCTTGTAAATAATAACTTGAAGACATGAGTCAAAGGTGTGTGCACGCTCAAACACACACACAAACACAAATACACAAATATTTCAGCAGAATCCCTAGCTTACATTATGAGCTGCTGAACCATCAACTTCAGCCAACTGGAATATTCAGTCCCCTGGAATATACAGCCCTGCATATTAGTTTTATTATTACTGGCTGTGAATGCATTGCCAACTGTTATATCATAGGAGGGTATGATCTGAGGGTATGTCCATAATCCACAAAGCACCTCTTCCAACCTCAAGGATCTCATATTTAAGGTGGGTTAAAATCATTCCTGTGTGAAAACAGTGAAGTTTGATGATTATTTTAATGGTATATTCAAGGCACAAGACCAGTGTACAGGAATGAGGACATCAAAAATGAAGGAACTTGGGCTTCCCTGGTGGCGCAGTGGTTGAGAGTCCACCTGCCGATGCAGGGGATGTGGGTTTGTGCCCTGGTCCGGGAAGATCCCACAGAGCAACTAGGCCCGTGAGCCATGGCCGCTGAGCCTGCGCATCTGGAGCCTGTGCTCTGCAATGGGAGAGGCCACAACAGTGAGAGGCCTGTGTACCGCAAAAAAAAAAAAAAAAAAAAATGAAGGAACTCAAGGCCTCACATATAAGGCAGTGTTTCTTCTAAGCCTTAAAGAATGACCCTAGGGGACTTCCCTGGTGGCACAGTGGTTAAGAATCTGCCAATGCAAGGAACACAGGTTCGATCCCTGGTGTGGAAGATCCAACATGCCACGGAGCAACTAAGGCCATGCGTCACAACTACTGAGCCTACACTCTAGAGCCCGCATGCCGCAACTACTGAGCCCATGCACCCTAGTGCCCGCACTCCACAACTACTGAGCCCACGTGCCACAACTGCTGAAGCCTGCATGCCTAGAGCCTGTGCTCCTCAACAAGAGAAGCCACAGCAATGAGAAGCCCACACACCGCCACGAAGAGTAGCCTCCACTCGCCACACCTAGAGAAAGCGCACACACAGCAATGAAAACCCATCACAGCAAAAAATAAAATTAAAAAAAAAATGGAATGACCCTAGGTATATCAGCAGAGATCAGCTGCTCTTGATATAGGAAACTAAGTACAAACACAAGAATGGGCATATGCTGGTAATTATATGCTTAAGTATTACGTAACTATGGAGCTCTTAAGAGGGCAGAAAAAATGACAACAGTTAAGCTGGATAGCTTGGCAAGTGCCAAATCAAGAAAGAGTATAACAATAGGTAACATTGTTGACAACTTATCAAAGTATACTACAAAACTACAATTATCAAAACAGTATAGTACTGGCACAAAAACCACACATAGATCAATAGAACAGAATAGAGAGCCCAGAAATTAACCCACACTTATATGGGCAATTAATCTATAATGAAGGAGGCAAGAATGTATAGTGGGGAAAAGACAGCCTCTTCAATAAATGGTCTTGGGACAACTGGACAGCTACATGCAAAAGAAACTGGACTATTCTCCCACACTGTGCACAAATATAAATTCAGAATGGATTAAAGACTTAAATATAAGAACAAAACCCATAAAACTTCTGGAAGAAAACATAGGCAGTACAGTCTTTGAATTCAGCCTTAGTAATATTTCTTTGAATGTGTCTCCTTAGGCAAGGAAAACAAAAGCAAAAATAAATAAATGGAACCATATCAAACGAGCACAGAGAAGGAAACTATCAACAAAATGAGAAGGATCCCTGCAAAATGGGAGAAGATATCTGCAAATGATATATCCAATAAGGGGTTAATATCAAAAATATACAAAGAACTCATACAACTAAATATCCAAAAAAACACAAAGCAAAAGAAACCGATTAAAAAAATGGGCAGAGGACCTGAATAGACATTCTTCCAAGAAAGACAAACACATAGCCAACAGGCACATTAAAAAAAGATGCTCAACATAACTAATCAGAGAAATGCAAGACAAAACTGCAATGGGATATCACCTCACGCTGATCAGAATGGCTACTATGAAAAAGACAACAAAGAACAAGCATTGGTGAGGATGCAGAGAAAAGGGAGCTCTCCTGCACTGTTGCTGGAATGTAAATTGGTGCAGCTACTATAGAAAACAGTATGGAGATTCCTCAGAAACTTAAGAAAGAGTTGATGTATGATCCAGCAATTCCATTCCTGGGTATTTATCCAAAGAAAGTGAAAATGATAATTAGAAAAGATATATGTACCCCTATGTTTGTTGCAGCATTATTTACACTAGCCAAGATATGGAAGCAGCCTCATTGCCCATCAATAGATGAATGAATAAAAAAGATGTTGGGTGTGTGTGTGTGTGTGTGTGCGTGTGTGTGTGTGTATATATGTATATATGTATATATGTAGTGGAATATTACTTGGTCATAATAAAGAATGAAGTCTTGCTATTTGCAACAATGTGGATGGACCTAGAGGGTATTATGCTAAGTGAAATAAGTCAATTAGAGAAAGACAAATATTGTGTGGTTTCATTTACATCTGGAATTTAAAAAAATAAATGAACAAGCAAAACCAAATAGAGTCACAGATACAGAGAACAAATAGGTGGTTGCCAGAGGGAGAGAGGGGGAGGGGAGGAAAGGAACAGGTGAGGGAGACTTAGAGGAATAAGCTTGAATTGCAAAATAAATAAGGGGGTGAAATGTGCAGCATGCAGAATATAATCAGTAACTATGTAATGTATTTGTATGGTGACAGTTGGTAACTAGATTTATCATGGTGATCTCTTTGAAACGTCTAGAAATATCAGAACACTATGTTATGTAACAGGAACTAACACAGTGTTGTAGGTCAGTAATACTTCAAAACAAACAAACTCAGAAAAAGAGACCATATTTGTGGTAACCAGAGGTGAAGGGTGGGACAAGGGGGAATTGGATGAGGATAGTTAAAAGGTACAAACTCCCAGTTATAAGATAAATAAGTACTAGGGATGTAATGTACAACATGATAAATATAATTAACACTGTTGTATGTTATATGTGAAAGTTAAGAGAGTAAATCCTAAGGGTTCTTATCACAAGGAAAAAATTTCTATTTCTTTAGATATGTGTCTGTATGAGATAATTGGTGTTCACTAAACTGATTGTGGTCATTGCTCCATGATGTATGTAAGTCAAATCGTTATGCTGTACACCTTAAACTTATACAGTGCTTTGTGTCAATTATATCTCCATAAAACTGGAGGGAAACAGAGAAAGAGTATGAACCGTAAGCAAAATTGTTGAGAATTTATCCTGTGAGCCATGAGCCACCACTGAAAATTTCAAAGTAGTTAGTCAAATAGTCATGTTTTACTGTTTTGAACAAAGGTGTCAAGAACTCAGCTAAAAGAATACTATAGAGGCTTAGATAAGTCAAGCAGCAATAGAGTTTCAGTGGAGTATTTCAGTTTTACTAATTATAGTGAATACTCAGATTTTAATTTCCTGGGTTCATATCCTATCTCTGTCATTTATGAGCTGTGTGACAAAGTAAATAACCTCTCTTTGCTTTAACTATTCTTGTGTGATGTTGGAGTAATAATTACATCTCATACAATTATTATGAGAATTAGACAAATCTGTACTGATACAAACATTTATAACAGTATTTGACAAAAATAAGCATTATGTAAAATTGATAAATAGGAAATCAAGTATGCAAATAAATCACTTTTATAAGGAGTAAGAGCCAAAAATGGTTTCAGGTTTCTTTATAGGGAGCCTGTTGGCTTTCCTCTTAATCCTTTAGCAATTAAATCTTCTCATTTAAAAATAAAATTTCATTTTTCAAAAAATTGACTGTTTCTGCCTTGAAAATGACTAATTCTGTTGCACAACAGAAAATGGTTTTAAAATTTTTCAGTATTCTAGTATATGAAATTATCATGGCATTCTTCTGTGAATTTTGAAGCAATGCTAAAACTTCTTAGCATATACTAATGTCACAAAGTACAACATACATACACACGGGAAAACAAAAGGAGAAAATTATTTTCACATTTTTTTCGTTTTCAGAAGATGTAAGTTTTAACTTTATTTTCTGGAAAGTTTGCAGTAATCAAGAAAACTAAGTTTAACCAAAAAAAAAACAAGAAAAAAAAGGAAAAATAATAATGTGTGTATGTGCTTGTGTGTCCTTTTAGTCCTACCATTTTATCCTGCATAATATTTTTAATGTTATTTTTTTCAGAAATTAGCAACTGCATACAAATTTCCATTTTGAAAGTGGCCTTCCAATGGTGCTTTTGATAATTGTGTGAAAATGAAGAGTTTTAATAAACTGTGGCAACATAATAAACTGTTATAGAGGACTAATTATCACTTAAGGAACTTAAAATAGCTGTCATCTTTTCATACTGAGAATGTGAACCCTAAACAACCGTAGAGAAAGGAAAAACAATTAGTTTCTGCAGAAGCATGCAAAAGAGCTATTTTCTGCCTTGCTAGAAGTAATAAAAGAACTAAATGTGAATAGTCATTCATCATGCAGACGGAGCCATTTGTTAGATTTGTATTTTATGGAACTTAAAGATACTCAAAACTCTATTAAAATTTAGAAAAAGGTGTTTTTTTTTGTTTTTTGTTTTTCCTATTTTAAAAGAATTCTTTGCAAAGTGAGTTTTGTTACTTCCTAAAACATCTTCCTGGTCATTTAGGTTCCCTTGGAAACATCATGATTCCTGTTAGTCATTGAAAATTTATTCTTATAACATCATTAGCTTCTGTTTATTCGATAATTTGTCACTGAGAAGTGTCAGACTGTTTGTAAATGTGTGATAAGATTACATAATTATAAGACATAGTCAGAAAACTGACAACTGAAATCTACTTGCCAAAGATGGCAGAACAGTATTCTTGAATATCCAGGCTTCACCAGAATAATTAGAAGTGAAAATCTTTACTCATCTCACATATTCTCAAATTAAACATACAACCTTTTAGACTTTAGAGATTTGTTTCTGTGAAAATTCCCCACATTGTTGGCCAGCCTGGATACTGGGTCCCAGCCCAATCGAATTATGTTCTTTCCTCAAGAAGCCCATAAATAAGAATTCTACTTCCAATTAGGATATTAAAGAACTATAAGATCATTAGCCCCTCAGTAACACAAAGAAAAATCCAGAAAATATAAAAGCCAAACATATTTAATGGAGAAAGAACACGGATAAACTGATTTCCAGAGAGATGAGATGGTGGTTGGAAGCTGGAGGTCTGTCAAACCGGAGGCTTTACTTGATAACAGTGAGAAGAGGACAGGAAAGTTACTGTTGCTGAGGGGGTTGGTGGAATAGATTGTAGTTTGCAAGACTTGACATTTGGAATCAACAGTACTTCGCTCAGTATAGCAGTTCTCTTAAAGCCCCTTTCTCAAGTGTTACAGGATAGTGAAGGCCTGCATTGAAAAGCAAAGGAATCCATGCATTCTTACCCATTTTCACAGTGGTTGGCATCAGAGTCTCTGCTAAGACAAAATAGAAAGGTGAAACCCAGGTCTAGTACCTTCCTAGCTGAAAACTCAAACACTGATAAAATAAAAGTGAGCAGCCCTAGGCTGCAACAGTGCTGGATTTTGAGAGCTGGTCTCACCTGAGTATATCTCAAATTTATTAAACCTGTACAGCTTAACTCTTGGGAATATTTAAATATTCTTCTTCTCACGTTGGTCTCCAAACATAGAAAACAGATGGGGAAAAAAAAGAATTTCAACTGAGACTTTTACACCCAACAAAAATGTCTTTTAAATACTGAGGTGAAATAAAGATATTTTCAGATTTTAAAAAATCAAATGTTAGACATAATACTATAGATGCAATAATTTCATTTAGAAATAATAAAATGGAGCTGAGGTCAGTGTCAAAAATAATTTAAATTCTGATTATAATTTCTGTAAGTCATCTTTTAAAAGAAATGGTCAGCCTTCAAGGCTATTTAGGGACAGGTAATAGCATCAGGCATAAAATGAATTTCTCAAGAGTTGTGAGGATGAAATAAAATAGTGTAAGTAAATCACATCACATGGAATGTGACATATGATATCTAATAGATCATTTGCAGTTATATATTTTAGCTATTTTTTCTTTTCCTTCTCTTCCCTTCTCTTTTCATGCCATTTATTACCTCCCATCCAATACTGTTTACTTTCTCTTTTATCTTTCTTTCCCACTTCATCTCTTTCTCCATTCCACCTTTTGAATTTTTTAAATCCTGTATTCATTCTCTCATTTCTCTCCTCTTCTGCTCCCCTGTTACTCCCTTGTCTCTCCTCCCTCTCTTCCATCTTATTATTTCTTTTCATAGTGAAGATGGATATTAGTCTAGATAATATCTGCCTCATTTTCTTTTATCAAGTCAATATGTGGAGAGTAGATTCAGAAGGCTTGAAGAACTATATGTCTACAAGTTTACTTAGACTTACCTTAGAAGAATATCTACTTGCGTGGGAACTTTCTCATATCACTAGGCAGAAAATATTAAATTTATATAACTGAAATCTAACATTTATACAATAGTTCTTCTAAATCAATCTATAAATTGATTACATCAGAATTATACAAGAAACATTAAAACTGTATTTTCTCGAAAGCCCTCTCGGATTTCTCAGAGTAGAAATTGGGATATTTTTCCTCTCCTCCAGAGATTCTTTTTTTGTTTGTTTGTTTTTTTTAAACATCTTTATTGGAGTATAATTGCTTTACAATGTTGTGTTAGTCTCCGCTGTATAACAAAGTGCATCAGCTATATGCATACGTATATCCCCATATCCCCTCCTTCTTGCTCTGCCTCCCACCCACCTTATCCCACCCCTCTAGGTGGTCACAAAGCACCGAGCTGATCTCCCTGTGCTATGCAACTGCTTCCCAGTAGCTATCTATTTTACATTTGGTAGAGTATATATGTCAGTGCCACTCTCTCACTTCGTCCCAGCTTACGCTTCCCGCTCCCCATGTCCTCAAGTCCATTCTCTACGTCTGTGTCTTTATTCTTGTCCTGCCCCTAGGTTCATCAGAACCATTTTTTTTTTTAGATTCCATATGTATGTTAGCATACAGTGTTTGTTTTTATCTTTCTTTTTTTTTTGTGTGTGTGTGTGTGTTTTGTTGTTGTTTGTATTTCTCTTTCTGACTTACTTCACTCTGTATGACAGACTCTAGGTCCGTCCACCTCACTGCAAATAACTCAATTTCGTTTCTTTTTATGTCTGTTCTCCAGAGATTCTAATACTTTATGCCATTTGGCAGCCATAGACACCACACATACTACATTATCAAAGACTCTAGTAGCATAGAGAGCATCCTAAATGTCTGGATATATTTATCAGAAACCTTGAAATTTTAGAAGGAAACTATTTAAAAAGTTAAGACAGGGCTTCCCTGGTGGCGCAGTGGCTGAGGGTCCGCCTGGCGATGCAGTGGACGCGGGTTCGTGCCCCGGTCCGGGAAGATCCCACATGCCACAGAGTTGCTGGGCCCGCGAGCCATGGCCGCTGAGCCTGCGCGTCCAGAGCCTGTGCTCCACAACGGGAGAGGCCACAACAGTGAGAGGCCTGCGTACCGCAAAAAAAAAAAAAAAAAAAAAAAAAGTTAAGGCAACTAGGTAAAATTTTAAATAACCAAAATTTGAGGTGAAAATTAAATTATATGATTGTTACTGAACATAAAAAAATTTCTGAAGACAATTTCTTAAAAACTTCCAATGTATATTATACCAGCATTAGTCCTGTGTGGTTTCTTTTTTAAGATTTAATTTTATTTATTTTTGACTGTGTTGGGTCTTCGTCGCCATCCACCAGCTTTCTCTAGTTGCAGCGAGCGAGGGCTACTCTTCGTTGCAGTGCGCAGGCTTCTCATTGCGGTGGCTTCTCTTGTTGCGGAGCACGGGCTGTAGGCACGCGGGCTTCAGTAGTTGTGGTGCACGGGCTCAGTTCCTCCATGGCATATGGGACCTTCCCAGATCAGGGATTGAACCCATGTCCCCTGCATTGGCAGGCAAATTATTATCCACTGCGCTACCAGGGAAGTCCCAGTCCTGTGGTTTTGAAAACTATACCGTAGTTACATAGTAATGTTATATAGTAACATTAGAGGAAGTTTGGAAAAGGGTGTATGGACATTTTATATTACTTTCACAATTTTTCTCTAAATTCAAAATTATTTAGGTTAAAAAATATAATTAGACTGTTAGGTCACTCTGAGACATATATTTGAGATATACATTATGTCATGACACATATTGTGAGGCAGGTCTAAGAAACGTTGTCTTAAAAAAAAATGATTTGTTAGGTATACTGGAAATCTGTCATCGTATCACTCACCACAAAGGATCTACAATTCAATACAGTGAAAGCATCATAGGCTTACACTGTCTTTTTATTGAGTGCAACCTGGAAGAGAAGAAGAAAAGCATAAGAGTTAAGGTCTCCAACACTGCAGTCAGAATTGGCTTAACATCCTGACTTCCCTAGTTATAAGTCATGTGATTTGGGGTAAATATTTTTGTTGTTGTTTTTGCATAGATTTCTTTTTTTATTGAGATGTAATTGACATATAACATTATGTTCGTTTCAGAAGCATACAATATAATGATTCAATATTTTTATATTTTACAAAATGATAACCACAGTAAGTCTAGCTCACATTCATCACCATACATAACTCCAATTTTTTTTTCTTACGATGAGAACTTTTATGATTTACTCAGCACCTTTCAAATATACGATACAGTCTGATTAATTATAATCATCATGCTGTACATTAAATCCCTATGCCTTATTTATTTTTTAGCTGGAAGTTTTTAGTTTTTAATCCTCTTCACCTGTTTCTGCCCCAACCACCTTACCCCTCTTACCCCACAGCCCCCTCACCTCTGGCAACCACCAGTCTGTTCCCTGTATCCGTGTGCTGGCCTTGTTTGGTTGTTTGTTTAGATCCACATGTAAGTGAGATCATGCAGTGTTTGTCTTTATCTGACTTATTCCACTTAGCATAATGCGCTCAGTGTCCATCGATGTAGTTGCAAATGGCAGTATTTTCTTTTTTTATGGCTGAACAATATTCCTATATGTGTGTGTGTGTGTGCATGTGTGTATGTGTGTGTATCATATTCTTTATCCCTTTATCCATTAATGGACACATGTTGTTTCTATATGTTGACTATTGTAAATAAGTAACACTATACTGAATACGAGGGTGCATATATCTTTTTGAGTTACTGTTCTAATTTTCTTCAGATAGATAACCAGAAGTGGAACTGCTGGATACTATGGTAGTTTTATTTATTTATTTATTTTAATTTTGGGGGGGAACCTTCATACTGTTCTCCATAGTAGCTGTACCAGTTTACATTCCCACCAACATTTTTTGGGACAGTTACATTCCCAACAGTGCAGGTGTTCTCTTCTCCACATCCTCACCAACAGTTGTTATTTCTTGTCTTTTTGGTAATAGCCATTCTAATAAGTATTGGGTAATATCTTATTGTGGTTTTGATTTGCATTTCCCTGATGATTAGTGATGTTGAGCACTTTTTCATACACATGTTAGTCATCTGTATGTCTTTTTTTTTGAAAAATGTCTATTCAAATCCTCTGCCCAGTTTTTAATCATTTTGTTTGATTTTTTGCTGTTGAGTTGTATGTTATTTATGTATTTTGCATATTATCCCCTTATCAGATATGTGATTTACAAATATTTTCTTCCATTTGATAGGTTGCCCTTTCCTTTCATTGATGGTTTCCTTTGCTGTGCAGAAGTTTATTAGTTTGGTGTAGCCCTCTTTTTTTTTTTTTCTTTTCCTTTTGTTTTGTTTGTTGTAGATTTAAGTCCAAAAAGAATCATACTCGAGACTTCTTTTAGGAGTTTTCTGGTTTCAAGTCTTACATTCAAATGTTTGATTCATTTTGAGTTAATTTTTGTGTATGACATAAAATAGTGGTTCAGTTTCATTCCTTTGTATGTGGCTGTTTATTTTTCCCAACACCATGTATTGAAAAGGCTGTCCTTTTCCCATTGTATATTCCCGACTCCTTTGTTGTAAATTCATTGGCCATATATGCATGGGTTTATTTCTGGGCTCTCTGTTCTGTTTCATTGGTCTGTGTGTCTATTTCTATGTTAACAATGTACAGTTTTGATTACTCTGTCTTAAAATCAGGAAGTGTTGTGCCTCAGCTTTGTTCTTCTTTCTCAAAATTGCTTTGGCTATTTGGGTACTTCTGTGGTTCCATATGAACTTTAGGATTGTTTTTTCTGTTTCTGTGAAAAATGTTATTGGAACTTGATGGTGATTACATTGAATCTGTAGCTCAGTTTGGATAGTATAGGCATTTTAACAATTATCCTTCCTATCCATGAACACAGAATATCTTTCTATTCATTTGTGTCTTTTTCAATTTCTTTTATCAATGTTTTATAGTTTTCAGTGTACAGATCTTCACTTTCTTAGTTAAATTTATTCTTAAGTATGTTACTGTCTTTGATGGTATTGTACATGGGTTTATTTTCTTAACTTCTTTTTTGGATAATTCATGCCTGTGAATAGAAATGCAACAGATTTTTATATGTTATTTTGTATTCTTCAACTTTGCTCAATTTGTTTATCAGTTGTAACCATTTTTTTGTGGATTCTTTAGGGTTTTCTTTATACATGATAATGTCATCTGCAAACAGAGACAGTTTTACTTTTCCAATTTGGATGCTTTTTATTTATTTTTCTTTTCTAATTGCTCTGCCTAGGACTTTCAGTACTATGTTGAACAGAGGTGGCAAGATTAGACACTCTTGCTTTCTTCCTGATCTTAGAGGAAAATATTTCCATTTTTCACTATTGAGTATATAATATTATATATGGCCTTTATTATGTTGCGGTACATTCCTTCTGTAATTTGTTGAGAGTTTTAAATCATGAATGGTTGTTGAAGTTTGTCAAATGCCTTTTTGGCATATATTGAGATGATAATATGATTTTTATCTTTCATTTTATTAGAGTAGGGTATCACAGTTATTGGTTTGCATAATTTTGTACTATCCTTGCATTCCAGGGATAAATTCCACTTAATCATGGTGCATAATCCTTTTAATGTGTTTTTTTTGTTTTTTTGTGTGTGGTATGCGGGCCTCTCACTGTTGCGGCCTCTCCCATTGTGGAGCACAGGCTCCGGATGCGCAGGCTCAGCGGCCATGGCTCACGGGCCCAGCCGCTCCGTGGCACGTGGGATCCTCCCGGACCGGGGCACAAACCCACGTCCCCTGCATCGGCAGGTGGACTCTCAACCACTGCGCCACCAGGGAAGCCCTAATGTGTTGTTGAATTCTGTTTGCCAGTATGTTGTTGAGGATTTTTGCATCTTGTTCATTAGGGATATTGACTTGAAGTTTTTTTCTTTCTTAGTGCCCTTATTTGTCTTTGGTATCAGAGTAATGCTGGGCCTATAAAATGAGTTTAGAAGTGTTACCTCATCCTCAGTTGAGAGTTTGAGAAGGATTGGTATTAATTCTTCTTTAAATGTTTGGTAGTATTCATCACTGAAGCATTCTTTCTTGTTCTGGTCTTTTCTTTTTTGGAAATTTTTAAATTATTGATTCAGTCTCTTTCCTTGTTAATGGTATGTTCTGATCTATTTCTTCTGATTCAGTCTTAGTAGGTTGTGTGTTCCTAGGAATTTATCCATTTCTTCTAGGTTATCCAATTTATTGGTGTGTGATTGTTCATAGTAATCTCTTACAATCCTTCGTATTCTGTGGTATCAGTTGTGATGTCTACTCTTTCATTTCTCATTTTATTTATTTTAGTTTTCTCTCTTTTTTCTTAATCTAAGAAAAGGTTTGTCAGTTTTTATCTTTTGTGCAATTTTCTTTTTTTCTGAAAACTGCCATTCCTTTATTTTAAATACACACATATTTGATGTATTTTTGATGCAAAACATTGAGAATAGAAATAGGTAAGACTTCTTTTAAGTCTAACTGCTTCTATGAGAAGCTTAGTAGTAGGCTTATTATTCAGCCCTGGCCTTAGATATAAAGTATTTTTTCATTTTCTGTTTTTTTGTTTTGTTTCTTCTTTTTCAAATTGACAGATGACATGAGGCTTGGATAGAGAATACAATGGCTAAAACAACAAGATTCCAAAATGCTGAGATTATATGCATCAACTAAGAAGATAAAATTAAGGAAAACAACCAGACTTTTCATGAATTCGGGTCCAGAGTCCAGTGGCGAAGGCACAAGGTAAGATTAGATGAGTTTTTAAAAATTTTACCATTATTTGTTAAAATTGATCATTTAAACAGATGTTAAACTTTACTGGATCCATAAACTCTGAGTTCTCATGGAGTTCTGAGATAGAGTGATCTGGTTCTGAGGTTATTCCTAAGTTTAATAAAAATATTATGGTCTAAAAATGAATGGTCTGACCCACTGAGCACTTAAGTGACCTCAGTATATTTGAAAACAAGTTGGAATGAATTTTATTTATGAGAGAAATTCAACAAGGGGAAATAGATAAGAACCAGGTGAAATATCTAAGTATGGAAGTGTGTAAAAATTCCCTAGACACTGCTTTACAGTTTCCCAAACAGTAATATATATGTGCATATGCATGCACACACATGTACACATACATACACATACACATATACATCCAGTTCTTTTTCAAGTTAAATGAGAGATATTTTGGGTAGGGAATTTTAATTGGATTCTTACTTGCTCCAAAGTTTCTTACCAAACAGGATTATACTTCTAAAGTTCTAAGCCGTAGGTATGTAGCATATATCAAAATGCCTGGGATTCTCTCTGGTGGTTTCCTGACTGGGGTGAGTTTGACAGACTGAATTGTTACAGTTGTCATGATATACACAAAAAATACTCTGTGTGGGATCACTGGGGGTCATGGCATTTGTAATCTTCAGAAGAGGAAAGAAGAAAGAAATCTCACATTTGGAAAATTGTCAAAGAAAGGCAGCATTGAGAATAATACCTAGGGGAATATAGGACTTCTGGAGAATTTTGAAGACAATTTAGAAAATGCAATTCAGAAGTAACATTAGTAAGTGCATATATTTACTTTTAACTATAATTTTATTTTATAAGGCAGTGTTTACTGTGTTAGATGGTACTTTTATGTTTACAGAGAGACATGAAATTTCACACAGTCATGAAGTTGAAGAATTAGATGAAGCTTTGGATATATTTATGTATAAATACCAATCTATCCTGAACTGATAGGAGTACACGGTTCCTTTTTCCTATGGAACCAATAAGAAATAATAAAAATTTCCAATTCCAAAGAGTGTATTTTGGAGACAGGGAATGGGTATCATTTTTCCATCTTGAACTTTCCTCCTCACAGCTGTCCCAGTTAGTTCCTAACACAACAAATGTAATTATGCTACTTTTCTTTGACTCCCAGCTGTATATGAAATTAAGTCTAACTTGCTATGTATAGCCATCTGGCTTTTCTCTGTGTGACCTAACTTGCCTCCACAGCTCTCCCTTTGGCATCCTTCCTCCCCATCTCCATTAGAACTTGTGACCATGCTGAACCTCTGTTTCTTAAGCACTTTGATTTTGTGTATGTTGTTTCTCTGGAGAACAGTGGCTCTTAATTTGGGACAATTGTGGTCCCCTACCCCAGGGACATTTTCCGATAGCTGGAGACATTGTTTATTGTTATGACTAGGTGGTTACTTTTGGCATCTAGTGGGCAGAGGCCAGAGATGCTGTTAATATAATACAGCCCATCAAAGTGCTTCCCTCCTCCTGCCCCCTCAACAAAGAATAATTTGTCCAAAATATCAGTAGTACTGAGGTTCAGAAACACAGATGTGGAATGAATATATCCTCCTTCTATATTTGATTAAATTCTCTTCACCATTCATCTTTCTTTTTTTAAAACAAATTTATTTATTTATTTTTGGCTGCATTGGGTCTTTGTTGCTGCACGTGGGCTTTCTTTAGTTGCGTTGAGCCGGGACTACTCTTCGTTGAGGTGCGCGGGCTTCTCGTTGGAGTGGCTTCTCGTTGCAGAGCACGGGCTCTAGGCACGCGAGCTCCAGTAGTTGTGGCACGTGGGCTTCAGTAGTTGTGGCACGTAGGCTCTAGAGTGCAGGCTCAGTAGTTGTGGCTCATGGGCTTAGTTGCTTCGTGGCATGTGGGATCTTCCTGGACCAGGGCTTGAACCCGTGTCCCCTGCATTGGCAGGCAGATTCTTAACCACTTCGCCACCAGGGAAGCCCCCATCCTTCATCTTTCATATCAGTTCTAATGTTACCTCCTCTATGAAGACTCCCTGAATTTAATTGATTCCATATATGCTTCAAAAATTCTTTGTTTTATCGCTTGTATCACACATGTGTTGTTATTGAAATTACTTACACATGCATCTACCTCCCATTAGACTGAACTGTTTAAAGACAAGAGTTATGCCTTATTCCTGTGCTTAGAACCTGTCTGGCATATGGTAGGAGCTCAAAAATTATAGGTTCTTGAATAAATAACACCTGGGGTTGGTAGTGCTTTACTCATAGTAGGTATTCATCTTTTTGCGTGTTATTATTTGATAATCTTAGACTTTTTTTCTCTCTTTCTAAAATGGGTAGATAAAAGAACCTATGTAATAGTTGAATAAATGAGTTATTACATGTAAATCATTTGAGCAGTGCCTTTCACAGAGCAAGCACTTCATAAATGTTAGTTTTATTAATTTTAAATATTGTTTATTCTTAATGTTTATGGATTTACTATGGCTTTTTATACTGTAAAATTAACTGTAAAATATAGAGTCAAAAAAATCATATCCCCATCTGTGACTTAAGACGTCAATCACTTCCCAGATCTTTGCACTCAGTATTTACCTAACCTTCTCAAGAAAGTATCTGTTTATAAGTAGAAGCAATGTTTTCTTATTGTCAGACTCAAGTATCTTATTTACATATATGATATGTCCATTTTTATAAGAAAAATTCAATACAAGTGTCTTTATATTCAAATCTCAAATCTTAGGATGTTTATATGTTAATAGTATATAGTCTAAAGGTAAATATTTCATTTGTCTACATTTATGGTATTGGGCATTGGGCTTGAGGCTATGGAACATCTTGGATTTATCTATCATTGTATAAATTTAAATAGGGACTCACATTCATTTTTTTCCTCTGGATTTTTGGGCAAATATTGAAAGAGATATAATTTGGGTTACTCCCACCTCAACCCAGATAAAACCATTAAAATTATCTCTTTAATAGCAAGCAGGGAGCTGCTGGGTGCTGTGTAGAAACCAGGTCATGCACATCATTCTGTCCATAAACATTTAAGGCCACATGGTTAGATGTGTGATTATAATAATGGGCTCTAGATGGTTAGGTAAAATTTCAAGATCTGACATTAGTTTATTGAACTAATGGCTTGTGACATGAGGATAGGGACTCTTTCAATGAGTTCATTTCTAGCAATCATTGTACCATCTCAGAAGCCCCCAACCTTATCAGAATTGTGAATTACTTGAGTCAAAAAATATTAGGCAAAAATGTAATAACCACTCTCTAGAGATGACTGCTTCTTCCTGGTTCAGTTGTGAGAAAAGAAAAGAGGTGAATCAAGTGTATAAAAGAGATAATCAAATTCAGTGTGTCAGTAAACTCCCAAATCTATTCTTGTTATCATAATTGCATTATCCAGACTCTTTGTGTGAGTAACTGAGCAGGAGTTCTCCCGCCTTCAGTCCCGTTATCTAACACAAGAAAATAAAACAGTGAGAAACAAAGTGAAAAATAAATAGAAAAATAATTAGTGAGATTTCTTCCCAAGGTTGTAACAGATAGGATATGGGATAGAAAAATCTGGACTGTTAACTTAAAGAGGGTTGTCATGAAACCTTCTAGTTTTAAAAAACATCAATTCTTTATCTCTTCCTCTCTTACTCTAGCTCTCACTCTCCATCTCCCTCTCTTGTTAAAAAAAAAAATAAATATATTTATATGTATATATATATATGCATATACACACATACACTGGTAAGACTATTATTATCTTTTTCTAACAACTCAGTGTAAGTGTAGGATTCATAAAGGAATAAGAAATAATTTATGTTCTCCAGAAATTCAGATAAACATAACTAATGGACATCTGTTGATTTTGCCTTTCAGCATCATTCTTCTTATAGTAATCACAGTCTGATTTTGCTTAAGAAAAAAAAATAACTCTTTTTATATGTACAGCAATCCTTATGTTCCATTCCTTAATAAGAATGCTTGTTTGGGTGGTGGACACATGAAATCTGGTCACTCCAAAGATTTGTGCTAAAATTATCAAGAAAATGGAGTTCACTTTCTGCAGAGTGTTTAGTTAATAAGATATAAACCTGAAACCTCCAGAGACCATTTTGCCAAATCCAAAGTGAAAATCCATCTGTGAATAATTATGACATAGAGAAAATCAGAGGTGATACATAGAGAGAAATGTATTTCTGTGAATATATATATATATATATATATATATATATATATATATATAATTTGAGCATCTAATTAGACATTTTAATTAGTTGACTGTAGAGAATTTGTGTCATTTTTGACAGTTACTTTTTTACCTTTTTTATCATTTTGAGTTAAGAGCATTAGCTAGGATCATGCTTGGCTACAGTAATAGAAAAGTGAAGTTTCTGTTTATATTTTCTCAAGCAATAAGAAGTGTGTGGACAGGTAGCTCAGGAATAGTGCTACAGGGGCCAATTTGGATCAGTGTCCCACACTCTTCTCTTTCTGATTCATCGCTCTTAGCATGGACCTCTCAACCTCATGGTTACAGGATGGTTCCTGCTCATACTCATGTTCCTCCCTCTTAAGTACCTTGATCATATTCTAGGCAAGAAGAAACAGGGAAAGGTGAAGGCAAAAGATATGTTCACACTCATCAAATTGACACTGCACAAAATCTGGGTCCTATAGTAGGGAGGAAGAGGAGTTATATATTCAGTAGGCACATGTCATCAGTATCTATCAGAGTTTAGTCACTTATAATTTTTAAAAAATACTAATTTAATATATAAAGATTATTTGCATTAAAATATAACATGATTCAAAGTAGATATGTGCTAAAGAGTTATAGAAGTATAAAGGAGAGAGGATAGAATAAGAATACATTCACAGGGGAAGTAACACATGAGGTGAACATTAAAGGACAGGAAAGTGTTAACCTTGAGGAGAAATAGGAAAGGTATTATAAACAAAACAAGCATTGTCTGGGAAGTTACTGAGGCAACAAAGGACATGATGTTCTAAGAATAGCTAGATATTTGGAGAGGTTGGTGCAAAATTTACTTGGGAAGAAATGACAAGTAAATACTTATTTTGATATTGTCCTGAAGTGTGAAGGAGGCTGTGGGAACAGGACAGAGGAAGAGAGTATGTTCCTGATACTACACAACTGTTGGTGGCCCCATTAAGACTACCTCTGACTCATTTGGGAGTCCAAGAAGGATAGAAAAAAGGACAATGGAACCCACTTAGGCACAAAACAGTTGTCTCTTGGTATAGCTGGTGACTGGTTCCAGGACTCCCTCTGCACCCTCCCCCACCCCGTTCCCCACAGATAACCAAAATCTGCGAATGCTCAATTCTCTTACTTGACACTCGGTACGTGTATCCATGGATTCACATCTGTGGGTTCAACCACCTGCAGGTTCAACCAGTCATGGATTGTAAACATGATCCACGGTTGGTTGAATCTGAGGAGGTGGAACCAAAGATACAGGGGGCTGACTATAATGACAAATTGACCCTGAAAATTTGAGAAACTGAATGGAGGACAGATTTATAAATCAGGAAGAATGTGGTCACGTTAAGTAGCATGCTGCTTCATAAAGGACATTTGGTGCCTGATCTCTTGGAGCAGAGGTATAGGGAACACATTTATATGTATTTATACATGTATATATGTGAATCTTTTTTTTTTTAAGTCTGGATCTTCTATACCATATATGTTATCATACAATCTGTCATATGTACCATCAACAAACTTTTAGGATTCAGGATTTCCACATTCAGGATTTCCTTCTGCAGAGTTACAGATTGCACCACAACACAGGGCTCCATTGATTTACATATTAGTATAAAATATATTCCTGTCATTGTTATTCCTAATTAGATAACATAAGTTTGCTTACCTAGAAAAATGGATTGGTGCCTTGAATGTTTGAATTAAGCTTTAATAAATGGAGTTATTAGTATAACTCCAAGCTTAAGAAGTCCTAAGTGACTCAACTTTAGAATTGTTCACTATTCCTATTGGAACTGCCCTGCCCCCCGCATCCAAATATATATTTTTTGATTAAACTTTACTAAGGAAAGCTCCCCTGTTCTTTCACTTAAAACTTACTTGAACTGGCTTAGAGAGAGAAGGAAAATGTCTTAGTATATTTATGTGATTTATCTATTGGTAATTTTTATGAATTAATATTTTTAACGAACTTAATGTCAAACAGTTATATAGTGCTGTTAGATGCCAGATACTCTTTTAAACTCTCTGCATATGTTATCATGCAATCTTTATAACAGTCCTGTGAAGTAGTAAAGTGTTATGAAGTGCACATAGTTGACCCCAGATGACCAAAATCCTCAGAGGGTCAAAGCGGGTAAAAAGTCTCTTCTGTGTCTGCCCTGATTTCATGTCCTCAGCTCTGCTGGGATGCCATCTCAATAGTTCTGGGAGAATATATATATATATATATATATATATATATATATATATATATATTCATTTATATGAGAGATAGGAGAGGGAGGATATATTCATACCATATGTATGCAATCTGTCTTTCTTCTTTTTTAATTCCAAATTTAGAAATCATCTGGGCAGTGAAAAATCTTGAAAAATCTGGTTGTTGTAAGGGTTAAATGAGCAAAATGCGTGTATGGCAAATAGAATTATGCTAACGCCTAGCAAGCACTGTTAAAGTATTCAGTTAAAGGGTCATGCTTTTTTGTCACAAAGGAATTTACTGAATCATGGATGACCAGTATATATTGCATAGATCATATATGTCTATATATAAATAAACCAAAATAAATTGCTACCATAAAATATATATCTAGTTTCTAAATTTGACGTCTTCTGCCTTTATGTTATAAAGATCAAATGGGAAAATATTAACTATTTGGTAAGAACTTTCTTCCTTGGTGGGGAAAATCATTAATAGTGTGTAAAGGTTTATTTTGTGTTAACTTGGCCGGGCCATGGTACCGAGCCCTTTGGTCAAGCATTATTCTGGATGTTTTAATGAAGACTTTTTTAGATGACATTATCACTTAAATCAGTAGACTTTGAGTAAAGCCAGTTACCCTCCATAATGTGGATGGGCCTCATCCAATCATTTGAAGGCCTGCATAGAACAAAGATCAACCTCCTTTGAGCAAGAAGGAATTCTGTCAGCTGACTGCCTTTGGACTCAAACTGTAGCTCTTCTCTGGGACTCCAGCCTGTCAGCCTGCTCTGTTGATTCTGGATTTACCAAGCCTCCATGATGATGGGAGCCAATTCTTTGGGAAAAAAAATGCAGTTGACCTTTGAACAACAGGGGGGTTACAGGTGCAGACCCTCAGCACAGTCAAAAATCCCAATATAACTTTACAGGCCCTCCATATCCACAGTTTCACATCTGTGGATTCAACCAACCATGGGTTGTGTAGTACTGTAGTACATGTATTGAAGAAACTGAGTATAAGTGGACCCATGGAATTCAAACCCATGTTGATTAAGGGTCAACTGTGTGTGTATATATATATATATATATATATATATATATATGTTTAGTGTGTATATATATTTATGTTTATGTGTGTGTATATATACACACACACACACACACACACACCTGTATGTATAGTTGGTTCTACTCTTCTGGAGAACCCTAGCTAATACAGATTTCAGTACCATGAAGTGGGGTGCTGCTGTAACAAATACCTAAAAATGTGGAATTGGCTTTGGAACTGGGTAATGGGTACAAACTGAAGGAGTTTTGAGGTGCCCATTAGAAAAAGCTTAGATTGCCTTGAAGAGATTGTTGATAGAAATATGGACACTTAAGGGGAGTCAGGTGAGATCTTAGGCAGAAAGTGGAACATGTTATTGGAAACTGGAGGAAAGACAGTCTTTGTTATCAAGTGGCAAAGAACTTGGCTGAATTGTGTTCTAGTGTTTGTGGAAGCTTGAAATTATAAGTGACTAACTTGAATATTTAGATAAGAAGATTTCTAAGCAAAATGATGGAGGTACAATTTGGTTTCTCCTTGCTGCTTGTAGTAAAATGTGAGAGGAGAGAAATAAATTGAAAAATTGTTAAGCAAGAAGGAGCCAGGACTTGAAGATTTAGAAAATTCTCAGCCCATCCATGTTGCCAAAAAAGAGCAGGTGTGTTGTGGAGAGAACCCGAAGGGTTTGACTGGACAATCTCGCCATAAAGAGATTACAGGTGGGACTTGTGGGTCAGTCAGCCATCTCAGCAGAAGCCAGGAACAGAGATGGGGTTATACCAACAGAAACACTGCCAAATCTGACAAAGGGGATAGAGACAGGACTTAATGAAGGAAAGCTGTCAGACTTCTGGAATTCTACAAGAGAACAATAGAGCTATATAGCTGGGAACATGCAGTACCTTTCAAGGAAAGGGAAGAATGACCACCAAGATGATTCAGAAATCAGCAGAGCTGTCACCCCCACCATGGGCCTGGGGAGCAAGGCTATTTTCTCTTCGGTTTCAGAGGGCAGTGCCCCATGTTCAGTTTCAGTGGTCAAGCTGGTGCTGCCCAGGGCCTCAGAGGCAGGGCCGCCAAGTGCTGTGGGAATGGGGCTGCTGCCCAGGGCCAAGGAGGGTGCTGCTGCCACTCCATTGGACTCCGAGGGTGGGACCTTCTCCCTAGTGAACCCAAAGAACAGAGCTTCAAGCAGAAGACAGTTATCCGCAAGCCTTGAAATTAAATGGAATTTGCCCTGCTAGGTTTTGGGCTAATACAAATAGGGTTTGAAATAAGCTTCTGTTCACCACCATCATTGTGCTTAAAGAGGAGGGTATCACCTTTGAGTTCACCTACATGTGTATCATATACTTTAGAGAAATGGAGTCACCAAAGCACTGCCAGAATAATTAAACTCAGCAACCCGGGATTTAAAGAGAGTGTAGAAGATACGGCAGGTCTTCCATGGAAATCAGTTGATAAAGATTAAAGATTGCATTTGAGTAAGCACATTCTGTGATTCAGAATAAAGATCTTGAAGCGAGACAATTGTAGATAGTGAGATGCATAGTAGGCACTTAACAAGAAGATGAATCAGTTCCCTTATTTCTTAGAACCATTCCCTTTTCCACACTGGTGAAAGGGTGTTGCCGGTTTCATAGGAAAAAAGGAACTGGAGATAATTATCAGAAACTACTGAAGAGTCTTTATACTCCTTCATATCAATGAATAATAGTAGAATAAAATATGCAAGTTTCTTTTTACAAAGCATGGACTAATCATTCCCAGCTTCTTTTTTTTAAACTATTTTTATAAAGTTCTGAGTTTTAAAAAAACTACAATTTTATTTTATTTTTTAAATTTTATTTATTTATTTTTTTGCAGTTACGTGGGCCTCTCACTGTTGTGGCCTCTCCCGTTGCGGAGCACAGGCTCCGGACGCGCAGGCTCAGCAGCCATGGCTCACGGGCCCAGCCGCTCTGTGGCATGTGGGATCTTCCCGGACCGGGGCACGAACCCGTGTCCCCTGCACCGGCAGGCAGACTCTCAACCACTGCGCCACCAGGGAAGCCCTTACAATTTTATTTTTATTTTGCATTGTTTTATTTTAAACAAATTAATTGTTCATTGTAGACATTACTTCACTGTTACAGTCAAATTCTGATTTCAGAGATGGAGGAGGTATATAATTCAGTATCCTCAGTGAAGATATTTTTTTCTTGAATATATTCCATGTTACAGAGACAACTATTGCACATTCCGTTTACTTATAGTATAAGCCACTCAACTTTCTTTCATAGCCTAAAGGTTCTAGTTTTAAGTGTCTTTTTAGCAAGCTCCGTTTTGTGAATTCTACATCCCACCATGAATATAAAACAGCACCCTCCACAGAGAAAGATAGGTGAATACTTTGATAATTCACATTTTCACAAACACATAAAAATATAGAACTTTCATGTTTAAAGTGCAGTCTAACTATAGAATAATAAGGTATTGTTAAAATAAATAATAAGACATTTATGAACTTAAGAAATAAATATAAACCAACTTGCATATCGTAATGCCAAACAGTACATATCTGTTGGCCGTGAGTATGCATGGCTCTGAACTAAGTTAACAGTTATCTCTGGTAGGTTTAGAGGTATTTCTTTTTCTTTACTAGTATTTTTGGACTTATATTGCTGTCATATAAATACTTATGGTTGCTTGTATAAGAAAAATACCAGTTTTTTCATTTTTGTTGTACAAAATTTCATTTGTTCATGAAAACATTTTCTAGAATTTGATTTGTCTTGTTCAGTTCCAAATATGAGTGTATAGAAATTTTATTATCTGTTTGCAGAACTAGGCTAGGTCGAAAATTATTAACTCGTGTGTAAAACATTTTCTGTTCCGGAAAATTATTTTTGAAATTTCAGTTTGTCAAGATCAGTTTCTTTTATTCATGTATAACAGCATAAAGAAACTATTTCCAGCTGTACGTTTGCTTAGAGTATACACAGCTTTATATAATCAATAGCAATATGCACTTTTAAGTTGAATAACAACAGAAGAAAAAGAGAAATATTAGGTCACTAGATGGTGCCATAATGTTATGTTTTATTTTACTGTCAAGGATTCTGGAAAGATATTGCAGTCATTTTTGAGAGGGGTCGTTTCAGGTACCATTCAGAGCAAAAAGTAAACTTAATGTTTACGTGTAACATGGACATTTTAGAGAGAAACGTTATTAACTAAAAAAAGAAAATAAAGAATTACACTAGACAATACTGAATTAAAATGGATTAAAGTATATCAGTAAGCACTTTGGACAAATTTTCACAATATCAAGATAGAACAATATAATGTGAAGAAATAATATTTTATACTGGATTTTTAGATTGAGTTTAGTAATTGTTCCTAAAACCACTTGTAATTACTTATTATATATATAAGTGTACATGTAGAAAATAACACTGTTTGCTAGCCTACTGGAAAAAGTCAAAATTCCTTGCATTTTTAAAATAAGCAAATGCATTTTTTTACATGGAATGTATTTAAGGACTTGTGTTTAGTCAGGGGTTTCTTCGATAGATGGACCTGGGTTTTGTGCCTTTTGTTGTTCTTGTTATTATTAAGCAAAAATGACCATGAATAGTATTTCCTGATAGGACGTTTCTCCATTCGGTTGATATTACAAAGAAACTGAAGCTGAAGTGGCAGTGTTTCAACCAACCAACCAACCAAGCAAACAAACATATTTCACTGCACCTGAAACAAATCAAGAATAACATTCTTGTCTTTGGAAATGTCAGAACTTGTTGCCAGGGTTATAAGTAAAAACACTGCGTGGAGAAACCACCATGTAGAAGCCGGAGAGAGGCTCATTTGCATTTCTAAACTTCTCCACTGACATAATTACTCCGCAGAGAAAAAAGGAGTTTCTCCCTCTCCAAACCTCGACCACCATTCACATGCACAATGTTCAAGAGATCTAACAATTTTAGGTACTTTGGAGATTTAATGGTGGAGGAGAGGAGGAAGACTTAAAAGTCTCAAAGTGCTTCTTATTTCTATCATTATTGGAAGCAGTTTAACAGTGTGCTTCAAGGTCTTCCTTTTAACAGAGTTTGCTCTTTTCCACAAAATTATTCAACATGAAAACTGATTTTTCAGCCCAGATAGAAAAACAAGGAACCCTTCCAAAAAGTTGAAGATTTCAGTGTCATATGGATTTAGATCTGTCTTTGATGACAAAATTCAGTTCCCCAAACACTGATCTGTGATGTTTCTGAGGATAAGCCCATTTCTTCCAGGAAGAATGTGTATGTTACCAAGATCACCATTGCTAACTGCCACAGTACAAGTGACGGATTTTGGATTGAAAGCAGGGAACAAAGAAAGAGGGATAAGACTTTCTCAGGAATGTTTCTTCTCTGTTTTCATTAGACGAGGTGACTGCTTTATTCACTTGTATTTAAATTATTACTCCACCCCAAACTTGACAAATTAATATCTAATAATATATTAGTGCATGGGAAGAGTTTATAGCTTTGCTGTAACATCGTTTGGGAGATGGGCTGCTTTGATGTAATTTACAAGAAGGTTGGGCCTGTCTCTGACTTAGGTGAAGATGTAGTTAACAGATTATTTATAGGGCTGCCTGATACTCTATCTTACAGCATGTTTCCCAGGGGATGTTAGTTTGTAACAACCTTTTCTTCCTTGATGGCTATTAATGATACTTGGCACTACTTTACTTTAACAGGCTGTGTACAATTAAACACAGAGTTTGACATTTTGACGTGCGTGTTGGCCAAAATGGTATGCATAAATGCTAATAGTCTTATCCTAATTCACAAGAGTTTCATTTGATAGGTGCAGGAGCCAAAAGAAATAAAATATTCCGACTTCTTGCTTAAAATATTGATCTCAGCCCAAACCATTGCTGAATTTGGATCAGTTTATTGAGCCAGGGTTTCCCCCAAGACTGAGTGCCTCGCTTTCTTTCATGCTAGCCAAAGAGTTTTACAGGTATCAGTGAAACATTTAGGCACAGTGCCAAGTGTTTTACATGCATTCTCTCCTCTGCCCGCCATCACTATTATTGAGTAAAAGGGCTGTTATTAACCTTATTTTATGGTTGAGGGAATGGGGGTTTGGAAGTGGTTAAATGATTTGCCCAAAGTTTTGCCTAAATGGTTTGTGTTAGCACACAATATAGTGAAGAGCAATAACTGCAACCTAGGTCCTGTGCACCACAGCAGGATATGTTGGTCTTATGAGGATAGAGTGAAAGAACTATTAAAACCTTTCTGTGGTCAGAGAAAACAGAAGTAGTTTTGATAACAAAGTAGGCAAAAACCTGAGCATTTTGCCCCTCCATCCAAAAATCGTAATGGGTTTCATTTTAGATTATTAATAGCTGTCCAGAGGGCATCTCATTTGGGCTATCATGTTTACTTGCCCAGCATCCATTTCTCTTTTTTGTTTTTCCTTTCCCTCTTGTTACCGTCTAAAGCTGTCAATTAAAGTAGTCCAACCTAACCTGGCCAAATGGTGGCAGGTGGCTCCAGGTAGTCAATCAAATGATCTCCTTAAGAATTCCCATCTTTACAAGTGTGACCCAAAGACTCAAATCACTTGGGAAGGGAGCTAGTTATCCTTACGATGGTACCCTGAGGAAATGTCCATCACTGCCTGGCAGAAGACGCCTAGAGTCCCCCTGTTTCTCAGCCTTCCTGCAATCCCTTCTTTCCCATTGATTCCATGAGTACTTCACATCCTTTATGAACCTAAGCTCTCTAGTCAATAAGGTAAAAATAATAATTTAATAAAAAACTTGATAGTTATCAGGATTTATTTAAATAATATAAACAAAATGCTGGGCACATTATCTCACATACAATAATGGCTCACATGTTAAATTCGCCTTTCTCCAAATCTAACAAAAAATATTTATACCCCTTTCAGTCATAAATGGGTTTTAATTTATGACTGTCCTGTATCAACACCTATACTCAAAACACCGTTTGATCCTATTGCATTGTCTCCATCATTCCCTTCATTATCTCCACTGTTGCCCTGACACCCTTATTTGGTGATGAGTCATTGATCCAATGTGGAATTTTCCCTGGCTTTTCTAATTTGATTTTGAACAACAAGGTTATCAAATTCTTGAGAGTGAGTGTTTTAATGAGTCCAACAATTATGAAAGGTTGGGTTGGAGGGGAGGCAGAGGTATGGAGAAGCAGCTGGGTGGGGGAAGAATAAGACATTTTTAAACTGCATTGAAATTTGAATTGAAATGTGTTCTGAAAAGGCACCATTCTTGTTTATACAAGGCTCTTTTGAGAAGGATTTAAAGTTACAACATACAGATTAGTGGCAGACATTCTCTGTACCCAGCTTTGCACATGCTGATCAATGAGGCATAAAGATATAATTGGTTTATAGACACATTTGTTGTATAAATACAACATTTATGTTTTGAGCCTAAATCATCAGCAAATGAATTTCAGCATAAAAAAGGGAGTTTCTCTGAGATATTAACTAATTTATCGGTATATTGACATTAAAAGTTCCTACCACTCTAAGGAATTCATTTTAAGGTATGCCAAGAAGGAACTAATTAAAAATGCAATTTGGCAGTAAAATGTTTTTATGGAAAAGTCCAGAGGCCTCTCCTATAGAAAGGATCAATAAATAGACTAAATCGATTTTTTTGAAGTATTATCTGTTTATGTTTCTGGGTCTAGTGAAAGTTGTAACTGCTCATAGCAAGGTGGACAGATTGAAATTTGGCAGTGGGTTGGGACGTTGTTTTCTGGATGTCTCAGTCTTTTTTTTTTTTTGCGGTACGCAGGCCTCTCACTGTTGTGGCCTCTCCTGTCGCGGAGCACAGGCTCCGGACGCGCAGGCTCAGCGACCATGACTCACAGGCCCAGCTGCTCCGCGGCATGTGCGATCTTCCCATACCGGGACACGAACCCATGTCCCCTGCATCGGTAGGTGGACTCTCAATCACTGCGCCACCAGGGAAGCCCTCAGTCTTATTCTTGATAAGCCAACTTTCAAACACTCTGGAGAGGTTTACACAGAAAATAATGCATTGAACATAAATTCTTCTTCTTGCTATAAGTTTTTGGACCCAAATCCTAACCAGCATTTGTGCCTTTTTTTCCCCATTGACAGCCAAGCTGTATTTTGTAATTAAGAGCAACAAATACAAGTAACAAATGCTAGAGGGGGTGTGGAGAAAAGGGTACCCTCCTACACTGTTGGTGGGAATGTATTGAATAAATTGGTACAGCCACTATGGAAAATAGTGTGTAGGTTACTCAAAAAACTAAAAATAGAGTTGCCATATAATCCAGCAATCCCAGTCTTGGGCGTATATCCAGACAAAACTATAATTCAAAAAGATATATGCCCCACTCTGTTCACAGCAGCACTGTTTACAATAGCCAAGATATGGAAACAACCTAAATGTCCATCAACAGATGAATGAATAAAGAAGATGTGAGATACACACACACACACACACACACACACACACACACACACACACGCAGTGGAATATTACTCAGCCATAAAAAAGAATGAAATAGGACTTCCCTGGTGTCACAGTGGTTAAGAATTCACCCGCCAATGCAGGAGACGTGGGTTCGATCCCTGGTCCGGGAAGATTCTACATGCTGCGGAGCAGCTAAGCCCATGCGTCACAACCTCTGAGCCTGCACTCTAGAGCCCAAGTGCCACAACTACTGAGCCCGCGTGCTGCAACTACTGAGCCTGCGTGCTGCAACCACTGAAACCCATGCACCTAGAGCCCGTGATCCACAACAAGAGAAGCCACTGCAATGAGAAGCCCAGGCACCACAATGAAGAGTAGCCCCCGCTCGCCACAACTAGAGAAGGCCCGAGCATAGTAATGAAGACCCAGCACAGCCAAAAAAAGAAAAAAAAGCAATGAAATAATGCCATTTGCAGCAACATGGTTGGACCTAGAGATTATCATACTAAGTGAAGTAAGTCAGAAAGAGAAAGACAAATACCATATAATGTCACTTACATGTGGAATCTGACATACGACACAAATGAACATAACTACAAAACAGGAACAAACTCACAGATGTAGAGAACAGACTTGTGGTTGCCAAGGGGATGGGTGGTGGGGTAGGGAAAGATTGGGAGTTTGGGATTAGCAGATGCAAGCTATTATATATAGGATGGATAAACAACAAGGTCCTACTGTATAGCACTAGGAACTATATTCAATATCCTCTGATAAACCGTAACAGAAAAGAATATATATGTATAACTGAATCACTTTGCTGTACAGCATAAATTAACACATTATAAATCAACTATACTTCATTAAAATTAAAAATAAAATAAAATGAAATGAAAAAGAGCAACAAATATAAGTTCCTCCCACAGCCATGGAAGATGTGATGGCTTGCAACAGTCTCTTCATATACAGCCTCAGAATCCTTAGCATCACAGCATTACCAGGGAACTACTACTGGTAGATTGATATTGGCACATGGAATGAATTTTATCTGCTATCCTTACTATGAGGCAGTAGGCCAGGAAAAGAACTCTAGAGATAAGATCACTAAATGCAAAGTATTTAAACATTTTATCAAGACTAACTAAAAGAGATACATTTCCCAGGGAAATAAAAGAAGAATAGGAATGTAAAATAAACTTTAAATATAAAAAAATATCTTCCATTGATTATAATAACTATTAGCACAACTTTCTGGATGGGGTTTACAGAGAATTCCCACTGTTATGATGTCATTTCATTTAAACCTAATAGCCACTCTTTCATGAAGATATGATTACTGTCTCATTTGGAGATCAGAAAAATGAACCACAGAGAGGCTGTGTTTCTTGAGGACACGTAATAAAGTTAAGATTAGACCCTAAACCTTATGATTCTATATCATATACAATGCATTCTAAGAATAAACAGCAATCATGACATAAGTACACTATTAAATTGACAGAATGAAATTCCCTTTTATAAGAGTTATATATAGGACCACTCTCAGACCATACTATGAATGAATAAAGTTAGCTCCAGAGGATTATGATATATTAATGTTAACAATGATGGCAGAAGCTTAAATTATATTTTTTATTTGCCAAGTCTTATGCCAAACCACTTCAGTGGTTTTCCTGGTTTTACCCATTGAAAATTAATAACCCTAAGATTAAGTGCTATTATTATCTACATTTTGCAGCTGAGGAAATTGAGGGATGGAAATAACTTGCTAAGATCACACATACATAGTTAAAGGTAGAGTAGGCACTCTAAGTTGTGTGTCCATAACACACTACTTCTCAAATATTATTTGTATATTTAAGTAAGTATGTAATATTTTAAAAGATCTGATATCAGGTTATTGTCATGCAAATAGACTTTCATAACTAATGGTTGACATGCAAATGTCTCCTCATTTAATATTTAAATACAAATAGTAGGTACCCATAGCAAAAATATTATTCAGGTATTAAAACATGACATATATTGTATGAAGTCTAAAAAACAACAAAAATAATTTTTAGATATTTTGGATGAGGTTATAAATATTTACGTGCCTTGAGAACTCGTTAAAGCAATGATGTTTATAAGTGATCACAGTAATACATTTCTTAAAGTACAAATCAAACCATCTTAAATGTAGTGAACCATCAAGGGAACTCTAAGTGGCTGAACAAAATTCATTTAAATAATGAGAAGACAACACTGTATCACTCTGTTCACTTATGCATTTGAGACCATAGAGGTATTTTAATGAATTCTGCCTAAGATTCTTCCAAGAGGCTGGCCAACAGAAAAAATGACTTTTCATATTGTGTGCCTTGAGTATGTGAGTGAGTGCAAGTGCCTGCATGTGTTGCATGAGAAAATTACTCCAATGCCTTTTGAGAAAATGATTACAATTTCTAGTAAGATGTAAATAATCTAATAAATACATTTAGTTGACAATTTCTAGTAAGTTGACTAAAAATGAAACCTCTAGAGTCAAGTCGTCTTGTACCCTTTTGTGAGGTGGTTGAAAAATAAATCATAACTAATCAAAACTGGCACAGAGTCCATGTGGAAAATTGGTAATGTTTTATTAACAGTTGGTACTAAGTAATATTTCTTAAGTGTTTTCCGTGTACTAAGCCTTATCTCACTGCTTATACATATATTAATGTTCACTATAACCTCGTGAATGGGGCAGTATATTCCCCCATTTTATGGTTGAGTAAAAACCAGTCATAATCATAGTAAGTAGCAGATCTGAACTCCAAAATCACACACTCCAGGGTGCTCCAGTGTATGCTCTTAAGAGCTAAACTCTACTGTTATGGTTGGTAAAAATGTTTTAAAGAAAAAAATAATAGAGATTGACAAGACAGAAGACAGACTTAAAGAATGGCAGAACAGGAGCTGTATTTTTGCAATGAAATCTTAGAAAAGAGAAAATCCAAGAAAAATTAACAGAGATGCTGGAATTATGAGATGACCCAGCTGAGAATTCAAGGCAAGGGCTATTCTATTTCATTCTGCTGGAATGTTATCATTTAGATTGTGAATTTACTAATTTCTCCAATATTTATAGAGCAACTGTTACATTAGGGATGGTGAACAAAATAGAGTGTCCGCCCTCTTAGAGCTAAATGCTAGTGCAAAAAAAATAGTAAAATATACACAAATAGATATAGAAATTGGTATTAATATGAATATTGACGAAGATGCAGTTATACATGCACATATAGATAGCTGTACGCATGGGATAATACCAGATATTGATAAGTGCCTTGAAGAGGGTAATGCAATAATATGGTAGGACTTAAGAGGGAAGATGGTTCTAAAGGGGAAAACGGTGTTTCTTTTGCTTCTTCCAGGTTCAGTGTGCTTTTTTTTCTAATGAACCACACCTGCAACTCTCTTTGGAAATCTTTTCTTGAACTAACAGAACTGCTTTGCCTGCACTCTCAGAGAGCAGGACCTACCTGGAAATTTACCTCTCCTACTGCCATCTGGAAATGTGGTTAGCCATTGACTGGCAGATATGGGATTATGAAAACCCAAATTCCTTGCCTCCATTGAGAATGATTCAGACTCCAGAATTCCCTTACGGGGTCTGGTTTAAGCTACCTCCACTGGACTTCACCTTTCTTAGCATCCTTTTCTCTCTCCTGCTTCCCTCACACCCTCCCCAGAAACCTCTTGGGAGCACTTCCCTTATAAATCTGTGGTGACTCACTGTCCCATTCTGCTCTGGGTGTGGGGTCACCTAGGACTGGAATGTTATCAGCAGGCAGTACTCTCAGTACAAATATTGGTGCAGTTATGGACGAACCAAGATGGTTGGTTACCCTATGAGTCAACTTCTGAGAAATCTGACCTAAAACATCAGGGAAAGCCTCTCTGAGGAGATGATATTATTCTGAGAAGTAACCAGTCATTTTTAGAGCGGGGAGAAATGTTTTCTAAGCAAAGAAAATAGTAAGTGCTAATGGCAGAATAGACACTATATTCAGGAAGACAGAAGACCAGTGTGCCTGGAGCAATCTCAGTTAAGAACGCATGTGTGAATAGCTGAAGATACAGAGGTAGGGAGGTAAACAACCTGTGGGGACTTGGCAGAAAGAGTAAGAGGAGAAATTTATTATTATTTCAAATTATCACATAAGCTGTGGATACTTTCAATATGTAGAATTTTTACGTATGAGTCTGTGTGCGTTGTTCCTAATAAAATTACAGCCTCGAAAAGGAAAATTCATTTTTTAAGAGAGTAGTCTTTGATCTAAATGCAAGCCTAGATACTTGGAAAATTCTTTCTAGATGAATGTGTAGGTTTTTAAAAAAAAATAACTTATTTATTTTTGGCTGCATTGGGTCTTTGCTGCTGCGTGTGGGCTTTCTCTAGTTGTGGCAAGCAGGGGCTACTCTTCATTGCAGTGCGTGGTCTTCTCATTGCGGTGGCTTCTCTTGTTGTGGAGTACGGGCTCTAGGCACACGGGCTTCAGTAGTTGTGGCTTGTGGGCTCTAGAGCGTAGGCTCAGTAGTTGTGGCACACGGGCTTAGTTGCTCCACGGCATGTGGGATCTTCCCGGACCGGGGCTCAAAGCTGTGTCCCTGCATTGGCAGGCGGATTCTTAACCACTGCGCCGCCAAGGAAGTCCCGAACGTGTAGTTTTGATAGCAGGGTTAGCATGAACTCAAGTGAGAACTGCAAGCACAAAGGCATACCAGGACCCTCATGCTTGAATTACAGATCCATAAAAGAACCCAGGGCAAAGTATTGTTTATAGCTTCTACAAAAAAAACTACGACTCCAGGTGTTTAGATGTTTGTTCCTCTATTTGGATACCTCTGCATCAAAACCTCATTTGTAGATTCCAGGAGATACACATGGTGGAATTCTCAAGGACTTTGAAATTTAATAATTTCGGTTAGAATCTCGGCTATGCCATTTCTTTTGCTGTTCATTTTCTTTTTCTTGAGTGGTTTATTTTAGTTCACTGACCCCCGATTTCTTCATCTGACCACAAGTAGATGTGAGTGTTGGTCGGAAGGATAGATGTTTTATGCAAATCACAGGGCATGGTCCTTGGTAAGCAGTCACAGAACAATAGTTATGATTTTCATAGAGTCTGAGCCTCTGTTTGGAACATTGCTATTTTTCAGACGTAAGGTATTATAAAATGAGTGGCAGAAGATAAAACAGAAGAGCAGTCTGGAAGACAAAAATCTGAAATAGACTGGGTTTCAAGAAAGTAAAAGCAGGCCTGAAGGATCCTCTGGGCTTCTGAATATTTTCCCAAGGGTTCTTTTCCCAGTATTTTAAAGTTTTGAATAAAAGAGTTTATTTGAGAAAGCTCCTGAGCGGGGTGGGGGTGGGGGAGAAAAGAAAGAATTTTGCATTGTTCAAAGAACAAGGTAGAGGATCTAATACGTCTTCTTTGTTTGTCAGTTTTAAGGCTTTTATTATAATTGTAACACACAAAATGTAGTCACACTTAAGGAGAGATTAAGAATCAAATTATGTTATCGATGCATTCATGTAGCCTCCATTAACTTGAATAAAAGTATATTCATGGGAAGTTAACCCCTTCTATGCTTATAAGAAATAACTTTTATATACTTTTCTAAAAACTGCAATTAGTTGTTTTTCCTGTGAGTGAATCAGCTTCTTTAAATTCTCCTGTGCTTAAACAAAACAAAACGAAACCTTTGTGTAAAAACATCCAAATACACATACATATTATAGTAAATGTATATTATATATCTCAAAAAATTAAATACATATCATTGAAGTATGTTAAGATTTGCATTGTAGATAGTAAAAGCTGATACAAAATCTGTTTATAAAATAGGAAATTATAGTATGTAGGCAGATAAATCTATTTTATATAAAGAAACTTGCTAGAATATTGAATTTCAAAAATGGTCTGTTGGAAAGTTCAATAACTGCTCTGATTATACGTAGAAAACACCAAGAGTGTCATTTTATAACCTCCATTTTACTGGCAAATTTATTTGGGCATTGATGGCTGGCGTAATTAGATATTTTACTTTCGAAGTAGAGGTGAGTAAGCTAATTAACTGATTTACTTCTTAAAAGAAGGATTTTGTTAGGGGGAAAAATAACCATATGAAGATGGTAGGAGGAATTTTGAAATCAGGTCAACTTTTGGTTTAGAACTTGTGCTTTCTTTTATATGCCTAAGGTATGGTTGAATAAATAAAATGAATGAACAAATACCTGATAAGTGGTGCTTGTCTAAATTCTTAGAGTCAGAAATTTAAGTTCAAGGAGACATATACTTCATTGCTATGAGTCCAGGATGGGGAACCCTTCACTGACTCTAGAAAGTCAAATTTTCTCCAGAAGGTAACGAACCTAGGATCTTAAAAGATATCCCACAGAACTTTATGTCCTATGGCTTCAAAGTGATATTGTAGTCTTCTCTCTCCAAGGGTTAGAGTTCAGGATTGATTTAAATAAGGACAATTTAGGAAAATTATATCCACATAAAATTGATAGAATTGAAGATAATGAATAAGTGGGTATCGACCTCCATTAGTGTTTGTATGAAAATTACGTGAGACCTCTAAATGTAATCTGTAGAAATATTTGGTGCAATGGAGATAAAAAATTAATTTAGCAACTGTTGTTTTTCAGATTTCTTTGCAAATACAACTTAAAGGCAATACTCTCCATCACCTCCCATACTCCGTCCATAAGAGAATGACATTCTGATGCTTCCTCCCACATGGAAATTCTTAATACTGCCCCTGAGGTGGTAAATCTCCCTTCTTAGTTAACTTAGGTTCTTTCTCTCAGCCCACAAAGTTTTTCATCTCATATGCTGTCCACAGACAGTCCCAAGGCTTGCCCCTTTCCACCTAGATAAGCCATGGACACCACCATCTCTCTGCTGCCCTCTAGACATTGCCTGAGCAACAAGACAAATTCTTTCGTTCTCAGTATACAATGAGAAACTTGTTTGCCCCCCATGAGGATCACCCTGTCTCATGGGTAAACCAGCTGGTTCCCTCTCACTTTTCACACACTCTGTTTTTCCCTTCTCTAACTCTCTCACTCTTTTGATTCTGTCTTGCCTAAAGCCAGCAGTTTCCTTTAAATTTTTTCTACTCTAAACCAAGCCCCTCAAACAAATTTTGATCTTCATATCTTGGTACGAATTTGGATAAGGGGAGGGTTGATATTCTTTTGAATTCAGTGCTCTGGAATTTAGTGTTTTGGTTCTTAGTTATCCCCATATGGGAGTGTAACTTGTACCTAATACTTCAGCCTCTCAACTTACTTTAACTGCTCACAACTCTAAAAGGCAAATTTCATTAGGCATGTGACCATTTTTCAGATGTATAATCTGAAACTCAAATACAAGGTCAAGTATTTTGATGATGGTAAAAGGGTACTAAACCATCATGCTATGGATTTGTTTGTTTCTTTATATGTTTCTCATCTCACCCCCTACTATGCAGACTCTAAGGTAAGCGTCATATTGCTTAGCCGCAAATGCTTTCAGTGTGATAAAGAAAGCAGTACTTAATTTCAGAACCCTCAGAAACAGTACAACAAGTACTGAATGTCAGTCTCCGTGGCCATTTGTAAGAACAACCAAATTTCTTGGTAATGAGAGAGCACTGTTCAGTACATTTCTTGGAGAAAATAGGACTTGAATCGAACATTAAAGAAGGCTTGAGGGCTTCCCTGGTGGCGCAGTGGTTGAGAGTCCGCCTGCCGATGCAGGGGATGCGGGTTCGTGCCCCGGTCCGGGAGGATCCCACATGCTGTGGAGCGGCTGGGCCCGTGAGCCATGGCCGATGAGCCTGTATGTCCGGAGCCTGTGCGCCACAACAGTGAGAGGCCCGCGTACCGCAAAAAAAAAAAAATAATAAAAAAATAAAGAAGGCTTGAGATTTGAACAAAACCCTTGGAGTCTCAGTAATGGGTTTGTATCCCAGTTCAGATACTTTGAACATGATGACATTTAATCCTCAGAGGCTCTCATTATCTCACCTGTATTCCCTTCTTTGGTTACAGCCAGTCATACTTAGTGCATTGCCTAACGCACTATAGGTTTTCAATAAACATTTGCTGAATAAATATCAATATAAACGGCTATAAATATGGCCTCATTATTTTTATTTATTTATTTATTTATTTTTTTTTTTTGGCCTCATTATTGTAGTAAAACTCTTGCATATGGTTATTTGTGGTGTTGCATAAGACTACATCATAGGATATCAATGCTGGGAGATATGTTTGAGATTACCCATATCCTTCATTTCTAGAGGAGTGGAAACTCAGGCCCAGATTGGAGGTGTCAGTGACTAAAAAGTTTGTATATTAGTGCTAAAAGAGACATGTAAGAAAATGAGGTGGGAAGGTAAGTAGAAGTAAGTTTTACAGAGGCCATTAAGTCTCAAATCAGAGGATTCCCCTGGAAGGCCATTGAAAAATAGCAAAAAATTTAAGCATAAGTATGACAAGGTGCAAGAGAAAGAATATGGAAGAAAATGAACAACCAAGTAATTCTGTGAGTCAAGACTTGCTTTTGCACTGATCAAATAATGATTTTTCCCCCATTTTGATCTTTTGGATTTCCCCTTTAAGCTTTCTACTTAAGAGCTTACAAACCACAACTCTGTGCATCCTCATTGGATTAACAGTATGTTACCATTAGCAGTTGCTGGAAGACAAAGATCATCTATATGGTTCTTCTTAAACAGGAAATTAAAACAGAACTTGAAACGGTACCAACGTGTGCCAGTTCAAAGAGTGCTGAGAAGACAAATCGTATTCTGCTGAAAACCATATGCCTCCTTTATTCATCCACATACTAAAGCCTTTCAAATCTTACTACATGCCTAACTCTCCTCTTGGCTCTGGAAATAAGATGGGGACAAAACTCGATATATGTCTTCTCACATCGAAGAATATAATGAAGGAAAGAGACATTAGTGAAGTAGGCCCATTAATAAAAGTGTAAAAAACCTGAGATAAGTGGTAGGAATGTCACAACAGTGACTCTATAAGTGCATAAGGCAAAAAACAAACGAACAAAAAACTTTGCATTTTGGTTATAGCAGCTGGTAAGACTTCTTGAAAGGGATACTGGAGCTGAAACCTAAATTATGAATAACAACTTGGTTAAAGAGTGTATGTATTTGAGTATGTGTGTGTTCAGAATAACATATGGAACGTGAGATTTGTTTGCTTTGTTTTGCACACAGAGCAAGACTGATTTTCTTTTTTAATAATAGTACCTGTTTACCAGGAGGCAACCAAGTTCATGATTAACTTACATACTGATTTAAGGCAATTGCTTTGAGATCAATACTCTTTCAACTCCAGGTATATGTATTTAGCAAGAGGCACTCAAGGTTGCTATCTATTCCAACAAGATCCAGAAGTAGCTAAATCTCTTGAAGGAAAGGGAAAGCATTTTTTAAAATGTGAGATAGAAACAGAATGAGAAGTATATCACCTACCAAGATTTCGTTCTGCCGTCTGCAATGATATACTTCTTAATAAAAAGAAACTCTGAACAGTGTAGGCATCCCAATTGCCTATATTTACATATATGGATAGCCTGACATTTCAAAGTCACTTGGAAATTTCTTAATCATTAATAAGAAGATCAAAATTACTAGTTGCAGAGTTCAGTGAAAAATGTACTTATATAAATACCCTTGCAGTCAGTTCTGGTGCAGGTGTTTCTTGAAATCAATACATAAATTACTTATTGGGCTGAAAACAGAGGGCATTGTTAAAAAGGGAGCATTTGAGACCTTAGCTCATTAGACTGTGTGGATAGTTGAAGGACGTATTTTTAGTTGGCAGAAAGATGGGCAGCAAAGGATTTTGAAAAGCTTGTGAGACCAAAAGGTTTAACCAAAAACATGTTTATTCATACATCTTTAAGATAAACGTCATTATGAATACAGCATATTTATTTAAATGCCTGAATATTAACTCCTAAGAAATTCATAGTCTCAGTGAATACAAAAGGACCAATTCTAAGTGGAAACTATTGCTGTATATTTGTGTTTGAAGGGAAAAATCATATCTTGGAATACTTGTCCCCAAAATAGAGCCAATCACATAAATGACGTCTGAATAAGACACTTATATTTGGTGAGCATAAATTCACACTGAAATACCATTTCCCTAATAACCACTTTAGTCGTTATTTTTGTTTGCCCTAGAAATACTAATGCAGTGATAACAAGAAAGCATACTTATATTTTCTACTAAATTTAGAATTTTAGTAATTGAAACACAGATGCAGTGGCTTTTACAGGAAATTAATTTGGTGTTAAGTACACTGGTAGTGTTAGATATGCATAGTTACTCAACATGGACATATTGTTTATACCAATGGTGATGTGCACCCAACACACACACACACACACACACACACACACACACACACACACACATCTGGGAATAAAAATGAAAACCCAAGATAAGTGTAGGTTGATAAGAGTGAAAATATTTTGAATTATATAAAATATTGACATAATTATATTTTATTATCTATTAGTATATTCATCAAATGTTTCTATACATTTTAAAATAATTCTTTAACATTTACCTTCGTAGCATGCATTAAATAAACATGCTATATTTTTTAGCTGTGTTCCTTTACTACTTAATATTTTTTATTTCCTATAGATGAAAGAGGAAGAAAACATGGATAGAAATCTCAGTTTTTCTTTACCTTACAGAACCTTAAGTGTTGTTTATCCCCTTAATTAACTTCATTCATTTGTCCATTTGTTCATTTCTTCCTTCATCCCTTCCTTTAAAAAAATAGGCACTATAGGAGTTTGTTATAAAATAGGCACTATAGATTGGAAAGTCAAAGAAATGTCTAATGAGGTGGGTTTGTACCCTCATAGAGTTTTTGGTCTAGTGATATCATAGGTGTCAATAAATAATCTCCCTGGGGAAATTACTTTCAGTAATTACAGTATTACTGGGGTAATACTGAAAATGATCCATTATTGAGAGAGGTCATGGCACAGCCTAATGGGTTGAGAGTTTCAGAGAAGACCTTCTGAAGGCAGCAGAAGAAGTATCTTTGGATAAGATCTGAGGGAGGCATAGGATTAGCTACGCAAAGTTTGTTAGGGTAAGGATATTCTGGGCAATGGAAATAATCTGTGCAAGGACCTAAAGTTACGAAATACAGGGCGAGTTTTGAGGTATAAAAATGTTAGAGATGTAGAGGAAAAAAGATGAGAAATAAAACCACAGAGATAAGCCCTGTACAAACGTAGACAATGTTAAGTATTTTGGTCTTTAGCCTGAGAAAAATGAAGTCTCTTTAAAGGGTTATATTCATTGTAATGGTATGGACATAATTGCATTTTTCAAAGAAGATTGTACTGTATTCTCTGTGGAAAACAGATTACATGATACAGGAATGAATTCTGGGAGTTACAGTGCCGTTGTACAGATCAAGACCAGATTTGATGATAGACTATATTAGAGTGATTATAGGAGGTACAGAGAAGAGAGTGGGTGTTTGAGATACTTATGAAATAAAGTCTAGGGGGATCATTGCTAGATGAAGCCAAAGGAGATAACAAGAATTACTCTTAGTTTGCCAAATTTGCTTACATCACATATGAGGAAAAGTACTTAGGGTTTGTGGTGCCTTTATTATCACTAACAGGTGATGACAATATGGTAGATGGATAAAGTTCCAGGATATTAGAGAAGAAATTGGACGTAAAATAAAATCCCAATCTTCAGAATAATTGAAGCCATAGACATACATGTGTTTGCCTAAGAAAAGCACATATAGAGTATATATTTATCAGGATAGGCTCTACAGAGGTAACAAACAGCTCCTAAATCTCATTGGCTTAACATAAAGGTTTACTTTTAGGATTTTTTTTTTTTTTTTGCTTTTAAAATGTATTTGTGTGTGTGTGTGTGTGTTTTATTTCACATTTGTTACACAATATATGTGAGTGAGATGCTCAGCTTCATTTAGTTTCTCAGAGAATCAGGCTGGTAGAAGCTCCACAATTTTGAAGCTCAGTGGCTTTCACTTGGAGCCAGTATCTCCCCAGAGGGTATTTGGCAATGCCATAATATGTCACTTATTGTCATAACTGGAGAGAATGATGCTGGAAGCTAATGGGCAGGGATGCCATTAAACATCCTGCAATTCACAGGACACATCCTACCTCTGACACTCAGAATTACCTGGTTCAAAATGACTGTACTATCAAGGTTGAGAAACCCCATTGTAGCTGTACCGTCAGCACATTCTCCGATCCCGTGACATGGAAAAAGACTGACGGCTCTTCATTGCTTTATCCTGAAAATAATACACATTACTTCTATCCACAACACAGCTGCCATAAGTAGTCGCATGTCTCTGCTGAAGTGCGGGGAGGAACTGGGGCATGTGGTTAGGTAGATGACATATTTTATAAGCACTGCTGGTACTGCCATGGTCTAAAACAGAAGCCTGCTGCAAATATATTGTGCCACTGGAGTCCCATCTTTAAGCTGTTGTCTTAGTGTGGTGGGGCAGTGGGGATCAGCATGACTGACATCTGATACGGGTGCTGAGAGAATAAATACAAGTCTGCCAGTGAGTTCCGAGCTCAGACTGATCTGCTTTCACACTGCGGTATTCACTGAAACCCAGCAAAAGGCAATATATTAACTTTCCAATGTAACTTTCTCAGATATGTCTGAAAATGGAATTCATTACACTTGAGAATTGAATATTAAGGGTAATTAATGAGTTTGGCAGCTCTTTTATTCTCAGCGTTAGCTGGGAAAATTCCAAGTATTCACCAAATCAGGCAAGTTTTCTAGTTTCCTAGTCATTTCTTCAAGTAAAACAAGTGACTGGGAAACTACTTTTTTTTTTTTAATTCCAGAAGATTCCTTAACTTCTAAAATAAGAGAATAAAATAATTTTGGAACACATTATAATGGAATGAAATTCATCATTCGATTGTCTTCTTTTTCTAGCAGATATTTCCTCAAAATTAGCATCTTAATAATTATAGTGAAAGACAATTTTTTAAAAAGGTAGAGTACAGTTATGAAGCAAACAAGACCAGAACTGGTCTTGCGTTCTGGCTCTGCTTTATTGCTGCAGGTCCACTGGCCTTTCTTTAGCTTTAAAATGACTACCCTCCTCAAAGGAGAAATTTGAGTATGGTTTATTTCATAGCAGATCTTGGCATATCCCTCACATATAATAAACACTGACTGCAGGTTATTACCACTATTATTATAATTATTGTTACTTATTTTAATTACAGGTTAAACTATTCATCCCTTGGAGGATGATGCGGACTATTAAGAATAGTTTCATTTTGGCCTTGGATATGCTGCTGGGAAATTTTGGGTCAAAGAGATTTGCATCCTACTTTTCATTTGTTTGTTTCTTTTAGTAAGCCCATGTATTAATCAGTGTCCTGAAAGGAAACAGAAACCACACCAGTAATTCAAATTGTGTGATGAATTGAATAGATGGTTAACTAATAAAAGAGGTTAAAGAAGGCTCTAAGAGATCCAGAAATTCCAGATGCAGAAAGCAGCAAATATGTCTAGGTTCACAAATATGTGAGGGAAAGTGAACAAGGAAAGAACTAAGAATTTAGAAGATAGTTCCCCCACCACCATCCAAGGCTGAGGTGAAATTCATGTTGAAGAGAGTGTGCCTGCCACAGAACCACACAGACTATGAAGTGCCCTTTGCAAAGGGGCTGGGCCTGAGCTGCTTTGGAGGAACCACTCATCAAGTGGTTGAGAAACTTTCTGTCACAGCTGCTTACCTTTTTCTTACTGATCTGTTGGCTCCTTTGCTGAAAGAAAGCATATTGGAACCACAGAGGGAAACCTCTTCCTCCTGCTCTGGTCTTCCAATTTCTCTCCAGTGCCCTCTTTCCATAAAGCCTAACAGAGCAAGCTGGTAAAGGAGAAATGTTTACAGGATCTAGTTCCTCTATCATTAAGAATGAGCAGGAAGACCTTAACTGATGAGTGGCACAGTCAACGGTGTGCTGGGACCGGCTATGCCAGCTTATGAGAGTTGAATGTGTACATCTCTCCACATTTGGTGGCATCATGTAGGTTGAAATTGGCCGTCATGGAAGTATGTACGAAATAGAAATGGGCAAACACTGCAATTCAGTGCTTCTTGTTGTTGTCGTTATTCTTGGAGAACCAGTTTCTCAGTATACCCCTGGGCACAACCCACTTTATAGGGAACAAACAATACTATAAAAGAAAGAATCCAATTTTGAAAACTTATTGGAATCCATAAATAAACAGAATCGTTCATTTTAAGAGCTTGTCCACTTTGGAGTTAAGCAGCATAGATTCTGTTCTTTACCGTTTGCTATCTGTGTAATAAGGAATATAGTTTCTCTAAAGTTTCCTCATCTGCAAAATAAAGACCATAATAAGACGTCTCTTAGGATTGTTCTGAAAATGGAGCAAGATAAACCAGAATAAGAGACAGGCATACCGCATAGCACAGAGAGATCAGCTCGGTGCTTTGTGACCGCCTGGAGGGGTGGGATAGGGAGGGTGGGAGGGAGGGAGATGCAAGCGGGAAGAGATATGGGAACATAGGTATATATATAACTGATTCATTTTGTTGTGAAGCTGAAGCTAACATACCATTGTAAAGCAATTATACTCCAATAAAGATGTTAAAATGAAAAAAAAAAAGACAGGCATACAATAAGCCCTCTCTAAGTGTGAGCGATGATGAGAATTAACACCATGTAACATTCCAAAAACATTTGCTCAGTGTTTTTTGTAATATTAAAACTCAGCTAAATGTATCATGCATAGAATGACAAAGATATTACAGTCCTCAAAAAGTTTGCATTACAGTTCACTAAGAAATATTTAAAATAGTCTAAATGGCTTATTCATTTGAAAGTTAGGTTTCATAGATTAAAAATCTTTTAAACTTAACGTTACTGAAGCCAGTAGCTCAATTTCTGGAAAACTAACATAAGGGTCCATCCAAAACATGAAAGAAAATATTTTTTGCCCAAATATTTTTACCATGTTGCTTATAATAGTGAAAAATCACAAAATAGGAAACTGGTTAAGTAAATTATGGGATGGTAGGAAATATTTGGAATATTATACAATGCTTTGAATAATGTTTATTAAGTACTGATTAACACAGGAAATGCAAATAATAATACAAAGAAAGGAAGAGAAAAATTATACACATTATGAACACAATTGTGGGAAAATATGATTGTTAAATGCTTAAAGAAATTGCCTCTTGAAACGATGCTTATAAATGTATATTGCAGAATGAAATAAGGGAAATAGTTTTCATTTTATGCTGCTAAAACCCTGCTACCATATGATTAAATAGTAGGTACTGAATATACCCAGAGGCAAAGGACAGGGAAAAGAAGTCTATATATGGATATCCATACCAGTATTGTTCTCTTATTTATCTATCAATCTACCTATCTATCTATCTCAGAGACAACAAGTGTGTTTCTTCGCATGGATTTCTTTCTGTTTGAAGAAGTGCCATAGGGATAGTAGGGAAAATGGGGATAGAATAATCTTGAGATTGTTTCCTATGTATGTGACATTGAGTTTTTCAGAATAAGAGAAGCACATCAAGGGTTAAGAATTTAGTATTCTATTAGTCCCACTTTTGAACCAAGGTTGTTTGTGCCTTTCTTTTATATGGCAATAACTCTTTTCTTTTAATAAATCTGGTGATGTTGTTGAACCAATTACTCATAGAAAGTCCATCCCAGCCTGGATTGTTTTTCTTTTTCATGGAAGCCCTTCTGTGTGGAAGTGTTATTCTCCCATCTTCTCCATTCTAGACCAGAAATCCTCAATTCTTTACTGAATGTCTCATTCAGCATGGGGTATCTATTATGTGTTTTGATAATTCCTCTTACTTACACTTCAGGTTGCCAATGTTCCTTTCACAATTCGTTAGCAAGCATTGAACTCAGAACTGTGGCAGTGAAGTGTAGACATAGTTACCCTAGCCAGTGTTGGTGAGGAGAAACACATTCTAGCTCAGTTTAGTTGTCACGTGAATGTTCACATCCAACTCTATTCGTGTTTCTCCCTGATACTTCAAGCTTCCATGACATGACTTGTGATAAGGTAAGGAAAATGGATAAAAGAGAAAATTTCTCTTGGACTTGAAATGGTGCAGACAGTATGCTTCCCCAGAACATATTAAGAAACATGACAACTGATGATTTTAAAAATAATGGAATATGATTAGTGACATCTAAAAATGACCCCGTTAAACCTTTATTTTAATTCTTTGCTTTTCAGTAATTCACATTATTATTTTTTTTAATGAATTAATTTTTGGCTGCGTTGGGTCCTTGTTGCTGCACGCAGGCTTTCTTTTCGTTGTGGTGAGCGGGGGCTACTCTTCGTTGTGGTGCTCAGCCTTCTCATTGCGGTGGCTTCTCTTGTTGCGGACCATGGGCTCTAGGTGTGCGGGCTTCAGTAGTTGTGGCACGTGGGCTCTAGAGCGCGGGCTCATTAGTTCTGGCGCACAGGCTTAGTTGCTCTGTGGCATGTGGGACCTTCCCAGACCAGGGCTCAAACCCGTGTCCCCTGAATTGGCAGGTGGATTCTTAACAATCACGCCACCAGGGAAGCCCCACATTGTTATTTTTGAGTCAGTATTTACTGAGTCTGTAGGAGATGAGGTTAATGGACTAACGTGTTTGTTTTTGTTTATTTCAGTGTTTAGCATTCATACCTATTAAGAGTACAGTCTTGTGATTCTGTATTTTTTTTTCTAGCTCAGTTTAAAGTGCAAGGAAAATGTAGACACTCAAAAGCATTGCTTAAATACAAGATAAATTAACACTGGCTATTTAAGATAAACAGTCACAGAAATAAGGATGCATATTTGATTAATATATCCTAGTCTCATTTTAAACTTCAGTGACTCTTTATCATGACCAATTCATGATCTAGCCCTTGGCTACCCTCAGAAAATATTGTGCTATAATTTCCCTCTTCTTTAATTGTGATTCAGCCATACTGGCTTTCCTACTGTTCTTTGATCACACCATGCACACCTCTACCTAATTCTCAATGATATCTGCTCGGTGAGTTCTCTTTGACCCCCCCTACACAAATGGCATGAACCAGCACTTGTGATTCTCTTTCTGTCTTTGTTACTTGTTTTATAATACTACCTAATATCATTATATGTATCCATAAGTCTTTCTTCCTCACTGGATTAAAGCTCCAAGTAGGCAGATACATTTTGTTGTTGTTCCACCATTTTACCCACAATGCTTGGAACATAATAGGTAGTGAGTAAATACTGAATGAATGATTGAATGATTGACTGAATGAATGGATAATGCTAAAAGGTAGATATTGGCACCAACATTTCAGAATTATGGACCTGAGACCTAGAGTGGTTAAATACTCCATAACTTATCAGAACTAGAAAGTGGCAGGTCTAATTTATTGAGATTGTTAGCTGCTCAAGTTCATGACCTGTGCTTGGTGCCCATTTCAACAGTTGACTTTTAGGGTAAAAAATCACAAATTAGGTTTTTCAAATTAGGAGAATGTTTGAAAATCTCTGGTGTGAAAACCAGGGTCCAAAGTTCTCCTGCTACAGATTATCACACAGATTATTTTATCTCATTCACAAGCTTTCATATCCCATGTGAGTTACATCAAGATTGGTTACATTTTTTTTAGGATTTTTATTAATAGTTTGAGATTATTAGTAGCTTATGATATGTGTAAATCCCTGTTTTATGTTTGTTTCCATGCCTACATTAATTTTTTGGTGGGGTGTTAAAACTGTGAAATCTGCCAAATTGGACTTTTAAATTTATTTATTTATTTATTTATTTATTTTGTGTGTGTGGTATGTGGGCCTGTCACTGTTGTGGCCTCTCCCATTGCAGAGCACAGGCTTCGGACACGCAGGCTCAGTGGCCATGGCTCACAGGCCCAGCCGCTTTGCCGCATGTGGGATCATCCTGGACCGGGGCACGTACCCGTGTCCCCTGCATCGGCAGGCGGACTCTCAACTACTGCGCCACCAGGGAAGCCCCAAATTGGACAATTTTTACATTATAAAAATTCTTTACTATGATGTGCTAAAGGGAGAATTATTTCCCCCTTCTTTCCTTCCCTCCTTCCCTCCCTCCCTCCCTCCCTCCCTCCCTCCATTCCCTCCCTTCCTTCCTTCCTTCCTACTTACCTACTTTCCTTTCTTCCTTCTTCCCTCCCTTGTTCAACATGAGTTGTTTAATTTTAGAGTCCAATAAAAAAAAAGAGGGTATACTCAATCATTATTAAAATGGAGTAATTTAATTATTTAAAAAAGCATCTCGTATACTTGGGTATTTGAAGTAGAAACGCTCCATTAGAATTTTCCAGATAATTTTATTAAGGTCTCACTTCCTTTAAAATATGTCAAAACATGTTATAATAGAAAGAATACTTGCCTTGGAAAATCTGAGTCAAGGTTTTATTCCCATTATTGGGACAAAATGCTTAAAATTTCTTATTTCCAGGCTCCATGTTCTAAAAGGAAATAGAAACATTCATCTCAAAATTTTTTATGTGGCTTCTGTGAGGTATGATACCCGGCAAGAGTGTTTTATAAACATCTCACCTGAGTTTCACTTTCATGTGTCCCTATCTGGAATTCAGGATTATTGTCCTACTTCCAGTCTTTTGCTTTACTTTTCTTCTACTTTGTAACATTAGAACTGAAAATAATAAAGCATTCTACAGCCTATTTCTTGTATACTTTGTAGGAAAAAATACTACAGATAGCTACTAAATAATTGATAGATATCACCTTTCAAGTGTAACTGTAAGTGTACAACAATGCTCCAGTCTTCTGCATGCAAGTATCGAAATGATACCAGCAAAACACAAGTTGGCTAAATCAGTATTATCAGTGAGACAGAGTTTAAAGAGCGGAAGATAATAAAGAGTTAATCTATAACTAAAAAATCAACGTCTCTTTATTTACAGTTCTCTTGAAGCCTATATTTTTCTTACATATTTGAAATTGCACAGTCAATTTTTTTAGAATATCTTTGCATAAAACAACAAAAAATAAAATAAACATCTGAGATATCTATTGTGTCTACATAAATTGAATGTTTCCAAATATGATCATTATTAGGCCAAAATTTTACTTCTTTAAATTTCCAATTGACTTTTAATTAGAATGCTAGCCCTCAGAAGTCAGAGATCGTATCTTGTTCATTATTGTATCAAATGCACTTATCACAAATGCTGGTATATTTTAAGTGATTAAAAATGTGGCTAAGAATTCTTTGTAGTTTTATTGATCATTTCAAACATTACTGCTCTGAAAACCTAAATCAGTATTTTTTGTTTTTTATTCACCAATTTCAAAATAAATTGCAAATATATCGTTGTTCAACATTTACAATATTTTATCCTCTATCATGTGGGAATATGAGGGACATGATTTATATTAAATACAGCAATTAAGTACATCTGATGTTTCTTTCTAAGGGTTCTGGAACACTTTGTAATATTAATTAAACAACAAAGAAGGGAGTTGTTTATAAGGTAGATAGGAAAGGGTCAATAAATGAATCATGTCAAAATGGATTCAATTCCTAGTGATAAAATTTATTCAGAGAATGAAAAGCCAGAGGACAACTTACTTGAATTATTAGATTATTGCAAATCACTATTGGCTGACTATTATAACAGCAATAATATCTTCATAACCTTTTGAAAATTACAAATCTATTTTTCATCCATTTGGTCCTTCCCGTAATCCAGAGTTGTTTGAAGGACAAATATATTTTACTGATTTTCCAGTTGTCAGAGTGGATATTAAATGCTTGCTTGTTTAGTTTCTTCATTTAATGGGAAAATTGATGTCTTCCCTCACTTTAGGCTGTGATATCCCCTGTACCAAACTCCTATTGGTAGAACAGACTGATATAATCATGGCATTCTTGATTTTAACAGTGGGTTGGATTGGAAATATTTCACAAATAAAGTCCATAATAGCTAACTTTTTCTTTAAGGCTGTAGCAAATTAGACCATTTTTAATGTGATTTTTGGTTTTATCATAGAACTCAAGTCAGCACAGTTGCTATAACCTCACAGTATATTTTACTGTGAACAGGTGAAGCATATAGGGGAAATTGCAATGACATACATCTGACTGTGGATCCAAGTCATTGATTACGTCTGTCAGATCCTAAGAATTCACCAAATGTTTGTTTTATTTTGTGCTATAGATTAAAAGGCACTCTGAATCATTCTGGAGAAAAAATACATATTTACCCACAAAGTATATACTTTAAATCCAAGGAAGTTTGTCAAATTGTCTCACTGGGAGAGCACAGGGTACAACAGCAACTTTTTAGTCCTGCTAAAAACCATTATACTTATTATATAGCTCCAATTATGACATTGAAGAAGATAATAATGAAAGAAACATCCCAATAATAATCCCATAACTTTAACAAATGTAAGTGTTCTACATGTACACATCTCCTACCAGACCCTGTCAGTACATATGCATGATTTGAACACTGGTACACTCCTTGCATAGATGCAATTTTGTATTCTGACTTTTTTTTTCTTTTTACTTAGCATGATATGAGACACATTTTTCAGTTACTACTTAGCTTACAAAATTCTGATTTGAAAAGCTGAAACTTTGTATTTTTTCTTTTAAATATATTGATAGCAAAACAAGCCTGAAGACCTAGAGATAAACTCTAGGCTTCTAGGCCAAATGTCTGAAATGGTTATCACAATCTGTGATCTGACTTCAAATTTTATTCACCTACTCCCTCAGCCTTACTTGCAGTTTTACTTATTTTTATCTTGTTGAATTTCTACTCTGTAATTTATCCATTTTTTTCTCTGTTTTCCAAGTTGAGATCACAAAACCAAACTACAGTAAGAGACTACTGGCACATTTTTTGAGGGGACTGGGGGAAGGAGGAATGAGGAATACAGATCAGTTAAAGCGGTCTGTAGACGTAAAAGGATGTCTTTGCAGTGGTCGCCTGCCTATCCCTCTTCACTGTTTCAGAAGTTAGGAGCTTCTTTCTTTGAAGTAGTTCTGTGCATCTTTCTGACAAACAACAACTCTATTCTGTTTTCCCGTCTCACCTAGAATCAAATATTGGCTATTCTTCCCTAAAATGGCTCTTGACAGATTATCCCTGATTGTTCCTGAATTCCAGATTAGTTTGGGCATTCATATACTATGGAATTTTCAATTAAAATAACTTTTTACTTTAAATTTATTTATTTTTATTTTTGGCTGTGTTGGGTCTTCGTTTCTGTGTGAGGGCTTTCTCTAGTTGTGGCAAGCGGGGGCCACTCTTCATCGCGATGCGCGGGCCTCTCACTATCGCGCCCTCTCTTGTTGCGGAGCACAGGCTCCAGACGCGCAGGCTCAGTAGTTGTGGCTCCAGGGCCTAGATGCTCCACGGCATGTGGGATCTTCCCAGACCAGGGCTTGAACCCGTGTCCCTTGCATTAGCCTAGGCAGATTCTCAACCACTGTGCCACCAGGGAAGCCCCACTTTTTACTTTAGAGGGGTTACTTACAGTCCATTTTATTTTTAAAAAGGTAATCCTTTCCTCTATGTTGTAGGTTTAATTACATTAAAAAAATGAATTCAACTAGATCACAAAATGACACTTTTTCAATGATTGGGGGTAAAAAATGTGTTGGAAACGTCAGGTAAAATTCTAGTTACCTAACTAGCTGTGTGGTCTTACCATGTTGATTTACTACCATGGGGCTTAGCTTCTCATATAATGCCTTCTTAATCACTGTGGATAAGGAATAAATATCTGAAGTATTTAGCATAGTTTTGACCCTTATTGAGCATTTGGTAAATGGCATTCCTGTTCAGTTTAGCCTAAATTTATTGAATATCAGCTGTGTGTCAATTCAGCATGCCCTGAATAATCAAACATGAATAAAATGGCTAACGCAAGATGCCTGTCAAGAGAAGGTTCAATTTTAGGATTACAAATTATGTTTAGGAATTGGACATTAATGTATTTTTGTTTGATTGAATAAAGTCAGGTATGAAAAGGGAGATGGTGTACGGAAAGTATTCCAGATGCACACAACACAAAAAGAATGTTTGACAGATTTGTGGGGGTTTTGTTCTTTCGTCTAAAGTAGCCTGATAATCCCAACAGATGTTCAGCCCTGTAATGCATGCAGACTCAATACTTTCATTGCTGAGAGAGTTTATGGTCATTGCCAACCCACCACTCTGCAGCTCACCCCCTCTGACCTTCAGTAGCAGATAGAATCAGGGCCCAGCAACACCTTCGCAGAAATGGGTGTCAGTGCCATCGTCAAGGAGCTTGGTGTGAATATGTAGGGGATATTGGCCTCTCTGTCAGTGTTTAGACATTTAATTGTTGTCAACAAAACCACAGCCTGGAGAGGCTGTTGTCACATACATTACAGAATTGAACCAGGTGCCTCAAAATTTCAAGTTTGAATATTTTCAAGGGGCCTAGAATTTCCAGCCCATCTTTGACATTCGGTAAGACATCAAGTCTCACTGAATATATTTCATTCCTACTGGAGCTTCCTGATTTATCCCTGGCCTGCTCCCATGTGCACAAATGTAATCACCTCCTAACTGCTGCTTTGCTTTCAGCCTCACCCACCTTGAATCCATCCTTCTCACAAGTCAGTAATGTACTTTCTCAAATGCAGGTCTGACCAAACACTGGATAAATGCAGAATTTCTGCCTACAAATCTATTGGTAACACACATTTTCTGGTTCAGAATCTGATAATATGGGGTTATACACAAATCAAGAAGCAGGCTTCTTTTCCCTTTTCTCTTGTTAGATGGATAGGTAGGTAGGTAGAGAGAGAAACATATATAAAAGTATTTTTTGAATTGAAAATTCCTTTTCTTTTCCCTGATTTTCTAGATGCAGAACTATGTGTTTGGGAAGAATTCCTGGAGGAGATGGTTAGTAGTTATAGGGACAGTTTGTAAGCATATTTTTAAAATAAAGGATTAGAATACCAGGTGAAATTATTTTGATTAGAAAGCAGTCTTGAATTTTTGACAATCTGTATATATACATATATATGCATATACACACAAACACACAGACAACCTGCTTTGACTTCCTACAATCCGTATGTATTTTACAACTACAATTCTGTACTTATGAACATACTCCCTTCTTTTAGAACAGCAGTTTCCAACCTTACATTTTAGTATCCTAGGGAGTTTTTTAAACTGCTGATGCCTGAATCCCACCTCCAAAGATTTTCGTTTAATCATTTTGGGTTGTAGCTTTGATGTTAGGAATTTTATGGTCTCTCTAGGTAATACCATTGCTTCATTAAGCTTGAGTACCACTATTTTAGGGTCTCGCTTTTTGAAATACTTGAAAATAGAGTGTATAACTTTCTTGTAGATATTCATATTAGTTTAAACTTCTTATCATTATTCATAAAGAATAAAAGTCATTCAGATGCCTCCAGATCCCGAAGTCAACTCTGGTCTGTTGCATAAAGATCTCTCAGCAGTTTCTTTACTTGACTGGATGCTCAGATCTGTAATGAAACCAACAGAAATTACATGGGATGTTAGGGAGACACTTTGGTGTCCTCAGTCATCTGGGAGGATTAACTGAAGAAACATACGAAACACCCAACAGAATAAAGGCACAATAAATGTCTACTCCTATATCTCTAACGTTCTCCTTCAAAAGCAGTATAGTTGTCAAATTGCATACATTAAATATATGCAGTTTTTAATATAATAACTTTGCCTCAATAAAACTTTTAAAAAATATATAAAGCAGCATAAAAAACATGCAGTGCCTCTCTCTTAGGAAGTGTCCTTCTGGGTCTCACAAAAGGATTTCCCAAAAGCAGGAGTCAGCAAACACCAGCCTTTGGGACCCAATCCGACACAGCACTTGTGAGCTGAGAATGGTTTTCATATTTTTAAGTTGTTAAAAAAATGGAACGTTAATTATATAAAATTCCAATTCCTGTGTTCATAATAAACTTTTATTGGAACAAAGCCATGTTCATTTATTTCCATATTGTCCATGGCTCTTAATATGACAACGACAGTGTTGAGTATAGTAGCTGTGACAAAAACCATATGGCCCTCAAAGCCTGAAATATTTATGGTGTGGTCCTTTACAAAGTAACTGTGGAAACCCTTGATCTAAAAGTGGTTGAGAAATAACTGGTTTATACCCTAGAAATCGGTATCCAAAACAATTAGCCCATTCTGCCCTCACTGTGCCAAGAAGAAATAAAGCAATTAGAGGGTAGCAAATGCCACTCACAATTTGTTAAAAATAAAGTTGATGATCTAATAAGGACATTTCAAAGAGGAAAAAAAAAAAGCATAGCTTGCCTTTCAAAACAAAGCGAAGCAAACAGAAAAATACAAAACCTCAGAGAAATTAACATTTCCATTCTGATAGAAGCAACAGAGTTTGGGTGTTAAGAGTTTTCTTTCTGTTCGCAAAGGTAATGCTGTTTGGTAGTAGATGGAGAAACTATCTGCAAAAACAAACTCAGGTCTGAAATAGCTGAGATAGCAACTACAGATAATCATACTAATGAAGACAGCACCTTTCTTTTTTAAAAAAAATTTATTAAAGTAGATTTGATTTACAATGTTAGTTTCTTCTGTACATCAAAATGACATGTGTGAGTGTGTGTGTGTGTGTGTATTTTTATATATCTATATATCTATATCTATATCTATAGATATTATTTTCCATTATGGTTTGTCACAGAGTATTGAATATAGTTCCCTGTGCTATACAGTAGCCTATATATAATAGTATGCCTTTGCTAATCCCAGACTTCCAATCCTTCCCTCCCATACCCCTCCTCCCCATTGGCAACCACAAGTCTGCTCTCTCTACCTGTGAGTCTGTTTTAGATTTGTAGGCATACTGGTTTATATCGTATTTTGGATTCCACATATAAGTGATGTCATATGGTATTTGTCATTCTCTGACTTACTTCACTTAGCATGATAATCTCTAGGTCCATCCATGTTGCTGCAAATGACATTATTTCATTCTTTTTGATGGTTGAGTAATATCCCATTGTGTGTGTGTGTGTGTGTGGTGTGTGTGTGTATGTATATGTGTATATATATATATATATATATATATATATATATACACACCACGTCTTTATCCATTCATCTGTCAATGAACATTTAGGTTGTTTCCTTCTCTTGGCTATTGTAAATAGGAGAGCACCTTTTTTTTAAAGAAAAACATTTATTCGGTATCAGTGGACACAGATGTGTACCACTTTATTGTAAAGAAGCCTAATGGATTGTCTAAATTAAATCTAGATGTCAATAACTATTTCACATTTGTTTCTCAGATAGATCCATCAGTAAAAGACATTATTGAAATGGAGAATTGAAACTTCTGATTTTGAGGCCGTACACCTCATCAAGCTGATTCTAAATGTCCTTGGGTGGTGCTAAGCCATCTCTATTTTACTGATACCCTAGATTCATGTACGCAGCGAAGTTTAAAGAATCATGATACAGTGGATGGCACATGGCAAGTTGGTGCTAGAAGACTTAGGATCAAATCTTAAATCTACCACTCATTAGCTTTTTATAGCTCTACACAGTCACCTAACTTCTCCATTTAATCTTTATCTTTGCAGAGTTATTAAGAGTAGTACCTGTTGTGAAAATTAAGTAAACACATGTGGAAATAAAAAGTATGGGAAAAGATTCTATAGAGAGTTATGAATGTTAAGAATCATTTAAAAAATATTTCCTACCTGTGTATTTGTGGGTGTCAGTGGTGACAGAGAGGAAGCAGTGGGGTTATATATTCTAGGGAGCCTAGCCTTTCCAGACTATGTCAAGAGGTTCCCTTAATTTCTAGTTTATGCTTGGATTTGGCTACTAAGAAGCCACAGGAAGAGACCAAAGGGGAGAAAGAGAGGGGTCTGAGTATTTGTGATGGTTAAATTTTATCTGTCAACTTGGCTATGCTATGGTACCCAGTTGCTTGATCCAGTCTTATTCTAGATGTTGCTGTGAAGGTATTTTGTAGGTACAATTAACATCTACAATCAGTTGACTTAAGTAAATGAGATTAACATATATAATATGGGTGAGCCTCATCCAATCAGTTGAAGACCTTAAGAGCAAAAACTAAGGTTTCTTGGAGAAGAAGGAATTCTGCCTCAAGTCTACCGAAGAAATTGTGCCTGAAATTTCTGCCTGCTAGCCTGCCAAACATATTTTGGACTTGTAAGCCACCATAATCACATGAGCCAATTCCTTAAAATAAATTTCTCTCTCTATTTATAGAGAGAATATATATGTAGAGTGAGAGAGAGAGAATGTATATTACTAGTTCTGGTTTTCTGGAGAACCCTGGCTGATACAGTATTAGTTCCACTGGCTCTGGCTTTCCTGCAGGGTCAGTATATACGTTGGCATGGCTCCATTCTGTTCTGGACTCAGCTCTCCCATTGCGTAGCTCTCTTCCTCTTTATGTGTTGTTTCAGTTACTGCTTCCACTCCTTGCCCTTTCAGCACTAGTGGCAGTAACAGAGCCCACTTTTTACTAGTCTGGGGATACTGCACTACATCTTTTGATTTCCTCAAATCTTAGACACACCTTTGTAAAGAGTGCATTGATTTATCTCTTCTCAAATTGCCCTAGTTTGGGCACCCTAAGTATTTCCTACTTGGACCCTAAATGATAGAGCACTTAACAGAATTGTCAGAATAAAATAAAATCTCTGGAAAGTGCTGGAAAGTATCTGTCCTATATTAAAGTATTCAGTAAAATGCAGGCCATCATTAACCTGATTGCTCCAGCTTAATTTTCATTACCATGACTTCCAGATACTGCATTTCTGCATTGATAAATATTTCTGAACATATTAAAAATCCCTCCTCATCTTTCCTAGGTCCTGCTGAGTCTGTCTCCAGGGGATTCCAGCTGCATCTTGGCAGTCATTCAAAGGCTACAGCAGCCTCAGAGTCAAAGATCCTGCCTCTCCAGAGGCCAGGGTCACTTTGCTGTTCACACAGGGCCGGTTCCCTCCAGGCCGTGTAAAAAAGAAACATCTTTCTGGAAGCAGAAATGGGGGGAAAAATCTTCTATTTAATTGTGTGGGAATGGAGGTGGTGTACAATGATCCATTCCATTTGGTTCAAGAAACAAAGCAAGTTGCACCGTTTGGGGGAAGGAGCTCAAATAGTATTTTCAGTTTTGGTCCACCCCAAGTTTATTTTGAACTTAAATGTGACAATTCTTTAAAGATATAAATATATGTAGGAAGAATACATGTTTGTTCTTCCTCTTTATTCCTGACCCCATCACAACCATCACCACTTTCCCATCTGCCTTCCCAGGCTCTGATAACCATTATCCATACTGGAGCCTGAGTTATCTCCGTAGACCAAATACCGGCTAAGGTTTCTCCCAAGCTTAACATTTATTGCTTGATTCCCACTGTTTATAGGATAAAATAGAAGTACTTCAGCATGAACCCCAAATATACTTGTAGCCTCATGTTTCATTAAACTCCACCCCTTAGAGTTCCCTGAGCATCTGGGTGTGCTTTATACTGTTATTCTGTTGCCTGCTTGTTTATATATTTCCTTCTCCTTTGTCTTGGTGCACCTTCCCTTCATCCATCCCTGGTTTAGACAGCTCCTACTGTTTTTGTCAAGTTTCAGCTCAGTCAGAAGGAAATCTCACCTGTCCCTCAAATCCAAGTAGATTCCTATTTTCTGAGTCCCTGCACAAACCTATATCACTACCTCTGCCACAACAATGATATCCTCAGTTTACCTTCCTGCATTGTGCTCCCATCCATTCTGGGTGTCACAACTGTTTTGGCCTAGATTAAGTGTTTGATAAGCCTTGGCAAATGAATGGACAAATAAATGAATGAACACACAAGTGGGCCAAGAAATGCAAACCCATATTGGCTCTTGTTATTATTGTTATTATCATTGCTTTTATTAAATTTAGTTTTTTCCTCTCCAAAGCTCTTCATGGATAAAATTTTTCTGAGATCCTTTGCCTCAGCCTAGTAACTTTCCCAGCACGACCCAAACCCCTCAGCTCATGCCTTACTCTATGGCCAGAGTTCCTGAAAGCTCTCATTTTCATGTCTTTGTTCATGATCTTCTTTAACTTAAGTTTCTTTCACCTCAAACTACATCTTTCAAAGTCTGCATGAAATCGATGAGTCATGAGACTTTACTATGTTCTCTAGTCACTATTAATCTCTGTAAAGTTTCTTATTCTATTATAGGGGATATAATCTAATGATGACTAGAGTTGAGTGATGACTCAATCAACTGGGTAACTTTAACTGTGGAAAGTAGTTTATCCTCTCTGAACCTTTGTTTCTTCATCTGAAATGTAGTTGGTTACAATCTCCTTATCTTGCCTCTGAGTTATTAGAACTACATGCAAATAGGTGTGTGAAAGCAACTATTACAACCTTGGCACATAGGGAGGGAGGGAACATTTATTACGCATACATAACTTGAAATCAAATGATTCTAGAAATTCTCTTGTCAGTCTGTCATGACTTAAATTTTCAAATAAGTATGCTTTTCATTTAAAAGAATTAGATATTCAAAGGACTTTACATTTTAAATGAGCTTTACATTAATAATTCTTTATAAATGTCTTTTCTTTAAAAACAGCAATAGAGTAATTGTGTTGGCAGCCCTTATTTTGGAAGTACTGGTCTCTTTGAAATGCAGTGCCATCTGTTTGCTATTCACACTTGATTCCCACTTGCTGCTTGACCTCTTTTAAACTGGCACATCCATTTTCATCTTCAGATTTATTCATTTTATGAGGTCATTGTCTGCATTAGCAATGTGTCTAACCAGAGGGAAGTACTCATGACTAAGACAGGCCAAATCAGGAAATAGTGGTTCAGCATCTTCAGGGCTGATGGTGGGAAGAGGGAAAAAGGGAGGAGACAGAAAGATTGAAAAAAGTCAGAGGCCATCAGCCAAATCCACACAAAAAAAGATTGGACCAATTTGTCTGGAAGCTGATCAAGTTACAAAACCTTTAACCCAGAGCACATTTAGGGCAGAGTTTGATGCAAAATGACAAATTATTTTGCAGGCAAAAGCAGCAGCTGATTACAGGGTTTTTTTGTTGATATCTTGCAGCCATTCATATTAATGCAACACAAAATGATTGTGGTTTCAACTATGCTACTTTAAACTCAATTTCTTCTTTATTTGGAATCTAGGGAATGAGAACATCAGAAATTAAGCTCCTTTTTAGTCTTTCTACTTACTACCTTAGAATATTTCAGTATGCCCAACAATAAAATCTTGCTTTTGCAATTTTGGTAACAAGATGAAGGAAGAGGTGCTATTCCTGGGAAAAACAAACAAAGAAAATCTGTTTAAAAATAAATATATCATTCTATTCTTTCTATCTGCATCAAGCTAAACATGGTGATTTAGCAATTGGTTTTGTTAAATATAATTAATAAAGAAAACTTATTGATGATCCTCCAGTAAGTTTTATTTTGTTTTAGAAAACTCTAAAAAACTGCCTGCATTAATCAAATCAGGTAATTTCTAAAACCTAGATGTTTCTTTTGGAAACTTATGTATTCCTGAAATTTCCAAAATTGCTTTGTTTTTACATTTCAGGTCATCATTGGCATATTACTGTCAGCAGCAGAAAGCTTCTCTGAAAAAAAAGAAATCTTATGTAAAACACAAATGTTAAAAAAAGAAAAAGATCCTATTGCTGTCAGAGCTATTTTAAATGAAATGGAGGTGTGCACCTTGGGATGCATCTATTTTGAAAACAGTTGAAATTCTATTTTATTTCTCTCTGAGAAGAGAACCCTAACCTAGAAATTCTACATGATTCTGCAAAGCAGTTAGCAATAGAGCAAATTTAGAATGTTTAACATCTAGTTTAATACTCTCCCCACATGTATTCAAAGGGAATTGCCTAGATCAAATTCATCAGACTCACCTAGAATGCATGTTAAATGTATGCTGAAGTATCCTGAGGCCCATCTTAGATTTACTGAATCAAAATCATTTAGAGTTTTGTATTTCATTAACTCCCAATATTACTTTTAGTGTACATTAAAATTAAGAAGTCTTGTTCTTCTACTTCAACAGCATCCCCTTTAATTATTTGTTTTGTAGGCATTGCCTTAAACTTGCATTCATTCAGTTAATCATTCATTTCACAATTTTTTTTAATGCTTATTATATGTTGAGTATCGTACCAGCTGCTGGCCATACAATGTTAAGCAAAACATTTAAGGTCTCTTCCCTCAGGGAGCATAAAGTGAACATGAATGAAGTTACTCACACAATTTGAAAGATAACCAATAGAGTTCTTTACAGTATTTCTTTTCTGAGAAAGAGACTATTAAGAGCAGTGTCCAGAATTGAAGCATTTCTTTGATAGTGGTCTTCCTTCCTAGATTTTCCCAAGATAATTTGTAGCCATTTACATGGTGGTGCATAAAAATGGCTTTGCATTTATACTAGTTCCCATTGATTATTTTTTCTTTGTTTCTTCCTTTTTTTTTTTTTGGTAGCCACCAAGAACTTGTCTCTTGGTAGCAGCTGCACTACATGAGCTACCATGGTAACAATGCATTTTGGGGGATAACAAAAGTAAATATGCATGTACTATGTCAGCACATCAGTTGCTAATTCCTGGTAGAGGTCTGAAATTGTGTACAGCAGGCTTTTGCTTTGAAAATGGTCCAAGTTTTTGTTTTTAAATATATTTTGTTAATTAAATAGTTGTAGTTTATTAGAGTCAAAAAAGACACTTTGTAACAGCTACTTAAAAGGGGTCTGAGAGAGAATAAAAATGTATCCTCTCAAGACAAAAATGGTTTAATGAATCTCATAGATGGGGCTAACTTAGGTATGGCAAAAAGATCAAAACGACATACAATTTTAAGTCACATGCTGAAAAGAGGCCTTTGCGTTGATCTCTTAAATTCAAGGAGCAAAGAAAAATACAGTAAATATTTATTATAAAAACATCTTATGTCAGAAAAATGATCAAAGAATATAAGAGCAAAAAGGATCTTGTGCAACCATCAAGGTCCAAGTAATACAGTGAGTTAGAAACAGAAACCTAGGTTGTACTGAGTCCTTCTCATTCTAAGTCTATTATTTAACCCCGGCACTTAGAGTGTTACCTTTTAGCAAATAGAGCAAAATAATCGGGGGTCCCATTCCCAATGGGTTCCTTACCCTGCGGCCATGACCATCACCTCATCACCTGTTACCTTTAATATTTCAAATTCTGTCCTCAGCCTTGTTTCTTGACCTCCCTGATCTATCTCTACACTTCCAGAGTAAAATGTCAGGTTCTCATAGCATATGGCATAATCTAAGCTATTTGTTTTGTCTTTCAAGGTCTTTTCTGTGGTGGACTTATCCTTGTTCTGTAGGATAATCTACCACTGTTTCTCCATTATAGCCTCTTTCCTCCACAGCTACCTAATTACTTGCTGCCCATGATCACTCCAGTTCTTTTCCACACTTCTGTTGTTTTCCTTAGTCAACCCATTTTTTGAACCATGCCACTGTGGCCATCCTGGGAAAACTGTGCATTATTTTTATTATTTTTTAATTTATTTATTTCTGGCTGCATTCGGTCTTCGTTGCTGCACTCAGGCTTTTCTCTAGTTGTGGCAAGTGGGGGCTAGTCTTCATTGCGGTGCATGGGCTTCTCATTGCGGTGGCTTCTCGTTGCAGAGCACGGGCTCTAGGTGCACGGGCTTCAGTAGTTGTAGCACGTGGGCTCAGTAGTTGTGGCACATGGGCTTAATTGCTCCGTGGCATGTGGGATCTTCCTGGACCAGGGCTCGAACCCATGTCCCCTGCATTGGCAGGTGGATTCTTAACCAATGCGCCACCATGGAAGCCCAAAACTATGCATTATTAAGCATACTGTATAAGAACACCTCTTTGTTCTTGCTCCTGAATTAATCCCAGGTTCTAGCATGGCTTGCTATTTTTCAGATCATGGGACACTTTGCACAACTCTCTCTTAACTTTTCACCATGTTCCAATTATGGGTTTACAACTGCATCTCTCCCTCCTGACTGTGCTCAGGAACAAGTCCCATGATTGACTCACCTTTATGTATCCAGGGAGTGGCCTGGGCCACAGAGCAAGTGATGGGGAATTACTGAATGAATAGCCAAACCTTCTGAGGTGTAGAATGATTGTTCTTGACACCTACGAAGCAAGAGGTTGTACCTAGAAACAAACAAAAATTCTTTTATTCTCTCCCTTGCTGTAGACCTCAAGAGAGTATGCTGATGGGGAGAAAACAAATATTGCTTCACTTGTTTCCTCATCATAACTGCTTGTTTGTAACAAAACCATTCTCCCCAGGTCAGACTTACTGTAGACCTACATGAAATGCACAAGGAATGACTGATGTTGCTTCTTGTATAATTTGCATTACTAGACAATTGCATTGGTAAAGTCCTTTTTATAAGAGAACTGATTTTCTACTCTCTATAACTGTAGATCCAAATTCTGCCATCTGGAAACACAGAGTTTAAATTTCCTCTCTTCCATGTAAGGATGTTTAAGTGTTTATTCATATTAATTATAACTGTTGTACAGACTACACTCTTAGCCCCATCAGGTCTTTATCACCAGGCTTAATATCTAGTTCCTTCACCATCCTGATTGTACTATCTGTAAGTAATACCCTTTGGCAGTGTCTCTGATGATCAGTTTTAGCTTCAGTGAAAAGTCCTGGAAATATTATTTGCTTTTAATAAAGAGAGGTAGAAAAGTATTATTATCTTTGATGACAACAACATCATTAAATAATAATAGCCCCTTACTGATTTTTTTTTTTCCTTATGAGTCAGGGCCTGTGCTAATGGCTTTACATAGGTTGTCTCATTCAAACTTTAAAAAAAAGTCTGAAAGAGATATAATTACCCTAATTTAACATGAGAAAACTGAGACTAATATTGAAATGTCTTGCCCAAGGCCATGACATTCTGAGTCTTCTAACTCTAAACTATGGGTTGTTTCCACAGAAAATAAAAATCAACTCCTAGACATTCTTTATTTATACTACTTTTTAAAAAACTTTACCAAAACAAAGTCAACTACTGAATTAAAATAATTAAATTACTATATAGTTCAATCACATAGATTTGGATGCCCAATTGGTATCCAACAAGGACATGGATATATAAGGATACAAGGTAAACAAATATTATATATACCTGGAAGAATGAATTCTGTTTCTTGATATATTCTGGACTAAGTGAGGTTTGGCACATTACAGTTTGTATATGCTGCTGTCTTCTGTGGCAAAGGCTGCTTCAAAATGCATATTGAAAAAATTATCATTTTGATTGTGCTGCAAAATACATTTTTCATCTGCAATATACTATGTTGTGATGACGACTAACCTATGAAACCTATTCTTGGAAGTCTGATTATCGTTTCAGGTGAAGCAGATGAAAGATAATTTTGCAAACTGTAACTACCATGTAATTTTTAAAGTTTTGAATCAACTTTGCCTTCCTGAAGTATTTCACAACCAGAGGCAAGGAAATGATACCTCTTAAACACTTATCCTTTGCTCAGACCCAATGACAGCCTTCATCTCAAAAAATAAAACACAGTTAACATTTTTTCCCATTGAAAATTTATCATTTTCTTTTGAAACTCCAGCCTTTCTACTGGCAGGAGATATGACTGAAGGCAACTCGCCCTACCTCCTGCAAAAAAGTTTAAACGTATGGGAATATTCAGAAAGTTCCATGGGAAGGTAAAGCAAGTCAGGTAAAGTTCTTGCCTTCCAATGGAAATCTTTTAGTGAGTAAGTTGTCAGAGATGGATAAATTAGTGAAAGAAGAGAAAAAAAGGGAAAAGGTTACTAAAATAAACTGAGTGTTGTCTTACTCTCATTAAAACTAAGGCCTTAAAAAATTCATATATGTATTTGTACCTTGGTGTACTTACAATTTCACATTTAATTGCAATAGATTCACACATTTCGCAAAGCTTTCCTGTGTGCTTCCTGTGTATGTTCCAAGCAATTCTTTGCAGTAAAATGTGTTTTATCATCCATACTTTGCAGATAAGAAAATTAAAGGTCAGAAATGTTTTTGAACATACTTGAGGTCATCTAATCAACAAAGTTGGAGATTTAAATTTCAGGTTGTCTGATGGAACTGAATTCTCATCCATATATACTATTTTCATTTTTAATTTTATAGATGTGCATATGTTTTTGTGCTTGTGTGTGCAGATGTGTGTGAAGCAAGAAAAATGATCTATGATTGGCAACGTTTTTGTATTTTATCCTTTTCAAAAAGCAACGTATTAAGGGAGGAGGTAAAAGACCTATATATTGAAAACTATGATAGTAATAAAATGAATTAAACAAGACACAAATAATGGAAAGATATTCCACACTCATCAATTGGAAGAATCCATGTTGTTAAAATGTCCATACTGTCTAAGGCAATCTAGAGATTCAATGCAATCTCTATCAAAATTCCAATGGCATTTTTCAAATAAATAGAACAAATAATCCTAAAATTTGTATGGGATCCACAAAAAACCCCAAATAGCTACAAAATTAAAGGACGTTTTAACGTCAAAGTGTCAAAAAGACATTAATTTAAAAATAAAATTTGTTACTTCGGTTGAAGAAAGATATGTATTCATTATCACATTATAGTGGACAACTACTGCATTTCATTTCATACCTCCATGGTCCCACCTCTTACTCCAGTCACTACTATGGCAACCAGTCTGCTGGAGATCCAGGGCAGCACCTGCCTGGGGTGTTTGTCTCCTTTGTCTTGTGTCTCAAACACCAAGGCACAGGAAGCCAGTACAAACTCACTTAGCACTCAGAGCTGCACAACGCAGAATCTTGCCAGCTTTGAGTAGGGCCTGGAGTAAGCGAGAGCTTGCCAACAGGTCCAGATGGTGATGGGAGCAGTGCTGCCATATGAGCCAGCACCTTCAATACAATTAGTTATTCAGGCTGAGAAAACCGGTGTGAGAAAGCCCCAGTAGGGGATCTCAGCTGAGATTCCTAGGACCTAGAGAAAAGACATGCCTCATACAGCAGAGAATGTCTTAGAATCTAAAAAGGAGCTCCTGTCATGCTGCTGGGCCCTTGTAGAGACTGAGAGCCTGTAAATGGGGGACATCAATGTCCATATGGATGGAGCTGCCCTTGGTGACTTTTCATGAGGTTAGCCTGGTACAGCAGCAATCTGCCAGGGCAGGCAATGGAAATATTATCCCTAGGGTAGGACCCAGCTCGTTCAGAGGGCATATATAAATTATATATACCTGTGGCCCAGTCTCCCACGTCACCTATTTTGTGTCTTACCAATGCCTGTCCCTCAACTCAAACACTCCCTTAACAAACACATCTTTGTTTGTACTTATGGCCAACTGATGGAGAAGGAAAACACCAGGGCCTGGTTCACAAATGGGTCAGTGTGATAAGCTGGTGCAAGCCCCAACTGGGCTGCTGCCTTACCAAGGCCCACCCAGGGGTCCTTGTCCCAAAGGACAGTGGTGAAAACCCTGCCAGTGAATGGAGCTTTGTACTGTATGCATAGTCATCAACTCTGTGCCAAGGGGCAAGTAGCCCAGGGTGAGGATATATAAAGACCCCTGGGAGAATGCTTGGTCTGTTAATAGACAGCCCAGAAGGAGCAAGACTGAACACCTGGCACAAGGAATTCTGGGAAAGAGGCATGTGACTAGTCTCAGAGGAGGTAGCACAATATGTGAAAATGTTCTTATCTCACATTGATGCCTGCCAGAGAGCCACCCACTGATGAGAAGGCACTTGGTGGCTAGCAAATGAATATCTGATCCTGTGGATATAAGCTAGCATTTTTCTCCAGCTACACCAGTGTTAGTTGAATGGCCATTGTGGCCAAACATCATGAGCCCCAACAAATAAGAGCTAGTTACTAGGAGCACTCAATGCCTAACCTACAAGGAGCAGAGCCCAAGACTGAGCCCTCAAAAAGGAGCCCTCTTTTAAATGGACCAGCAGCCACTTGATCCCAACTACATATTGGGAATCTTCTATACTGACGATGTAGTGATTCTTCACATAGAAGTTTGCCTTCTCTGCTTGCAGTGCCTATGGAAGCACCATTATTTAAATACTTGCAGAATTCCTGGTCTGTTTGCATGATATTCTGCACAACATTTTCTCAGACCAAGGAGCCAGTTTTGTGGCATAGCAATAGACCCGTGACTATGACCCATTGGTCTTATCAGACACTTTGTCAAGTAAAAGTAGACAACCTCAAAGAACAATGGGGTTTGTCCACTGAAGGCTCAGCCAAAGCACCAGTTCAGAGATGAGTCTCTGCAGGATTTAAGTGCTTCGCTCTAGTATGTGAGATATTTGCTGAATCAACAGCTCTTATGTGGTGGTTTGTCCACAGCAGCTAGAATACATAATTGCAGGAACCAGACTGTGGAATCAGGAATAACTCTTTTCACCTTTATTCTATTTGATCTCATTTGACCAATTTGACCTAATTAGGGGAAATATAAAAGTATGCTTGCCATCCCCATGATCTTAGGCAAATCTGTATCAGTGGTTCTTAGTTTGGGCTGGGGGAAGGGATCACTTCTGCTAGAGGTAGCAATATGTTTTACCCTGAATTTGAAGTTAATACCACCACCCAATCACTTTGGAATCCTGCCAGTGGCCTAGCAGGCAAAAAAGAGGTAACTGCCCCTGATCAAAATGAACCCCAGTCATGTCACTGGATGGTTTTGGTGCTTTCATGCTTAGTAATATCAAAGAAAAAAATTATAAGAACCACAGTTCAACGAGGGCAAGACAATCAAGGGCTCAGACTCCTCCCTGGGGATAAAGATTCTGACAACTAACCCTAGAGTAGCAGAAGTTCTGGCCAAAGGCCAGGGAAGCATGAGAACTAGAATAGACTGATGATGAATTTTAATTACTATCTTTGTACCAACCATAGCAGTGGAGTTAGTAAATTGTTCTACTAAACCCCTGTAATGAGTCTTTGTAGAGACTAGCCACTCAGAAAGGTACTCTCCGAGAGATTTAAACATTAATTTAAGGTTAAAACATTGAAATTTAGGTGTGTCTTTTTAAGAAATAAGCACTTATGTTTATGTATTATTTTCATTTTGCTGCTTTCAGTGAAACTTCACTATGGATTCCACTCAGGTGTACTCCTAGGCTAGACCAGGGTAGTTTCATTGAGGACTTGGCAGTTGATACGGTTTCTGGGTCTGTGTTGGCTTTCAATAGATTTTTGGAATGCTGCCCTCTTACGGGTTAACTACATCATTGTTTGCAGTGGTAACTTTCTCTGTCTTGCCTTAGATGGTACATAAAAATATGTGGCTAATGAATATTAGGATTTGGGAAAAAAGCTGTTACTGTAGATTCAAGGAGGATTTTGTGGACCCCGTTGCTGGAAGGATTTCATCAGATTCATTTCATTAACAAATACTTGTGATTCTGTCATGTACTTGATGATGTGTATTCTTGATGATGTGTATTCTGTCTCTCTTCATCTTTACAATGCTTTGAGTTGGCCATTATAATAAACATATCCAAAGCCACCCATTCAGTTGCAGAATTGGGATTTGAACCTCCTCTTTGGACTCCAAGGACTACATTTCCTTTTACACGACCTGCTCTATCACTAGACCACTTTCTATCACCAGAGCAGAGGCTAGCTATGAGGCATATTCAGGGATGTAGAAGGTCGCAGTCATGCCTGAAGGGTATAAAACAAGGCTCGTGAACCAGAAAAATTACATCACATTTCATTTGAATACCTTGCAGGTCGCTATTTTATAGAGTATATAAAGTGGCAATAAAAGATAATGGAGAAAATAAAGATAATTCATTTTCTCAGAGGCATTGATCATCAGTAGAGGTATATTTTCTTTCTCTCTTTGGTACCAAATGGGGGATTTGTTCAGTATTCTTAATTTACATAAAATATACAATACAGTTCGACACTTTAAGTGCTCCTTGCACTTAGTTCATGACTATAAAGTCGTTTCCAGAAAGGAGAAAGTTCTCTGTGTGTTTTCTTTACATTTTTCCAAGTCCAACTTTGAAACCATTAAATGAATAATTCATTGGGCTTGATGTTTAACGACTTCGTACAGGGTTTTTTATTTCAGCTTCTCACTTGGTGCACACATTTGCCATAGACTCGTCAACAATCACTTGAAGACTCACTCTCTTTCCCCCATAAAACAAGAGTTGAAGCCCAGAAGAGTTTTCCCTCATTACGCATAGGCATTAGCCATTTCATATCATACTGAATGGACAACTAGTCGTGTTTGCCACCTTCCTTTAATATTTACCGTGGAAGTCAATTAGGTTTCAGTTACAATGATACAGCGCCTGTAATCCACACAGAAGCAGCTCAGTGGAGTGGAACAGCACGTGCAGAGAAGCAAAAATGCTTAAATAATGGATTTAATAGAGAAATGACTGAGAAAGTACAGGCATGCTTAGAAAGGGATGACTCAGCCTGGATATAGGAATTTGAACTGCGTACACATCTAAGTTGCCAAATAACAGTCCAGCCGCACTAGACTTCAGAGGCCATTCAAAGAGACGATACTTGAGGGGTTTTCCCATTGATATTTCAGAACTACAGATTTATACCAGATATAGTCACACAAAGTATAATATAAAACGTTTTAGGTTTGGGTGTAGTCACATCAACTGGTAACACCAGAAGACAACATAGTGTAGTGGTATAAAGCCTGCACCCAACTCTGTTCTACACTTTACATTCAATAGCTGTGTGACCTTAGAAAACTATATGGACATCTCTGTTTCTTATTTTTCTCATTTAAAACAGAGTCCATGAAGAATAATATATTGAGCTGCTATGTAAAAAGGATGATGCATCTATGCAGAGTATTTCCTATATTTCTGGCACATAGGAAGTGCTCAAAAATAATAGCTATAAATCTATAACTGTTATTTGTCCTTTTATCAATCATGTTTAAGGTAGGAAACAAATAATTTGGGAAACACTGAAAGCCCTGCTTTTCATTATTTCTAGCAACTACAGAAAATGTGTCCAGCTGTTGGCCACACTCTCTTTCAGAGCCTCCTGTGTAGTGGAGTTTTAAGAGAAGGTCATTGTAAAAACTCTAGTAGCATTCCTAGTTTTACACAGAAGCTGTATGGTACTTTTTAAACAGAAATGTGCAAACTCCTTGTGCAGATGCTGTGATCAAGTGGAAGAGACACAGGTATCTGAATTTTTACACAAGCCCTAAAGTAATTTTGACATGTATCCAGAATTGTGAGCAATTGATTATATCATGCCCCTTGTTCTATGCTGGGGTTTTCTCTGATACAGAGTTTGTTTTCAAACTCTGCAGCCTTGAACAGTGGGAATTAACACTGTGATCTTGTGCTTGAGCTCTGGCAGGTTCAAACACACATTTTCACACCTAATATGCACCCTTCTCATTTGAATACCTAGCCCGAAAAAAAAGCCAAGCTGGAGCAAACCTGCAGAGAATCCTATCCAGCATGTCTTAGTTCTTAATCTGGAGCACCTGAGTGAAAGTGATTTTTAAATGACATTTTTAAAAAGCCTTCAAACATGTTAGTCTCTCTTCTTGAAACACAGAACACTTAACATTCTATTAACTTCTTCCTGATTATTTCCTATATTTCAAGGCTCAGTTCACTAATTCCCTCCTCCAAGTAGTCTTTCCTGAGCTCCCGAAACAGCAGATGTCTCCCACTTTCTCCTTGTACCCTGCATATACTTCTGACTTTGTACTGATCACACTAAAACATAGCTGTCTATTTCTTGTGGAATATTTTAGCTGTTGACTCCTAGATATTCGCACATAGAAGTTTGGGGAAGGAAGGAAGGGAGAGGGAGAAGGACCAGAAGTATGGGTTTACAGACAGCATACTTTTGAGGGAAAGCTTTATTCGTCATAAAGACAGTGTAGGCAACTATGGGGATCCAGGGTTAAAAAACGGAATATAAGTAAGTGAGCTCATTAACTTAAGCATGGACAATGATGGACTTTTTTGTACCCTTCTGATTGTATTTTTATGTGATTCCTTGGAAACATTTATGTCCACTCATTCCTCATACTTGTGATGAAGTACTAGATGCTGCTGGAGCAAGTGTGTAAGTGAATCCAGCAAAGACCCTTCAGAAGCCAACGTAAGCAACTCAGCAGGACCTCTGATGGATTTAAATGGTGATATTGCATACATCTTGTAGTTCAACTTAGCAGAAGCACAGATGCTTAGGCGTGGAAAGGAACTGAAAGGGAGGTCAAGAAGTAGGTGAGGACTCCAGTGTGGAAAGGGTAAGGAATTTGTAATAAGACCAATTTGAACTTAAATCTCAACTCTGCTTCTTTACAAGCTGTATAACTTCTAGCAAATTCCCTAACTTGTTTTAGCCACAGTTTTCCTCTGCTGCGAAATAAGGGAAGTACAACAACCCAAAACACTTCTTGGAAATGGAAAAAAAAAAAAATTTTTTTTTTTTTTTTTTTTTTTTTCAGTATAACTGATAAAGGTTCTACCAAAAGTGATGATTGCATCCACTCCAGCAGTCCAAGGCAGCATACTATGAAATCAATGTCTAGGTGGCAGGTACTCTGGGCTCACAGCTTCCTTCCAGGACTCTCTGGCCAACCGTCCACATTTGGGGCCCTGGTATTACAAGGGCCAGGCATCTAGATCCCATGGTAGTAAGTACCACCTCATAGTAGGCTCCAGAACGGGTAGCAGAGGAGATTGGTACCCACCATGTCACCCTTTGGCTTGAAAGCCTGGGCTGGAGTTTTGGCAAGAAGTCCCCCATTCCCCTCCAGGGTCAGCAGGCCTGGCCCCACTGTTTTGAACTCAACTTGTTTATTCCCACTTTAGGGGCTCTGTATTAACTTTTCCCTCTGCCTGGATCCCTCTTTCTCCAGATGTTCACATGGCTCAGTCCTAGTTCTTTAGGCCCGAACTTAAATGTCCTCTCCTCAGACACCTTTTTAGATCTTAATCTAAAGTAGCTTATAAGCACTATCATGTTACAGGTTGTTGTGTTTTTTTTTTTTCCACAAGTGAAATAATACTTGTGAAGTATCAGGCGTGTAGTAGAAAATCAGTAAATAATATTCTCTGATGGTTGATACATTAAATAATATCATCAGTCAACATTAGATGATATTGAATATCTACTGCCCCCCCATCATTATGTGTGTATGTGTGTGTGCATGGAGAGAGAGAGAGAAACAGTTGGTCTAGTGTGTTTCTAACCCATCCTGTCTTTATGTTTAATAATGCTTCCACTTCATTTTCTCTGCCTAACTGCTACAAATTTTAAGACAGAGAGGGAGAAAGAAAGAGAGAAAGGGAGAGAGTTATGTGTAAGCTAAATGAGACTGATGGGGAAGATGGATCCCTGAATTGTTGCTAAGGGTCTAGACATTTCACTGTTTTGTCAACAAAGCCCTATTGTTGAAAGCAGTGTTTTCTCACTATGTCAGTATCTCTGCCATGTTGTGTTGATATTAATGGAACTGCCAGGAAAGAGATTTAATTAATCAGTTCCCAGAATAACTACTGTCAGCATTCATTTCCCAGCGGAAGGCATTCAGGCCAGCCGAGAGTGTCTCTCAGCACATGTTCAGGCACCTTAGTTATGTGGTGGGAACATATTTGTGTAAGTCTTACTGAGATGCTAAGATGAAAGTTTGGTCTCCCTGACGGATGGGCAGATTATGGTTTGTTCCATCAACAAATACATTGTGCTTCTGCTTTTCAGGAAAAGTACTTTGTAGCACCAGTTCTGCTCCATAATGGACCAGAGAATAATTACTTGCCTCTAGTGTTTAATAATACCTAGTTTCTCCTTCTAAAACAAAACAAACAACAAGAGCAAAAACCAAACAAGAAACAAACAAAATAAATTGGTGCTTGAATCTTCAGTCTATTTTACATTTTGAAGATTCAAAGAAGGGGGCTTAGTGAGAAGTATGGCATTCAGATCTGTGCTCCCTCCCCATTCTTTTTTCTTTTTTTTTTTTAAGGTACAAAACTGTATCTTTCATTCATTGCTTTTTAAAAACTTTTTTTTATGTCAATAGATAATAATGCCTCTTCAGCATTATTTTTATCATCTTCATACTCAGCTCTGTCCAAAAGAAACTGACTGAGTCCTGGTTGGGTCTGATGTATTATTGGGTCTTGCTCTCCTATCAGTGAGATTGCAGGATAACTAAAAACAAGAGCCTGCCTTATTTGCATCAGGGCCCTTTCTACTCCTTTTCTTGGTACTCTCACCTGTTTGGCCTTCTGCTTCTGGTGCAAACCAGAGGCTGCTGATATCCAGAGTTGGAGAATAGGTGTTCTTTAAGGCTTAGATTTATGTACAAAGCCATATCCTCCAGCTCAGTCCATCAAAGCTCTGCATGAGGGTTCTCTGCAGAAGCCCGACTAATAATAACTACTATTTTGATTTTATATATTTTTTCTGTGTCTCTTCCCCAAGGATCTCAAGAAAAGGAGGGTGGCTGGGCTAAGATACAGTTAGGTATTCCTAAGTCATCTGAATTCTGTTGATTATCATCCCTAAACTTACAACATAAAAAATGCCAAAAGAATTAACTCTTTAAATGAAATGACCCCCTCTGACTTGATTTCAGGAGTTATTTCTTAATTATTAGAACTCATTTTGTCTTAGTGTAAACTTCTTAAGTTCAAACCTTCACACAAACCCAAACATAGTTCCCAGAAGGAGACGATCTGTTACATGCAAAGACATTTATTGAATCTAAAAAATTTATTAATTTTTGAAGGAACACTGAGAACTCAACTTTTATTATTTTTCATTTAAATCATGAATATGAGCACATTTTAGTCATCCAGTGACTCGCAGCAGGATGTAATGAAAAAATTTTCCTGTGCCATCTGTGAAAATAAATGCAAACCGAGGTCCCACAATAAATATATGCATCTTTGAATATAACTAAAATATACCCTATAAAAATAGATAAATGAGAGCAGCAATTGTTTCTGTGGTGACTGCTTCACCAAAGCTGTGTTTATTTTTCTGTCTTCCTTCAAATATTCTCAAATTGTAAAAAGTGATTCTCCGAGGCCCCAAATTTCATATGTTCCTGATGTATCTAAACTTTGCATGGTGGTGGTATAAGTGCATATCATTATACATTGAAATTTACTTGGTAGGAGGAGACAAGAAATAAGGAAGAGTCAACTTAGTGTTGCTAATCATCTGTGGGGCTGAAGGTTGAAATTGGCAGGAAATCATAGATACCAGGAACTATAAACCAAGGCACTGGAAGAGAGAAATTTGAAATAAATAATCTTTCAAAGCTATAGTATGGAGGCTTCTCTCTAGGAACTGTTTTATATGTGATGCCATTTCAGGAGAATCATTTACTAAAATCATGGAAGAAAATAACCTCTTTGAATTGTTGTGATTCTACAAAGGCATGAACCCTTAGGTGGGGAATATGGAATATCACTGGTGGGGTATGGCTGGTACACACCAAAGGTCTTTTCCACTGTCATATTAGGTAAACATACCTATAGGAACACCACAAAAAGGAAAATCAAGGCAATAACCTGAGCACACTAGTCAAGTAAATATTTATTCCCCATGTGTTTATAAGTGAGGAAGAATGTAATTTTCTTTTCTTTCCCCACTTTTATCATCTCTTCATGCAATACTTTTTCAAAATCAAAAGTGACACAATACATTTCACTTGAAGTTATGTAAAGAAACTTGGACAAAACTCTTACGCCCCTTATATCTCTATTTTTACTGAATCCAAATCCAGTAGTAAGAATCAGCATTCGAGGTCATGCCTCATGAACTCAGCAGGCAATATACAAGATGCTGAGTATGCATTGATGAATGACAACCTTCTCAGACTTGTCAATCTAATGAAAGAAGCAAGCAATGAACAAGTGTACCAACAAACACACATAGGATTAGTTTAGGTAACATGCTCAAGAGGAAACACATAGCATGTAGTAAAGGGAAACAGGACAAAGGGGGAATATGGTTAGATGGACAGAGAATGATCCCCTGAAGAGGTATCCTTTAGACTGAAGGAATGTTGATCAGGGATTGGGAGATTAATAGGTGCCCAGCCTATGTAAGAGCTAAAAGAAAACCCTTGTAGGGAAGAATGATATGAAGTGAAAATGGACATCATCAGGGTTCGGACCTTATAGGACATGAGAATCAGGGTATTAAAAAGGAGACCGGTCAACAGGATCAATAGAACATCTCTATTTTAGTGTAAATGCAATGGGAAGTAAGTAAGGAAGCGGCACAATTAAATAGATATTTTAAGAACAAAAGAAGGTAGGTGGGCTTCCCTGGTGGCGCAGTGGTTAAGAGTCCGCCTGCCGATGCAGGGGACAAGGGTTCGTGCCCCGGTCCGGAAGGATCCCACATGCCGCGGAGCGGCTGGGTCCGTGAGCCATGGCCGCAGAGCCTGCGCATCCGGAGCCTGTGCTCCGCAACGGGAGAGGCCACAACAGTGAGAGGCCCGCGTACCACAAAAAAAAAAAAAAAAAAAAAAAAGAAGGTAGGTAAGAGGGGAGGAAGAGATTGAAGGAAAGAGAGAGAGGGAGGGAAGGAAGGAAGTGATTGAAGGAAAGAGAGAGAGGGAGGGAAGGAAGGAAGCACTAAGGAAAAAATCACTCCAGCTGCTTTGTGAGAAAGAATTTGAAGGGCATTAGAATAGAAGCAGGATACAGGCAGACTATACTGAAAACTTTCGTATAAATAATGAGGCTGGGTTGGACAAGAGCAGGGTTAGTGGACAGAGAGAGGAATGATGCCTTTGAAATATATTTTGGAGATGAAAATGGATGGACTTATGATTGGATTGGCCATGGATGTAAATGGAGTCTTGAACAGAAGAGTTTATTTCCTCAGAATCCACTGATGGATGCACCCAAACATTTATGGGGGCTTCCCTGGTGGCGCAGTGGTTGAGAGTCCACCTGCCAATGCAGGGGACACGGGTTCGTGCCCCGGTCCGGGAAGATCCCACATGCCGCGGAGCAGCTGGGCCCGTGAGCCATGGCCGCTGGGCCTGCGCATCCGGAGCCTGTGCTCCGCAACGGGAGAGGCCACAACAGTGAGAGGCCCACATACCGCAAAAAAAAAAAAAAAAAAAAAAAACATTTATGATTCAAGGAACACTTACTAAGTTTCTTATTATGCCATCCATTGACAAAACAAGTTCACTTACCGGTAAAATCAAAACTCTGCCTATGATGGTATGTTGTCAGTATATCTGATTTACAAGTTAGAAGGTAGATGTATCATCTAAGACATCACAGTTAGCAAGTGAGAGACATAAACTGGATTCCAGGTTGATCTACTAGGAACTTCAGTGATTTTGCTCCTGCTGAATTTACTTTGGGATCCAACCAAGCTTTATTCATAAACTTCTCTCTGACCCCTCCTTATTTACCCTTTCATTTATTCTTCTTCTGTGGCATGGAATACCATTCATACTGTTTTCTCATTATGTAGCAATGGGCAAGGGTGTTATATCTCTGTCATGTCTCCTAATATAGCCTGGTCACCTGACTAAGGCAACAGTAGGTACAAGAAAAAAATGTATATTGACTGAGTATCTGCTGAGGGCCAGATAGCAAACCTGGCCTTTGATTTACAATATTTCTAATGATCACCACAGACACGTGCACAGATGCACACGACCATACACATAGACATACATACACACACACATTTGGACTTCCAAATGAGGTGAGATGCAAAATATATGCAGAAAGGGCCAAACTGTGGCTGGAGACAGATGACAGGGTTATTCAAAAGATAATCAGAACAATGGCTGGCTGAAGGTGGCCTATCGTAAAAGTCACACTTTAGAAAGTTAATCTGGGACTTCCCTGGTGGTGCAGTGGTTAAGAATCCGCCTGCCACTGCAGGGGACACGGGTTTGATCCCTGGTCTGGGAAGATCCCACATGCCTCGGAGCACCTAAGCCCGTGTGCCACAGCTACTAAGCCTGTGCTCTAGAGCCCATGAGCCACAACTACTGAGCCCACGTGCCACAACTACTGAAGCCTGTGTGCCTAGAGCCCGTGCTTCACAATGAGAGATGCCACTGCAGTGAGAAGCCCGTGAACTACTCCACAGAGTAGACCCTGCTCTCTGCAACTAGAGAAAGCCCGAGCACAGCAATGAAGACCCAATGTAGCCAAAAAAAAAGTAAATAAAATAAATTTTGAAAAAGAAAAATGAATCTGAGATTCCCACTAGGCTTTTTTAAGAAATTAATTCTAAATTTTATAAGGAAATGCAAATGACAGGATAACCAAAACTGTTTTTTTTTTTTTTTTGGAAAGAACAAAATTGAAAGACTTAAACCATCATCCTTATAAGAGAACAATGGAACAAAGATGTGAGCATCCTGAAATTGACCCACTTATATATGGTCAATTGATTTTCAACAAAAATGTCAATGTAATCAAGTGGGGAGAGGATAGTTCTTTTCAATAAATAATGGAGATAACTGGATACTATATGAAATAAAATGAACATGGATTCTTTCCTCGCACCATATGTTAGAAGAAGAAGAGGGAGAAGAAGAAGGAGAAAGGGAGAAGGAAGAGTAGAAGGAAGAAAGAGGAAGGGGAAGAAGAAAGAAAAAGAAGGAGAAAATGTTTATATCCTTGGGTTAGGGAAAGATTTCTTAGGTAAAACTCAAAAAGCACAAACCATACCAAAATATGGCATATTGGATTTAGTTAAAAGTAAAATATTTTGATCTTTGAAAAACATCCTTAATAAAATGAAAAAGCAAATTACAGATTGGGAAAACAAATTTGGAAAATATCTATCTGGCAAAGGAATTGCATCCAGAATGTATCAAGAACACTTACAACTCAATAAACAGACTAACATCATGTTAAAATAAGTGGACAAATATTTGAATAGGCATTTCATAAACAGAGAGGACAATGAGGATGTTAAAAAATACTACATCATTGTAGTGCATCAGTTGTGCTACATCACTGGTCATTAGGGAAATGAAAATTAAAACCACTATGAGATGTGGCTGCACACTGAGTAAATAAACATTTAAAAGGCCAGCAACATCAAGTGTTAGTAAGAATGTGGAACAACTGACATTTTCATACATTGCTGGTGGGTGTGTGCACTGAACTGTGTTCCCCACCACCACCAATTAATATGTGGAAGCCCTAACTTTAAGTACTTCAAATGTGATTGTGTTTGATGAGACAGCCCTTAAAGAAATAAACTAAAGTAAAATGAGGTCATATAAATGGGTCCTAATCCAAGATGACTGATGTCGTCATAAAAAGAGGAGATTAGGATACAGACACACACAGAAGAACAAGCATAAGGAGTTACAGGATAGAGACGGCCATGCACAGAGGCCACAGAACAAATCAATTCTGCTGATGTCTTGACCTTGGACTTTAACCACCAGGACTATGAGAAAATAAAATTTTGCTGTTTAAGTCGCCCAGTCTATGGTACTTTGTTGTGGCAGCCCGAGCAAACTAATACAGTGGGAATGCAAAATGGCACATCACTAAGGGAATTCGTTTGTCAGTTACTTAAAATGTTAAACGTGAATTTAAGATATGACCTAGCAATGGCACTTCTGGGTTCCAGGCATTCCTAGGATAAGACAAATTTTCACATACAGAACTCTGTATGTATGTTATTAGAAGTATTCTTCATAATAGCCAAAATCTGGGGCTGGGGGGAAGGGGAGGAAGGGAAAAGCTGTCAACTGGTGGAGGGATAAACTAACAAAATGTGATATATCCATACAATAGAATACATTCAGCAATAAAAAGAAACAAACTATTGATACAGGAGACACCAATAGGTGAATCTCAAAATCATTATGCTGAATTAAAGTCAGACACAAAGGAAATTCTAGAAAAGGTAAAACTGGAGCAACAGAAAGATTAGTGGTTGCTTGGGGCTGAGGTGTTGGGTGGGACGCTGCAGGGAGTAGCTAGAAAGGGGTACAAGGGAACTTTCTGGGGTGATGGAAACATTCCAAAACTTGATTATGCTGATGGTAGCAGTTACCAGATTGTTGTCAAACTGTACAAAAAATTGGGTGAGTTTCATAGTTTGTAAATTATACCTAAATAAAGTGGTGAAAACAAACAACTTTCTTCTCCAGTTGTTAAAATATCTCCCAATAAGTTTATTGTGTGGCAAGCTGCAGACAGGTAAGAAGGCCGTTGAAGAATATACTGTCTAGTCTAGATGCCCTTAACTCCCCAAATAGAATGAAAGCAAAATCAGTGGAATTTGAGAATTGTACATAGTCAAATTCAAATTGTGAGGGCTAAAGCAATGTTGGTTAAAGAGATCCAGGAACATCGAAGAACAACCATATGGCTCTGAGATAATGCAAAGGATCAAATTATCTGGGTTATTTGTCCTGCAATCATGTGTTTGTTTGTTTTTTGGGGGGTAAACATTCATTTTCTTTGGAATTCCCAGTACCTATTGGCAAAATGGGTAGGATGAACTTAGATACATTTCTATGTAACTCTGAGTTTTAGGATTATATATAAATATATGTCCATATTTCCAATTTCTTCTTGGAATAACTAAAAAAAAAATAGATTTCTGAAGAATGAGAAGTGTACACTGGGTCTTGAATCATGGAAGTGATTGGAATGGATGAAGCTGAGAGAAGGGGCATCCCATCCTAGAAATGCTTCCTGTAAAGGTAGAATTACAGTGCTTTTCTGAATACAGAATTAAAATGTATATTTAAGGTGAAGTTCTAAAAACTTACTTCTTGTAATTATCTTTCATATTTGTATGATTTACCACTTAGAAAGCACTTTGCCATTGATCTCAGTTTATATTTATTACAATCTGAAGAAGTAGTTAATAGTTTCCCTACTCTACAGATGCACATCATAGAATTCAGGTCATTTGCAAAAAGTCACATGACTTGAACATGGCAGAAATATGACCCAGGGCTAGCTGAGCTTCTTGATGGCAAAAACAGGGCTTTGTTGTTTCAAGCATAGTACTCTCAACTGGGAGAATCTTGTGACACCAATTCTCCTTCTGTCTAAGGTGCTCTTAAAATCAGCCTGATACACATACAGAGGTTAGGTCTCTCTCATTTTACATGAGTAATATTGTGGGAGGAAATATAAAATATTGCTGAATAACAGGTGTATCCTGCATTCTATAGCCAACCTTGTTTTCCTGTAATATATTCTCACTGGGAAATGCAAAACCTGCAATGTTATATTTGCACACATAATTTTATTCTTTTCACTATGTATCAAATCCATCTACAGGGCTCATCAATATGCCAATTTAAATTATAGACTACTCTAGCCTTTGTTTTGTACAGAAGCATTTCCCTGTACAAAACTATCAGTCAAAAGTTAAATTAGGGTCCAAATTCATTTTTAAAAGGCATAGCCAGCATATGATTTTACTGAATATCTTTTTTTTGATGAATCTGGATATACTATGTATGAATGACTTATAAATAAAAATAAGGGTGAAATACATGGATACACATCAATATGTGAACCAAATTGTAATGAATGTACATTTTTTTTTTTTTTTTTTGCGGTATGCGGGCCTCTCACTGTTGTAGCCTCTCCCGTTGAGGAGCATAGGCTCCGGATGCGCAGGCTCAGCGGCCATGGCTCACGGGCCCAGCCTCTCTGCGGCATGTGGGATCCTCCCGGACCGGGGCACAAACCCATGTACCCTGCATCGGCAGGCGGACTCTCAACCACTGCGCCACCAGGGAAGCCCTATGTACATATTTTTATTATTGGTACTTGAAGAATTTTTTTTCATTTAATTTTAGTGAGTTTCTTGTTCTCAAAGTGAGTGGCCAAAAATCACTGGTGTTTTATATGCAAGATAAATCTATTCAGTATTTTATAGAAATTTCATAAAAGAAGGCAATTTATTAGCCACACTTTTTGATGAGCAATACTTCCTTAATTCTTTTAATATTGTAATCATGAGAACTGTTATCCCTGAGTAAAAAAATATTTGGTGAGTTTGAAATTGTGAAGCAAATTAAAAAAGAAAAGAACAACTAAAAATGATATATTAGACTATACACAGACCCATGTATGCACACACTCACATTCTTATATATTTCTTCTTTCTTGTAGTTTGCTATTTCATGTGACTTCTATTCTTGTGATTAAAAACACAAGCTAAAAAAAGCCTTTCAAATATAGCTTCTTGTCCTTACCTTACTGTAACTACACTGTAGTGTAATTGCCTATTTATTCTACAAAGGTAAAGACAGCACCTAAGAAAGATGTACGGATACTTCTTCGGATAAAGACCAAGCATTGTTCATCCTTTTATCTCCAGCACTATTAGATTTCCTGACATGTAGTTAAAGTTCAATAAATTTTTGTTGAGTGAAAAAAATGCATGCATAAATGAAACAAAATAGCAGGAGGGCAGTTTATGGCATGGATAAAAATATATTAGCTTTAGAGTCAAATAGAACTAATGTTAAGGTGCTGGTCTCTGTTTGCCTTCTTCAGAACTCAGTCAGGGCAGATAAATAGTAGGCATTGCTCAAAAACATTGTAAGGCAAATGAAAACCCCACAGCTATTTGGGACAAGAGATTACGGTCAGGACATACAATAGATCTCCTAAAGCCTGGAGGAAAAGTTGGGGAAAGAATTTCTTTGGGATTTTAGGGTATTCAAATGTGTCTGTATAAAATAAGGAATTTAGAAAGCCACACACATACCCAGGACAGGACACAAGCTCAGGAAAGATCTGAGAAGAAGCTAAGCTTTCACTTCTGGCTGATTTCTAGGCTCAGTATAAGCAGGAAGTGAAGGCTGAGGCAGAGTTGTAAATGTCTCGGCTAAGTGTTAGGAGAGTCCCAGCATAATGCTACTCTATATGCCCTGGAAGAGGTGTTGGTTTTTGTCATCGTGGTTGTTTTCTTGCATTCTTATAGCTCCTTACATTCAAGGAAATAGCCAAACACTAGTTGAACACATGCTAAAGGGAAAGAGATTTCAACAATCACACATGACAAAAAATACAGTTATTCTAAAAATATTGGAAAAGTCCCTAAATAAATGGGCAACTATAGCCTTCAGTAATCAAAACCAGAAAACCTAGGGAAGGGAAAGAATCTGATTTCCAGAGTAACTACAATATAATATTTGAATATCCTGTTTTCAAGTTACAAATTATAAGAAGCAGCATCATTTTTTTCCCCTCCTTCACTTCAGTAGGCCACACTAATACTTAGTTTCTACAACTACACTTTTTCTCACAAATTATATATGTATATAATGTGCATATATATATGTCCATATGTCTCTCTATTATACATATATGTATATATAATTTATATATATATAAATATATAATATTTCATGATTCCCATAATTCTGGTGGGGACTTTTGGGTACAGTCAGAGTCAAACCTGATATGGTTAAATGCGCCAGTCAGTCTAGAATCATTCATATGTCCCAAATATTCACTGTTCATTTAGGAAATAGTATTTGACACAGTACTTGTAACACTGGAAGAACATAATGTCTGCTAGTTCCTACATTTGCTTTAGGAAACAGTTTTTGTGAATTCTACCAGTTGTACTTTCATAAAGTCCCATTTGAGTCATTTCTTTTTTAAGGTGTTGTCATTGCCCATTTTAAACAAATCATGTTTCAGGAACACTCTGCTTCTTACTTTCATGTAACAAGAATTTTACGCATTATTTATGTTTTAACTTCAGCTTAAAGTACTTTTATTCTGTATATATGTGTTTAATTGTATTACTTTATATATAGGTATACATACATATATATAGATAGTTATATTAATCAGTGTATATGGATGGATACGACCATTTTTATATGGGCTATTTTATTTTTTTAATTTTTAAAAAATATTTATTTTATTTATTTATTTATTTTGGCTTTGCTGGTCTTAGTTGTGGCATGTAGACTCAGTTGCGGCATTCAGGCTTCTTAGTTGCAGCATGAGGACTCCTAGTTGTGGCATACAAACTCTTAGTTGTGGCATGCATGCAAGATCTAGTTCCCTGACTAGGGATCGAACCAGGGACCCCTGCATTGGGAGCGTGGTGTCTTACTCACTGGACTACCAGGGAAGTCCCGTATGGACTATTTTAAACATCCTAGAATACAGAAAATAATGCAACAGATGCCCATGTACTCCAATACAGAATAAATAGATGATTTAAAAAATAATAGTATTTCATGTATTTGTTTTACTTTTTAAAAAATAAACATGCTACAAAAGAATTTAACACCCCTCCATGTACATCCCTTTTCCTTTCTCCCTAAATGCAATTAATATCAAGAAATTAGTATGTAAACTTCCATTCATGTCTTAATGCTCTTAATACCTATGCAGATTTTTACATATGCATGTTTTCATAATCATATTTTAGAGTATGTTGTACAATTTATATAAATGGTGTAGAGCTTATCTTATTAGAACTTTCATGTTTCACTCAATGTTATGTTTTAAACGCTAGCCATGTTTATGCATACTGGAGCTAGTTCATGCATCTTCATTGCTGTATTACAGTGTATTGTATGAATGTGCTTCAGTTTATTCATTCTCCCTATTTCTGAATTATATGTGCATTACTATGAACTACCAGTAATACTTAGAAAGGAGACAGGTTTTATCCTAACAACCACTTGATGACTTATTGATTCAATATCCTGGGAATGGAATTTGTCTCCATTGTACAGAAACAAGAGTATTATCTCATTGCCCTAGCTGAAATTCAAATTAATATCTTCTGTATTTTGAAAGCTGCAAAAACCGATAATTAAATAATGACTTTTCTAGAAAATCAAATATATTGTTACTTTAAGATAATAAATCAATCAGTACTTTCTACATCTGGGTAATTGCCCACCAGTGTGTTAGGAACTAGGGACATGAGATGAAGAGGGATAAAACGGTTCATCTTAATTTTCCAGGAGCTCATTGTCTGCTGGAGATGGCTAATACCAAAAACAATGAACACAGGGGAGAAAAAATTGTAAGTGCAAAATAAAACTTGAAACTGGTAGTAGCTAGCATGTGATGGAGCAGTTTGAAGAAGGCTTTGTAGAAAAAAGCCTTTTATGTATTTTGCAGGAATCAGGAAACCGTTAGCATTCAGTCAGTGAGAGGCACTGAAAATAAAGTTGAAGTATAAGGGCATTTAGAAGTAGGACAATCCCATAGAAGAATAGATCAATATTTGGATCTCCTTGAGAATAATCTGAATATATATATATATATATATATGTATGTAATTTCCTCCTGTAAGGTGTATATTAAACTCTAAGAACCTTGAATATGACAGCTGAATCATATACCCAACTTTTTCACAGCACAATTAGAGGACCTAAAAATTCGTAGGTATTCCATAAATAGCTGGTGGATAAATAAATAAAGGATAAAACATTATCATCATTTTCAAAAAACTGAAATAAATTAGAAGAAAAACAGACTAATGGAAAAATATTTGAGGGTATTAGTTTTTCAAAAGCCATTTTCCATCTTCAATTCATGTAACAGGAGACATAACTGTGTTTGCAAAAGATTGATTAATCCTGATGAACCAAGAACAATATTTTCTCATAAATAATGTTTATTTTTTTATTTTTAAAAATAATTATTTGGTTGCACTGGGTCTTAGTTGTGGCAGGAAGCCTCCTTAGTTGTGTCACTGGCTCCTTAGTTGAAGCTCCAGAGCTCCTTAGTTGCGGCTCACCAGCTCCTTAGTTGCAGCATGCGGGCTCCTTAGTTGTGGCATGCGAACTTTTAGTTGCAGCATGCGTGTGGAATCTAGTTCCCTGACCAGAGATTGAACCCAGGCCCCCTGCAATAGGAGCACGGAGTCTTATCCACTGCGCCACCAGGGAAGTCCCTTGTGGATGAAGTTTAATATGATCGTAGATTCAACAAGAAAAAGAGAAGGCAGGGGAGATAACACACTAGAAGAATTAAAGATGCACCCCAAAACCCAACACAAAGTATCAAAAACAAAACAAACCCCAAAAAGAATATCAAAAATTTAAGGCCCTTTCAAATTTGGCCTCAGTGCTCTATTTCAAAACAAGATGGAAAAGAATTAGGAAAAAAAGTGCCCACCCATTTATAAACCTTGTAGCATGAATTGATACACACAGTTGTCTCAAGAGAAAAAAACTACTGACAATAATTGCATTTTGACTGACATATTTTAAAAGCAGAGAGAGTATCTGTGACTTTCAGCAAATTAAACCAGCATCCATGGATATGTACGTGTTACTATAATTGCAGAGAGTGTTTTCTACTACATAAATAATCTCAAATGACTGCCTTTACCTATACTTTGAGTCCCAACATATTTTCTAGGTATTTGACACTGTTCATGGTTTGTCAGCCTTTCTGACTTTAGTTTGTGTATGATTCTTCCATGCACTTTATTTCACAGGAACGCCTGACTTTTCACTGTTTAGTGCACCTTCAAATGTTGTTCTATATGCTAGCGTTATTTTCAGCCTCCTCTCCTTCTCAAGCCGGTAAAAACCTATCTAATTTTCACAGTCCTCGTGAAAGTCATCTCCTGCGTGGGGCCTTCTTTAATGCTGTTCTCACATGCTCTTTGCAGTTTAACTTACCTCTTTTCTCTGTGCTTCTGTAGCATTTAACATACATCACTACTGATGAATTGTGTGCATTTATTCTCATACCCAATAATTTATTTAAGATAGAGCAGAACTGAAATATTATACAAGCCTAAGCCATTATGCTTTAAAAAAAAAAACTTTGAGAAAAATTTAGGCTTGGAGAGTTTCAAAAATAGTACAGAGAAATCCTGTGTAACCATTATCCAGCTTCCCTTGATGTTAACACTTTACATAATTGTAGAACACTTGTCAAAACTAAATGTAATCTTGGCACAATACTGTTAACTGAAATTAAGTATTGATTTGGATTTCATCAGACTTTTAACTAATGTTCTTTTTTTTCTGTTTCAGCATCTGATTTAGTTGCATTTAATTATCATGTCACTTTTGTCTTCTCCGATCTGTAACACTTTCTCACTCTTTCACTGTCTTCCATGATCTTGACACTATGACAAATACTAGTCAATTACTTTATACAGATTACTCAAATTCGGTTTGTCTGATGTTTTCTTATGATTAGATTGAGTTATGCGTTTGTCACAAAAAAACAAAGTGGCAGTGATGTGTCATCATATGGATGTACGTAATATTTATATGTATTACTGATGATGTTAAACTTGATCATTTGATTAAGGTGGCATCTGCCAGGAATCTTCACTATAAAATTAGTTTTTTTCCTTTCTAATAACTAAATATTCTATGGGAAAAACTTCAAGACTATGAAGATATACCGATTTTGCATACAACCTTGCCCACTATTTTTAGCATTTATCACTGGATCTCAGCTGCAGAATGTATTATTGTGGTATAATTTTATGAAATTGATTTTTAATTGAAATTTTCACATTATTTTTTATTCCATTACTGTAGTGATTTTGTACTTCCCTCATTATTTTTAACTTATTGATTGGAATTTTTCAGTGAGAAAGGTTTTTCTTCTCCATTTATTTAATTATCTCCTTATTTAATTAGTTATATCAGTATGGGCTTATGGATATTTATTTTATTTCCTGGGTAATAATCCAGTACTAGCATTACTTATTTCTTGGTCATTTTTTTACCCCCAACTTGGCCATTGAGAAGTCTTTCAGTTTGGCCCCTGTGCTCTTTAGATGGGCTATGCCCATTCCATTTATTTTTTACCACTTCATAATCTTGTCCCACAAAATGCTCCAGCCAGCACAGTGTTTTGAACAATAACAAGAGCACAGTTTGGAAACAGGTACATTGAATTTCAAATCTGGCTCCTTCTAACTCACTGTTCTTGCATATACTATCTTTTTCTCTATTCTTCAATATTTATAAAATGGGCCTAACTGTATTGAGGAAATTGACGGTTGTCAATAAATTGTCCTCAGTCTGTATTTGATAATTTGTATATCATTAAATGCTCACTAATGAAGAGCTGACTCCTGAGATGATAGCATGAAGAATCCCACAGACTTACTGTCCAATGAGACAAACATGAGTAGTGAAAATTATTACTTTTTAAATTTTAATCAGATATACTACTTTACATATTAAATGAATGAATTGTATGTTGTGTGAATTATATCTTAATAAAATTTAAAATTATATTTAAAATAAATTAAAAATATATCAGTATAAATACACTGTTTTAAATATTAAACGGTTATCATTTATAAAAGTGCCCAAATAAGGATTTCTGGATATAAGACATTGAAAGACTCAGATAATGAACTATTAATAGAGCTATCTGAAGAAAGGACTGGCTGCCAGGAGAGTAAATATTAATTTCTTTACGAAGTTTAAAAAAATAAAAAGCTAGCTTAACAGTGTGAAAAGATTCCAGAAAAAAATGGATTTAATGTTTTATTAGAGGGATTTGAAAGGCCAAGAAAATTTTAGGTTCTCCATTTTTTTGGCAATTAATTTAATTATTTGAGTGATATTTTTAAGGAAAAGCCATTCTTCATTATTTCTATAAAAGTTACCGTGCAAACTAGAGAAAAGAATTACTGTTAACAATAACAAAAATTGAAAAGATGAATGATGACATACGGCATAGGAAACTAGACTGAGTGGAACTTAACACTGATGTTCCTGGATGGTCTTTATAGAATTTAAAAAACTGTTTGTTGACCTTGATGTTTATGTAATTTTTTTAGGAACAAAGAAGGAAAAGCTAGAGTTATAAAACTTAAAATGTCTAAAAATAATTACAAAAGTTTCTGAAAAATTTTATGAGTGATTAAACATATTGAGAGGCTTGAGGGTAAGAGCATGGATTCTTGAATCACAATACTGAGAACTGAAGACTGTTTCTACACCTCATTATTAACAATATTTAACTCGTCAGAATTCTTATTTCCTTACCTGTATAGTGGGGAAAGTAATGGGGAAAATAACCTATCTCACTGGGATACTATGTGGTTAAATGAGAAAATGCATATGAGGCATTTAATATAGCATTAATAATAGTAACTATTATCATCCTTAGGGTAGATGCTATAAGAAGTGTGTGCTAATTTCATAGACTCTTTAATGTGTTTTGATCCAATTTATTCAGGAGGGTCATCTTGATTCATATTGTTTACTCCCTGAAACATGCCTATTGCTTAATTGAAATAACCTTTAAAAATTGGTGTGTGTAAGTAAATATTATTTAGCTAACGATGAGTCAATCACAAAGTCACAGACCTCTGAAAAATCATGGAACCAATGTTGTCATGGTGTTGTTTTTCTTTCCATCACGAAAACTGAATCATATTGATGTTTCAGGGAAGAAAAAAATAAGAGATCTCTGCGGTACCTTGTATGGGGAAAAGTTATAGAAAAATCACTGACTCTTATAAAAAAGACATTTATATCCATTTGAGATCTCTACTTGAATACTTACTTTGCTACTTAGGAGCTGAATTACATTAAAAAAATCACTTAATCTGTTTATTGTCAGCTTCCTCATATTTGATTTTGGGCTAATAGTTTATGCAGTGGTTTGTACAAGAATTGAATGAGACTATACAACGTAAGTAGAGTACTTTGCCTAGTATATAAATGAAATTAAAGAAACGTCCTATTTTCCATTCTCCATTCGCTCTCTTTCTATGACAAAATATTGTCTCACCAGTTATAATAGGAAATGAAGCTAGTCTGCTATAACATGTTCCTGGCTGAACAAATATTGTTTCCTAGGAACCATCGATTCCTTTTCTAAGTAATTACATATTATCCTGTAAATAACCATTTTTCAAATCTTCTCTGTGATTTGATATAAGTGGATCTCAGAATTTACTTTATCTCCAACCCAAAAGAACCTGATAAGGTATCTCTGACCCTCAAAAGTAGTTGATAGGTAAATGGTCACAGTAGCTTGAGTTGTGGTTTCCAAAATCAAGAAATCTAACTTATATCCTAATGTCCCCTCACCCATCCACAGTTCATTCTGAGAAAACATGCCAAACCTTTACCATTATGGGGACCATTTAAGGCAGGAGAAATGCAAATCCAATGAAGTTAAGTAGGTGTGGTTATATCTTTTCCTTTTCCCAACATCTGAATTTCTGAATTCAGGGCAGTTACAGCTCCCATTGTGTATAACAATGTGATATGTGTGGATCCCTAACCTCATAGAGCTCATATGTGTAGTTGGTAGAATTGGGTATAAGTAATTACAACAGATCTTCGTAAGAACAATGATGTGAATGAGTCCTTGATCCAACTGTGGCACAAAGGTTATGAGTTGGGAAACCTGAAAACACATAATTTTTGAGATAAATATTGAAGAAATAATAGAAAATTTCAGATGCATAAATAGAGGAGAATACTTCTGGCAGTAGAATGGGCCTGTGCAAGAGAAGGCATCGGGGAACATAACATATTTAAAAAACTACAGATAGTTTGTTATGAATTTGAAAAATCAGGGACCAGCTCTTAAGGAGTCTGTAAATCTTGACTGCCATCTACGTATGTGGGCCAGAAATACATGCTTAATTTGGACAACATAACTTAGAATCACTTTGAAATACAGAGAGAGGAGGAAATCACAGAACATAGAGAGGGGTTGACTGTTCTCCTCTCCTCAACTATGATTAATCAGGGAATAGTCAATCAGTGATGTCAAGCAGATGGTTGTTATAGTCAACGCAGGATGCACAGTATGTGCTTGTTGCAAAATGCTGTAATTTCTGGTTCCTGTAAATTGAAAGGCTGCCCTAAACATCTGTGATCTGTCTCTTGAAAGGTACAGTGTATCCAAAGATTTAACTGATTTTTCTTTGATATTCAGTGACATCTTTAGCAACCAACATAGGATCTAGAAGCTTTCTCTATAGTGTGGCCCATGACTAAGCAAATCATTAGCTTGTATAAAGTGAAGTAGAGGTTGCTACTAAGAAATGAAAACTTTAAAAAAACGATATAATAAACATATATAGTTTCCATGGTTTTAAAGCTTGTGGTTGAGCTATACTGGAACAATGCAGTTAGAATGTGTTTGGCTTCTGAGAACTACAGAACTCTCTCTAGGCACAAATGATTCCATTCAACTTCCTGCACCAAGAGACTTGAGCGAACTCTACCATGGCTTTTATCAGCTCAATACCATGACCCTACAGCGATCCCATACCTTCTTGAAATGCTTGCCTGAGAATTCTCAATGCTGCCAAAAGAGTTTACTGTTTGTTCCAGCCAAAATTTGACTATAAGATCCTGACCTTCCTTTTCTTAGATGGTTTACTTGAGAAAGCTTACAATTATAAATCTTTTCTCTTTCCATTTAAGACACAAATCTTTTACCACCCTGAAATGTCTCCTCAAGGACCTGGGGCCATCTCTTTGAAATGCAAATAAGCAGGGAGATGGCTCTCCTGTCTCCCAGTAGGAGAGTAAGAGCTTACTTTTGGTGGTTGCCTTGCTCCAGTTTGCAAAACTACCTCCTGTCCTAAAGATACAGAGTTGTTTCTCCTCCAGATAAGGGCAGTTAACAAACCCAGCTGGCCTAATCTCATTGACAACCCCCTTAACCTATTTCAGTAATTTTCCTTCAGCACACGTCAATGTTTAAAACGTTTCAGTGGAGTGGAGCTTGGTTCTGTGTTGAAGTCTCTCTCCTCTACTGCAGTAGTCTGAATAAAATCTATCTTACCACTTTTAAAAGTATCTTGCTTCATGCCTCTTTGACACTTTCAGAGAATGAAAAAAGAAACCATAGTAAATCTTTTTGCTCTTTGCTTTAATCTTTTTAGCTTGCTGATTTTATCCAATTATCAACTAGGGCTTAAAGGGAACATCTTTCGCAATAGGAGGTAGGGTTTGTAAATGCCTCAGCAGTTCCCTATAGATTTTAATGCAGGATATCACAGATTTTTGGTTAGTTGATGGTGATAGCTCCATGCTTCTCCAAGTTCTGGAATCTCCCTAAGTGTCATCGTGTTTTCCTTGTGTCTTTCTGTCTCCTGCAGAGAGAAACAAGGAAGAGAACTTGTAATTGAAGCTTGGTTGTATGACCTTCGGCAAGTCACTCAACCTGATGAAGGCATCATTTGCTTTTATGTTATGTAAGAACAGTAATACTTATCTCACAAGATGAAATAACTTTGTAAAACATTTAACCTAGTGCCTACAAAGTTTAAAATAGGCAGCAAATAAATCTCTCACCCTCCAAATGCTGAAAAGTTTATTTTTGTTGTGAAAAGAAGCTTGTAAGTTGGGAGGCTTAGAAAAGACAAAAAAAAAAGCAGAGGGTATCAAAATTTAAGGACCCCTTGACTGTGAAATGCAAGAATAAATGAAATGCCCAACAAGCAGTAAAGGAAAAGCTTCTTCCCTTTGGGCTACATTCCCTAATGATCCAGACCATGGAGAGGGTATGAGGTCTGATCTGGGACCGTGGCTAAGAAACCCAATCATATTCTATCTTATATAGCACTGGGTTATGACCACAGACGAGAAAGTAGCAGTATAAGTAGCAGGGCTTTTCCATATTCATGGTGAAGTGAAGGCCTTCAAGTTCCATTAAGAGATAGCCTATGATCTGTTTCCCAGGCAAATAACGGCTTGTGAGGGGGATTCTGAGAGTACTTGTGAAGAAGCAAGGGACAGGGAGGATCCAGTGCTCTCTGGTCCCTCATGCTCTTCTCATATGCTCTTCTGCTGAAGGTAACTTTACAGTAAGCTGAAGGGAACATCCCCAAGCTCTGTCTTCCCGTCAGTACCACTGCATGGCTCAGCCTTCATAGGTACTCCAACAGGAACCAGATGCTCCCAGAAGCTGGGCCCAATTGAAATCATAATAAAGAACTGTGAAATGATAATTACCAGCTCCTATAATCTTTTTTTCTCTATCCATTGAATGGAATAATCATTCCTGTCCTGCCTATTTGAGAATAAAATGCAATACTATTGCTGTTCAAGGTGCAATATGATTCATAGAATAGAGGTTCATTTTTTATTAATAATTTTAACATAAACCAGATAACATGGTCAGAAAAAGTAATTCTCCGTGCACATGTGTGCAAGAAGGGGATTCTTCTTCCCCATGTACAGTCATAGAGGAAACAACAGCCCTGGTAGGGTGCACCATATCCAATGATGGCTGGTATTCAAAAAGGGCAAACAAAGCACATAATTTATTTAAATATATCGTTTGTGTGTTCTACAGGAATGTTAATCCGAGTTCTGAAGCCTCTTGGAGATATTTTAGAATGAAAACCTACCTGGCTGCTATTTGCATAATCCTAACACTTCAGGAATGAATAATGATAAACCCTTGTTGTTAGTCTGTGTATAAGAAGACAGATGATTATTCAATGGAATAGTTGGGATTTCCAGTGTTTTTCTACAAAAACCTAATCCCTAGAGATGTATTAGGGGAAAAATAGCAATAACTCTGATCAAATGTATCATAATCTATTGCCTGATAGGGTGGGGACATCTGATAACATAGTACAAGTTCTAAAAGTCCTAAAATAAAGTAACTCTATAATTTCATTTAATCTAGATTGCCCCTAATACATTAGTCCAGAATTTTTAAAATAACAATAATAATAGAGACCCTAAAAAAAAAAAGTCTGAATATCAGTTTTCTGGAAATTCTGCCTCATCATATTTATTATTATTAAACGGTACTGATACTTTATACCACTGCAGTTTTAGTTACCAAATGATTATGTTCTCATTTTATTTCTCTAATGCACTAAAATATGTTATAAAGGGACAGTAACTATATTGGTAATGATGCAGGAATATATAAATGCACAGATCATTACAGAAAGCCCTGGCAATTGATTTTTAGATAAACTGATATTCAAAATGAGTCATGATAAAGAAAACAAAACAAAGAATAGGAAAAAATGCTCTAAATATCATTATAGGGTAATTAATTACTTATTAAAAATAATAGTTTTATGTTTATTTTACACCAGCACGCCAAATACATGTTCGGGTAACTTGGTAATTAAATTCAATCATACAAAATAGAAAAAATATGTATTTTATTATTCCTCTTTTTGGGAAAGTATTGGTATTCTAAATCCATTTACACATATTTCTTATTTCCTCTGGAAATTTTATAGTTGTAGAATTGTTAGTATAAAGGTTGTACCTTTCTTTTAGGTTTCAAATATGATATATCATGTATATGAGAATGTTTATTTTATTCCATATCTTGGCCTTCTTTCTGCCACCAGGAAAATGCTCCAAATATTTGCTGTCTTATGAATCGAACTATTGTTCATTCGTTCTTGCATTCACTCACTCATGCATGCTTTCATTCATTTAGCTCCATGTTGTAATAATTACTCTGCTGCTGCTACTTCATAGTAGTAGTTATATGTATGGACTTTGGAAACAAATTGTCTGGGATCAAGATCAGTCTACAGCACACAAACTGTGAGCAAGTCATTTATGTTCCCTAAGGCTTGTATATAAATGGGTGAATGAAGGTAGTACCTGTATCAAATTTTGGAGGATATATTATATTAATCCATTAAAGGACTAAGGACAAAACCTGCCCCACAGTAAGCATTCAGTGAATCCTATGTTTAACAGCAGTTTTAAGCACTGATGTCCATTAAGCTCTTAGTTAGTATATGTCAAACTCTAGCCTAAGAAGTTTGCATGACTTTATATAGGTATATGTGTGTGTGTGTGTGTGTGTGTGTGTATACATGTGTATATATATAAGTATGTTTATATTTATGGTTACTTAATTAGGGTTAAATTAAAGATATAGATGTAGTTAGAAATAGATATATCCATATATATAGATATGTATAGTTATAGATATACACACACACATACACAACTTTGGCTTTTGAAATAATTTTGCAGATGATAAAATAGAAGATCAGAGGATTTAAGGAAGTTATATAAGGCCATGTGTTCAGAAGGTGATCAAACCAAAATTAAAACCAGCCAATCTCATTCTGAAGCATGGGTTCTCTATGGTTGCAATCTACTTCCTAATTTTGATTTGCTAGCCAGACTCACCTAATTCAAAAATATTTGTAGGTATGAATATGTCACCTCCAAGTGCATCTAGAAGAAGAAGAAATTCTCCTTGATAAGGCATTTCTATTCCTTTTACATATTCTTTCCATAAACAGTTCAAAACAAACATTGAAGTAAAGTGCAGGCATTTAATCAATCGTAACACCCATTTATCACTGCTTAAACTACAAAGCAATAGAGATTATCCCTTTAATGTTTAATACATTCATAAATCTGCTACAAAAACTCTGTCCCTTTCTGTGCCTGTACTTCTTCCCCTATGGTTTATTGCTTTTCAGAGGTTTCTTGTATGAAAGTTCTACAAGACTAAATCATTCTTAAACAAAAGAGCAGCCATGTTATAATTGCAAATAAACCAGATTATAACATGTTATTGACCCTTGGTGATCAACATGAATCATTATTATTAGCACATATCTACTGTGTGTCTATATTTCTCTGAGCACTGTGTTTCATCCTGGAAAAGCCTTTCCCTTTATTGAGCACACAGGTTACTGTGGATGAGACAAATACACACTATACACTACAACAAATATATAAGAATATTAAATCGTGTGTGTGTTTAATAAAATGTACTCTCCTTCCCCCTGCCAAAAATCTTTTATTTCCCATTGCCCACAAGATGAGAGGTAAAGGGATTATCATATTTCTGAATAATCTGGCATAAGCCTATCCTTCCAGTCTCATCTTGGCTCATCGTTTATCACCACACTGCAGCCACATTCACTTTGTTCATTCTTAGAACAGGCTGTCTTTAGGCCAGCTCTCTAGAAACAGAGGCTAAGATGGATATTCTAAATTTGTTGGAGGTGTGCTTCCAGAAGAAAGGTCTGAGTAAAGTAGGTAAGTCAGGGAAGAAATGCCAAGCAACAGATGTGGTCTCAGATGGAGACTAGCTTCTAAATAATCCCATAAGAAAGTTCTGGACACAAATTGCACAACAGAACTACTGCCACCTCCAAGTTATGGGGCCAGTCTTTTGCACTTGGTCAGGCTATGTCTTTGCCCTTCTGTGAGAGAGGGAGTCAGTTCCCATGTGAGTTTGTGGGCTATTCCATTTCTTTGAGGGCTTTCCTCGAAGTAAGGAACAATTATGAACTGTTAGCAGTTGACATCTCTAGGGTCTTGGGTGTGGATATACCAGCCCCATATGGTGGGTGCATTCTCAGAATACTTCTTGTACTGCTCATGTCCACTTGCTTCTCACATTAAGTTTATTCCACATAGTTACAGCTTCTCCAGGACCCTAGTTATCACAATATGTGACAGTTTACAAGAGGAGGGTTAGTGGGACAAACTGCAGCCCCATGCTGCAATTCTCCCAAAGTCATTACTGAAACCTGTCATCTCCCTCCCCGACATGTTCAGTATCCTAGTTCTCCTAGGCTAGAGTTTCTGCAAGTCTAGATTCTTATTTCTGAGGACCCTGAGGTGCTGGTCACCATGTTCTGATCAGGTATGATTATTGTACTTGCCCATTTTCCATTAAAACCAAGCATGGAAGGACCAAGTGAGGCTGTAGTGGGATCAGCTAAGTGCCCACTGGTCTCCTGTTTGGCCATGGGCAATAATCCAGAGAAGGGAGCAGCTGTGAATTGTTAAATATCACAAAAGCCGGGGAATAAGTAAACGAGCAAGTGAAGGAGATATGGGTGTGGCATTTACAACATGCAGGCTTAACTCTTCACTGCCTCAGGGCTTTTGTACTTCTGATCCTTTTACTTGGAACATTTGTCCCTCTGTTTGAATGGCTGGCTCTTACACATTATGTAGTTGAGAATTGTACATGCTTCCTCTTCAGAGATGCCATTGCCAACCGTCCCACCTAGATACTATTGTCATTATTTTCCATATCAGGACTGTGTTGTCCTCTTTCCAATGCTTGGCTAGATTTACAGTAACTTGCTTTATTGGACAACTTTATTTGATTTTTTTCTATGTTTACTGTTAAAATATATGCTCAGTGGGGTAAAAGTAAATTTGCCTTGTTTACTTCTGCATCACTCATCCCTAGGAAAGAGATTAAAACAGAGAAACATAACAAATGTAAAACAAATATTTGTTGAGTGCATATCTGAATGCATCAGCTATGTATGAAGACCTTAATTGGCCACTGCATTCATCTTTTATTATAGGTCTTGTAAATCTCTCCACTGTGTTAGGACCCAAGGATCACTTCATAATTTGTCTGCTTTACATTCCCACAATACAATGTATGCCTGTTGTAATGCCTTCCACACCTACCACCAGGGGCATCTCATGCCCTTAACGACTCAGCCCTTTTATTTTATTTTACTTTTTCTTTGAGTTTGAAACCTTATGAAAGACATTTAGTTGCAGTCAACTGACCTAGCCCTACCACCCTTTATTTTTTCTTGAAAAAGTCTAACCAATTCTGATCATGATACTGGAACTCAGTGCATTAGGTCTAACCCAAAGGAAAAAGACGTGTCTTAACCATTAGGTGTTCAACAGATGTATAATTCCTATTTTCCTGTTGTTAGTATTGTATTTGATTTCGGTAGCTTCAGTGTGTCTATTCATCTTTAGAAATGCTTTCAAGAGGTTTCATGTCATTAATGATTGTTAATAATTAATTTTGGAACCTAATGCAGGATAATGTGACTCCCTTATTGTTAAAGTAGTGAAGTGTAAGAAAGGTTAGAAAAGTCTCAGAGGTAGGACACTAAGTGTGGTGTATTAATTCTGTGTAACAGGAAACCAACATAATTCATTTGGGGAATAAAAGTAAAGTTTGAGTTTCCATTTTTTTATATGCATATGTGAGCATCTGTGTGTCTACATATGCATGCATGTATATGCGTATATACACATATGTCTACACACATATACATATGTATAAATGTACGCGTATTATAATCTCATAAATAAGATGTGATCTTTCTTATCTGATATATTGAGGTGCTTGACTAAGAATGGTGGTGTTGTTAATATCCCATACCTGTCAGTGCTACCCTTTAATAAAGTTTACCCCTCTCTTATAAAAATACAAAAGTCAGTTCAAACTGTTAGCATATTCATATCCTTAGTGTCATCGATTTTGAACACTCCATATGTTGTCTTTTGTACCTCTGAAGATAAGATGTAATTATTGAAAAAAATGGATCAATAAAATAAGAGATTTTGGTGCTTATTCATTTATCCCACTCTGCCTCAAGCTCGATTTTTCAAGGAAAACAAGCCACTTGCATGTACTTTTCTTGGGAAAGAAAATTAGGGGGAGTCAATGTTCTGGGAAAATTCTTGAAATTACTTTAAGTGTTGTATACTATCTGATGGTTAAAGTATCTATAAAATTACTCTGTGAGGCGTCAGTAACATGTCTGTGAACTCTGAAGGAAATTTTGAGTAGAGTTGCCATTCTATAACGATATTAGTGATATTTCTAGGGATTCATCTTGGAATCTCTTCTAGGCATACCAAAAATAAGATATTTAATTGCACTTTGATAATTGTCCAGACTCCACTGTGGCTGTGCTTATTCTGTGTAGATATAATTCAGCTAATCAGTAGTGTGGCAATTCAGTTGACCCTTTTAAGTGACCAAGATATCGCCCCCCTTCTTAGGCAGTATAGTCACATCTTATTCGCAAGACAAATAATGCTAACAAAAGCAATGCTTCCCATCCAGCCCAGGCTTTGAGGCTTAAGATGTATTCATTTCGAACATGCATATTCATGAGTTTCCTTTCTTTTAGTTTATCTGTCCCTGCCTTTACTTTCCTAAATCTAATTTTAGTATGTGTATAATACTCCGATATTTTGAGTGTACCCTTGGAAAAGACTAATGCATAAATTAACATAAATAATCCCTTAGATGCAGTTGTATCCTAAACCATCTGTCTATCTGAAGTCTGAGGTCTTCCATTTGATTGGTTGGACAAATCCCATGATTTTGGATAATTCTAGACCCGACCCCAGTGAAAACAAATAACAACTTTTAAAGTAGAAAGATAAAGTAGAAAGATATTCCCTGGAATTTTCTAAAGAACTTAGCATCACAGACTCATGGAACCTTGAGGATAAATAGAACAAAAGGTCACTTGAGGGATTTATAAACATTGGTACACTTCCTATTTGTTCCTTCAGCTCTTTGCATCTTGGCTTGCATCTTTATTTTATATTCTTTTCTTCTCCTTTCATTTTTCTCAGTGCCCTGCATGTCTGCAGAAGGAAGGTTAGATGGTTTCCCTATTGCCAGCATAAATGGGACCAGGGACACTAATCTTGTCCAGTCAAGCACCTGATGCTTGAATTATCTTATAAATGTTTTCAACAAATTCCTATCCTCTATTATATTGTACCACTACTAATAGCAAAAATAATTAGGAACAAATATAACTGATGAAAAGCATATTGTTATTTATATTATAATTGAGTACTTTGATGTTCCAGGCACTTTTATATAAATTACTGCTGATCCTTATATGTATCATGCAAAGAAGATGCTGTTGCTATTGTCCAGAGAAAGTAACTGAGGTTTAAAGAAACAAAGTGACTTGCTCAAAGGCATATGAGTGGGGTTCCAGACTAGGTATGTGGAATCTATCTGCATCTGCTAAAGTGCATTCCTTGGACAACCCTAGTGATGCAGAGGTCACCAAATGATGAAGCAGACAATGTTTCTTTTCCTCTTAATGGAAGAAGTGGTTTCATTAGAAAGGTTTTCTGCATATGAAGGTGAACTCAAACTGTCTTCTGTCAAGCCATTGATTACTCAGAGTAATCATAATCTATTATACTTATTCTCATATTTTCAGTGTTCAAACACATATGTAACAGAGATTATTATTCATTAGCATAGTGTTATTTATGAGAATATTCCCCATACATATGCAGAGTGGCATCATCAAGTTTAGAGGTTAATTGAATACATCATAATATATACAGGTATTTCTCATGTATTCATTTAGTTTGGTAGGGATTTAGATTCACCAAAAAACCCAACACTTGCTTTATTTTTTCAATTGTACCCTAACTAGCTCAGCAGAATGTTATGTCCCAACAACCAAAGTGGTTTGAGTCCTTATTTTGTTGCTGTGAAGACACAGATTGCTACATTTACTGCTGGCAAGTTTTTGGTAATTTCTAAAGCAAAAGAAAATAATGCTACCCTCTGAAACCACACAGGCCAGTTTTACAAAAATTATTAGGAAGTGGAAAATTAGGAATCATATCAAAAATTCATGGGATAAAACTTATTCTATTTCATTTTTTAAAACTTATTTACTCAGTATGAATTATTGACACCTACACTATGACAAAGTGCCAGGACCTGAAAGTGCATATGGAAATAGTATCTGGTCCTTAGTCAGATGGAGTTTGTGGTCAAATGGGAAGACAAATGATTTTGTCATAATGTAGCATGTGCTGCTGGGGTGCAGAGGATGCAGAAGAAGCTGGGTCTGATTTTGCAGAGGAAGGGACATTTGTAGTACGCTTTGAATTGAGATTAAGTGATTCTGGGAAGAGAAGGAGGCACTGAGAATAAGAGGCAGGCAAAGACAACATCATTCTAAAATAATAAGGATCTCTTTAAGAATTATAAGCAAAATGGCATTAATAATAATAATAATGGCATCATCATGTCAACTGTTCTATAGATGATATGGTGAATAAATGGGAATTGAGTGAATCAGAAGATTAAAAACATTCTAGGCAAGAATGGATGTGGGCTAACTTAGGTAATAGCAGTAAAAATAGAGAGAGGGGACACAATGACAAGTCAAGGGTTAGCATTATGAACAGAACATATTAACCAACTGATTTGGACAATCTCCATGTACCATTTCAAAACCATCTTGTCCAGATTCTCAGACAGTTTTGCACAGCTTCAATCAGACAGTGCCTCTTCTTAACCTTACCTTCTGTGTACCTCTCCTTTTCTGATCTCAGGTTCTTCTGACCCTGTGGCAAGGGACACCTGCAGAACTTGCTCTATACTTACATATGTGCAACTGAGAAGTGTAAGACGTTAATGCCCACAGAGCCATCTATGGCCAGGGGTAGATGATGGGTAAATGCTTCTTCCTTTCATCCCCAAAGCAGTCAGTTCTGAGACACATTGTATAAAGGAACTCAGAAGATCCCAGGTGATGGAGCATACAGTAACCCATAGTAATGACCAACAGTATAACAATCCAATCAGTCACCTATAGCAATGACCAGCACCATAAAAATTCAATCAACTGTAGCAAAGGCCAACACCATAGTGATCCAGTCAATCACCTATGGCAATGGCCAACACCATGACACATACTTACATTGACTTTTATTTCCTCTCTGTGTCACTAGCCTTGTTCTGCAGTCCCACGCCCTGTGTATCGATCCCCAAATAAACAGTCTGCATGAAAGCCTTTGTCTCAGGTTCTGCTGTTAAGGTTAAGCTAGGACAAGGTACTGGTTGATATAGAATTTCTGATATTTATACCATTTTTATAAGTTTCTTGTCCACATTCCTAATTCGGAGAAAACTCTACGAAGACCTTATGACTATATGCCCACAGATTAAGCAGATGTATGATCTGATGTTTCAGAGGGCAGATAAAAACAGCCATGCAATAAAATGATCAACATCTTAAGATGTGTTCCAGTGTGACAGAATTAGCTGGACCAGTCAGATTCTTAGTGAGATCATACATGAGACAAAATAGAAGAAAAAGGAAAAAAACAAAAGCAAAACCAAAAAAACATTAGAAGCTTGAATAGAAAAGGAAGGGTAGATAGAAAAAAGCCATTAAGGAGAATTGTGCACAGGTGCATCTGCAGGCTACAGTCCTGAGGAAGCAGAAACCATAAGTAAACAGATGCCATGAAGTAGTAAAAAGATACCCAAAGTATAAAGGAAATGTCAGCTGAATGTGAGAGAAAAAGAGAGCAGATGACAGAACACGATGCCATAAGAAAGAGAAGGAACTTATTTCCATCTCTTGTTTCAGTCCTTCGCCACAAGTATTCTTACAAAAAAAACACAAAAAACAAAAAACCATTTTAAAAAAATGTTCTATGTAATTTTCTGACTCTTGTAACTAGGAGAGCGATACTAGAAGTTTGCCCATGCTGCTTTCTCTGGTAATATACAACAAAATCTTCCCACAGTCCTGAACAAAAGGAAGTTCCATCCAGACCTCCCACGTACTTCTTTGAAAATCTTCCCTTTTAATTTCAGCACATTTTTATTGCTTCCACTATCAGGAGAACAACCAGACTAAATCATCTAAGACTCATGACATTATGCAATAATTTGGAAATACCAAACACTTTAATGTAATTATCTTGTCTAAAACAGTTTAGCAAACAAAAAGTCAAGCTTCTGATGGATTATGCTAATAGGTCTCAGAAGCAATCATACTGGTTATTGTATTATTTTTCTTGCCCATGTGTCTGTTAGTACATTTCACTTGGTAAAGGATTGAGACAGACAGACAGATAGCATTTTTCTTTGTTTCTTAAAACTTGATGTTAAATCAATGTTATTATGCAAAAACACAATAATAGAAGTAATTTTAGTGGTAATGGACTTGGAAATAAGGAGGTATCTGATGTTATCATTATAATTCAAATACAGAATCAGAAACATAAAAATTCATAATGAAAAGAAATAAAGCAAAAAGAGAATGTCAAACTGAAACTTTCCATCTTGGAAATATTGATAGACTATGGAAGGGGTGTCATCTAAATCAGGGATTAGAAAATATCCCCTGTAAAGAACCAGATAGTAAATATTTGTGGCTCCTGAGCCAAACAGCCTCTTTCATAACTATTGCAATCACCGAAGTAGAAGCATTTGCAAAAAGAGAAAACTCAGGCATTCATATTCAAAGCTGGTAGAGTTCAAAGACAAGTCATTAAGAATATGGCCTTTTGGAGGGGAAGGGGTGAGTAATTTTGTGTCATGGAGAAGGGATGTTGCAGATTGAATTACCTAGGAAACAGAATCTGAACTAGACATTAGTGTGCTGGGGCTTTATAGGGTAGTGCTCCTGGGGGTGACCACCTGTGGAAGGAAATGGAAGAAAGTAGAATTGGGCAGAGGAAGATGTGAGGCTGTAGTGCCATCTTAACAAAGGCCTCAGACAATCATTATGAGGAGCTCCGAAGCTGGAATGACTCTTCAGAGTTGTCCTAAGTTGTCATGGGAACAAGGTATTAGTGCTTCCATATTGATTAACCTTTAGTTAAGGAATGCTCTGGAATGGAAATGTATCATGAGGGGAGAGGACCTTCTCCAGTGGAAGTGATCCCCAAAGAGGGATGAGAGCTGAGGGCTGTCTGACAGCAGCATTCCCAGCTGCTCCTTCATTCCTAAAAGAGGATCTGTTGGTATTTCCTAGTATAAATATAGTCTACCCTTTACCTAGACTGTATCTGCCATTGATTAAATTTACTTTTTAAAAATTATTTTATTTATTTATTTTCCTTATTATTTATTTATTTTGGGGGGCTGCATCGGGTCTTAGTTGCAGCCCATGGGATCTTTGTTGAGGCATGTGGGATCTTTTTGTTACGGTGAGCGGTCTGCTTGGGTTTCTCTCTAGTTGTGGCATGCGGGTTTTCTCTCTTTAGTTGTGGGGTGGGGGCTCTCCAGGATGCGTGGGCTCTGTAGTTTGCAGTGCGTGGGCTATGTAATTTGCAGCATGTGGGCTCTGTAGTTTGCAGCACACAGGCTCTAGTTGAGGCGCTCAAGCTCAGTAGTTGTGGCACGCGGGCTTAGTTGCCCCGTGGCATGTGGGATCTTAGTTCCCTGACCAGGGATTGAACCCGCATCCCCTGCATTGGAAGGCGGATTCTTTACCACTGGATCACCAGGGAAGTCTCTATATTTACTTTTTTTTGTATAAAAAAAGTAGGTGCTCCAGTATTTCTAGGAAAAACTACAAGGAATGTTAGGGGGATTTATTGTAGTCCCTCCTCAATAGCTGTGTCAGGGCTGCAACTGATAGTCTTTGTCTCCCTCCTCTGTACCCTTCCTAGATTCCACTGGTCAAGCTGGACGACCTGGTGGAGAGATCCAGATCTGTATCCTTGAGAGAGGTGAGCTCGTGTTCATCATACCCTTCTAAAAAAGGGGTTGGTTATTGAGCTTGTCCAGTTACAATCAAAATTGGACAGGGAAGTTCAAAGAGGCACCCAAGTGCCTTGGCATGGGTGTGCCAAATTATTTATTCTGCCCTCATTTTGACAATTGCCTGATAAAAACAGCCCTGCCTCCTTCTGATAAATAGGATTAACCACTCCTGTTGAGATGATTGTTCTGCTTCTTGAATGCTAGTCCCTTTTCATGAACCCTGAAGTTCCAGAGTAGAAGTTACGGTTTATATTTCAGTAGGACTTCTCTGTTCCCTAATGGAAGCGTTCTGCCCATTGAAATCAGGACTTTTAAATTCAGAGCCCAAAGTTGCAAGGATGATAAGAACAAATGAGAAATCACATATTCTGATAAGGGATTAATGGTAACTGAGACCATTTCTGGGATCCTGGACCTATGCTTTAAAGTGTATACCACATCCTAGAAGATGGCTCTCCATCTTCTCAAGGTATTGTCCCCAGACTAGTGCATTAAACTGGCTGTTCCAGCACTCTGGCAGCTTCTGGCCAGTGTGGTATATCATATGACCTGTGGCACCCAAAGTCAAGGGCCAATTTTCATACCACCTTTGCTATAAGTGGGTCACTGGAATTGAAGTGATGTTAAGTGGGATTCCATATTGGTGGATTAAACACTCTGTGAGAGAGTGGTAATGGCAGAAGCTGCACTTGCAGACAATGCCAACATGTGCCTGAAAATGTAGAAAGATTCTTCCTAGTTGTTCTGTGACTTTTCAGTGGTGGATGCTGTTTGATGGGTGTTAAAATATGATTTGAAAATCTTCACACTTTGTCCACTCACTTGTGTTTTTCTACATGCTTCTAACCCCAACTTCTCTTGTCCCTGACCTTCTAAATATTATTCATATTCATGTGTATTCTAACCTAAACTACTAATCTCTGCAAACAGTGAATGGCACACAGCTTCTAATGATTGATTAATCACTCTCCCATATGTGTTATCTTTTTCCAAAACAATCAAGATTAGCAATGGTCACCCAATTCCACTGTTCTTATAATTGCTAGTTCTCACCTGTATGGCACATGAAAGCAGCTAATACATTTGCTCAAAACAGTGTAATATCTCAGTTCATTATTGGTGAAGCTTTTGACATTGCACTCATATCTTATGCCAGGAAGAATCAATGCTCCACCTATAATCAGCGTTGGATCCCTTATTGCCAGCTGGGTAGCAAGTGATCCAGCTCCAGAATCCCATCCAAGAATCTGATATCTCAGAATATTCTAGGCACCAGCAAAAATAGGTTAAGTTCCCCAAAGGCAAACTCTGATATGCAGATTAGTTTGCCAGAGATTTATTAGGGAACATTCTTGGAGTCACCACCGACGAAATAGAAGAGAATAGGATTGGCTAGAGGGAGAAGATGAGTTGTAATCCAGATGCAACAGAAGCTTCAACCATCTCCATGAGAAAGTCTGAAACTAGGATGATCCTTCAGAATTTCCCCAAGAACTGGCAAGGGAACCACTTCTTTGTGTGGCCATGCTGACCAGTTATTGGATGAGGACTGACCTGGGAAATGTGTTATAAAAATATTACTGTTAAACAATTAAAGAGGATAACCAATATATTATTAAGAAATATATATATAGTTAATTTTTAATAAAATATAATCCCCTACCTCTAATCTACATGACCTTAAGTACAGTAAAACATCCATTCACTTCATCACTTATTTAAAGAACAGATATTTAACTAGTAGAAATCGTGCCAGGTACCATGTTAGATGTTGGAGAAATATAGTACAAAACTTATGGGTGTTACCCTCACAGAGTTAATTTTAAAATATAACATTTCCTTTTCTCCTCCAGATAGAATTTGGAAACTCCTTTAGATCTTACTCAAATCACTTAATGAAGATACAGTTTTCTCTGTTTTTTTAGGGCTTACTGGTGGCTATACTGGGGGCAAAGTGGCAGATAAACACAAATTTTTAAAAATACATTAATGAATAATAAAAAAATCAAGTGAGTTAATATTTGTAATTACAAAATTATAAGTGCTACAAATAAAACTAAATTATAATAAATACTAAGAAAGAGTTAAATAGAAAGCAAGTATTTAGACTGAGTTGAAAGTGGCTTTTATTAAAGAGTAGATGTCCAAAGAAATGATTTAAGGGCAAGAGCTTAGCATGTTAGAGAAACTATAAGAAGGCCAATGCTATTGCATTTAAGGAATAACTAAATCTAAAATTCCTGATTTTCTCTTAAATACATTCTATAATTCCTGAGAATGTCTGGTGCATTCTTCATGTGTTGTTATTCTTTGAAGTCAAGACCACATACAACTCTTTGCAGCCCCAATGACACTTGGCAGGGGGTTAGTCACATTATTGGAACTCAATAGGCTTTTGATTAAATAACTATAAAATTCACTAATTTCAAATACAGGAGAGTGGTTCTCTTTTAGATCTTTGAAAATATTCTATAATCAAACTAACATTATTCTCTGATTTAAATTTAAAATAAAGCAGAGTGGGTACTTTCCATGTTATTGTTTTTAAACAGCATGAACTCTGGCCAGAAGCACTTCAAGGAGCTAATCTGAGTAAGTCACCTTATTTCCTGGTGAAATTGTAAATTTCAGTATGGATGAAAAAAATGAAACCTCAAGATATTAATTAACTTGCTGAAGGTAACACATAGGTAAATGGCAGAACTTGGAACCTCTCAGATTTTCTGACTTTCTCTAACCATGAAACATCAAAATCAGAGTAACAATGGTTTTCTGAGTCTTTTTCTTCTTTTTTTAAATATTTAATGTCATATCATTGTTGGCAGGTGTTAAATTTTTATTGATAATAATGAGTACATTCAGGGAAAGTATCAGCTCTTTAATTTTTAAAAAATGTCTATCTTTGTGTCTTCCTTTTTAAGGGACTTACTACCACTTTATTAAAAAAGATTGTCGATAAATTCTGAATTCCCTAGGCAGTCTCTTAATCTGTTAGATCGTTATTTTTGTGGGGGGGAAAAATGAGCTTCCTAGGAGACCTTTGTTGTTATTTTACCATGAGTTATTTCTACCTGAAGCTATAAAGTAGAAGGAATTCGAGTTCTAAGTTTGGTTCTTCTACTAGTACCAAGTTTTCTTCTTCATCAGGGAACTTAGTTTCTCAACCTGAAAAGAGAGAAGTGGATAGATTAATCCTTGAGTCCTTTGCCACTCTGTCTTCTACATGTACATAAATCCATTACGTCTTCTTAAGTCTCCTTTTTATTTCAAACTATTATTTAAAGTCAAATAGGACATATATCAAATCAAGAAAGATAAAGGCAACAAAGCTTTTTGAGGACTATCAGTGTATGCAAATGCCTCTAGCAGAAAATATTCCCATCCTCAGGTGCTGAGTGCCTGGCTAGTGCTGGACACATATTAAATGACAGAAATAATGACTTAATTAATACTCATTTTATTAATTTCTTTAAACAGATGATGACAGTATGTGACACTGAGTATCTGAGGTTGTGATATTGGATGTACAGGTGAGTTTTTCAGGAATGTTTGGGCTTGTGCATCAGTAAGCCCCCTGCCATTGCAGTAAACGGAGGTCCAATGAAAACATGACCCTCTGTTTTCTTCCTAAACCAAATCTCCCATGGATTCTCACATTAGAAGTCTTCCTCCTAGACCTCTTTCTCTTAGCCTAGACCTCTTTCTCTTAGTCTTCTCTCCAAACCAAAATAGGTCCTGTGGTAGGCAGAACAGTGGTCCCCAAAGATGTCCACGCCCTAATCCCTGAAACCTGTGTATGTTTGCATGGCAAAAGGCACTTTACAAATATAATTAAAGATCTGAACTTAGGAAGATTATCCTGGATTATTCAAGGGGTCTAATGTAGTCACAGGAGACCTTTTAAGAGGGAGGCAGGAGGGTCAGAGCCATAATAGGAGATGTGTTAATGGAAGTAGAGGTCAGAGAGAGAAGGTGAGATTTAAAGCTACACTGCTGGGCTTCCCTGGTGGCGCAGTGGTTGAGAGTCCGCCTGCCAATGCAGGGGACACGGGTTCGTGCCCCGGTCTGGGAGGATCCCACATGCCGCGGAGCGGCTGGGCCTGTGAGCCATGGCCGCTGAGCCTGCGCGTCCGGAGCCTGTCCTCCGCAACGGGAGAGGCCACAACAGTGAGAGGCCCGCGTAACGCATAAAAAAAAAAAAAAAAAAAAAAAGCTACACTGCTGGACATAGAAACAGACTATGAGCCGAGGGAGGCAGGTGACCTCTGGAAAAGTCAAGGACACAGAATCTAGAAAGGACGTAGCTCTGCTAATGCATTTTAGACTTCTGACATGAGCAATAAGATAAATTTGTGTTGTTTTAAGCTACTAAATTTGCAGTAATCTGGGAGAGCAGCAATAGGTAATTGATACAGTTCCGAATCTCAATCTCTACAGAAAGAATATCCCTTCTTAAATTAGTGTAAGAACGAATAGAAGACAAAGATTCACATTATCAACTCTCCATGGGTTATAAAGATTAAATGTTATTAAAATATGACATTGAGATTTGTATTTTGGTTGCCATGGTGATTATTAGATCTGCATCTATGTATTATTTTGAGCAACATGATCCATTTTGAATAAAACAAAAAAAATGCAACATATTCTTATGGTTCATTACAAATATATAACCCTTGGAAATAAACATTTCAGGTTCCATTTCAGTAATTAAAAGAAAAATATTGACTGCGTCCTGGGTACCGTATAACTGTATCTGTGTGTGTATGTGTGTGTGTGTTTCCCATACTATGTGGAAAGCATTATCTTCAAATTTCTTTCTTATGACCATAATTTCTAATTATTAATTCACGTTGTCATTTCTGAATATTTATAGCATAATTTAAATAGATTCATAACTACAAAATCTTTGGAAATGTTATTGGCCTATAACTAATAGTTGAGATATGGCCGGGGTTCCCATTTTTGAGTCTTCACTTCCCCTTCATTCTTACTTCGTAAAATATCACTTCTGTTATTCTTCATCTGCGTCTTCCCTTCAAATGAACTCCTTCTGTAACACTGAGATGCCAGGAATTGATGCAATTAAAAATAGTGCATTTCTCTGAGGAATTACCATTATCAAAAGTTTCAAAACATTACATTCCAAACATGAAACTCTGTTGGTAGAATTTCTAATGTCTGTAATCTTTAGTATTTTTAACTTTCACAGTTTGCAAAGCACTTTCCTTTGGGAAGGACACAAGGTTCAGAGTTATCATTAGGGTTCTGACCCCAACTCTGCCACTTACAAGCTAGGTGGACAGTGGCAACTTGCTAAGTATTTCTCATTTTTCTTATCGAAAGAAGTAGGGCTTCCCTGGTGGCACAGTGGTTAAGAATCCACCTGCCAATGCAGGGGACATAGGTTTGAGCTCAGGTCTGGGAAGATCCCACATGCCATGGAGCAACTAAGCCCGTGAGCCACAACTACTGAGCCTGCGCTCTAGAGCCCATGAGCCACAACTACTGAAGCCAGCGCACCACAACTACTGAAGCCTGCATGCCTAGAGCCCGTGCTCCACAACAAGAGAAGCCACTGCAGTGAGAAGCCCACGCAACGCAACGAAGAGTAGACCCCGCTCACGGCAAGTAGAGAAAGCCCGCAAGCAGCAACGAAGACCCAATGCAGCCAAAAGTAATAATAATAATAAAAAAAGTAAATAGGGACTTCCCTGGTGGCACGGTGGTTAAGAGTCTACCTGCCAGTGACTTCCCTGCTGGCGCAGTGGTTAAGAATCCGCCTGCTGGGGCCTCCCTGGTGGTGCAGTGGTTGAGAATCTGCCTGCCAATGCAGGGGACACGGGTTCAAGCCCTGGTCTGGGAAGATCCCACATGCCGCGGAGCAACTGGGCCCGTGAGCCACAACTACTGAGCCTGTGCGTCTGGAGCCTGTGCTCCGCAACAAGAGAGGCTGCGATAGTGAGAGGCCCACGCACTGTGATGAAGAGTGGCCCCCGCTCGCCACAACTAGAGAAAGCCCTCGTGCAGAAACGAAGACCCAACACAGTTAAAAAAATGAATAAATAAATAAATAAATTTATAAGAATCCGCCTGCTGACGCAGGGGTCACGGGTTCCAGACCTGGTCTGGGAAGATATCACATGCCGTGGAGCAACTAAGCCTGTGCACCATAACTGCTGAGCCTGTGCTCTGGAGCCCGTGAGCCACAGCTACTGAGCCCGTGTGCTACAACCACTGAAGCCTGTGTGCCTAGAGCCCGTGCTCCGCAACAAGAGAAGCCACCGCAATGAGAAGCCCGTGCACTGCAACGAAGAGGAGCCCCTGCTGCTGCAACTAGAGAAAAGCCCGTGGGCAGCAGCGAAGACCAATGCAGCCCAAAATAAATAAATTAATTACAAAAAAAAGTAAATAATAGTGAAAGTGATAATGTATATCTTACATGTTTATTTTGAAGATGAGGTAATTCTTGTAAAAAAAAGTATGTTAAGCTATTAAAACATACTATGCAAATATGGTAACAATTCTTAATGTTACTATTATTGGGTAACTATTGATGAATAAAAAGTTAACTTAAAACATAGTGACTTAAGACAATAAACATGTATGACATCACAGCAGCTGTGCATCAAAATTCTGGGTGTGGCTTAGCTGAGTTCTCTGGTGCCAGGTGTCTTAGAAGTCTGACTCAAGGTACAATTGTCTCACCTCTCCACTCCAGCAGATCTACTTCCAAGCTCCTGCAGATGGAATCTGTTGGCAGATTCAGTTCCTTGAGAGCAGTTGGAATGAAGCCTCAGTTCCTGGCTAGCTGTTGTCCCTGGGACCACCCTCAGTTCCTTGCTCTGTGGGTGTCTCCATAGGGCAGCTTATGACAGACATGGCAGTTAGCTTCCCTCAGAGAAAGCAAGAGTACAAGAGAGGGTACCCAAGATAGAAGCCACAGTTTCTTAGTAACTTAATCTCAGAAGTGACATCCCATCATTTTTGTTGTACAGTTATCTTTCAGTATCTGTGGGGGGTTGGTTCCAGGACCCCTGTGGATACCAAAATCCGAGGATGCTCAAGTCCCTTATGTAAAATGATGTAGCACATCCTCCTGTATACTTTCAGTCATCTCTTGATTACTTATAATGCGTAATACAATACAAATGCTATGTAAATAGTTGTAAACACAACACAAATGTGATGTAAATAGTTTCCAGTGAGCAGTGATTCAAGTTTTGCTTTTTGGAACTTTCTGGAATTTTTTTTCTGAATATTTTCAGTCTAAGTTTGATTGAATACTTGGATGCAGAACCTGGAGATACAAAGGGCCGGCTGTATTCTATTCATTAGAAGTGATTTCGTTAAGCTTAACTCATACTCAAGTGGAGGACTTTACAGAAGGATGTGAATTCCAAGAAGTGGAGGTTATCGGGGGCCATCTTGGAGACTGCCTACCATAATCATTGTTATGCAGTTCTAAAAACTGTCCTCCACGAAAATTCTGGGCATTGGTCAAGGCATTTTCCTTTAAAAGGAGTCTCTTGAATAGTTAGCTGAAGGCAAAATAGACACTCAAATCCAGTTTTAAAGTTCCACTTCCTTATACATTTGAATGTATAGTTTCCTGATTATATTAAAGTATAAAGAATGTTTTTATAACTTTTCTTACCGGAAGTTTTTATCTAGTGCTGGGCCTGGGAATACATGAAGTTGCAAAGTTCTGCAAAGCACTTGGTTGCAGAGGAAAAACAGATTAATACTCTTTTAACTATGGCTGCACCAATGGGTACAGCATGCATTCATGATTTCCAAAACAATTATTTTGAATTTAATAGCTCTCCAACTCCTCCTCTGGTACTGCGACAGGACTACTAATTTAATAGTGCACCAAGCTGCTAGAAACCAGAGGTTAAAACCTGTGGTTAAATGATTCGGGTGAGTGGTATTGAAAACTATCACCACATGGACAGTTCTCAGGCTCCGGGAAGGGGGAAGGGGAGGGTGGTATGGGGAAGAGGATAAAGAGGAAAACAGAACAAAACGGGAAAAGCCACCAGGCAGCTGAGGCTTTCAGTGGCACTCAGATACTGCCAATTTTTCTTTTTTTTGTCACTTCAAATGTTAAATTGAGGTGATTTTAAAACTCTTGTTTGTCTTGTTTTGCTTTCAGTGAAAAAGCGAAAATTAAAAGACAGTGGGAATAAAGTGTGGGGAGAGCTTTTGACAGCTGAAGGATGGAAAACCCATTACCCATAATCACAATAATACAAACCTGGCTGGGCAATTCTGAGGGAGGGAAACTCTCACAGGAGAGGCGCTGGAACTGACCCAGTCCTAGCAGGCCCTGGGGCCATCACAGGAATGAGATTGCAAAGCCCCAGGGAGAAGCATTGAAGGCTGCCAACATGGCGGGCTCTGAAAGCTGTGCTCTGCCATGACAATGGCAAGCGGGAGAATTGACAGTGCACTGATTGGCAGTGGGTGGGAAAATGCAGGAATAGGCTGCCTGCCCGAGGGCCAGAGACCTGGTTGGAGAGGGATGGGGTGGGGGGCAGAGCTACAGAGGAAACCTGCGTGGCCAGGAAAACAATATATCTAATCAGAAATCAGTTAAAGGAATAGATGGGGGCTTTAAATCCAGAACATGAAGTACAAAGATGGAAAAACAGAAAATAGAGAAAGATTTTTTAAAATGAGCGTTTCTCCATGTGATAGAAATAAACTTTATTTTGTATAAATGTGGGGGTATTTTTATTTTTACAAATTTTATTGATATACGGAAAAGTACACAAATTGTCTTTAATAGCTCAATGAATTTTCAGATTTTCACTTTTTAATCAGCACCCACATTTAAATTAAAGACTATGACCTGCCCTCAGAAAGTCCGTCATACCTTCTATTATTTACTACCCACACCCCATCCCAAGAATAATCACCATACTATCATCCAACAGCATAGATTAATGTTTCTGTTTGAACTTCATATAAATGAAATATTCCCTGGTGGTACAGTGGTTAAGAATCTGCCTTCCAGGGGCTTCCCTGGTGGCGCACTGGTTGAGAGTTTGCCTGCCGATGCAGGGAACACGGGTTCGTGCCCCAGTCCAGGAGGATCCCACATTCCGCGGAGCAGCTGGGCCCGTAAGCCAATTAATCTTTGGCTCACGCGCTGAGCCTGCGCGTCCGGAGCCTGTGCTCCGCAACAGGAGAGGCTACAACAGAGAGGCCTGCGTACCACAAAAAAAAAAAAAGAATCTGCCTTCCAATGCGGGGGACTTGGATTTGATCCCTAGTTGGGGAACTAAGATCCCACATGCCGCGTGCTGCAACTACTGAGCACATGTGCTCTGGAGCCACCTACCACAACTGGAGAGAAGCCTGTGTGCAGCAATGAAGATCCCGCATGTGACACGTGATGCAGCCAAATAAATATTTTTAAAAATTTAAATGGAACCTTATAGTATGCTCTTTGTCTGGTCTCTTTTGCTCAACATTGTTTCTGAAACTCATCCATGTCCTGTGCCAAGGATTTCTCATTTTCATTGCTATATAGAATTCCAATGTGTGACTGTATCACAAACTAGTTATTTGTTCTTCTTTTGAAGGGTATGTGAGTAGTTTCTAGTTTGGGGCTGTTTTTAGTAGTCTTGTTTTGAATATTCTAGTATTGGTCTTTCATGGCCATATCTTTGGGCTTTATACCTACAGGTGTAATTGAGAGTCATCGAGGATGCAAAGATTCAGCTTTGGTAGATATTACCAAGTGCTTTTCTAAAGTGATCGTGCCAGTTTATGCCCCTGCCAATGGTGTATGAATTTCCATTATTGCACATACTTGCCAGCATGTGCTATTGTTTGTCTTTAGCACTATAGCAATTATAGTAGATATGCATGGATGATACTTTAACATATTAACTAATGTGTGTTTCCTCCTTTCCTACCTCTTGAAGCCCAAACCCCGTACCTCCACCCAGGCAGCTAGCCATGACCCAGGACAACCAAATAGTAAACAGAATGGTGGAGGCAGGTCCTAAGGAAGGATCACATGGGACAAGTTGAACTGGGACAATGGCAAGACTGCCCTGACCCACAAAAATGTCAGCTCCAATGGTAGCACTTCTTATTCCCCTCCACCCCCCAGATCCATACAGAAGTTGCCTCTAATTTAAATACTAGCAATCAATAGATAGCCATGTAGTTACAGGGTAGAGACAAATTAAAACACCTTAGGCATGGAGTAGGGAACAGGAGTGAACCCCAGTTCTGGTCTAAAAAGTAGAAAGACATTTGGCAAGTCACTGGACTTACCTGAACCCCAAATGTCTAATCTGTAAATGCCAGAGACACTTCTTTATGATGCACAATGTATTAAACTATCTCCTTAAAAAATTCAGTACTGTTAATTTTTCATTTCGTGAAATATATCAAACACTGTTTTCTATTTGGATGACAATTCAGCTCATCCTTTATTCTCTAGGTTTTAGTCAGTTGACCATTGGAATTGCAATTAGATTATAATGGCATCACAAATCAGGAAGAGATTATTTCAGATTTACATTTTTCTAATTAAAATCAGGTGTTAAAATTTTTGCATTGTACAAAGAACATTTCAAGTTTTACATGCAAAATGTAAAGAGTGATTCTAAAGAGAAAAATCCTATGTTTCCTAATTATTTAAAAAATATTTCTCAAAATAGCAATTGAGGTGAAATATTAGCCAAATATGTATTAATTAATCTTTGGTAGAGATGGAAATATTTGGTTAGGATTCTCTTTCAGCGTCTTCCTGTTTGCTTTCCAGATTCATTCCAGATACACGTATAGCTGTGTTTAGAGTATAACTATAGAGTGCAGATATTGTATATTCATATTTGCTTAATTGTGAAAAACAAAGAAATAGATTCCTCCTCAAAGAAAACCAGTTTCCAAGCCATGGGTCTTATTTGGATTCATCAGAAAAAGCAGAGGTAACCAAGAAGAATCTCCGAAGGGAGAAGAAAAAAAAAAAACTAAACTATCTTTAATCCAAAGTCAGAGAAGGTATGGAAAAAGCAAAGCTTGGAAATGTTAGTAGCAGAAAGACAATCTTTCCAGAGACAGCCTCTGCATATGGTCGTTGCGTTATTTCCTCTTTAGTAAGTCAGAAAACCATGAGATTAAAAAAAAAATCTTTATGGCTTGAAAGTAAACATGAATTTGAATGGAAGGCTGATAAAACTCATAAGTAAAAATCAAGTTTTAATATTTCAGTGAAGTAATTAATCTGTTCCAGGGTCCTGAATAACTCATAAACTAATTGAAGGAATGGGTGTGATTCTTGAAAGAGATACAACTACAAAGATGTATCTCTCTCTATCAGACACCTAAAGCAGGAATAAACCCAAAGTGACAAAAGGTGTTCATAGAGGGACCCTGACCATGGTTCATTACAAGTGTTCTTTGAACTTTGTGGCCTGAAAAGGACTAGAATATTAACTATTTCTTTCAACGTAGTGCTTCACATTTGTTTCCTTTTAAAACTTTCAAAACGTATATATATATGTATACACACATATATGTATATGTGTATATATATGTATAAGTGTATATATATGAACTTATCAGTGTATCATGAATATCTAAATGTATATTTCTATCTATATGTGTATGTGTGTGTTTATATATATATAGAGAGAGAGAGAGAGAGAGAGAGAGAATCCTAAATCAAACTGCTAAAATTGATTCTGATGTATAGAAACTGTTTATCTTTTCTAAAGTGCTAACTGGACATATATGCCTTATTAAATAAAAGATAGGGGCTTCCCTGGTGGCGCAGCGGTTGAGAGTCCGCCTGCCGATGCAGGGGACACGGGTTCGTGCCCTGGTCCGGGAGGATCCCACATGCCGCGGAGCGGCTGGGCCCGTGAGCCATGGCCGCTGAGCCTGCGCGTCCGGAGCCTGTGCTCCACAACGGGAGAGGCCGCAACAGTGAGAGGCCCGCGTACCGCAAAAAAAAAAAAAAAAGATAGTTAAGCAGTGAATAGCTCAAGTTATATGATGTCAATAAATACTTAATTTCATTAAAAACTTACTTTCTTGAAATAGCTTAAATCCACTCAACATGAGTCAGTCCACTAGTTTATGCTTTAAGTGCTCAAACATGATCATCTAATGTGGAACTCAGTAACCTGTGGGACGGCTATTAGATTTCACAGGTATATTAATAAAAATACAACAATAAGCAATATGTAACAGCAACACAGTTTCTTTCATGTTAGGTGAGAGAACTAAAACCAAAAGGTTAATAATCTTACCCAAGGCTTTACAATAAGTGATGAAACCCAGAACAGTCTGATGCAAATATGCCCTTTAAAATGATGCTGTGCTTCCTTAGAAAAAAACAGAGATTCTGCTTCTGTAACCCAAATAACAAGGCAATGAGGACCACAGATGGCATCCCAGTTGTGTCTAATATACACCTGGGAAAGCAGTGTCACCTGAAATCATTTCACATCACACAAACAGAAACAAAGTTTTGCCAATTATCTGGTTAATTCTGTTAATTTCAGTGAAGCAGTGAGGTTTCAAAATAAATTTTCTTTGTCCTGAAACTTTGATTTGGCTGTCTGCATCTATTGAAGGAACTGGATAATCAGGAAATCTTCACCAAGCCCTGCTTGGCCACATCCAGCTATGTATCATTAAATAATCTTATTCAATCTGGTGTGAAATTTGGATATTCTGTCTTAAATATTGTATATGTTCATCGTGTATTCTTCTGGATCATACATAGACTGCTACTTAATCATTTTCAAAGATTGTGTGACATATATTTGATCACATGGTAGAATTAGAACTTTAAGTATCAGAGTGGCAGGTTAGATGATGAGGAAGGTGGAAGGAGGAAGGTCCAAGGGCTGGAAAGAGAATTACTTCTGTTGTAATTTATCACCTCTTTTCTCTCAATATAGAGAGACCTTTAATGATGTGTGTGTATTTATTTTAAAGACCACTTGGGGAGAGGCTGTTAACTGTCATCAGATACATTTCGTATGATCATTCTTACATTCATTTATTTCCAATGCATTCTGAAATAGAAAAGAAAGTTTCATGTTGTCATTCTCTATACTAGATATTAATTCCTAGAAGAGTTCGATTTTTTTTTGCACTTGAACAGTGATAAAATGAAGCTATTTTGAAGCACATTAAATCTGCAAATTTGAACACTTTGATGTCAGTGTTCATTTTCTTGCAAGGTATCCTATTTTCACCTTCATAAAATTGAATGCTTGCATGTACCATATAATTAAATTTAGCCATACCAAAAGCTCAAGTCTATGCATTTATTAACTCTTGACTGCGTCACTGCCTAGGAAATTTGATAAAGTTTTCTACAGTTTTCTTAGTCTCTGATGTAACTTATCTAGTAAGTAGTTCAAATCTGCAGTTTAGGGAAAGCAAATATTACTTTCTTATTTCCATGGCCTCTATCACAATGAAACAGTACTGTTCTGGCAAAGACATCTATGATTGGCAAGGAATTCTTTTCTCCTGGGATATGGGACTCCCTTCAATGTTGGCTCTAATATCTGCCCTAAGGAACCGAATTGCTCTTCTGAGGGAAGTAGAAATTAGCTGTTGCTCTTCAAGACTGAGATTTATAAAATACATTCTGGCTGGTCACCAGAAAATGAAAATTTTGCAAATCTTGGAAAGTTTGAAGCTGCTAAAGGTGTCATATGCAATCTGTTCCTTGAGCAGGATTTTATTCAGCTCAGTTCTACAGGAAACCTAGAGGATATAATAAGAAAAAGGACAGAGAGGAGCAGATTCACTGGAATAGAAACTCACAAAGCACCCAACATGAAATTGTTAAATGATAGATGTGCTTTTCAAGGCAAAGGGCCACAGCCCCATCTCATCTATTAACCTAATTGCTGATATATTTTTGCTTCCTCTGGCATTGCCAAATATAAACTAATAGTCTTTCCTGACTCATCTCCACTCACCCCCACCACATGTCTACTCTCTGATCAAAACAGATGACGAATATTTTCCCAAAGACCCCTCTGATTTACCCTTCTGTTTCCTTCCTTACTCCAGTTTCTCTGTTTAAATTACTTATTATATGCTCACTGGTTAAGTACAACCCAGAAGTTAAAGCTTAGATATCATTTCTTTTGTGGATGTCCTCTACTATCTGTCAGTCTTCAAAAGTACTGCCTGTACATGCTGTCTCTATTTGCTTACATCCCTGTCACTCTTCAACCCACTTGGATCTGGTTTTGCCATACTATTCCACTGAGCATATCCTTACAGAGTCACTAAAGCCATCCATACTCCCCAGTGAATGGCTTTCTCTGTCCTCATCATACTAGATTTTTCTGTAGCTTTCAAAAGAGTAAACCATGGCTTTCTTTTTCAAACTCTCTTCTGTCTTGACTTTTGAAACTCACCTCTCTGCTGACTTTCCTGTTAATTCCTTGGCTTCTTTCTCATTTTTCTTTGCTAGCTCCACTCTATCCCACATCTAATCCAAGTTTTGTCTTCTTTGTAAATAACAACAAGTCTTTATTTCACTGTCTAAGCACAGAAGTTTGTGAGACAGTCTCCCCACAAATGTATACAGACTGGTTAGCCAGCATTCTTTTTGTACTGGTCATCTATATTAATCAGAGTTCTCCAGGAGAAGAAAAAAAAAAAACCAAAACACTCTAGATAGACAGATAGATGAATGGATGAATGGATGGATAAATAGATAGATAGATATGGAGAGATGAGGTTTTTAAAATAAATAATTGGCTCACATGATTATGGAGGTCTAGAAGTCCCAATCAGCCATTTGCAAGCTGGAGACCCAGGAAAGCCAGGGGTGGTATAGTTAAAAGGCCTGGGAGGGACTTCCCTGGTGGTGCAGTGGTTAAGAATCCGCCTGCCAATGCAGGGGACATGGTTCAAGCCCTGGTCTGGGAAGATCCCACATGCCGTGGAGCAGCTCAGCCTGTGCTCCACAACTACGGAGCCTGCGCTCTAGAGCCCATGCGCCACAACTACTGAAGGCCGCGCATCTAGAGCCCGTGCTCCACAAAAAGAGAAGCCACTGCGCCCATGCACTGCAACAAAGACCCAATGCAGCCATAAATAAATAAATTAAAAAAAAAAAAAAAAAAGGCCTGGGAGCCAGAGAATGATGGTATAGATTCCAGTCTGAGTCTGAAGGCCTGAGAACCAGGAACGGTGGGGACAGGAGAAGACTGATGTGCCAACTCAAGCAGTATAGCAGATAGCACAAATTACTTCTTCCTCCGTTTTGTTCTATTCTGGCCACCAGTATTGGGGAGGGCAATCTGCTTTACTCAGTCTTCTAATTCAAATGCTAATCTCATCTAGAAACACCTTCACAACACATCCAGACATAATATTTAACCAGATATTTGGACATCTCATGATCCAGTCAAATTGTCACATAAAATTAGCTAGCACATCATCCAAAGGAATAAGAATCTAGCCAACATTTATCTAATCTTATCCACAGGATATCAGGGAACATGATGGTATCATGTGTTAATATCTTGGTAGATGAATCAGTAGGATTACACAGCCATCACACAACAAGAAACATTTATGCCCTGAGATTGAAATAGAAAATAAAAATAACTGACCAGATAAAAGCTCTTTGAGGCTACCTCAGGCAGCAATCTTTAACCAGAGTATAGAGAAGCAAATAGCCAGATGGTTTCCACTCACCAGGCTAGGAAAAGGAAATGCAGTGTTTCAAAGTTATCATCATTCTGAAGTCTGACTGTCTCCGCATTATGGGATTTTGTCATCTCAATCTCCAAAGGGTGAGGAGTCATCTTTATGCTTGAGACAAAAAGCTGCTTCAGGACTCTGGAGTTGCACAGGGCACGCAGTCTTCTATGTTGTCAGACAAACAGCTGTTATCCATGTCTGTGGAAAAGCAACAGCTGATGTTTTCTGACATGGTGTTATGTTTACATATCATGGAGTAATGAGTCTGTTCCATGCTGAAAATGAAGCCACATCAAGGGGCAGTGCAGTGACACTGTAGGTCTTATCATGGAATCACATAATCTCATAAATGGAAAAGTTCTTTGGCTTTTAAGCACAAGCATTCATCAGATCATGCAATCAAAGTGAAATGTGCAGTGGCAATTTTATTGGGTTCAGAGCATCTCACTTTAAGGGGAGAACTAAGATATCACAGTATGTCAAAAACAGAAGAATTAACATCATGAGAGATTTAGGGGAAAAAAGGGGACAGTGGAATGGCTGAAGTCAGTGGGAATGTTTAAGCAGGAGAAGAATTAAATGGTGAGAAAATAAAGTACGTGAAAAGTAGATTCAACTATTGTAATTTTAAAAACCTATTTTTTTTTTTTTTTTTTTGCGGTACGCGGGCCTCTCACTATTGTGGCCTCTCCCGTTGCGGAGCCTTCAGGCTCCGTGGCCATGGCTCACGGGCACAGCCGCTCCGCGGCACATGGGATCCTCCCGGACCGGGGCACGAACCCGTGTCCCCTACATCGGCAGGCGGACTCTCAACCACTGCGCCACCAGGGAAGCCCCTAAAAACCTATTTTTAAAAATATTTATTTACTTATTTGGCTGTGCTGGGTCTTAGTTGTGGCATGCAGGCTCTTTTTTTTTTTTTTTTTTTAAGTTGTGGCCATGGACTCCTAGTTGCAGCATGTGGGATCTAGTTCCCTGACCAGGGATCGAACCCGGGCCCCCTGCATTGGGAGTGTGAACCACCAGACAACCGGGGAAGTCCCAAAACTTATTTTTATTGAGTGTATATAATTTTAATATATTATAATTAATATATATTAATATTTATATACTATTCAAGAAAAATAATTTTTCCAATGTTTTGCAAGAATATAAATTTAGGTCCAATAGAAATAAGAATGTTCAGAGTAGGAACGGTCCAGAGAAGGGGCACATTTCTTGGGGATGCAGTAACTTGCATATCTCTGCTCAAACATACAACAACGTGTTTAAAAGGGGCTTAACCATCAGATTGGATGTCTATGAGCATCTATCAGGTGTCTTGCCATTTATAACTTGAGAATTAAGAAGAGTTGCCTTGTATAAGCCCCTTCGAGAAGGTCATTGTGTTTTTTTTTTAACAACTTTATTAGAGTATAATTGCTTTACAATGGTGTGTTGGTGTCTGCTTTATAACAAAGTGAATCAGCTATACATATACATATATCCCCATATCTCTTCCCTCTTGCATCTCCCTCCCACCCTCCCTATCCCACCCCTCTAGGTGGTCACAAACCACCTAGCTGATCTCTCTGTGCTATGCGGCTGCTTCCCACTAGCTATCTATTTTACATTTGGCAGTGTATATATGTCCATGCTGCTCTCTCACTTCGTCCCAGCTTACCCATCCCACTCCCCGTGTCTTCAAGTCCATTCTCTACGTCTGTGTCTTTAATCCTGTTCTGCCCCTAGGTTCTTCAGAACCATTTTTGTTTTAGATTCCATATATATGTGTTAGCATACGGTATTTGTTTTTCTCTTTCTGACTTACTTCACTCTGTATGACAGACTCTAGGTCCATCCACCTCACTACAAATAACTCAATTTCATTTCTTTTTATGGCGAGTAATATTCTATTGTATATGTGTGCCACATCTTCTTTATCCATTCATCTGTTGATGGACACTTAGGTTGCTTCCATGTCCTAGCTATTGTAAATAGAGCTGCAGTGAACATTGTGGTACATGACTCTTTTTTGAATTATGGTTTTCTCAGGATATATGCCCAGTACTGGGATTGCTGGTTTGTATGGTAGTTCTATTTTTAGTTTCTTAAGGAACCTCCATACTGTTCTCCATAGTGGCTGTATCAATTTACATTACATTACATGCAGGAGGGTTCCCTGTTCTCCACACCCTCTCCAGCATTTATTGTTTGTAGATTTTTTGATGATGGCCATTCTGACTGGTGTGAGGTGATACCTCATTGTAGTTTTGATTTGCATTTCTCTAATGATTGGTGATGTTGAGCATTCTTTCATGTGTTTCTTGGCAGTCTGTATATCTTCTTTGGAGAAATGTCTGTTTAGGTCTCCTGCCCATTTTTGGATTGGGTTGTTTGTTTTTTTGATATTGAGCTGCATTAGCTGCTTGTAAATTTTGGAGATTAATCCTTTGTCAGTTGCTTCATTTGCAAATATTTTCTCCCATTCTGAGGGTTGTCTTTTTGTCTTATTTATGGTTTCCTTTGCTGTGCAAAAGCTTTGAAGTTTCATTAGGTCCCATTTGTTTATTTTTGTTTTTATTTCCATTTCTCTAGGAGGTGGTCTAAAAGGATCTTGCTGTAATTTATGTCATAGAGTGTTCTGCCTTTGTTTTCCTGTAAGAGTTTTATAGTGTCTGGCCTTACATTTAGGTCTTTAATCCATTTTGAGTTTATTTTTGTGTATGGTTTTAGGAAGTGTTCTAATCTCACTTTTACATGTAGCTGTCCAGTTTTCCCAGCACCGCTTATTGAAGAGGCTTTCTTTTCTCCATTGTATATTCTTGCCTCCTTTATCAAAAATAAGGTGACCATATGTGCATGGGTTTATCTCTGGGCTTTCTATCCTGTTCCATTGATCTATATTCCTTTTTTTTGTGCCAGTACCATACTGTCTTGATTACTGTAGCTTTGTGGTAATAGGTTGAAGTCAGGGAGCCTGATTGCTCCAGCTCTGTTTTTCTTTCTCAAGACTGCTTTGGTTCTTTGGGGTCTTTTGTGTTTTCATACAAATTGTGCAAATTTTTGTTCTAGTTCTGTGAAAAATGCCATTGGTAGTTTGGTAGGGATTGCACTGAATCTGTAGATTGCTTTGGCTAGTATAGCCATTTTCACAATGTTGATTCTTCCAATCCAAGAACATGGTGTATCTCTCCATCTGTTTGTAGCATCTTTAATTTCTTTCATCAGTGTCTTATAGTTTCCTGCATACAGGTCTTTTGTCTCCTTAAGTAGATTTATTCCTAGGTATTTTATTCTTTTTTTGCCATGGTAAATGGGAGTGTTTCCTTCAAATTTCTCTTTCAGAATCTTCATCATCAGTGTATAAGAATGCAAGAGATTTCTGTGCCTTCATTTTGTATCCTGTTAGCTTACCAAATTCATTGATTAGCTGTAGTAGTTTTCTGGTAGCATCTTTAGGATTCTCTATGTATAGTATCATGTCATCTGCAAACATGACAGCTTTACTTCTTTTCTGATTTGGATTCCTTTTATTTATTTTTCTTCTCTGATTGCTGTGGCTAAAACGTCCAAATCTTTGTTGAATAATAGTGGTGACAGTGGACAACCTTGTCTTGTTCCTGATCTTAGAGGAAATGGTTTCAGTTTTTCACCATTGAGAACAACGTTGGCTGTGGGTATATCATATATGGCATTTATTATGTTGAGGTAAGTTCCCTCTATGCCTACTTTTTGGAGGGTTTTTATCATAAATGGATGTTGAATTTTGTCAAAAGTGTTTTTGCATTTATTGAGATGATCATATGGTTTTTCTCCTTCAGTTTGACAGTATGGTTTATCACACTGATTGATTTGTGTATACTGAAGAATCCTTGCATCCCTGGGATAAACCCCACTTGATCATGGTGTATGACCCTTTTAATGTGCTGTTGGATTCTGTTTGCTAGTATATTGTTGAGGATTTTTGCATCTACGTTCATCAGTGATATTGGCCTGTAGTTTTATTTTTTTGTGATATCTTTATCTGGTTTTGGTGTCAGGGTGATGGTGGCCTCATAGAATGAATTTGGGAGTGTTCCTTCCTCTGCTATATTTTGGAAGAGTTTGAGAAGGACAGGTGTTAGCTCTTCTCTAAATGTTTGATAGAATTCGCCTGTGAAGCCATCTGGTCCTGGGCTTTTGTTTGTTGGAAGATTTTTAATCACAGTTTCAATTTTAGTGCTTGTGATTGGTCTGTTTATATTTTCTGTTTCGTTCTGGTTCAGTCTCCAAAGGTTGTGCTCTTCTAAGAATCTGTCCATTTCTTGCATGCTGTCCATTTTATTGGCATATAGTTGCTTGTAGTAATCTCTCATGATCCTTTGTATTTCTGCAGTGTCAGTTGTTACCTCTCCTTTTTCTTTTCTAATTCTATTGATTTGAGTCTTCTCCCTTTTTTTTTCTTGATGAGTCTGGCTAATGGTCTATCAATTTTGTTTATCTTCTCAAAGAACCAGCTTTTAGTTTCACTGATCTTTGCTATTATTTCCTTCATTTCTTTTTCATTTATTTCTGATCTGATCTTTATGATTTCTTTCCTTTTGCTAACTTTGGGTTTTTTTTTGTTCTTTCTCTAATTGCTTTAGGTATAAGGTTAGGTTGTTTATTTGAGATGTTTCTTGTTTCTTGAGGTAGGATTGTACTGCTATAAACTTCCCTCTTACACCTGCTTTCGCTGCATCCCACAGGTTTTGGGTTGTCATGTTTTCATTGTCACTTGTTTCTAGGTATTTTTTGATTTCCTCTTTGATTTCTTTAGCTATCTCTTGTTTATCAAGTAGTGTATTGTTTAGCCTCCATGTGTTTGTATTTTTTACAGATTTTTTCTTGTAATTGATATCTAGTCTCACAGCATTGTGGTCGGAAAAGATACTTGATGTGATTTCAAATTTCTTAAGTTTACCAAGGCTTGATTTGTGACCCCAGATATGATCTATCCTGGAGAATGTTCCATGAGCACTTGAGAAGAAACTGTTTTCTGTTGTTTTGGGATGGAATGTCCTATAAATATCAACTAAGTTCATCTTGTTTAATGTATCATTTAAAGCTTGTTTTTCCTTATTTATTTCCATTTTGGATGATCTGTCCATTGGTGAAAGTGGGGTGTTAAAGTCCCCTACTATTATTGTGCTACTGTCGATTTCCCCTTTTATGGCTGTTAGCATTCGCTAACAGCAAATTGTATTGAGGTGCTCCTATGTTGGGTGCATAAATATTTACAATTGTTATATCTTCTTCTTGGATTGATCACTTGATCATTATGTACTCTTCTTCTTTGTCTCTTGTAATAGTCTTTATTTTAAAGTCTATTTTGTCTGATATGAGAATTGCTATTCCAGCTTTCTTTTGATTTCCATTTGCATGGAATATCTTTTTTCCACCCCCTCACTTTCAGTGTGTATGTGTCCCTAGGTCTGAAGTGGGTCTCTTGTAGACGGCATATATATGGGTCTTGTTTTTGTATCCATTCAGCCAGTTTATATCTTTTGGTTGGAGCATTTAATCCATTTACATTTAAGATAATTATCGACATATACGTTCCTATTACCATTTTATTAATTGTTTGGGGTCTGTTATTGTAGATCTTTTCCTTCTCTTGTGTTTCCTGCCTAGAGAAGTTCCTTTGGCATTTGTTTTAAAGCTGGATAGGTGGTGCTGAATTCTCTTAGCTTTTGCTTTTCTGTAAAGTTTTTAATTTCTCCATCAAATCTGAATGAAATCCTTGCTGGGAAGAGTAATCCTTGTTGTAGGTTTTTCCCTTTCATCACTTTAAATATGTCCTGCCACTCCCTTCTGTCTTGCAGAGTTTCTGCTGAAAGATCAGCTGTTAGCCTTATGGGAATTCCTTTGTATGTTATTTATTGTTTTCCCCTTGCTGCTTTTAATATTTTTTCTTTGCATTTAATTTTTGATAGTTTGATTAATATGTGTCTTGGCATGTTTCTCCTTGGATTTATCCTGTATGGGACTCTCTGCGTTTCCTGGACTTGATTGACTATTTCCTTTCCCATATTAGGGAAGTTTTCAACTATAATCTTGTCAAATGTTTTCTCAGTCCCTGTCTTTTTTCTTCTTCTGCTGGAACCCCTATAATTCGAATGTTGGTGCATTGAATGTTGTCCCAGTGGTCTCTGAGACTGTCCTCAGTTCTTTTCATTCTTTTTCCTTTATTCTGCTGTGGTAGTTATTTCCAGTATTTTATCTTCCAGGTCACTTATCTCTTCTTCTGCCTCAGTTTTTCTGCTATTGATTCTTTCTGGAGAATTTTTAATTTCATTTATTGTGTTGTTCATCATTCTTTCTTGGTCTTTAGTTCTTCTAGGTCCTTGTTAAACGTTTCTTGTATTTTTTCCATTCTATTTCGAAGATTTTGGATCATCTTTACTGTCATTACCGTGAATTCTTTTTCAGGTAGACTGCCTATTTCCCCTTCATTTGTTTGGTCTAGTGGGTTTTTGCCTTGCTCCTTCATCTGCTGTGTGTTTCTCTGTCTTCTCTATTTGCTTAACTTACTGCGTTTGGGGTCTCCTTTTCACAGGCTGCAGGTTCGTAGTTCCTGTTGTTTTTTGTATCTGCCCCACGTGGCTAAGGCTGGCTCAGTGTCTTGTGCAGGCTTCATGGTGGAGGGGACTAGTGCCTGTATTCTGGTGGATGAGACTGGATCCTGTCTTTCTGGTGGGCAGGACTATGTCCGGTGGTGTGTTTTGGGGTGTCTATGACCTTATTATGATTTTAGGCAGGCTAATGGGTGGGGTTGTGTTCCTGTCTTGCTAGTTGTTTGGGTGTCCAGCACTGTAGTTTTCTGGTCGTTGAGTGAAGCTGGGTCTTAGCGTTGAGATGGAGATCGCTGGGAGAGCTTTCACCATTTGGTGTCATGTGGAGCCAGGAGGTGTCTGGTGGACCAATGTCCTGAACTTGGCTCTCCCACTTCAGAGGCACAGGCCTGACACCTGGTCGGAGCACCAAGACCCTGTCAGCCACACGGGTCAGAAGAAAAGGGAGGGAGAAAGAAAGAGAGAGAGAGAGAGAGAGAGAGGGAGAGAGGGAGAGAGAGAGAGAGAGAGAGAGAGGGAGGGAGGGAGGGGGGAGGAAGAAGGAAAGAAAGAAAGAGAAAGAAGGAAAGAAGGAAGGAAGGGAAAAATAAAATAAAGTTATTAAAATAAAAAAATTATTAAAAATAAAATTTAACAGTAATAAAAGAAAAAAGGAAACCAAAAAGGAAGAAAGGAGAGAGCAACCAAACCAAAAAACAAATCCACCAATGATAACAAGCGGTAAAAACTATACTAAAACAAAACAAAAAAACGGACAGACAGAACCCAAGACAAATGGTAAAAGCAAAGCTTCACAGACAAAATCACACAAAGAAGCATATACATACACACAAAAAGAGAAAAAGGAAAAAAATACATATATGTATATATAAAAAAAAAGGAAGAGAGCAACCAAATCAATAAACAAATCTACCAATGATAATAAACTATAAATACTAAACTATAGTAAGTATAAAATAAGAAACAAATTAAATGCAGAAAGCAAACCCCAATTCTACAGTTGCTCCCAAAGTCCACCACCTCAATTTTGGGATGATTCATCGTCTATTCAGGTATTCCACAGATGCAGGGTTCATCAAGTTGACTGTGGAGATTTAATCTGCTGCTCCTGAGGCTGCTGGGAGAAATTTCCCTTTCTCTTCTTTGTTCACACAGCTCCTGGGGTTCAGCTTTGGATTTGGCCCTGCCTCTGCGTGTAGGTTGCCTGAGGGCATCTGTTCTTCACCCTGACAGGACGGGGTTAAAGGCTTGGCTGATTAGGGATCTCTGGCTCACTCAGGCTGTGGGGAGGGACCCATTATGTTTTAAAATGTTGTGAAATTGAGCAGAAAATAATTTTTTAAGCTTTATAAAGGCATATTAAAGGTAAATGTAGCTTTCTAAGATCTGTATATTTTTTTATTTCAGTTTGTTATGCAATCGACTTTTGCACTACCTATACTCTTATGACAAGGAAATTGGCCAGTTCAAATTCAAGGAGAAATAACCGAGATTTATAGACAGAAATGTGAATACTCAATCCAAGGATTCAAATGTTGGCCAAATTATTCACATTCTTTTATCTCAATGTTTAGATTAAGAGGCTCAATATCAATATTTTATGTTTCAACTTGTGGATATTCAAAACCTGAATGAGCCAGGTCAAAGTGTTATTATTAGACACTTCAGGCCAAATGGGTGCCAGTCATTAACATCAGGCTAAACTTGGAGGTTGAAAGATGTCCTGTTGAAAATAACCTTTTCTTCCCACTCTTGTGTTTGACATGTTCCCTGTTTCTTAGTTTCTAGCTTCTCTGTTCCACTTTCTAAGTTCATGGCACACTGCTTGGAATGTCTCAAGTATTCTCTTTTACCTACAGTGGGAGGAGGGTGGCTAAAACCAACGTCTTTAATAATTTTATTTCTGCTTCCTTTCCAACCACATTTACTGTCACCTTCTCACCTATGCTTCTGAATATCTTCGCAAAGATTTTGCCCTCACAGTGTGTAGCAGACAGGTAGGAGATCATGTTTCCCTGTCTGAGCCCCTATAGTCTCTTGAACTAAGAACGAGCCCTTGCCCCAAACAGCACACATTTGATTTTCAAAGAATTTGGAATTGATACTCAGGAATACTAATTTTTTTTTCCTTATATGTTTGTCTTGAGAGATTCTCTAAGACTTATGGGATGTTTCTCAGCAAAGAGGAGCAAAGAGAAGCAATCAGGGAAGGGAAAAGAATAGAACAGATAAAGACCAGAAAATATGAGATAGCATGTGGTGAGAGACAGTCTTGTGTGAGAGAGAGAGGGAGAAGACAAAGGAGAGAGATAGAGAAAGAGAGACACTTAATTCCTGCTGTAGTCCCTGCTTCTAGATTGTAGGGTACCTGCCTTTGGCTCCATATGGGTCTTTCCTTCCAATAAATTGTCACTTTTTGCTGTAGCTTGTTTAAATGAGTTTGAGTTGCTTAAAGATGAAAAGTCCCTGAATAAGACAAATAAGACAACCCTCTCCAAGCCATTCCCTCTCCTAGAATGCCCTTTCACTATGGTCCACTTGACATTGTCCTTCATCCATCAAAACCCCCTTTTCATGCATCCCTCCTGACCCCTTTTGGTCATAGATGTCTCCCTTCCATGCTTTTATAACACATCCTTTTGTTGTGTTACCCTGCTCTTTAAAATTTATTTCTTGTTAATGGAATATACATGATCAATTTTTCAGGTAAAGTTTGATGTGTAATTGAAAATCTTGTGTATTTTCAGTTTGGAAAAAAATGACATTTTTCCATATAGTTCACTCGTATTTACATGTATAAATATACACATGTATACACATGTGTATGTATATGTGTGTATGTATAAATATTAGTAAATCTTGTTGAGTCATTTAAATATTCCATATCTTATTTTCTTATTTATTTTTCTACCCAAACAACTGAATTTTCAGAGACACGTGTTAAGAATCAATATACATTTTAAAAATTGGTTCTGGTTTGTTGAAGCCATTACATTTAAATGATGTCAGTATTAGTATGTCTTCTGTGTAGATTGAATTTTATCATTTAAAATGTGCTGTGCCTCCCACTGAATGCCTTTTACATTACTTTTTTGTGTCTGATACTAATCTTGTTTATAATAATCTGCTTTTTTAGATATTTCTGGTATTCCTTTTGGAATCCCTCAACTTTTACAAGGATATTCACTGAAAATACCCTTCTATTGGGTATATTTTCTGTATTCTGTAGGGTATTCTCTGTGTTCTGATAAATGATGTCTGTCTTGTGATTATAGGTTCACTGTGGTGAAGATCTTCCAGTGGCTTTTTCTTCTGTGTGAAAAGATTTGCCATGCCTTGGAATCATTAGTTTTTTGGGGGCACTGTCCTGCCTGACTGGTCCTGGGGCCCACACTCACTACATTAGTCATAGGAAAAAGCAATGGTGCCTGCATCTTCACTGCTCCTAGCATAGCTCCTCTTTTAATTATGTAGGGGACGTCCTATTGCCTCTGTTAAAGAAGAAAATTCAAGTGAGCAAATTTTAAGGATCTTAATGGCTTTATTTAGCAGTTCACAAATCAGGCAACATCCAGTCTGACAAATAGAAAGGATCTCTGAAGAGCTGTGTAAGGCAAGAGATTTTATAAGCAGAAAGGAACAGAAAAAAGGAAGTTGTACTTGGCAAAAAAGTGGATTGGTTATTATGAGGTTACTTTCCTTATAGGGAATGGTAGGAGTTTCTCAGGCAGTTTACCTAGCTAATGCTGATCAGGGAATTCCTGATATACTAGTTTAAGATTCCATTTCTGAGAGAGCTGAAACTGTAAGTTAAATGTCAGTTTGGTGATGTGGGGCTTAGCTTAAGTGACTCTATTTGGGGCTTATTTTCTTGTCTTTAACTCGCCCCACTTTTCAATCTCTTAACTGTAGGCCTTGAGTTCTCCACACACAACTCATTCTGCACCAGGTTTCTCTGGTAAATACCTGAGACTGATTTCTTCACTTTCATGTGTTCCCATCTAATTTTTTATCATTCAGGGATCCTCTCAAAATTTCTGGTCCACTGATCATCTTTCTGACTTGCCTCTACTACTGTCTCCACCTGCATACCTCTATTTCAGTACCTACCATACCACGTTGTAATGACGTTTGTATGTATCTGTTTCCCAACATTCCTTAAAAGGAGGAATGGCTTCATATTCTCTAATTTTAATGCCTATTACTGTGCCTGCCACCGGAATGCTTAATAAATAAACTTGGAATGAACAAATGAATGTTTCGTTCAAAAAAACTACAAGACATTTTCTATCATTCTCATTTGACAATCAACATTTTCCCTGAAGTTATCCCTCAGCGCTCTTAAAGAAAGGTAGGTTCATCATGAGACAATCCCCATTAGAATTTAGCCTTAGCAGATTTCACTTGATGAAGAACATAAAACCTAAACATGTAGTTTTCTTAATGGAACACCTTTCATGACCTTAGCAATAGCTTTGTGATTGTGGCATTATAATGAGCGTAAACAGGGAGCAAAACAGGATTGTGCCAATAATAAAAATAACTCTTACTTTCCCAAAGGCCTCAGCAGCTCACTCAACATCCCAGAGCTCATGGTAGCTATTTCCTCCAAGAGTATAAAGACCACAGAAGACTAAAGAGAAGATTAAATAGATTTTGCAGAATCAAAATGTGATGAAACTACATTTCGATTAGAGGGGGAATGAGGAGAGGAAGTGACAAGGGAGAAAAATGTGTGCAGAACATCAGCCTCTCTAATCTCGGAAAACAGAGCCTCTCCTTGGAGCTGAGCTCACATTGACTAATCGCAGAAATCACAGCGAGAGGATGAGAGAAACTCCTGAGGAAGCAAGGACCTGACAGACTTCCTTGATAACCTTGACTGCCTAGACACGAGAATTGGGCTGGGCTTTGAAAGTGAAAGGGAACCTGCCTGGCAAACAAGCTGAAACAAGCTGAAAGTTTAATTAAAGCCAGTAGGGGGAATAGTTAAAGTGGGGAATAATTAGGGCAGCAAGAAAAAAAGGAAAAAAAAAAAAAAGAAGAAGCCAGAAGATGATTAAAGGAAGGCTCTGGGGGCATGAAGCTACCTAGATAGCATTCTGTTGACAACTACTAAAAATGAGTTTGATGTTTTGCCTACTTCTAGTTTAAATTTTTGGTTTGCAGGGTGTCTCTGTGTGTGTGTCTGTCTTGATGTGTGTGGTATCTCCTATTATCTGTATTTTCCCTTGGCTACCAGCTGGGTGGGAATGAAAAAAATGCCATGATCCAAACTGGATTTTAATGAGGACAGTTCACAGCCTGCCAAGTCCTTGGGAATGAAGTTGGCGGGCTGGACCCACTGGTCCAGGAGGGTCCCTGCTCTGGATCTGAAAGCCCCTCTGTTAAAAACTTGGCAGCCCTTCCACAGCTTCTCTTTGTCTCTGCCAAACAGATGAAGACAGCGTCTGGCTCTGAACATGTAATGCTGAAAGTTGCCATGACTGTCAAAGACCCAAGGAAGGAGCACTTCTTTTCCCTGACATTAGTATGCTTCAGATGCAACTCAGGGACCCTCTGCTGTTGTCACCTTGCCTGAGAGATAGCAACTCTTTTTATTCTTCATAAACACCAAAAATACCACTTTCTACATTTAGTTTGGTAAGGACCCAAGAAGAAAAATTCTTTTCAGGAAGTCGTCCTTATGAAGGGCACTGTTGCTTGCTGATATGTCTAGAGACAAGACCTAGTGTGGAAGAGTTTCAGGCAATGAAGCTTAAGTTTTAAAAAAGCGTCAGATTCTAAACTTCCTGGATATGAACTTAAGAAAGGGTTTGAATTTTTGATGGAAATGTTATGGGGAAGCAACAAAGCTCTCTAAGCAGGAGAGTAACATTAATTTTTATGGTTAGTATTTCTGTTAGAAAAATGATTCTTGCAGACTGTGAGAGAGTCAGATTTGAGATATGTATTAATTGTTACAAATGAATATATATGTATGTGTATTTATGTATTTGTCTATTTATGTATGTAAAACTGTCTCTAATACCACCAGTAGTATGCATACCCCACATGATGTCCGTGGAGGCATTAGGACAAAATGAAATCCCATGACAAGTCCTTTGACGTATCTGCAGTCGAAATCTCCCACATTGTGGAGGATTCCCCAACTAGGGAAGAGAACCCTATCTACAGAAAACTGAAACACGTGGTTCCAGTAGGGAAGTAGTTCTCAACTTAGAGTGCTTTAAACATCCATATGCCCAGTCTACACCCGAGACCAATGAAATCAAAATAGTGGATATAGGACACAAGCAACAGCAGTATTCTCCACTCACCTCAGAAACATGCAAAAGTACAGCTTCATTTTAGAATTACTACAGAAGGTTACACCTCAGACAAATTGGAAAGGGACAGTAGGAGACAAAATATCAAGGCCCTTCCAGAAGAGAGTAGAATCACACTCAACATAAAGAGTGAAAAATCACTTGCATTTCAAGAACAGTGTTGCATGGGGAAAAATGTGAAAAAGGCCCAAGAAAATTGATGTGCCCCAGATTGAAGTAACCAGGTCTCACTTATTGGGTGATGGATACTTGGCAGTGGCATCTCAGACAACTTAAGAAGCAGAGAATGAGAAGGCACTAGAGGTCAGGCATCTTTTGGGAAACCTTCATGTTTCATTGGCCTAATTGATTAACCTTACTTATTCTTAAACTAATTCCTATTGTCATGGAAATGTCAAGAGCTGAAGGGGTGGTAGTGGATGGGCACCTGTGTACTCTGCATCTACTCATGGAACATAGAGTGGTGTCAACACTTCTGCCCAAATAATAAATTAAGTCACTTAGGTATTTCACATATAGATGATTACCACTGTTCAATATTATTTTGATACAGTGGCATAAAAAAATAGTTTCTTTTCATCCTCACACTTATCATTCCATGGTGTCATCTTCATCCTACAGGTTGAAGTCACTTAGGATGGCCAAATGGCAGTAGCAGTTCTAAGCCTCAACATGAACTTCATTGGTCTACAAAGAGAGAAATTGGTTTCTAGTAGTTCTCCCAAAAAGTGAGTTATATTCTTTGCCACAAATCTCCACAAAATTCTCAAAATTTAGTACTTTATATTATAGTAACATTGAAGGAAAATAGAATTTAAAAGATAGCATAACCCCAACCATCATACCTTATTCAAGCATTTTCAATTTTGTATACTGCTTTCCAGTTTTGTTCTCTGGTTATATTCCAACGTTTATTACCTAGTAACTAGTACCACTTCATTTTCATTTAGTTTGTTTTTACACACATACACATACACACACACACACACTAATGTATATTGGTCACAATTATAATTTTTTGTTTCTGTTAAGCTTTTCTGTTGTATATTAAATTCCCCAAAGAAGGATGACCATTAAAAAATATTGGCACATTTAATTTTTATAGATAAGTAGACATAAAGGTAAATAAATAGATCAATCTATATATATAGATAGATAGATAGGAGATAATAAGTGCTTGATTCAAAAGAGTTTTATTAATTTCTAGCTCCTTTTGATATCAGTTTCTATAATCACTTCAAGAAGAGAAAGAAAAATTGTATGTGTGTGTTCCCTATATTGTGTGCTAAGAGATTATCAATTATCTGTTGGTTAACTTCGCTAACCAAGAGATAACTTAAAGAAGTTTTAAATTGCATCTTCAATAGTAAAGGTTGACATTGTAGAGTCTCAATACATGTTTTTTATGAGAATAGATTTTTTAGGTTTGTTCGTATACTATTTATTTATTTTTATTATTATTATTATTTTTTCGCGGTACGCGGGCCTGTCACTGCTGTGACCTCTCCCGCCGCGGAGCGCAGGCTCAGCAGCCATGGCTCACAGGCCTAGCCGCTCTACGGCATGTGGGATCTTCCCGGAATAGGGCACAAACCCGTGTCCCCTGCATCGGCAGGCGGACTCTCAACCACTGCGCCACCAGGGAAGCCCTATATTTTATCTTAAGTAATTTTCCTTGCATCAAAGTCTTGTAACTCAAAAGTTCATGCTTTATGAGATATCTGGCTAATGTTGAAAGGTCAATTGTAGAACCAGTAATCTAGGATGATAGAAATAATCTTATCCTCTCAGTTTTCTTCCTCTTCGTTAACTTGGACCCATTAACTTGGTTCTCTAGTCATAGGAATTAATAGCCAATGGATAGATTTTTCTGTGTTGATATTTTAAAAGATTGAGAAAGACTAAATGACAGCTTGACGTACATACTTTTTTCTATAGTAGATATCTAAGAAGAGATACATCATTAAAGTTTTTCTTGATGTCTGAATATCTAATGGCAATTTAATTTTTTTAACTCCAAGTCACACTTCCTGAAATGGGGATTTCTGATGCCTTACTGCCCTTAGAAAACATCAACACATATCTTAATCACTACTAAACCAAAGTCATTGTTTTCTTTGAAAAGAGAGTTTTCAAACACTGACATAATAAGTTGTTCATTCAAATGAAGTTACTTCATATTTTCCCATTGTTATAGTCTTGTTTTGGTTATTCATATGAAATCACTTTGGAATTGAATCATTTATAAAGTGATTGGAAAATACTTCTTACCATGAAAATATTCTAATAAGTAGCTCAGATGAGAGGCTAGTTGGCTTAATTGAAGGACCATTGAACACAGTTAAAATGTGGATTTTAATGTTAGTGCTACGTGACCAGAGTCAAGTCTCTTTGCTTCTCTGCAGCTTACCTTACTCATACATAAAATGAGTGGGTAGGTCTAAAACAGCGATGGGAACATGGGTTATGATTCATACAAAAAATAATGTATAGAGGTTTATTATTTTTTCATTCAAAATTAAAATATATTTATGTAGGATAATGGGGGAAATGTGTACTTTTGCTTTGTGTAGTACAAGAATGCTACTATAAAAATGTGGCATTGTGTTAGCCAATGTGTTCAATATATTTTCCGAAGACAAATGTAACAGTATCTTCCATCCCACCTACTCTTCTATAATGTTAGCTTGACACTCTTTCCGTTGAGAGATTGGGTATACATCATTTTTTCTTTAACCTAGTTGGATTTGTGTCTACTTTGGCCAATAGAGTATGGTGAAAATGACACTAGGTAATTTCAGTGGTTGGTTTATAAAAGTCAACATGGCTTTTGGAATACTTGCTTTTAGAGCCAACTAAGAAGTCCAGCTTTCCTAAGGTCTCCATGTCACATACAAAGTTCATTTGCAGACACTCTGGTTCACAAGCCCAGCTGAGATCCTAGTCAACAGCCAAACATGTGAGTCAAGATACCTCAGATATTTTTACCCCTAATCATTGAGTCTTACCAGCTGAGGTTCCAGACATCGTGAAGCAGAAATAAGCCACATCATTGTGCTAAGTCCAAATTCCTGTCCCACAGAATCCATGATCATTGTAGAGTTGTTGTCTTCTGTCACTAAGTCCTAGGGTAGGTAGTCAGGCAATACTAAGCAAATAGAAATTTTGAACTTGGAAGTAAAGTCCTATAAAATATTGCATATTGGACTTCCTTGGTGGCGCAGTGGTTAAGAATCCGCCTGCCAATGCAGGGGACACGGGTTCGAGCCCTGGTCTAGGAAGATCCCACATGCTGCGGAGCAACTAAGCCCGTGTGCCACAACTACTGAGCCTGTGCTCTAGAGCCCGAGAGCCACAACTACTCCAGCCCGCGTGCCTAGAGCCCGTGCTCCGCAACAACAGAAGCCACCGCAATGAGAAGCCCGTGCACTGCAACGAAGAGTAGCCCCAGCTCGCCACAACTAGAGAAAGCACAGCAATGAAGACCCAACACAGCCAAAAATAAATAAATAAATTTATAAAAAAAAAAAAAAAAAATGGCATATTGTATATAGTACTATACTATAGCCAACTATTCTATACTATACATAATAAAAATCTAAACCCTGTAACATTGGCTTTGGGACCAAGCAGAAGCAGTCAAAGCCTTGAGGAAACCCTTAAGGAAAGCTGGAAGGACCTTGATGGGCAAGGCTTGGAAGACTGGGAAGAAAATAATACAAAAAGCTGTAGGAAAGGAGACAGTTTATGAAGTTGCAGAAAATTTAGTAAAACTGTCACCTTGAGTAATGTGGAAATTATGAAATGTACTTAATTAACTTGATGAGATAGTGATGGATATTTCCATATGGAATAGAGAAGGTGCCATCTGCCTTCTGTAATAAAATAAGACAGAGGTGGACTAAAGAATAAACTATTCAGTTCCCAAGTATAATTTGAAGGATACATGAAGTATCCAGAACAGTCTCAGACAGCAGTGGGTTCTCAAAGAAAGGTTCTCTGGAACAAGATCAATTCCAGGATGGAAATGTAAGACCCACTGTTAAAACCTCAGAAAGACCTAAGGTGATGTCTCATAGAATGTTTCAGAGAGCCAAAACCCGTGCAAGGATCTTAAGAGCATACATTTCATTAAAGAAGCAGGGTTTTTATATTTTAAGAGCATGGTAATACTCACCCTAAGCTTATACTTTACATTTATAGCCCCAGAAGACTAGCATTTTCCCCATTTCCTAATTGTAAACTGCAAGAAATAATGGTTGTAGGCTAATGGTTAACTGAATATGAATTAAATAACTGTTTATGTCATAATTAGTTCAAATAGTATAATATTTAGTACAGTCCAGAGCACTATGCCCAGGTGTTGGGCACGCCAGTACAAAACTTCTCGTCAGGAAAGTACTCCTATCAAAGAAACTGAAGTAATTAGTACCTAGAGAAAAAAGTGACCTTGGCTTTTGGACTGGTCAAACACCACAAGAAGTGTGTCTATAAAGCCATGTACAAGAAAACAAAACAAAAAAAACAAGGGCAATTGAGAGAATGTTGCATTTTGGAACAAGTTCTGTTTGCATCATCAAAAAAAATTTTTTTCTGTAGCATATAATATTTTCCCATTGTTATGCAAAATCCTTACCTAGGGTAACTGTGCTTAACATATACAGCAGCTTATCTTATCAGGTAGTGTTCCATCTAAATCACAGTAACATTAACAGTCCTTACAAATATATGCTCCTGTGTTGTAGGGCCACACGCTGGGAGACTTTAGCAGGTCTCAGCTGTTAGGAGATCACTGTAAAATAAATGAGTTTGTTTCCATAAACACAATAGTGCTTCTTATTAAATAGCAGGGAGAGATTATTATAAAGTATAGTAAAGTAACCACAAACTGGTAGAAATTAATAAAGTGCAATTCAGAGAAGATGCTGCTTAAATATAAACGATATACAACCTAACTTTGGTTGTCCCAAAGGATGGAGCACAGAACCTTGTCGTATTTGAGCCAAGTGTTTAGACCCTGTCTGTTTATAGAAAAATAACATTTACTGCTTACTTGGGAGAGTTCCCACTGAAATAATGCTTTTCAAAGAGGGAGTGAGCCTTTCACTTTCAAATTTGAATGTGAAATTAGAAGCTTCTATACATTTTATACAACTGCCAGAAAATCGCAATTGTCTCTATTGCGATTTTCCAAGGAAATCTAGTTTTTGTCCCCTGGACATAGAAGCATTGTAAAACTGTCAGACAGGAAGCCCTCCCTTGAGGAAAGAGACATTTACAGTACAACCGAGCAGCTGTTGCAGGAATCTCCCAGCAGTAATATTTATAGTACTCCATTTCAGGTACTGTCAGTGCCACTCATACTGCAAATTCAGTGCCACCACCGTTATTGAATCTAATGGTCAACTGAATCTGAATTAAATTGCTGTTTTTGTCATAATAGGACCAAATAGTATAACATACTCATCTACTCGGGGCAAGGGCAGCCTACTCAGAGCAACAGTGCTGAAAACATGTTGTCTCTTAGGAAGATGTGTTATTTGTGTTTCTGACCACACTCAGAATGTTGCTTTCCCCTGAGATGTGGGACGTGGCATCACCTTGCCCTGGGAGATGAGGAATGTCACTCTGGGCATGAGAAGTTCAAATGCCCCAGCTGTTAAGCCTTTGAAATGCAGGCACTTTCTACTTGCATTATATGTTGTTAAAGTGCATGATGATGCAAAAGTCACATGTGCAAAAGTTAAACAGATAAATAAGTGCAAGCTCTTGACTCACTGAGATGTGATGCCAGTCTAGATAGAATGCATGTATCTGGAGATGGATTAGCAAACTGCCGGCTAATTGAAATCCACTGTGACACTTTACAATCCACTTTACAATCACAAAGCTAGTTCTTAACAAGATTTATGTTGGAATCCTGACCTCTTGAACCTTGATACTATGTTATGCTAAGTCCAGGCTTCAACCTATTCCCTCTCCTTCCTATACCTCTCCATGGTTTCATGGTCACATTACTTTCAACATCCATTTTTGTCTCTCATGTGTCTCATGCTTATTTCTCTCTCTCTCTCCCTCCCTCCCTCCCTCCCTCCCTCCCTCCCTCCCTCTCTTTCTCTCTCCCCCTCCCCACCACCCCTTCCTCTCCCTCCATCTCTCATACTGAACCAAACATAAAAGAATAAATATCACCGGTTTATTTTTTTTAGGCTGTGCATTCATTGCCCCCCCAAAATTCTAATAATCACCGTTTTTTTCCAATGTCATTTCTCAAAACTGATTTTGCCATTACTTCCATCTTTCTAAGGGAACCATGTCCTCCTCTCATGCATTGTGTAAAGGAAAAAAGGTATAATATATGTTACAAGGAGAAAAAATTTGAGATTCCAAACAATAAGCTGTAACATTAGTAAAAAAAAAAAAAAAGGACGAGGGAGTGTGGAAACTAGCAGAGGTTGGCCAAATATAGTGGATACTAAGGAGAAAGAAACAATCTACCATCTGGTATCTTCCACCACCATCTTTTCCTTGAAGAAAGCACATTTGATATCACAAAATACTAGATAAATAATCTTAGATAAAAGGTTGGCCTTTAAAAAGACAATTTATATATTTGAAGAGTCAGCCTCTTTATCATACTGTCAGCAATGTTATGACCATTCAAGCCATGACTAAAGTTTATTTCTTTTAGGTCTGTGAAGCTTTGCCCAAATTTCTCTAGACAGGATAAATAGAGGAAGTATGGTGAAGTATGAAAAACATAGATTTTATTGCTAAACAAATTTTGGCTCTCATCTTAGCTCTGTGACCTCTGGTAAATTAATATTTTAGAGTTTCAGTTTGCTGACTTTCCAAATTTTTAAAAGGAATGCAAGTGAAATAAGAATTGTGAAGTACAGTCCATGCCCAGCACGTGTGAAGGGTTCTGTAAATGTATGTTCTTTCCCTGTTCTTCTATTCTACACTCTCAGCAGAGCATATGTAACTTGCACACTGCCCATCCTATTGAGATTCAGTAGAGATCTTTGTGTCCTCTTGGAATCCAGGCTCTCTGCTCCCTTCCCGAGAATGTGACCTTAATAGCAACAATAACTAACATTTACCAGATGAATTGTCTATGTGCATGAGTGTGTGTATGTGTGTCAGACATGGTACTAAACCTTTTTTGTGTATTTTATTTAAACTTTTCAATATCCCTCAAAGTAGATACTATTAAAATTCCTAGATGGGGAAATTGTGGGTCCAGAGGTTACATAATGTTGCTCAGGTCACAAATTAATGAGGGGAGTAGCCAAAACGTGGATCTTGCAGTATGATCCCAGTACCCATATGTTAATCACATCACTTCACTGCTTTTTACACTGCACAGGTGTAATTCATCTTTGACAATCAAAGTTACTAAGAGGCATAATAAAAACAGAGGTCGTGCATGATCCCAGGAAACAGAAATAATGCTAGATGAGTGTTCCTGCTAACTTACTTGCAGAGTAATTCTGCTATAGTTGGCACGCAAAGAGTTATTTTTTTGCATCTTGCTGAACTCTGAATGCAGCTAACCTAAGATTACCTGATTGATGGTGGAGACACAGTTTTATGTGCAGAAAGAAAGAATATGGAAGCTTGTGGCATCTCATCAACTCTCTAATTTCCTACATTACGCAACACAAAGTGGTTAGACTGAAAAGGCACTTTACCATTCAGTGGAGAGAAAGCTGCTTGATTTTATTTCCAGGGAAATTAGCCCCTTCTTACTCCCTTTTTGTCTTTAGAAAATAGAAGGGGAGGAAAGCACTACATTGATAGGCTTTGTAAGAAGTCTCTGGCCCAAGAGAAAACAAGAACTAAATTTAAATCCTATATAATATGACAGGTCTTGTACCAGTTTTAACAGAAACAACAACTATCATTCAACAAGTATGTGTGCTGTGACAGGCTTGGAATCAACACTCACCTGCACCATCTCACTCATCTGTCACTACCCACTACTGAGATGTTTGTGATTACCTTTATTTTCACAGGAGGAAATGGAGGCACAATAATTAAATAAGTGCCCAAAGTCGAGGATTAGTGTTGAAAATGAGATTTGTAGCCAGACAATTTAACGCTATTGTCTGTGCTATTAACCCCTTTATCCCACCAACAGAAAAGTGTGACCAGAATGGGGGGCGGAAGCAGAGAGGGGCATCACCATTCTCAGAGAGTGGAAACTTTGGAGGTCAGAGTTGGAGCAAGAGAGTATCAACCAGTGGTTTACAGTCTCCCCAAATGGATTAGGGACCTTTGACTGATTTTTGTTTTAGATAAGGAAGCCTTTCATAACATATAGTACTTATTAAATTGAAGTACATTAATACAATAATATTAGAACAATTCAAAATGGCTTAGTTGTGAGGTAGTAAACACCAATTCTCAGACATTTTCTCAATAGTGGATGACCCTGGTCTGTTCCAAATATCAGTATTATTACCCCCTAGCACCCTTCAATAATCTTAGCCCATTCAGGAAGCTATAATGTGATGCCATAGACTGAGTGAGTTACAAACTGTAGAAATTTATTGCTCACAGTTCTAGAGACTGGGAAGTCCATGGTCAAGGTACTTGCAGACTTGGTGTTACGGTGAGGCATGCTTCCTGCTTCATAGACACAGTCTTCTTGCCATGTCCTAACATTATAGAAGGGACAAGGGAGCTCTCTGGAGTCTCCTTTATAAGGGCACTAATCTCATTCTTGAGGTCTCCACACTCATGACCTAATCATCTCCCAAAGGCCCCACTTCCAAATACACCACTTGGGGGATTATGTTTCAATACATGAATTTGGGATGGGGAGGACACATTCAGTCTGCAGTATTCTGCATAAACAAATACTCCTAACTACTTCTCTCATTCCTAGAGAAGACACTTTCCTAGTGAAACTTAGTGTTACTTGGCTAGAAAATCTGAGTTCCTGGAATCAGAAAGCTTCTCCCTCATCAGCTGTGATATTGTGATTTACAATGAGAAATATATATATTTGTCTTTGCCCCTTTTTCTGGCACAAAGCTCCTAGAACCCTTGGAATTTCCGGTGATGAGAGCTGACAGCAATAAAGGTGTCTTTTGTAGTGTCAGTGAGTTGACTTCTGGAAAGTACCAAAGGATGAGGACTGTCAGCCAGTGAAGCCAACACTGTGATTAGAAGGTTGGAAGTTGCAGTCCCAGCCAGGTTTAGGGGAGCAGAGAGGAGCTAGATAATAAGCTCAGTTGCCAATGGCCAGTGATTTAATCAATCGTGCTGCTTCCATGCCCTCTCTGAGCACGCCACTCTTCCTGAATCTTTGTTTTTTATGACAAAGGAAGGGGTTAGTGAGCTTCCAGGTTGGTGAACACGTGGAGATTCAGGAAGAGTGGCGTGCTCAGAGAGGGCATGGAAGCTCAGAGCGCCTCTTCCCACATACCTTGCCCTGTGCATCTCTTCCTCTGGCTGTTCCTGAGTTATATATACCCTTTTATAATAAACTGATAATCTAGTGAGTAAATAAACATTCTGAGTTCTATGAGCTGCTCTAGCAAATTAATTAACCCAAGGAGGGAGTGGTGGAAACCTTCAATCTACAACTAATTGGTCAGAAGCCCAGTGACAACCTGGACTTGCAAAGGGCATCTGAAGCGGGTGGGGGTGGTGTTGTAGAACTGAGCCCTTAACCTATGGAACCTGATGCTCCTTCCAGGTAGATTGTGTCAGGATTGAGCTGAATTGTAGGACACTGAGCTGGTGCTGGAAAATAGCTTGGTGTGGAGAAAAACCCACACATTGCAAGTGTTTTCACAATTGTATCAGCTAATCCTTTCCCTCGTTCTATTTCTAACCCATGTTTTAGGACTTGGGGCAAGTCTCACCTTCTTCAGTCTTTCCTCACCAAGCTTCCTCACCAACATCTTCGAGCTTCACAAGGATCTCATTTCACCCTTATGGAAACATTTATTGCCATTTTTAGTGTTCTGGGTGGTTTGGTTCTGTCATACTGATGAAACTATAAACCATAGAGAACAAGAGGTATGGACAGATTAGTGCAGTGGTTTCCAAACTTCTTTTCAAGCACAAAAGGGTACAGAATTCTGATATAGATGGTAGCAGGGATGCTCTGGTGGCTGTGAAAGTGCCGGCTTCCGAAACTGTTTCTCCAGTTTCCCTGCCCTTTCCCATTCTCTCTCCAAGAAACTAATGAGCAGGCAACTCATAATCAGGACTGAATTCAAACTCAAACATACTGGGTAACTACAGACAAGTCCTCATTTATCTGGGCCTCTGTCCTTTATCTTTGTAGTAGGAATTACATACTAAACTCAAGGGTTAAATTAAGGCTTCAAGGAGAAATGTTTCACTTTTCTTCTTTTAGTTTTTCACTCGCCCTTCTCCAGCCTGTTTTTTTTTTCCTTTCTCCCATTCTTCCTACCCACCTTCTTCTATAATATCTTTCATAATGCAGTGTCCATGGTAAGCCCCCCCATACATTTCTTCATTTATCGTTTCATTTCCTGAATAGCGAAGATTCATTTTGAATATATTATAATTACAGGTATATGTAGGATGAGGTGTGCTAAGAAAATAACAGCCACCATGTTGGTGATGCTGGACATATATTTATAGAGCAATTTTTTATGTACGGAAATAGAGTTTGCATATTCATGGAGTATGTTTTCCATTCCACGATACCACATTAGGCTATATATTACATCTCCTGGCCTGCTTGATATTCATTGCTAATAAAGTCTCATAGAAATAAAGCTATGTGGTAATAGAATGGCAGGTTTTTATTACAGAGATGTTTCTATTATGCTAATTTATCATTTAGATGATTTACGCTAATAAGTGTAATTTCTTAGTATAAACAAAACTATAGTCAAATTTCAAAATGATTCTACCTCTGGCTGGCACATTTACATACCTCACAGTTTTATTAAATATATTCTGTGGCAATAAAACACATTTTTTACATAACAATCACCTCCGGCTTCTCCATGGAGAATTCGATGGCATAAAACAGCTGCACATCTGTAATTGTTTTGCCACCTGTTCTGTGGAAGTGAAGATTCTGTTCTCTACAGTGGTTATTAGATGGTGTTTTGCTTACATTTCAAGGTCATGAATTCCTCTACCTTCATCTTTTTATACCCTTCGAAGTAGGAAGTGGGGTGGGTGATGTTTGATGGAGTTGATTTTCCAAGGTTTGATTAGATTAGAAATTTTCCAGGAGAAAGGAATTAAATAGGGATTTGTTCAAAATCAGCCAGATGACCAGACAAGAGGAGACACCCACCATCTGTGATGAGCTTTAATTTCTCATTTCCAAAGGGCAGTTATTTTAGTTTTATTTCTATTCAGAAAAGTAAACAAAGTGATGTGAGTTCAAAAGAAACAGAGGCCTTTCATTCAGAGAAAAAAATATGAGGATGACAATATCGTTTAATGGTTGGTCTCTGTCAAACATGCATACACGCATGTTCACACAGAAATTACCTCTCTTATTCTGTGAATTTTAATTGTATAATATTAAAGCAAATTAATCATTCTAAATTAAGTAAAATCTTATGGGTGATTTATTTTGACCTCATTCTGAGCAAATGCCACTAAATTTGTCAAATCACCAAAGTACTAGAATCTGCCTGTTGTAAGATTAATATAGCTGACCCATGTGTTTGTACCAACAACACTACTTTGGGGTGTCTTAAAGTGACATTAGTGTAGTCACTCACTATGCTGAGACATGGTATTGAGTGGTAGCGAGAGATGACAGATGATATGAGGAGAGGAATTTCTAATGTTTAAAAATTCTTAAAATTTTCCTATACAACATTCCATACATGTACAGTCCTTGGAAATTTCATTTTTAGTTCTTAGTTTATCTCATGGCTTAGGTCATGATCTTGTTTATTCAAGGTGTAGTTATGCATAGGACAGACTACATATAATATACATTCAATGTAACTGTCCTTCTGTAAATATTTATTTAAAAATGAAGGAGCCGGGGTAGAAAAGAGGGGATTGACTTGAGACTCTTTTCTTTTTTTTTTTAATTTTATTTTTAGTCTACAGAAGCAACATAAAACTGGCAAAAATGTAGGCAAGGATGTGTCTCAAGTTTCTCCCTAGATTGATCCATGGATAACTGTGCAACTAGTAGTTATCAGAAATGAAGGGATAGGAACAGTTTTAGGGAGAAGAGAAGAAGATGAATCCAATTTCAGCTGCACTAAGTTTGGAGTTTCTTGCAGAGACTTTTTTTTTTTTTAACATCTTTATTGGAGTATAATTGCTTTACAGTGTTGTGTTAGTTTCTGCTGTATAACAAAGTGAATCAGCTATATGCATACGTATATCCCCATATCCCCTCCCTCTTGCGTCTCCCTCCAACCTCCTTATCCCACCCCTCTAGGTGGTCGCAAGGCACTGAGCTGATCTCCCTGTGTCATGCAGCTGCTTCCCACTAGCTAGCTATTTTACATTTGGTAGTGTATATATGTCCATGCTACTCTCTTACTTTGTCCCAGCTTACCCTTCCCCCTCCCCATGTCCTCAAGTCCATTCTCTACGTCTGTGTCTTTATTCCTGTCCTGCCCCATCAGAACCATTTTTTCTTTAGATTCCATATATATGTGTTAGCATACGGTATTTGCTTTTCTCTTTCTGACTTCCTTCACTCTGTATGACACACTCTAGGTCCATCCACCTCACTATAAATAACTCAATTTCGTTTCTTTATATGGCTGAGTAATATTCCATTGTATATGTGTGCCACATCTTCTTTATCCATTCATCTGTCGATGGACACTTAGGTTGCTTCCATGTCCTAGCTATTGTAAATAGAGCTGCAGTGAACATTGTGATACATGACTCTTTTTGAATTATGGTTTTCTCATGGTATATGCCCAGTACTGGGATTGCTGGGTCATATGGTAATTCTATTTTTACTTTTTTAAGGAACCTCCATACTGTTCTCCATAGTGGCTGTACCAATTGACATTCCCACCAACAGTGCAAGAGGGTTCCCTTTTCTCCACACTGTCTCCAGCATTTACTGTTTGTAGATGTTTTGATGATGGCCATCCTGACTGGTGTGAGGTGATATCTCATTGTAGGTTTGATTTGCATTTCTCTAATGATTGGTGATGTTGAGCATCTTTTCATGTGTTTGTTGGCAATCTGTATGTCTTCTTTGGAGAAATGTCTGTTTAGGTCTTCTGCCCATTTTTGGATTGGGTTGTTTGTTTTTTTGATATTGAGCTGCTTTTGTATATTTTGGAGATTAATCCTTTGTTAGCTGCTTTGTTGGCAAATATTTCCTCCCATTCTGAGGGTTGTCTTTTTGTCTTATTTATGGTTTCCTTTGCTGTGCAAAAGCTTTTAAGTTTCATTAGGTCCCATTTGTTTATTTTTGTTTTTATTTCTATTTCTCTAGGAGGTTGGTCAAAAAGGACCTTGCTATGATTTATGTCATAGAGTGTTCTGCCTATGTTTTCCTCTAAGAGTTTTATAGTGTCTGGCCTTACAATTAGGTCTTTAATCCATTTTGAGTTTATTTTTGTGTATGGTGTTAGGAAGTGTTCTAACTTCATTCTTTTACATGTAGCTGTCCAGTTTTCCCAGCACCACTTATTGAAGAGGCTGTCTTTTCTCACTGTATACTCTTGCCTCCTTTATCAAAAACAAGGTGACCATGTGTGCGTGGATTTATCTCTAGGCCTTCGATCCTGTTCCATTGATCTGTATTTCTGTTTTTTTGCCAGTACCATACTGTCTTGATTACTGTAGCTTTGTAGTATAGTGTGAAGTCAGGGAGTCTGATTCGTCCAGCTCCATTTTTCTTTCTCAAGATTGCTTTGGCTCTTCAGGGTCTTTTGTGTTTTCATAAAAATTGTGCAATTTTTTGTTCTAGCTCTGTGAAAAATGCCATTGGTAGTTTGGTAGGGATTGCACTGAATCTGTAGATTGCTTTGGGTAGTATAGTCATTTTCACAAAGTTGATTCTTCCAATCCAAGAACATGGTATATCTCTCCATCTGTTTGCATCATCTTTAATTTCTTTCATCAGTGTCTTATAGTTTTTTGTATGCAGGTCTTTTGTCTCCTTAGGTAGGTTTATTCCAAAGTATTTTATTATTTTTGTTGCAATAGTAAATGGGAGTGTTTCCTTAATTTCTCTTAGATTCTTCATCATTAGTGTATAGGAATGCAAGAGATTTCTGTGCATTCATTTTGTATCGTGCTACTCTACCAAATTCATTGATTAGCTCTAGTGGTTTTCTGGTAGCATCTTTAGGATTCTCTGTGTATAGTATCATGTCATCTGCAAATATTGATAGTTTTACTTCTTCTTTTCCAATTTGGATTCCTTTTATTTCTTTTTCTTCTCTGATTGTCGTGGCTAAAACTTCCAAAACTATGTTGAATAATAGTGGTGAGAGTGGCAGCATTGTCTTGTTTCTTGCAGAGACTTCTTGATCTAGGGCTGGTGTGCTTTGCATTATATGCAGCACTGTGCTAGATCCCTGGTTCTCTGCTTGGAGCAATTTTGCCCCCCAAGGAACATTCTGCAAAGTTTGAAGACATTTTTGGTTGTTAAACTGGAGAGTGAGGGGAGGGACTGTTACTAGCATCCAGTAGATTTCAGGAATGCTGCTAAGGACAGAACACCCAATGCACAGGACACAACAGTTATTCAGCCCAAAATGTCAGTAGTGTCAAGGTTGAGAAACTGTTTACTAGATAGTGGAGGAAGCTTGCATGGAGGAGCTTATGTGTTTATACACACAGAACTACAATCCAATAAGGGGGAAACAAAAATGCCCATAATGAAAAAAATGAGGAGAATAAACATTATAGGAGCTCAGAGATCACATGAGGAAGATAGAAACAGCAAAACACATCAGTGCGTTTGCAGGAACATGGTGATGTAGAAATATTATCCTCAGTTACATCATCCTTTGTTACATGTAAAGTAACAAAGACTTAAGAAGTAACGTTTCCAAGTTTACTCAGCTACTTAGTAAGCAGCAGAGGAAAATTACAAACTTACTTCTCTTTGACTCCATAGTCAGTTCACTGTTCTGTCTACCATACTAAGAACTAAAAGCTATTACAGTGAGTGATAAATGATCTTTGCAGCAATGACTGAGGGCTTCCTGCCATCCTTGAATGCTTAATGTTGAACACTTTGCTGGGCTGATCTGCAGCCCATATTTAGGGATCAGCAGAGTACGGCTGTAAATATTATATTTGTAACAATGCTTCTAGCCTTCCACATATTTGCTAGTAAATACCAGGAGCAAATTCCTGAGATGGGTGAGATCAAACACAGTCAAAAGCATGCAGCATCCTTTAAAAAAAATTGAAATTTCTTAAAGAAACATAAATCGGAGTATCCATTCTTTGCTTTGATTATTGTTTTGCATAGCTTTTACAAACCCCTGGAAATGATTTTGAGAATTACCCTTATTATGCTGAAGTTATGTATTGGAGCTATATTTTGGATCAGAAAATGAGTACATAGCTATATGGCAATATGTGACCATATAATACAATAAGACCTCCAAACATCAAGAGGCAAGAACTGGATTCAGCCCCCTGCTTAACAAATATATTAGCTGTGTGACTTTTGTCTAGTCATTTATTCTTTTTATTTTTTTTATTAATTTATTTGTTTTATCTTTGGCTGCATTGGGTCTTCGTTGCCGTGCACTGGCTTTCTCTAGTTGCAGAGAGTGGGGGCTACTCTTCGTTGTGGTGCATGGGCTTCTCATTGCGGTGGCTTCTCTTGTTGCAGAGCACAGGCTCTAGACACACAGGCTTCAGTAGTTGTGGCTCACGGGCTCTAGAGCGCAGGCTCAGTAGTTGTGGCACATGGGCTTATTTGCTGCATGGCATGTGGGATCTTCCTGGTTCAGGGCTCGAACCCATGTCCGCTGCGCTGGCAGGCAGATTCTTAACCACTGTGCCACCAGGGAAGCCCCATCTATTCTTTTCAATTAAACTTTTTAAACAGTCATTGGTAGCTCTAATTAGAACTGATTCTATGATACTTAGAACTTAAAAGCACATTGTCCCTACCTGGCACTTTATAAAAACCTAACAGTACTCATCCCTGCATTCAACATATGTTTCTTGCAAACCTACTCTTTGAATTGCAGAGAGGGGTAAATACGAAGCGTAAAGACTTGATTCCTGCTCAGAAAAGAAAAACACTCAAAATCTATTATGAAAAATAGTAGACTTATTGCTAGTAGATAGGTTCAGACACAGTACTTCGATTTGGGGGATCAAAACAAGAGTGATTAATTAATGGGCTGGCATTTGAATGAGAATGTGGAACGCTCGGCACCGCCATCAAAGATATAAAGCTGTTTACGCTTTTTAAAAAAATTTTTTATTGCAAGTAACAGAGGTCCGCTTCTCTGGAATAGGTTAGACCTTCTGTATGTTTATTCCCAAAAGATTAGCATTGTGCCCTTGTGAAAAAAAAAATGCTGGCTTACTTATCTGCTATCACTCTGACTGAATGCTTGGCACAGAGTGAGACTTTGTATACTGTTTCACAAATAATTATGAAGCATTCCATCTAGTACTTCATTGGAACTAGGTTCTGGATAGTTTTCAAATGGATGAAAAAAATAAATCTTGATTATTAACCAACATAGTTTTATAATAAATGTATCCGGTTAAGAGAAGGTTTTGGAGTGAGTTTAGATTAACCATGTTTATATATATACACAGGTGTTAAAAAAATCAAGAGCAAAAAAAATCCACAATTTAGGTTCTGTTTGTATGAGTCATATTGAGATTCCTTTAGGGTTACATAATTTACTGGGCTAACTTCTGTGCAGCACAAGTGGTAATTCTAAGGCTCAAATTACCTTATAATATGAATTGATGCAAACTAGAAAACCCCCATGACAGTGTGTCTTCCCCACTTTACCTCCGAATTTGTTGTGTTCAATCTAACGGTCATATGGACTGATCTGCATCTCTGCAAAGGTTCAGAGCATTGCTGGAAAGACAGCTGACAATGAAAATACCTCTTAAAAGGGGATCCATAGCTCCTTGGAGAAATAGCTGACTCTTGGGCTGGGGTAGGAAACATACAACATGAGCCTGGAGCATCTTCTAGTGCCAGAAATAAGGAAGTGCCAAAAAAAAAAGTGGAGATGCACCAAAAAAAGACACAGGAGCCAACAGAAAGGGTTTCTAATGGTCAAAGCCAGAAGAATTCGAGAAGGAAATAAAGTATTATTGGGTTATTAACCAAGGTATAAAATAAATATCTATGAGTTTATGCTGATATAAATAAATGCTTAAATAAATAAACTGACAAAGATAGACAAATCTCTCATGAAGATAATTCAGGTAAGTTACATAGACATTCTACTCTAATGAATTGAAACATTACTCCCCACTCCTTAAGTGTGGGCTGTGCGTAGTAACTTCCTTCCAAATAGTACACAAAAGAAAGGGGGAAAAAGAGTAACTCTACACTGGAGAAATCTGGCAAATTCTACCTCAGCTACGTGATTAAGATTCACATGAGGGGTCTTCCCTGGCAATCCAGTGGTTAGGACTCCACACTTTCACTGTAGGGGGCAAGGGTTCAATCCCTGGTTAGGGAACTAGGATCTGACGTGCCATGCGGCACGGCCAAAAAAACAAAGAACAGCTTCACATTAACAGTGATAAGTCATGTTGATGGTATAATAGTATATACCCTTGATAGGTTCTGATAAAAATTACATTTTTCCTCTGTGGTCTTCCCACCAAAAACACAGGGCCCCTACACCTCCACTCAGTCTAATCATGATACAAACATCAGACTAATTCCAGTGGAGGGACAGTCTGCAAAATACCTACAATACTTCTTAAAACTGTCAAGATCATCAAAAACAAGGAAAGTATGAGAAATTGTCACAGCAGGAGAAGCCCAAGGAGACGATTATCACAGTAAGAGATTTCATCCTAAATGGGATCCTGGAACAGAGAAAGGGCATTAGGTAAAAATTAGGGGAATCAGAAAAAAAAGTATTAATAGTGTGTCAGTATTGATTCATTACTTATAATAAACATATCATACATAAACATAGCGTAAGGTAAAATAATAATAGGGAAATTGGCACAGAGTATATGGGAACTCTCTGCAACTTTTCTGTAAGTGTCATACTGCTCTTAAATTTAAAAGTTTATTTTTAAAAGAGGAAGCCCATAAACAACTAAAAAGTATTTACTGGAGTCCCCCATCTTCTCCTGACTCAAAGGTCCATTTCTATTTCTAATTAATGCATTTGGTTCTGCAGGTTCTTTACCCGGACTCACATCTGTTTGTTTATCTCCTGTAGTTTTCTTCCTTCACTCTGGGTCTCCTGCCACTGAACACACTTTACTTTGCACGGTGGGTCTGATGTTTGTGGGCTGATGCCCTGTTTTCCTGATATCTCCCTTGCACTTACTGGGTTCAGCCTACACACTCTCCCTTTAACCCTGACATGTTCTTGAACCTCATACTACTCATGCCACCTTACGAATTTATTGATGAGTAGCTGAAGTTTCATACATTTTTGATTGGGGACACAGAAAAAAAATATTAAACTATCTCTTCTGCTGCTTCTTTTATGTCATTTTAAAAACTGGGAAAGAAAATAATGTTCAAGGCACTAACTTCCATAATTCTCATGCCGAACACTTTTTCCTAAAAGCTGCTTCCTCAAAGATAAAGCCCTTAGCTTAGTTATTTCATCATATTGAAATAAACAGAGAACCAAAATCTTAAAATGCTATACTTAAAACATTATCAATTTTTTAATAGTTAAAACAGGACCTCTTTGAAAATGTTTAAAGCTATATACTTATCTGTGCTTCCTGGAGAATCTTCCCGCTCAGCTTTTTCTCATGCATTAGAAAGAGGAAATATGGGAGTCCCCTGGCAGTCCAGTGGTTAGGACTCCACACTTTCACTGCTGAGGGCCCAGGTTCAATCCCTGGTCTGGGAACTAAGATCCTGCAAGCCACATGGCATGGCTAATAAATAAATAAATAAATGTTCAGAAACATGATTTTATATTTTTAAAAAACAAAAGAGGAGATACACTTACTGGACAAAATAGTATGCATGTGAGTACAGTTATGATCAGGAGAAACAGAAACCCAACTCAAAGAGTATAAGAAAGGAAGGAAGTTTATTGTAGAATGAGCTGAACATAAAAATTGGCTGTAGGTCTACCATCACTCAGAAATTCACATGATACCATCTGAACACTTTCTATCAGACTACTATCTTGTCTTCTTTTCTGTTGGTTTCCATTCTAGGTTGGGTCCTACTTGGTATCTGCAGTGATAGTGATCAACTACTCTAAACATAGAGTGGCCTTATTAATATCTAACAATTCAAAAAGAAAGCATGCATTTTTGATGAAACTAATAAAAGAGACTAACAATAAAAGAACTAATAATAAGAGAGGACTCTTACTGCCTCAGTCTGGATTGTTTGCTCATTTCAGTATTAATTATAAGAAAATAGATAAGTGTGACCAGTCACTCCAGATTTCTGTGACTGTCCCAATTTTAGCATTGAAAGTCCGACGCCCTGGGCCTTGGTCACATATCCACCTCACAATGGAGACTGGATGATAGAACAGCACCACTTGAAACACAAGAAGCAGAGGGGTTCCCCCAAAATAATTCTCTCAAAAAAAGTTAATATATGTAAAGTACTTTGAACAATGCCTAGGATGACATAGTAAACGCTCAATAAATACTAGTATACACACTTGTTCCCCCAAATTCATCAAATATGAGATGAAAATCTGTAAAATCAATGATTTTTTACTTACCTCTAAGAAAGAATAATATGCTACAATTTTAACTTTGACATACCATCAATTGTAACACATTTGGATTTCAGTAATATTAACATATGAATAATTTGTGCTATTAGATTTGTAAAAGTTAAATGTGTATCCTTATACATATCCCTACCACAAAGGACTGACATATATATAGTTCTTCCTCTGTAATATACATATTTTAATTCTTAATCATTCATATTTTCATTATATTTTAAATATGTTTCCAGAAATTATAAGACATATATCTAAAACTGAGTAAAATCTTTTAAAAACATAAATGATTTATGTCCTTCAACTTCTTAAAGCGCTTCCAGGCTTTACTACCACACTTTGAATTAGACTGATCGCTTAAAAATAGCTCACCAGGGTCTTCACGGTTTGGGCCACACTTATTTGATTTCCTCTTTCCAACACAAGACATAGATTCCTTCCTAGGGCTTTTGCACTTGTGTTTTCTCTGCCGAGGATGCTTATGTCTATTTCCTTCTGCCTTTTAGGTGACAGTCACCTTCTTAATAAGGTATTTCTTAATCACCCAAACTAAGACCCTTCAGCCCATCCTGAAGTGACACCCCCACCCCATCCTGATCATCCTCTGTGGACCAACATTCATCTACTGCTATTAACCTCACAATGCTCATCAACACATTAAACTACGTTATTCATTTTCCTCTTTCCCTATTGTCTCTTGCACTCTAGAAAATACTCTTTATGAGACTAGGAGTAACACCCATGCCTAGCACTAGTGCCTAGCACTAGTTTAATGTTAATCAACTAGCGTTGACTAAATGAGCTAATCGACTTTTAAAAAAAATAATGTGTGGTAATGACTTGTGAACCAAAGGACCAGATGTCCAGAATGAGGAGATTAGAAAGCAGCAAGTCCTTTTAGAATGATGACTTCACTAGGCTTGTTTCTCCCAACTGTGTTGCATCTTATATTCATTCCTGCTGAGAGTAAAAACAATATGTGTATTAGAAAGAATGAAATTTTGTAAAAAGGTTAAGAAGAAGAAAGAAGATGTAATATTATTTGCAACTTCCTCAGTTGATGAAAGAAAGGCCCTGGAAGGCCTTCTAATGTTATTTGGTTTATATTGTTTTACTGTTGTTTTTGGCCAGACCGTTGAAAACAAAATAGATAACAATACATATCACAAGTGCGCTTGGCTATGAGAACGTGATGAATTCACTTACATCTGGAAAGTCTATCAGACTTCCAGAGTTCCCTCAGCAAAATGTGGGAAGCTTTCCAAATTTGCAATCATGTGGAATTCCAAATTTGCAATTGCTTTTGCCATCAACATTTAGATACATTTCCATGGGGATTTAGAGTTACTCCTGAAAAATTAGTTCCTCTGCTGGTAAGCACCAGGCTAAGCAAATAAATATAAAACAAGTGGACAAATAAAAGGCACACATACGTGAGAAAAGAGGGTAGTGATTTCAATATCTATCTAAAAGAAAGGCAGGAAGGAAAGGAGGGAGGGAGGAAGGAAGGAAGAGAATAAAGAAAAAGAAAACTGGAAGAAAAGAGAAAAAAAGAAAAAGAAGGAAAAAGAAAATTAGAAAGTGACCAGCATGATTAAATTGGTAGAAACTGGAGAGGAAGCTTCTTCCTGTCAGTGAGGGCAGTCTCTGCTCCGTTCTCGGAAAGGGATTCATAGAGAAAGATACTCCTTATCTAAAATTGAAGTCCTCTTCTCTCCACAGGGCATGCAGCCCCTTTAATCTCTAAAATTCTAAAATCTTACTACCTCTCCTAAATCTTAGTAGCCCTCTCTCAAATTCAAGAACATTCTGCCTGGGACTTCCTTGGTGGTCCAGTGGTAAAGAATCTGCCTTCCAATGCAGGGGACGTGGGTTCGGTCCCTGGTCAGGGAACTAAGATCCCCCATGCTGCGGGGCAACGAGGCCTGCACGCCACAACTACTGAGCTCGCCTTGCACACCTCAACTAGGCCCAGGTGGCGCAAACTACAGAGCCCATGTGCTCTGGACCCCGTGAGCTACAACTGGAGAGAAGCCCGCACACCACAACGAAGAGCCGGCATGCTGCAAAGACCCCTGACATAGCGTAAGATAAATAAATAATTAATAAATTAATCTCTAAAAAAAAAAAAACAAAACATTCTGCCTGATAGTGAAGTAAGGAAAGCTTTTTTTTTTTAAACAGTAACAGAATCCAAAAATCCAAAAAGGAGTTTTTATATTAACTTTTTTTTTTTTTTTTTCTTTGCGGTACGCGGGCCTCTCACCGTTGTGGCCTCTCCCATTGTGGAGCACAGGCTCTGGACGCGCAGGGTCAGCAGCCATGGCTCACGGGCCCAGCCGCTCTGCGGCATGTGGGATCTTCCCGGACCGGGGCATGAACCCCTGTCCCCTGCATCGGCAGGCGGACTCTCAACCACTGCGCCACCAGGGAAGCCCTCTATATTAACTTTTGACTTGTTCTCATTATTGCTGTTCAAGTGGAATTAGAGATCGTCATATTCTCTCCTCTCCCTAACTTTAGGCATGTCCAATGTCTTATCCCCTTTCTGTATCTCACTCTAGCTTCAGGCTCTTGGCTCTGCCAAATCAATCTTGTTCCTTATCTTGCTATCCTGAATTTGGTATTTATATCAGGCATCAACACCAGCAGGCTCTTATTTTGTCCCCCGCCACAACCACCAAGGCCTTGGGTTGATTGATACATTGCAGTTGATTCATTGCAGGTCTTACATTTTCATAAGAATGCAAGTTCTTTGCCTTTTAGTTCTTTCCACACACTTAGTTCTTTCCATCCTTCCATGAATTCATCCCTTAACAGGAATGGAGTGTTTTATTATCTGTAAAATCAGGTTGGATAGAATCAGGCTTTACTTAGGTGCATTCCAGAAAACACTGGTCCTGTGATACATTTCATGAAAGTAAAAAAAATGGATGGAAGAAGGGAGAGAGAGAAAAAAAGATAAATTTATATACCGCTGAATACTGTGTACTTACTGAAATCTTCACAGGGCCCTTGATCATTGTATAAGTGCTGAGAGAGTCTACAGTGAAGAAACAGATTTAACTTTGCTTAAATATCCCTAACTTATTTGGCCACATAGTGTCCTCTGCTTCTTTATGGGAACATCTACCAATAGGCTAAGAAAGTAACATTTGTGGCAAACACTTAGGAATAATCTGGCCTGGATATGTTTATCGTCCCTTCCAACTTTGACAGCATTCCAGAGTTATAGAATTTTAATCAGTTGAGTTCTATTTACAATTTGACCCATACTGATAAATTCAGCATTTATCAATGCCGTTCCAATAAAGCCCACCTATAAATGAAGACCCTGCTACATAAGGTATAGCAGATCATAACAACTCAATCACCAAGGGAGATTAAATCTCACCAGGTCACAATAGGTGGATTTCCTTAAACAAACTAACAAAAGAACAACTTAGTTGTTCTAATATCTTATATATGACATATATAGATTGTCATCACTGACATTAATCTTTGTAATATAAACCGTGTAATTTTTTATTTTAACTCAATCAGTTTGTAATAACTTGTCAGCAAAGAGTACTTAAGTTTATATTTACATAGATTCAGTTGTGCTACACATTCATTTTAGGGTATTTCTGTAATAAAACTATTCATAAAACAAAGTAATATGTATATTTTAAGGAATAAAGTCATGCTTTTCCAAGCGGTACATTGTCAAATTATAAATCTGGTTAAAGATGTAGAACAGAAGCAATCAATTATTTCAGTATAGAAAAAATAATTTATGAATAAAAAAATACTTTCCTCTTAGCAAATATTATGAAAATCATTTAAAAATAAAGAGGTCAACACTTGACAAGGCCACAGAACATCTCAAATTTGAAACCATGGCATTAGCAGAAAAAAGTAACACACATACAGAAATACCTAATTCAGTGATGTAATTGTAACATATCTAAAGTGTGTTAACAACAAAATGATTAGTGCCTCATGATTGTATCACATCAGCTATTTAGACACTGACTACCATGTCTAAAACTTACCTGATTGAATGATTGCTAATATATAACCTCTCTCCAAACAAGCTTAAATTCAAGCCATTACTTAAAACACTGTAGCAAGGAGAGTTTCCCTAGAGCCATTTGATTCATGCTTCCTCATTTCCCCCCAGTGGTCCTTGACTCACTCAAGCTACTCAAACTTATGACAGTCTTCAATGGAGAATTCCCATCTCCCAGGTTCATAACTCATTCATATCTCTCAATTTATGAAAGTCACATTATGTTTTAACACTTCCTTTGTGAACTGAGAGATCTGACCATGCAACACTTTTCATTTATAAATCCTACTTTGACCCTTTTCTGTCTAGCATGTGCTATTAAAAAATTAGCATTTAATAGGTAAGGAAAATCTCAGGTTTATGCACAGCTGTTGATTTTCCTTAGAGCATTACTTCACAGAGCCTTTTTTCCAGGAAGATATCCTCTTAGGAAAGGCTGCCTACCAGGAGAACGACTGTAATGAAAGTAGTCAAATACTTTTAATTAAAAAAAAAATCCCAAACACCTTAAAATGTTTTCCCTCATAACCTCAATTCCTGGGAGGCTTTCATCTACTATTTCTGTATTGCTTTGACATAATTAGAAGAAAGTATCACAGATGTTTGGAAGAATTTTTTTTTAATCTGGGATGAGGTTTACCAGATGTCTAAACCCCCCTTGTGAATTATTAGCAAATTTTTAAAAATTGTTTTGGGAATATAAATCTACCTCAAGAGTCCCAGCAACTAATCGAATCCCTACTCTTTGAGTGTATATGAACTCAAATATGATTTAGTTTTGATTTATAAATAAATACCATGAGTAGATCCCATATTACTTCATTGAATCTTTAAAATATATACACCATAAACATTACACTATTGGCCTAAGATCAAAAGTGTGTGGCTTATTGGGAATAATAAATGTCAAAGTAATTTCAACCTACGAGAGTGTAAACTTTCATAAAACTTACTCATCTCTTATGATACCTTGTTGGCTAATTAGTTATGTTTGAGAAATTAATAGTTTTTATGAGAAAAGGCAAAAATACATTACTTTTAAATATCCAGATTTGAAAAAAGATTAAACAGACTGTTTTGCATAAAACAATGTAAATTAAAAACTCAATTAATTTAATCAGTTATCTGAGTGTCAGATAATTTGCCAATAAAATTTTATGTAGGCATAAACTTGCCCTGAATATGCCATTTTCCAATAGGAGATAAAAAGCTGTGTGTACCATCTGGAATTCTGGACAAGGATGGGATTTCAGTGTTTACATCAGCAATGTACTGCCAGTTTCAGAGATAAATGTTTGGGGGGGGATATAGGAAGAAGCAGATCTATAAGATTTATGCATATCACCTCATGCTCACAGTAGTAAGAGCTAAAAATTTGTTTAACACCATGAAATGACATGGGTGAGCACAAGGCCAAGATAAATTAGCATCAGTGTCCTCTTACACATTCCTGGCAAGGATCTATAGAGAAGATGGTTTGAGGATGAGAGTGGTAGAAGGAGGAGAGATGAAAATCATGAGAAGTGAATTAAGCCTGACTGAGAAACACATTACTCTGAAAGACTCCAAGATTTCAAATTGAGTTCATCAAAAATCAGATTTGTGATACTCATCAGACAAATTCTCTACTCACGCCCTCTTCATTCGTGGTCTTGTCTCTTTCAACAGCCTTTCACCTACTCTCTGCATCTGCATTTTCTCTCTCGTTGAGTTTTTCTTGAAAATGCTTTAAAAATTGGTGTTTAAAAATGTAAATCAGCCTATGTCACCCTACCCTTCTGATTTCCATGGACATAGAGAGTAGAGTCTGAACTCTTCAGATCGTCCAGAACTTCCCATGCATACTCCGAGCACGTGACACTTGTCCTACTGAAGCCTCATTCCCCAAATGAGTACACGCTTCCTCTGCTTCTTACCCTATTCTCAGTCTAACCCCATTTCACCCTGAAAGACTCAACACAAATGTTTCTGATATCCTAAAATATTACCAGACTCAAGCAGGCAAAGGTTGTCATTATTGTTTTCTCTATTTTTCCAGGGGACTTTTGAGTTTTCTTTAAAAATGCTTATTAGTCTTGCACTTAAACATGGTCAGTTGAATGCCACATTTATATTGACATCCTCTACCAAGCGGGAAAAGGGGTGGAGTGGGAGGAATTGGAGACCAGGATTGACACATATATTGATACTACATATAAAATAGACAACTAATGGGGCCATACTGTATAGCACAGGGAACTCTACCTAATGCACTGTGGTAACCTAAATGGGAGGGAAGTCCAAAAGGGAGGGGATATCTGTATGGCTGATTCATTTTGTTGTGCAGTGGAGGATAACACAACATTGTAAAGCACCATACTCCAATAAAAATTAATAAAAAGGGCAAAATTGACATCCTTATACCCTAAACAGATATGTACTCGAAGAGACAAAGAATCAGAAAAGAAAAACAGCAGACAAAAGATGATGCCTTTTGGGAAAATGAAAATCAGATGGGAGACTAGTAACTTAGCAAAGCTGAGTCCATAAAGCTGAGTCCGAATTGCAGGAAGAAAGTGACAGATGCTAAGAAGAAACTTCAACTTTGCTTATATACCTCTCTCTCTAGAAGTTGATTTTTAGATCTTTACATTTCCCATACCTAGAACAAAGCCTGACCCAATATATGCTTAAACAATGCGTTTTGGATGAATGAACACTTTAATAGTTGCTATCATTATGATTACTGTTCATCGAGTTTATAAGGTCTATAAATTATTCTGTAAAGCACTTTTTAAAAAATGTTTCATTTAATCCTTACAACAACTTCCTAAAATAGGAAGAAAACTGGTGCTCAGAGAGGTTAAATAGCTTGGATAAACTCATAGCCTGGCTGTGAGCAAAGGAATAATATGAGCTCACCTTAGTCTGAACTCAGAGTCAGTGCTTTTCGCCCATATGTTATACTGCCTTCATGTTAAACTACGTTAATCAGTATGTTTTCTTTGGTTAGGTTCCTAGGAAATACTTATTTGAAAAAAAGTGTTTTGGAAACGTGGGGTAAGGATGGGTTTCAAAAATATTTTGGGGGGAACAATTCAAGTGTCAAAGGTAAGTGAAAATATAGTGTGAGAGCCGGGTTAGAGCCTGCACTAGTGGAAGATCACTAGTTCTCTTTCCATGATCCAGTGTCTGACAACAGAAGTGAGAATTCATACAGTTCCTCTTCCGCAGTAATATTCTGACTTTGACATCATCTAACCTGTAAATCTTACCAAGCTTGTTTATTTGATTTTCCCACCCAATAGAATCCCAACAAACTAATTGGAAGGAGAATAAAGCATTTCATAGAAATGAGAAGTGTCAGTTAACAGTGGGGGGAAAATGCAGTGAAAGACCAATAACTGACTTTCTATTTATCTTAACACAGAATAAGACTTATGTTTATGTTCCAGCAGTAGTTGTGTCTATTTTCAAAATTACATTATTCTAAATGAAATTTTATTTTATACAATTAAATCCCTTTACTCTAGATAGCAATGACTCTGAAGAATTTTGGTGGGGCCAGGGGATATTTTTTACATTTTCAACTTTTTATCCTCTACTTGCAAACTGTCCAGCACACACAAGACAAGATAAGGCCAAGACTTGACTAATGTAACCAATAAGGTTATGATGAGCTGCTTTTCGATTTAGCATTATTTACGTGAACAGTGGAAGGAAGAAAAGCCAAATGATCCAGCTCCCCATGGCCCATGTGCCATTTACCCAAAGGACATCAAAACAAAAGGGACTGAGTGACTGTAACACCATCTGCAGGATAACCAGTTGTTGATGAGCAAATTCTAGTCAGCATATAAGCAGTTTTATATTCTGCAGACTACTTGGAGGTGGGCAAGACAGAAAGCCCCACACCTTGCCAGTGCCCAGCAGACAATGAGAAACTATATTATGAGAGCTTTGCAAGGGAGATACAAAAGCAGTGGGCGATGGCCTCACAGTAGCTTCTCACTCATCCTCTAGTGTTCCAGAAGCATCACGGAGTGTGCTGCCAGGACTTATGTTAGTTGCAGTCCAAGTCTTTGTCTGCATGGCCAAGTGGATATATACAAGGTCACCAGGGCACCATAACAGAGACATTTCCTTATGTGAACAATTGAGAAATGAGATAGAATGTTGAGTAGAAACATTCTGATAGCATTTTACAGCTAATTCTGTTGAGAATAGATGAGCAAAAAAATAAATGATTCAATGACCATATTCTCAGTTTGTCCAAAATATTTAATATACAAGCATATATTAAAAATGAGCTTGTTTGGTCAAGTAAAAGAAATTGATCTTTAATATAGTCTGTTTAAGAATAAAGAGAGGGCTTCCCTGGTGGCGCGGTGGTTGGGAGTCTGCCTGCCGATACAGGGGACAGGGGTTCGTGCCCCGGTCCGGGAGGATCCCACATGCCGCGGAGCGGGTGGGCCCGTGAGCCGTGGCCGCTGAGCCTGCGCGTCCGGAGCCTGTGCTTCGCAGCGGGAGAGGCCACAACAGTGAGAGGCCCGCATACCGCAAAAAAAAAAAAAAAAAAAAAGAATAAAGAGAATTAGCCTGTATTGAGAATCTACTGTTTACTTGGCTCTCTTGCTAGGCAATTTGAATAGGCTCTTTAATGTACTTTTTTTTTTTTTTTTTTTTTTTTTTTTTTGCGGTACGCGGGCCTCTCACTGTTGTGGCCTCTCCCGCTGCGGAGCGCAGGCTCAGCGGCCACGGCTCACGGGCCCAGCCGCTCCGCGGCATGTGGGATCCTCCCGGACCGGGGCACGAACCCGCGTCCCCTGCATCAGCAGGCAGACTCTCAACCACTGCGCCACCAGGGAAGCCCCTGTAATGTACTTTTTACCACAACTCCATGAAGCAATTCTATTCATTACGTACAGATGTTAGATCTTAGGCTCAGAGTAATTAAGATTTTGAACGGAGGTTTCATAAATAGCCAGCATTAGGAGAGAACATGATGTAAACCCACGTGTTTCTTTCATCTCTGGTTTACCTTAGAAATGTGTCATTGTATAATGATTTAAAAAGAAACATTATTGTGTTCAGAGGAGGTTAATCTCAATTATTGGGGCAAAACAAAGGTTCTAGTGTATGTCTAGATGTCCAAGAGAACCAGGCTATTAGAGCAAAGGTATTGGAAGCTGAAATCATTAGATTCCATGTTGATCTGACAGGTCTCTACATACCAGTTATCTGGAAGTTCCCTGATACAGCCTAGAGGAGCCAATATTTTTCCTTAATATTTTCCAAATTAATTTTGGAATTGTAGAATTGTATAATTCTACAACAATAAGAGAGAATGTTCTAAACTATAGAATACCCAGGAAAGAATAACCATGATGGTGGATGTCCGTAACATTATGTTAATTGCTGGTAGATGGAATTGGGAGCACTTAGTCTGAGTGGAAAGGCACAAAAGGAAACTGAGGAATATTTTCAACAATCTGAAGGACAAGTTAGAGAAAACTGAATAGTACGTATATTCAGATGCTCTAGTTATTCAGACTAAAGCCAGTGGCTAGAAGTTAAAGGGGAACATATTTCAGTTTACACTAAGGAAGAAGTTAATAGTTATATGAACCGTTGGACAATAGAATCAGCTGCCTTTTGAGATACTAAGTGCCCTTTCACTAAAATTGTTTAAACAAATCTTTCATTGATGTTGCAGATGTAATTTAAACATAGGGTAAAATATGTAGTTAAATTAAATTAAAATAGGTCTGCCTATTCTCAATTGATGTCGCAGTTCATTTATTCTTACTCTTTTTAGAGCAGCCTTCCAAACTAACTCCATCTGATAAAGCCCTAGTAATTCTTCAGTATCCCTCTAAAATCAGTATCCCCTGATTGATCAAGGACTTCCTGATAATCCAAAACAGAAATGCCCTTTCCTCTCCCCTGCTACTATTTCCCTGGTAGGAATTATTGATATTACACCTACCTTGCATTAGAAGTGTTGTATGATCACAGATCTACTATCAAACTCTATATTCCAAATGCTAGTATTGTTCTAAGACCAGTGAGGTCTTTAAACCTAACGGATGCTCAGCAAACATTTACTAAATCAACAGATAAAATAACTCTGTGAACCAGTTTGTACCCATACAACAGAACGCTTAAAAGGAGTAAGAGTCTTATTTTGCCTAATTTTTAGAAGTTTCAAGAGAGTTTCAGCCAAAGAGTGATATAATCTTATAAATTTCTAGTTTGTCTGTTAGGTACTGTATGCATTTTCTTTTCTTTTTTTTGGTTTGTTGTTTGTTTTTTTTGGGGGGGGTGGGGTTTGTCTTTTTTTTTTTGGCCTTGCCACATGGCTTGCAGGAACTCAGTTCTCCGACTAGGGATTGAACCTGGGCCACGACAGTGAAAGCCCAGAATCCTAACCACTAGGCCCCTAGGGAACTCCCCTGTATTTTCTATTATATGTCTGTTACCACAAACGTAGTGATTCCAATAACATAAATATATTATTTCAAGTTTCTGTAAGCCAGAAGCCTGTTATGGGTCTCACTGAACTAAAATCAAGGTATCAGAAGCATGCATTCTTTCCTGGAGCCTCTAGGTGAGAATCTGTTTTCTGCTTACTGAGTTTGTTAGCAGAATTCAGATCCTTATGGTTGTAGGGCTGAGGTTTCATTTTCTTGCTGGCTGTAAATTGAAGGCTGTTTCCAGCTTTCGGAAGCTGCCACATTTCTTGACTAGTGGCACTCTTCCTTTATCTTCAAAGCAAGCAATGGTAGATCTAATAAGTTGTGTGTTTTTCAAGTCACATCTTTCTGATTCCATCTTCTACCTCTCCCTTCCTCTTTTGAGTTTATGTGATAAGATTGGGCCCACCCAGATATTCCAGGATACCCTCCCTCTCTTAAAGTCAACTGATTAGCAACCTTAATTCCATCTGCAGCCCTAACTCCCTTTTGCCATACAAAATAGAATAGTCACAGATTCCAGAGATTAGGACATGGACATCTTTGAGAGATCATTATTCTGCCTACCAAAAAAATTAGTGTTTTCTTTCCTCATTTTCACAAATTTCAGAAGATTGTTATTTAATGAGTGATATAATTTTAAAAACCTCTAGTGTTTGCCCCTTGAGTATGAAACCAATATACTACTTAGTAAAATAGAAAATTATTTCATACCTTTATTATCTCCTGAAAAAATATATATTTTGGAATTGTAACATTCTAAATAATCCAAAATGATTTGGAATTATTGTAATTGTCTAAATAATATAAGCCAATTTATATTGAAATTTAATGGAAAACATTAATATAAATTAGCTATCCTTTCTAACAGTTTTGCTTTTAAAAAATGGATAATCTTTGCAAAATCAACGACGTTTATTTTCATTTAGTATGAAGTCAGTAGGCTTTAAACTGTGTTCATGAGAGCGATTCTAATACTTTGGTTAAGAAAAAAGTATAATTCACCCTTGAACAATGAGAGGATTACAGGCACTGACCCTTCTCACAGTTGAAAGTTTGCATATAACTTTACAGTCGGCCCTCCGTATCCAGGGTTCCATAACAGCAGATTCAACCAACTGCAGATCATGTAGTATGTATTCAGGGAAAAGAATTTGGGCATAAATGGACCTGCGTGGTTCAAATCTGTGTTGCTCAGTGGTCAACTGTACATGGACTTTGTGTCAACTGTTTTGCTTGATGTCTAGATGTTGTATGTGTTTATTTGGACTCTATATTATTACCTAGATGATTGTGTTTGCTGTTTTACTTGTCAAAATATATTGTGTTTTCCTGACTGTCATGTTATATACATGGTAGATAAAATAGAGTTTGTAGGACCATCAGAAACTAATCAATGTAAGCAAGGGAGGCTTCAATGGAGAAGCAGAGACAAATAGCTCAACGGGGTATTTTGGATAGTTTTTTAGTAAGATAAAGTTTTAAAGATCTTCAGGTGTATATATCTGTATTTAGTTATATATTTATTATACACATCTTATTGCAAAATATTTTCCTAATTTTTGTGGTCGCAAAGTTGAGAATGACAAACCTGGTGTTGTCAGGGATGAAAATTAATAAACTTCTATCAGCCAGGCTTTTTTTTTGGCCACACCACGTGGCTTTTGGGACCTTAGTTCACTGACCAGAGATTGAACCCAGGCCCTCAGCAGTGAAAGTGCAGAATCCCAACTGCTTAGCCAGTCATCTTACGAGGCATTACTATCGCACTATAATCTTGACATTTCCTAATATCTTATGTTCTAGACATATTTTAAGGCATGTTATATGTATTAATTGCTGAATCCTTACCACAATTGTAGGAGTTGGATTTTATTCAACAGTCTTGGTATCCATGGGAGATTGGTTCCAGGAGCCCTTGCAGATACCGAAATCTGTTGATGCTCAAGTCCCATAGTCAGCCCTCTGTATCCCCCAGTTTTACATCTGGGGATTCAAATCACCACAGATGGAAATTTCAATCTGTGGTTTGTTGAATTCACAGATGGAAACCCACAGATACAGAGAGCTGGCTGTATATTTATTGAAGAACTGCATGTAAGTGGAGCCACACAGTTCAAACCTATATTGTTCAAGGATCGGCTGTAACTCCAATTTACACATGGGAGACAAGCCAGAGAGAGTTTCAGAAATTCACCAAAAGTCACACAGCCTTTCAATGGCAGATTAAAGGTTTTAACAGTGGAATATGGATCCGGAATTCTTTTAACCTCTATGCATTAAAGTCTTATAACCACTTAATATCTAGCTTTCAACTGTTTTCTAGATTTTACAAATGATTAACAATGGTCCAGTGAAGTTAAAAAAAAAAAAAAAAGACCAATATCTCACAACTGGTAGGTGGCAGAGCTTGGAATCAAACTTAAGCCTGTTTACCTCCAAAGAAAATATTATTTCCATTAAGTCCCCATATGTCTAGTAGGTAGAGATAGACAAATACTTAAGCAACAGTGAAACAAAGAAAGAGAAATTTGTCATGAAAGAGGCCCAAATCTCCTCTAAACTAACAGTGAATTGCAACAGAATTATTGCAGAATGTCTTCAACCAAAAGTATGGGTCATATTGAGCATCGGGGCATCTAGATGTTTCCCTTTGTCATATTGGATTGCATCCATATACCATGCAGACAGATGGTATAGATATGCTTGACTGAGTTTGAGCTGAAAGATTCTGGAATGTTTGCTGAATGTTTTCCCATCACAACTATACTCACAACCCATCACTTGAGGTTTATTTTCTCAAGATATTGCTCCTCCTCTGATTTCATATTTAGAAGTAGAGAAGATAATATTTCCAATATAAATTTGAACTATGTGTCTTTTTTCTGCTTCAATGATCAAATTTGATTGATTTAACAAAGAAGAATTGGATCTCAAAAGCAATTTTTTATCATAGGAAGAAGGAAACAGGAGTATAGTTTACCTTTCCCTAAAAAGCAGAATTAGAATAATATAAAATGATCAGTGGTTTCATATACTTTGAAAGAATGACCAGGAAATAAACAACAATTGTCCATAATCTAAAAATCTACATCATAAAAGAGTCATTCAAAATGAGATCTGGGAGAGTAAGGACAATATTAAAACATAGTCCCACAAGTGACATTCCATATCCACTAATGTTACTATCTCAGTATGAAACCTCCTTATGTTCAAAATACTAAGACACAATTTAGACGCTTGGACGTTAAAGAGATTAAATTATAATTGTTTCCTTTGTATACTTAGGTTAACAACATGGGTTTTATTTTAATTAATTAAAATACTATGAAAACCAAACATTTAAAATCCATCTAACTCACTTCCCTAATCTGCATCATAAAGGAATTAGTATGAATAAGAATTCTGAAGTCATTTATAACCTTTATGTATTTCCTATTCTCCTGATTAAATTACATGTCTGAGTGATTCTTAATTATATTTTGCCAAATGATTTGAAAGCTTTGTATCTTAAGGTCTGTTAGTAAACAAATGAATGTGAAAAAATAGAATATGTCCAATATCATTCATATAATGTAAAAGCTTTATCATTGTCACGGGCATCCCAGTGCTAATGGTTACTGCTAATAGAGTCAACTCCAGCAAGAGCTATCTTGGCAAATGGAAGGCTCACAAAAGATATATTGTAGACACCTCCTTGAAATTTATGCTCCATACAGATTATCTTCTATTAACTGGTGACCTTGAACCTTGAAAGAAGTTTCAAGTTTCAGATAAGTAACACACGTCACTGAACATTACGTCTGCCACCTGGTAATGGATAATATAAATACAGCACATTTATTCAGCCAGGAAGGGAAACTGCTTCTATAGCCAATTCTCAATTATTTGGGGTAATGGGGGAAAACCTCCGAGTGGTTATCCATAAATACAGATAATTGGCAGAATATGTAAATTAGGTCCCATCTCACAATGTTTATGAACATTTTGGCTGACGAGTGATAAAAGCGGAAATGAAGAATTATTAAAGCGCCATAATTATTATGAAGTATTTGACAGATTCACTGTTGCCTGGTTCTCCTCCCATCTCTCTGACTTTTCCTCCTCCACCTCCTCCTGCGACCACCCTCAAAAGGCGTATCTTCCCTGAGTTCCTCATTCAGCTTCCTTCTGTCTTCATATACAAATTATTTCTGGTTCATCTCACCCACTGTCATGGCTACAGATAGCAAGAGAGCAGATGCTTAATACATGCTGGTTGAATGAACAAATTACTAAGATACCCTTCTTCATGTTGTTTCAATTTAATTCAGTGCTTAATGTATAGTGGGTGAGGTTGACAACCTACATGTGTGTCACAGTTATATGGGGAGTTTTATTTTAATGCTGATACCTAAACCATTCCCAGATCTCTGAAATACAAATTTTGAGGGCGACTGAGACAGAGAAGCAGAAAATCCTCACTAAAAAGAAACAACCAACTAACCAAACAAACACAGAAAAACAGGTAAACCATTCAAGAAACAGTGTAGAATACTATGATTTCTATACAAGTAGATAATTCTCTGATTTCTTTTCAAGTGGCTTATGGGGGGTACATTCATTCCATGTAATTGGAAATTCTTACTCAAAATGGCAGCTCTGAGTGTAAAAGAACCAAGCTCCAGCCTGGTGCTCACCTGTGACCTGCTGTAGTCAGTCATAGAGCAGTGGCATGGATCTCAGGATGGGTGAATTCACTGAACCATGAGGAGTTGGCAGCACCAATTTGGGCATCATCAGATCTGCATCAGTCAGTGTAAACTTCACAAACATTTTTTCTGTGGAACTTGCTCTGTGTCAGGCACTATGATATCAGATGGATTGTTGAATGCTCCTAACTGCTTGGCTGATAGCATTTTCCAAAAGACTTTTGACGTATGAAAATAACTATGGAATTAGTTGTTGATTTTTATTATAGTTTTTTTCACCCAGTGATCTTTCAAAAATCTTTCTTAAAATCTTTTAATAGTGCTTAGAACACAGGCCTGTGTCTTTTTTTTTTTTTTTTTTTTTTTGTCGGCTTGTCTTGTGGAATCTTAGTTCCCTAACCAGGGATCGAACCCCGGCTCCACAGCAGTGAAAGCTCTGAGTCTTAATCACTGGACCACCAGGGGGTTCCCCAGGCCTGTGTCCTTAAAATATTTTCATAAGGCCCTCCGGAATCTGGCCAAGGCCTCATCTTCCACCACACTCTCATTTGTGCTCAGTTCTCCAGTGATAATGGATTATCTTTGCATTTCTCAAAATGATCACACTCTCCTATTAAGCCTGGTTACTTCTGCCTAGACTGCTTCCACTGCTCTTCAGCTGATTTCCCCACTCTTCTTTTAAGCCTATGCCACGTCCATCTACCTTCACGTGGATGATTGCCTCAGCTTGATAGCAGGTCTTCTCCTCTGCCCATGCTGAAATAGTATCTGAACTGCAACCAGTGTGTTCTGTTTCCAAAAGCAGATCCCATCATGCAACCTGGGCCTCAAAACCTCTCAGCATCTCCCATTGCTCTCAGGATAAAACCACAAGCTGAAGCTGGCCTTCAAGGCCCTTAGTGGTCTGCTCTCTGCCAACCCTCTTAATGTGCCATGTTTACCTGCTGTCCATGGCCCAGCTCCATCGGCCTTCTTTGAAGATTTAGCACCTGTCTTGCTTCTTTATGCTGCAAAGTGTTTGCACACACTCTCTACCCCTGCTTGAACTCTTCTCTCTGACTTTACCTGTAAAGTCCTTTTCCATCCTTCAGCATCCAGCTTCACCATGATTTCTGCAGTGATACTTTTTCTTAATCTTTTTCTAGACTAACCTTCTCATAGTGTAATTTGTTACAGCTGAAATTTAATCATTTTTTTTCTCAGTAATGTATTTTACTGCCGAGCACAGTGTCTGGCACATATTAGATGCTGAATAAATATTTATGGGAAGAATTACTAATCAAGATACCTGCCTATACCCCTACGTTTGTCTTTGTTCTGTGCCTTTCAACATTTCGTCTTACCATTTTCATTCTTGTATTTTCATTCACTGGTTCATTATCTGTCTCGAACTACTGGAATGTAAATCTTTTAAGAGCATAGGATCTGTCTGCTGTAATCCCAGAGCCCTGTATATAAAATACATGCTGCACGGGAGACAATTAAAAAATAAGTAAAGTTGAAGTAACTACATATAAAACCATGATTAATAGGAGTTTCCTCATCTAAATTTTTTGAATCAATTCAGCTTTAAACAATCCATTTAATGCTTCTGGTTATTAAGTCAATCATGCTGGCTTTCCAAAATTTTCTCCATTCTACCCTCATCTTATCTGTCTCAGATATTGGCAGGAGTCTGCAGAATATACTGGTTCTTACAGATTATTTTTGCAAACCATCTCGTGTGCCAGTGGATGTTCGGGCAACGTCAAAGATGAAACAGTGTTCCTAATTAGTCATGTCTGTTTTGTGTCTAAGTTTCAATTTTCCAGGACATGCTTAACACTAATAATGGCTAACATTACTATGAGTACCTATCCAGACCCAGTATTGTGTTAATCATTTTCTATAATTTACTTCATTTCATCCTCTCCATAATCTACACACGTGGTAACTTCCCCAAGGTTACAGAAAGTAAGTCTTAGAACTGGGATTCAAACCCAGGCAAGTCAATGCCTGAGTGCTTAAGCACCTTCCAAATTTCCTGCCAATAGTCAGGTTGGTATTTGCTGCTCTGTTATAGCCATTCTCCATGCATACATTTAATTGATTCCATGTGTACTTGAACCTCACCATCTCCTTCCAAGGCACTCAAGAGAAGGCCCCATCCATACTTCTCTTCATTGTTTCCTTTACACCCCTCTTATTTGCATGGGCCTGTTTCTGGCTACCACCAAACTCTTGGAAAAACCCAATTTTGTAATTTTCAATTGCCCCATTGTAAAAGAAGCTGTTGGTACACTGGATGTTTTTGCCTGGCACACGTAGCTGGGATTTGGAGGATTAACAGCCCAGTTTCCTTAATGAACTCTGAATCGTGTTTTAGACTGCCCCCTAGAGCTCTTCAGTGAAAATGAACCTCAATGCCCCACAGCAGTAACCAGCTCAGTATTACACCCTTTACCCACCTCCTTCTTCTCCCTGCCTCACGTCCCCACTCCCATCCTGGTACTTCCTAGGATGACCTCCCAAATTCACTATTTGCATTCAAATCCGTGTTTCAGTGTCTACTTTGGGGGCAGCTCTCCCTAAGATCTGCTTGCACCCATGGAGCTCCACTCTTCTGTTTTCCTTCAGCTCCAGAAGCCTAACATGGACATGGCTTAGATGAAATTTACAATTTCTGTTCAGTAAGTTTCCATAAAGGGCTTCAGCTTTGTCTGCATTTTTAAAATAAATTATCTCTTAACTGCTTCTAACTGCCTCTCCCCTAGTTTCTATTTTTCTTTTGCACCCACTATGCCACACTGTCAGGATGGTTGAAAGGTCTGTGCCAGCCCCTCCTGTGGAAGTGGCTTTGGTGCCACTGTGACTTTTAAGTTGAATATCCTATTATCCAGCATCACTGGCCAGGTAACAACTGTTAGTCATGCTTTGAGTCCTTTGTGATTTCCAGAAAATTTCCCCAAGGGAAATAGTCTCAGTAAGTAAAGATTATATCCCTGTGTTCCCAGCAGCTCATCACAGGATGAGATTTAATGCTATTTCAGACTCCCATTTCAAATTCGTGTTTCCAGCCTGTCATAAAAGACATTAAACAACAACAACAAAAATCTGTGACTCTTGGGAACTGATCTCAACTTAAAAAATGTTTTTAATGTAGATCCCAAATCTGTTTCCATTTTAAATATATATATATATATTAACAACGCCTCAAACTGAGTCTAATTCATTTAGTTTAATTTGGCATCTAGATAAGATGCCTGATAGTTATACTTTTTTATGGTTTAGTATTGGCTCTTCAATCTTTCATGCTGAATCTTTGTCTGTTTACAAATTATATTTCTCACTTTCTTTTCATGGGATTCCTGTTGGGCAAAATGTAATCTTTCCAATAAGAGATAAACATTTCGTAATTCTTTGTAATAGCTCTTTGTAATAATACAATTCTCATTTGCATTCTCCAAGCCACTTAAACGGCACCAGTTTATTAACCAAGCAATTTATCAATATTTATTCATGATGCCAATGGCAGACTTCTTGTCATAAATAATTATTGAGGTAATAAATAGTTTTATTATTAAAAACTGATGACAAGAGCAGAGTGATTACCCTGATAAAGACAGATGACAGGTCTTAGTATCCAGTGTGACACTCAGAACACTGTGCAGATTGAATCTATGGCCTCCTGCATGGATAATAAATTGTTATTTCAGAGAATAAAATGATTGATACATTTGCTTGCTGTGGAAAAAGCACTGGGGAGAAGATTCTACTCCCTAACTTATTTAAACAGGCTATGGTGAAATTTTCTTTCCTTATGACAAATTTAACTTTCCAAGAAAGTGACAGCTCTTTGGCAGAGAGATGAGCAGAGAGGCATTCCTTTTTAGAAGCTCCTAAAAGTCAAATTCGTTTTGGAAATTCTCTGGGTGTCCTCTGGCCTCAGTGGTGCCCTCAACAGGTAACACCTGGAGCAGAGGTGGGAGGAGCAAAGCAGGTGCATGGTGGGAAGTCATGACATGTGATACCGTCATTAGCTCAACAAGGAGACAAATGAAGTCTGCCAGATTACTTTGGAGAAACTGCCGCTGACTCTTGCACTGCCTGGCTCAGTGCACAAGCTCATTGTATTTTTTTTCTACTGGTTTGATCTTACCTTTTATGACAGACTAACCCTGGAGACCATCTTTTCACAACCTGGAAAATGACTATATTGGGAGGAGGGTGGGAGGAGGAATAGAGAAAGGGAGAGATTGAGTTAGAATTGAAAATGTATGTTCTATGCACTTGTAAATGTTTTATTCATAACTGCTATTACTACAAATTAAAATGCAATGACAACTATTATAAAAATCCTCTCAAAGGGAATACCTAAGATTTAAAATGTATTTTCTTTACTTTGCTCAATCTATTTGTGCTACAAAAAGCAAGGAAAAGAATGACAAATATATAATTTGAAATGTCACCCAATAACAGCAGACCTGAAGTAAAGTCAAAGAATTATTATATTTTCCAATTTGTATTTTAAGGGAACAATTGAAACATCAAATATGATGTATATTCAGTGATTTAGGATCAATTCTAAACGAACTGCTTGTTTGTGAAACACAGTATCTGCCTTTGAGGTCTGAATGTATTAGATGTCTTCATCCTCCCTGTATGTGCTTAACAATGTGAGACTAAAGCGATTTTTGAAAATTATTTTTGTGAAAATGATTTCTTTTTAGCTTTCCTATGTTGAAACTTTCTTAGGATATATGAAAATATAAGTTATCTCCATATTATTGGAAAAGTGATTTATTTAACTGATAACTTTCTTTTCTGGAATGTAGGTCCTGATAAGAAAAATAACAAAACTTCACAACTCAATTACTTTAAATGTCTGGTTAAAATTATGTTGAACATATTCGTAAAAAAACTATTGATATCTGTTTCTCTTTTTTCCTCTCTTAGTGCAGTGTTTTCTTGCAGATGTTCATTTTAAAGGTACCTTTTAGCATCTCAGTAGTGATAAAGACATTTGCATTAGCTAAAAAAAAAATTCCTGCAACAGTGTGATATCTTGTAATTGCCAAATCTTACATTTACAGCACAAAGCAGGAACTATGGGGTCCCAATGGAGAGGTTTTAATTTCTTCTGTGGTTTTGTGGTATATGTTTAATTCCCTACGAAAGAATATACATGATGTTCAGATTCTGACAGTTATCAAATCAGATTCAATTAACATTTATAGCAACCCCACAGGATGTGTTATGCATTTCAAGGTGGAGCCATGGCTTAAAGTATGTTCTCTGTCTTCAAGAAATATATGATTTTATGACGACATGAGAGATAAACAAACATATTTTAGTCAACTAGATAAAGGAATAGTTTGCAAACATTTATGCAGGTCCATGCAGAAAGTGAGGATGACTACCCACTCAGCTAAGCAGAACTTTCTCCCATTCAATTCAGGGGACAGTCATTGAGATCATTAGATGCCACACACCACATTGGGCACCCATGACATAGACATCGTCTGTGTAGGCTTTGTAGCCTTGCATTGGTTCAGCAAGCATTTATTGATTCCCAATTTGCCAAAGATCTTGAGGATATAAAAACAGGTCAGAAAGAGTTTCTGCCCTCAAAGAGCTCAGAGAGGAAACAGGCATGTAAATAAACAGAGTGCAAAGAAGTGTTAATGTTATTGTAACAGAGGTTTGAATAAGACCTAAAGCAAACAAATGGAAGATCTTGATAATTGCATCTAAAAGAGAAGGGGTTTTGTGGAAAAGATGTGATTAAGCCATTTTCAAAGATGGTTTGGTTTTCGACAGTACATGAGAGGGAGGGTTACGACTGGCCTGGGAAGCTTGATTGCAAATACACAAAAACAGAAGCCAATTTTGTTTAAGTAGAAAAGGAATTTATTGTAAGGACATTACATTAGCCACAGAAATGAAAATAAAACTAGAAAACCACAGTAACAGTATGCCTAGCTTATTCAATTAAATTAAGTTTCAGGTATGGTACGGTTACTTACTCTACATATACCGATTCATTAACAGTAAAGTCATTGTTAGTTATCACCAATGAAACTGAGGAGCAAACTGTGATTCAGTGAGATGGAGAGACTTCCTCAAATTCATATGCTGTCTTAATCAGTATGCATGTTCTTCACCGTAAATCATGTGGCCTGCAAATGAAGTAGCCCTCACGTTTTGGAGCTCACTGTCTTTCCCAAAGAAATAGATCCAGGGAGCATCACTTTTGTGTAAGAAGCATAGAGCAGAGGCTTGGGCCAGCTAGGAAGGCTTTTGGACAATGTGCTCTCTTAACCAAACTGGACATTTGTCCACTCCACCTTGCCCCTTTGGTCCATGATATTTGAACACTTTTTTTTTTTTATAGTGTTTATTTATTTTTACTTGTTGACAGTTTTGCTTCGTTTCTGTGCAAGGGCTTTCTCTAGTTGTGGCAAGCGGGGGCAACTCTTCATCGCGGTGCGCGGGCCTCTCACTATCGCGGCCTCTCTTGTTGCGGAGCACAGGCTCCGGATGCGCAGGCTCAGCGGCCATGGCTCACGGGCCCAGTCGCTCCGCGGCATGTGGGATCCTCCCAGACCAGGGCTCGAACCCGTGTCCCCTGCACTGGCAGGCAGATTCTCAACCACTGTGCCACCAGGGAAGCCCGAACACTTGTTTTATCTCTCTTTTTTTCTTTCTCTCTCCCTCCCTCCTTCCCTCTTTCTCTTTCTTTCCTTCTTTCTTCCTTGCTTCTTTCTCTCTTTCTTTTCTTCTCTTTTCTTTTTTTCCCCTCTCTCCCTCCCTCCCCCTCTCTCCCTCCCTCTTTCTTTCTTTCTTTCATTTTCTCTTTCTTTCTTTCTTTTCCTCCCTCCTTCCCTCCTCTCTTCTGTCCTCCTTCTTTTCCTTCCTTCCTTCCTTCTTCCTTCCTTCCTTCCCTCCTTCCCTCCTTCCCTCCTTCCTTCTTTCCTTCCTTCCTTCCTTCCTTCCTCCCTCCTTCCCTCCCTCCCTCCCTCCTTTCCTTCCTCTCTGTCTGTTTCTTATTCTTTCTTTCAACACAACTACCTACTAGTATAGAAGCAAACATGTTCAAACACTTCCTTGATTCTTGACAACCAGAACATAAGCATGAGACTTACATTCAGCAGATTGAACACTTTTGCCAAGGACTTTGAATTTAAAGGGGTAATCCAAAGGAACAGGGGACCGTTTCTAAACAATTCTTCAAGAGGTAGAAGTAACTGTCTAGTGGCAGCAAGGTCAGTAATAGGATGCTAGTCCTGGAGGTGATGACAACTAGTTTATTCTAAAACATTTTTCTGGCTGTTCCCTAATTATCAAGCCCTCCTTGGCTCCTGCCTATTTCCTGAGTCTGGCTCAGGCCTTCTGGATTGTGTGATCTAGCCTGTGTTCACCCAGTAAATTTCATTTCCTCTTGAGTTAATCAGAATCAACTATTTTCAACTAAAACACTGACTAGAGAAGTGGATTTCATAATACAGTTTTTCCTTAATTTTCCTGCTCCATGAACATCTTGTTTTTCTTCTGTGGTGAAAATAGGTGCAAGAAACTTTTGTATGCAACAAATACCAACTGCATTGAGTCTTCAAAAACAATATATTATTACAACACAAGAGAGAAAAGTTTTGTTGTTCGTTTTCTGCCAGTTCATTGAATTTATATGAACTCATTGCCCACCCTGGTGTTGCTACTGTGTGAAAGCAAAAGGAACATAGTGCACAGACTCTATGTTTATGAAGATATTGACCAAGAACTCAAAATCTGGTATTCTAGCCAAGGTTTATTCTGAGGCCATCATCACACATTTATTATCTTCTGTCTTTTTATTTATTTTTTTAAATATAAATTTATTTATTTATTTTTGGCTGTGTTGGGTCTTCATTGCTGTGCACGGGCTTCTTATTGTGGTGGCTTCTCTTGTTGTGGAGCACAGGCTCTAGGCATGCGGGCTTCAGTAGTTGTGGCATGTGGGCTCGGTAGTTGTGGCACACGGGCTCAGTAGTTGTGGCTCACAGGCTCTAGAGTGCAGGCTCAGTAGTTTTGGCGCACGGGCTTAGTTGCTCCGCGGCATGTGGGATCTTCCTGGTCCAGGGCTCGAACCCATGTACCCTGCATTGGCAGGCGATTCTTAACTACTGTGCCACCAGGGAAGCCCTCTTCTGTCTTTTTAAAGCATAACCTCAAGATCATCTGTAGAGAGTTCTGTGATACAGAACATGGGGTCACATTCAAATACTGTAGGATCTTTGATAACTTGCTTTTTAGAGAGGATGACTGGTCCAGTTTTCATGGCCCTAATAACACGATGATCTGGGCAAGAATGGGAAAAGGTTGGCACTTAAATTTTCTTGACATTATCAGTAAACCTAATGAACCTTCTTCCAAAACACCACTTGTATATGGCACTTTCCTCTTATAAGCAGAGCCATCCCATGGTTTCTTTAAACATTCAAATTTGGGAAAAATGCCTCATTCTTGATGGATTTGTCACTTTTACTTATTAATATATTTTTTAATACACTAGACTGTTGTTATACTGTTTCCCTCTTTGCCCTTGTTGCTAGGAAGATGGGAATAAACTGACTTTTATCCTCTTCTCTCTTACTTAGAGTTTACAATAAGGAAAACTATGAAGCCATCTAAACATCTAGAGCAATGTCAAAAACTTATTATTGTCTACTTCCTCACACGGAGTCCTGTTACTAAAAGCATATTTATGTAGGGAAACTCTGTTTTCACTAAAATATACTGTCATCATCCCTTCAGCAGTTTAAATTGTGTTAACACATTCAGAATGTGTTTTATTATTATTTTAGGTGCTTCAAAAACAATAGCCACTTGTAAGGTGATTAATGGTGGGATGGTTCTGTGTTTTCTACTTAGGTCCATCAAAACTCTATAGTCAGAGAAAGTGTCTCACAAGGAGATCCTACTGTATAGCACAGGGAACTATATTCAGTATCCTGTAATACACCATAATTGAAAAGAAAAACAATAAAAACAAAAACAGGTGTCTCATTTCTCTAAGTTCTACCACCAAAGTGCCAGGGTCTTGGGTTCAAAAAATATCTGTTGACTAAATGGAGAAAAATAGATGCAGTGTACATAGTCATATTAGGAAATAATTATAATAGTTATGGTAGCAACATTCCACAGAACTCTATGTAACTATTTTAAAAGTATGATTAAGGCCTAAGCAAAATAAAAATAAATTCACAATATATGCTTAAGTTTCCCCCCACCCAGGTTATAGAAGGATGCGCATATTGCAATGTTGTTGTTATTAACGTAGAGATATAATAGCGATTCTTTCATTAATGTTTGGAAAATGTGAGATATAAATTACATGTCCTCAGCAGACCCAGAGTGCAGAGCTCAGGATCCATCTTCTAACTGTAATTGAAATCCAGTACAGCTCTATCCATGTCTCCAAACTCTTGTGATTTCACAAGAATTCCTGTGTAGTTACCCTTGTCTGTGTAGAGGGGAGAAATCCATTCTTGCTCACATTTATCTCAGTGTGCAGGCTGTGGATATATTCTGCATGCTAGAATATGTTCTAAAGAGTCAAAAATCATTTCTCTTTCCCTCAATCTCTCCTTTTGTTTTCCTATTTCTATGGAGTGCAATGTCACTGTTACAGTCACAATAGGTTTTAAGATTTGAACTTTGTGGATGTTCAGCAAAGGGGAGATGGTCCCTAGACTTAAGAGCGTCTTTTATTTGTTGAAATCCATAAGAAAAAGCAGAGGAGTATCTGGAAAATAACATGAGCTATCTACCGCTATTTATTGTGGAGTGACTGGGCCAAAGTGTCCTAGGTTCCAGGACAAGGACATAGCCTCTGCTATCATCTTAGTTTTTCAGGGAAAGGCAATAACTCAGCATGTTACGCTCAGTCAAGGTGGTACCATGTCTTTGTAGGTACTTCTTTTCTTCACACACACACACACACACACACACACACACACAGCTACCTCCAAGGAGGCAAGTTGTCAGCAGAAAGAGTACCTTTTCTGTCTCCTCCTCATGGACTCAGAATAACCCAACCCCTTTGTTTCTTGCTCTCATTGCTGGCACCAGTCTTCTGATCCCATCTTTCTCTACCAGGACCAGCTGAGTAATTTGCAATGCCCCATGTTAAAAAAGAAGGCAGAGCCTCTTGTTTAGAAATTTAAAATTCCAAGAGAACAACAGCAGAGCATTAACGTAAGGGTGGGTCCCTTATGATAGCAGGCCCAGTGTAACTGCACACAGCTCACACACTCATGAAGCCAGCCCCATTCACTACACTCAACAATGACCATTTTAGGAGCTACTGGACCTTGTTTTCGATTAAATTTGTCCTCCTTGGTCTATGTCCTACCTGGGAATGGAATAGAGATTTGCTCTCTACCTCCCTGCAAAACAAACAAACAAACAAAATCCCTTTGCATTTCTTATGCAAATTATTCTGTCTTCTCAGATTTCAGTGTGCCACTCGGGAGGGTTGGACTTTGATAAACTAAACAAAGGTTTCCTTTATATATTTTCTCTAAGACAGAGGTCTGCCTGGCATAAATCTACATAAGTAAGTAGAACCCGCAAGATACGCTCCAGGGTGAATTACTAAGCCTACTTCTTCAGAGAGGGCTGGTGATCTCTTCTTTTGAAAGGTCAAAGAAATAGTGTCAATAATTCTATCTTTTTATCTTTTGTGGGATAAGTTTAAATTTATTTTTATCTCTATATTTATTGATTTAGATAGGAAATATCTGAAAGGAAACTGAATACGGTTACCCCTGGGTGGGATTTTGAGACTTATTACTACTACTACTATTATTAATCTCTTTTTAACGTAAATTTTATTTTATTTTTTAAATTTTTATTGGAGTAAAGTTGATTTACAATTTTGTATCAGTTTCTGCTGTACAGCAAATTGAGTCAGTTATACAAATACATATATCCACTCTTTTTAAGATTATTTTCCCATATAGATATTTAGAGTACTGAGTGGAGTTCCCTGTGCTATGCAGTAGCTTCTTATTAGTTATCTATTTTGTATACAGTAGTGTGTATATGTCAATTCCAGTCTCCCCATTTATCCCTCCCGCCCCCCCTCGCCGCTTTCCCCCTTGGTAACTGTAAGTTTCTTTTCTACATCTGTGACTCTATTTCTATTTGTAAAATAGTTCATTTAGTTTATCTGTATTTTATATTTTTCTGCAGTGTCCATGCTTCTCTTTTAATAAGAAAAAATAACCTCTAAAATTATATAAGAATGGTTTTATCCTTTCAAAAAATATTTATGAATGATGAGAAATTTCTTTGTAACCTTATGTAATGTGGAATATGTAAAAACCCTGATTTTATGATACTGAAAATTTTGCCCAGTATTGGGATGAAAATCATTAAGTTGTAAGAAATATGGCTATTTTATGTATACCTGCCCAGGTATTCTGATATGCAACACAGTAGCTATTAGCCCAGTGGAAATTCTTCCAGATGTCTCAACCAATGGGGACTGTTACTATATTTTGTGGTTTATGAGCAGTCTAGGTTCTGTTTTGTCATCATCCCAAGATTATTTGAAGTTGTCTGTCCAAGACTATATCTTTCCAAATCTCTCTTCTCTAGATTAAGCATTATTCTTGGTCATAAAATGGGTTGAACCACTTGTATAATAACAAATCTAGACCAAAATGATGAACATTTGCCAATATCACAAAACAGAGACAAATACACATTTTGAGCCTTCTGATAAAAGAATATCCCATTACTTATAATGTGGTCTTATCTATCTATATATCTATCTATATCTATCTAATCTATCTGTCTACCTATCATCAAACCTCAGGTTCTAACCACCAGTATGTTAAACATCAACACAGAGAATGAGCAAACATTTCAAGGGTAAAACCAAATGTGTGGGTGTCTGTGTCTGTGTGTATATGTGTAGATATGCATGCATATGTTTGTGTGTATGTGTATCTATATCTGCATTTGTATCTACCTGTCTGTCTTCCATCATCTATCTATCGATGTATCTCTACCCAGTTAAATTAATTAAACAAGGAGGCCATTAGACTGAGAGGGCGCTAATGCCTTGGCAGTCTAGGTAAGCAAACCAAAACTTAAGCCAGAGCCAGTCCATGTAAGTGACTCAAGGTTAAGAAACAAAACTTAAGAATAACTAATTACAAACAGCCAAGTAGGCATTCCCAAATAAGGCAACCACTTAACCTATATAGCCAATCAAATTATTCCCTTGCTTTGCTTCAGGTCTGCTCTATGAAGTCTTTCCATTTACCTCTTACCAGTGGAGTACCTCTAACCACATTTGATTTGGCTCTGCTAGCTTCATATCAGTATTTGCTCAAATAAACTTAAAATTTTTAACATGCCTCAGTTTATCTTCTAAAACTATTTTTTCATCATCTTTTTTTTTTTTTTTTTTGCGGTACGCGGGCCTCTCACTGTTGTGGCCTCTCCTGTTGCGGAGCACAGGCTCTGGACGCGCAGGCTCAGCGGCCATGGCTCATGGGCCTAGCCGCTCTGTGGCATGTGGGATCCTCACGGACCAGGTCATGAACCCGTGTCCCCCGCGTCGGCAGGCGGACTCTCAACCACTGCGCCACCAGGGAAGCCCCCATCATCTTTGTGATTATAAATAATAACTTACTGAGCATTTCCTCTGTGTTAGGCCCAGTAGGAAGTGTTCTGTTGGCATCACTTTATTTGATTCAGTCAACACTTCTACAAGGTTGATGTTAGTTTATACATACCTGTATTGTAGACAAGATTTACATAGGTAAAGTAACTTCTTCTGATTGCATAGCTAGTAAAGGAGAGACTCGCCTCTGCCTGGGAATTGATTAATAAAACATTTGACTTTTCATAATGTCTTCTGAAGAAAAAGCTTGAAGTAAGAGCTACTGTCTTTCTGTCCTAGGATTGAATAACAGCTCCCTCACATTTTTTTTTTTTCTTTTTTCTTTTTTTTTTTTTGCAGTACGCGGGCCTCTCACTGCTGTGGCCTCTCCCGTTGCGGAGCACAGGCTCCAGACGCACAGGCTCAGCGGCCATGGCTCACGGGCCCAGCCGCTCCGCAGCATGTGGGATCTTCCCAGACCGGGGCACGAACCCGTGTACCCTGCATCGGCAGGCAGACTCTCAACCACTGTGCCACCAGGGAAGCCCCACATTTTTTTTTTTTTTACTACTTGGCTTTGGGCAACACTACAAACTCTGTGGATACTCCATTTTATTTTTATGGGCATAATAATAACCATCTCATACGTTTGTGACCATGATGTATTTAGAATAAAATGAAACAATGCTTGTAATTTGTTTGCTACAGATTAAAGTCCAGAAGAGGAGAGGAATATCTCTTTCCTTTTTTTTCATTTCTTTTTTAAATTAAGCAGTATGTCTCTAAAAAACAAAAGGCCTTGTAAAAAATCAAGGCCTTTGAGAGACTACTTTCCTGAGTTATTTTAAAGGCAAGAAATTGGACTACAATCCAGACAATGAGTAAAGTCCTGTTGACAGACAGAAATTCTGCTGACCCATTCTTGCCCTGGCGCCCAGGGGGTGGGAGAGCACTTGAGAGCAGCAATCAGCAGTCCATTTCCTCACTGCTCAGTGGACCCGAGATACTAATTACCTGCTAGTGCCTCCCACTCTGCCTAGATCCTCTCTCCAAAGGCTCCTTTCATTGTACCTTTTTGTTTATGACCCAGCCAAGGTGTCATATTTAGAAATCTAAAAAGAACAATCACCCCACCCCCAGCACTGCCCTGATATTTTGAAGCCTTGTTGAGTGGTTAAACAATGAACAAGAGAAATTGTTGCTGTTAAAAAAAAAAAAAAAAAATTAGTGGCATGGAATTTCAAGATAGCATTTCCATTTGAAGCCATGAATAATGTAGTTATGGTAATATAGCTGCTATTCATAATTATGAACACTTCATTCCTCCACATGTTCTCATGTCACACAGAGCAGGCTGGTGAGATCTGGTCTGCCTCTGATTGTTTTTGCTGTGTTTTGCATTATAAATTATATTCTACTCCACTCTGACTACCCCAACTATATGGCAGCCATTGGTGACATTATAGTCAACAGCAGCATGTCTTCTAACCTCCCCTGTAGGACTGAATGTGTCTCTTAAGTTGGAGCTTGGAATTTAGTCTTAAGAGATCTAGTGTGCCATCAACCATTTTAAAGACAAAAAGAGATTTTACTATGAAATTATGCAACGTGATTCTTTCCCTACATGGGATTTTCCAAAGCCCCCAGAGAAATCCTAGCTACTTACTAGTCACATACTTTGTAGAATTTTTCGAACATAATAGGAAAGATCATGGATCTTGACATCAGTCACATTTCGCCATAAATCTGCCACTTAGTAGAACTTGAAATTATACTATTGATAGTTTTTTGTGAGAATTAAATGCCACAACTCTTTAACGCTCTTAGCACATGCGTAGCACATAAATAATAAGTAATAGTGTTTGTAAACAACTTAAAAATTTTATGATTGGAAATAATAGCTATCTCAAGTTGAACTTTGTGAGTTCGATTTTAACATTTTCCCAAATTTAAAACTCAGAAGGCTTTACATTTTAATTTCTCTACAATTAACTGTTTGTTTTAAAAATAGTATGTACATTTGACATCATTGTTCACTTTTGCCTGTGAAAATTGGCTAAATTGAGAGAGTATATATTTTTTAAATGCTATATTTAAATTCCCAGGCTCTCAAGAGAATACAGACAAAGACATTTGATTTTGAGTAGTTAAGTGGCACGCATAAAGTCACACCACCATTTGGTCATTGAGGTTGGACACTAGTTGGATAGGTCATTCAACTGTATTCTCAGGTCTGGCACTTGGTTCCAAGAACTTTTGATTTTCTTGGACAAATAGAAATTTGAAAAATAAGGAAAAGAGACACTGACATGGAATTTTCCAGAAGATAACTTTAATAAAGAAAGAAGGAAAAAAGGAAAAGAAGAGGAAAGAAGGAAAAGAAGAGGAAAGAAGGAAGGAAGGAAAGAAGGAGGGAGGGAGGGAAAGAGAATAAGAAGTATTATCAAATGCCACCCTTTAACGCATGATAAATACAAGCTAATGCTAAAATTTAGAGAGTACGTTGTATTTGAAAATATATGTACAAGGGCATTTTGCTTTCTATGAACTCAGTAGTTTACTTATCGTCCTCTTTTGTCCTGTTATTGCCATAGTACAATAGTACTCAAATTAATACTCAACTTCATTACAAATCCTGCCTAGTTACTATCTGGGTATTTCAGTGAAATAGCCAATAGGGTCACTTAGAGTTTGACTTTAAATTATCCATTTATATGCCTAGGCTTTTTGCCGAGTCCAAGCTCACTCTGCTTGCCGCACAGTAGGCCAATAAATCAGGAGACAAGGTGTTGAGGCAAGGAATAGCGACTTTATTCGGAAAGCCAGGCATCCGAGAATGTGGTGGACTAAAGTTCTAGAGTATAATCCGGATGCTAGTTTCTTTTATAGAACAGAGAGGGGAGGAGGTGAGGAAGTAAAATAAAAAGGCCATAAGTCTTGCAAAACATCTCCTGGTTTGGCCAGCCTCGGGGAGGGGATGTATTAATTTCTTCTTTCTTGTAGCCATTCACAGTTGGGCAGGGTCGGAATATCTCCCTGTGAGCTGAACAAATGCACTTTAGATTAACATTCAGGCAGAGGGGCAGGGTTCACCGAGGCAGGCCATTATGTATGCTTACAGCTATAGACAGCATCCTTTTAATGACTATAATAACAAAAGCAATGACAAGCAAGGGCTAAAGTAAAAGAAACAGATCCAACATGGAGTCAGATTTTGCTCTTCCCTGTTATAGGCTTAGCGAATATTAGGTTAAAATTTCCTGGTTTTCAATGATCTTCTCTCTCTTTCTCTGCCTCCTCCCTTCCAACTTCCCTTCCTTCTCCTGCCCTAAGCAAAGTAAGTCTTTTGTCCTCAGGCATGTAAACCATTAAAACAGAAGCACTGGATCTCCCTATGGTAAAGGATGAATGATGAAAGAGGATTCTATTCAACCACATTCAGAAACATTACTATCGCTCATGACTATTGATTGCTGACTGAGTAAAAGGCACAGTGCTTGGCTTTCCAGGTGAATTAATATTTAAAGAGTTTGAGATACAATGTAGTAAACCAAGACTAGAGAATATATAAACTGTACCAGTATGCAAAATTATACTTTTGCTAAATTTTCAGTGGAAAAAAGAACCTTGAATCTTAACTTGTTACATGGTTACCAGCTGTGTCACTTGGAGAAAGTTTCTTGACCTCTTTGAGTTTCAGTTTGCTTAAATGTAAAATGGCTGCTAATGATGCCTCTCTCTGTGCTTTACTGTGAGAATTAAATGAGAAAAAAAATTTCAAAGTGCTTAGTGCTAAATAAATGTTAATTCACTAACCCCTGCTAAATACCCTAGCCCTTAGCATTATCTTTCCTTTCTCAAGTTTCTTGCCTTGAGAATTCAAACTTTCTTTCACCTTTTCTAAACTCACTAGCAGATTCCTTGATGCACATCAAATTCTAAATGAGTGATGTAGACTTCAAGGATTACCCTGGGGATCAATCAACATAACATTTCAAACACACTCTTAAATGTATTTAATGAATGAGTAATTAACAGTGCACACTCTCCTAAGTCTCTACATTGACCACAAGAGGCTTATATGGTGAGAGATTGCTTTAAAAACCAACCACTACAAGGACACTTGTGATTATACCTGAGCATTACTGAATCCAGCTAACCTCCCAGAACAGGGATTATTCATACAAATTATTTTTGTACCCAGTTAAGCTGGAGACCCATCTTAACATCTACATCAGAAAAGCATCTTCTGGAGATTAGAGGTGAGAAGAGAAGAGTTACATGATAAAAATCCTCAGGGGTACCAACCCAATCCCTTTTCTCCTTGCAGAGGCACTGGTGCCTGATATCACCATTGAGGAATTCACTGCTGCCAAATTAAGATGAGTTCTCAGTCTTCCAAGATAGTACTCATCATATCTTCCAGTGGAAACAGTGCTAGAAATCAGGGGATTTGTAGTTGAAAGGGAATCCTTGCTTCAGACCCTAGGTGTGTTTGTGGAACAGCCTAGTTACAAAAGCTTGACTTCTCGGGGGACACAGGTTTGGAGCACCTCTCATCTAAACTCTGGAGACACATGTGGCTTCTATTCTTTTTATGTGTGTCCAGATTCTCTGGTTCACTGTATCAAGATAGGGGAGAACCTAGATTTCTCACTCAGTGTGTCTTCTGCATGAAGGAAGGCTATCACAGCGTCATGTGTAAGGCCTGCCAGCCTGCGTGGTTGAATTCCTTGTTTCACATGATATGGTAACTATGTGTTTCAGTAATTTACCTTTTGCTTCTTTAACGGAGGAAGTTAGTGAAAAGTAGGTTGTGGGTGAGGTTCAGAAAAAGAATAGGCATTTATGAATTGCTGGCCAGATTTTGACCTTGGAACTTTTTTTTTTCTAATTTTATTTAATTTTCACAAGTTTACTGCAAGGTAGGCAATTTTAATCTTGCTTCACAAATGTAGAATCTGATCATCAGAGGTGATATTCAGGGAAATTAAGTGACCTGTTTAAGTCAGACAGCTGGAGAGTAATGAAGTCTTTGAAATCCAGATCATAATCCAGAACAGAATAGGACTAGATCGTGATCTGGTTTGCATCTAGTTTCACATTCGACTAAGTGACTTTCTTTTTCAAGATCCCCACTGTAAAATCAAGATAAGAATCATACCTACCCCCAAGATGTTATGAGGTCACAGGGGGCTAAAGCATACTTCCTATTGCATTCTCAATAAACAGTATCTACATTTATTATAATTATTATTATTGCCATGATTGTTTCCTACTTAAGTATAAGATCCATTGGGATAGGGAACTTGTTTTTCCTATTTCCTGCTCTATTCCTGGAGTCTAGTATAGTGGCATATAATAGGTGCTAAATAAATATTTCTTAAATAACAGAGCCAAAGAATCACTTCTGCTCTTGTAGTGACTGCTCTGTAGTGACTTCTCACACAATATGCTAAAATGAGAAAGCCAATACAGCTAACAATGAAATCATGTTAAATACTCAGACTCCACCTTCTGCCAGTTCAGCAAGAAGAGCAGAATCAAGAAATTTCCTTGTGTGTTTGAGCAAACAAGAGCCTCACCTGGGTGTCAGTAGTCAGTGTGACCCATGTAGAGCTGGAGCTCCTCCCCGCCAGCTGAGCTGCCCTTCTCCTACCTGGGAACTCTCCCAGACAGATTTTATTCCATAGCAAAGCATTCCTTTTACATAAACTGTACTCTCTGGTGCAGCCACCTTGGGAAGAAACTTAAATTTGAGGGATTAGAAGCATTAATTTTCTGGTCCAGAAAAAGAATCATACCTGCAAGAAGGAAAAGGTGTTGAGAATCTCTTACTACATAACACAAAGAGCCATACCCTCTCTATCCTTGTAAGCTCATACTGCTTCTTTTTGTTGACCATTATGTCATGCTGTAGTACGCATAATTGAGCCCTGAAATTATCCCATCCACTGTTAAAAGATAAACCGAGGCATATTAAACATTTTTAAGAGTTTATCTGAGCAAAAATCAATACCAAGGGGGAAGTACCAAACTGGGAATGGTTAGGAGCACTCCACAGCCAGGAGCTAGGGGAAAGACATGGAGAAAAAGTGGAAGCAAATCAAGGAAATTATTTGATTAGTTATAGCTTAAGCATTTGCCTCATTTGGAAAAGCCTATTTGGCTGTTTGTGATTGGTTACGCTTAGGTTTTGATTTCTTAACCTTGAGGCATTTATAGGCTTAGGTTTAGTTTTCATAGGTAGGCTAAGACATTAGAACCACCCCAGTGTAATGGCCCTCTTGTTAATTAATTTAACACCACCATAAAACACTTTCAGATCCATAAGATAATAATGATTTTGATGGGTAAAAAAATCCTAACACTGGGAACAATCTCAGATATAATCTATTCTGAAAGACTAACTTAGAGACTAATAGAATCACCTGGAGAGGCTGCAAAATGAGTGAATACCTACCTATCTACATTCATACATCCATACATATCCTAAAACGTATCATTGTCTCCGCTATTCTGGAAAGTGGGACCAGGGAACTATTTATAACAAGCCTTGCTGGTGATTCTGATGCCCTCCCTGACACGTTACAGAACCATTGATCTAGTCAAAGATATTAGGTTTACAAATGGGAAGCCTGGAAGAAAATAACAGCCAATTATTGGTGGAGTCTGCCTTTTTTTTTTCTTTTAATTAATTTTTGTTGGAGTATTGTGGATTTACAATGTTGTGTTAGTTTCAGATGTACAGCAAAGTGAATCAGTTATACATATACATATATCCACTCTTTTTAGATTCTGTTCCCATATAGATCATTACAGAGTATTGAGTAGAGTTCCCTGTGCTATACAGTAGGTTCTTCTTAGTTATCTATTGATATTTTATATACAGTAGTGTGTATATGTCAATCCCAATCTCCCAATTTATCCCTGCCCGCCCTTTCCCACTTGGCAACCATAAGTTTGTTTTCTACGTCTGTGACTCTATGAGCCTGCCTTCTGTGTACCATTCCAGTAATATTTCTATGACACTAGGTAATATCTGTATAATTGTGCCAGACTTTTTTCATTTTTGATGGCATGGTTGCGTTTCAAGGACCCCAAATTTCCTGTCTTTTCAGCAAACTCTTGTTCCCAACAAGTTATGGTATTTAAATTTCTATACAATTCATATAATTATAATTTTAAATTATGCATGTTTGATCTGAAATAACATATTTCAGACAAGAAAATATCAGGATTGTATAGAAATAGGATTTAGGGTAAATCAAGAAGATGGAATGAATATAAGTGGTTCTCAGTAGTATGAACTGTGACAATATAATTTTTTTCTTGAAATGATGCTGTTAATAAAAGATGAATTATTATATAGTATTTGTATGCTTTATATAATATTAAAATTAACAGGAAAGTCCCATTGAATGCATACGTCATAATTACTTAAAGTATTATGAAGTATTATGTGGACTTAAGCAAAAACAAATAGTGAATGCATATAAAACTTTCACCAGGAGTTGTTTGTGGTACATTTTGGCAAGAAGCATATACCAGTAAGGGATAGCAATGTATTGAATGCTCTGGAATATGTTTTGTGCATCAGGACAAGACCTTGAGAAAGATGCCCAACAGGGTAGAACGATCATAGAGGTCCAAGAGAATTTTATGACATTTGGAGTTCAGATGTTCTTTCATTTGTAATCCTAGGTTCCTATTTACTAGCTCAGTGGCCTTAAGAAAGGTACTGAATGCCTATAACCCTCTTTTTATTCTGTTCTATCTATATTTCATGGTGGTGGTGTAAAAGTTAAATGAGGTACTACATGCAAAACGTTTTAGCATGGTGTTTACCATCTAGTAAATGCTTATTGATGTCATTACTATTGTTATTAGATTGAGTTGAATTGGAAGAGATAGGCTTAGTTGCAGAAACTTGAGCCTCTGTCCTTCAATCGTTGATGTATAAAGTTGGTATCCTCTCCTGCCATTCCTGCCATTGAATTTTAAGTTATTAGAGGTTCTCAGCTTGAAGATTTGTGGATGGGTGTCCATTTGATGGATAAGACTTTTTGATGTTTTCAAATAGAATTGTTGGGAAGGGGGAGTTCTTGGGGCTGAAGAAATAATGAAATTGACAAAAAACAGATTAACAGGAGAAAAAGAAACAAATTTTAATTCATATGCATTGATGTCTCATAGAAATGGGACCTAAGAAGTGACCAAAGCAGGCAGCTTTTATACTTTTTAGACAAAGAAACAATAAATTTGTGAAGAATTGACAAAGAAACTTATTAGGCTTTGGGTGCTTAATTAGTGAAGAATCTAAACAGAGTTTGGGCTTGGGTAGTAAATTAGTAAAGAAGTAACAAGATTTGTTTATATAGGCTCTCAACCCAAATTCCCTATCTCTGGTAATAAGGGTATCCTTCTACCTCCAAATGCAAGAAATGAGCATTTCAGATAGGAGATTTTTCCTGATTTCAGGGATGCAGAGAAGGGTCAACATATACCTCTTTTTTTTTTTACTGGAGTATAATGGCTTTACAATGTTGTGTTAGTTTCTTCTGTACAATGAAGTGAATCAGCTATATGTATACATATAGCCCCTCCCTTGATGGGCAGTTTATTAAGTAACTTTAATTCAAAATAATCAATATGCTATTGAGGCATATTTTGGTGTGGCCTGCCCTGGGATCCAAAAGACTCATATGTATGTATGTATATGTTTTTCTATTCGGGACTGAGTTCTGCATATTATGCTGACAGGTTCAGATTCAAATTACACACCATGTGCAGTATCAACCCCCAAATCAACATTTTGAAACCACAGTAAAATTAAATTGCTACACAACTCAAAAATGGATTATAGAACTAAATGTAAAACACAAACTCAAGCTCCTAGAAGGTGGCATAGGAGAAAATCTCAATGACTTTGGGTTTGGCAATGACATTTTAAATACAATGTCAAAGACATGGTACATGAAAGAAAGAATTAATAAGATGGACTTCATCACAATTAAAACTTTCTGCTCTATGAAAGACACTGGCAATAGAATGAAAAAACAAGCCACAAAATGGAAGAAAATATCTGCAGAAGATATATCTGAATAGGACTGTTACCCAAAATATACAAAGAACTCTTAAAAACCCAACAATTAAAAAAAAAACCTGCCTGTGATATTGTGATATAATAAGTATATATTTTGTTCTTCATCCCCAGTTCTTAGCCCAAGCTCCTAAAACCTTTGTAATTTCCTAAGCAGTAAAGGTGCTAGAGCATCTTTTATTCTCATATTTGGATTTTGCCCTTTGTTCCTGATGCAGAGGCTCCCTTGGAGTTTTCTGAATGATAGGAGCAGCATCTTTTGTCAGTTTCCAGCAGAGCTAAATATACTCTTACAGTACAATCCAGCATGCACTCTCCTTGTTATCTACTCAAAGGGGTGGGAAATTTATGTGCACACAAAAATATGCACAGATATCTTTTTGCAGCTTTATTCATAATTATCAAACCTTGGCAGCAACCAAGATGTCCTTCAGTAGGTGAATGGATAACTAAAATGTGGTACATCCAGACAGTGGGATACTATTCAATGCTAAAAAGGTATGTGCTATCAAGCTATCGACTGGAAAAAAATGCACAATGTAAGAGCTGTGAGTTGAGTTTTATTCAGTGTCTTACTGAGGGCTATAGCCCAGGAGATAGGCTCTCAAATAGCTCTGAGGAACTGCTCTGAAGAGGTAAAGGGAGTAGCCAGAATATATGAGATTTTGGCTAAGGAGTTTGTGCAATCCAGCCTACATCTTGGTAGAAGGTTACTACTAGTCACAAGGATCAGGTATCTCAGTTAGTGATTTTAGTGCTTTTCTAAGTAGGGGAAGATGCAAGAATCCAGCCTGATAAAATAATTCCTCCTAAAATATATCTAACTAGCTAAGGGCTTATTTTGCCTGTTTTCCCCAAACACAGAGTGCCTTACCCTGTTCTTTTTTCCTGAATTCCTTGCAGGGTATACTGTAGGTCAGTGATTGCAGCGGCTAATGGCTTAATCCTTGTAGAACCAGTTGGTGAGCAGCACTGTTTGTTTTACCAAGCCATGAAAAGACATGAAGGGAATTTAAATGCATACTACTAAGTATGCATTTAAAGAAACCAATCTGAAAAATCTACATACTGTATAATTCCAACTGTATCATGTTCTGGAAAAGGCAAAACTCTGGAGACAGTAAAAAAAGATCAGTGGTTGCCCAGAATTGTGGGAAGGAGGATGGAGGGATGAAGAATGGAACACAGAGGAATTTTTAGGGCAGTGAAAAATACTCTGATATTGCATTGGTGGATACATGTCATTACACATTTGTCCAAATCCATAGAAAGTACACCACCAAGAGTGACCTCTAATGCAAACTATGGACTTTGGAGGGATAATGATATGTCAATGTAAGTTCATCAACTGTAACAAATCTCTCTGTTGGAGGATATTGATATTGGGGGAGTCTGTGCACAAGTAGGAGTAGGGAGTATATAGGAAAGCCCTGTACCTTCTGCTTAATTTTTCTGTAAAAGTAAAACTATTCTGAAAAATAAAGTTTATCACACACACACACACACACACACACACACACACACACACACACACTGAATTTCGTCTGGCTGTCAGTCACTGTCTTTTATCTCCAGTTACACACAGCATCTTTTGTCTATTTGTTTTCTTGCTCATTTTTTCTTAGAAAGCAATAATTCCAGGCTTTGGAAGGACAACAAAACTCCAAACTTGAATACTCCAGAAAATTTCAAAAAAATGCTCTCTTAGTTCTCTTGGGAGGAAAGTAGACTCAGAAGGGATATAATATCTTCCTGAAATATCAGAAGAAATCAAAATTAGACATGCTACAATGGTGAAAGCTACAAAATGCCAAAGGTGAGCCTTTCAAGACATAATCAGAGCCCAAAATATAGAACGGGATGTTTCAAAACTGAATTCCTTATTTCTATAATGTTTCAAGAAGGTCTACAGTTAAACGGTTATTTCTGGGTGATGGGAGATAAGAGTAACTATTTCCCTAATTTCTTCCCTTTTTTTTTTTTTTTTTTTTTTTTGGGCTGCGTTGGGTCTTCATTGCTGTGCAGGCTTTCTCTAGTTGCGGCGAGCAGGGCTACTCTTCATTGCTGTATGCAGGCTTCTCATTGCGGTAGCTTCTCTTGTTGTGGAGTGCAGGCTCTAGGCGTGTGGGCTTCAGTAGTTGCAGCATGTGGGCTCAGTAGTTGTGGCACATGGGCTTAGTTGCTCTGTGGCATGTGGGATCTTCCCGGACCAGGAATCGAAGCCGTGTCCCCTGCATTGGCAGGCAGATTCTTAACCACTGCACCCCCAGGGAAGTCCCCCTTCCTTTTTTTTTTTTTTCTCTTTTTCCTTTCCCTCTCTTTCCCTCCCTCCCTCTCTTCTTTCTTTTCTTTTTCATTTGTTTCAACTTTTTAATATTTTTAATTACTTAATTTTTAAAAGTCTAAAAAATAGATGATTTATTGGTAGGGATGATGCTGAGGACAACACCCACATCATGAACTACTGGAGCAAATGACATCTATGTCCCTTCCAATCCTGGCATTTTAAAGACCTCCTGACTCCCAGCCCAGCCTCTCTCCTCTATATCTTACTGCTTCTTTGAGTGACATCTAGAAGTTAAAATCTGTTCTTAGCAGTATTTGGCCCCTCTAGTAAAACAAGGTTGACTAGAAAAAGAGAAGTCCGTGAAACTATCCAAAAAGTGTGATGTTGTTAGACCCAAACGGTCTACGAGGGATTCCAACTCGCCCAAGAACCGCCAAGAGTCGAGAGCCGCTGCAACACGCAAGAGGTTTATTAGGAGCCGATGCACCGGGGTTCCCTGAACCTCACGCAGGAGGCCGATGGGGAACCCCTAAAAGCGGAATCACATACTTTTTATAGGTTTATTTACTCATAGGGTGGGTATATTCTCACAATGATTGGGTAAATGTGGTGACTTTTGAATTCATTGGCTTAGGAACTTTTGCCCCACCTTCTGGCCGTTAGAGTTGTTCATTCCTTGTGGCGGTTAGGGCGTATACCTGTTACGGGCAACTGGAAAATTACCCGCTGGCTGGAAAGTCCCCGTCAACTGAAAAACTCCAAGAATTGGTTTCGATAGGGAGAAGAATTGGTTTCGATAGGGAGAAGGAGTGGCGCACGATAGGGAGAAGAATTGGTTTCGATAGGGAGAAGGAGTGGCGCAAGAGGTTGGTTTACGGGAACAAGTGAGGGGGTGGAAAGTCCCTAAAGGCCCCACAATGTCAGACTCCTTAAATAGGAAGAAACAGGCATACTATTCAGGTAGGAATTATCAAATATAACCCCTAAAATCTTTTTACTTTCAAGTTTTGTGGCTGAAAGTCAAGCTGTGTCTCTAAAATGAAATGGCTTCAAATGTAGTATACAACACCATTAACCTGACTTATAAAAATGAAAACCAGGATCCTTTGATCAAGGGCATTATTCTTTTATTCAGGGGATCACCACGGGAACAATCAGTAAGCAAAATATAATGCTCACAGAGGTTTAGAACTCTGATTTGCGAAGTAATAAAGTCCTGTCAATGCCATGCTGATTAGGAGTTAAGACAGAAAAGTCTTCTAAGCTAACGTAAATTATGACAGATAAGACAGATACATCTTGTAAATACAAGTGATAAATATACTGGTAAATGGCATTTGAGGATATCAATTGATAATAATTTTGTTTCTGTAACAGTTAAACATAATTCATGTATGCTCAATTTATTCAAATCCTCTTGGCTAATAAATATGTGATATGTTAGTGTGAAATCTGACTTTTGTAGGTTATTTTATAATATTATAATATGGATTTAGGCCAGAAGTCCATGTTAGATGACCTTACTTTGGAGGTCAAATTGTTGCAGGAAGGGGGACCCTTTCCAAGGCCTGAGAGTGGCCTCTTGTCTAACACTCAGAAATGAATCGTCCAAGGAGACACACATGTTGACAAAGCAAGAGACTTTATTGGGAAGGGGCGCCCGGGCAGAGAGCAGGAGGGTAAGGGAACGCAGGAGAACTGCTCTGCCACGTGGCTTGCAGTCTTGTGTTTTATGGTGATGGGATTAGTTTCCAGGTTGGTCTCTGGCCAATCATTCTGACTCAGGGTCCTTCCTGGTATCACACGCATCACTTAGCCAAGATGGATTCCAGCGAGGAGGATTCTGGGAGGTTGGTAGGGCATATGGACTGGCATCTCCTCTCTCCTTTTGACCTTTCCCGAATTCTTGCAGTTGGTGGTGGCTTGTTAATCCCGTGTTCCTTACCAGGACCTTGTGTCAAAAGATAACTCCTGCAAATGGTTACTGTGGTGCCTTGCCAGTGTGGTTTCAGTCAGTGGTTCCCCTAACAAAATGACTGGCCTTTGATCTTGTAGCTAAAAATCTTCTCATTGCTGTAGAATTGGCTGGATCTGAGGAGGTTATTTTCCCTTCAAAAATGTCACTAGAGATTGACCTAAAGAAACTGGAATGCAAATAAATCCATTCAATTTTCGTTCAAGTAATAGTTATTGCAATTTTGTATGTGTAATCTAAAAAAAATATTGAATTACTATGTTGTACACCTGAAACTAATATAATATTGTAGGCCAACTATACTTAAACAAATCACTGAACTTAAGAAAAAAATAAAGTAATAATTACTGAGCACCCTCCCTACCCATTATAATGAGACATTCTCTTAGTATGTGGTGTATTTGTTAATCATGTAATTCTTTCCTTATAGGAAAAATATGTGGGAAGCAAAATTATCAAAGTTGCTTAGTAAGCATAAAATTTGCATATGAAAAATGGCTATATGATTTTGATGTTTGAGGAGAACAGGTTATGATGACCTGAAGGTTTTATTCTCTAAAACAGTCATAGTTTTACTGGGCAAACCAGCAATTGTGATTGTGATTGCTTTTCTTCTATCTCATTCAGTCACCATCTCCCTGAGGCAATTCCTTGTGTATCTCTCAGAGTAATCATGGTGTCAGTCAAAGAAATGTGAAAGATACCTTCAATTTGATAGTTTAGCCATAACATCCAATGATTAGGTTGTTCTATGTGTTTTTACTGAATTATTCCAGATGAAAGATGAACCAAAAAATGATGATAGTCTTAAGAAATTCATGTCGCTTCTATTCTGACAGCCTGTGTGTCTGCGCACTTTACTGGGTCTGCCTGTAACATGGAAAATAGAAGCATTTGTATAACAGGGTGGGCCTTTGAAATGCCTATTCCAGCTGCATTTCAGAGAAAGCTTGCCCCAGCTGTAGAATGAATGCCTCAATCAAAGCTACAGCTGGGGTCCTCTTAAGAAGAATGGAGTCTTTCTGGAAAAAGGAAGGCCAGAAGTAAGGTGTTCTATGGGACAAACAAATACATCTTGTATTTTGTTAAAATCCAGGCCAAATGGCCAGGAATTTACCCTAAGGCATTGAGGAGAACATGCATTAAGGCACAGTTCATTTTCACATGAATTATAGAAGCATCCTGTTAACACCCAAGGAAATGAAAATCTTCCTGCTGGCAATTGGCTATGAAAAAACTTGGAGAGTTATCATTTTTCATAGATTTATGTATTTATATACAAAAATCAGTGGCTTCATCATTTTGATTAAATTATGGGTTCTTAAGTAGATTTAATCCCACATGATGTGTATCTGTGTTTATGACATAATAAAAACTAGATTCAACACATAGCACAAAACAAGAATAAAACAGAGCCACACAGGAAGAAAAAACAAGTAATTAATGAAGAAAAGATATGACAAGATATGGATTCAGAAATAATACAACTGGTATTTATTTTCATTAAATGAGAGAATGATTAGACTGAGACAACCTGAATTTAAATACCAGGTAACAAACAAAAATGAAATGTATTTTCCAGTTGATATGAGTACTGAGAGTAAATTCCCATTAACTACAAACATTTAGGTATTAATTTCTGAATTGGTGTTCTGAGGGAAGGGTCAGATTCATTCTATCAAAGACAAAATAACAAAAACCCCGAGTTGAATTAATTGTCTTTCTATTTTAATCAACTAGAAAAGTGTTTCTCAAATTTTAACGTACATAGGATTACACAAGAATCTTGTTAAGACGGATTCTTATTCATCAGGCCTGGGGTAGGATGTGAGTCACTACATTTCTAACAAGCACCTAAGTGAGGTTAATAGTGCTGATTTACAAACCACACTTTGAATAGCAAAGGACTAGAAAACTACGCTCTTCTTTAAAATACAATATAAAGAGAAAATAATTCAACTTTTCAGAACTAAATCTATAAAACTTTAGTGAAAGAGATATGTAAAACTATCAGCTTCAAATCATATACTTAGCAGGAAAGTCATTTTTGAGGATGTAAATTTCAGATATATTGACATTGAAGAAAGTCAAACTTGAAGTTAGTTTTTAATTTCTGCTTACCTTAGAATCTATAGCTATTAAGGATATTTTTTCCCCTCCAAATTAAAAAATTTACCAACACATGTGTCTGTATGTAACCAGTGTTCTTGAAATATCAAGTGAATTAAATTAGTATCACTGGGGATTTTTATTATTAATATATCTAAACCTTTGTAAATGCTTCACTCCTATTCCTCCTCACTGTTGTCTGGAAAATACCTAAATTTATCAAAACTAAAATTGTAACCGAGCAGGACCCTATGGGGCCTTCCCGGGACAGGCCTTCCCCCATATCCTCTGCTTTAGCTCCTCTCTGAAGTACCTAGATAACAGTATTTAATGCACATTTCCAGAGTTGTTTACAGATGTGAAAAACCCCCACCAAATGGAAGATGTTAACTACTGGATGACCATGAGCACATAGGAGCCTAAGGACTGATAATGTTAACCCCCGGACACTACCTTGTTCCCTCACCATCAGACAAGCAGAGAATTGTGCATGAGGTGGTCACATACCTTGTGACCGCCTCTCCCTCACCTGGCTTTTAAAAATGCTTTGCAGAAACCCTTTGAGGAGATTGGGGCTTTTAGGGCATGAGCCACCCGTCTCCTTGCATGGCCTCGCAATAAACCTTTTTTCTATTCCAAACTCCGATGTTTTGGTGTGTTTGGCCTCACTGTGAGTCAGGCACACGAACTTGTGCTAACAAAATCAAGTAAAACCTTCCCTGATATTCCCTGGCAGAGTCAGCATCATCTGTCCTTTGCATCTCTAATTCTCTATGCATGGCTTAACTACTTCTCTAACCATCTAGTTATCTCTAGTTAAGTATTCTATCTCCCTGAATTATACTTACACATTTCTTTTAACAAAGATTCTCTCATTGGCTAAACTCTATTGAGGGATCCCTGAACTCTTTTTCAACTAGCCCTGACTTTTGAACTTCCTGTTTGTGTCCGTGTTGTCCAGTTTTAACACAAATCCTGCTAAGTCAGTTTCACTGGAACTACCCCCACCCCACCCCCTGCAATTTCAGTCTGATCACTCTCAATATCTGATCAGGTTCCTCCCCCTTCACCATCCCCCAAGTGATGTCTGGCCTATCTTTAGCAAGAATCCTATTAGACCAGTTTAGTGTAGCATCCCTCCTTATCCTGATATATCCTCTTAATAAATTTCCATCTCCTGGCTCCTACCCTACTCCTTCACAATAAATTCCTACTTGCCCATACTGTATTCAGAATTGTGTCCAACTTCTGTCTCCCACTGTAAAACCACATTGCAGTGGATTCCACACCTGTTCCCATGACACTTTTTGAATAAAGTCTTTCTTACCATCTTCAACAAGTGTCATGAATATATATATATTTTCTTTAACACTCTTCCTGACTAGACAATAAACTCCTTATGGCAAACTCTATGGAGGGGTTAAGAAGGGGTCTCTTGTCCTAGGTTTACATTCTGGCTCTGCACTGACATAATGTTTAGTCTTAGAAATGTATAATCTTGGATAATATTTTGCATTGTGGTTGTTAATACTGCAACTCTTGGTGAATTCTGCAATTTCTGGAAAGGGCATATAGGCTCAGACCTTCACCACACAAAGCCAAATGCTCACTAATCAATAAGCAGACAGAGTAAAGGAAGATGGTATAAATCTTTATTTTCTTTTCCCCTCTGATGGTTTATGGTGCCAGTTTCACTTCCAGTGGAAGCCAGAAATCTCCTTCTCTCCCAGCATATTTAGACCGTTTACAGTTAATTAAACTATTGATATTTTAGGGCTTAAATATGCCTTTTTTGTGGCAGTGGTTTCTGTTTTATTTTGTTTTTCTTTTCTTTTTCCTGCCTTACTGTCAATACTTGAACATCTTTTAGAAATGCATTTTTATTTTTCTATAGTGCTCATGAGTTTATGTCTTTGTATAGCTTTTTCAGTGGTTGCTAAAGTTAATACATATCTCAAGTTTCCTGGTGTCATCATTTTACCACTTCAATTAAAACTTATAAACCTTACCTCTGTTGAGGTTTCTTAGAAAAAATTATGATAAATATTTTTAAAAAATACATTTTGAAGCACAGCAGATTATTATCTCTTGTTTCAACCACCGAACATAGTTTAGAAAACTCAAGAGGAGGATAATTTTGCTAGAGATAGAATACTGAATTAACAGGCATTTTTCAGTGTTAGAAAAATGTTGAGCCACTTCCTCCTGGCTTCCATTGTTTCTAATGATAAATCTGCTGTAATTCAAATGGTTTTTCTCCTAAACTGTCACATCTTTCTGATTTCAAAGTTTTTTTCTTTGTCTTTATTTTTCAGAAGTTTGTTTACTGTATTCTTGGTGTGGAGTTTTTGAGGTGTATGCAGTTTGGAGTTCGCTCAGCTTCTTGTATTTGTAGGTTTATATTCTTCAAAATGTTTCAGAAGTTTTTAGACATTAATTCTTTGAATACATTTTTAAGCTCTACCCTCTTTCTTCTCTCTTTCTGAAACTTTGGGAACACAAGGGTCAGATCTCTTGTTACATTTCCACTAAACCCTGAGCCTCTGTTCTTTTTCTTTTCATTTTTTTCTTTTTGTTCTTCAGATTTTGTAATTTTAGTTATTTTATCTTCCAACTTGCCAATTCTCTTTCTCTGCCCCCTTCCTTCAGCAGTTGAGCTCATTTCTTGTGCTTTTAATTGTATTCATTGTTTTTCAGTTCTATAATTTCCATTTAGTTCTTCTATGTATTTACTTATTTTTTCTGAGATATTCTGTTTTTCTGCTGAGATTTTCTATTTTTTTTCACTTTTCAAATGTGTTCTTAATTACTTATTGAAGTATTTTTATGATGACTGTTTCTAATATTTTGTTCATCTTAGTGTTGGCCTTTAGAGATTTTTTTTTTTTAATTTAGTTTGAGATATTCCTGGTTCTTGGAACAATTCGTGATTTTCTGTTGAAACACTCACTTTTGGGGTATTATGTTATGGGACTCTGGATCTTATTTAAACCTTATCTTTTAGTTGGCTTCCTCTGATGCCACTATGGCATGGCATGGGAGTAGGTGCCTCCTAGTTCCTAGTGCCTACAGGGTGAAAGTAGAACTCCAGGTTCCCTACTCAACCTCCTCCACCAGGAGGAGTTGATACCATGTATTTGTGTCAAGTCTCAGCCAAAACTTTTGACCTCACTTAAGTCATGTACACAACACTGTGACTGGATATCTGGCAACTCCAAATAGACAACATGGAATTTGGGAGAGGTAGTTTTCCCATGGAAGAGATCCTGCAAATACAAACACACTATTCTCTGGTGTCATCAAACTTTTAAAATTCCTAATATCCCCCAGAAAATAGGATTTTGCATGGTAAAGGATACAGGGTATGATTATCCCTCTTTTGTGGCCAGATGAGTCTTGTAATAGCCAGCAAAAATCTTTCCAGTTCATCTTTCTCTTAAAGCAATGGGTTGTTTGTTTTAACCCATGCTTCTCACTTACTGCATTTATCATCTTTTCTGTGCACTTAGAGGAAATGTCAAAAGAAGAGGAGTGTATTTGTGAATGTGTGTGTGTGTATACACACACACATGCATTTATGTACATGTGTGTGGTAAGCATGGTTCAGAGAAGTGAAGTAAGCTAACATCTGGTGAGCATATATTATGTCAAATATATACCTAATTTTCTACATATCTTTTGCTGCACGTAGTTTAGAACCAGATTGGCTACTTTTAAACAAATCTAGCCGCCATCCCCACAATGGCCCATACAGTCACCTTCCCAATTCACAACCCCCTTCATAATTTAGATCAGATTGCAATTATCCCAGGACAATTTCATTAATAAACTGAATATATCTCTTCTCATTCCATCTACCTAAAAGTTTAAGTGCATGTGCCTTTTATTTTCATTATTTGATAATAGCTTATTTCAATATATTTTTTATGTGTTGATAATTTTCAGAAGTGCAGTCTTCTCCAAGACCAGCTAAAGCCAATTCATATTTAACTCACCTTCTAAAAGGGCCTTCCAAGTACAACACACCACTTTCACATAGAAACATCATTGTCACGTCCCAATATCTTTCAAGCTATGTATAGTGCCCTCCTATTTAGTTTCTTATTCACCCCTGTTCTCCAAACCATTAACAAAAACTGTTGAGTCTACTTGGAAAACTTATTTGTATCAAAGTTTTCCTTTTCCCCGCTATAGCTAACACCATAGTTCACTTAACAGAAGCACATACAAGATCTTTGAAATCTCATTCCTTGAGGAGAGTTAACTTTTCAGTTAGTTCATGGAAAGTCACAAAAGACCAACATTCCCTTGATTTCATCAAGGGGAAAATAAGATAAATGAAGAGCTATACATTTCTACAAAGCTATCTAAGGAGAGTGGATTCAAAGAACTCTTAATGGAATAAATTCCAGAGAGGGATGAACCCCTTCATAGACCTTTGCAACAAGAAATGCAAGTTCCTTACTTGAAAGGGAATTGATACCAGATATAATCTCAATTTCTGCAACAAGGAATGAAGTACAGTGGACATTTTAAATATGTGAATAAATATAAAAATTAATTCTTTTTCCTTATTTGTTTTTAAAGGCAATTACTGATTTGATGCAAAAATAAATGCAATATCTTTTAAAGTTTATAACACATATGAAAGAAATACATATGAGTAATAATAGCCTAAAGGATGGGAGAAAGTAGATATAAGAGTACCATCATAAGTTTCTTATTTAACACATGTAATAATGTAAATAGTTTAACTCACATTTTACTGTGGTAACTTATGGGTGAGTTTTGTTAGCCCTAAGAGCAAGTACTAAAAACTATAAATAAAGCAAACAAATTTAAGGAAAAGAAGAAATACAGCTAAAAAGTCAAAATAGGAGAAAAATGGAAAAATTTTAAATGCCAGGGGCTTCCCTGGTGGCGCAGTGGCTGAGTCCGCCTGCCGATGCAGGGGACACGGGTTCATGCCCCGGTCCGGGAAGATCCCACATGCCGCGGAGCGGCTGTGCCCGTGAGCCATGGCCCCTGAGCCTGCACATCCAGAGCCTGTGCTCCGCAACGGGAGAGGCCGCAACGGGAGAGGCCCGCGTACCGCAAAAAAAAAAAAAAGCCAAATGTTGGTGATTTCATCAAGAATAGGGGCTCTTATACATTTCTGCTGGGAATATAAAGTGATACTATGACTTGGAAAACTGTTTGCCATTTTCTTATGAAGTTAAACACACTGCTGTACTATGGCCTAGCATCCTGACTCCCAGAATTGAACATAGTTGCCCAAAAGACTTATATATGAACATTCATATAAGCCTTAGCTCAAAACTAGAACAATACCAAATGCTTATCAATAGATTAGTGAGTTTAAAAAAAGTTGTGATATTTTCATTTACTGGAATACTGTTCAACAATAAAAATAAACACAATACGTGGATAAATCTTGAAACATCACTTTGAGCAAGAGAAACCAGACACAAAAGTCTACATATGATGTGATTTCTGTGTGTTTTAACCACAGGCAAAATTAATCTAGGCTAATTTATGTCCACCATAGAAACCAGAAGAGTAGTTGCCTTTTGGTGGGAGTAGCTGTAGGAGAATGAGTCTCTGTTGAAAGGAAATGGATCTGGTGGAATTTTCTGAGATGATGGAAATGTTCTATATCCTTACATCCTGATTTGGGGTTTGATTAATGGGTATATACATTTATCAAATACTTATCAAAATACATTCCAAATACTTATCTAACTGTAATCTTAAGAGGTGTGCATTTTTACTGTATATAAATTACAATTCCATAGATTTAAAAAACAAGTTTAAAAAAAAAAGAAAGTTTGCTTTGACTCATAGCCTTATCTCAATCCACTCCCCCCTTCAATTACTATTCTCCATCTTCTAATGCTTCAGGACATTTATGCACGCTATTCTCTCTTTTTGATGCTCTTAGGGCAGTTCTGCACATTCCTGGCTCTTCACGTTCTCTGAACTTCAGATTAATTTTCACTACTTCAGAGCATTCTCCAATCATCCAGACAAAAGCTGAATTATAGAATTCTGTATGAATTATTCAGCGAATCCATCATATTTTGAAATTATACACACACACACACACACACACACACGAGTCTTACTTTTCAATTGAGTTCTACAGTAACCATATCTGTTTTGTTCTTCATCATAAAACAACTCCTTGTGCAGTGCCTGTCACCTCAGAAAGATTCAAATGAGCCTTGAGAGCTAAGAGAACTGAAGCTCATGGACATTGAGTAACTCACTCGAAGTCACGAGCAGACAAGTCATCCTGCACGATATTTTAGACTTCTTGGTGATTAGGTTGGATGTAGACCCTTACTATGTAAATTGGGAGAAATTAAACTGAGGTTCGGATAACCAAGTTTTCAGTCCTTGTCTCCTTTTACACTGAGATAGTTGTAAGAGAAATAATATCTTATGTCCACATAAAGAATTGCACAGAAAAGTTCATAGCGACTTTATTCATAATAGCCAAAAATTGGGAAAGAAAAAAAAGGTGACCATCGACAGATTAAGGAATAAACAAACTGTGAAATATCCATACAGTGAAATACTACTCAGTAATAAAGAGGAAATGAGCTTTTAATATAGTCAAGAACATGAATGATTCTCAAAAATATTATGCCAAACAAAATAAGTCAAATATAGAAGAAAATATACTGCAAGGTGCTGTTTACATGAAACTTCAGAAAAGACCAAACAATTCTAAAGTGATAAAAAAGATAGTCAGTCAGTTGGGCCAGGAGTGGGTGGGGTTGACTGGGAAGGGGCACAAAGAAAACTTTTGCAGTGATGAAAATGTCCTAAAGCACAATTTTGGTGGTTACACTGTGAATACATGGTCAAAAAGCATAGAACTCAAACTGTACTTAAATTGGATGCATTTTATTATATGCAAATTACCTCAATAGAATTGATTTTTTTTTTAAATGAAAGGGTTGGGTCTATGATCTTTAAAAGCTTTCAACTCTATCATTTTGGTTCTGTTACACACAGCAATAATGTGTGAGAAAGCCCTTAAAGAGTTTAAACAATGCTGAATACATATTAAGGATGATTATTAGCAATCATGTTGATATTCATTCAACAGTTTTGAAATTAATGTATTTATTAAAGGGAACAAAACACACTTCCCAAAGTTCAGACCGCTGCATAATTTTGGACAGATTAAGAGGAAAGGTAGTTTGTGTGTTTGTGTTAGTGTAAGAGTTTGTGCACATTCATATTTGTTTGTTTTGGCAGGCCCTGGGAATCTGGGGCATTGATAATATCTACAACATTGGTGACTTTACGTAACTATGAATGAATAAGAACCATCTTTTGCAATTGCTCATAACATTCAAATCGTTTTCCCAATTAGAAAAGAAAAGTGTTTGACAAATTCTATTTGAGGTTTCATCAAATTTGCAATGTTTCAAGAACAGATCAAGATGTTTGATGAAAATAAACAGCAGCTGGATTTGCCCTTCCCTGCCACACACACAGTTTGTTGGGAATAGCTCATAAATCCTACTGCTCACCGACTCTGGGAACAGATGGCTCTTGGAGACCACACTGATGGCCAAGAACTTATCACATTACTATTGTGAAAAGCATCTTCCACTCTTCATTTAGATGAATGGTGCAGTAGTATTTCTATCTACTCCAAAGAGGTGTAAATTAAAATGAAAAGGCATTTTTTAAAAACTTGAATCTTGATGAGAATCAGAGCATCACCAGGCTCTAAGATTTCCAGTCCACACCCTGCTTTGAGATACTTGATTTTAATCTCCAATTTTAATTCCTTAATCTGAAACTAGACATGTTGGCCCCCATCTGTCATCCGACCTTGCAAACATCCATCATCAACCATATCACAGATGCTAGGAAAAAAAAAAAAAAAAGGGAGAGGAACTAGCTCTATTGAGTGCAAGATAATTTATATGCATTATTACATCCTTTTTACATAAAGATGGAAATGCTTTGGCAATCATGACTGTATGCAAGTTTTAAGATAAGTTTCAAACTAATTTAAAACTAGTTCTGAACATTTGCTTTGCTTTAAAAGTAACTAAGGCAATCTGGTTTAATAAAATGTAATGAACTTTGGAATCCAACTGACCTGACCTCAATTCATTCTACTTTACTAATTGTTTAACCATGGGAAAATCCCTTACCTTTCTAAACATCAAGTTATTCATCTTTATAGTAGGAGAAATAATATATTTCTTAGGATTATGAAAATTTTATGAGCAGGCATGTATGTGAATACATAAACATGAACCTGAAATATAATTGGCATTTATTAATACTTTGTACCCTTTTGTTTGAAAGCTTGTTGCTAATCAAATCAACAAGCAAATAGCAAGTATTAATAGACTGATTTGAAATCCTAGTTAACTTGGCTAATTTCAGCAACTTAATAGAGGCTTGCACCAGAGAAAATAGTGTGATTTGAGAAGTTCTGTGTGACAAAAGTCTTGGGTTCGACAGGCGGTTTGGTGAGTGATGATGCTAAAATGATAAGTAGAGGTAAGACCATGAAGAGCTTTGTGTGTCATATTAAGATTTAGATTTTATATGTAATAAAGTATTATTAATTTTCACAGTGACCTTATGAATTAGAGAAGGTATTATCCTACTGGAATGATATTATCAAAACCAAACACATATAGTTACTTGTGCCATCTCTGTAGATTGAAGACAGTAAGGTTAACCCCTCTTACCGTTACTAACAAGTATGGTGTGATACAAATGTTTCTTTATAACTCAGTGGTTAATAACGTTAACTCTGAAGTTGGAGTACATAAATTCACTTCACCACAAATAGTTCATAGACTTAAGCAATTTACTTACCCTATTAAGCTTTTTTCAGTTTTTAATCATTATTTTTGTATCTACCTGCTACGGTTTATGTAAGTTTTAAATGCTCAGGGTTTATGTGAGTTTTAAATCATCATATCTAGAGCCAAGCAAGCCCTTAAAGATTTTCAGCCACTTTACAAAGTCATCTTGCAAAGTGGTTTTTGAAAGCAGCCTTTGAATCATATGACTTGAGTTCAGATTTTGTAAGTTAACTCTTCAAAGCCTTAGTTTCTTTTCATTTGAGAACAGGAAAGATTAATACAACATTTTTCACTGGATAGCTGAGTTAATTAAATGAGAGATTTCATTTGAAATGCTTATCACTGTGCTTAGAAGTGAGTAAATTTTCACTACTCATGATGCCATCCTTCCCTCTATTTAAAGAATCTTTGTACTTATTCTGTTGTGCAACCTTTTGCTTGAAGGTAGTTTGTCAGCACATGTTCTTTCATTTGGAACCCTCTTAATTCCACACTTTGCCTACTTAATCCTTCCTGATTCTTCAGATTTTAGCTGAAAAATAACCAAATTTTTAGGAAATATTGTCTGAAAACTTGCAGAAGCGTTGCAGTACTCTGTATTTCCCTGTCTCACGTTGAGTTACTTGTTTGTAACTTCCAGTGGAGCGATTTTATGTCCATTGTTGTCTCACAACAGCCTCAGTGCCTAGGATAGTGCCTGGTTTATACAGAAAAATGTAGTTTATTGTTTGGATACATAAATATAAAGAAAGAAATAGTCCAAATCACTGTAAAACATTTTATCTTACAATTTTATTTGTCAGTTATACCTCCATAAAGTTGAAAAACAAATAGTCAAAAAGAGGTATCTGTTGATAAAATAATTAGGACTTAAAAATAGGTAACAATTAATACAATGAAAAATATAGGCATGAGACTTTGAAAGATTCAATGGTTCTGTCTCTTAGGGAAATTATTACTTTCTCTACTACGTAATTTAGTCATATTGTGTGTGTGATATGTTATTAAAATTGAAGACAATCTCGTCTTTACCTTCACCAACAGGTATTAGTTGGTTGATCCATCCATCCATTTATCTATCTAAGAAAGCTTTAACTCCTTTAAATGGGCCTGGCACTGGGATGAGCTTTTGAGCTACTGAGAAACATAGAATGAATGATCACAGTATATTAGAATGTCCCAGACGCTTCACTGAAGTATGATGAGTGGTAGGGGTGAATGAAATAATTCCTCCATGATTACTTGCTATTTAATTATTTTTTAAATTCTTGAATCTTAGCTTAAAACTGTGATAATCTGATGCCATTCTCCTTGGTAAAATATCAATATGCATTTTAGTATAAAATATGTTTTTAATTAACTTATCATCAACAAAGTGTTCTCAGATACCAGAATACTTTTTCCTGTGTCTTCATGTTCTCTGAGGAGACATGACGGACAATGACTGCTGTTTTTTGTTTTTTTCTTTTTAAGAATTTTTATTTATCTGGTTGTGACAGGTCTTAGTTGCGGCAGGCAGTCTCCTTAGTTGTGGCTCCAGGCCTCCTTAGTTGCGGCTCAGCAGCTCCTTAGTTGTTGCATGTGAACTCTTAGTTGCAGCATGCATGTGGGATCTAGTTCCTTGACCAGGGATCAAACCCAGGCCCCCTGCATTGGGGGGCGGGGAGTCTTATCCACTGCACCACCAGGGAAGTCCCGGACAATGACTGCCTTTTGAGAAGAGTTGTTCTTGTTGTACCTCAGCTATCATGCTCTCAGGTCATGATTTTCTGCATTTCTACATACAGCTGTTTGCTTCAATAGATCTTAAATTTAATTTAGCTCAGTTTGCCAAACAGTTACTGTGAAATAGTAAAGTGAAAAGGACACAGTTCTTGCCCTGAAGGAATTTACAACACAACAGTGGAGATAAATATAGGCAAAAATAAATAAATTATCTGAGCTGATCTATGCTGTCCAATAGATATATCAAACAAGAGAACACTAGCACATATGTTATTTTTTTTTCTCATGAGTTGTAAGCTACCACAAATATTTAAAAGATATAATCAAAAGATAATAGCAAACTTACAATTTAGTAAAGCAAAATTATTCATATATGAGGAAGTTTTAAACTCCAAAAATCAGTCCCTTTCAAAGTTACCATTTTCACTTATTTTCTTCCTTTTTATTTTAACCATGCCACCTTCAAATTTTCATAGCATCTTAAGCCACTTCAGAAAGTAGATGGGAAGTATCATTTGTCCCTAATGGGTTTTCAAACATAGGTGCTTTTAAAAATATAGGTCTTGGGGAATTTGTCTTTATTTCAACATAATCAAACATCAAAATTCTTACGTTACAGAATGATTTCATGGAGTCAGAAGCTGACTGCTTGCTCACTGACATTACAATTTTGCGTTGCATTAAAAAACATAGTATAACATTACTCTTTGTAATACATGTTCCCTGTTAATAACACTTAGGAATTGCTGTGTAACAGGGCTCTCCAAATCTTCAGTGGCATGCACCAGTAAGGATTTATTTCTCATGCATCTTTGAGGTTCAGCTGAGATAGCCAAGGGACATCTGACATTTACTAGTCTCACTTAAATTTCTGCACGTCTGTTGAGCTGCAGATGTATCTGTGGACTGACTAGTTGCTATGCTTCACACGTCTCTCATTTTCTTTTTTAGACTAGTAGGTCAGCCTCGTGCTGTTCTTCTTATGGTGTCAGTGTCCTAAGAGTAAGGGTAAGAGCAAGACCCAAAGTGAAAGCCATTTCAAGTCTCTGCTTATATCACGTCTGTTAACATCTCAGTGGCCAGAGCATGTCACATGATCTGGCCCAGAGCCACACTGGGCTGCAAAGTGATATATCAGCATGACTCCATATGTGAAGTACTGAATAATTGGGATATTTAAAAAATCTGCCACATTTTTTTTCATAATAAGCTCACTGACAGATGGTTTCAGGTGACCACAGTCCTGAAGTAACAATACAGTATAACTTATAAAATTAAATATAATAATAAAATTGAGACTGAAATAAAATAATAAAGTATTTTAGATTTAGGAGGGTCTCATATTATTTACACATCTATCTTCTCATTTTATACGTAACATCGAGGCTGTGCATTGCCAAGTATTATAGAATGATGGGCAGTCCAAAAGTAAAAGTGTGTCTCCAAATTAAAGTATAATGAATTATACATCTACTCATTCTTTTTTTATTTCAACTACAATTATATACTTTTGTGTAAGCACCAGGGTTAGAGCTTTCTAATTCCACTTCCATAAAGAAGCAAAAACAAACAAATGACAGCAAAAACAACTTTTCAAATGTGACTAACAGCTCAGTGAATTATTAAAGAGTTATAAATTCTAAGACACATTCAAAGAAAATTTTCGTATCTGCTATATATTGATGTATCTAATTGCTTTTGATACTGATATTGATATTGGTCCTGGATTTATGCTAACTGGCTTGTCCCCCATACCCATTTTCACATTCCTCACATAAAAGGCTTCATTGCGTCCCCTGGCTGTTCAAGACACTCAGCTAAGATGCTAAGGAATAAAGAGTGAATAAAAAGGACATGGAACCTACTCGTTGGCGTTTACATTCCAGTGGGTAGGAAAAAAAACCCCAAACAAACAGTGAATAAATAATTGTAAATTGTAACTAATCTACACAGGAAAAAGAAGTAGCTTGGATGGAGGAAAAAAGAGAGAGAAATACTTTGAAAGGGTACTCTTAGAAGGTGAGTATTAATCTGAGAAACAGAGAAAAGGAAAACGCCAATAATGTGAAGTAGAAGGAACGTTCTAGGAAAGAGGAATGTCAAGGAAAAAGACCCTATGAAAGAAAAGACCTGATTTGTTTGAGTAAACATGACCGGACTGTAATGAGTAAGCTGGTGTAGATCCAGAGCGTGTAAGTGATACAACATGACTTAGGCGAGCAAGCAAGGCAAAATGTATTAATTTATTTCTTCCTAATTCCAAGGCTTCTGAAATTTTTAATTTTTCTTTCTGTCTGAGAATCCAAGACTACCAGGAGAAAAGAACCCACTTGTCTCTTCTGCAATCATTACTTAGGTTTACTTTACTACTTTGTTACCCCCAAAAGTAGGCTATTAACCCCACTCCCTACATTGGCAGTCACTCTTTTCTTTTTGAATTTTATTTTATTTTTTATACAGCAGGTTGTTATTAGTTATCTGTTAGTGTATACATGTCAATCCCAATCTCCCACTTCATCCCCCCCCACCCCACCACCACCACCACCACCACTTTCCCTGCTTGGTGTCCATATGCTTGTTCTCTACATCTTTGTCTTTATGTCTGCCCTGCAAACTGGTTCATATGTACCATTTTTCTAGGTTCCACATATATGCGTTAATATACGATATTTGTTTTTCTCTTTCTGACTTACTTCACTCTGTAGGACAGTCTCTAGAACCATTGGGTTTCTACAAATGACCCAATTTCGTTCCTTTTTACCGCTGAGTAATACTCCATTGTATATATGTACCACATCTTCTTTATCCATTTGTCTGTTGATGGGCATTTAGGTTGCTTCCATGACCTGGCTATTGTAAATACTGCTGCAATGAACATTGGGGTGCATGTGTCTTTTTGAATTATGGTTTCCTCTGGGTATATGCCCAGTAGTGGAATTGCTGGGTCATATGGTAATTCTAGTTTTAGTTTTTTAAGGAACCTCCATACTGTTCTCCATAGTGGCTGTATCAATTTACATTCCTACCAACAGTGCGAGAGGGTTCCCTTTTCTCCACACCCTCTCCAGCATTTGTTGTTTGTAGATTTTGTGATGATACCCATTCTAACTGGTGTGAGGTGATACCTCATTGTAGTTTTGATTTGCATTTCTTTAATAATTAGTGACGTTGAGTAGCTTTTCATGTGCTTCTGTATGTCTTCTTTGGAGAAATGTCTATTTAGGTCTTCTGCCCATTTTTGGATTGGGTTGTTTGTTTTTTTAATATTGAGCTGCATGAGCTGTTTATATATTTTGGAGATTAATCCTTTGTCCGTTGATTCGTTTGCAAATATTTTCTCCCATTCTGAGGGTGGTCTTTTCGACTTGATTGTAGTTTCCTTTGCTTTGCAAATGCTTTTAAGTTTTATTAGGTCCCATTTGTTTATTTTTGTTTTCATTTCCATTTCTCTAGGAGGTGGATCAAAAAAGATCTTGCTGTGATTTATGTCAAAGAGTGTTCTTCCTATGTTTTCCTGTAAGAGTTTTATAGCGTCCAGTCTTACATGTAGGTCTCTAATCCATTTTGAGTTTATTTTTGTGTATGATGTTAGGGAGTGCTCTGATTTCATTCTTTCACGTGTAACTGTTCAGTTTTCCCAACACCACTTATTGAAGAGACTGTCTTTTCTCCATTGTATATCCTTGCCTCCTTTGTCATAGATTAGTTGACCATAGGTGCGTGGGTTTATCTCTGGGCTTTCTACCCTGTTCCATTGATCTATATTTTTGTTTTTGTGCCTGTACCATATTATCTTGATTACAGTAGCTTTGTAGTATAGTCTGAAATCAGGGGGTCTGATTCCTTCAGCTCCATTTTTTTCTCTCAAGACTGCTTTGGCTATTCAGGGTCTTTTGTGTCTCCAAACAAATTTTAAGATTTTTGTTCTAGTTCTGTAAAAAATGCCACTGGTAATTTGATAGGGATTTCATTGAATCAGTAGATTGCTTTGGGTAGTATATTCATTTTCACAATATTGATTCTTCCAATCCAAGAGCATGGTATATCTCTCCATCTGTTTGCGTCATCTTTGATTTCTTTCATCAGTGTCTTATAGTTTTCTGAGTATAAGTCTTTCACCTCCTTAGGCAGGTTTATTCCTAGGTATTTTATCTTGTTGCAATGGTAAATGGGAGTGTTTCCTTAATTTCTGTTTCTGATCTTCCATTGTTAGTGTGTAGGAATGCAAGAGATTTCTCTGCATTGCTTTTGTACCCTGCAACGTTACCAAATTCATTGATTAGCTCTAGTAGTTTTCTGGTGGCATTTTTAGGATTCTCTATGTATGGTATCATATCATCTGCAAACAGTGACAGTTTTACTTCACTTTTCCTATTCGTATTCCTTTTATTTCTTTTTCTTCTCTAATTGCCATGGCTAGGACTTCTAAAACTATGTTGAATAATAGTGGTGAGAGTGGACATCCTTGTATTGTTCCTGATCTTAGTGGAAATGCTTTCAGTTTTTCACCATTGAGAATGATGTTTGCTGTGGGTTTGTCATATATGGTCTTTATTATGTTGAGGTAGGTTCCCTGTATGCCCACTTTCTGTAGAATTTTTATCATAAATGGATGTTGAATTTTGTCAAAAGCTTTCTCTGCATCTATTAAGATGATCATATGGTTTTTATTCTTCAATTTGTTAATGTGGTGTATCACATTGATTGATTTGCATATATTGAAGAATCCTTGCATCCCTGGGTTAAATTCCACTTGATCATGGTGTATGATCCTTTTGATGTGCTGTTGGATTCTGTTTGCTAGTATTTTGTTGAGGATTTTTGCATCTATATTCATTGATTGGTCTGTAATTTTCTTTTTTTGTAGTATCTTTGTCTGGTTTTGGTATCAGGGTGATGGTGGCCTCATAGAATGTGTTTGGGAGTGTTCCTTCCTCCACAATTTTTTGGAAGAGTTTGAGAAGGATGGGTGTTAGCTCTTCTCTAAATGTTTGATAGAATCACCTGTGAAGCCATCTGGTCCTGGACTTTTGTTTGTTGGAAGATTTTGAATCACAGTTTGAATTTCATTACTTGTGATCGTTCTGTTCATATTTTCTGGTTCTTCCTGGTTCAGTCTTGGAAGGTTGTACCTTTCTAAGAATTTGTCCATTTCTTCCAGGTTGTCCATTTTACTGGCATAGAGCTGCTTGTAGTAGTCTCTTATGATGCTTTGTATTTCTGCGGTGTCTGTTGTAACTTCTCCTTTTTCGTTTCTAATTTTATTGATTTGAGTCCTCTCCCTCTTTTTCTTGATGAGTCTGGCTAATGGTTTATCAATTGTGTTTATCTTCTCAAAGAAACAGCTTTTAGTTTTATTGATCTTTGCTATTGTTTTCTTTGTTTCTATTTCATTTATTTCTGCTCTGATCATTATGATTTCTTTCTTTTTACTAACTTTGGGTTTTGTTTGTTCTTCTTTCTCCAAGGTTCTTCCCTTTCATCACTTTAAATATATCACACCACTCTTTTCTGGCTTGTAGAGTTTCTGCGGAGAAATCAGCTGTTAACCTTATGGGAGTTCCTTTGTATGTTATTTGTTGTTTTCCCCTTGTTGCTTTCAATAATTTTTCTTTGTCTTTGATTTTTGTCATTTGATTACTATGTGTCTTGGTGTGTTTCTCCTTGGGTATATCCTGCCTGGGACTCTCTGTGCTTCCTGGACTTGGGTGGCTATTTCCTTTCCCATGTTAGGGAAGTTTTTGACTATAATCTCTTCAAATATTTTCTTGGTTTCTTTCTCTCTCTCTTCTCCTTCTGGGACCCCTATAATGTGAATGTTGTTGCATTTAATGTTGTCCCAGAGGCCTCTTAGTCTGTCTTAATTTCTTTTCATTCTTTTTTCTTTATTCTGTTCTGTGGCAGTGAATTCCACCATTCTGTCTTCCAGGTTACTTATCTGTTCTTCTGCCTCAGTTATTCTGCTATTGATTCCTTCTAGTGTAGTTTTCACTTCAGTTATTGTATTGTTCATCTCTGTTTGTTTGTTCTTTAATTCTTCTAGGTCTTTGTTCTTTAATTCTTCTAGGTCTTTGTTAAACATTTCTTTCGTCTTCTCGATCTTTGCCTCACTTCTTTCTCTGAGGTCCTGGATCATCTTCACTATCATTCTGAATTCTTTTTCTGGAAGGTTGCCTGTCTCCACTTCATTTAGTTGTTTTTCCTGGGTTTTATCTTGCTCCTTCATCTGGTACAAGGTCTTCTGCCTTTTCATTTTGTCTGTCTTTCTTTGAGTGTGGTTTTCCTTCCGCAGGCTGCAAAATTGTAGTTCTTCTTGCTTTTGCTGTCTGCCCTCTGGCATTCACTCTCTATGCTAAAGAGAAAGCATATTGCTTATCTATTGCCATGTAATGGATTATCCTAAAACTTAGTAGCTTAAAAAAATATATTTTCTTTTCTCAGTTTCTGTAGTTTAGTAATTCTCTTGTGGCATAGTTGGCCCCAGTGCATTAGGTTCCTCACAGGTTGCAATCAAGGTGTTTGCTTGACTGGGGAAGGATCTTCTTCCATGATCATTCACATGGTTTTTGGAAGGATTCCGTTTCTCAGGAACTGCTAAAAAGAGTGCTCTGGTTTCTTGCATTTTACTGGTTAAATGTTACTTACAGTTCTTTGATACATGAGCTTCTCCATAGGGAAGCTTGCAATATGGCAGCATGCTTCATCAGAGCAAGTAAATGAGAAGAACTGGCCAGGCAGAATGGGTGAGCCAAGATGGAAGACAAAATCTTTCATAACCTCATTTTGGAAGTGACATCTCATCACTTTTACCATATTCAGTTTATCAGAAGCAAGTCACTAGATTGTCCCTACATGCAAAAGGAAGGGATTACATAAAAACAAGAATACCAGAAGGTAGAAATCACTGGGAGCCATTTTAGAAGATGTTTATCATAGAAAGTTTCTCGCATACTTCTAGTATTAGACATCTGCCCCAGTTTCTTTTAAAATAAATTGAAACAAGATAGAAGGACTTTGAAATTACAGATACCATTAAGAATATCATGAACTAGTATTTTATTTATGTTGACCACATGTATAGCCACCCTACAAGGCTAATGAGAAATGTCTTTGCCATCTCTATCCAAATTTCAAGAGGTTTATATTATATAAATAATAAGGCATGGCACATGAGTTGGTAAATTTTTCATAGGGTCACATAGTAACAGATCTGAACAAGGAACAAGACATAATTTAGAATATTCACATTATATAGATGAGAAGAACACATAGGTATCCCCAGAGAAATCAAATTTCCCATTGTCTAGAATTTTCAAATTTGAGGCAGAACTAGTACTAGAACCCGGGTCTCTTTAAATTGCAGTGGTTTTCTTTTTCTATGATATTACAACACTTTGTTGTGCTTTAAAGACCAAAATGGACACTGAAATCCCACAGTATTCATTTCTTTCTGGGTACAGACTGAGGAAAGGAAAGGGAAATATGTGACTTAAAATTATGTAAATAAACTGTTCTATTTGCTAATGTTGTTATTCTGATATTTTTGATAGAATTTACTTTCAGTCAGAATACATTCACATTATTTATTCTGAGAAATGCATTAAAGTAAAATGAAAATTTATGGACCCTTAAACTGGAATAATGAGCTAATTTGGTCTATGCATAAGGAAAGTCAGGTATACATTCTCAAGGTTACTGTCTCACAGACTTCAATATTTTACTGCTTAAACCAGAAGATTTCTTCATGAGGACTATTGATAAATCTGTAACAAAGCACACCTACATAGAGACACACACACGTACACACTTTCAGGGTAGCTAAAATCACCACTATTCTAAATTATTTTGTTCATAACAAAGATGTCATATCCAAATGGGTAATTTCCACCACTTGAAAGTGATACTTGACGCGCATTTCTCAAATCATTAAACTGGTGTTTGTATAGGGTGAAGACAAGAGAAGTAAAAGTATGTGAAAAGTGCTAAGGAGAGGTTGCAAATACAGATGCATGTTAACACATCCATTCCAGTAATCACTTTCTAAAGTGACTTAACATGTCTTTTTGGTGAATGATGGTCAAGTTAAACTTTAAAGCAGGCACAGATCTCCTTATCATCAGTGAGCAAGGGTTTTGGAGTGACAATTCAATATACGGTGTTATATTTTATTTATAATTCACAAATGGCTTTGAAAATTTGACTTTACCCTTTTTACTAGTTCCTGTCAGTTTCCAGTACAGCTGATGTCTAAAGGGCAAATTGGATACCCTCAGTAAAAAATAACAGTTTGCTACATCCACCTTTGATGATGTCCCCAGCTTATCAGACAATTATTCTTGCTCCTAAAGGTCAAATCATAGAGCTCTATGTCTTGCAGTTGGATATGAATGATGCCTTTATTTTAAAACCTTAATTAGCTCTTAATCCATACTTTTTTTTTTTAGCTTTTTTTTCCTTCTCCCAAAACTTCTAAAATTTGGACGCATCCAATTCAAGCCAAATTTCATAAATACTGCACTGAGTTTTGGGAAAATAGGGACAGCAGTTTAACACGATGAGTGGCCTGGCAGGAAACAGAGGCACACTCAAGAGAAATAACCAAGGGAGCTGAATGAAAGGAGTATATGCAAAGGCAAAGACAGAGTTAATGGAAACAACAAGATGATGAAACACATATAGGCAAGCGGTGGGAGGTGTTTCTTAGCACTTCTAGACCTAAAGGTGTAGGGGAGGGATTGTGTCATGGATTGAACTGTGTCCCTCCAAAAAGTATAAATTGAAGTCCTAACCTCCAGTACCACAGAACATGACCTAATTTGGAAATAGTGTCCTGGCAGATATAATTAGTTAAGTTGAGGTCAGGTTGGAGGAAGGGTGAGCCCCTAATCCACTGTGAGTGCTGTCCTTATAAAAAGATGGCCATGTGGAGACAGAGAGACATGAGGGGGCAGGCTACAGGGAGAACATCATATGACGAAGAAGGCAGAGATTGGAGTGATGCATCCATAAGCTAAGGGATAGCGTGGAGTGACAGGGGGTATGAAGAAAGGATTCTTTCTTCAGGTTTCAGAGGGACCATGGCCCTGCTGATACCATGATTTCAGACTTCTAGCCTCCAGAACTGCAAGACAATACATTTTTGTTTTAAGTAGCCCAAATTATGTTATGGCAGCCCTAGGACACTAATATAGTTTGGTTACTGTAACTCAGTTACGGTATACCTCTGGGAGATAGGAAGGCTTATTATAGGAACAGTGGTCTTTGATAGAGGAACACATGGTCTAGCGGGGCAGGAGGAGGGATAATAAATATTCTGACCCATCTCTTCACCATTTTCTCATGTCCTGTCCATGGCTTGCATTGGCTGAATCTAATAGGAAGCTGGGAACAAGGATATCTGGTTAATGTAGACTAACAGGTCAGCCTCCCACGTCCCCAGTAAGGGTGGAGAAGGATGAAAAAGGGTCTGGAGAAAGTAACATTAAGAGTATGAAAAGTAGATGGCTCCTAAATGGAACAACATTATCAATAATACCCTCCAAAAATAAATAAACAAACAAAACTCTTGGATACTTTAGCACTGTTTCAGTATTATACACATTGCTTTCCTTAAATTATGGGTTTTAAGACAAACTGTGTGTGAGCCACTGCTTTGGGTGCTGAAATGCAAAGATAAACCAGAAGATCAAGGCCTTTGTCACCATGAAAGTTATATTCTAGAGAGAAACGGCTACTAGACAAATAATTATACCAACAATTAATTAAAATTATTATCAGTGCCATGAAAGAGGAATTCAGAGAATTATGAAGATTTGTGCATAGGTCTGTAGATTTAAGAATCTGTAACACTGCCTACACAGGTTGCTTCAACATGACATCCAGGGTCGATGGTCCTGGCCCAGAACTATAATACACACACACACACACACACACACACACACACACACACACACACACACACACACACACATTCTCTCTCTCTCTGTCTCTCTGTCTCTCTCTCTCTCAGAAAAGACAGGAACAGAGTCAGGGAAATTAAAGATCAAGGGGACCTTAACACCACAGGAAGAAAATAACACATATCAAGCACAGACACATTTCTTTCTTTTAACCAAGTGTGATTGACACATTCCTCATTCTATGAGGAAATTATAAGTTCATTTCAGAACCACACTCAGTAATATTGGGTAGCTTGCGCTGCATTGTAATGTTGAAGTATAGAACTTGAAGAGAGAGATTTCCCTAGTTCTCACACTAGTGTGTAAGTGTAATTACTCTCAGCTTTTCTATCTCTGGCTCAAAAAATCTGGCCTGGATTTACTGCCCCCAGTTCTGTTCCTTCTAAAACTGTTGATTTTAAGTTTCTTGTTGCTGGGCCAATTTTAGCATTTCTGAGTATACCCCATTACAAAAGCACAAAGTAGGCACTCAGCTAATGTTAGTTGACTGTGAATCTGAAAAAGGACTATACAAGAAACTACATAGAAAATAAGAAAAACACGTTTTCACTTTTGCCAGCAGCTGTTCCCCTTTCCATCTAGATTTCAAGAACTAATTTAATGCCCCTTGGCAGATAATACATGATAAAATAAAGCCAACAGTCAAGAAAAAAGTTCACCATGATAATGTGGTAGAATAAAAAGAAAGCCAATTACATAACTAGAAGAAAAGGTATAAATGTGCCAGTTTGAACAGTAACCAGTGTATGTAATGTATAGCTTCAGTAACCTAATATAAATAAGGCAAAATCGATATTGCTGAAATCAGCATATATTATAAAAATAATCATATTTTATTACTAATCCTAATAACTACTGTGCATTTATTTGGAATTTTAGTGTACTGTGTTTAATAAAATATCAGAGATTTCATGAATTTTATGAAGTACTCCATCATGTTAATATTACATCCCTTTCCTATAATTTGAAATAATTACCAACTATATCCAAACTACATTTATGTGAGTAAATCCATCACCTTTGTGAGGCTGAAAGCTTTGCCACATTTTCTACCACTTTTGAAATGTCAACTTTCTGATTTAATTTGTTAATTCATTGGAAAAAATATCTTAGGACATGAAAAGTGAAACAGACTGTTTACCCTGTCCTTTTGATGACTGTATTCTATGCAACTCATTTACTTGCAAAGCATTCCCCATAGTCATTTTTCTTTTCCTTGACCACTAATCCCACTTTAGGGCAGATTCTTTCTTGCAATCATCCAAAGTACTTCAGTAATCTCCTAACTTCATTTCCTGTGTTCAGGAACTTGGTACTAAAATACAGGCTTCATATGGTCACCAGATTTATCTTTGACAGTGTCACTACGTATTCAAATACTATAAAAACATCTCACCACTTGGAGAATGGTATCTAATCCCGTTAGAATGCAGTCAAGAATATAAAGTTCTTACAATCACCTTGGCAAAGCTTCAGTCAAGGCCAAACACCTGTGGTAAGACTGTCCAGTATTGTGTTGAAAGCCTAAGCCTGCCTCTTAGTTGCTTTTTGATCTTTTCAAATATCCCCGTTTCATAAAATGTATAGAATTCCTGTTTTTATTGTTGTGAAGATTAAGGGAGACAAACATGGTAGGCGTCCAATAAATGTTTGTTTCTGTTATCATTCAAGCATTTTTATCTGCAGGCTTCTATTCATGGTGTTTAATCCAGTTTCAATATCATCCTATATTCCTTCCTGCCACAATTTTATACTCTATTTAAGACTCGGATCTGGTTCTTTCCAGTCAAAGAAGAATGTCCCAGTATTAATGCTCTGATTCATTCTCTGAATTTTTTTCTAAAATGTTGTTCATGCTGTTAGTTCCCAAATATGCTTGTGTAGCAGCAGCTCTTAAGGAGGTGGTTTACTTTTCTTTAACAAGCTTTGTGTTGCTTCACATGTCATGGAGAGGAATTATTGGGGATTTAAAAATTTTATGTAAATTATATATATGTGTGTATATATATATATATTTGGGAAAATTAACTAATATCTCTGGTCTCAGTTTCTTTTTCTGTGAGAAAGGGATACTAGACAGCTCTAAGGCTATGCACAAGGCTGGAAAAAGAGGGCAAGCTCTGTGAAATGGCAGTGTCTGTACTTGGCTAGGTAACTATTCAGCAATTTCTCTTTTTTTTGCCTCTGTTCATGACACAACTATCATTTTTTTAAAACTTTAAATCTTTATTGATTCACTGTTTCTTTACCTACCTATTGTGTGGCAAGTGTGTCTTAAACAAAGCAAAAGATCTAGAAATGATACCACAGAGACACTTAACCCCCATGGCTGACAGGGCTGCCCATTGATTTCAAGTTATAGCTGACACTTCTTTTTCCATTTTCTGTTAGAGAATTTCTGTCCACATGGGGACATTAGAAAGTGATGGATATTAAACTCTCCCTCCCAGGAACCTGGGTTATGTGTTCCACATCCATCATTCACAGACTATTAGTACTCATAGTCTTCAATGTTAGAATGAAGTACATGAGATCTGCTATTAAATTATTTCTGATAATATAAAAGGCAAAGTGGGGAATGGAAGAAAGCTTAAAATATATAGTGATCTCTGGGTACATAATCCAGTGACAATTTTTTTAAAGTATGACTTAGTATAATTGGCCTATATTCATCATGTTAATTTTAACTTACAGAAGAATGACTGAAAAGATATGCAGGGATGCCATCAAACTTCATAAAATTTAACATTATTTCTGAAGTGGTTATTTTTTATTTTATTATTATTATTTAAAAAAATTTTATTGGAGTATAGTTGATTTACAATGTCGTGTTGGTTTCAGGTGTACAACAGAGTGAATCAGTTATACATATACATATGTCCACTCTTTTTTAGATTCTTTCCCTATATAGGTTATTACAGAGTATTGAGTAGAGTTCCCTGTGCTATTCAGTAGGTCCTTATTAGCTTGAAGTGGTTATATTTTTAGAAAAATAAGTGACTAATTTTGTATTTTAACAAGTTGTTAAATATGTATAGCTTATTTTTGGCAACTGAAGCAAAATTTATAACATTCTCTGATGTGGTTCTAAATGTATGTGGAGTAAATATTTAAGAAAAATTATATTAAAAATGAAGGGTAAAGAGACTTAAAGGAAGGTAAGGTTTATATGCTTTTTGAGAATTGGTAAAATGATGATACCATAGACTGTGATAAAATATGTGTGTGTATATATGTGTATATAATGTAATATTTACATTCAGCAACCACTTAAAAATCTGTACAAAGAGAGAAAACTCAAACACTATAGAGAAATCAAAATGGACTTCTAAAAATTTTCCAGTAACCCATAAGAAAACAGGAAAAAGAAAAGAGAAAAATAAAAAAGAGAGAGCCAATAGAGTCTAAAAATAGAATGGCCCTCCATATCAATAATTAAATTAAAATGATCTAAATACACCAATTAAAAGACAAAGATTGGCACAAGTGGATTAAAACACAAAACGCAACTATCTGCTATGTTCAAAAAACTTACTTCAGGGCTTCCCTGGTGGCACAGTGGTTGAGAGTCCGCCTGCCGATGCAGGGCACACGGGTTCGTGCCCCGGTCCGGGAAGATCCCGCATGCCACGGAGCGGCTGGGCCCGTGAGCCATGACCTCTGAGCCTGCGCGTCCGGAGCCTGTGCTCTGCAATGGGAGAGGCCACAACAGTGAGAGGCCCGCGTTACCGCAAAAAAAAAAAAAAAAAAAAAAAAAAAAACTTCATATATAACATGATAGGCAGTCTGAAACTTAATGGATGAAAGGAGACATATCATCCAAACATTAATCCGATCAAAACAGGACTAGGTATATTAATATCTAATAAAGTAGACTTCAGAGCCAAAAAAGTTACCGGGGACAGAGAATGACATTATATAATGATAAATGGGTCAATCCATCAAAAAGAGCAGTTCTGGGACTTCCATAGTAGCACAGTGATTAAGACTCTGTGCTCCCAATTCAGGGGTCCTGGGTTTGATCCCTGATCCAGGAACTAGACCCCACATGCATGCTGCAACTAAGAGTTCACATGCCACAACTAACCAGCTGGCATGCCGCAACTAAGGAGTCTGCCTGCCACAACTAAGACCCAACACAACCAAATAAATAAATAAATAAATATTAAAAAGGCATAGCAATTCTAAATGTGTATGCAGCAAACAACAGAGCAGGAAAATAGGTGAAGGAAAAACTGATAGAACTGGAAGAAGAAATAGACAAACCTACAATTATAATTTGAGATTTAAATAGCCCTAACTCAATTAATAAAACAACTAGACAGAAAAGCTGCAAAGTTGTAAAGAATGATGTCATCAACCAACAGGATCTAACTGACATTTGTAAAACACTCCACTCAATGGATTCTTTACAAGTTCCAACAGAACATATTATGAATTATAAAATAAATCACAACAAAAAAGAATTGAATCATGCAGAGTATGTTCTTGAATCACAATAAAGATAACAGGAAAATATTCAAACATTTGGAAACTAAATTTTAAATGATTCCTTTATGAAAGTAGTAATCTTAAAGGAAACTTAAAAAGTATATTGTACTGAATGAAATTGAAAATACAACATTAAAGCATAGCTAAAGCACTGCTGACAACGAATTTTATTGTATTGTATTCATACATTAGGAAAGAGGAAAAGTTTCAAATAAATAATCTAACCCTCACCTTAAGATACAAAAAAAAAAAAAAGAAAATCAAATAAACCCAAAAGCAAATAGATGAAAAATATAATAAAGATAAGATCCAAAGTCAATGATGTTGAAAGCAGAAAATCAATAGAGAAAATGAATAAAACAAAGAGCTGATTCTTTGGAAAAAATTAACAAAATTTCAAATCTTGAACAAGTGTGATAAAGAGAATGTACAAATTACCAATATCTGGAATAACAGGGATCAGTAGTGACTGATCCTGCAGACCACAGTAGGATGAGGAATACTCTGTAAATTCTATGCACATAAATTTCATCTTAGATGAACTAGACCAATTTTTTAAAAGATACAAACTATCATAACTCACTCAATATGAAATGAATAATTTAAATAGCCCTCAATCTATTAAGGAAATTGAATTTAAAATGAAAATCTTCCAAAGTATAGGAATCACACCAAGAAGGTTTCACTAGAGAATTCTAGCAAATGTTAAAGAAAAATTAACACCAATTCAGAAAGTGAAAGAGTGCAATTCCCAATTCATTTTACGAAACTAGTGTCACTCTAATAAAAAACAAAAACAAACAAAAAAAAACACAGTACAAAATAAGAAAATTATAGACCAATGTCCCTTAATAATATAGATGGAAAAATGTTTAAGTAACTATTAGAAAATAGAATTTAGAAATATGCAGAAAGAATTATACACAGTAATTGTGGGATTTATTTCTGTGATGCAAGTCCAGTTTATCAAAAATTAAGCAAAGTAATCCACCGTGTTAACAGACTAAAAAAGAAAAATCACATGATTATGGTAAACAGTGTAGCAAAAACCATTTTACAAAATTGAACACTGTTCATAATAAAAAGCTCAGAAAATTAGATAGGGGGCACTTCCTCAGTTTGATAAAGAGCATCTGCAGAATGCTGCAACTAACATTATACCTAATTATGTTCAGGCATAAGGCAATGATAAGCACTGTTATTTAGCATAGTGCTGGAAGTTCTAGCCAGTGCAGTAAATAAGAAATGGGAATAAAAGTTATGCGAATTAGAAAGGAAGAAATAATTCTTACTGTATTTGCAGATGACATGACTGTGTGCATAGAAAATCCCAGGGAACCTTCAAAAAATTTTTTTAGGAATAATAAGTAATGTCAGTAAGGTAACAGGATATAAGATAAATATACATATATCAATTGTATTTCTATAGCAATGAAGATGTATATACCAGAATTAAAAATACAGTACTATCTATAATCACTCAAAAAATGAAATAATTGAGATGTAAATATAACAAAATGTGTATGTGACTTTGTTGTTGAAAACTATAAAATGCTAATGAAAGAAATTAGAGAAAATTTAATTAAATAGGTATACTATATTAATGAGTTGGAAGACACAATGCAGTAAAGATGTCATTTCTCCCCAAACTGATACACAGGTTAAGTGCAATTCCTATCAACATTCCACCAAAATGTTTGTAGACATAGCTTTATTATTTAAAATTTATATGAACAAGCAAAGGAACTCAAAAGGATAAAAGTTTTGAAAAAGAAAAAGTGGGAGGAATCAGTCTACCTGATTTAAATGCTTATTAGATAATTATAGTAGTCAAGAATATGTGGTATCATTAGAAGGAAAGACACGTAGATCAATGGAATGGAATAGAGAACCAAGAAGTAGACCTACCCAGATTTGCCCATCAGATTTTTGCAAAAGCAATTCAGTGGAGGAAAGACTCTCAGCAAAATGATGCTGAAGCAGTTGGGCCACCCATAGGCGAAATAATCAACCTCAGTGTAAATCTCACATCTTGTACTAAAATTAACTCAAAATGATTATGTTCTTAATGTAAAAATATTAACTCTATTTTGAAAAGTAGAATGAAGTCTTAAGTATCTAGGGCTAGGCAGAGGTTTCAGTCCATGTCTCCTAAAGGTCTTATATCCAAAATATATAAAGAACTCTTAAAACTCAGCAATAAGAGAGCAAACAACCCAATTTAAAAACTGGGAAAGCAATATGAGCATATATTTCATTAAGGAAGATATACAGATGGCAAATAAGCATATAAAAAATGTTCAACATCATGTGTCCTTGGAGAATTTCAAATTAAAACAATGAGATGCCACTATACACCTATTAGCATGGCTGTTACCCAAAAAAGTGACAATAGCAAGTGCTGGTGGGGGGTATTAAGCAGAAGGAATCCACATTCATTGCTGGTGGGATGCCACCACTTTGGAAGATAGTTTGGCCATTTCTTACAAAGCTAAACATAGTCTTAGCATATGACCCAGCAACCATGCTTACTGGTGATTTACCGGAATTAGTTGAAAACTTATGTCCACACAAAAATTGCACACAAATGTTTGTAGTTGTTTTATTCGTAAGTACCCTAAACTGGAAAAACAATCAAGATATTCTTCAATAGGTGAACAGATAAACTGTGGAACTGTGGAACATCCACCAGTGGAATATTATTCAGTAATAAAAAGAAATGAGCTCTCAAGCCATGAAAACACATGTAAGAACCTAAAATAAATATTGCTAAGTAAAAGAAACCAGTCTAAAAACACTGTATAATGTATGATACCACTGTATGACATTCTGGAAAAGGCAAAACAGTAAAAATATCAGTGGTTGCCAGGGTTTGGTGGAAGTGAGGGATGAATAATTGGAGCACAGGGAATTTGTTGGGGGACCGTGAAACTCTGTACGAGCCTGTGCTGGTGGATACATGCCATTATATGTTTGTTTAAATCTATAGAATGTATAACACAAAGAGTGAACCCTAATGTAAACTATGTACTTTACTTAATGTATTGAAATTGGCTCATCAATTTTAACAAATACATCACACTAATGCAAGATTTTAGTCACAGGGGAAACTGTATGGGGGAGGAGGTATGTGAGAACTTTGTCCTATCTGCTCAATTGTTCTGTAAACTCCTCTAAATATTAAATATTATTAATTGAAATAAAATGCAAGTCACATTAGTCAGCTTTGCCTTCCTGAGAAGCAGTGCATGAAAGGTAATAGAGAATTGCAGGGTAAATCTTCCCCATAGTAAGAACTAGGCTGCAGTAAGAAAGAATCAATATTAAGCAAGGGAGGAGAAGAAGGAGTGGATTTTGAACTAAAAATATTAAATACTTGTCAGGGGCTCTCTGTTACTTTGATAACTTGTAACAAACGATAATGCAAGTGTAGAAGGCCTCCTTATTTTAGATATTAACTAAAGATTAATTAACTTCTCTGACTAGCTCATAAACAATGACTTCATATAAGCAATTGATTTAAGAACTAGGAGAAGAAAGACCACATATGCTGCTGGTACAATTTAGAAGCTAGAAGACTTGGATGCTAGTCAGCAGATTTAGGGTCTAGCATCATGTTCATCTATGAGATCTTAAGTCATTTAAAGTTTTGGGACTATAAAATAAAAGGTTGATATAGAATTTGTATTTTGCAAATGTTTCACCATAAAGATGTTTTTATTACCTTTTACCAGCTCATGTTTTACTTTTTCCTAGCTAGTGAACTGTATTTTAAATCAATGTCTATTTTTCTCCATTCTTATTTTTTAAAAGCATGCACATATATCATTCAGAACATTTAATTACCATGAGATAGATAACCAGAGTTTCCATATTGAATTGATATTATTTCTTCCCCCAAATTTGAAAGATGCTATTTTATTTAACCCATGTAACTATATTGTGATTCTCCCCTAGGCTTTAAAAAATACTGACAATTTATCCTGGGAATTGCATTTACTTTATTGGATTTTTATGAAGATTAATGAACAGTTGCTAACTTTGCAAACAGTTTAACCAGTCACTGAAGCCAACAGGAATTTTAAATATTGAGAATTCTGTTATCATCATCATAATCATTACTGTCGCCACCACTACCATAGTCATTCTCCTCCTCAGCATCACCATCATGTATTATTTTTCTCTCATTCTGTTTCATGAACAGTTAAACATAGAGAAAGTTTCACATAACTACACGTACTGCTTTGTCTCTGATAAAACCAGCTCACCGTTTTTCTACACTTAATGTTTACTTCTTTAAGACTAAGCTTAAAAAGTCATCACCTTTGAATAATGTTGTCCTGCCCCTCCTAAATACTCCCAGAGCACTCCAAGTTTTTCTTTCTCATATCTGTTGATGAAAAATTAGTCAGTCAATCTAAGAAAGAAGTGAAAATTTTTATTTGAGCTAAATTTGGGGATATAATCCGGGAAGAGCATCTTAGAAACTCTGAGAACTGTTCTGCCTATTAGAAGTCAAAACACAGTTATATAAGTTTTTTGAGACATCAAATGACATATTATTGACAGTTTGCATAATCCAGATCTAAGCTCATTGTGGTGGGTCATGTGACCCCTTATAAGGTCAAGAGGGAATGTTATCTTTTAAGGCATTGTCTTGTTGATGCTAGGAGGATGTTGCTCTTTATGGTTGAACAGATATTCCTGCCAATGGGGGAGGTCTGGTCCATGCATAATGAGGATACACAATGCAGAGTGGGGGGAGGGGGAGGCCAAAGGGCAGAGAAGAATTTTTATGTTTACATTTTTCTTGTCTTGACATAAAATATGAATTTTATTTCACATATCTTTCAATGGTTTAGTTCAAGAAATGCATGCGAGTACTAACTGTCAAGCTTGTGCTAGTCGCTGAGATAGCAGGGTATATATATCACCATATATATCATTATAATCATATATAGACTTTTAAGAGATTGTGGTCCAATATTAATATCTCATCCACACGAGTACTTTGTTAACTCCAAATGATCTTTTCTAGAAACTGGAATTAGAACATTACGTTTTATTTCTTATCTCACTGTCTTCCTCCTGTATTTACTATTTAGTAGGTCCTCACAAATGCTTGTGTATTGACAGAGGAATGGAAGATGTACTACTGTCTTTCCTTTATAAACACCTTCCTTTAAAGAAATTAAGAGAAAGTAATTTCTTATACCCAGAGTGTCAGAAAATTATGCCTCTCCCTTATACATCTATTTCAGAAAGTAACATCCTGGGTATCCTCTTACAGTGAATGTCTTCAACTCCTCACCGAAGAGGTTTTTGCCATTTGTTTCTATTTCCTCTGTTTTTGGTATTAAAAGTACAGCCTCCGGAGTCTGCTTGAGATTAGCAGGGGCTCCTTGTCCAGCTTTTGATTGTGAAATAAATGAAACTTTTGTTTCCAGTCTTGCCTTGTCTGATTCCTCTTGTGTTTTCTCCTCTTGGCTTTTTAAATTAAAGTGCTATTCCCTGGGGTTGTACCTCTTGCCTGAAGCTGTCATCCTGTCCAAAGATAACAACACTGTATTTACCATCACAAAAAAAGAGAAAATAACAGGAGAATGAGAGAATGTTTGACCTATTAGTGATAGTGTCTTTTTGTTATAAAATAATAAACTGTTTAACTGATAGATTGAGCCAGAGATTTTACAGTTTTTAAATCCATTTCCACATCTTTGCTTTCAGTTCATTTTGCTGAGGTTTCAAGAATAAAAGGATATTTTAATCAACACAAAGAGATTAACTCTTGGTTAAAATGGAAGTTCCATACTGATCCCCCCAAAAAAGTCTGTGTATGGTTGGAGCAATATTGTTGAAGAAAAAATAGTTAAAAAAAAAAAAAAAAAACGGGTGACAAAAATGGATCATTTTATCTTTAGACTCTGTTTTGTCAAAGCTCTAATATATTAAATTAAAGGGTATATTTTATGAACTGTGACAATATATAGAAACTAACTGTAATTGAAGACTCTGAGGGGGGTAAAAACTAAATGAATATCTATTTATAGAAAATAAAATAAAATTTTACCAATTACATTCCTTTTTTTTTTAATTGGATGCAGAGGTGTGCTAGGTATATTTAGAAATATTTTAATTGCAAACAAAGTGCTAAAGACATTTTTACACGTAGTCATTCAATAGCTACATGCTTCTTTTGTTTAATTCTACACTCCAGATATTTCTGAATGCATAATAAGTCACATTGCCAAATGATAGGCTTAGAGGATAGAGCTATAATCTATATTATACATTAGGATATTAATGTCTAAGAATATATATTACAACTGAGATAATGGAAGCATAGGGAGATACTAACAGGCTGATTATGAAGAAAGAGAACTCACAACCTGAAGGATTTTATTTTGTCCTTCAGGAAGCAGAGAAATACTTAGAAAGAATATCTTTGTCTCTGAAACCATTCTCATCTCTGCATTATGTCTCTACTCTAATCAAGGTGAATATTGGGTTTACTTGACAATAGTTTTACTTAACATTAAGTAACATGGTAACAATACAATGGTATACTTAAAAGTTTGAGTACTGGGTATTTAGAATTAGGGAAGACAAAACCAGGATACTTGTAAAGTGAAAAGTTTTAGGATTGATGAGCATTAACAATTATGTAGGGAGAAAAACAAAAATCTATAATATTCCAGGCAAGGATGAATGGTCATTCTAGGCTCCTGCAATAGCTAGTAGAAGTAAAAGGTATCTCCAAAATTGGTAATAAATTAGCATTATCAGGAACTATGAAGCAATATGCAAGTGATGCTTCTTTAATGGACACAGTTTTAGTTATTTGTCCCAACACCTAACATTAGGCAAAACACCTGGACGATATTATCATTGGCTGAAGATCGGCCCTAACAAAAGAATATACACAAAACATGACCCTGAACACGAATGGTGAGTTGTGTGTGTGTGTGTGTGTGTGTGTGTGTGTGTGTGTGTGTGTCCCTGAGTTGGGAGAAAATGGAAGAACATTATTTCTCTACATCTAATTCAACAGTAAATTGAGAAACACATAGCCATTTTTCCTATTGCCAAAATAGCACCAGCTTTGAAGACATTAGACTTTCTAAACAGACTAATTTAAACCTGGTATCAGCATAGCTGCCACCACCACCATCTCCAACAAAAACTATTTGTGCCACAGTTTTATATGTTCACACTGTGTTGATGCATGTTAGTCAAGAGAATTCTGTGTCCCTCAGAATCATGCCATAGGACAGTCATGCTGAAAGTGACAAGCAGAGACCAGGAGGTATGGCATCAGGGCTGGTATCGCATAAAATTTGGCTTCGAAGGTGAAAACCTGGTCTTCAGTCCAGTCTTTGTTCCGTGTTAGTTCTGCTGAAGTTGGGAAATCCATTTAATCCACTTGGGATATAGAAGTCCTTATAAAATGGAGATGATAATAACCAATCTCACCAGACTATCTAAAGGATGACATGAGATAAAGTATGTAGGTTATAGTATGTTAGGCCTGGTGAGTTTCCATACACTTTAGATAGTGTAAATATTATTTTGCTGGTGGGATTTATGGCCAGGCAAGTCATTGGTTATTCTCTACTCTCCCGCGCTATTCCCTTCCTCTATTCACACACACCCACAACAGAAATACAAGGTAACACCAGCACTTCAAGTTACAGTTAGCACGGCAATGTGGAGGAAGACCTGCCTTTGCTAGGTGTCCTTATGATGTATGGAAATCTGCCTATTCTCATCCTAGCCTTCTCAGACACCCACAGCCAGCACCTAATCAGAACCAACTCTAGGCAGTACAGACTTATTCATGACCTCATTCTTATACACTCTGGGATACTCTCAAAATGCATTTATGTTTATACCTTGATGGTATATCCTTGGAATTCTTTCTCTCCATTCCTCCCTCATAAATGGTGTTGGTCATAACAGCAGCAAATCAAGGGTTGGTATTGTATATGGAAATAACTGGAATATAATACAGGGTCCTATAGTGTTTATATCATGTGTTTTGAATCAATTTTGATATATGTAGATTTCAAGGCAGTGTTCTATCAGTACCTGTCTTCAAAAAAATAAGAGAATCAAGTGGGAAAGTGCTAGTCTAAACATCTACTTTGGGTCACAATGGTGGAAGGCATTTGTTTTCCTGCCTTTTCACTTTCTCAACCCAAATTCAGCCAGTTGGGAGTCAGTCTCTCTGTCTGTCCTTTTTTTCCCTTCCCCCAGTGCTCAGTGAAACTAGCATGATATCTTAGGCTTTTAACTCTTTTCTCTAAATATGGGTATTGTCTTAGGATGAATAGCTGTTTGGCAACATAGTTAGCCACATAGAACTTCTAACAAGGCCCAAAAAACCCCTAACAACGCCACCCAACTCATCTTCATTTTATTACTTCAATGGGATTAGTGTCTAGTAGGTTAAATTGAGAAATGAACTGTTATTATTATGTTTTATTATTTATTATGTTTTATAAATTCTAAGATGAGCATGCAAGGTGTTATGGAAATATAGTTTGGATATCTGTGTCATATTGGATGGTGCTGGTTATAGATGGCTATCTTAAGAGGTATTATTGAAATTCCATTTTGGAGGATAAATTAAAAAAATCTACAAGGAGAAAGAGTGGGAAGAAATTCATTCTAGACACATAGCATGATACTTCCTGCTTGAACGACCTTAGGCATGTTTCCTAACTTATCTGGGCTTTATTCACACAGAAAATAGAACTAATTCATACTATTTTACTTGGATTTGAATGGAATATAAAGTTTCTCTTTCTGTGAATGAAGTCTGGGATTGAATAAAAAATGGCCCATGCCTTTTCTCCCTTAATTTTGCAACAAATTGTTTTTTGCCTGATGTCTTATCATTGACCATTGCTAATTCCTATATTATTATCTACTTTAGACTCTTAAATCATATGCCAGCATATTTTCTCCAGGACAAGAGAGAGACATTTAAAGCTAGATTTAAGACACTGTAACTGGGAATTAACTAAGAGTAATAGATATAAGCCAAATGTCTATAATAATTTCATTGCTGAGATTTGGAATTTAATATGCACAAAAATTTCTCAAAGACATCAAATAGCCAACATTTCCAGAGACAAATCCATTTTTTTACTTCTTTCTATATTCAGTGAAAGCTGTGACCTGGTACTTTCCTTAGATCATAATTTAGATGTCGATCTTTACTACTCTAAAATAGTGGCCCCGGAGTTTTAGTTCTACTTAAAACCAGCTTCCAAATATAATAAAAAATAGCTATGAAATCAGAAACCTCTTAGTAATTCTACTGGCTCACAGCAGAACCGCTTGAAAAGTCACTCAATATAGGAAAGAAATAAAATGTGCAAGGTTTAGAAGGGAATGTCAAAAATGAAGTTGAAATGGTTGCAAATTTTGTTTTATACGACTTCCTCCTTAACCCTTTAGTGACATTTCAATGAAAAGTTGTGTTTGAAGGTCCAAATTATATTCCATTGAATATTGCAACTAACTTTCAGAATATTTCTCTTAAGTGAGTGAATTTTTACAGGTTCATGGCGATGACTTAGAACAGAGGTCTAAATGTGTCTTAGTGTGTCTGTTCACACAATTAGATACAACATGGCTCTTCCCACTTTGAATCTTGAGCTTTGGGGAGTGATCTAGTTTCACCTCCTCATTGTAATCACAAAACATGTTGATATGGTACCTCTATAAAGCCAGTACTGTATCCTGCACAATCCTGTCATTTTCAGAAGGTGATCATCTTGAAAGTGGGGAGAAGATGGAGGCTATGAGTCATGGAACGTGGACACTTAATCCCTCCTAAGGTTAGGGACATACCAAATAGGACTGAATCAAAGTCTAGCACCCTTTCCCTTCACAATTAGATAATTTTAACACAAACAAGTAATGTCAGTTGAGGTCAATATTAAATGAAGACTGTGCTTGTCTTATGATATATTTTATAAGAAATGCACACTAATGAATTGGCTGCATTTAAAGTGACTCTTTGTTCTACATAGTTCTTAATTTGTTTATTAGCATTAAAATTATATGCTTTGTTATTTTCAGTGGAAGAAATATCTAAAATTTATATCAGGATTCCATGCTTTCTTATGTTTTATAAGAGCAGAAGAAAGAATCTAGATTTGGGCTTAGAAAACTTTGTGTAAGTCCCGGCTTCCATTTGACAAGTTTAATGGCCTTGGGCAAATTATTAATTTCTGTCAATTTCATCATTAAAATGTGTAGAGCAGAAGTGACTATTTTCCCAGAATTTTCCTTCCATTGATAAAAATAAATACCATTAATAAAGATATTATGTTTATATTTTTGTCAAATTATGACAATTATTTGTTACACTATTCTTTAGTAAGTTCATGGGCTAAGAATCTACTGAGGCACAATTGTCAGTTTTTTCCAAGTGTTGTTTAACTGCAAATATGATGGCCTCTTCTTTGAGTTTTCTTGTGATTTTTTTTTGGGGGGTGGAGCGTGGTTGTCATTGTTTGCTTCTTTATTTATTTAGGGTTGGTTTTGTTCTGCCTCCTTTATGTCCATGTTGCCTGGTGTCTTGTTGCTGAGTCCATTGTTTCTGTTTTTAAAAGTCTTTTCCCCTTCTTTTAATGTCCTGCTTATTGAAAATTCAGAAAATTTTAAGATGTTTATCAAATAGGACTAATTAGCTCCTAGGTAAAATCCTGAATGTGTTTCTTATTAGCAGTTGATGGACTTTTCTGTATCTGTAGCTGTTTGGGCAAATTATAGATCTTGATTTTGGATTTTTTTTGCTCCTTCAGCATCTAAAATTGGCCAGTAGAATTGAATACCAGAGATTATGAACATGAATAAGATAGTTCTTATCTCTAAAAGTTCACAGTCCAGTAAGGGAGAAAGACAATTACATTTAGTTAATAAGGACTACAGCAGAGTAAGTGCTCAAGGCTCTGGGTCCTCAGACCAGGAACATTTAACACCTAGAGATATTACAGAGAGCGATTTGGTTGAAGCAGTATCTAAGCTGATATCTGATGGAAGAGAAGGGATTGATCTAAAGGAGAAAAAGGAAAGTCCTCTTAGGTGGAGGGAACAAGGTAGAAGCACAGTTATTCCTGTACAACAAGCTGTTTAAGGTGAGTAGAGGGCACAGTGCAAGAAAAGGTCATTTTGGTAGTGGCCTGAAAGTAAACTGGGTACATAAACCAGACTTATATACTGAAGGAGCTTGTAGAATACAGTTAAAAATTTGTTCTTATCATAAGGTAATCAGCTAGGTAAATTATCTTCAGGTAAGCGAAGAGTTCTTGTTTTTGCCCTGCCCCCACTTCAGTCTGCATTGTTGAAGGAGCTCATGTTGATCTTTCATTAATAAAGTAATAATTGAGAATGTTAATGAGGCTGAAGTTTGTGTGTGTGTGTGTGTGTGTGTGGTGAAAGTAGTGAAAATAGTCCACAAGCAGTTAATGGATCAATGACATAGTGAGTGGTACAAAGAAGGCTTGAAAACATTACATTAATTTAGCAAAAGACATAATCTGTCAAGGTTTTGGTTAAAAAGGGATGTACTTAGTCCATGATTTTGAGAACTTCTTGGGCACAGAGTACCTGTCTGTTGTTTTTCTTTTGGAATGACCTTTTTGTGGCAAGAGAATGTATGAATATGCTATCTTGTATGTCCTCTGTATTAGTATCACTGAATAACGTCAGTAACAGTCATGGTCTTGATGAATTAACATAGGGCTAGAGTCACTATTAATCGTGGAAGCTTAAACCCTCATTGGATCTCTCTGTTCCTTGATATTTCCACAAAGAGCCTCAACCATCCAGAGGGAGGAGATAGATTTCATGATCAGGGGATAAAGGATAAATGAGTGGGACTATAGGTTATTTCTAAAGTAATTATAGAAGGTTATCTTGGTAGACCCGTGTGAACTATCACTTCAAACATTCATGACATACAAGTATGGCAAATAAAACAAAAGATCAGAAGAGCTTGGCATGGGAAAGGGGAGGATTCAAGGTCAAGGATTTTTAAGTTTTTTAGAATAAGCTAAAGAAGGCAGATTTTTTTTTTTTCTCTTGCAACATTGCTTTTGCATGCAAGACTTTTCCAACAAAGTTATTGTTATCCCTATATTCAAACTGGGGTTTGTTTGCTAAATTGTGATTGACACTTTTGGCAAGGGGTTGGGGATTACATTTTAAGCTGGTGATGAGATAGAGAGAGGATCCTAAGATAATGCAGTTTAACTAATGGATTTATCGTGTACTGTAGATACACTTTTTAAAGAGAGAAAATAAAATCTGTAGCTATTAATACCAGCTAGATTGAAGTTACTGCGTGATGGAAATCAATTTTGTGAACTGTAAGTGGTTGAGATCATTACTGAAAGTTTTTTTAAAGTTTACAGTTTGATGAATTATAGTATGTACTTTCAAATAAAAACATTAAAAAAATATTGAGCACTTACAATTTTTATTTTAGAAGTTGCTTTTAGAGGATATGCACACACATGCATGCATGCACGGCACAATTCTCCTCAAAGATGAGTTTGGGACAGGAAGTATAAATATATGACATGTTAAATAAAAATACTTAAGTAATGCAAAGATAACACAAACATTTACTAGATAGCTTGCAAAAACAAGTGACATATAAAATAATGTCACACAGAAGGACATCGTCTGAACCCAGAAGAGAAATTCATTGTAAATTGCCTAGACATGATATAGATTTAAATATTTATAGGCTTAAACTGACTGCAAACCTGTGCTCAAGAGGTTTCTAGAGGATTATCACTTTCTTTGTAATTATCTGTTAATTTATTAATCTTTCCACTGGAAATCTTTCTATTTTGTCTCCTTGAGGGCAGGGATTGTATCTTAATATCTCTTAATGTCCAGATTCCAAACATTGTACTTGGCATCTAAAAGGCCCTAAATATATGATTTCATAAATGAATGAATGAATGACTGTCTTGTATGCAGGCAGGGAAAGGTGGATCATATTACAGCAATAACTAATTGCCTTTGTCCAAGACCACGCAAAATACGATATCAATAATACAGAGGCCTGGGTAAGGCACTTGCTTGGTAGTCCTCTCTCAAAAAGAAATGAGAGAGGGACATTCCAGGTGAGGATAATGACGTGAAGAAGGCATGGCTCTGAAAAAGCCTGGTATAAATATTGTGGCTTAAAGAAGTACTAGGTAGCATAGTTCCCCTGACTCTATATGGGTAAAACACGGAATATTTTGGAGCTGTGGAATATCTCAGATTCTTGTACAGTGCAGGTTGTAGGGAATCCTAATCTGTTTAGCAGATCAGGATCTATGGTTTTTAATGGCATCAGGAAACAAACAGATTTCAAAGTCTCCATCATGAAACTGATGGTCCTTAAGTCAAGATAAGTCTGAGTTGAAGCAACGATCATTTCCAGGAGAGCCAAGGGCATCCTGGTGTGTTAAAAAGAGCACTAGATTAAGAGTGAGGAGATCTGACTTCTAGATTTGATTCTGCCTCTAGCAAGCTGCGTGACTGTTTCCTTGTTTGTAGAACGGGAGGTGGCAGGTCCCACAATCCCTTGTAGCTGTATTGTAAATTGCTCTATGACTCTGTGAACTAAGGGGCTTCCTACTGTTGTGGGAACAAAGGGAAGCAGAAATGCAGGAGATGGATGCCTTGTCTACCTTCTCTTGGAGGCACTTTCATGTATCAAACTGTGGGTAGAAACAATTGGCATGTGAAAGTATGGTCAACTGGTTAACAGCATTGATTTTGGACTACAAAGAATCTAGGCTCTGGGCTCAAATACTGCAGCCACCTTTGACGATGTCAAATCGTCTGTAAAGTGAAGATTAAAAAAAAAAATCTACCTCTCAGGGCTGTCTGAGGGTGGAATGGGTCGATAATACCACTTATTCTCCCCTGAGATGAACACTCTTCTCTCATCCTGCTTCTCCCTAATCATCTCCTGATAGTTTCTAGGATGGAACAATATCTACTTTGAATCCTAAAATATGGAAGGAAAATATTGCAAAACACGTGGGGTGGGGAACACAGAGTCTGTTTGGAAGCCGTTATACTAGGAATGTAGAAGATGGGGCTGATTCCTTGATGCAAGTTTTGGTATTCCCTCATATGCTTTTGCCTATCAAAGAGCTGCAAGAGGGAACAGACAGGGCAGAAAAAGATGACTTTCTGATGATGCTGGGGAAAAAACAAAAACAAGAAAACTCAAAATTATACCCATACATTTCTTTGTTATTATCGATAAAGAAGTGTGGAGTCACCTCTTATGGTCTCTTTCTTCCATCTCTATTCAAAGTTATTTGGTGATCTTCCCTACTTAATTAACCCCGAACCATCTCCTCTTACAAATTAGAACAAAATTCAAATTCCTCCCCATAACTGGAAAGGCTTTGCCTCATGTGCCTCTGGTTTCTTCTTGGTCCCGTCTCTATCATGTTTCTCTTTGCTACCCCACTTGAGCCTCACCGATCTCTGAAGGTCTTCCTCTAATATGCTAAGCCAGATCTTATCTCAGGGTGCTTGTTGTACCTCCAGCCTGGAAGACTTACCTCAGACCTCCACTTGATAGATTCCTGCTCATCATTCAACTTGCAGCTCAAGTGCTGTTCTGCTGAGATGCCTTCTCTGGCTCTCTTCTCTAAAGCAGTCGCACATTCAGGACATTCTCTATGTTCATGAACCTGTTGTGTTTAATTCACAGCACTTTCCATTTTTTGAAGTCGATTTGACTGATTGATTCATTGGCTTGTTTGTTCCCTGACTAGTGTACTTTCTGTCTTTCCCACCAGATGGCGAACTCTCTGAAGACTGTAGCCGATCTATTTGGTTCACTGCCATAGCAGGCATGTCTAGAACGCTGCTTGGCACGTGGTATGTATTCAATTAATATTTGCTGAATAAATACGTGGATGGATGGATGGATGGATGGATAGAGGGTCACTTCAGCGCTATGCTATTTTTTTTCAGAGGTGAGAAACTCATCCCTCTTCAACCTAGTCTTTGTCCCACTTAGCCACATCTGGGAAACAGAAAGTAAATGAGTCTGTTTCCTTAAAAGTGGTTTTTTGCACTTGTCTGCAAAATAACATTATTTGTGGAGCTTTTAAAACACAGATGCCAGTGCTCCATCCACCAATTAAATAAAAATCTCTGTGGGTGGGGCTTGAGCATCGGTACAAACAAACAAAATCAGCAAACACAATAAGCTCCCTGGGTATTTCTAATGAACAGCTAGATTTGACAACTACTGGCATACCTTACTCATCCCCAGGGGAACTTTAATCTACTTTTAGATTCTATGAAATGACATTTGGAAATAAAATTTTAAAGTTTGCAATTTGTATTACCTGGGAATCTACAAAGAAGTATAGTCTGGAAAAGATACTATTCTTAACTAAAGAAAGAGAGAAATTTTCAATAAAGAGAGTCTGAAGTCTGACCTCAGTTAGATTAGATTGTACACTTTAGATATGCTGTCCTTGATTTTGTTTGCACCATTCATTAAACTGCTGGGCCTTTTGCAGGTGGCCTTCGTCCTATGATCTAGGTATTGTTTATTCTGCTTCCTTCTTTCTCTAAGGATTATTAGGAGTTCTCTTACTAAGCAATTGTACAATAGAAGAGGTCCTTGGATGACAGTGGCGTTGTGCTCTAACATATTTCAGGCAGATAAACATGGATATGATTTGAATGAGAGTTATGTAACATTGTTGCAAGAGCCTAGGTGTTTAAAGCAGCTATGGCAGAGACTAATGAGAAAATAAAGTGCAATTAAATTTTGAAATCAATTTATGCAGACGTCGAAAGGTATGCTTTTATTATCTCAATATCAGGTTCTTCCTCAAAGTTCCCAAGCACATGAATCCTGTTATACGTGAATGTATAGGCATTGCTTTATATTGACTTCTGAAGACAGAATCCGTTACATTTACATATTAGTCAATCCTGATGCAGTGGGACACTGTAATTACTGCACATTTGGAATCCACATTTTGCTGACGAGAATTCTGAAATGATGATTTATTAGAACAGCATAACGATTCCAAATGATTTCCTCAGGAGAAACCTCCCATTATTAATTATTAGCAAAAGTTGCTCCCTAAGAGCTTCCCAAAGGAGGTTGGAAAGAAAAATAAATAAATAAAAATTTGCATAAAGAAGCAGAGAAAGATATATTGATGTAATTGTATTTAATGTGCTATTCATCATGACCAAAGAGTGCTTTTTATATCTTTTATTAAAAAAAAAGAAAGAAAAGCACTAATTTAATTTTAAATATCTGTGAGAAAAACTCTAAAGCAAAAACTGCAAACAGATATTGCCAGGCATGAGACCTTGTCTCTTTTGTGACATGAACCTGTTTAGATGCTCGCTTTCTTCATGCCCCTACCATGACTTTTCCCCAGTGGTTTTTCAACCGTGCTACTTAAAATTAGATAGATATGATTAATTTGTCTCTGCCCTTCTCTGAAAAAAGCACACTGCATAGGGGCTTTGATCTGATCACACAGGGAGGTCTCTTTATGGTCCAGCCATACTGGGTTGGAATCAGAGCAAAGGCTTATATGATTATATGTGTCATTGTTAATTCAGCACTAATGTCAGTATTGATTAGGAACAAAGGAATATGTGGCACTGCAGCCAGGGCTAATTTTCTCATTAACTGTATAACATTAAGAGGCACCTATGATACCCAAATCACTCTGTAACTTCATGGAAAGGAGCATATTGTTTTTTTATGTGGTTATGTTCCTTCAAAGGGCTGGAAAAATTACTAGAACTCCATCTGGTATTGTTAAATAGTCATTTGAATATAATTAGTTTAGGATCATGCCTTTTGCAGAAGGACACCTGCGATTAGCATGATTCAAATCATAGTGATTTGTACCTTTTCCTCTCGCTGGTGATCATGCGCTGGTTTTCTCTTGGCATTTGAGGTTGTCATGAATAAGAGTCTCCCCCACCCACAATTCACCCCCCAGAGCTTTGGTGAGAGATTTCTAAGCCTTTCTCTTCCAACTGTACCTATCCCTGCCACTCACCTTCACCCTTAATACCAATGGCAGAGATGAGCTATCAGCTGCTTTGAAACATTGTCCTGCAAGCCTGTGATTTGGCAGTTTTGAAGTAAGTGGTCTTTCTGATGACAACAGTGCATGATATACAAGCTCCTAAGTACAGGGATGTGCCATGGCTCTCAGGTAAAATCCATTTCCCGTGGACCAACTTACGGTGGATTGTGATGAGCTCTCTGTAAAATGCTTTTGTGTTGAATCATCTAGTTTGGGTTATAAAAATGAAAACAAATATCACATCCAGTTCTGAACTCAGCTTGAAGTCACAGCAATGAAGTGAGTAGGTTCTGGGGTGGGAGGTGGGAGGGAGGAAGCAGGTGGGAGGAAGGACTTAAAGATCCATTGGTCTGGAGGGAAAAAGATGTCAAGAAAGATTTTGTCCACGAAGGGACATACGTAAAAGTAGATGACTTTGAATATTGTCTTTAAATGCTCGAATCCTAAAAATGGAAAAAGAAAAGCTTTCTAGTAACTCGGTTTGGGTCATGATGAGAAGTAGACACTCTTTCTAAAGGAACAGGTTAGGTTGTCTGGAAGCTTGGGGTGAGGTTTAGCAGTAAGTAGTGTGAACCATGATAAGTCAGAAAAGGAGGTAGGAATGCATGACTGTGCTGAGTTTCTAAGCCTGCAGAAGTGGTTTTAAGAATCACTGCCTGGACTTCCCTGGTGGCGCAGTGGTTGAGAGTCCGCCTGCCGATGCGGGGGACTTGGGTTCGTGCCCCAGTCTGGGAAGATCCCACATGCCGCAGAGTGGCTGGGCCCGTGAGCCATGGCCGCTGAGCCTGCACGTCCGGAGCCTGTGCTCCGCAACGGGAGGGGCCACAACAGTGAGAGGACCGCGTAAAGCAAAAAAAAAAAAAAAAAAAAGAATCACTGCCTACCTTCATCCTCAAAAGGAAGGAGAAGAATTAGACATGAAAAAAATAGCAGGTAGTCTATAGATTACTAGTTTCTGCTTGTCTGAAGTAATGTAAGAAAATGAGTATCAAGTGGAGTCATTGGAATTAGAGAAGAGAAGAGACTGAAAAAGAAAGGAGAGGAAAAAAACAACACAAAGTTCCCCAGCTTAACCTGAAATAGAATAGCTCCCCACATGCACTCTCCCATTTAACCTTTTTTCAGTATCTCCAGCCCCATGCGTTTGAATGATGCTACTCTGGCCACCATGCACCCTGTACAATGTGTTCCATTCACCACATTCCAGGGAGAACTAGTCAATTTTGACTCTGTCTTTAGAACTCAGAGGTGAGGTCTGGGCTACAGCCATCAGTAGGTGTACGGATGCAATTTGATGACCCCAGTTTGAGTAAGAATTTTAGAGGGTGAAATTGAAAGGAGGAATCACGTTGAACTCTGTGAAAGGCAAAGATTTAAAGGATGTGTGTGAGGCGATGACCTGGAAAGGAGTTAGAGATGGAGAAGGCGGGGATACAGGAGAAAAAAACAGAAAGGGGGTGTACAAAGGGCAGAAATTAATAGTCAACTCAATACTGAGACTGTGGAGAGGTTAAATACATGGAGGACTGACAGATATTAAGTGTATTTTATCACAAGGTATCATTATGGATTTCTTGTTTTGGACTTTATCTCTGTAAAAAGAGAAATGGACTCTTTTCAAAATGGAGAAATTGTTAAAAGTGAATAAAAATGTAGAACTTGAGTGCAGTTAACGCAACATATAATTTCATCAGTAGTCAAAAGGTTTTTTGACACATGACATTGAACTAGGATGTTTAAATGTGTGCCTTTTTGGTGTTATGTCATTAATAACAATGATATGACAATTATGACTAATTGCCATATTTTATTTGGCATAAAATTGATATTGAGAGAATTTCTACTTGCTAAGAATGTCCCAGATGGTGGGCTTTGTATAGGCACCACTCAGTACAAGCATAGAGACTAATGGCTAACAGTGAGGGATCTGGAGATGGACTGCCCTGGTGTGAACCCTGAATTTACCGAACACTGTGTTACCTTGGGATGTTCTCTAAAGAATGGCGAGAAAAGGAAAGTCTGGTAAAACAAATAGAGAGGAAGCAAGCGATGATGAAGTATTTTCCTCACAGAAGTTTTGCAAGGATTAAGGCACATGATTCATGGAAAATACTTAAAACAGTTTTTGACACGTAGTAAACAGTCAATATATGTTGGCTCTCATTGTTATGATTATTCAATCATTGTAACAATTCCATGAAAATTATCTCACTATTCAACTTTCTATAGAGAAGAAAATTGGGAGAAAAAGATACTCAGGTAAGGTGCTATCATGGCATGATTAGACTTCTCAACTCTCTGACTCTGAAATCCATGCTTTTTCCAATACACTGGAAGATTCCTAACTGTGTTCTGAGATTCCGTGTTTGTCAGAGAGTGAACTGTAAGGGTCTTTTGTATGTGGGATTCAAGAGGAGGTAAATGGGAGAATTCAAGAGAATTGTGAGAATGAGACTTTTGTTTCGCTTATCTGAAACTTTTATTTTCTCTGTTAGGTAAATTTGGTTCCTATGTAAGATTTCCTATGAAAAGCACTCTGCTGCTAATAATAATAATAGCAGTATGATTTTGGAAACATTCAGAATAAGCTGTACACACAAAGTACTTTCTCATCTCCCACCATAATAATCCAGAGTTCAATTTAACCATTTTGACAGTTTATCAATGAGTTGTTGAATAGTGTCAAGGTTCTCAAATTTAAAAGGATAGAAGACCTGCTACAGTTTCATAGTCTGGGCTACTTTATGACTTTTCTGAAGGAAGAATGCAACTCTCAGCTTTTAAATGTCTTGTTTTTAGGTAAATTCTGTGTCCTAGTTTAGACCCTGGTGGTCAACACAAAGCAAACCTTTGTGAAAATTCAGTCAAACAGTGGCTTCTATTGATTTCTCCCTGTTACCACTTAACCAGTCTGGAAATGGTACTGAGTTGTTTTTTGCAAAGCTTCTGAGGAGAAAAAAAAATAGAATTAGACTAGGAATATTTTTTTAGTTTCAATACCTGTTCACAAGAAGTGAGAAACTGTTACACAGATTATTATATTGTTCCTTGTTCTCTAGAGCATAATATTCCTTTCACAATAAGACTTTTTGTGATATATTTTATGTACAAGGTCTTCTGCTACCCAGTGAGGCAGTTATTTTAATCCCTATTTTTCAAGGACAGAAAGTTTATGTAGCTTACACCCCAAATCAAAAGGCTAATATGTGGGAGACATGACATTCCAAGCCACATCTTTCACATCTTAAGGTCATTGCTAAGAATCTCTGCACTGTTCAAACACTCCTTTCCAGAACTCTCTGCTTTTCCCTATGTGACAGTGCATATATTTCAAACACCCGGAAAGTTCAGTATACTTATCCGTTCCCTTAATTTGAAGTGTTAACTGTTGAGTATGTTTGTTCATACAAGTGAGTTTATATTTTAAGCCTCTCTCTCTCTAAATCCTAAGTGTTTATGGTGCCTTTGGTGATGTGAGGGGCAACAAAAGCTACGATGACATATGCTGCATATTCCCAGCTCTGTGTAGCTGCTTTGTTTGCATTACGATTCTATATCCATGTTAAAAACAATCAAACAGCAACCAAAAACATAGAACCTTAATGTGTATCTGATGTATCTTCCTCAAATTCTGTAACCCACGAAAAGCACATTAGAAAGGCATATAAGTAAAGGGGCCATCACAAAATACTGTGATGGAGATAATAGAAATGTTTAAAAGCTTTGTTGAAATAGGGAAAAAATGAGTGGATATGCAAGGAGGCTCTTCAGAGGAGGTGCCATCTGAAACAGGTCTTAAGCTGTAGCAGGTATTTACCAGAAGAGAAGAAAAGAGAGGGGATTCCAGATGGAAGTGTAGAGGAGGAAAATTTTTTCCTCTAAACTTCTTCTTTTGGCTGGTCAAATGATTAATAATTGACATAAGACAGATTAACAGGGGAAAATTAATTACGTACATATGGGTGTCCCATAAAAATATGGAACCCAAGGGTAAGTGGGGCAATTGAGACTTATATACCATCATGAGCTAAGGAACGGGATAGGGACCTGGGGCTTCAAATGGGAAGGGGACCATTCACAGGACAATAAGAAGAGCAGACGTTTGGTAATTAGAAGTTTGTCCTGTCATGCAGGTAGGTCATTCAGATAAAAGTTACCTCTGGTGATAGCTCTCTCTCTGAGCCAGGGCCCCTATCTAAATTATTTTAAGTAGTTAAAGGAGAGGTAAAAGTTTTTCTAGTCTGCGGGGCCCTAATTGCCTTCAGTTCTGAACAACCTACAAGCAGCATATCTTGGGGTCACGTATTCTGCTCCTTTTCAGAAGGAACAGCATGTATAAAACCAAGGAGGTATGTGTTGGCATATATTGCTGAGGAACACATGAGAAATTCTGGAAAGAGAGCCTCATGTGCCTGGAGGGAAGTATTAGGAGATAAAGCTGAAAACTCAGCTTGGAATCAGATTTTGAAGAGCATTTAAATGCCAGGCTAAAATGTTTGCACTTCATTCTGTAGGACGTAGACAACCATCCTAGGGTTTCAAGTATGAGATGCCATGATTAGATTGATTTGAGAAGATAAATCTGGCTCTGTGTGGAGGGAAGACCAGAATAAAAAGAGACAAGAAGGAAGAGAAAAATAATCAAGTTCTCCTCTTGAAAGTGCCATATTTATTGGGTGAAATATTGATTTATCTCCTTGAGCCCTATCTTACAGCTCTCAACAAGCCTCATGTTAGTTTAAATGTGAGTGCTGCTTTGAAAATGAACGGCTTTTAGGTAGCTTGTTAGGTGTCTTAATGAAATAAAACCTAATTTATAAGAACAAACAATCCTTAAAATACTTGAACATGCAAGCATTTTGATGAGCCTGATGGATAAAATCATAAACATAATTTTCGTACAGGAAACAAAAATTATTATCCATAGAGGAGTTTCACAAGCATGCTGTTTCACACTTTAAGGATTGATCTGTGTGGGAGACCTAATATAATTTAGCAACAAGGCAAAGTTATCTGTGCAGTACTATGGATCAAGTCTTCTCCTAAGTTAGTAGCCAAAGATGGGCAAGAGTGTCAAGAGAAGACTTCATATTTGTAAATTAGAGGACCCATTATAAATCTTACAACTGTGGCTCTAAAAATAGAAGGAAACTTTAAGGAATCCACCTACTGTGAGAAGGTATGAGAATATTTTTACTATGGACCAAGAAGAAGAAGTACGGGTATTACCACCTCTCCAAGGCAGATTCTTTGTCTGATCCACTGTCTCCTGTTTTTTATACTCTGTGGGTCTGCGGCTTTATTAGCTTAGCTTTCTTCTTCCTTCTAATGTTGTTTATGTACTGCAGTGGAAATTTTGCTCTGTTCAACACAAGTGTCTCTAAAATCATCCAGTGGCATACCGATAACTTTCATATGTCATATTTCATGCCTGGCATGCCTGGCATGACATATCCCAGTTCTTCAGTGTTGACCCCTTTAACTGTCTAGTCCATCTGCTCTGTCCATTTTAAGCTCTTGACATCTCTGTCTTGGACTTCCTAGATGGCCTCTCACATCCATTCTCATCCTCTCTAATTGCTTTTCCTTGCCATAAAGAAAAATGGTGACTTCAAAATGCAAAGCTAGCTGTTTAAAATTATTAGATGACATCTCATCGCTCATGTAATAAAGACAAAACCCCTTACCTTGGGCTTCCTTATGGTGCATATATATCTCCCTCATCTCATTTTGGACCATTTTATGCCTTCTCTATGATCCAATTACAGGGATCCTCCAGTCACAGGGCCTTTGCATATCTCATTTTCTGCCTTAGATATTCTTTCTTATTTGCCTAGGCAAATCTTGTTCATCCTTGACATATCAGATGAAATGGTATTTTTTCACTAAAAGCTCTCTATAATCTCCTGCAGTTGTTCAGAGCTTCCCTTTACAGCTTATCCTGACCATATGTGCCTCTTCTTCGATGTAACAAATTGTAATTTCTTGAAGTTTACAAGAAATGTCTTATTTCCCACTAGACTGTATTATTTTGGAAATGTCTGTTTTTCCCACTAGACTGTAAGTTTTACCAAGGCAGAGAGGAGGGTGTATTTCTGTTCTCTCATTATTTTTTCCCATTTATCTACTCAGGGACTAGCACAGTGACTGACAAATTAAACAGTCACTAAATTATCTTTGATTTTTTTTAATGAATGAAGGAATGAATGCTGGGCTACTGGATATGAAGTCTTGACTGTACTCTGCGTTTATAACTTACCAATTGTGTGACTTTAAGTAAATGATTTTCTCTGATTTTCACTATCCTTAGATGTAAAATGAGAATATAATACAAGTATTTAGTGTAAAAGACTGCTAAAGAAACAGAGGAAATGAAGCAGGAGTGGAAGGAAAAGCAACAACCTAGCACCTGCAACACAGTAATTACTCAAGATCACAGCTTGGGTTCCCCAGAAGCAGATGATGAAATGTAGTTTGGGGTGCAAGTTGTTTCTTACAGATCATTACATGCAAAAAGAAGGTGAGGAAGCAGGACTGGGCAGAGGGAGAAGTTGAATTACAATGCAAACCTGGTAAAACCTTGGCCAACCCAGTGCTGTTCTGCAGCAAACTAAAATGGCTTGATCTTTATGCCCTGCCCCTCTCAGTCCCTGGATGCAGGCAGCCCAGGAAGCGAGTGAGTTCAGTGAAGCAGCTCCCTGGAGCTGAGGCTGGCCCTGAAGGAGCTGACCATACTCCCGGCTGCTTGCAGGAAGGTCTGTCCAGCACATACACGTTTCCACTTCCACTCAGTGCTTTTATTCATGGGGCAGTCACCCAGACGGTCAGTCACTCTTCCATGAAGTGCCCACACGGACCCCCACAGTCCCTGCATTTTACAGGGGTTCAAAACGAGCAGTCAAGAACACTGATATTAAACCTTTCCTGATCCATGACACAAGCACACAGGAGACGCAGAAGGAAATGATGGATGCTGAGAAGAGGGAATTAGAAAAGTGTCAATTAGTCTCGGGCTGGAGATACAAAGCATAGCGGGAAGTGAGTAGGTCTCTTTTTGAGGTGACTGGGAAGTAAACTTGATTGTACCACTTCAAGTGATTATTTTCATTTACCAAGCACTTTTTACTTGTCTGTGTTTCTGAAATTTCAATAACGTGTACATGAACTCGTTTAAAATGAAGAAAAAAAAAAGAAGACAGAACACATGCTGATTTAAATTAATTTTACTATAAAATTATTTTTATACAATAAACATAAAACTAGTTAAGAAAATTCATAGGCTTGTAGCTAATGAACAACTACAAACCACAAGTTTATAATTAAGTACAAAAAAACTACACATTAATAAAATTCACATTAACAAGCATGACTTTTTCTTGACAAGAGAGAGTGTTTGGCTGAAATAAAGTCCCTGCTTGCCTTATGATTGCTACTGTGTCACAGGTTCTTATGCAGTTGAAATGTCAATTCTACCGTTGTACGCTGGGGGAATCAAAACTATTATCATTTTTCTCTGTTCAAATTATTATAAAACCATTGTCTTTATAGTGTGGTGTGATGTAATTTGACCTTCATTAAGCATGTGTATATCACTCATGTAGTAGAATTGACACAATTCTTCATTACTAACAATTAAAATGGTGCTATTTGTTACTGACAATTTTTATAAGCAGGAATACAAATATGAGTGCTGAAATCTTATGGAAATATTTTAAAATAAACTGGTCATTCAGATTTATCCATAAGACAGACATTAATATTTTCTAAGTTATTTTTCAAAATGAAAATAATGGGTTTGGTTTTTTTTTTGAGTATTTGCTTCAGGTTTTGTGGTATTTGGTGCTGCCGGGTTCTAACATCTATTTTCCATTTCATCACTGTTCCAGAATCATACTTTTCAACTGGGCACTTTACTGCCCACGTAATAGGGTATATTTTCCAATGTTTCTTGAAGCTAGATGAGGCCATGTGCCACCAAGAGAGATATCACTGAAGGATTTATGGCCATCAAGGATATCCAAAAAGAAGACGATGTGTCCTTTTCCTTTTTTCTCTACTCTGCCACCTGGCATATGGATCTGATGGTTGGAGTTGTGAAAACTATCCCTGGGGTACTGGAAACTGTCTTGGATTTTGAGGTCAATAGGTATACAGTAGGAATATTGGGGTAGAAAGCTGAGATTTTCATGAACTCTCATGACCATGGAGCTGCCACATTAAGTCTTGGCTTTTATTTCCATGAAAGATAAATATAATTTTATTTTTCAGGTATCTGTAAGGCTTGGTCCTGATGCAAAATTATGTTAGAGACTTGTTCAGATTTCATCATATTATCCATAAAGTTCCTCAAACCATCTAGCCTCCTTACTTATTCATATGGAGAATAGGCAAGAACCTGTTGTATAGAGCCAGGATCAAAAGCCAGGCTCAGCCATCTATAAGCTGTGTGACCTTGAGGAATTCACTTAATTTCTCTAAGCAGTAGTCTCCCGATATTTAAAATGGGCATTAAAAATATAATAGTGGTATTGCTGGGATTAAACACCATCATGCACATAAAGTGGTTATCAGACCAGGTGACATAAATGAAGTAAATAATGACTTGAAATTGATGATGGTGGCGATGATCTCTGCATAAACAGGGGCAGTTACCTCTCATCACACTTCCCATCCAACCCAAATGGACAAAGTGTGAAAGAAACAAGGGTGACCATCTTTCTAAAGAATTCTAAAGAGAAGCCTGACAAACTCTATACATAGCCCAAGAATAAGCAGTTTGAGGCTTCATTGAGTTTTAATACAAAACTATAATCTTTCCAGTTGTACAAGAGAGGATGCAAACTCTTCATTCAGACTGTGATTTTTGCAGATAATTCTCCCCCTGAGAACACGTGTGTTATGAAGCCATCCAATTCATATGTTGCCGATGGCCTGGCATGTCTCTGTCAAGCACGTGAGCCCCTCTCACTGCACCTTGAGGAATTTAGCATATGGTCCTCAACATCTCAGGATTGTCCGGAGTGCAATTCAGCATGAATCCCTGTTAAAACGCAACCGATTAAACATTTCATGGCATAATATTGCATCTAATGGAATTAGGATATTATTTTATTTTATGGATTTGCATCTGTCCCTGATCAACATATGACCATCTCTTCCTGCCCCCGTTGAAAACCTTGTCAGACATTCCCGTTGATATAGCGGGTTTTGGAAGGCAGACTTCATTAGATTTCTGATACACACCTGGAAGAGAAAACACATTGCAAAACTCTTTTGAATTTCAGCACTTTGCTGGTGTGGTAGCAAATGAATATTATGGCATAGACTCAAAGTATTTACAACTTAATATGTAGAGATGAGATGACTCTAGTTATGACCTCAAAACATGCATGTGACAAATTAATCTCTTCTATGGTTATAAAAATGTTAAATAGGTGAAGAGAGCTAGAGCTTTTACGTGTCTTAAAGTACCAGATGCATTGCTAAGTGATTTACAAATAAAACATTGCTTCTTTCACTATTTAACATAACGTGATAGAGGCATTATTTTGCCAGCTTTGTAAGAAAGGTTCTTCAAGGCTCATTGCTAGTAATTGACTGCGATCTCGCACCTAGTAAGTGATGGCAGGCAGAATTTATTTCATGTATACCATGCTGTATGTAGCAATTGAGAGAGAGATAAGCAAGATGATTAAACTGACGTTTCATATTTACTACATTATAATGCAAAGTTGTTATTAAAGTAATAGATAGGTAACTCTGAAAGACCAGTCATGTTGTAATTAATTGTTTATTAAACACTTTCTGAGGCGTTTCTATAGGTGATTCCCAAAACAATGCTCTGGTGATGTCATCATCACATTCAGGTTATGGATGAAGAAACTAAGATGACATCTTTGTGGTACTCAGTACATCTATTAGCAAATCAGTCAACCTTCGATAAGTTTCAGGACTAAGTATTCCTCAGGCTGGGAAACTGATCTCATTAGATATTGCAGGAGAGGCTTTTGCTGTCTCTTGTCCTCTTATGCCTCTGACATCACCATGAAAAACATATGCCCCAGGTAGACCATAGACCCAGAAAGATGAAGCAGCACTACAGCCAAACTTCGTCCAGATCAAATGACCCTCGCGTGACTTCCTGGCCCCATCTAGATTCTAGCAGAAAAGTGAGTAGAAAGAAAGGATAGTGTTTTAAGCCACTGTAATAAATATATATTTGTGTGTATGGGTAGGTGTAGATTTCTGGCACTGGGCTAAAATTTTCTGTATTCAAAGGAGTTTTAATATTTTGTGGGGAGAGGACACAGCATCTAGTATTACCTCTTTCAAGAGGAAAAACCTTTCTGGAAATAGAGATGAATCTAGTCTTATGAGAAAAAGTATCACATCCTAAAGCCAAGGCATGGAGTTGTCAAAAGGAGCCTTGAGAAATTGTTTATTGTTCCATTTGCCAAGGGGAAAGCCAAAGGCCACAGACCTCAGGCCATGACGATCAATTCATTTAAAACAATGTAATCACTTTTTCTTACAAAATATGTTTAATCCCATTGTGAGCCAACTAAAATCAAAAGTTGTTTTGTTATTGTAGTGCCTAATTACCTCCCCTCTTTTGCTTTTTGTGTTTTAAAACCAAATGCTTATACACATACCCAAAATAATAATACAAAAAGTAAGCCTTATCCTTTGTAGCAGTCAAAAAGCCTTGATGAAACACAGCAGTGTTTTAAAAGTCTCCTGCAAGCTTTTGTTGTTGTTAAAAGGCTTCAAGAAAATGGTATTTTTAATTTTTTTTCCTCAGCAAAAGAGTTGAAATGATTCAGACAGTTGTTATGTGCTGAGTGCCTTTTTTGGTTTCTTTGTGCTGCAAAGGGGTAGAGACTTTTCCATGTTCTGTGCCTCTTTGTTTTGTGATTTTGTGTGTAGGGCTTGTCAACAACAGTAATCCAAGTCTTAGATTTTACTGCTTTAAGAGATCACAGTTTATGTAGTATACTGGGCAAAGGAAATTTGACATATGTGCACGTTTGGATCAGTGGTCGTGAATGTCCAGCCATTGAACACCCGAGGCATAGAGAGTAAGACCTTTGTAAATCCCTTTAGATTGATTGATTGGTTTTTATGTTTGTTAGGCTACTCTTTCTCAAACATTGCTTACGTGTCACTGGAAGATCTTGTAAAACTGCTGAATTAGATTCAACAGTTCGGGGATGGTGCCTGAGGGTCTGCATTTCTAACACTCTTAGATGATATCACTGCCTGTCCACAGACCAAACTCAATAGCATGGCTTTAGGCCATACCTGACATTGAGAATTCAAGAGTCACTTACATTTTAGCATTTCTGCCTGGTGCTGCTGTTAACCTGCTATTTTATTTACCCAAGAAATATTTATTGGACTGCTACTATATACCAAGAACAATGCAGCTGCAGAAATGGAGTAGTGAAACAAAATCCTTATCCTCTCAACACTTATATTCTTTTGAGGACCAGGGAGAGAGAAAACAAAAAGTGTATTAGGTTGGGCTTCCCTGGTGGCGCAGTGGTTGAGAGTCCGCGAGCCGATGCAGGGGATGCGGGTTCGTGCCCGGTCTGGGAAGATCCCACATGCCGCGGAGCGGCTAGGCCCGTGAGCCATGGCTGCTAAGCCTGCACGTCCGGAGCCTGTGCTTCGCAACAGGAGAGGCCACAACAGTGAGAGGCCCGCGTACCAAAAAAAAAAAAAAAAAAAAAAAAGTGTATTAGGCAAAATGATACCCACATCCTAATCCTTGGAACCTGTGAACATGTTAAGTTTATGGCAAATGGGAGTTAAGACTATATACAGAATTAAGTTTGTTAATCAGCTGACCTTGAGATTGGGAGACCATCCTGGATTATCTGGGTGGGCCCAGTGTATTCTCAAGGGTCCTTAAATGTGGAATAAAGGAGGCAAAATTGTCGAAGTCAGAGCAATGATGTGAGAAAGTCTCGACCAGACATTACTGGCTTTGAAAATGGAAGGGGGTCATGAGCTAAGGAATGCAGGCAGCCTTGAGAAGGTGGGAAGCGTAAGGAAACACATTTTCCCTAGAGCCTCCAGAAAAAGATTCTAGCCGTGCGAACACCTTGATTTTAGCATGAAACCTACGTTAGATTTCTGACCTACAGAGTTATAAATTTGTGTCTTTTGAGCTGCTAAATTTGTGGAAATTTGTTACAGCAGCAATTAAAAAAAACTAATACAACAAGCAAACAACAAATTAAATAATATATTCTTTGGTGATGTTTTATAAGGGGAAAAAAAAACAGTAAAGCAGGATAGAGGAGAAGGAAGTTTGAGAGCTGCAATTTTATATAAGGCTCTCTAGAAAGTCATAATAAATAATATGTTCTCTGATGATAAATAGAATGAGGGAAAAAGAGTTAATCGGGGTAAAGTGGAAGAAAGTGGCTATATGTATGGAGATGGCTGTAATTTTATATGGGGTTTTTGGGAAGTCATCTTTTTTTTTTGCGGTACATGGGCCTCTCACCGTTGTGGCCTCTCCCGTTGCGGAGCACAGGCTCCGGACGCGCAGGCTTAATGGCCATGGCTCATGGGCCCAGCCGCTCCGCGGCATGTGGGATCTTCCCAGACCGGGGCGCAAACCAGTGTCCCCTGCATCGGCAGGCGGACTCTCAACCACTGCACCACCAGGGAAGCCCAGGAAGTCATCTTTAATGGGATGAAATTTCAAAGATGCCTGGTAGCGCCTGGAGAGGCGCTATGCGGGTGGGTGGAGCAATGCACCTCAAGTGTGGGAGGTGGAAGCAGACTTTTCACGTTTAAGAACTAGGAAAGTGACCAGGCAGACAGGGTGGAATTAGCTAAGGGAAGATTGGTAGGTAGGAGGTGAGGTCAAAGAAGCAGGGAGAGGGCAGGACATGTATCCTGAGGCCATTTTAAGACTGTGCTGTGGAATATGGGAAAACATTAGCGAGCTTTTAGGAATGGAGTGATATATTCTGTACTAAGATTTAAAAGAATTATTTTGGACAATTTGTTAAAAATAAATTGCAGGGGATATACTTGGAGAAAAAAGAAAATCAGTTAAGAGGTCATTGTAGTGATCCAGGTGAGAAATGAGAGTGGTGAGCTCTCATCTAAGGATCCAAGTGGTGGCTAGGTGAGCGCTCAGAATCAGGATGCAATTCAAAGGTAAAATATTTAGGACTTTTATGTGAATTTTGAAGAGAAAGAGAGAAATTTTTCTGGAACACTCTAAGAATTGCCATTTACAGAGTTGGAACATTCAGCATGACCAGGTTTGGGGTCTGGGCTAATCATTAGTTTTATTTAAACTTGATAAGTTTAAAATGTCTATGAAATATCCGAGTGCAGGTGTTTGAAAGATAGTTGGATATATCCTTCTAGGTTTCAGGGGAGATGCTGTTGCTGGAGAAAGAAATTTGGGCACGATTAGTATAGTTTTTTTGTTATTGTTTGTTTTTTCAGATAAAAGATTGGTGAGATCAGCTAGCAGCAGAGAATGAATATAACTGGAGAAGGGAAGAGGGGGGCTGGTGGAGAGGAAAGGGAAGGGAAGGGAGGAAGTCTGAGGACAGAGGTAATGTGGTGGAGAAAAGTGCTGTTTTCGCTAACACTGTTAAATTTTCTTCCACTGCACTCAGGAACACTAAATTTTTCCTGTCTCCCATATAGTTAATATGTATCACTTGACTCAATTCAGCCAGTGAAATACAACTGGAAGTGTCTTATGCCATTTACCATGTGGACTGTAAAACCCCAGTGTGGTCTTCCAGATTTTCTCCTTCCATGTTGACCATTTTGACTCATTGGACCATGATGTACATCACTTTTATTGCATGAAACTTTTATGTTTTGAGATATTCTTTTTATTTTTACAGCAGTCAGTCAGTTTACATTAAGTAATACACTGTCCTTATAGGCCTTGGAGATGTCTAATAAGCACAGAAGGAAAGGTTAAAAGATTTCAGGGGAAGGAGACCACTGCTTATGCAAAAGGGAAGGCTGATCAGAGGGCAGCATAGGGATGTCTATATGCTTGAGTCTTGGAGTAAAAGAGACGTGGAGACCTAAGTCTGGAGGGTTAAGATGGTTCCAGATTGTGGAAGAGCTTTGAATGCCAAAAGAAGAAAGGCATTTGGGGACCTATCCAGTTTTTGTTCAGGGAAGCACAAAGATTAGAGCTAAAGTTTAGCTCTGATGCCAAGATTAGCTTGGCATCAGCTTGAGAGAGAGATCAAAGGAAGTAAGAGGGATAAAAAACCAAGCCATGGGAATAACTGAAGAGAAAGTTAACAAATCAGGTGATGAGTTGTGGGAATGATAAAAAATAGCTGACATTTATTGAATGTTTACCCTGTGCCTGGCTTGGTCCTCAGCACTTTAAAAGTACTAATTCGTCTTCACAGCATACCAGTGAGGCTAATGCTAGTATTTCTGTCTTTATAGTGCATTTCAAATACGATATTCTGAAAGTCCCCATGAGGTGGAACTGCAAAATTTAAGCATCAGTAATTGACTTTGACAACTTTTACAAAATTTCATTTAAAAAACTCATTGATGCTTACTTGATTTTGTGATATATATGTATGTACACATTGAATATTGTATGTTAATGTGGCATAATATATGATATATTCATATAATATATATTAAGCTCCCGTAATTCATCTTATAATTACTTATTTCATTTAATTCTCCTACACATATGTCCCCATTTCAAACTTACAGGTGAGAAAAATGAAAAGTTTAGAGAAGTTAAGAAACTTGTCTAAAGGTACACAGTGAGATAGGGCCAGGGTGGGAGTTATCTGAAACCAAGTTTTCTTACACCATATTCAGTGCTCTTTTAACTACATATGGAGAGACTTAAGAATAAGAGAACAGTGAGAAATGGGGGTTGGTCACATATATTGGTATGGTTAAAATAGATTTTAAAAAATATTTTATATGATAAAATATTTTATGTATTTAAAATGAATATTTCAATTTTATATTTTTAGTTTTGTTTTCTTATTGAAGAGAAATGTGTTTACATTTGTTTATGTATGTCCTTGAGTTGCTTAAGGCAAATAGTCTAATGATATTTAAAAATACCTATCAACCAAAGTAAATAAATACCTATATTTTCCACACTGTGCTTTAATAAATCTTACAAAGTCCCATTCTGCTCCTTCCTCAGAAAAAGGTGATACTTAGGGGAAGTGTTCAGCCATTAAGATCATGGCCTAAGTTGTATCATCACAAGCAATTTAGTTTAAATCAATGGTCATTAAATTTATACAGTAGGGCAGATTCAAGTTACTAGAATAATATCAGTCACCTGTAAAGTTGCAAATGATGTGCTTTCTTGAATGGAAGACAACTGGAGAGGTATTAAATACCAGGTGTGGGAAAGCACACATAACATACTTGGCAATTCCACAGTGTCTACAGAGCAACACTGTTATACTGTTATTAGCTGTTGACATTTTTAAATGTACAGTGTATTTCCTTGCAAAGCTATTGTTGACTTTGTTGACATCCAAAGGAGTTACTACTCATGTGAACTTCGTCATGTCTGAAAAGGCACAAATAATTCTTCAGATCCTCTGGGAAAGTACAATTTCCCTTCTGTCTCATGAACCTACATTTCTATAAGTGAAGTGGCTTAACAGCTTCATAGGCCTTCTTTTATTACACTGATGTTTTAATTTTAAAGTTTTGCCTAAAAGGACAAAAAAAATATAGATAGAATCAAAGGAATATTGGCCAGGAACCTTATGTTTCAACTACGAAGCTTCTGTCTAGAAGTTTTTCTCCTTTAGAAACAAGAAACTGGGCTAACAGAGATTTTTGGAGGCTTGTCCGGTTTATTTCAAGACAATATCCCCTTTTGAAAATAAAGGTCCATATGCCTTTATTCTCAGTCCTTAACAATGGCCACATAGACATCCATGACGAACCATCTTCTCTTTTCTTTTCATTTGTATACTTTAGCATGTCTTCAGTTATTTTGTCTTCGTGCGTGCACGTGCATGTGCGTGTGTTAGGACACTCTTCCCATGTAGTCTTCCTGGAGGCCAAGGATGACAACTTATCCTATTTCTGTTTCTCTACTACAATACCAATCATGCATGCAACTCCTCTTAATTAATACACTCCCTCCTTCCTAATGGGTTCTTGAAGTCCTCAAACTTAACCTCAATTTGCATAGTCAGCAGCACACACTGTCACTGATCACAGACTTAGTTCTTTCCTGATTATACTAACACTTTGTACTTTACTTCCCAAATTACCTCTCCTCCCGAGCTTGTCACAATTCCTTTCCTTCCCATGCATTTTTGTCTGTTCGTTGATCTTGGTCTGATTTTGTTCTTTGCAGCTGGTGCCCTGCCCATGATTTGTTTCTCCTTTTCTTGTAGTTTGTTACTAGAACTCAGCCCCTTGTCCTCCTCCACATCTAGCCCACTGTACCATTTCCATGGGTGGTATTGCAACTCAATTTGTATTAATACCAGATACAGCTCCCAGGTACTATTTGTTGGCAAGAGAAAATAAAATACTTATTCCTTAATAAAACATATATTGAGCATGTGCTTTTTGTCAAGCACCTATAATTTAGTAGCAACAGTTTCTCTACTCATCTTTAATTGAAAATTCCCTGTTCAGCTCTCAAAACCATATGTCATCAAGTTCAGATAAACACTAACTTCCTAAAAACATGCCTTTTCATTTATGCATTTTAGCCAACCATACATGAAATGTGTCGATATAAATGAATGCACCTGGGGCATTGGCATATTTCCTCTTGGTCTAAACTTGACACGCTAAAACTTGGCAGTGTCTTGGCAATGATCTCACCTAATTTTGACACAAGGCTTATTATGTGTTCAATACAGTTATGGATGTACAGATTATGGGGGCTTATGAAAAATCGATTTAAACAAATTGACTCTACACAGTAGAAAACCCTCTTTTTCACTACATGAGTTATTCTGTAATGCATATGCATGTACAAAGACATCTAAAGTGTTTTTTTTTTTCCAGCCCCACTTTTCAAGGCGCTCAACCGTTACACTCTGAGACAGCTAAGCTCCTGGCTTCTTCGGTCTACACAGGTATCATATTTGTAACCATTAATATGCAGACAGGAGGTGATTAAATGCAGGCATGATAGAATGTGACACCCCATAATAAATGAGAATGAAAAAATGAATTTGTAACCATAAATCATGTATTAAAATTTATGTCACAGGCTTACATTGATGAAGACAAGGTAGAAATAAGATATGAAATAGACATTTTTTAAAAAATTATAATTAAAGGCATTTAAATTTTATGATATTTTTTCAAATCTTTATCTTAGGTCGAAAGTTTGACTTCTTGCCCCTGAAGGTAGAATGTTTGAAACCTATGGTTTAGAATAAGACATTGGACAGTTACCAGTTTCATTATAACGCAGATTTTTAACTTTAGCATTTTAAATATGAATGCTCTTATGCATCCAAGACAATGAGCTACTACCATTTTTCTCAGAAAAGGAGAAATAAAAAGACACAAAATTATTGAAGTTTAGTCTTACCCACATACTTAAAAAGAATTTGACTATACAATTGGCTGCCCTCTTGTGTAAAGGTCTACAATTTCATAAAACTTTAAACTTCAAGAGAAGAACCTCACAAATTAAATGATATGAACTTTGATTAGAAACATTAAATGTACAACTGAAAATTTCCAGGAATCCAAAATACAGCCCCAAACCCCATTTAGAAGACGAAGACATCCAGGGCATCGTTATAAAATATCAAGAGTTGTATTGCAGTAAACTAGCCATAATTTGAATTTCAGATGGATAATATAAGGTAAAAATGTTCTTCTCAAAGCGTTGCTGGGAATTAAATAAACATCTAAAGCTGTTGTCTGGCTAGTTATAGATGCTCAAAAACAAACAAGCAAACAAAAAATGATTGTTACTTGTCATGAAACGTCTAATCCTTACCATCTTCAGTTACTTTTGGTGCCAATGATTATGTGCATATAAGTGTATATGTGTATATATGTGTGTGTGTGTGTATATATATATAATTTTTTGTCAATATTTTATTTTTACATGGGACAAAATTATATTGACTTAGTGAGATGAAGAAAACTTTAAAAATAATTCAGAACCGTGGGCTCATGCTCTAGACTTGTGTGAAACTATGTACACATGCCGGGGGAGGTCTGTAAATTTAAAAAAAAAAAAAGGAAGTAGAAGAAGAAGAAGAAGGGATCCTTGCTCTACTGTTTTTACATTTACACTTTGAAAAACATGATGCTAAAGGTGATATTAGTTGAGCAAAACAACATAATTTCAGCTTCTCTGGAAGCTAGTTGACAATAAGTCAATCTTGCCTTGAGGCAAGATTCTTCCTAGCAGCAATGTTCACTACAATATTTGTTCAAAATTGAGGAGTGATTTGTAAGATCTGTCCCTTCAGGAAAAAAGAAAGGGGGGTTATGTATGCCATATAGCTAATGCAGAATGAAAAACAACAACAAAACACCCCCAAAACCCTCAAACCAGAGAAATGAACATATCACCACTTTCCATTTTTCCTTTGAGTGAAAGATTCATTTTGTAGCGTGTAAGTAATCCCCAGTGCAATCTAGTTGAAATATCATAGAGAGGGGGGAAAAAAAAGAGTAAATTTTCACAGAAAGAGCTGTGGCGTCTTAGTGAGCATTTATTATTTCTTCGGCATATTGACTTCTCTTGAGTTTAATCAAATAACTTCCTTAGACAGCTGTTCTAAGTCCTGTGTTAGATGGTAAAAAGGCTGTGTCCAACAGTGTTTCCTGAACATCTGTATCCCATACCCCTCAGTCACCTTGTTGTTATTGTTATTATTCCTAGATTACAGAAGAGAAACCAAGGGTCAGGTAACTTCAGTGATTTTCCCATAGTATAACCTCTCATGACAAGCAGAACTTGGTCCAAAAGCTCATGAATGTGTTGCAAGGACAGAGGGGAAACAGCTAAGGCTTATTATAAGGACACAGGAGCCAAATGAAAAGGCACAGAAAATGTTTGTCCTCAGGGCCCCTTAAAGAATGTTATTTAAGATACCATAGCAAAATTACATTGTCCCAGTCGCTCCAGGAGAGGTAATGCCATGGAATGGGTAAGGGTAGAGAGTCTGGGATAAGACTGCCTGTGTTCAAATCTCAGCTCATTCATGTATCGGTTCTTTAAACTTGAGGAGGATGTTCAATCTGCTTATACTTCTGTTTCACTGCACGTAAAATTAGAATGGTGAGATGCGTATTTCATAGGTATGTGATAAAACTACATTAATGTATTCAGGACAGTGCCTGACTATTGCAAATCTTCCACAACTGTTAGCTGTTAGTAGTATTGTTATTTGAGTTTCCCTGTCACAACTATCTTATGGTTTTGGCTTATTCATGGTTTCTACTCCCTTACAGCTTTTGCTTACTCCCTTCACCCCATATGTCTCCCAGCTGCTGTGGACACAAAAATACCTCTCTGTATGCCTCCTATTCAAATTTCTCAAGAAAGTGAGTACGATTGGATTGGTTAGCCACTCTCCAGTATTACTATCCCTTTAGAGCAGACCATTTCTTTAAAACTACACTGGAGGCTCAGGTACAGATCACAAGTTAATCAGCTCCCACCAGAATTGTGTTGTCTTACGGAATAAAATATGGCAAAATATAGGTAAGTAAAGCCAGCAGTAGGGTTTTTTTTGCATTAATATATAGCTTGAACTTTAATATTTCTCCATTTTATTCTGCCTCCTTTACCCTTACCCAATGGAGAACACTGCAATTAATATTCTCTCCTGATGCACATCAGAAAGGTGCCAAACAGACCTCTCATACTTCAAACCCAAGATTAAATGGAAAACTAGTAATATAAAGAAGAAACCATGTTAAACCAGCAGGCACTACTTTTGCAAAGCGAGTAGTGGGATGCATACTTGCAGATTAGTGATTGGATTTATCCCACATTTTTTTTTTTAAGAAGATGTTGGGGGTAGGAATTTATTAATTAATTAATTTATTTTTGCTGTTGTTAGGTCTTCGTTTCTGTGCGAGGGCTTTCTCTAGTTGCGGCAAGTGGGGGGCCACTCTTCATCGTGGTGTGCGGGCCTCTCTCACTGTTGCGGCCTCTCTTGTTGTGGAGCACAGGCTCCAGACATGCAGGCTTAGTAGTTGTGGCTCATGGGCCCAGTTGCTTCGCGGCATGTGGGATCTTCCCAGATCAGGGCTCGAACCCGTGTCCCCTGCATTAGCAGGCAGATTCTCAACCACTGTGCCACCAGGGAAGCCCCCCACATAGTTTTTATCTGGAGCAGAGACTGGAGTGATGCTGATTGCATGTATCAGGTATGTTAAAGCATTCGGCTAGACCAGGGCTGTGTAGATGCTTGTGATAGCAAAACAAAAATGTGTCTAATTTATCTTTACAAATGAGATGGGATTTTCCAAATCTCCTTGCAAATATCATGGTTGTATAGTCTCAATCTGGCCTGTAAATTAAATGCAACTCCTAGCAAGCCTCAGCTGCCTACCTCCTCACAGATGCCATGAACTTGCAGTTCTCAGTCTCATGGTCCTTTACCTGCAGCCTCCTGAGTCACTCTGAAGGTGTCATGAAAAATAATTATGCATATGTCCCACCTACCATGTATGTCTTTTTTCACTCTCTAATAATACTGATTTTCTTTTTTTTTTCCTACTTATACTTAAGGGAATTGAATGACCAAGTGCATAAATTAGAAAAAAATCGATAACAATAGCCAGGGGTAAAGCCATATGATTCCATTAGGAGCATTTTCAAAGCAACAGTAAATTTTTATTAAAGTGACTTAAGCAAAAAGTGATTTTTTTGATGATTTAATAAGAAATGTCTTGGTAGATGATTGCTGACAGAAGTCGAGTGGTTTATTGACATTCGGGCTGGCAGTTCTGATTCTCTCAGTGTTCCCTTATGTGTGTACTTCACATAGTCACCATATGATGTAGTTGATGTTCAAAGCTAAAAACACTGAGGGGATGTTTCAGGGAAAGAAGATTGCTTTCCAGAAACCCTAAATGACTTCTCCTTACATCTCATTGGCCAGGACTGTGCCCCATGGTCTCTCTCATTGATGAGGGAAACTGGGAAAGTTAAAATTTCTGCTGGGACTTAGTATGTCATTTTCTTGTACCAAATAGGTTTTTGTTTTCAAGAAAGAAGATAATAATGGTGAGTGATTAGGCAACCGACAATGTATATTATATGATGATGGTAGAATTTTGTGTAAGAAAAACTTGGATTTGGTACGAGTTTACTGTATAGTAGATGGTCACATGTGCAGTGACAACTGAAAACATGCCAAAACTTCAGAGAAGACATTCGTTTTGATGTCTGAATCATACAGTGAAAACTGTATTTTAAAAGTTAGGCTTGCACGAATCTATACAGGTGATAAAATTGTATTTTAAAATGTGTGTGTGTGCGCACACATGTACATATAAACAAACCTGTCTTGTGCCAAAATTCAATTGGTAGAAGTTGCCTGGATCAATATATTCATGGGTGTTCTCAGACTGTCTTTAGGCTCAGAGAGAAGGGGTATTGTGATCCAATATTGATGAAAATCATTGGTGAGGGAGTGATGAGAGATAGATATATGTATTATGTCTGTAATTAAGGGGTTTTTACCTCTTATTTAACTGGAACTCTGTTGGCCATGCACAGACTCAATACTTATAGCAATTTGACCATCCGAGTACCACTATGGAAAATACAATGCAACGCAATACAACCTAGTACAATGCAATACAATTATCTGCCTCTGGATTGATCTCCTTGGTTTTGAAAATACTGAATATTTTCTCTTCAGACACATATTCAGCAAAAGCTGCTTTTTTGTGGACCTGATAGAGAAGGAGCTGGCAGCATCAGCAGATAAACTTTGCAACATGTAGCCCTGGAAATGGTTTAGGAGAACATACCCTGGTACTCTAAGGAGAGGAGAGAAAGAAGGAATTAATGTAATAACTTGAGTAACTCGCAAGTGCAGCTGCTCAAAATCCTACCTTAAAATTTGGAAGGATGCTCACCAAATGCTTCTACCTTTGTTCTGCTGATGTTGCATTTCCAAAGGTCTGTCCTCTGATGTTGATTCCACTGGATCTGCTCACTGAGGTTGTCACTGGGTTCGTCAATATTACTGCAACAAGTGCTTCCTGCAAGGAAGGGACATGGAAGAACGACCACAAAGCTTGGATATTTTATGCTACTGCTATTTACTTCAATTTGAGGAGATTAACATTTATTTGGCACCCAAGGGGTGTTAGTCTATTTGGGCTGCTATAGCAGACCAAACATATAAACATATGTTATATGTTTATAAACGACATATATGTTATAAGCAACATAAATTTATTTCTTACAGTTCTGGGCGCTGGGATGTTCAAGATCAAGGTTCCAACAGATTCAGTGGTGAGAGCTAGCATTCTGACTCATAGATGGCCACCTACTTGCTGTGTCATCACATAGCAGAAGGAGGGAGTTCTCTGGGGTCTCTTTTATAAGGGCAGTAGTCCCATTCAGTGAAGCCTCCACATTCATAACCTAATCACCCCCTGAAGGCTCTAGCTCCTGGTGCCGTCACATTGGGGATTAGGTTTCATCATAGGAGTTTTGGAGAGATACAAACATTTAGTCCGTAGCACAGGGCATTCTAGGCTTCTGCACACTTTATACAGTCTCACAGGTATTACATCCTCAATTCAGGATTTCAGTCCAGAGCTCTGGAATCCAAAGCATGTTCTGTTTCTATTTGACATGACATTTCAAAAGTACACTGAACACACACACACACACACACACACACACACATTAATTTAACTATATCTAGGCAGGTTTTATCCTCTTCTCATAATTGAACTCCTTGATGACAGTGAAGAGCTCTCTTCTTGTTTTTATGTCTCAGAATGCCTAACAACATGCTCAATAAATGAACAGTCGCAACAAATAATTCAGTTCTAATGTGTTCCAGTGTGTGATGTAAAAGAGTATGTTACATGAGTATGTTCAGTTTGTAATTGTTCATGGTACTATGTACTTATGGGCTGTGTATATCAAGCATGTTTATTAAACATCAGTAAATAATTTTAAAGTACTCACTTTCTGAAGTCATTTGCATACTAACAATAAGCACTTGAGCCCAGGAAGCCTGCTGGGCTCCCAGACCCATCCCCTGCCCTCCAAAGCCCCCTCCAGGTCTCATGGGTCCTTGGGAGCATAGGAAGGAGGCAGAGGGGAGAACAGGAGAGGCAGGTGGGTGGAGCCATTCAGGAGGAGCGGGAGAGGAGTGGAGGGCAATTGCCCCACCCACTTGGTCCTGGGGAGCCTGCTGAGCTCCCAGCCCGGTCCCCTGCCCTCCAGAGCCCACTCCAGGCCACATAGGTCCTTTGGGGCATAGGAGGAAGGCTGGGGAGATCAGGAGAGGCAGGAGGGAGGGGTCCTACCAGACCAGAGGAGCAGGAGAGGAGAACAGGGCGTTTGCCCTGCCCACTTGAGCCCAGGAAGCCTGCTGGGCTTCCAGGTGAGATCCCCTGCCCTCTGAGACCAGGGGTGGGGGACATGCCTGGGCACTTTCTGTTCCTTGAGCCTAAGCCCCACCCCCCACAGCCCCCAGGGCCTTTTCAGCCCTGTGGGTCCTGAGCATTGGCCCCGCCCACTGCCCAAACCTCGCAGTTGCTTAGGCCCCACCCTCCACAGCCAAAGCCTTCTCCCCTCCCCACCTTTCTTTTGGTCTTTTTCTCTCCTCCTCTATTTTTACTCTTGTGGTACTGATGCACCTTCCAGTTGTTGATTCATCTATATTTTTATTTTTATATTCTTCCTAACATATCTGTTAGATTCCTAGTCTAATTTTATTTTTTACTTCGTTACTGTTCTTTTTTTTTCTTGCTGCCCCAGGTGGCTTGCGGGATCTTGGTTCACAAACCCGGGGTCAGGCCGAAGCTCCTGTGGTGGGAGCTCTGAGTCCAAACCACTGGACTAACAGAGAACCACAGACCCAAGGGAATATCCATTGGAATGAGGTCTCATGGAATTCCTCCTCTCAGCACCAAGACCCAGCTCTAATCAGTAGCCTACAAACTCCAGTGTTGGAAGCCTCGGGAAAAACAAGACAGGAACACAATCCCACTCATTAAAAAAAAAAAAAAAAAAAAAAAAAAAAGCAAAAAAATATGCTACAGACGAACTAGCAAGGTAAAAACCTACAAGACGAAATAAGCGAAGAGGAAATAGGCAATCTACCTGAAAAAGAATTCAGAGTAATGATAGTAAAGATGATCCAGATCTCGGATATAGAATGGAGGCACGGATTGAGAAAATACAAGAAATGTTTAACAAAGATCTAGAAGAACTAAAGAAACAAACAGAGATGAACAACATAATAACTGAAATGGAAAAATACACTGGAAGGAATCAATAACAGAATAACAGAGGCAGAAGAACGAATAAGTGAACTGGAAGACAAAATGGTGGAAATAACTGCCGAGGAGCAGAATAAAGAAAAAAGAATGAAAACAATTGAAGACAATCACAGAGACCTCTGGGACAACACTAAATGCACCAACATTCGAATTTTAGGGTTCCCAGAAAAAGAAGAGAAAAAGAGAGGGTCTGAGAAAATATTTGAAGAGATTATAGTTGAAAACTTCCCTAACATGGGAAAGGAAATAGTCACCCAAGTCCAGGAAGTACATAGAGGCCCATACAGGCTAAACCCTAGGAAAAACACACCAAGACACATATTAATCAAACTAACAAAAATTAAATTCAGAGAAAAAATATTAAAAGCAGCAAGGGATAAACAAAAAATAACATACAAAGGAATCCCCATAAAGTTATCAGCTGACTTTTCAGCAGGAACTCTACAAGCCAGAAGGGAGTGGCAGAATATTCTTAAAGTGACAAAAGAGAAGAACCTACAACCAAGATTACTTTACTCAGCAAGTATCTCATTCAGATTTGTTGGAGAAGTCAAAAGCTTTTCAGACAAGCAAAAACTAAGAGAATTCAGCACCACCAAACCAGCTTTACAACAAATGCTAAAGAAACTTCTCTAGGCAGGAAACACAAGAGAAGAAAAAGACCCACAAAACAAACCCAAAACAATTAAGAAACTGGTAATAGGAACATATCGATAATAACCTTGAATGTAAATGGATTAAATGCCCCAACCAAAAGACACAGACTGGCTGAATGGATACAAAAATAAGACCCATATATATGCTGTCTATAAGAGACCCACTTCAGACCTAGGGACACATACAGACTGAAAGTGAAGGAATGGAAAAAGATATTCCATGCAATTGGAAGTCAGAAGAAAGCTGGAGTAGCAATACTCATATCTGATAAAATAGACTTTAAAATAAAGACTGTTACAAGATAGAAGGAGGGACACTACATAATGATCAAAGGATCATTCCAAGAAAAAGATATAACAATTATAAACATATATGCACCCAACATAGGAGCACCTCAGTACATAAGGCAAATGCTAACAACCATGTGTTATGACAGTAGCACAATAATAGTAGGGACTTTAACACCCCACTTACATCAATGGACAGGTCATCCAAACAGAAAATATATAAGGAAACACAAGCTTTAAATGATACAGTAGACCAGATAGATCTAATTGATATTTATAAAAAATTCCACCCAAAAGTGGCAGAATACACTTTCTTCTCAAGTGCACATGGAACATTCTCCAGGATACATCACATCTTGGGTCTGAAGCCTCAGAAAATTTAAGAAAAGTAAAATCATATCAAGCATCTTTTCTGACCACAATGCTCTGAGACTGGGAATCAATTACAGGAAAAAAAACTGTAAAAACCACAAATACATGGAGGATAAACAGGGTGCTACTAAATAACCAAGAGATCACTGAATAATCAAAGAAGAAATTAAAAAATACATAGAAAAAAATGACAATGAAGACATGACAACCCAAAACCTATGGGATGCAGCAAAAGCAGTTCTAAGAGGGAAGTTTATAGCAATACAGTCTCACCTCAAGAAACAAGAAAAATCTCAAATAAACAATCTAACCCTACACTCAAAACAACTAGAGAAAGAAGAACAAAGAAAACCCAAAGTCAGTAGAAGGAAAGAAATCATAAAGATCAGAGCAGAAATGAATGAAATAGAAATGAAGAAAACAATAGCAAAATCAATAAAACTAAAAGCTGGTTCTTTGAGAAGATAAACAAAATTTGTAAACCCTTAGCCAGACTCACCAACAAAAAAAGGGAGAGGACGCCAATAAAATTAAAAATGAAAAAAGGAGAAATCATAACTGACACTGCAGAAATACAAATGATTATAAGAGGCTACTACAAGCAACTATATGCCAATAAAATAGACAACCATGAAGAAATGGACAAATTCTTGGAAAGGTACAATTTTCCAAGACTGAACCAGGAAGAAATAGAAAATATAAACACACAAATCACAAGCACTGAAATTGAAACTGTGATTAAAAATCTTCCAACAAACAAAAGCCTAGGACCAGATGGCTTCACAGCCGAATTCTGTCAAACATTTAGAGAAGAGCTAACACTGATCCTTCGCACACTCATCCAAAAAATTGCAGAGGGAGAAATACTCCCAAATTCATTCTGTGAAGCCACCATCACGCTGATACCAAAGATACTACAAAAAAAGAAAATTATAGACCAATAACACTGATGAACATAAATGCAAAAATCCTGAACAAAATACTAGCAAACAGAATCCAGCAGCACATTAAAAGGATCATACACCATGATCAAGTGGGATTTATCCCAGGGATGCAAGGATTCTTCAATATACGCAAATCTATCAATGTGATAAACCATATTAACAAATAAGGAATAAAAACCATATGATCATCTCAATAGATGCAGAAAAAGCTTTTGATAAAATTCAGCACCCATTTGTGACAAAAACTCTCCAGAAAATGGGCATAGAGGGAACCTACGTCAACATAATGAAGACCATATATGACAAGCCCACAGCAAGCATCATACACAATGGTGAAAAACTGAAAGCATTTCCACTAAGATCAGGAGCAAGACAAGGATATCCACTCTCGCCACCCTTATTCAACATAGTTTTGGAAGTCCGAGCCACAGCAATCAGAGAAGAAAAATAAAAGGAATACAAATTGGAAAAGAAGAAGTAAAACTGTCACTGTTTGCCGATGACATGATACTATACATAGAAAATCCTTAAGATGCCACCAGAAAACTACTAGAACTAATCAATGAATTTGGTAAGGTTGCAGGATACCAAATTTATGCACAGAAATCTCTGGCATTCCTATACATCAACACCAAAAAATCAGAAAGAGAAATTAAGGAAACACTCCCATTTACCATTGCAACAAAAGAATAAAATACCTAGGAATAAACCTGCCTAAGGAAGCGAAAGACGTGTACTCAGAAAACGATAAAACACTGATGAAAGAAATCAAAGAGGACATAAACAGATGGAGATATATACCATGTTCTTGGATTGGAAGAATCAACATTGTGAAAATGACTATACTACCCAAAGCAATCTACAGATTCAGTGCAATCCCTATCACACTACCAATGGCATTCTTCACAGAATTAGAACAAAAAATTTTACAATTCATATGGAAACACAAAAGACCCCGAATAACCAAAGCAATCTTGAGAAAGAAAAACGGAGCTGGAGGAATCAGGCTCCCCAACTTCAACCTATACCACAAAGCTACAGTAATCAAGACAGTATGGTACTGGCACAAAAACAGAAATATCAATGGTACAAGTTACAATGCTCAGAGATAAACCCACACACATATGGGCACCTAATTTATGACAAAGGAGGCAAGAACATACAATGGAGAAAAGACAGTCTCGTCAATAAGTGGTGCTGGGAATACTGGACAGCTACATGTAAAGGAATGAAATTAGAACACTCCCTAACACCATGCACAGAAATAAACTCCAGATGGATTAAAGACTTAAATGTAAGACCAGACACTATAAAACTCTTAGAGGAAAACATAGGAAAAACACTCTTTGACATAAACCACAGCAAGATCTTTTTTGACCCACCTCCTAGAGTAACAGAAATAAAAACAAAAATAAACAAATGGGACCTAATTAAACTTAAAAGCTTTTGCACAGCAAAGGACACCATAAGCAAAACAAAAAGACAATTCTCAGGATGGGAGAAAATATTTGCAAATGAAACAACAGACAGAGGATTAATCTCCAAAATATACAAACAGCTCATGGAGCTCAATATCACATTTCACCAAGGAAGACATACAGATGGCCAAGAGGCACATGAAAAGATGTTCAGCATCACTAATTATTAGAGAAATGGAAATCAAAACTGCAATGAGGTATCACCTCACACTGGTCAGAATGGCCATTATCAAAAAATCTAGAAACAGTAAATGCTGGAAAGGGTGTGGTGAAAAGGGAACCCTCCTGCCCTGTTGGTGGGAATGTAAATTGATACAACCACTATGGAAAACAGTATGGAGGTTCCTTAAAAAACTAGAAATAGAACTGCCATATGACCCAGCAATCCCACTACTGGGCATATACCCTGAGAAAACCATAATTCAAAAAGAGACATGTTCCACAATGTTAATTGAAGCACTATTTACAATAGCCAGGTCATGGAAGCAACCTAAGTGTCCATCGACAGATGAATGGATAAAGAAGACATGGCACATATATACAATGGAATATTACTCAGCCATAAAAGAAACAAAATTGAGTTATTTGTAGTGAGGTAGATGGGCCTAGAGTCTGTCATACAGAGTGAAGTAAGTCAGAAAGAGAAAAACAAATGCCGTATGCTAACGCATATATATGGAATCTAAAAAAAAAAAAGTACTGATGAGCCTAGTTCCAGGGCAGGAATAAAGAGGTAGACATAGAAAATGGACTTGAGGACGTGGGGTGGGAGGGCGAAGTGAGAGTAGCATCGACATATATACACTACTGAATGTAAAATAGTTGGCTATTGGGAATCAGCAGCATAGTACAGGGAGATCAGCTCGGTGCTTTGTGATGACCTAGAGGGGTGGGATAGGGTGGAGGTGAGGGAGGCTCAAGAGGGAGGGGATATGGGGACATGTGTATGCATATGGCTGATTTGCTTTGTTGTGCAACAGACAGTAACACAGTATTGTGAAGCAATTATACTCCAGTAAAGATCTATTAAAAAAAAAGACATGCAAAAAAAAAATAAAAATAAGCATACAACACATCACACAAAAAGACCAATTACAGGTTAAGAAAGAAACGTCATATCTGCAATGACATGTGCAGAGAAAATGACGTTAACTATGGAGTTCTTAAAATAACAAGCTATGAAGCATAACCAAATCTGTAAAGTTAAGGGAAATTTACATTCTATAAAAACTGTTCAAGTTGTTTTTACCATAAATATCTATGAATATCTTCAGTAAGACTGATATAAATGTGTCAGTTTGTCTCTTTTGGATTTATATGCCACATACTGCCTTGGAGAACTTGAAACAGTTTACACTGTTAACAGTGCATCTCTGAGAATTCTAAATGTACTTACCTTGTACATTAAATCAGCAGATTTCAATTTTTTTTTGATCATGACCCTTAGTAAGAAAATATTTTATACCCAAAGCCAACACACACACATACACACACACACACACACACACAAACACAGACACACATGCAACAAAAGCAATTGTTTTACAAAAAGAATGATCACTGTGTTACATTATTTTAATTTTCTCTCTTCTATTTGTTTTACTTCTGTTTTATTTGTTTCACTTCGTTTCTCTTTAATTCTTTTCTCCATTTGATAAGAGTGGATCTCCAAAACTACAAAATTAATTTCATGGCTCACAGAATCAAGTGTTGGCAAACATTTTTCTCTAAAGGGCCAGAGAGTAGATAGTATAGACTTTGTGAGCCATACGAGTCTTTGTCGTAACTACTCAATTTTGCTGCAACTATTCAACTCTGCCATTGTAGCGTGAAAACAGCCATAAGTAATACCTGAACAACTGAGCATGTTTGGGTTCCGATAAATCTTTATTTACAAAAGAAGGCTTTTGCTCAGATTTGGCCCACAATCATTAATTTTTCCACTGTGGGATCATAATGACTAAGGGATCATAAAGCTCAGTTTGAAAAATATTTGTTAAAAGTAGCTATTCTCAAACATTTGATCCCAGGACCTCTTTAGGCTCCTAAAATTATTGAAGCAAACAGATTTTTACGTGGGTTATATCCCTCAGTATTTATCATATTAGAAATCAAAACTGAGAAATTTAAATATACATTTATTTATTTACTTAAAATATATTTCATGTTAATGTAAATGCTGTTTATGAAAAAGTAGTTGTTTCAGAAAACAAAGAAAATGACTGATAAGAGTGGTATGCTTTTACATTTCAACAAATCTCTTTAATATCTGGATTTAAAGAACAGAACTGAATTCTCATTTCTATTTTTGCACTCAATCTGGTGAAGCACAGCACATTATTTTGATTAAATTATATGAAGAGAATCCAGACTCACACTGATATGTATTGAAAAAGGGAGGAGTATTTTAACAGCCTTATCAGATAATTATGGATATTCTTTTTTGATATTATACAAAAACTTCATAAATGGTAGTTTCTTAAATGTTAGCTGTAAGAAAGAATCTGAACACCATATTAACAAATACATGTTAATATCATCATTGATTTCTCCAGAAGAGTCTCTAACTATTAGGAAGCCTTCAAACTCATGGTAGTAGATACACATTTTTCAAAGTATAATGTTTGCTTGAAACTTTAATTTTTTCTCTGGTAACACATACTGTCAGTTATTTTCATTGAAGCGACAGGATCATTTCATTCATTTTGGGGGAAAGATCTGCCTAATACCCAAGTCTGAATACCATAATTTATTTATGTGTAGTAAAGAATTTAACTTTGCCCTAAAAGAAGTCTGACCAGTGTTCTCAAGTTCTTGCCCTAAAAGAGGTCTGACCTATGTTCTCAGGTTCTTGCCCTAAAAGAGGTCTGACCTATGTTCTCAAGTCTGACCCATGTTCTCAGGTTCCAAGCTCTTAGACTGTCATGCCTATATGAGTGTTGTTGTTTACCTTGGGACCTTGGACCATGCCAGATAATAACAATGTGACATAGGTTTGGGGCTTTGGGTCATACCATGTGAACCTGCTCTTCACAGGGCTGGAGATTGAGTTTATCCATGTGGGCAGCCAACCAGATATGTATGACCAATAAAGACTAGACACTAAGGAAAGAGTGAGTTTCCTTGGTGGGAAATAGTCCATGCATATTGCCACACATTGATACCAGAAAGTAATGCTGTCCATGACTCCACAGGGAGAAGACACTGGAAGCTTTGTACATGAAATTTTCCTGGGCTCTGCTATATGCATCTCTTCTCTTGGCTGATTTTAATCTGTATCCTTTAGTTCTAACAAACTGTTACCATGGATATAACATGTTTCAGTGTGTTCTTTGAGTCCTTCCAGCAAATTATTGAACCTAAGGGTGGTCTTGGGGACCTCTGAACTTCAAATTTGTCTCAGAAGCTGGGTGGTCTTGTAAACACTGTTCTCTCTAACTTCATGATTTGTTAGTGATTCTTTCAAATGAAAACAAGTGTCAAGTGTTCCATGACGAAGACAGCTAGTTCAGTTCACAGACAGTTGCACAAGAGTTTTTCCTTGGGGCAATCATCATACTTCAGGATGCAGCAGAAATACTTTACATATGACACAAATGCTATTCTTAAGGGAAACTGGCCTTTTTAACCTGCAGATGAATGGCAATGAATAATATATTGACAACTAGTGTAGTTTAATGTTACCACCTTTATGCTAAGTTTCCCATAGTGTTATGCACTATTGCTCTTGCACCATCAGTGCAAGTGTCAATGCAGTAAAATGAGTGAACATCTTAAATGTATTACAAATATAATTATGAACTCACAGACCCCCTAAAGTTATGTCAGGGATTCCCAAGGATCTGTGTACCTCACTTTGAAAACTATTTCTATAAAAATAATGCTACATATATCATATTATATATATTCTAAGAATTTTCTACTTAATAGCAAGGATTTCACTTAGTTACAAGAGAGAAGCTTAATTGGAAGTACTTCCACTGATTTCATGTTTCTGAAATGCTTCACTCTTGGCTTGGGTATTTCATTACCTTTCATTTTAATGTTTTTCATTTCCTGGAATTTCTCGCCTGCCTCAAGAGTTTGCACCTCTGCTTGCAATGTTCTTCTCTTACTTTCCACAACTCTGATTGTTCGTTCATTCATATATGATCTCACTTTGATACCCACTCATTCCTCCTCTAATGCACTTCACATGCCTATATTCCTCTCATTCTTCATTTCTCCTCTTTATCCTTTAAGTCATTTCTTTAAATACCTTCTCCTCAAAGAGACCTTCTGTGATTATCCTATTCCCTTTTTTTTAATTTATTGATATATTCCCCATTATAGCCTAGCATAATGCCTGGTAGTTAGGGTGCATAAAATCCCATGAGCTGAAAAAAACCTGATGATTGAATATAAAGAACCTGATAAATTCAGTTATCAGCTATCATTTCACAGCTAGGTGAAATGTTCTAAGATCCAGCACATCACCCTTTGACTGAGGCTGTATGTCTTTACTTATTTATGCATAGATAGATAAATATATAGATGATAAATAGATAGCTGATACACACTGAATACATACACCCCTGGATAGCACAAAGTGAACATCATTACAAACTTGCTGAATGTATGCATAAAGAAATCAGCCATCTATTAAAGGATATTCAGCTTTATGCTTCAGCAAAGTCATCAAACATGCTTCCAGAACATTCACAGGTGTTTCTTGATTTTCTGCCTTATAGAATTGCATTATTCTTAACACATTTTTCCCTTTAAAATACTTAAGTAACTAGGGTTCTACCTTCTTGTGTAGATTACAGACTTCCCTGACCTAGAGAATTAACTCCTAGTCAGTTAGCAAAGTTCTTGCCTTCAACCTCTCTTTCTTGGAATGGGTGTGAGAGGGAGAAGGTATAGGGGATTGTGGATTATCGGAGTTGAAGGAACAAATGAATAGGGTGATCAAACACCAGACATCATTAAATCTATGAAAACAAAAGGCAGAACTAACAGGAAGAAACACAGAGTATGTAAAGGTGGAGACACCTGTGTAGATTATCTAATCTAAGTCCTTAATTTTATGGCTGGGGACACTGAGGCCCAAAGGAAAGTAAGTCCACCCAGAAAATGCTAGAACCAATTTTCCTGATGCCTAGTCAAGGCCAGTGTTTGGTATTATTGGTCTGTGTTGCACTGGATATACTAGTTGCGTTTCTACGTTTATTTTTATACCTGTGTGTGATAGTTTTTTTCTGAGTCCCAGCCACCTTGGGAGGAAGCTGCGATATAGAGCTGAAGATATCTGCTTCCTGTCCTCTACACTTCCCCCTAAGCTAACTGCAGTGGAGAGAACCATTTCTGCACATGCCTGGCATGAGGCACAAGGCTGCCATGGACCCTCTATTTTTCCAGGTCCAGGAAGAAGCCAGGGAATCAGGTTTGGATGAGACAAAGGACACAAAGTGATTAATACTTGAAGTCTGGGTTCCTCTTAACACCTCCCTGTTTGCTCTTGAGTATGTCTTACCATAAAAATAAAATAGAGATCTCCTGTTACAAAGCAGTTGGAGAGAGGGAAGGGTAAGAATATGAGAATCTTGGATAAAGCTAAACAAGCTTTTCTCTACTCCAGTTTTTATTTGCAGTAACCCAAAGCCCCAACATTATACAGCCGAGCTAGCACACAGATTATTTCATTCCCAGAAGAGTGCTCTTTTCACGTCTCTCAAGACTCCATGATATCACAATGTGTGATCAAGGACTGGCTTGCTTCTGATGAAGAAGAGTATTCTTTAAGTTCTTTCCTACTATGTACATCTGTAAATGCTTCTGTTAGCCAGAAAAGGCAGAGCCCCACATTTTAGATAAGAATATCTTAAGTAAAATTTTATTCCCACATCGGTTTGAAATTTTTTAAATACATAAGTATATTTAAATTATAATCTACAACTTCTTGCTTTGAATGTTCTTATTGATTATGGGATTTACTTATGGACAAATAATACAAATAAGGAAAATACTCTGGCCTTTTTGGTAACATTTTATTTCTCTCTTTCACATTGTTCATTCTTGTTTGTTTTTTTCCTCTTAGTTCAATTTTGAATCCTTATTTCTTATTGGTTTTACCCATTTGTGACATTTTCTGCCTACAGCACACTTTCTCAGTAGCACCTGGATACCCCAAGTTTCATCTCCTTGCAAACAAACAAAAAATCTAGCACAACTTCCAGATTCTGCTTCTTGACTGCACTGTAATCTCTGGAGGAATCTCAAATTCATTTGCCTCCTCTAAGAAGAAATAATGCGTATGATCCTCAGGTCCAAGAAAAACAGTGATAGTAGCAAATGCTCCAATTGGCATGGAAAGTCTCCCTCTTTTTGTTAGTTAGAATTGGAGATTTTCAGCATAAGTATCTACAGATAGTCTTATTAAGACTAATGTATAGAAAGATATTTATTTTATTTTTGCCCTCTTTGTGACAATTTGATGGAGGAGGTCATCAAGAAGTTATGACAGCCAGGGACTTCCCTGGTGGTCCAGTGGGTAAGACTCTGTGCTCTCAATGCAGGGGGCCCGGGTTCAATCCCTGGTCAGGGAACTAGATCCTGCATGCATGCTGCAACTAAAAAGTCTGCATGCCACAACAAAGATCCCGCGTGCCGCAACCAAGGCCTGGCGCAGCCAAAATAAATACATACGTACGTACATACATACATACATTTAAAAAAAAGAAGATATGACATCCAGTTGAACCACAAGGTGGACCCAGGCAATTAGAGGCCCCTCTTCTTCAAATGTTTACTCTGCTTGCCTTCCCTGTTCCCAGAAGCTGCTCCGAAGATACAGCCTTGAGATAGAATTGTGGTGTTATGACAGTAGTCATTTAGTACTGTAGTTATGTAGTACAAGACTGAACCCAGTTAAGGCCTCTTCATACACTTTTAACATTTGAAAGGCAGGTGCAGAAATCTACTTGTCTTGCGACTGCTCAAGACAAACCCCATAAGTAAGTTCTCCCTTGCTTATTAAACCTGCCACCAACCAGTTGAGAGTGGTCTGCTTCTTTATTCAGTCCCTGTCCTCCACATACCAGGCAGCCACTTTCAGATTATACCTGGGAAGTTCCCGAGGAGGTTTTAAAACAGTATGGCATAGTTCTGCCCAGTTACCAGATGTGAGGACCACAATAAATCAAAAGATTTTTGCTAAAAGTATTTAAATACTAACATTTTATTTTTCCCTCTGTTGAGCATGTTTGCGAATTATTCTTGTAAATTTGCTACTGCAATATATAACTTATTAAGAATTTGAATGGGGTTGGTATTCCAGCCAAATCTATCTATAGTTTATTACTGCATATATTCTTAAGTTTCTGTTACATAAACATTCATGTCTGGTTTTTACCGCCAGAAATTGAGTGTGGCCAATGGGGGTGCTGTCCATGGTGCTGATGTTGAGATTCAGGGGATCTCAAGACTGCAGCGAATAGGGTAACATGTATGTGTGTATGTATATGTATCACACATACACACATATATATATGTATATGTATATTCTTCTTTCACCCCCCAAGAAAGGCTGATGCAGCAGAAGGAGAGACTAGGTTATGGATAAAGAAGTGTAAAGAACGTTGGCAGAGAGACATTCTGAACACCATGCTTGAAAGGTGGGGTGATATCTTCCTCGCAATTCAGCTGCAGGATTTGATGAGAAGCAGGAGAGAGTGAAGTGGAAGAAATCATGCAGGGACAGCGGTTCAAAGCTAAATCTGTGAACAGCACCAGCAGGCTGGTGTTTCCCTTTTTTATGTATTGCCTGAAAAGCGGTCCAGAGTATTATGTAGAACAACTGAAAGCCACCTGAACTTTATGGACAAATATATCTGTGAAGGGGTGTCGTGACAAATTGTCAAGGCAATGTTAAAAGGATCTCTAGTTTCTAAGAACTTGTCGTTATCGAAACAGAGTGGAGTAAAATTATATGTTCTTGCCATCTCTGTTATTTTTCTTTGCTGAGTGAATTCAGCTTTTTTTTCTTTTTCTTTTTTTTTCCAATACTGAGCAGTTATGTCTCGTGGGCTCCATTTGGCTTAAGGTCATTTCCTTCACTGTTGGCCCGTAGATGGACTATGTCACCGAACAGCTTTTAAACTAGTCATCTCTAAATGCTGCTCCACTCTGGTGGGATATAATTCTCATCACTCTTGTTAAGGTACTTAGGGGTCTCTCCAAATGTGTCTACCAATCTGAGCTCTGTGTATGATGGCTTTAGATTGCTGGAAAGGAGAGCTCCTTCAGCAGGCAGACAATTATGCAATATGCTGAAGTGGAGCTTTGAGGTGGAGAGATTTCCATAACTATTGAAGTGATCAGAGAGGGAACAATAAACTGAGCTGTTCAGGCTGGATGGTGGGCTGTATTGGATGATCTATTCCCTGGTCTCCCACCATGCCTGTCCCATTAGCTGTGGCCATGAAAGTATAGGGAGCCCTCAGGAGTTTTTTGGTTTTGCATTTATTGCAGCTTGTCTATATGAATTGTATTTTGTTAAGAACAAAAAGAAACAAAATGCATTCTAAATGTAAACAAGGTTTATGGTGATCGACTCTGAGTGGTAGTATTATAAGTATTTTTATGCTTACATATCGTTCACATTCAAAAATGTCTACAATAAAAGCGCATTACTCTAATAATCAAGAGTAAAATAAATAAAATAAAAGTAAAATTACACAAGATAAAACTTCATAAAAAATCTTGATTGGTATTTGAGTAAAGTTGTCATTGCCCCTCATTACCCACTCCCCAAACTAATATACCCACAGAGAATACTGGTCTGTCTAATTGATTTTCAGTCATTAACAGAGGCAGTATCTCAAACTAGTGTAGGGATTTTAAGTTATGTTTTGTCGTTGTAGATGTCTCTTAGCTGAATGCCTCTTTTGTTTATTTGTTTATATGTCTATTATAAATGAGAGGTGTGACTCACCTTCCCAATGATGTTTGAAAAAACAGTGTATGGAGGCATAGGGTACATTAATATCAGCGTGGCCAGTGGCTGCCAAGGGGCCTCAGACTCCTATGCATATGTGCATTACCCATTGTCTTGAACTTCACTTTGTAGATCTATCTCTCTGCCTTGCTTATCAGCACTGTGATTTTTAGAAAGCTTCTTAATCTAATTCCACTTCAAATTTATCATGTAAAATGGGAAAAAGTATTTGCAACACAAATAGCAAAGACTTAACACATTATAATTTATATGTATACATATATATATGTATTATACATATATATGTAATGGTTTCACTACCAGAGAAAATATGCAAAAATAAATTGTGAATTAGCAATTTACAAAAAAGGTAAAGCAGAAGTTAATAAAATGAAACTAACTTCCCTGGTATCGTAGATTTGCACATCAAGAGTTCCCTTTGTTTTGCTGGGTAGATCACAAATTTGTTGTATCAGTTAGATGATTCATTTCTATAATAGGCCTAAAATAATACCTAACATAAGAGAGTTGTTTGCTAAATGATTTATGCCTTTCAGAAGACTTGGGGAAGGGGAGATATATGGTCCAACTACTACTTCTGGGTCCAGAGATTAGGGTCTGACTCTTGAGAAGAAGGAAATAGATGGCTGGCAGGGGGCAGAAAGGAGGAGGAAATGTATCATATTCTGGTTTTCAGGACAAGACCCCTGGGGGCTGCTAATAATCTGAAACCAAGACAGAAGTCCAGTTAATACAATAATTATTCACAGTGTAAGTTCATCTCCTAGTACTATGTTAGTAAATACTCCTGTTCTACATCCTTCTTCACTTTTCCTCCCCGCTCCCTCCCTCTCATTACCATCAATATATTTTCATTATAATTACCTTTATTTGAGTCCCTTTATGCGTGACTTGTACTGCATTAGAGCATATATATATATATATATATATATATATATATATATATATATATATATATATATATATCAGCTAGTATTCAGAGCAATCTTACAGGAAATATATCAATATCCTGACTTACGGTAGATAATGAAATCACAGTCCAGAGTGCTTAATCAGGTTTCTTGAAGTCACCCAGTAAAAAACATGGTAAATCTGTGATTAAAAGCTTAATGTTTCTGATGCCAAAGCAAATTATTTTAGGTTGAAGAGGAGAATGTGACTCCCCACAGGAACCTCACATTCCTACCATGAAGCAGTGGGACTCACTGCAGAACACAGTCAGTAGGTGAGAATGAATGTTTGATTACACAGCGGGCTTATTTTAGGAATGGGATGAGTCAGGGGCAGTGCCTGGGCTAGGGGTACAGAGTGATCTTGTCTCTTCCAGGACAGTAGAGATTTCAGCCCTCCACCAGCTGCAGACTCTCTCCACTTCTGGTGGAAGGTGGGATTTATATTCCCTTTCAGGAATGTCTCAAATCTTTGTATTCTTCCTTGGGCATATGTAAACTGATTCTTCAAACCTGTAAGTGAGCTGGGTAAATACTGACAGACTAGCAAGCAGAAAGCAAAGAAAAGGGGAAAATGTCAATCCCTTACATATGAAAAATAAATTGAAAAAAAATCTTTTAAGACATTCTAAAATGTTGCCATATTAGCAGCTCTCAAAACTGTGGAGTAACATTAACCTATGCACGCAGAACTGAAAGCATATTTCCTGTGGTGTCTCCCTGCTGTTCAATGGCAGAAAGAAAGTGAAGAAAGCATCTCACAAATTTGCAGAGGGAATTATTTTTAACTTAAAAAAGTATGTTATTGATAAAATTCTAAGTTTTCTTTCATTTTTATGCACGCCCCCCCCCACATGTACCCTCCGCTCAAGCCACAGACTATTTCTTACCATTCCCCAAACATGCCAGACTCTTTCATATTGCATGAATTTGCACATTTTTTTTTCTAACGGAGATACCCTTATAACAAGTTCTGCCTACTTCAAATTTAAAAGGTGTATAAGATGTTACCTCCTCTGTCTGACCTTCCCAAATGGCTTCAGGGCATTGGACATCCTCACTTCATGTTGTTCCTACCTCTGCTACAGTGTATATCTTTTCATCTTTACAACAGATGTATTTCAGTAAAGTTGCACTCATTAATCTGAGTTTCCTGAGCCTAAGGATTGTATCTCTTACGTTCTGTCTTCTGGGGTTGACAATTAGTGTGACTCAACAAATATATACGCAAATAAACATACACACAGATATGTGCTGATAAATGAATTTCAACTCCTTTCCCAGACCTTCCTTGCTTTTTATTCAGGAGACAGTCACATTTTATAAGTTTTTATTGTGTGGTAAGCTCCTCAATGGGAAGTGTGAGGACTCCAAAGCAAAGAAAGTTAAGTTTTCCGTGTGTTTTCCATCTCAGAAAGAGTGGACCATCTGCCATCCATGAAATGTAATAATTTCACCCTGATTCCATACTTTATTTTGATTATGCAGAGCTGTGAGTTCCAATCCTAGCTGTGGTCTTGTAAGCTGTAACAGCCTGCCTGCTTTACCTCATTGCTCTGACATCTAATATCTCCGTCTATAAACTGGGAATGATTCTACTTGTGCCACAGAGATTTAGTGAGGATTAATGGGTGTTTGTTACATGGCCGGAGTTGAATATGTTATAGACAACTGTTTTGGCTATAAGAGAATAGTCAATCCTTGGTTTCACCAATAAGTCCTGGAATTGGACCTCTGCTGGTGAATGCACTCAGTGTATCTGGAAAAGAGCTACATCTTTTCCCACCAATTACGTGGCAGAAAGGTGTAGTTGAAAGAGCACTGGACTAGGAGTCAAAGGCAGTTGCCTTATCTTGAGTGAAACTATAACTGGCAACATGTGGGGATGGGTCTTGCACAAATCTTTGCAAATATGAGCATTCAGATTCAGGTCCAGCCTTGTGATCTTGGGCAAATGAACTCTTTTTAATGGTTCTATTTCCCCACTTGTTAAATGAGAATCATATCTAATTCCCAGCAATTTTTTGGTCATTGAATGATAGTCTAATAATGCTGTTTACTGAATTTTTTCTGTATGTCAGGCACTGGGTTAAGCTCTGTGCATGAATCATCTCATTTAACATTACAAAAACTCTATGAAACAGATGCTATTACTATCTATTTATAAATGAGGACATTGGGCTTACTGGGATATCAGTAATACATCCAAGGAAACACAGCCAGTCTACTTGTATTCAAAGCTTATACTTGCAGCTGCTAAGCTGTATTGTTTCCCTCTAAATTTAATTTATTTAACAAACATGTAATCCAGGCTTACTAAGGGAAAGATATGGAGGTTAACAGGACAAGTAAAGTCTCTGCTTTCATGAAAGTTGCTTTCTAATGAGAAAGAAACAAAATAATATAGTTTTATATAGTTAGTGATTTGGAGGAAAAAAAGAGAGCAGGATGATGTGATGGCCTGAAAAGACAAGAACAGCCCTTTAGATATCATGGTGCAGGAAGACCTTTCAGAGTTGATAACATTTACTATGAGAAGTAAACAATGAGAGAATGTATATGTTAAAGGGACTCGATAGTATCTGGGGCATAGCTCAACAAATAAGTGCCCAGTGTAAGCAGAAATAAATCATTGAATCAAGCAATCTGTCTGCCAATCAGCCAGCCTACCATTAGACTCAGCCCTTCTCAGGTTTAAAAACTCCTCAGGTGATTCTAATAATCAGCCCTGTTTAAGAATCACTAATTTAAAGAAAGGTATTCCATATCTTTGAGCCTCATTTTCTTCATCTGAAAATTGAGGGGGAAAAATGAGCAGTCTCTAGTACAGAGTAGACTTTGCTATTCACCAAGTGGTCCTCAAACCAGCAACACCAGCATCATTTATAAAAATTTCAGACTTGTGGGTCCCATCCAAGACCTAGTGAACTAGAATCTAGATTTTGACAAGATCCGTAAGTGATTTCTAAGCACATTGAAATTTCAGAGGTACTGGACTAGATGATGCCAAGAATTAAAGCTGCCAGATAACCAATGAGAAGGGGAAAGTAAAAAACAATTATCCTTAAACCAAGGACAAGAGTGGAAAATTCCCTTATTGTCAACAGTGAATTCTCCCATGCTAAAGCTAGAATGGTTTCCACAAGTTGCTCTGAGAAACAGATAAGCCATTTTTGGGTTCCAGAATTCATTTGAAAAGATGTCTCCAAGAAAAGCGTGAGATAGATTTTATTTTCATTCTTCAAGATACTGCTTTGAACTTTAACCAAAACTTTCCCAACTTAAAGAATAAATTATGAATAAAGTCATAAATCTCATTAAAATCTAATGTTCAGCAGAGCTGCCTGGTGTGTATACTATGGAAAATTGGATTTTACTGTAACTGGAGCCCTATGTATAATGCAAGTTAATTACAGAGGTTAGTTTTTCAACATGTAGTGATAGCTTATACAGGCTCACTCTCTGTGCTACCATCAGAATTTAAGTGTTCTTAAGAGACCAAATTTCATAGCCGTTCACCTATTCAGGTTCATAAGACTAAACAATTCCTGGGTAAATAATAATTTATATTTTTTTGGTAGAGATAAAATTAGTAGATTAATGAAGTCTCCAAATACATGCGCACACAAAAAAGAAACAGTTCTTACAATATATGTTAAGTTAGTCTGACTTATAAAATTCTCTCATATAGTACTTAGTCTTTGATTTAAAGGTTTAGAAAAATTGCTATTATTTGGTTATAGAGGTGGTCCCTTTGGGTGTCTGTACACCTTTGACTTGCACATGGTTACTCAATCTGTATTATTTGAGTTGATGACATAATCACAATAATTTTATTGTTTATGTAGAGTACAGTAAAAATGTAAAGAGCCAGGTAGCAAGCATTAACTGATTGTGCTTCTTTTGTCTGTTTCTGAAGGAAATTGAACAGTGGTTTCCTCTTATTAAACAGCATCTGTAACACCACAGATGTGCAGAGGTACACACACACCCCACATGCCCACACACGCCTATATTGTTTCCTCAATACAAAAGGAGTACCAAAATGACAGAGTGCTGTCTGTGTTTTGTTTTGTTTCCTTAGCTAAATATGTTTTTGGTTCAATTAAATCAATATAGTAAAGAATAATTTAATGAAAAGAAGACACAAATTATGTTTTCCTGTTTCTCTGAAATACGTTAATTCACAGGGTGCTTTATCTTGTTTAGAAGTTGTCTTAACCCAGGAGATATCACTGAATAATCTTTAATGTAGAAAAATAAACTCGGCACAGTGCAGATATACATTTAGATAGCACTGATAAATCCAATTTAAACATTGATACTTGTCAGCATTCCTTTAAATGTGCTCTCCTTCCAGCTAATGAAAACCAGGGAGAGGTTCAGAATGCCCCCCTGTTATTGATTACCGAGAGTTCTAATTTCCCTCCTGAGACTGCTCTTGGGCCAGAACTTTCACATTCATATTTTCCAACTAAAGAAAGTAATAATTATAAATTAATGATATCAATTCTATTGAAATGCAATTACAACAGTTTCACTGAGAGGAAAAAAAAAATCTCAGCTTTAGCAAAGTTTCTATCAACATCTTGATTCCACAAAGCCATTTGTATTCATGGCAAAAATGGACTTTGAGCTATTGGAATTGTGCATCTCGCTTTTCGAGTTCATCTCACTAGCTTTGCTCACCAGTGGTGGAAATATTAATGGGCTCTTTCTGAAGTCATAATGAGAGATTAGGCGGTTGCTGGTTTAAATAATAAAGAGGCTAACTTAATATCATGACCTTAGGCAATTGTGCAAAAAAGGAGTCAGTAACGTGTGTGTTTGTGTGTGAGTGTGCATGTGTGTTTGTCTTTTCAGGATAAGAGGCAGCCAGTTTTGACACGAGAGTACAAGCATCACAGCTTCCCGTTAGCATCCTGGCTCTGCACATTCTGGCTGTGTTCACTCTGGCAGCCCTTGCATGGGAAACAGTGTGCAGTGCTCCAGTGTTTCCAGGTCTTTCACATGTGCATTCTAAGTGGACACTCTGAAAAATCAAAGCTATTATTTTCAAATCCAAAATTCATTTGCTGTCTTGTATCTTCAGGTACAAAGTTCCTTTAAGCATTTTCAATCTACAAAGACATTCAGCCTTATTTAGCCTCAAATCCAGTTTTTAAGGATCTTCTAAAGTCGATATGAATATGTTAATTTAGTTTTATCATCATAACCACATAAGTGCATATAAATATCTGCGGGAGCCGCATGTAAGCATACATATTTTAACATTATCGAAAGCCTTCTGATATTGTCGAGTTCTTAGAATTGATTATAGTTTCCAAAGAACTCTGAATTATACACAGAAAAAAATACAATCTATTAGACTCCAGCATTCTCCAAACTGTATTTATTATGTTATTAGTAGTAGTTTATGTAGTTAATGTGAGACTAATAATTCTATTAAAATGGCACACTGTGTAGTATTATAGTATTGCAGATTTTAAGTGTTTTATTTGATAGCATTTTTTCTGAGTATCACATTCTCTACGCCTATTTTAAAATAATTTAGATTTTTTGGATGTATCTATCATTCTAAGTTTATCTAACAACTTTCCTCATTGAAATAATCAATGCCTTTTAAAATTAAAAGGTATATGAAAAATCATCCCAGAAGAACTCTTGCTTTTAAGCAGACCTAATGAAAATTGAGATAGGAAAACCAACTCGTGTCCTACTTATACTTTAAAGCATTATGACTGTCATAACATATATTTACACTTTAAAGTACCATAGCATATCAATTAGCAAACATGCTTATGAAAATGTCCATTTAAAGGAACATTCTTACCATGTACATGGACTTGTAAATTCCAAGACGCTGACAACATGATATGCCAGCTGCAGAGAAACTGATGAAAATGCAGTAATTCTGAATTTTAATATAATATAAACCATGTCAGCAACATTTTTGAAGAGCAGCTGCCAAGATTTCAATCCAACTGAATGGATAATGTTATTTTTACATTCTGTTCTCTTCTGGCAAATCATACTTTTTCCCTTTTTTTCCTTACGATTAGCTTCAACTTATCAACAACAACAAAACTTCTGACTGAATATCATGCGATGAGTTATCACCCTGTTTAAAATGAACAACTAATGATAGTGATGAAAAATACAGACACTACAGCACTGCTAAGGAGAAAAATTGCAACAAAATATTATTTGTTATTTGAGATTTGATATATACTATTGCAGGGATAAGACATGTTAAAAAATCTGTTTTCTGTTCAAATTTAAATTGCAATACATGGCATCTTGCTTACTAACTCAATTTCTTGTAAACCCCTGTGAAAAATAAATTTGACAGACTATTTTGTGTTGAGTCAGATTCCCTAGTGTTAAGCTAGTCTCCTGGGAATGTATAAAAATGCAAAATAAATGGACTGTGGCACCACAGATCTGGCTAAAATGATTTGCCACAGCTATCAAGATACCAGTATGCACTGTGGCTCAGGGATTCCACAAGCCGATCTGGACATCAGCCGTTCAGCACCCTCCCTCCATCCACAAGCAGAGCTGATGAGCCCTGCTAGGTGGTGATCATTTATAGTGACCTCATTATTTATAATGTCCTCACCCCACCCTCTACAGTGCTGCTGCAATGATCTTCCCAAAACATAGGCAGGTGCAACATACCCGTTTAAAGCTATTCTACAACCTTCATAGACTTTGGAAGAAAATCACAATTCCTTAGTTCTTCACAATTTGGCCCCTGCCTACCTTTCATCTCATTTCTTGGTACACTCCCCTGAATTACCCATGAGCTATGCTCTTACCATAAGGACGATTCTTCAATTTCTAAAATTTACTCCTTTCTCCTGCACCTCTCTTTCTTGCACGAATCTCTCAGCTGGAAAAATCCTTCTGTATTGTAAATTTTGTCAAACACCAGATTTTTTTTGATGCCTCAACATCCCCACAATCTGTGGGCATCCTGGCCAGGTGACCAGGTGCACCGGTGTGATAAGGCGGGTCCCTACCACAAGTTCCCCTCTTGCCCTCCCTATGATATTCAAACACACCAATGCAATTTCCTCATGCCTTTGTCTTGTGTACTCCACCCTGATCTCCAGTAAAGGCACTTGCCCATGGCTCCCCATTTGCTTGGTTGGTCCTACTCCCTTGGTGCTCCTCTGTTATGGCCCCTTGCGTGATATGCCATGCCTCCTTCTTCTAAGACCTGTCAGTGTGATAAATCCTTTAATTTCATCTGCTTCTCCAGGTGTAACTTCTATGGTCTTGTTGGAGTGTTCCTTAAAGACCCCACAAGGGGAACTTACTCTCCCATTTACAATGTATTGCATTGGCCAAAAAGCTTGTTCGGGTTTTTCATAAGATCAAAAAGAAATACCCGAACGAAAGTTTTGGCCAACCCAATACCTTCCCTTGACCTCCTAGGCACCCTCGCCTTTAGTAAGCCTCTCCTGAATTCCAGGCTGGGCCCATACTGTGTTCCATAGAATCCTACTACTTCCACTAACTATTAGGGCACTTTTCACATTCTGTTGCTCTTACTGATGACTATGTAGGAGTTTTGTGGTTAAGAACATAAGCCAGGGTTTCAACTACTTACCAGACTTATAACCTTGGAACTGTAAGTCACAGTTCCCTTATCAGAAAAAAAAAAAAAAATGAAGTTAAAACTAACTTTCTGCTTGACAGAGTTATTGGGAGCAAAGACTGAGATAATCCCTGTAAAGCCCATGCCAACTGGCTTAGTGAATCATCCCATAATTTTGGGTCAAACTATGGGCTATTTTAATGAAACTTGCAATTCTATCAAAGGATGTTTTTGTCTTTAAAAAATTACTTTAAAAGATATACAGATTGCCAACAAACACATGAAAGAATGCTCAACATCATTAATCATTAGAGAAATGCAAATCAAAACTACAATGAGATATCATCTCATACCAGTCAGAATGGCCATCATCAAAAAATCTAGAAACAATAAATGCTGGAGAGGGTGTGGAGAAAAGGGAACACTCTTGCACTGCTGATGGGAATGTGAATTGGTTCAGCCACTATGGAGAACAGTATGGAGGTTCCTTAAAAAACGGAATAGAACTACCATACGACCCAGCAGTCCCACTACTGGGCATATACCCTGAGAAAACCGTAATTCAAAAAGAGTCATGTACCAAAATGTTCATTGCAGCTCTATTTACAATAGCCAGGACATGAAAGCAACCTAAGTGTCCATCGACAGTTGAATGGATAAAGAAGATGTGGCACATATATACAAGGGAATATTACTCAGCCATAAAAAGAAACGAAATTGAGATATTAGTAGTGAGGTGGATGGACCTAGAGTCTGTCATACAGAGTGAAGTAAGTCACAAAGAGAGAAACAAATACCGTATGCTAACACACATATATGGAATCTAAGAAAAAAAAAAAAAAGGTCATGAAGAACCTAGGGGCAGGACAGGAATAAAGACACAGACCTACTAGAGAATGGACTTGAGGATATGGGGAGGGGGAAGGGTAAGCTGTGACAAAGTGAGAGAGTGGCATGGACATATATACACTCCCAAACGTAAAATAGATAGCTAGTGGGAAGCAGCCGCATAGCACAGGGAGGTGAGCTCGGTGGTTTGTGACCACCTGGAGGGGTGGGATAGGGAGGGTGGGAGGGAGGGAGACGCAAGAGGGAAGAGATATGGGAACATATGTATATGTATAACTGATTCACTTTGTTATAAAGCAGAAACTAACACACCATTATAAAGCAATTATACTGCAATAAAGATGTTAAAAAAATTACTTTAATAAAGTAATCAAGGGCTTCCCTGGTGGTGCAGTGGTTGAGAGTCCGCCTGCTGATACAGGGCACGCGGGTTCGTGCCCCGGTCCGGGAAGATCCCACATGTGCGGAGCGGCTGGGCCCGTGAGCCATGGCCGCTGAGCCTGCGCGTCCGGAGCCTGTGCTCCGCAGTGGGAGAGGCCACAGCAGTGGGAGGCCCACGTACCAAAAAAAAAAAAAGTAATCAAGAGATTACTTTTCCAGAAATTGGCATGAGTTGGTAAAAAGATATAATAATACGTAGTGGGCATACAGACATATACACACACTCACGCAACTCAACAAAAACACAAAACTGAGGAGGAGTTACCATAATGACTAATATGTAAGTAATGTGACGAAAAGCAAATTATTTTACTTTATGGACTTTAATATTCTAGGCTAAAAAAGTAATGGTAAATCTAGTGATAATTTAGCTATGTTTCAACTCCATCATAAGACTAGAGTCGTGAATTCAACATCAGTATAGGTCTTCCAATTATTGATTTGAAAAAAACTTTAAATTTCTTCCTATTTAATTTGCAATAGTTTGTGAAAGTTAAGTATCGCTGCTCTTTTTACTTTTGCAGTGGGAACATTTGACTTAAAAGATGAGGCACTTACTATCCTTAAGAAGAGTATATTTAAGAAGTGGCAGAATCTGTTAACATTTCCTCATGTTGAGAAAAGCAATGTTTTTGGTCTGGAAACGGGCAGTTTCAAGAATCCATGAAATTGTGTACCTCAACAGCTTGCATGCTGGCTGTTTGTCTCTTCAGAAAACTGGTTTTGAATGGAATTCAAGACAACTGAGAATAACAGATTGCCTGTGTGGAAGGACATTTATTGTGCCTGTAGCACTGAGTAAGAAGGCCAATCACAAAGAGCCTTGTATGACGTTTGAGTTCTAAATGCTCTTAAAGAGACCCAGACTCCTCTCTGTTTCCCCAACATTAAGCCTTAAGAAATGAATCATTCCAAACTGCATTTAAAATGCAGTAAGAGCTTCTCCTGATAGACGTTTTTCCTTTGGAGCCCACAGTCTCTAATTTCACTCTGATGTTCACTACTCACACATCAATCACTTACAAGGAACAACTTCCACAGGGCTGGCCTTGAGCCTCCTTCAACCTGCAGGGTTGCCTCTGTGTCTATTCCAAATTCGAGCCCAGCCTTTTAATTAGTGAATTAGGTATTAGAGGTTTATTTAAATTGAGATATTTGCACTCAATTAACAGAATGAAGGAAGAGATCATACTGTACCTCCCTTTCTTTGTAGAATTGAAAGGTGTTGGGCATTTCCCTGGTTCAGTTGAATTTGATCTGATCAAACCCTGATTTATTACAATCATGTAGTTTGGTAGCTGAGGAAATAGCACACATTGCTTACAAACAAAACAAACTAGCTGAGGAAATAACACACATTGCTTACAAACAAAACAAAATAGAAATACAATTTGATCACAATATCATATTTTGATATCAGTTTATGTAATTAGTGCTACAAGAAAACCTAGAGGTGAAATACTGATGTGAGTTGACAGTTTCATATATTCAAATAGGGACCTAAAGCAGGTAGTGTTTGCTTTAGCAAGGATGCTGTGATCTGAGCCCTGACTACCTCTTCATCCCCATCTCTGTCTTCCCTTGCATGCTGTGCTGCTGTCACAATGAGCATTTAGAGTTCTCTGAAGTTGCCATATTTTTAGAGTCATGAAGTTTTATTCATGTTGCTCTGCTAAAATTCACATTCTCAGTCATTTATTAGACACAGTCCTATTCAAACTCCAAAAACCAGTGTAGATATTTCTTAATTGATGTAGAGGTCTGCCTCCCAGTAAAATTGAGAATGAGAGTCATACATTATTTATTTCTATGATTCTAATACCCAATGTATATAGCTTGGGAAAAGTATGCATGCAATGATGAGTTTTAATTAATGAATAAATAGATGAATGAATGAATGACATTGATTGAAGAGAAAAGAAAGATACTCAAGGACAGGAGTGGGAGAGTGGGGGGAAAAGCAAGGGTATAGGCTGATCTCTTGTACAGAAATGTGTGAAGACATGATTAAAATAGTGTGCAAGGCTGAAATGCAGTGGGCTACAAGTTTGTATGGATCTTGGATGCAATGAAATTGCATTCAGAATTAGTGTACTAGGTTCTAGACAGTCAAAGAAGATTCTTGAGCAGATAAAAGAAATAACAAAACTTTTTTTTTTTTTTTTTTTTTGCGATACGCGGGCCTCTCACTGCTGTGGCCTCTCCCGTTGCGGAGCACAGGCTCCGGATGCGCAGGCTCAGCGGCCATGGCTCACGGGCCTAGCCGCTCCGCGGCATGTGGGATCTTCCCGGACCGGGGCACGAACCCGCGTCCCCTGCATCGGCAGGCGGACTCAACCACTGCGCCACCAGGGAAGCCCCTAAAACATTATTTTTTGATGAATTCATTTTTCTGGTTGAATAAAGCCCTTGACCCTGCAAAGAAAATCAGAGTTGTTTAATACAATCTGAAATGGGACAATAAGAAAATGACGGGGTTGATATCACATGACACTCACCTCAGTCCTGTTGCATATAGATGGTGACTCTTGCTTTGAAGTGGTAATTTATAAAATGTTAACCTTGAGACCTGGGTAAGTGAATGTCATTTGCAGGGCATAGAGGCTGCACTCTGTAACTCTGTCTCATTATGGCAAATAACAGAGCAATGAACGAAGCACAGAAACATTTGACTACTGGAAGTCAAAGTTCACAAGCAAAATGCCTCCATGTGTTTGTCACTGCCCATTTGCATTTTATATATCATCTTATTTTTCCACTGTGCTTTAATAATCATTTTAGCTATTTACTTTTACCCATGCAAAATTCACAATTTGCATCTGCAAATATCTGCTCCTAGATACATCTGCCCACCTGCAGCATAATTAACTAACTGAAATTCTTTGACATTCTAAGATGTAAACAGTTTCCCAGCCTTGATGTTGGTGAGGCTGCAAATATTAAAAGTTGATTCTTTTTTTCTTTCTTCCTTCTTCCTCCCTTCTTCCCTCCCTCTCTCCTTCCTTCCTACCTTTCTTTCTTTCCTTTCTTCCTTCCTTTCTTTTTCTTTCTTTCTTTCTTTCTTTATTTCTTTCTTTCTTTCTTTCTTTCTTTCTTTCTTTCTTTCTTTCTTTCTTTCTTTCTTTCTTTCTTTCCTTCCTTCCTTCCTTCCTTCCTTCTTTCCTTCTTTCCTTCTTTCCTCCCTCCCTCCCTCCTTTCCTTCCATGTGAGAAAACTTGCATAGCATCATTCATTTCCAGAGCTCGGAAACAGATGAGATGCAGGACTAAGGGAGATGAAGGAGTTAACAGCACTAAAACTACCTTTCATGTAAAAGTCATTTCAAGATATTCAGTTGCTTTAGGGTGATAATTTTGCATAGTAATTGTATTTGTTATACTGTAGGGCATTTGCTTATCTGGCAAAAAAAGAAGATACAAATGCCTGTAAATTCTTGATTTGGCCAGGACCAAGTTATTATTATTTTTTTAAGTGTATTATCTTTTGGGAAAAAGAAGTCTTTAGATTCACAGTGCTACATAGGTATGTTATTATTTTTGCTACTCTACACCCCAACATAGTGAATTTCCTGACAGAATATACTCAGTGAGTAATTATTAAGTGAATGAATGAGGAGATCTCATCAGGTACACAAAATAACTCTTTGAGATAGGTAGAAACTTGAGTTTTCTTCTGTTAGTAAGGAAACAGTTTGAACAAGTTGTTTCTGTTTCCCTGCTCAGCATGTAACCTACGGGAACTTGAACCCAGGTAGTTTTTTCTGAGTTAAAGGCTTACTTAAGTACACTGTGCTGTATGGTTAACATAATAGATGCTGCCACCAACCCACTAATAAAGATTAACTATATTTATAAAATCCGGTCAGGTAAAATGGAAAAAAGAAAAAAACAAAACAATACTCTAGTGGCTCAAGATTGCAAGTATTCATCTCATGTAGGTGTGAAATATGCTGCTTCATTTCATGCTATCTTGTTGGAATGAGAACGCTAGGAGATGTGCCCCGCTCAGCTCTGACATGCCATGGCAGATGTTCACCTGAGTGTGCTCCAGGTGAGAACCTTCACCACCTGCAGCCTGGGCAAAGGGCAGAGCACCTGGCTGAGAATTAAAAATGTGTGTTGTGTCTGAGGGGCTTGTTGCCTACATATCAATTCAGAAGCAGATATACTAAACAGAAGCCAGGGTCTGAGAAGTAACTGTCCACATCAAAGAATCTTTTCGGACATAATGAAATTCCATAATCCACAGCCTGTTATTCAGATGCTATATTTGTAACTACTGTGCTCTTTGAAATAGATCTTCCACACAAGATATTATCTGTGTTTCTAGAATCATGGTGGTATTGTAGGAAGGGTGCAAGGCCTGTAGAGGTGGATTCTAGAGCTGATTACTTCTGCCATCAGTAGCCCTGTGGGTTTAGTCATATTTTAACATTTCTGAGCCATGCATCCATATCTATAAATTGACAAGAGCAAAACAAGATTATTTCTACTCATTCCGTTACTAAGATACTCAGAATCTGACTTAAGTCTTAAGTAATTATTTACTGTCTGTTATCGAGGGCTTGGCACTTCCTGCAAGAGGGAAGATGCTGGACACAGAAACAGTGCTAATTATGTTTCGGAATTGAAATAAATTGAATGAGCACTTTAACAAGATTAATAAGGACTTAAAGAGGTGTCACTTCTGTAAATGTTCCATTTTTTCCCTTGCTCCCACCCAGTAGACATACCACACACACACACACACACACACACACACACACACACACACACTCACACTCACCATGGCTCAATCTGGATTATAAGAGGAATAAGCTTTAAAAGCAACAACACCTAGAAGATCATCAAACTGTCTTCTTACATTATGGTGTAAACAAGTATTTATTGCACAACCTGGAGGAATACAAACGGAATCGAGACACAGTTACTAGCCTTAAATTCCTTCCACACCAGATATTAAAAAAATGCAATGCTGATGGAGAAGGTAAGCCATGAGGGTGTTGAAATCATGTCATTTTTAGAATCAATTTCATTATGTTACAACATCAAAATAAAGGATGTCCGTTGCCTTGCCAATTATAATTGTCCTTTTGTAGTTGGTTGGTATTCGGTGGGCTCTAATTTACTTGCAAATAAGTCCACGTGGTCATATTTGCCAGAAGAAAAACATAGAGCAAATCAGAGAATTATAATTACTTGCGCAGCTTATAAGTGACTGAGCCAGACTTCAAACTGTATGCCTATAACCACCACAGACACAGTCTCAGACCCAGCTGTACCAAGAGTTAGCATATTTCACAGAGCATATCCATCATTACCACTTTAAAATTGGTCCCAAAATACTTGAACATGAAAACGTGCCATTTGCTGAAGTCGTCTGACAGAGTACTAGCATGACCTAGACCATTGTTGCTTTAAAGAACGTGCTGCCATCCAAATGATTAAGCAGTCAGACCAGCCTGTAGAGCCATCCACCCTGAAGTGCCCCTCCTATTGTGCTTATAATAAAATCAGAATCACTTAACTAAACTCCAGCATGCTTGGACATTTTTAACTAGAGAAAATGTATAATTAGGCCAAACTTCCTAACAGCCTGTTAGATAAAAGATTTGAGAGTGTGGACCTTCTATATTGTCTTTAGTGCATCTCAATTTTTTCAAATTTACCAACTGGTGAATTTTAAAGAAGAGAAAAAAAAATGAAAATGTTAATGAACCCAGCAAACACTGGACTTCTAGAATGTTGCATACATGGAAAATGCATAAGTTGGTATTAAGCTGGGACACTTTGTGAAACATAATCCTTTGAATATGCATGAGTTTTGCACAGGGTGGAGGTAAAGTCTTTGTTAGAAACAATATTCCTTGAAAATTTGTCTAATTATGGTTTTAATAAACCACGAAAGCTTAACCAATTCATTTGCATATAATGGTGAGTATGCTGTAAAAAAAAAAAAAAGGGCGTTTAAAAGTGCCCTGGGGCTTCCCTGGTGGCGTAGTGGTTCAGAGTCCGCCTGCTGGTGCAGGGGGCACGGTTTCCTGCCCTGGTCCGGGAAGATCCCACATGCCGCGGAGCGGCTGGGCCCGTGAGCCATGGCCGCTGAGACTGCACGTCCGGAGCCTGTGCTCCGCAATGGGAGAGGCCACAGCAGTGAGAGGCCCGCGAAATGCAAAAAAAAAAAAAAAAAAAGTGCCCTGGTTCTTTGAATTGCATAATGAATCACACATCTTTAAAGGAAAACTGTGATTTCCAGATTAAAACTAAGTCATTGCTTATTCTGAAACTATAATAAAGGGAATTTGGAATATAATATAGAAGATTCAGGGATTAAAGTATAGTCAGGTTGAATGTTATAGGGCAAATTGTAACTGAAATTGATAACTTTATTCCACCGTATTTTCTAAACTAAATATAGGTATCATGGCTTTTTTCTCAAGAGTTCCAATAGACTGTTTTAAAAACAGTACTGTAAAAATAATAATATTCTTACCACCAATAATAGTTCCTGAATTTATTCACCATTTACTATGTGTTAGGCAATGTGCTTAATTACATGATCACATTAAATATTATCAATAACGCTTTGACCGGATATTCCTATTTTATAGCTTTTTTAGCTTTGACAGATTAAATTTCCCATTGTATTACTGCCAGTAAATGGTGATGCCAGCAAATGAGATGATTTCCGACCTGCTCAAAATGCCATGCTGCCTATCACAGCTTTATTATTAGATGGTGTTTTGGGTTTTCCTGCTGGAATGAATTGATTTGGTGTTGGCTTCTAACATCAGGGAAAGCTCAACTTGTTTTTCTGACCTAATAAATCACCTTGTACAAGGGGGAATGAGTGAGATTGAGAGCCACCCAAATCCCCAACTTGCCTTCAGGCCATTTGCAAGCTCCTTAGGGCTCTGAGATAAATACTACTATGGTCCAGCAAATTTATCAAACGGTAAAGGTGTACACTGCTATCCAAACTACAATCCTCCCTCCCTTTTTAAAAATGAAGTATAGTTGGTTTACAGTATTGCGTTGGCTTCAGATGAACAACATAGTGATTCAGGTTTTTTTCTGATTATGTTCCATTATAGGTTATTACAAGATATTGAATATAACTCCCTCTGCTATACAGTAAATCCTTGTTGCTTATCTATTTTATGTGTAGTAGGTTGTATCTGTTAAGCCCATACCCTTAATTTGTCCCTCACCTTCCCTTTACCATTTGATAACCATGTTTGTTATCTATGTCTGTGAGTCTGTTTTGTATATAGATTCATTTTTTTTTTTTAGATTCCACATATGATATAGTTTTTGTCTTTCTTTGTGTGACTTACTTCACTAGGTATAATATTCTCTAGGTCCCTCCATGTTGCTGCAAATTGCAATATTTTATTCTTTTTTATGGCTAACATTCCATTGACAACCCCATTTTTTTTAAAGAGTGCATCAACATCGGAGAAACCTAGGTTCAGATTCTGACTCTTAACTTACTACTAGTTTGACCTTGAACAACTTAAGTAACCCCCATAAACCTCAGTTTATTACTCATCCATAGCATAAAAATGAAAATACTGACTCCTTATGCATGTTGGGAATGTTAAATAAGGTAATTTTTGAAGATACTCAGCATCATCTGCTACACTAAAAATGTTTTTCTTTATTATTCTTAATTTTTAACATTTCATCAAAATGTATTAATAGTAAAGGAGGAATTTATGGAGGTGGGAATGGCTGAGGGAGTTTACAACACTTATGGCTAATATTCACTGTCAGTGGTTTATTTTCTCCCGTAATCTCAGTGTTATACCAAACCTTTAGTATAGTTTTGCTACTTAACAATAATTTGTGTTAATGCTGCCTTGAAACATAAAGGAAGAGGGTTTATTTTCTTTTGTAGGGGAGTGGGACAGAAAGTTGACAGCAGCAACTAGGAGATGAGGCAATGATTTTGGTAATTTCAGAAGATACTTTTTTTTTTGGCCATGCCACACGGCTTGTGGGGTCTTAGTTCCCCGGCCAGGGATCTAACCTGTGCCCCCTGCAATGGAAGTGCAGAGTCCTAACCACTGGACCGCCAGGGAATTTCCCAGAAGATACTTTGAAAATATGCTTTCCACATTGAGAGATCCTTAGAAATCTTGATTACCAGATAGACTTCCAATAGTTAATGGCATGGAGTTATGAGCCATTTTAATTGAATATTAAAGCAAATGAGGAGTCCAGAGAGCTGAAATACAGGGGTTACCCGTTCAGCAGGCACCTCAGTTAAAAAGCTGTCCATACACAAACATATTAGAATTCCACAGTCAGTATAGCTGAGACTCTACCTCATGTGAATAACAGAGCACAGATTCTTTCCAGATCACAGACTTCAGTAGTGGGAAAGAAAAAAGGGAAGTTGGAGCAATCAAAGACTGACTTTATAATTTTGCTCAGAGTTTATTCACCCTGTTCTTTTTCTTAATAATGTTTGACCATTTGCTATTTCCTTTTTTTCCCCAGTCCTGAAATGGGGCAACAGTTCTTGATTATTTAATTTTCTGAGAAATGGCAAAGGGACATAATGACCTAGAAACCCACAGTGGGGCTGGGTAGGGTGTTGGATGCTTTTTGATAAGGCAAAGATAATTATAGAAGCTTAATAATTTATTCAGATTGTAAATGTGGAAGATGGTCTTTGCTGACCTTGCCATTTTATTTTGGATTTGTGAATAATGCATAATTTGTATTAGGGCATTTAAAGGGTTTAAATGTCACATCCAAGACTTTGACCCTGTCATTTTTAAGTGCCTGGTTAGATAGAATAATCATTGCTAAGGCCAGTGGGTGCTTTCCTTAAATTAAAAGGTTTTCAGAATATGTTCAAACTTGATAATACTTCCATAATTGTTTTGTGAAAAATATTTTAAGGAATTATTACTTTAATAAATGTTAAGGTTGAAGTTAAAATGTGTATTCGTATGTGAAATGAACGCTGTGGTAAATTTTGTCTTATAAATGTGACTTTTAATTGCGGTACGCGGGCCTCTCACTGTTGTGGCTTTTCCCGCTGCGGAGCACAGGCTCCGGCTGTGCAGGCTCAGTGGCCATGGCTCACGGGCCCAGCCGTTCCACGACATGTGGGATCTTCCCGGACCGGGACACGAACCTGTGTCCCCTGCATCGGCAGGCGGACTCTCAACCATTTCGCCACCAGGGAAGCCCTGTTGTGTGTTTTTTTATGGATCCCTGAAATACATGTTTACAGTCTTTAAAATTAGCTGTTTCTTAAGTTAAAATTACAACAATTCTCTTATGAGCTATTTTTAGTGAGATAGTTAAGATGTTTGTTTAGCAAATGAAACTTCTTGTATCTACTTCTAAGTGCAAAGATTAGAATGAAGGAATCTGAGTAGTTTGATATCAATGGGAAAGCTGTTCATTGTCTGGCTTTCAATTTAAGCCACAGCAGTGGTCCAGACAATTGCTGTGGGTAAAAAGCACTTCATAGCCTCACCGATGTCTTATCAAGAGTTCAGAAAGAATTCTGAATACTTTCCAATATTTTCCAAAGTGTGTCTCATGAGGTGCTTTTTATAAATAGGACTCCATGATGAAATGCTTGGGAATATAGAACACTATTTATTTGTAGATTTCCAGTATATTTTAAAATGCATATTAGCATTTTTAAGGCTCTGAAAAAAAATCCTGTAATAAAGATACTTTTTAATTGGAGGTTTCTTTGTTTAGTTTATAGTTTGAGGTAAAAGTTACATATTACCATCAATCTCAGAATGGTAGTGATGGCAGATAACCTTCTTCATTATATACCCAAAATTTTTGAGAGTTTACCAGTTCCCAACAGGAAGAACTCAACCTGACTCATTTTAATCTCGGTATGGAATGCAGGAGCATGGATGCTGAAGGGAGCCTTCTTGGAAAGTAGAGCTTGAAGGCAAAAAAAAAAAAGGGGGTAAATCCTGGACTCCCACAGCAGCCACAATATTTGTTAGAAGTAGGCAGCTGCTATTATAAAGGCTGGTGGTGTCTTTTACTAAAGTTCAAAAACTTGTCAACTAGTTAAACTCGTTTAATTCCCTCCCTCAGTATTTCTCAAGGCTTATTAGCTGCCTTGGCATAAGGAGAATAGATCAGGTTTTATGTCCACTGTCCTCAAAATTATGCTTATGGGGATGCTTGTTACATTGGACCACTACTGCTGAGTGCTGAAACCCTCACTGTGCAACCAGGGTCTCAGAGCACCAGTGGCACCTGAGAGTCTCTGGTGGAACAGATGGGGCTCCCCAGTCAAGTGGCGAGGGTGAGACTCTCTAGTGGAAATTATGGTCTACCAAGCTCTGAAGATGTGAGCACACCTGTGAGCCTGTTCCTGAATAGCGGGCTGGAGGTGGTGATACAGTTGAGTCCTTCTTTGCCTGCCATAGTGAATACCTTTCAGTGGTAACTGAAGGAAAATGTGACCATCACCCAAAAGGGCTTCATGCACAAAAGGCTGAAATCTATAAACGTTCTAGCTTTTTGCACTCAGCACTTGGGGTTCACATGTAAAGCCACTTCTCTGAGTGCCAGCCAGCTCAGAGAGCACCACTTCATTCCTCATTCCTGAATCAACTATCTCACAGACACAAAAGGCTCCCTCCCCATCGCCGTACATTTCTTGTTCTCTGATGACCACCTTCTACAAGGTTAGAACCATCCTTTTGCTTTGTTCTTTGTTTATCAACTAAATATTTTGACAGTTTTGTCTCAGGTAAGTGAAGCCAACTAAACTAATATTGAAATATCTAAGAAAAGCCATTCAACTTTTTATTTGCAAAAACAGGAAGTCTGTTCCAAGGTTGTTTTCTGTCCTTGCCCATCTGTGAAGTCTTGACAACTCTTCTAGCTAAGAGAGATTAAAAAAAAAAATTAATCTAGCATATCTATTTTTAGGACTCCCCCACATTAGAGTTTAATTATATTTAAACTAGAGTTTTCCAAACTTATTTTGGCCCTTTTAATATCCCCTCAAACGGGTTCTGCAGAGCATAATCGTTTAAGTGCTTGACTGCAAGGTGCATTATTTGGTATTTGCATCTTATAAAAGTATGTAAAGTAGAAAAATGAGAGCAGATAACTAAACTTTCCCATGCCTCATTTCTCCCATCTCCTAAATTGAATTAATAGAATCTGTCATATTTCTTTCTGTGACCTTGGGGAATTTTAAGTAGAAATGACCTGTAAAAAGTTTTTATTTTTTGTATATTCAGTTACTCTTTGACAGGCAAGTGAGGTTAAAGAATGATGTACTTTAACTGTAAAGCTTCCTTCAAGTCTTACTAAATCATGAATGACTGTTCAGATAGCTTTCCATCAGCATGATTTTGTCAGGGAAACTGAGCCAGAGTATTTGTATGCTTATAGTCATTAGAGAATGAATTGATACAAGAAATATGATCATCTCCAAGAATGAAACCTCACATTACAGGTCTGTGTCTCGCTTAAGGAAAAAAAAATCTGTTTCTCTCTGAGTTACCAGAGATTTGCAATGCAGTGTTCCTGAATTCTCCCTCCTTATTGACTCATGCAAGCTCTGCTCAGAAGCCCAGCAGTGACACATGTGTTAGAGGGAAGGGATGAGTAGGCTGGGCTGGCAGAACTATCCAGGCTATTGTTCTGACTTCTCAAGTTTTAAGAATATGCAAACAGTCCATTCACAGTCTTTAATATGGCATTATTAGATTTCTCTCTTCTTATGCCTCTATCTAAATGCGTGATCAGTCTGGGGAGAACCATGGAAAATCTGAAAAGGGTCAGTTCTCTAAGTTAGGTGTTTGGCAGCAAAATGATTCCAAGACTTCTCTTTGGTTCAAAAAGAAGACCATAGTTTTGTTAGCTAGTAAAAATTAAACAACAATTTGAGATCCTTGTAAAGAGGTTTGTGTTCAAGTCACAGCCTGGAAGGCAGAGTGACAGATAAGGGTGCCTGAATTGTTATGTGTAAGCCAAGGCAAATAAAACTACACAGAGAACGGAGAGATGATGCAGAATAGGTAGCAGCTTATTTTGCAAACACCCCTTCCAACTACGAACATTGTGTCTCATGATTAGGACACGGATCCAACCTACTGATTGTCCAGTCTTCATTAGGAATGAATCAAGTCCTGGGTGGGTGTGAAGTTTGTAGTACCTATAATTATTTACAATTTAGGCAGGCAGATATCGATTCTTACCTTCATTATGAGTCATTTTTGTACCTGTAATCATTGCAATATGTACAATTATTAAAACAGAGTTTATGAATTAAGGAACTATTTATTTCTTTTCATATTAGGCTTTTGCAACTTAAGTTTTTTAATGCTCTGCAAGGCTATATTGTTGATAAGGAATAAAGGGTAAGGCATTTAGATGATTGATTAAAGTTGTATTACCCCCAAAGCTTTTACTTGTTATTTTTCTAGCTATTGTTTTTCTTGGTTCTTTTGTATTAAGTAACACAAGTTAGTTCATGTAATCTAAACGAGAAGTACAAATCCTTCTATGTGTCTACACAAAATATAGTGATTACCATATATGTAGCTCACAGGTCATGTATTCCAGTTAATAAAATTCCTAGGAAAGTGTCCGTGACTATCATACCTTTGGACTGCTTATGTAATTGTCAGGCTCTACTCTCTTTCTCCTTGTGATGTAACCATAAGCTCTTATAATCCTCTAGTATTTAAAACATGATGTTAAAGACCTTTATTTTTCAACATCTCCAAACTGAAAATCCTATTGTCATCCACAATTCACCCTTTTCAATTACAACACAAATGGGAAAGGCTGAATATCAGCAGATTTGGTTCTGAAATAAAGCATGCCGCTGTGATGTGGTGTCTGGTATGATAGGAGAGATCCTTGAATACCTGTTTGCCTTCCAATGGTTACTTTCCCGTTTATTCCCCAGCGCCACATTGATTAAATCTAACATAGCACCTCTTGATTGAACTTGCTTTATTCTGGTCCATCCTCAGCTCCTTTGAACCAGAGTCTAAATTTGGACTTATTTCCATATATTTGGCATTACAGGTTTCTGGAGGGAGCTCTATACATCGTCTTTCAGCTTTCTTTGGCTGAGATTGTACAAATCTACTTAGATCTTATCCTACACAGATGGGTCTTATTATAAAGGGTCTGAGCCATGAAATAGGTATTGACAAGTCTCTGGACACCTTCATACAGTTTGCTAAAGGAGCAACTCAGAAGAAATCAAGTTGCTTTGTTTGGATATCATACTAAATAGGGATACTGTGTTAAATAGGGATTGCTAAGTATGAAAACAGTTTCAGTAGACATCTAAGTTCCTGCATACTCAACATTCCTCCTCATTCTCTGGGAAACAGTGTTCTAGTTTAATAAAACTGTCCCCTTTCCTACCCCACTTTGGAGAATTTAAAGGCTATGACTTGATCTTGGAATAATTATCTAGATTTATCTCTCAGCAAGTGGAATCCTGGTTCCATGAATAGAATAGAGGGATGTTTACTTATATTTCTATGATTTATTTTTCTCTCATTAAAGAATCATGGCCTTTTTCTACTGAGTTTTCCAAGGACCTCCCGACATGGTTCTAACCTACTCCTCACCAAAATACACCTCTATTTAATAAGAGCTTTTTATTTGCTATTTTGCAATTGCATAAATAAATGTTCCTTGGCCATATCTCCCTAATGAAATGGCAGAATGTTTGAGGGCAAAGACCGTGGGAGGCACATTTTTATAGTTTTCTACAGCATTATATACTTAGTAAGCCCTCATCACATTATTATACAAATGAATTTGAGGGAAAAGTATTTTTTTCTTTACGTTTTCAAATTAGATTGGCAGTTGTCACTTAAATATACTTCCTACTGGAAAACATTACATTTTATTTTCTTTTTCAGAAAACAATTAGTCATTAAGAATATCAAACCCCCAAGGGCAGGAAAATGTTAATTAATCCTCACCGCATTTAGTTTGAAACAGGATTTTCTAACTGGGGGGTACTAATCAAGCACATTGAATGTTCTAAATGTATTTTCTATTAAACAGGGACTGCTCTAAGGCCAACTGCTCACACCTGTGTCTTTAGGCTCATTAATTAACTAGCTGCTGTGCAAAATTCACTGTGAAGAAATAAGTTAACTCAAGATAATCCAGAAATAAATTGTCTGTTAGGACTAGAGCCTTGAATCCTCACCACACGTCCACATTGTGAAATGATAGTAGAACTGCAAGGATAGTGTTTTGTGAAATAAAAGGGATGATGTATGACTGAGAACATGTGTTTCTTATGGTGCTGACTTCATCTACACAGATTTTACCTTCTTGATTTAATTCAATTCAATTCTTGGTTCAATCAAAATTTTCAAGTTGTTTACTTAAGTAGATGATTAAGTCATTTAAATGTAGGAGCCAACTAGGCAATATGAATTTGAGTAAGTAATTCCAAAGAAAAATGCTAACTATGCCTGAGATTGCCTTTACATTTCTTGTGCAATGTTTCAGTCCTTATCTTGTTTCTGTCTCTTTTGCCATCATAGATTCATAATTGGATCTGCTAGTGAATATACTTACTCATAGACATACACATGAAAACCAATTCTCATGTCAAATCTGATTACAGTAGAATATTCAGCAGTAGTCTTTCCCTTACCATCTGGAAGAACTGGAAACTAAGGTCACCGTGCCACGTGTTCATTGACAGAACTGGGGGACATTGCCCAGGGTGAGTCCTACTGCTTATGTAACATCTCTTTTCTTTCTTCCTCCGTCTCCCATATTATTATAATCTGTGCTGTTTTTTGATCCTGGGACCATACCCTAAACTGAAGTTCTCTTATCTATGACTTTGATAACTGGGATTTTGGTAGCTCTTATTAGAGTTCAATAAGACTGCAGTGTGTGTGTGGGGGTGGGTAGGGTGGGTACACAGTCATGTGTTTGTGTATGTGTGTGGGTGTATACAAGTGAGGAGATCAGAGGTTGAATCTGATTCCCCCTTGTTCAGTCATTCCCGGAGTCCTCCTGTAAAAGAATCTGACTTATATCATGGAAGTTCTTGTTGGCATGTTCAGATGATACTTGGTGATAATGTAGCGTGCTCACTGATATATATGGAAACCGCAAAGCTGCCTTTAGTAGGTTACCACCTTATAATTTGCATATTATATATCCATGAGAATAAACGTGTCAACTAGTCTTGAAATCATCCTGTTTCCTTTCCTTGGATCACAATTTCCAACACTGGGGCCTTTTAAAAATCTTACTGTTCAAGATAACGAAAAATAAAGTCACAACGGCACATATATATGCAATACCAGATGGGATGCACTTTCCAATATGGTGCTTTCTTCTCATTCTTTGTCCTCACACTGGCATTTAACTTTCCTAGACAGAGAGGTGTGAATCACCATCACCATGTGCTATCTGCCTGAGAAAAGTGTGAACTGCTTTTACATACATTAACGCATCTTCAGGAGACTATACAAAGCATTATGCTAGGTGTGTTTGCATGTATTATCTCATTTATCTGGAAACCACAAAGCACTTTTGTATGCAGGATTTCCCTAATTGTAGGAAATCCTGTTGTTAAGTCTTATTCATTCATTTTGCATTACATATGTCTATATCACTTAAAATCCCCTCTTAAGACCAGGAAATGCTACTTTGGAAGGATAGAGAGTGCCAAGTGGGAGTTGGAATGACAGAAGGACAGAAAGTATCTGGGATAGAAGAAAGAGTCAGAAAACTTGAAAATAGAGAGGAACATAGAGGTGAGTATTTTTGGCAGTAGGAGCTATTTTTCTTCTCACTTAATTCATTTCCAAATGTAGTTAGCAAACTTGAGACTGACACTTATCAGTATAAAATGTTTCATTCATATGGAGAATTCATGACAATTTATTCTTCATTATTGCTCATCTAAATCACTAAAAGGAGAGTATCAAAATTATCTAAGGAAATACTATATTCCACATGAATGTCAGTATAAATCCTGATTTGATAGGTAGATGGACAGCTAGATAATTAGGTAGGTAAGTAGGTAGATAGATTTTTTTTAATTCAAGGATTTCTTTAATGTTTATCATAGGAACATTTCAGTAAGCACGTTTTCTTTATATGAAGAGAGATAATGCTCCTTTTTTGCTCCAAATTCCTCAGTGGTTTCCAACTGAAAAATAGTAGTATTTAAACTTCAAAATCAGGTCTACAAAGTCCTTCACGCTCTCCTTCCTAAATTTTTATCCAGCCTCATCTCCTGGTCCTATTCGTTCCTCCAGATCTTATCTCAAACATTTGTCTCCGGCAGCACTGAATTCACTTCTCCATAACTGAACATACAAAGACCTACTCCCTACCTCCACAATTTTCAGCAGTACTCCCTATGCCTACAATTATTTTTCCTTTCTTTTTCAATTATCCCCACCTATCCTTCAAAACTCAGTTCAAATGCTACTTCCACTTTGAATCTACTTGATACCTTCCAAAAGATTGAGGCTCTTCCTCTATGCCCCTCTTGTGCAGTAGGTCTATTTTAACCGATCACCTGGTGTGCAGTGGTTTTAATATTTGCAACTCTGCCTCCCACTAAAGCTTAATTCTGAATCATGGACACTGACTTATTACCTTTGCATTCCCAGTGTCTGCTACTGTCCCTGCAATATCGTTAAGTGCCTTATGATTTTTTTGCTGTCCAAACAAATGAAGAATAGATATTGATGGATGGATTATGACTTTAAATGTATAAAGTAAGTGAGTCTTTCTAACAAGAGAGTTTTGTAGAATGTGAGATTACTGCACTTGTTGGCAAGAATAGAAGGACCTGTGGTATAGTTATAAAATTTCAAAACTTGATCACATTGCAAAAATCATAGATTTCAACACTGTGAGACAGAGAAGAAAAGACAAAGTAAGAAGTATTTTCTGTGTCATAACAATCCCTTATGATAAAATCTAATGCTAGGGGCTTCCCTGGTGGCGCAGTGGTTGAGAGTCTGCCTGCCAATGCAGGGGACACGGGTTTGAGCCCTGGTCTGGGAGGATCCCACATGCTGCAGAGCAACTGGGCCCGTAAGCCGCAACTACTGGGCCTGTGCACCTGGAGCCGTGCTCCACAGCAAGAGGCCGTGACAGTGAGAGGCCCGCGCACCGCGATGAAGAGTGGCCCCCGCTCGCCGCAACTGGAGAAAGCCCTCGCACAGAAATGAAGACCCAACACAGCCAAAACTAACTAAATTTATTTTTAAAAAATCTAATGCTAGATCATTCTATCACCCTACAAAAGTAAGCTATTGGACACTTAAATTTTCATTTAAAATTATTTTAAACTATTATTGATTTCTTTCTAAAACTGAATTGATAGCATATCTCCTTACTAGAAGTATTTTTTAAAGTGTCCTAAGAAGAGTTAAATAACATATGGCTCTTTTCTTGGAATTGGTAATCTGTCCTAAAATGTAATTAATACTGAAAATTATGAGAGGAATGTTCATTTCAAATAATGGTAATACATTCTGTAATCAAGGTTTTATTTTTTTTTCCTGCATTTTTTTCTATCAATAAAAAATCATTTTATTGCCTCTTTGGGAAATAAAAGGTGCTCATTTTCCCTATGATTCTTAATTAACTTGCTTTGAAAAACCTTTTTAGAAAAAAAACATTTTAGCTGTTTGCAATAATTACACACAGAAAACTAATGCGAAGGTCATTCTCTAACATCTGGAGATGGAAACAGAGATTCTTGTTAATTAGGATAACTTATAGAAGAAGTAAAATCTACTTTGTAAGCAGGTATTTGATGGTATTGTGGGATCAGGGGAGGGTTGAGAGGAGAAAAACAGGACAGAGTGTTAAAAGCATGAGACAAAAAGAGATTCTAAGTCTGAATGGCTTTCAAAAAAGGCAATCTTCAGAACCATGGCTGTGAACAAAGCAGAGGATGCTTTTAAAAATGCTATCCTCCCAAGTGACTCTTTCCTCCAAGAGAAATGAGCTACATCTGTAGTGATAGTAATGCACATCCAGGAGGATTCGGGTCTCCTGCAGACTGTCATGCTGATGTGTGGAGCATCAGTCAACACTTTTTGAGAAGATTCAAGGTAACCTTAACCTACCAGTTCTTCCTCAGTCGGTGCCTTTATTCAAGGCCCCAGGCAAGCCCAGATTCCCAGTCACTAACAGAGGTGTTTGTCACTCCTGGGGTGCACTCTGCCTCAAGTCCAGCAGCTGTTGTTTAGTGATAGATCAGTGAAGCAAAACATTACGCAGTGATGAAAAATAGGCCTTGAGCTACCGTTCCCGTTCTTACCCCTTTGTTCTACATTAGTGACAAACCTCTGGGATTCATTTAGCTGTAATCATTTGTTACTGAGGGGCAACTGTCTTTCAGACGATGATGGAGTCACCTTTGAAACAAGTGCAAATGAGGAGAAATCATTTTCCAATATACTCTCTTAGGATTGCTGTAGATAAACCAGTGCTTGCTCAGAGCAGCTGCCCAGAATGTAGATTATATCCATCGATAAAAAATGAGAAATTTTGACTCTTTTTTTTGGAATTTCTAATAAGATTTAATTCAGGAGATAAAGGATCTGAAATAAGATATAAATGTGTGAAGTTTTAAGGTGTTTTGTGTGTAGTGATATCCTGATATATTTTATCACATCTTATTTAGTTTGCTTCACTTTATTTTGGGGTGAAAAATACTGGTTAAATCTCATGCACTTCATTGAAAATAAAAGTGTTGACTGCAGTCTTCTAATTCTCTAAGATAAATCGTTTGCAAATTTAATAGGACTATTTCCCCTATGCTCATGAAACCCCCTCTAAAGTCAGTGACTTTAGTACAGACTTTCAGATCTCAGTATAAGTAATTTCCATCTCAGCTTTGGAATGATGATCAATATTTTGTGATTTCTTCCACCTAATTTAATCCATTAGATTTATTGGCAATGCCAGTGCCAAACATCAAACCTTTAATGAAAATGAAGATTAATATTTGGCCAAGTAACCTCAAATCAACAAATGTCTGAAGGATTTGTGTTGCCTGCATTGAACATTGATTTCTCTCTCCTGAGAAACAACCTTGCGCAGTGGAGAACACTTACCTGAATCATATTCCTTTCCACATGAGTAGGAGGAAAGTGCTTTGAAAAAGGTATCAGAGAACAGGATGTCTTTGTATCTCAGCTATGGCTTTGCTAACAATGCAAGCCCAGGTTAAAAGGACATTTTACATTTCATATGCATAATCTATTTTTTCTCCCAAAACATCTCATTGAATTAGTTAGAGCAGACATTATTTTGTTTTAATTTGTTTCATTGTGTTGATTTGTGTGTGTGTGTTTGTATTCACCAATTTCAATGTACAATTTGGTGAGTTTTGACAAGTGTATCTAGTGTATTACAGTAATCACCACAACAATCATGATACAGAGATCATTTCTATCACCCAACTGTCTTATCCTGTCCCTTTTGCAAAATGTCTCATCTTTCCCACCATCCCCTGGGCTCTGACAAATACTGACCTTCTTTAGATCACTATAGTTTTACCCTCTTTAAAATTTCATATAAATAGAATCATGCAGTATTTATTTTTTGTTTGTTTTTTTCACTTGGTATAAATACCTTTGAAATTCATCCATGTAGTTGCAGATCTCAATACTTCCTCTGCTTTTATTGCTGAATAGTATTCCTTTGCATGGATGTACCACAATATTTCTGTTCATTAACCAGGTTATGAAAATGTGGATTGTATCCAGGTTTTAGCTATTTTAAAGAAAGCTGCTGTGAATATTTGAATTTAAATCTTCATAGGTTTTTATAATATCTTGGGTAACTACCTAGGTGTGGAATTGCTGGGTTCTGTGATAAGTGAATTTAAATTTGTAATCAACAGCCAAACTATATTCCAAATTTACTGTATTGGTTTTTATTCCCACCAGCAATGTACAAGAGGCTCCGTTGCTTTAGTCTTGCCAAAACTTGATATTTTAAGTCCTTTAATAGGTATATATTACTATCTCATTGTAATCTTTATTTGGATTTTACAAGTGACTAATGATACTTTTAATGTGTTAATTTGTCCTTTGATATATTTTTTTAATGAAACGTCTCTTCAGATCTTTTAGCCATTTTCTTTTTTTAACAAAATCAGATCTTATGTTGTTATTGAGTTGTAAGAATTCTTGTAACTCTGGAGACAAGTTCTTTATCAGATATAAGTCCTGCACTTATGTTCTCTGTTTATGGTTTGCGTTTTCATTTTCCTAATGTCTTTTGAAGAACTAAACTTTCAAATTTTGTTAAATGCTAATGCATTACTTTTTTATACTTCATGCTTTATTTTCTTATTTTAAAATGCTTTTTCTAATCCATGATCATTTATGTTTTCTCCTATGTTTTCTTTTTGATATTTTATTGTTTTCACACAAGCAATTAGGTTTAAGATTCACTCTGAGATATTTTTTACATAGAAGAGTTAAGGGTTCAGATCCAATTTTCTCATATTGATATCCAAATGTTACAGCATCATTGTTGAAACAATTATCCTTTCGCATTGAATTGTTTTTGCACTTTTGTTGAAGATCAATTAACTATAAAGGTGTGGATCAATTTTTGAACTCTATTCTGTTACACCTGTCTAACCTAATGCTAATAACGTGTTGACTACACTGTTTTAACTTTATAGTATGTCATGAAATCAGGTAAAGTCCTGAAATATTAAAATCAGCCTGTTTATTTATATATAAAAACATTTTGCGGGGGTATTGATTATGATTCAGTTGAACCAGTAGCTAAATTTGGGAAAAATAGATATCTTAAAATATTCAAACTTATGATCATGAATCTTCTGATTTATTTAGGTGTAACTTTAATTTTTCTCAGAAATGTTTTATAATTGTCAAGGTACAAGTCTTGCATTTTTTCCAAATTTTACCTTAATATTTTATTGATTTTTAAGCCATGTAAATGGTTTTGTTTTAATTTTCATTTGCTCACTGGTAGTATGTTGACGTAGAACTTTTTGTCATTTTTTGCAATCTTTCTTCATGCAGCCTTACTAAACTCACTCATAAATTCTAGCAGAATTTTTAGATTCCCTAGGATTTTCTAAACAAGCCTGTCATTTGCGAATAATGACAGGTTTTATACTTGATTTTGAATCTTTCTGTTTTCTGTTTCTTTTTCTTATTTTGTGCTTGCTGGGACACTCAGCACAAGGTTGAATAGAAGTGATAAGAAGGGGTGCCCACTGTGTTCCTGATCATAGGTGGAAAGAATGAAGTCTTTCACCGTTAAGATGATGCTAGTTGTAGGTTTTTCATCGATACCCTTAACCAAGTTGAAAATTTTCTCTCTTGCTCTTTCGTTGAATTATGTCAAAAACTTTTTCGCATCTATTGAAATAATATTTTTAGCATATGAATATAGTGAATTACATTGATTTTTGAATACTAATCCTTCCTAGGATAAAACTCACTGGTTTATAATTTGTTTTTTTATGTATTACTCAATTTGGTTTGCTCAAATTTTGCTAAGAAATTATTCTTTTATATTTTTGGGGGGTATTGGTCTGAAGTTTTATTGAAATGACTTTGCCAAATTTTAGCGTCAGAGTGACACTGGTGTCATAAAAGTGTTAAAAAAATGTATCTTCTTCTATACTCTGGAAGAGTTCGTGTAGAATTGGTACTAATATTTCTTATATATGGAGTAGGATTTGCCAATGAAGCCATCTGGGCCACAAGTTTTATTTGTGGGAAAGCTGTGAATGAGAATTTAATTTTCTTAACAGATATAGGACTATTTAGGTTATTTTGTCTTGAGTCAGTTTCGGTAGTTTGAGTCTTTTAAGAAATTTTCCATTTCATCTAAATTGTTGAATTTATTAGCATGCTGTTATTCATAGTATTCCTCTGTTATCTTTTTAATGTCTGTGGGATCTGTGGTCATGTATTTGCTTTTATTCCTTATACTGGTAATTTGTATCTTCCCTCTTTGATTGCATTGTGGTTCAGAATATGGTCTATCTTGGTTAATGTTTTATGTACAATTGGAAAGAAGGTGTATTTTTCTTTTTTGAGGCTGTATGGTTTTTACACTTCAATTAGGTCAATGATCTGATGACTGGACATCTCTCGGCTCCAGAATGACATTTCCCTTCTTACTGTCAATCTCTCTTCATGTACCAGATGACAGTATCTCTTTGGTGCAAATAAGAGATAGTAAACGGACATGTTTGATCTTGCAATGATGCTATTTTACAGGAAGGGCGGTGTACAAAGTTTCAGGTCATGAAAGACCCTCCTTTGTTCTAATCTTTGCATCACACATGCCACCTACATCACTCTCCTTTCTCAATGCTTCGTACAGCTGTTTCACTTACAGGTGTGAATATCACAGTAACCACTTATTTTTCTCTAATTTTACCTTGTAAAACTGGAAAATAAAGTCACCAATTTAGGCATACATTGAGTTAGTATTTCTAAAAACACTGTGATAAAAATGTTTTAAAATGCTTTAAATCAAGAGTCAATTATTGTCTTCAACCTTGAGTCAGCCTGATTTTTAAAAACGTAACTGCTGAGCTCTGAAATAATGTCATTACATAAAACTACTAACCACAAAAACAAAAAAGAAAGCATACAATTTAGTAATAGCTTCAGAATTCATATTTAATCTATTTCTTCTGAACAAGCTGCCCCAAGAAACTGCTATAAGATATTGGACAGACTTCTGCCTTCTTTGTGACAATGAGTTTGCTTTGCAGATATTCCTCTGAGCACTTTGGATAGGAGTCAGTGAGTTTTGAGAAGACTGTTTTGCTCCTATCTAGTAAGAATCTGTTGTGTAACATTTGCATACCTTCCAAGTAAGACTTGCATTTCTTTGGTAGGTGCATTTGAAATTGATGAGCTTCTGAAGAAAGAAAGCAGTCTTTTGTCATCACAAAGATTTCAGTGCCTGGTGAATTTTTTGTCACCTAATGAAATGTTCTGTATCTCGGCAACAGTATGGCTCAGCAGGTGTTGGACCTGAAGTTCTCTGAGAAAGAGATGTGATAACTACTTTTTCAGTGGCTTCCACTCTTTTGAAGACTATATTAGAATGTTGGCAAAGTATGGTGCCCCTCAATGCTGAGAATGTGAATCAATCCCCTGGTAATATCAAATACAGTATTTTTTTTAATTGAAATATAGTTCTTTACAATGCTGCGTTAATTTCTGCTGCATAGCAGTGACTCAGATACATATATATTCTTTTTTATATTCTTTTCCATTATTGTTTATCACAGGACATTGAATATAGTTCCCTGAAACACAGTATTCTTAGAACACTGGAAGTATCAGGAAAACAGAAATTCAAATTTTACAACTAAACAAAAAAGAAAAGAAAAGAACCATTTAAGAATCTAATATGTGGCAGATATTTGCAGTACTTTCCATGTGTCAGGTCACAATTATTGAAGTTGGCTTCATTAGAATTTAGGGGCCTGTTTCCACTCCAAACTTAAATGAATGGGGAGTGGAGTCAGTGAGGCTCTGAAGTTAATATAGCCACCCATACAGCATGTCTTTAACCAGTAACTATTAGTGTTTTCAGATAGTTCACCCTTCCCCTTATTGAGGTACAGTCACTATTTCTGTGAATTGGTTCATTTATTGATAATGGGACTTGGTGAGATTTCCAAGATCTATGATGTAGGTTTTTTTTCCCCCTTTCCTTTGGTAAGAATGGACTAAACATGATAGGATGGTGAGTTCCATCACCAATGTTCTGACATTAACTAGGTGTCCTACAATATAATTCAATTCTGACGCTTACTAATCATAGTTAGCACTGACCTCACAGGTTATGGACTCAGTTTCACAAGACAGTGCCCACTTCACACACCAGCCTCAAGTCTTCTGTGACCCCAAGTCGCCTGCACTCTTTCCCAGCATGGCTACAAATTCAGGGGTTCCTATAACCCCCTTCAGGTTTGACAGTTTGTTATAATGACTCACAGAACTCAGGACACTGCTGTACTTAAGACTGGAATTTTATTATAAAGAATACAAGTGAGTAGCCAGAGAAAGAGATACACAGAGTGGGAAGGCCTGGAAAGGTCCTGGTATAGGAGTTTCTGTCCTTATGGAGTCGGGGTACACCACCATCCCCATGTCCGTACATCAGTGTGTTCCCCAACCAGGAAGCTCTCTGAGCATCACTGTTCAGAGTTTTGTTACCAAGGTTTTGTTACATAAGACATGCTTGATAAATCATTGGACACGTAATTGAACTCAATGGCCAGTACCTCACATTGAGAGTTCGAACTCTAATTTCTTGTTTGTTTGTTTCATCAACCAGCCCTCATCCTGAATTTTTCTAGGGGCCCTTGCAGGAGTCACCTCATTAAAATAACAAAGATACTCCTATCACACAGGAAATCCCAAAGGTTTTTGTAGCTCTGTGCCAGGACAAAATGTAACAGATAGCTAGCTAGCTAGATATTATATCACAGAGGGTAATGGAATATTGTAGTAAGAATTCTTTTCCTTCTTATTCAAAAAACCCATTTTTTAAAGTCAAGGCTGGATATGTCTATTCTTGTTCGTATGATATTCAAAAGGGAAATTTTTATCTCTATCTGTATCTACCTATCATCTATGGATTCCCTTAGCAAATCAAATCTTTCCTTCTTAGGAATCTATGACCCTAAATGGTCATAACTATGGTAAAGGCTCTGTTGGTTGGCATCAGCAACAGACACTATTATAAATGAGGAGACAAACTTAAGAAGGTTAAGTAATTTTTCAAAAATTCTATAACTGAAAACTACATGGAAATTTAGGCTTTGAAACTACAAAGCCCATGATCTTTCTAATAGTCATGTAGTCTTCCAACACAGAGTTATCCCAGGGTTTATTTATTCAAGGTTACAGTTTCTTGTAAGCCAGCTAAAAGGAGAACAAACACGAACAGGTATTAGAGTAGCTGGTCCCATGATTCAACCTCAGAAGAAATACAAAAGGCCACAAAGGTCAAGTAAGAGAAATATGACATCTGCGCTTAAAGTATTTCTTTTGATAGTAAAAATCAAGTTAAAACAAACCTGTTATCGTATCTCAAATCATGTTTAATCTTTACAAAGGCTCTGTAATCATTAGAAATTATCGGTGTCCACTATACTTTCTTGTTTCAAAACTATTAGTTGAAGGGGAGTAAATATATAATCAGGAATTCATGGGGAAAACCAGATTTTTGTAAAGATATATTATCTGCAGAGAATTCTTAATACATTATTTCCCTGTTACTTAAATTTCCCTGTTACTTAAATTCAGACTTCTAAAATCCATTTTGCACTTCTATTAACCTGCCAATTAATATAATAATTAACTCATTACCTTAATGGTACCATAATTATCTGTTAGCTATGATTGTATTTTAATTTTCCCAAAGTCAAAGCATAATGGTTTTATCTATGCTCCCCATATGTAATTTTCTCTTTGTGCCCTTTCCCCTGAAGGTATTAAGTGGGACATAGAGAAGTTCTATGATGAGTTATCTAATCCCTGCCACACTTAGGATAGTTATTTTACTAGAGCTGTGGTGTCTCTAAAAAAAAAAAAAAAAACAAAGCAAGAGCATTTGAAAGAAAAGCCCCAAAGGGGTTCTCTGTCTGATTATTATTTTTCCTGACCTGGGATGGAGCTCCACACTTTCTCTGGGGAGGTCTCTACCTCCCAGATAATGCTGTCTTGCAGTTTTATGAGCAGTGTCATAAAGAAGATATGATGGGTTAATGAGTTCCTGTCAGTTCTCTTGATGTATCTCTTACCTGCTTTCAGGTGTCTTAAGCATGCTTATTTGACTGGTTAGGTATTCCAGCATTGGTGTTTGGACAAGAAGGAAAAAATAATAATGTCCAAGGTTGGTTCAGCACAGCTTAACATAAAAGAAACTTCAAATAGATATTAAAAAACAAGGCCAAATAGTCAACAAAGGGTCAGCTCTGATGTCTCAAGAAACAGTGGAGACATTCATAGCAACTGTTTACTGAGTGTGTGTAAATGCTAGGTGCTGAGTGATTTATTTTGATTAACCCTCTGATCTCACAATAACTCTGTAAGTTAGGTATGATTATTATCTCAGTATTACAGATGAGGCTTGGAAAGGTGATATAATTTCCCCCAAATCATAGAGCTAGGTGGTGATAGACATCTAGGCAAGAATGCAGGTTTTTAGGCCTCTCAGTATATTAAAACTTAGGTCCTATCATATTCACAATGAAGAGAAAACAGGTCTAAATTCAAAGTCCATATTTAAGAAATTTTTTCAAAAATCACCTTTCTTTCTTGTCTCTTCCTCCAACACACACGCTCCACACACACCCCCACACACACCACACACACACACCACAGACACCACACAAACACATACATACCACACACATCACACACACACCGCCCACACCACACACACATACACAAACCACACACATACCCCACACCCCACACCACACATACACACACACACCACACACACTACACACACATCACACACACACAACTCACAAACACACACACACCACACAAACACACACATCACACACACACGTCACCCACACACACACCCACATACACACGACAATGCATTACTTAAAAAATCAGGGGCTTCACGGTGGCGCAGTGGTTGAGAGTCCGCCTGCCGATGCAGGGGACACAGGTTCGTGCCCCGGTCTGGGAAGATCCCACATGCCGTGGAGCGGCTAGACCCGTGAGCCATGGCCGCTGAGCCTGCGCGTCCAGAGCCTGTGCTCCACAATGGGAGAGGCCACAACAGTGAGAGGACCGCGTACTGCAAAAAAAAAAAAAATCAATAATTGTAGAGGAGCCATTTTTCTCTTTAGTCAAGACAGTGCTATTAGAAAAATAGATTTATTATTTGACAATTGAGTCATAAATATATAGTTGGTCCAAGGAGTTAAAGCCTGTAAGGAATAGCTAAGCTAACTATTTTATATTTCATAGACGTAGAGACAAATTTCTATAGTGTTTGGGCCTCAGCAATAAATGCACAGATTCTGTAGCTTTGCCCTAATTAAAGTCTTGGTTGTAAAAATAAGAAAATATTATCTAGTCCAATTGACTGAATACCAGTGAGTGTATCCACCTCATGTTTGGCCACTGCTATAGGCTACATTGTTGCCAACCTAAGGAGGTTCATCTGAGGTTGAGATGATTGTTAGAGTGAAATGCTGGAGACAGTACTTACAGGACAAATCAAGATGCCTTGATTCATCTAAGTTCCCTCTTCTTCCAGATCCAACTTGCTTCCAAGTTGGTGTTTTAGGAGGAGTACTACATATAAATAACAACCATCATGCCTGTTTACCATATCTTCTCCTCTTGAGACCTCACTCTTAGTTTCTTACAAGAGAAAACTCAAATGGAAAGCATATTTTTAACCATTCTGAGCAGCAAAAGCAAACACTGTCTCTGTTAGACAGAGCTAGTGACTTCTTCCAGGAATTAAATTATGACATTCTTACTAACACCAGTGCCCAGTGACCCCAGGCATCAGTGATGGTGACAATATTGATGGCCCCCAGCTGCAGTGGTGCTTTCAAATTGCATTGGAGGCATAGCTTCTGTGTTTAGCATTGACAGTGACAAAAAATGTCATTGCAAGTAATCAGAACACAAATTAGAAACAGGTTAGCCAAAAGGGAAATAGAAAAGGTAGAGCTGAGACTCACACTTATGTGTATTTGACTTTAAAGCTCACAACATACTAACTGGGTACACAGAAAAGTTACCAAACTACTCTGTCCCAGCTTTTTCAGATCTGCATTGTTGAATGCATAGGGCACTAGAGAGGATTATGAATTGTGATTTATGTGCTAATTCTCCAAACATTGTAGCTGGTAGTTTTAACATTAAAATGGTATGTCTTGGGGCTTCCCTGGTGGTGCAGTGGTTAAGAATCCACCTGCCAATGCAGGGGACAGAGGTTCGAGCCCTGGCCTGGGAAGATCCCACGTGCCGCGGAGCAACTAAGCCCGTGCGCCACAACTACTGAGCCTGCGCTCTAGAGCCCGCAAGCCACAGCTACTGAGCCCGTGCGCCACAACTACTGAAACCCACGTGCCTAGAGCCTGTGCTCCGCAACAACAGAAGTCACCGCAATGAGAAGCCTGTGCACCGCACTGAGGAGTGGCCCCCACTTGTCACAACTAGAGAAAGCCATGCACAGCAACGAAGAACCAAAGCAGCCCCAAAAAATTAAAATAAATTTTAAAAATATAGTATGTCTTATAGTCTTGGGATAAACTAGAGAAAGGTTAGAATCTCCCCTCCCCACCCCGCTCCCACCAGCATGGATAGGACCATAGAATACCAATCTGTGAATACACTTGAGTTGATACATGACTCACTTTTTTTTTTGCGATACACGGCCTCTCTCTGTTGTGGCCTCTCCCACTGCGGAGCACAGGCTCTGGATGCGCAGGCTCAGTGGCCATGGCTCACGGGCCCAGCCGCTCCGCGGCATGTGGGATCCTCCCGAACCGGGGCACGAACCCGTGTCCCCTGCATCGGCAGGCGGACTCTCAACCACTGTGCCACCAGGGAAGCCCATGACTCACCTTTATATAAATTGATCCTTTTCTTTTAAAATAGGGGTTTAATCCTTGGGGCTTTCCCTAGATGGCACATCTTCAATGCATTTCCTTTCTGCATTTCATAAGTGCATTTAATCAGGTCTGTGTCCTGGGTCCTCTTATGTGAGTGAACACTTCTGGTGACTCAAGCAAGATATCTCAGTGTCAGTTAGGACCAATTATGGTCTAACAGCAGTTAAGTGTAGGTTTTTTAATGAAGTGGAACTGTTTCTCCTGTGCATTAAATGCCAAGTAAAATGGCTATTGACATGAAAGGATACTCAATATCACTAATTATTAGAGAAATGCAAATCAAAACTACAATGAGGTATCACCTCACCCCAGTCAGAATGGCCATCATCAAAAAATCTACAAACAACAAATGCTGGAGAGGGTGTGGAGAAAAGGGAACCCTCTTGCACTGTTGGTGGGAACGTAAATTGATACAGCCACTATGGAGAACAGTATGGAGCTTCCCTAAAAAACTAGAAATAGAACTATATGACACAGCAATCCCACTACTGGGCATATACCCTGAGAAAACCATGATTCAAATAGAGTCTCGTACCAAAATGTTCATTGCAGCTCTATTTACAATAGCCAGGACATGGAAGCAACCTAAGTGTCCGTCAACAGATGAATGGATAAAGAAGACGTGGCACATATATACAATGGAATATTACTCAGCCATAAAAAGAAACGAAATTGAGTTATTTGTAGTGAGATGGATGGGCCTAGAGTCTGTCATACAGAGTGAAGTAAGTCAGAAAGAGAAAAACAAATACCATATGCTAACACATATATATGGAATCTAAGGAAAAAAAAAGGTCATGAAGAACCTAGGGGTAAGACGGGAATAAAGACACAGACCTACTAGAGAATGGGCTTGAGGACACGGGGTGGGGGAAGGGTAAGCTGTGACAAAGTGAGAGAGTGGAATGGACATATATACACTACCAAACGTAAAATAGATAGCTAGTGGGAAGCAGCCGCATAGCACAGGGAAATCAGCTATGTGGTTTGTGACCACCTAGAGGGGTGGCGTAGGGATGGTGGGAGGGAGTGAGACGCAAGAGGGAGGGGATATGGGGACATATGTATAACTGATTCACTTTGTTATAAAGCAGAAACTAACACACCATTTTAAAGCACTTATACTCCAATAAAGACATTAAAAAAAATACTGTATGCTAACACATATATATGGAATCTAAAAAAAAAAAAAGGGTCTGAGGAACCTAGGGGCAGGACAAGAGTAAAGACACAGGCGTAGAAAATGGACTTGAGGACATGGGGAGGGGGAAGGGTAAACTGGGATGAAGTGAGAGAGTGGCATGGACATATATACACTACCAAATGTAAAATAGATACCTAGTGGGAAGCAGCTGCATAGCACAGGGAGATCAGCTCGGTGGTTTGTGACCACCTAGAGGGGTGGTATAGGGAGGGTGGGAGGGAGGGAGACGCAAGAGGGAGGGGATATGGGGATATATGTATATGTATAGCTGATTCAATTTGTTATAAAGCAGAAACTAGCACACTATTGTGAAGCAATTATACTCCAATAAAGACGTTAATAAATAAATAAATAAATAAAATGGTTGTTGGCTAACCTCAAGTTAATGAAGTAGTTCCACATTATCACCTATGTGCTAATAAAATAGGCATGTCAGGGAAAAACAGAGAGGTTTTAAATTAGTATAGAATGCCATTGATAAGTTATGTTGAATGGATGCGTTCCTCAGGATTTAGTTTCACATAAAGCAAGAGGTCATAAGATCACGAGGTCCGATAGTCTGTGAAGGTAAGTTTGTGATGGGAGCTTGCATTAGAAAGTGCTTTTGGAAACTTATCTTCTGCAAACCACAAGCTGACAGGACTTTTACATCATCTGTTAGGGGTCATTTGGAAGACAAAATAAGGCATCAAGGAGTAGTTAAGTCAACACAAAAGTACATTTCTGCGGTTGCCCTTGAATAAAAATATAGACTGTTGTGCCAACTCATCTAAAATGGTTATGTTCAGTATTTATCAGTGACCTCTGGGTATGTCCATGAGCTAATAGAGCTTTCCTTCAGAACACACTTCACACTTGCAAAGTCTAAATGAAGTCAGAGAAGCAATACAAATATATCATAAAACGCTATCATTCTATCAGGTGAAATTACCTCTACAGGAAAGAAAAAGTACTCAAATGCAGTGATTCATCTCTGAGCTCCCTCTTCTTCCATATTAAATAATATGAGATCAAATATAAAATACTTACTATTTAGGGGATTGACTCTGTGTGTATGTGTAAATAGAAGTTTCAGGAGTTATCAAGTCTAAGACCAAAACCAAATATCCCCTTCTCTGTGTAACCTTTTACAACCCCTCTCCCCTAACTAGGGCGCCAAAATACCTTCCCTTCCGTGACGCACACCAGATTTGCTATATGGAATTAAGAATTATTCTCCCAGCTTCTAAAGGTGCTAAATGAAGATGTCTCTCAGCTGTCAGCACTCACTGGGGGACTGACGTAGTTTAAAAAAAACTTTCCTTGACGGAATTCATGCCTGCTTTCAGAGGCGGTCTACATGACTGATCAGTATGGGGGTATAAAGATTTTACCCCAACACTGAAGGAACACTGCAGTTCCAGGGTTCTTTACGGGTTCAGTCTACATGGCAGCTTAATGACTTCTGCCTGATCCTATGTTTGCTTCTATTCCACAGATGTAAATCCTCAAAACACTCCTTTAGTAAACATGTTGAGTATCCATCTCCATTTTTTGGACTGCCTCCAAAGGGACTCAATCTGCAACACCTGCTTTGTGTCCCCACAGAATTTTTATAGGTATTTGTTTTTCTATTGCAGACATACACCAATTTTTATAATAGCTTATGTTTTCTTACATGTTAGCTCATTTACTTTTCCTGGTGGCCCTATGAGGTATGGATTATTCTCATCCTATGCCAAATGAAGCTTAGAAGAAGTTAACAGCTTGTACACTGGTAGAATTAAAACCTAGGTAATATTCTATGCACAGTGAAAACCACTCATTCCCACAATAACTGACCTTATGCAAGTCCACTTCTCCCAATAGGAAAAAGGCCACACCTTCTTCACCCTTTTATATTCACTGTTGAGCCCAGTGTCTGGCCCCAAATTTGTAAATTTTGAGAATTTGGAAAAATGAACAACTTTGTTAATCTGTAGTTTCTTCACCTTTAAAATGGATAAATATTATAAGCATTAGACTAAAGCAAGATAAATTATGTAAAAGGTATAGCATTCAATTGGATTTTGGTCCATAAGTTATCCATTAGGCAAGCTAATATTATGGGAAGTATAAATTAGGCATAGTATAGGGATTAAAAACATGAGTATTGGAATATCAGGTAACTCTGGTTTCCAGTTAAAACTCTGAGACTTACTGCATCCCCGACTTTGGGTAGCTTTTATGATGTCTCTGAAACTAAAATTAATCAGCCGTAAATTTGTTTAATTCTCATAACAATTCCGTAAGTTCATCCATGTAAAAATGATATCAGGATGCCTGATACATTACTGGCCCTTAATAAACAGAAGCTATCCTGTGAAGACACATGCACATACATGTGTTTGTGTCAAATAAATGTGCTAGGATAAAATGGGGGTTAGAGTAGAGATGGAAAGAACAGCTAATAGGTCTCAGGCACTAGTTGGTTTTGATAAATTATACAATTCAACGGAGAATCCTGGCATTAGAAATAAGGAAACCAAGTTCTAAGATTAAATAAATTCCTTAAGGTCACATACTTGGTAATGAAGGAGCAGCTTGTTCAAACCCAGGTCTGTTGACTATAGAGACTGGGGAGAGGAAGAAAGGAATAGAAAGTATAGAGAAATAAAAAAGAAATGAATGAGGGGAGAAATAATAAAATTACTTATAAAATGTATGTCTGAAAATGTATCAAACGAATCCCTAAATTATTGTACAAAAGAGAATTTTGAATCTTTCATCGATCACAAGCTTCACAGAATCTTCTTCACATCAATTCTTTAATCTCTCTCCACTGAAAATGTCCATCAGTCTGTGGAATATGTTTCTTCCCGATCTCAAAGTACAAGTGTTGTGGTCTCCACTGATTGACTGCAGACACCAGAATCCAATTTGCCTGAGAGTTCTTACTTCCTCATTAAGCACATATCACCATTAATGCTCACTGTCAAACTCTGCTCAGGCTTTTAAAGCTTTCCTGCACTGCCTGTGAGGTGCTCACAATGCTGGAGATTACCAATAAAGGCACTTTCACGTCTACAGGGCTAGTTGTGGCAAACAGCAGAAATGTACTTTCTGAAATAATTAATTACCCATGAGATCAATTCTAGATAATGTGAAGGTCATTCCCACTGCAGGTTATTCTTAGATACAATCCTCTATCACCTGTATCCCTTCCCTCAAGAAAAAAAAAAGCTGATGAAAAATTGTATATCAAATCTGAGCTATCTTTTATTGATGCAGCCTTGTAAGAGATGATAAAAGTTGGTCATTCAATAAAGAGGTCTAAGTTTGTAAATGCAGTCACCCCTCGGTATCTGTGGGGGGTTGGATACTAAAATCCTTGGATGTTCAAGTCCCTTATATAAGATGTCATAGTATTTGATTATAACCTTTGCACATGCTCCCAAATACTTTACATTAGCTCTAGATTACTTATAATACCTAATACAATATCAATGCTATGTAAATAGTTGCCAGTGCATGGCAAAGCCGAGTTTTGCTCTTGGGAACTTTTTGGAACTTAAAAAATCTTTTCAATTTGCGATTGGTTCAATCTGTGGATGTGGAACCCGCGAATACAGAGGGCCAACTGTGTTGTTAATTGCTCTGCAATATTTCCCATTCTTATATTCTTATTATGCACACGGTCTTTAAGGCATGCCTACCTGCTCAGGATAATGACTAAAATGACAACTAGAATTTGGGTTGTACTTATATTAACCTGAAAGAGGATTTGTCCTGATACTTTTATCATCAAAATTAAGGAGAGTTATAATTGCCTTCACTAGGGGTTTTTCAGCAAACCAAGAATAAGCCTTCCTAAAGAGACATACTACATTTGGTACATGGAGATTCATATTTAACCCTTAACTATTCCAAAGTATTGTACTTGAGAACACAGACATTTGTCAAGAATTCCATAATGCTCTTACAAAAACTGCAATAGTCTATTATATCGAGAGTCAAACCTATTTGATCACCCTGAACACATTACTAGCAAAGAAATTCACTGTAGGTACACACAGGAAAGGCTCACTGAGTAAACTGATGGGTATCTTCACTGTCGAGCTTAAAATATAGTACAGGATTCAGAAATTCATTTTTTTATTAGGTAAGTATTTATTTTGAATCTGTAAAATAACATAGACGGTGCTGTTGAAACCGCGTGTAATCTTTAGTCAAATCTATTTCACCTGCTTTCACTAATCAAGGACTTGCATGTCCTGCAAGTGGCATGTAGCCTAAACAATGAGATGATTGCCGGAGTTGTTTTCCAGGAACTTGGAGTCAGCTGTGTCTAGTTGGAGCTGAGCTGGTTAAGACTGGTCAGGACCACGGACTCTCTAAGGACATGCGCGCGAGCGGCCGATTCAGGAACTTTTGAGGTCAGAGGCGGGAAAACTCGTGGTTAGCGCGTGCATTTTGGAACACGCAAGTGCCCGTAGCTTAGTTACGCCTGCGCAGAAGGACGACGCATGCGCAGAAGGACGGCGCCTGCGCGTTTTTCCAGTGCGCGCGCGCCTCACTCTCACCTTACCTCAGACGGCTGTGCTTCTTTTATTCCCCAAATACCTTGAGCCTCTTGTCTTCAAGGAGGCAAGTCTGAGGTTCTCCTGTCGCTTGTCTGCCTTGTGAATAAGCCCTCTGTTTGCTGCAAACCTCGGCGTCTCAGCGTTTTGGTTGCTGCCCGTCAGACGAAGCCAAGCTAGTGCGGTAACACCAGCGCCTCAGGAGTTCACAAATGGTAAGGTAGAAACCGTACGCCGCAGACACTAATTCACGTGCTCATATATTAATCTATTTAAAAGAAATTTTGAGTGACGACTGCTACTGTGAGCGGTCACTGTTTTGGTGAGCCAGACGAAGTATTGGTGCAAATGGAGTTTACATTCTAATGAAGAGGAGTGTGTGCTTATCTGGCAAATACTCCTGCCTAGGATACATTTCACGACTGCACTAAGCAGGTAAGCTTTGCTGCAGAAAAGCACAAAACTGCACTACATAATCTCGCTTGAAATGTGTGGTCACAAATGCCCAGTGAATTGCAGAACAGTCCAACTATGCATTCCTTTTTTTTTTTTTTGGTCTTCCCGCTCGCCACAATTAATTCTTCGTAGCTCCTCAGCTCTCCTCAAGACTCATCTGTACCAGTCTTCTCATCCTTACTCTCAGTTAATGATTTAAATCATCATCTACTGAGAAAACAGAAACAAAACATGCCCGGTGGCTTTGGCAGGCTGTCTGGAGCTCGAGTGGTCTGAACTGGGGTCCAGTCCCTGGGAGTGCTGTGCCCCCGAGACCATCTTGGCTGGGGGGTTAAAGCTGGACCAGTTCTGGGTGGTCGGCAGCCCCTGGGAGCCGTGCACCCCAGGCTCCGTTGGCAGGACTGCTGTGGCTGGAGCTGGAGCAGGGAGACCAGAGAGGGCTCCCTGCTCATTTGGCAGAAGCTCTAGGATTAGTAAATGGATTTTCTTCCCTGTAAAGTCTAAGTGCCCTTTAAACTGCTGTTTTTTGCTGTGTCGCAGGGTGGGTGAGTCTTCACTTAGGCCCCTCAGCTATATTTCTCCCAACTGCAGGTCACTGTGGCAGGGTTGGCGTTCCCATGGATGTGGTGTCTCCATCCTCCCTACCCTGTGTGCAGTAGCTAGCAGTTCAGTCATCTCTCCGGTCTTCTGCAGGAGGAACTGCTCTATATGTTGGTGTAGAATCAGTGTATCTCTGGGAGGAGGTGAGCTCAGGGTTTTTGTACACTGCTAACTTGCTCTTCCCCACCACCCCTTCTATCTGTACTTTTTAGAAGTTGGCTCATATACTCTTTTTGGAGATCTAGACTTGGCATACTTGAGAGCAGCTTTCTGGAGATATACAAATCCATATATTTGAAGGCAACTTGTTATATGCTGGACACTCGGAAAATATTGGGAAGAGAGAGTCCAACTTTCTATGTCACAGGGAAGAGTTTAGATAATGTGGTGTATGGATGATAGATCCAAAAACATGATTAGAGTCCTTGAATTCCAAATGTAATACTGTTGTCATTTCATCAGTTCTGAAAATTCTTTAGTCGTTTTGCAAGTTGAGACCAATCACCAGGTATCTAACAGCAGCTGATCTTAGGGCTCTTTCCAATCCCACTCCTTACATTAATAACCATGAAATTAGACTTTGGAATATCAGTTTAGACTTGCACAGATTTTTCTTATCACTGTTCTATCATCCCATTGCCTATTTCCTGGACAGACACTACCATGCATAGTAGAAGGGCATTAATCAAAATTTACTAACAAGGGAAATATTTTGTTATGCTGTTCTTTATATTCTAAAAATTTATGAAACTGATATTAAAGAACTGTCAATCTCTCCTTATGCATGAAGGCAGTTAATAATGTCCAGTCACCAAATATAAGGGAATGCATTTGAGAGCCCACATTTAATTGCATTCTTATAAGTTACTTGACATAAACAAAAATAACAGATGGGTTTAGTTACCACTTTTACACCAAACAAATTCCATTACTTATAGCTACTAAAAGATTATCAACTGAGAGCTACACGAACCATGTTTATTTCAGTAATATATCTGTATTATAAGCTTACCAAATTCTCCTTTGCTCACTAATTTATTTGTGTAAACTTCAGGTTATTGTCAAAGAAAAACTATTCAAACGTGCAAGCATCTAAAAAAAAATATGAATAAAAGGCTCTTTTTTCTCAGTTTCTTCTCCTGAGTTGAGGTGAAGTAAAATTCAGATTTACTGAGCAAAATTAGCTCCTGGCACAGTTAGCAATGTCTAATTAGAAATCTGAATGAGATTAATTTATAGGTTGAAAGTGTTATTATGCACTACCTCTCCAAAATTCTCTTTTTTAATGGCAATTCATCTTTATTTGACTATTGGACCACATACTTATAATTTAAATATATGTATTACATGTAGATTGAAAAGTGTAATTGTTCTAAGTGGACCAACTTTTGCCTAAGGAAAATCTCAGTATTTGGTGGTGTTCAAAGATTGGGAAAGGTTACTTGCAGCTGTCAATCACCAATGTATTCGTATTAACTATAGTTGCAGGATTTAAAAAAATTTCTTGTTATATTAATTTCACCTTTTCATGTTCTAAGCCACCCCATCCATGTCTGGGATTTTCAGCACAAACTGAAATTATTTTGTCATCCAGAGGACCATATATGAATAAATTAAGAATTTGATTCAACAAAATATTCCAGGAAATATGTGATGTGGGAGCACAGCCTGACTTAGGGCATGTTGCTTTGAAAAGAATATAGCAGGAAAATGTTCAGCTGTTTTCCACTAAGCAGTTGGGTGATCTTTATTTCTTTTTTTTCTTCCTTTTCCAAGTATATGTTTATGGCTAGGTAGTTCTATTTGTTGAGTATTGTATGAAAGAGAAAATGCGTTTGATCAAGACTACACTATATACATATGTTGATACCTGGAGGATCTAGCTGATCAATACACATAGCTCATAGGAACACTTTTCTGTGAAGTGTATATGTTGGAGCTAAAGCAAGCAGATCCTGGTTATTAGGTCTATGTTCAAGTGTGTGGGATTGACCTCCCATTAGTCAGAGATTTTACTTCATCTTTAATGATTTAAACACACACACTCACTCATATACATATCTTGCCCAATAAGAACCAGAGGAGGCCGTCAATGTTAACACACTGATACTTAAATGTGAGAATTATCCCATGTCATATATAAAGTTTCCCACTCACTCATCATTATAATCTTTCTATTAAGATGACTCCTTAATATCCACATTATTAAGGGTTTAATTTTTAGTCACATTTGTTTTCTATTGTTGCATTTTGAGGCATTTCTCCTGGATAATATGTTTATCTGATTGGTCATAGATTATATAATATTTTCCTGATACAGTTGAATGTAAAATCATACAATGACATATAAACCCAGCATCCAAGATTCTCAGTTCTCAATATTATGCCTGTGTTTTTACAGTATCTTTTTCAGGAGTCATTTTTATAGTCTTCTGGGCTTTCTATCAACATTGATTAAATATGAGTTGATGATGAGATCTTGTCACTAAGCTTTCATGAAAACTGTCTTTACTAATATGTAGGAGCACTACTGAAACTCGTTTGATTTAGCAGGATCCTATAGTTACTGAATGCAGTGGGATGGACCATTGTTTTTCAGAGGTTATACATTTAAGGCAAAGACTGATTTTTCATGAACCCAAACAAAATTTTCTTTAAAAACTGTGCAGTTTTGTAATTTTCACATATATGTTACCAACACACAAGTTTTGTGGATCAATTTAAATTCTAAAACATTCCTAATGAAAAGGAATTCAGAGATACTGAAATATGTATAAATTTAAACATCTGAAGTCAATCAGCAGAAAGTTATTTTAGGTGTGGTATTGTCAGGATTGCATTAACCTTCTATTTTCATCCACAACCAAAATACCTACTCTCCAAATTCCTTTGTAAAATAATTGGGTTATAGTGTAATTTCATAGCCCTGTAAAATAATTTGTTATAATGCCTCTAGTTTCTCTGTGAAATCAAAGGTTTAATTTGCTTCTATTGTATCTTAATTTAGCTTGACTTTTTAAGGTACTGATAGTCAACGGAAAAAAGGCAGGCAGCATGTTAAAATGTCATCAAAGCAACATTCTATTTTAAAACAAAGATATATATTCTAATTCCAGTGACAGTGATAAAGCACTCCAGGGTGTGCTTTAATGGGCCATTAGTTTTCTTCTCTGGTGGTTGAAATTCTTTGGCCTATAGCCTTCTGCTCCCCAGAGTCTCTGGGCCTCTGTTAGACCCATTAAAAACTCCTCAGAATGCGGTTTTTGTCTAATGTGATTATTATAAAAATGTCCTAGTTATGCACTTACTCCTCTATTTGCAATGGCACTGGCATTTCACTTGCTTGAATGTTGACATGGGGGTCTTCAGAAAATAAAGTGCAGATGATCAATTAGAAAGTAAAAAAGATATTTTTTCAGGCCTATGTCATTGGAGGCAAGGGGAAGGAAGAGAAATGTTTGAGTAATTTAAGTGAGAGTGATTTTCCACACATGTCAAGTGCATCGTGGTTTGAACCACGTTGGCAAAGCTCCACAAATCACAAGTTGGATATATTATCCGCAGCTTAGTTTTTCAAATGATGTTTCACTGCTTCTGCTTTGTGATGGACGGAGTCTCTTTTTTGTGCTTTCTTTACTCCTTCAGTACAAACACACATTTTATTTTATAACACTAATTAGAAAATAGATCCCTGTAATGAGAGAACTGACTAGATCCCATAACCAAAGGCAGAAGAGTCCAGGAGTGGTATGTTGTATTTCTTTTCCCACAAAATTGCTTTGGAAGAAGCATCCTTAGCATTAAAGATGGTTGTGGTGGAGATACCAGTATGGCCCCCTTTAAACAACAGAGTTCAACCCATCATGCATCATGAGCAAATCAAGGTAATTGATCTACCTGCATACAATAATCAGTCTTAAGGTGATATCCAAAATAGGACACATACCCTTCCCCACATTTTTTATTTATTTATTTTTATTGCGGTACGCGGGCCTCACTGTTGTGGCCTCTCCCGTTGCGGAGCACAGGCTCTGGATGCGCAGGCTCAGTGGCCATGGCTCATGGGCCCAGCCGCTCTGTGGCGTGTGGGATACTCCCGGACCGGGACACGAACCCGTGTCCCCTGCATCGGCAGGCAGACTCTCAACCACTGCGCCACCAGGGAAGCCCCTTCCCCACATTTGATATCTGGGAACTTGGAGAAATACAAGTATCCTCCACTTCTCAAAGGTTTGTTTATGCCACTTTGCTTTTATGAAGGACATACATAAGTATCTGTTTTTGCTAACTGAAAGAAATGTGAAGAGAATTTTTGTTTTTATAAAAAAGGCACTTTGTTATACCTTTTGATCCCTGTTCAGAAACTAACACACCATTGTAAAGCAATTATACTCCAATAAAGATGTTAAAAAAAAGATAAAGTGAATTTTAAAAATGTAATTTAATTTTTTTTTTATTTTTATTGAATTAAAGATTCTTTAAATTCTTTACAGTTTTCAAAAGTTTCACACATGTGATTTCATATATTCCCATTATAATGTTTTTCCCCCTACCCCTGTATTTCCTCTCTCCCCTTCCCTCTCCCCACTGGAAACCACTAGTTTGTTCTCTATATTTGTGAGACTGCTTTTGTTTTATTCACTAGCTTGTATTTTTTAGAGTCCACATATAAGTTATACGGCATTTGTCTTTCTCTGTCTGACTTACGTAACTTAGCATAATGCCCTGTTGCTGCAGGTGGAAAAATTTCCTTCTTCTTTGTGGCTGAGTGGTATTCCATTTCATATGTGTGTGTGCTACATCTTCTTTATCAATTCATCTGTTGATGGACATTTAGTTTGCTGAAAGACAACATGAGCTTATACATTAAAAAACATGAATCTCATAAACATACTGTTGAGCAAAATAAGTCATATACAATAAGGTATTTACTGTAGGATTCCTTTTATATTAAGTTCATATACATGCAACTTGATATATTATTAGAAGTCATTATAACAGTTATTAGAAGTCATTATAGCAACAGTTACCTTGGGAAAGAGGTTAGTGACTCGAAAAGAACATGAGAACAATTCCAAGATGCTGTTAAAGTTCTGTTTCTTTTTTTTTTTGAGACAGAAATATGGGTTTTTTTTTGACTCTTTAAAAATTTTTATTTTGGAGTATAGTTGATTAACAATGTTGTGTTAGTTTCACGTGCACAGCAAGGTGATTCAGTTATACATATACATTTGCCTATTCTTATTCTGTATGTAGGCTACAGAGATGTGTTCATTTTGTGAAAATTCATTGAATTTATGACTTGTACACATCTTTATCTGTTATGATTTCATTAAATATGCATTTTATATATTTCAAGTAAAAAATTTGACCAAGAAATAAAGAAAAATAGAAACGCAAAAAAAAAAAAAAAAAGAAGTGAAAATAGGTTTTGATATTTGTTTTGTAGTAAATAGTGGCAGCATGCCTCCCAAGCAGGGAGAGTGACAACACCAAGCTCCTTCCTTGGGAACCACACTTAGCATCTCAGCCTCAAGTTTTGAACTGTGTCTTTAAGCATCTTTGGTTTATTTCCATTTATTTTATGCATTATTAGCAAGATGTGTTCCAAGGTAATTGCTTCAATTTACATTTAGGAGAGATTTCATAGGAATGCTCCACTTTTGGATGGGGTGTGTGTGGCAGAGGGGGGGTGCTATAAATGATGTCTCTCCTTTTGCATTACCAACTGAAGTATATATAGCCTTAGGGTTTTCAAGGGCCACTGTTCTTGCTTTTGTTCTATGTGTTGGCTTCATTGTGGACCTGGTTTTCAGTATTGTTCTGGATTAGATTAGATAGCTAGATATCAATCAAGCAATCTGAGACAGAGGAAGAGAGAGGAAAAAAGAGGGAGGGAAAGAGGAAGAGAGGGAAGGAAGAACAGCTAAGTTTATTTGAACCACTGGACTCCGCTATACCTGAAGGTGGACCTGCCTTTGAACACCTAGTTACGGGAACTGGTAAATTACCTTTTTTGCTTAAATGAGGCAGGTTTCTTCCCCCGCTGCTTGAATTAAATAAATATTGGCTATTACATTAGATCTAGGTCCATATCTACCCTAGAATTCTCTTTTTATTTTTTCTTTTTGGTCTGGGTGCTCCAGAGAAACAGAAGAAAAAACATATACACATGAATTTAACGTTTATTTATCGTCTAAATAAATGTATATATACACATACACTGTAAAGAACTGACTCATATGATAATTATGGAGGTTAAGAAATCCTAGTTCTGCAGAAAGCAAGCTGGAGACTCAGGACAGCCAAAAGTACAGTTCCAGTCTGAATCTGAAGGTCTGAAAACCAGGAGAGCCCTTGGTGTAAGTTCCAGTCAAATTCCAAGTTTGAGCCCTGGTCCAAAGGCAGGAGAAGACCAATGTCCCAGCTCAAAGGCAGGCAAAGACAACTCTTTCTTACGTAGCCTTTCATTCTGTTAAGTCCTTCAGTGGATGTGTTCCACGCATATTGGGGAGGGCAGTCTGCTTCACTGAGTCTACCAATTCAGAGGTTAATCTCATCCAGAAACTGCCTCACAGATGAACCCTAAAGTAATGTGTAACCAATATTTAGCCAAATGTATTGGTAACCATGGCCCAGTCAAGTCGTTACATAAATTTAATTATCACAATTGACATGTAACTTTTTATCCTGGCTCATGGCTCCTGCGTGATATATCACACCCATATTTATGATCATTATTTTGAACTCTGTCAGATTAATCACTTATCTTTGTTTAAGGTCAGTTTCTGGAGACTTCTCATGTTCTTTTGTTTGGAACATACTCCTCTTTTTTTCATTTCCTTTGACTCTGTGTTGGTTTCTGTGCAGTAGAAAAATAGCTGCCTCTCCTTGTCTTGGTAGAAGTATCTCATGTAGGAGATGAACCTCATCAGTCAGCCCAGTCTGAGCTCCTGGTTATCTCTGAGATCTTTGTTATCCTCCTTCTTTGTTCTCAGTGGCTCACGGAAGTCAAAAATATGCCAAGACCCATCAGTGTACCAAAGGGGAAGATCACATTCAGCACCTAGATGCAGGCTGATTGGAAGCTGGACCCTCAGGTAGCAGCTGAGAAAGTATGTAGTTAAGCCTCTTCCAGGGAGAAAATGGGAGATGGATGTTTTTGCCTCCTCCTTCTGTGCTGGGCTTAGTTGTGTAGCCATGAGGTGGTGCTCCTGCATCAATTAAGAACTACTTCTTTGTTTGCTGCAGTCCTGGGGAACTTGTACATGGAAGCTTTGTTGGTTACCAGAGCCAGGCAATCTGGGTTCCATCTCTCAGGCAGCAGCTACAACTATTGCAGCATCAAATGTCTGTACAAGCTCCTCCCTAGAAGATAATGGCAACTTGGAGCAGGATAGAGGGTGAAGGTGGGGCAGGTGTTTGCCAGCTTCCCTGGTTTCCTTGGAGGATCATAGCCAGCCCCTAGGAGTATGCTAAATTAGAAGCCTTGACCCTGAGGCAGCAGGTTTTAAAGTATGTGGATGGACTCCTTTCAGGGAAAGGATGGGAGATAAGTGTTTTTATGTGCTCCCTCTACACTGCCTCTGCGGGGATAGCTGGTTAAAACCATTTCTTGGTGTGATCTGTCCTGTGGAGTTTGTGAATATAAATCCTGTTGGCTTTCAGAACCAAGTCATCTGTGGACTTGTCCTTCAGGTAGCTGCACAAAATCTGGGATGCAAACTTGTGTACAAGCTCCTTTCAGGGAGATTTTGGTGACTTGGATCAGGCCGGGAGGAGATGGCAGGGGAATTGTCCACTGGTCTCTGGGGAGGATCACAGAAAACACCTAGATATGTGCTAAATTAGAAGCTTGATCCATAGGCATCAGCTTTCAAAATATGCAAAGGACCCCTTTCAGGGAAAGACTGGAAGATGGGTGACTTTGTCCACTATCTCTCTGAGTGCCTGTTAACAACTGCTCTTTGTTTGTGGATGCAAGCCTGGTTGGCTTTTCAGAGCTGGGTGTTTGGGGTCCTGTCCCTCCGCCGGGAGTCTTAAAAGTTGGGTGCTAAATATGAGGTCCAAACCCTTCATTCAACAGGGAGCAGCTGGAAGTTGCGAGTCCCCTCCTGATTATATGGCACTGTGTGTGTGTTTATGATAAGTGTGTCTTAGTCTTTTGTATCCATTTTAATATAAATATTTTCTCAGTCTTTTCTATCCATTTTAATATAAATGTTTTCTCAGTTGCCCAATGTGTGGGAGTCACTCAGGTAGTTTCTAGATTTCTTTCAGAGATGACTGTTCTTTGTTTAGCTGTACATTCAAAGTGCCTGTGGAAGGAGGGTGTTCAAGAGCTTCCTGTGTCACCATCTTTATTGACCCTCACTTAGGGAAGTTTCTTAAAAGTGTAGTTTCCCAAGCCTGATCACCAGATTTTTATCGATTTATTTATTATTTTAATTATGGCAAAAACACATAGAAAAAAATTTACCATCTTAACTATTTTGAAGTGTACAGTTCAGTAGTGTTAACTATATTCACAGTTGTGCAACAGATATCAAGAAATTTTTCGTCTTGCAAAACTGACAGTCTGTGTACCTATGGAACAACAATTCCTTGACTTCCTCTCCCCTCGGCCCCTGGCAACCACTAATTATACCTTCTGTTTCTACAACTTTGACTACTTAGATACCTTATGTAAGAGGTCTGATTTATTTTACTTAGCAAAATGTCCTTAATGTTCATCCATGCTGTACCATGTGGTAGAATTTTCTCCTTTTTTAAACGGCTGAAAAATATCCTTTATCAGTTCATCCATGGATAGACATTTGGGTTGCTTCCACCTCTTGGCTATTGTGATAATGCTGCAATGAACATGGATATGCAAGCATCTCTTTGAGATTCTGCTTTCAGTTTTTTTGTATAAATATCCAGAAGTAAGATTGCGGGATCAGATGGTAATTCTAGTTTTATTTTTTTGAGGAAACTCCACGCTGTTTTCTATAATGGCTGCATTATTCTACATTCCCACCAACAATACACAGGGGTTCTAAATTCTCTGCATCCTTGGAGAGACTTGTTATTTTCTGTTCTTTTTATAGTGGGCATTCTACTAAGCACAGGTGATATCTCTTTGTAGTTTTCATTCACATTTTTCTTATGATTAGTTATGTTGAGCATCTTTTCATATGCTTGATGGTAATTTTTATATCTTCTTTGGAGAATGGTATAGTCAAATCCTTTGCCCATTTTTAAATTGGGTTACTTTTTTGTTGTTGAGTTGCAGAAATTCTTTACATATTCTGGATATTAACCCTTTCTCTGATACTGGATTTGCAAAATGTTCTCCCATCCTGGAGGTGGCCTTTTTATTCCGTAGATTGTTTCCTTTGATGTGCAGAAGTTTTAAAATTTGATATAATCCCATTTGACTATTTTTGTTTCTGTTGCCTGTGCTTTTTGTGTCATATCTAAGCAATCATGGTCACATCCAATGTTTCAAAGCTTTTCCTCTATGTTTTCTTCTAGGAGTTTTAAAGTTTTAGGTCTTACATTTAGGTCTTTAATCCATTTTCAGGTGATTTCTATGTATGGTGTACAGTAGGGGACTAATTTCATTCTTTTGCATGTGGGTATACAGTTTTCTCAGTACCATTTATGGAAGAGATTGTTCCCCATAGCACAGTTTTTGCACCCTTGTTGAAAATCGTTTGGCCATATATGCAAAGGTTTATTTCTGGACTGTACTCTGTTCCATTGGTCTATATATCATGACTTTATGACAGTACCACCATTAAAATACTACAGGATTCTATAATTATCTGTATTTTTTCTTTACCAGAGAGTCTTTATTTTCATATTTTTTTTTCTGTGGCTATTTAGCATACTATTGTTGCAACTTGAAGGATTCCCTTTATCATTTCTTTTAGGACTGGTCTGTTGGTGATGGACTCTCAGCTCCTATTTATCTGAGGAAGTCTTAATTACTTCATTTTTGAAGGACGGCTTTGCCACATATAACATTTTTGGTTGGCAGGTTTTATTTTTATTTTTTAGTTGTCATCTATCTCTCTCAACGTATCATCTCTCTTCCTTTTAGCCTGTAAGTTTTATGATGAGAAATCCACTGATAACCATATCCTGTTAATCTCTTGCATGTGATGATCACTTTTTTTCTGCTGTTTTCAAGATTCTCTCTTTGTGACTTTGGCTTTTTATTATAGTGATTTGATTATAATGTATCCCTGTGTGAGCTTCTTTAGGTTTTTCCTAGTTGGAGTTTGTTGAGGTTCTTGAAATTATATATACACTTTCTTCCTCAAATTTGGGACATTTTTGGCCATTATTTCTTCAAATAGGCTCTCTGCATTCTCTCTCTCTCTCTCTCTCTCTCTCTCTCTCTCTCTCTCTCTCTTCTCCTGAGACTTCTGTATATTGGTTGCTTGTTTTGGTCTCTTACAAATCTCTTTGGCCCTCTACACTTCTCTTCATTCTTAATTCTTTTGCTCATCTACCTCAGTAATTTCAAATAGCCTCTCTTCAAGTTTGCTAATTCTTTTCTTTGATCAACTCTGATTTGAACTCTTTTAGTGAATTTTTCAATTCAGTTGTCGTATTCTTCAGCTCCAAACTTTGGTTCTTTTTGTAGTTTCTATATTCTTGTTGACATTCTCATTTTGTTTTTGTATAGTTTTCCTATTTTTATCTTGTTATCTGTTTTCTTTTAGTTCACTGAGCATCTTTAAAACAGTAACTTTGAATTCTGTATCAGGTAATGTATAGATATCTGAATCTTCAGTGTTAGTTTCTGAAGATTTATTTTGTTCCTTTGATTGGGCCATACTTTCTTGTTTCTTTGTGTACCTTGTTATCATTTGTTGAAACTTAGGTAGTTGAAAAATAGATACCTCTCCCATTCTTTACTGACTGGTTTTGCACCAGGAAAGACTTTTCACCAATCATCCCACCTAGAGATTCTGGAAGCCTTTCAGACCGTTTCTAAGGATATGTCTTTTCTGATCTTGTGTGTGTAATTCCCCTGCTAAATCGTTCTGCCATTTATTTTTTAGGAGTTCATAATCTTTTGCTCCTCCCAGCATGTTTCTGCAGTTATACAGTCTCTCTGGTGCTTCAGTAATCCACTCTACTCACTTTTGTTCTCAGCAGCCCCCAGGCATTCAGACTATGCCAGTTTCCCTTAGTGCTCCAAATCAGGCAAGACAGAAAACAGACCCTTGGGCGGTCCCTCAAAATGCCAGAATGTTGTATGCACATTCCAGTCTTTCACTCCTAAGGGAGTAGCCATGAGTTGGGAGTTTTCTTGTGATTATACCACACTACTGGCTGTGGGGAGGGCTATGGTAAGTAAATGCAATGAACTTTCTTACCCACTTTGATGCAGTTATTCTTGATTTTGCATTGCTTTGGGTACTGCAACCTCTTAACTGGTTTCTGGAGTTCTCACAAAGGTAATTTTGTCCATTTTTTAAAAGTTGGTGCCTCCATGAGGGAAAGAGAGTCTAGGGCTTCCTATTCCATCATCTTAGTGATATCACTGCTGACCACCAGATTTTGGTTCAGTATATTGGGTTGGCACCAGCATCCCAGATGATGTTGATGCAGGAGATATGAAGAACACATATTTGAAAATACTGTTTCATAACAATGGTTCTTAATATGGATGGCATGCTGGAATCCCTGGAGATGCACTGATGCATAGGGTCCACTCTCAAACATCCTGATTTAAATGCTCTGTAGTGGAGTTCAATGTCAGAAGTTAAAACACTCCCCTGGTGACTATAATGTGCAGCCAGTGTTGAGAACCATTGTTCTCATGCTGCTTACAGATTAATTGATTAACTCTAGGAGTCTGTTAGGGCAGCTCAGTTCTCCAAGGAGTTAACTATTAAATAGTTTAAACATCAGTGAGAACTCCATTTAGCGTCAGAGTCTTCTTCAGTTCAGATCTCCATCCTTCTGTTATTAACTAGGGTCAAAACATTTAAAGATAATGTCTATTCGAAAAGGGCTATAAGTCTAATACCACTAGTAAAAGAAGCTGTGACTCAAACCAATTAAAAGGTGAAGCAATTCAGCCTAAATTGCTGAAAAGAAACAACTTGCATTTCTTTCTGGATGAGTCTAGGGAAATGACAGGCAATTTTAACTCTTGGCACCACACTTAGGCTCATTAGATAACACAGTGAAGACAGGGAGTATCAGAAGTGCTCTTTCTTTGGTGCCTTTTAGCAGATTTCCAAGTGACATTTGAATGTAACTGCAGCCCTCATACTCCTAGCAAATCCAGAGTTCTATGAGGTTTTTATAAATCCTTCCAAATAGGTATTTATTTGGACATATCTTTTAACTTAGAAAATTTCAACAATATTGAAAGGAAAGGGAAGATAAGAGATTACTCATACAAGGGTGAGTTCCTTAAAACAAGAAAGACATAATCTCTAGCTTTTACTCTTACCATTCTAATGAATAAATTATCCTAAATTGTCTGTCTCCCACATTGACGATGGGAGAGTGAGAGAACAAGAGCTCTCCCAAGGTTTCCAAGTATAAGCTGTTTGGGAGTTTTATGTTACTAGAAGCATCTAGAGTGCTGGAATAATCTCACGTGTAGAAGAGATTCAGTAAACATTTACCCAAATAATTAACAATATATAGATATAGATTGTTTGCAAAAATCAACCAGGACACCTCCCTTCAAACTGTTCTTAATCCATGTGTGGCCTCTAGGACACTCTGGTCTTTAAAATTCCAACTCTCTTCCTATATATAACCTTCCCAACCACAAGCAGACTTCATAACTCCATCCCTTGGATCCAGTACCCCCACTTTTCCAGGAAGTTTTTTGGAAACAGTATAGCATAAACTATAGGCAGTATTGCTTTGAATTTAATAAGGATAAGTAGTCTTCTTTTTCTATTTAATTTTAAGATTAAATGAAAGTTAATATAAAGTTTTATTGGTGCTGATATCTTAGAAGCATTATTATTTAAGCATGTATTTCTGTACCTTTAACATAATGTTCCTTTTCATGGAGTTCATCCAAGATCATGTCCCAGCCTTAGCCAATTCATCAGTAAATTCTGAAAGACCTAGTCTTGTTCTCTTCTTCATTATGTAACACCATTACCTACACAGTTTTTCCAGAATTCCTTCCAGGTTATTTGCCTGGAAACATTGTTCTATGACTGGATTGGAAAACCTCTCTGCTGTCTGTCCCCTTCAAGAATTATTTGAAAAAGTGGGTGAGAGGTGAGATAGAGATTTTGAGCACAAGATTATTTTTAATTGTTTTCATTTCTTCATTCCTCCAAATCTTGTTTTGCTCTTCCACCCCTGCTTCTTTCTAACTAGGCTATAATTTCCCTTTTACAAAAGCCTAGGACCTAAGCTAGGTGAGAAGTCATAAATATTACTATATGAGTAAACCTTGACCTCTGCAAAACAAACAGGCAAAGCAGCCCAAACTCAAGCCAAACCAAAAACCAATCAAACATAGACTTCCTTTCTCTCTGATACTTTAACAGTTTTCCTGCTTTGACCATCAAATTGCTATAACATAATTTTTTGCTTATTGACAGGTTTTAAGGATTAAAAACAGCATAAATTGAAGCAAATTATACAGCTCCCTATTATTGAAACTTCAATTCATATCAAACTGACAGTTGAAACAAAGCACTTTTATATCACCCTACAAAAAATCCATCTAAAATGAACTTTCTGAATAATTGATGAGGACTTTTTGTCTTTGTTGCAACTTTCTAAAGTGTGCACACCACACTGTAGCCATATTACTCCAATGGACTGTGCAAAGCCTAATTCGCAACTGTTCCCATCAGCATTTCTGTAAGTGGTGACATTTGTTAGGAAACTCTACTAAAGCCAGAATAGATGAGGTAGTTTTAGGACATAGTCTATCTGTTTCACTTTACAAAAAAGCCCATTGTTTGAACACTGTCCAATATGCTGTATAACGAATGATGAAAGTCAGTATATACGGGTCAATTTTCCTCTTCCTACAGGTTAGTAGAATTCTAAGCAAAGGCAAATGATAATTTGTCAGAATTTCCATAATCTTTCGTATGTGAAGGTAATGTGCATTTACAATCTTTTAATGATAGTTTAGTTCTGAAGAGTAAATACAATTGCTAGTATACTCTATGACCAGTATTTATTATACTATATACAACAAAAGAAGAAATAGCCAAAGAAGTCATTTACAGTCACCTAAACTAATCTGAAAAGTGTGCCTGCAAACTCTAGCTGGTCATATGCTATTAACTTATTGTGTGAATGGTATTCCTGATTTTAAAAATATACATATATACACACATATATATAAATGAAGCAGAAACTAATAATAATCACCTATAATTATATCACCCTGCCTTAATCATAGCCCAAGGAGATTTTTCAGTAATTAATAGATATAAATGTAGCAGTAGGTAATTAAATTCTGTGGCTATGCCATTCTTTCTGTAACCATGTCAATTATTAAATATGTTTTCACAAAAAAGGGGTCATAATATATCCATAGTTTAATATTCTTAAAATTATTTTGTGAAATATTTAAAATATACAGATAGTGACTTCCCTGGTGGTCCAGTGGTTAAGACTCAGTGCTGCCACTGCAGGGGGCACGGGTTCACTCCCTGGTCCGGGAACTAAGATCCTGCAGGCTGCGCAGCGTGACCCAAAAAAAAGTAAAATATACAAATAGTCACTTTCTCACTAAATTGAATCTTAACATTATGCTATGTTTACTGCCATTGCATTGTTTTAGAAAAAATATGATAGTTGAGACACAGTTGAAGCCCCCTGGAAAAAACTTTCTGATTCTGTTACCCTCTACCAGGGTAATCACAAACATGAATTTATTATTTATCATTCTCATGCTATTTTAATAGGTAATACAATACATATTTACATATTCCTAAACATAATATAGTCTTGTGTTGGAGGATTTAAAAGTTTAAGTAAATTAAATCATACTTAATATGGCACTCTGCAACTTGCTACTCCTACCCAATATTAGGTGTGGAAATTTATCTTTGCTGATAGATCTCTAATTTGGTGGTTCTTGCACTTTAGTGCATATCAAAATCACCTGGGGACCTTGGAAAAAATACAAAGGTCTAAGTCTTATTCTATTGCAACAAGCCTGAGTCTCTGAGTTCTTTATTACATGTGCTGGCTAGATGATTCTGATACATACCAAAGTATGAGAACCACTATTCTAGTTTGTTTCATTTGCATTATATTGTATTTTGTTGTATAAATATACCACAATTTATTCATTCTCTTTTTACTGCACATTTTTTATTACTATTATTTTTTGCCTTTACAAGTAAAATACCATGTGAAATGCTAAACAATGCAATATTGCCCTTTAGAGTTGTTATACCAATTTATAGTCCCACTGCTGTGACCAGCTGGTTCTGATTTGTCTGGAACTGCCCCCCTGTTAGCATAGGCATCTAGGCAGACTGGTATAGTTGATTATCCTAATGAGAGTGGATATCTTCACATACCCCACAACATTAGTATTGTCACACTTTTTTAAAACAATATTTTTTGGTCAAACAGAGGGGTGGATAAAAAATGGTAACTAATATTTGTTTTACTTTGTATTTTATTGATTGAAAGGGTGACTGATTACTTTTTTATATCTATTAGTCCTTCAGATTTCCTCCTCTAGTAACTATCTTTATTCTTTTTTCTAATAGGATGTTTATTCTTTCATATAGATGCTTGAGTTTTTATGGATTTTCAGCATTAAATATTTATCAGTCACATGTGTTACAAGTACTTTATGGCAGTCTGTGCTGGCTTGCTTTTACATGTCTTTTATTTTGCACAAATTTCATTTTTGACATAATCAAAATTTTTAATCTTTAATTTTTTTTTCGTATCTAAGAATCCTTTCTTTATACTATGGTGATAACTTTAATTTACAGATTTTTTTTCTGACATTTTATAATTTTACTTTTGACATTATATCTTTAGTATATCTAGAGTTGTGAAGTTGAGCTAATTTTACTTTTCTGCATATAAATAATAAATTATTCCAGCACTATATATTAAACAGTCTGACTTTTTTTTTTTTTTTTTGCGGTGCACGGGCCTCCCACTGCTGTGGCCTCTCCTGTTGCGGAGCACAGGCTCCGGACGCACAGGCTCAGCGGCCGTGGCTCACGGGCCTAGCTGCTCTGCGGCATCTTCCTGGACCGGGGCACGAACCTGTGTCCCCTGCATCAGCAGGCGGACTCTCAACCACTGTGCCACCAGGGAAGCCCAAACAGTCTGTTTTTTAATCACTGATTTATACTATTATTTATGTCCAAATCTAGCTTTTTATATCTTTATTGTTTCTGTATTTAGTTTATTTAGTCTATGTTGTAACCTCTTTTCCTTCCCACCCCAGCTAATTTCTCATAATTATTATAGTTTTAAATTAAGTGTAATATCTGGTAGAATTAGTGATTTCAGTTGTTCTTTTTCAATAGTGTTCTTGCTGTTTGTGACCCATTGTTCTTCTGTTAAAATTCTCAATAATGCAACTCATTCAGTTGCATTAAAATGTGATTTTGATTAAAAACACATTACATTTCTAGAATAATTTAGAAAGAATTGCTATCTTAACAAGTCAGTGTTCCCATCCATAAAAGTGGTATATCTGTCCATTCAGTCAATTCTTTTACTTCTTCAGTAGTTTTTATTTCTCCTAGAAGTTTTACATATATTCTTATATTCTGTTGCATTATGAATGAATGTTTTTCCTCTTGTAATTTTCTGATTTCTTCATACTGATGTCTACAAACACTAATTTTTTGTCTGCAGGTTATATTTTCATTATAAAGTGAAATGTCTGAATATATGTAGATAATCGTATATTCCAAAAATTGAAAGGGTTTTTAATTTCTTTTTTCTAATTTATATAGCTATGATTTCTTTTACTTATTCTATGTCCATTCAGCAAAGGTAAAATAGAAATAGTAATGAAAGCCACACTTGCTGTGTTTTTGTTTTTTTTTTTTGTTTTTTTGCGCTATGCGGGCCTCTCACTGCTGTGGCCTCTCCCGTTGTGGAGCACAGGCTCCGGACGCGCAGGCTCAGCAGCCATGGCTCACGGGCCAGCCACTCCGCGGCATGTGGGATCTTCCCGGACTGGGGCACGAACCCGCGTCCCCTGCATCGGCAGGCGGACTCTCAACCACTGCGCCACCAGGGAAGCCCACTTGCTGTGTTTTTGAATTACTGAGACTGCTTCTGAAGTTTCCCCATTGAGTGGCAGATGGGTTAGTATAAGTCTTTAATGATTTAAGAAATTTCCCTTCCACATCATATTTTTTGACTATAAAAATGTTTGTTCTTTGTAAATCATAAGTGAGTACAGCATTTTGAAGACTTTTGAACACATGCATTGAAGTGATTGTATTTGCCTTTTAGCTGTAGTAGTGTGTAGCTTCTAAAACAGCCCCCAGTGATATTTCCACCTTGTAGTGTCTATGCACTGTATAAGCTCTCCGGTACAATGATGGACAAAATTTGTGAGACTTTTCATTCATGTTCTCAGTCTTAAAAAGTAAATATTTATTCTTTCACCACTGAGCATGATAATAGGTATGTTTATTGTAGACACTGTTTGTAATAAGAGTATTTCAAATTTCATTCTATTCCTAGTTTGCCAAATGCATTTCCTTCATATGTTGGGATGATACGTGTTTTCAAATATTAACATCATGAATTACCTTGGTTGATTTTTTTTAAACATTAAACCAACCTGCATTTATGCAACTAATTCTACTTGATCATGTTGTATTAAACTTTTTATATGTTGCTGGATTCATCTTACCGTTTTTATCAAAAGAATTTGGACCTATGCTTATTTTGGTGATTGGTTTGTAATTTGCTTTCTTTGTAAGGAGCTGTCCTGGTTTTGTGAGTGTAATGTGATTATCATAAATTGAGCCTGGAAGTGTTCCTACTTCTGTATTCTGCAGGAGTTTTATGGCTTGATACTATTTTTTCCTTAAATGTTTGATATAATTCTCCATTAAAGACATCTGGGCTTTTTGTTTTTGTTTTTATCACAATTATATACGTATTATAATTGAGTTGATTAAATTTTTCTCACCATTTCCAGCCCTCATGCCTTCCATTTGTGTTTACTTTTATTCGTATCAAAGTATATCCTTCAAAATATATCCTTTTTTCCTCTTGAATTTCTGTGGGTAGAAAACCTTCTTGTGTGTATATGCCTGAAAATATCTTTATTTTGCACTCTCTCATGGGTCCAGCTCCTGATGCTGAAGCCGGGTTGATAAATGCCATGAACATATTGGTTTCTTTATTTTAGCCTTATCTCTGAGGTCAGGAAACTCCCATCTCAGACCATGACTTGAAGCAAATTGAGCAATTTTCTTTCTGCTTTACCCTGTAGGACCTAAACTCTCTAGTACTGCATGGTTGCAGATACAGGGCACTGAAAGACTATAGTTTTTGTTTGTTTGTTTGTTTAAATTTTATTTATTTATTTATTTATTTATTTATGGTTGTGTTGAGTCTTCGTTTCTGTGCGAGGGCTTTCTCTAGTTGCGGCGAGCAGGGGCCACTCTTCATCGCGTTGTGCGGGCCTCTCGCTGTCGCGGCCTTCTCTTGTTGCGGAGCACAGGCTCCAGACGCGCAGGCTCAGTCGCTGTGGCGCATGGGCTTGGTTGCTCCGCAGCATGTGGGATCTTCCCAGATCAGGGCTTGAACCCGTGTCCCCTGCATTGGCAGGCAGATTTTCGACCACTGCGCCACGAGGGAAGCCCCAAGACTATAGTTTTTGTTTGTTTGTTTTGTCTGGTAAAAATATACTTTACTTGAATTTGAGTGCAGTTACATTACTTTGGTTTCCTCATTTCAAATGTCATCCAGCATTGCTAAGTGTTTGGATCAGAGGGTCTGTATATGTACTGTTTGCCATTTTCACCCAGGAGTGGATCATGCAATTTAATACTGCACTGCAAAAACTCTGTATCTGTATGTCACTTCTACTAATTGTATCTAGGTATCACTGGTAACTAGACTGTGTCTTTTATTATAAACCTATCCACAGTTGCTAGTAGCATTTGCATGTGCCAGATACAAGACACTTATTGAATGCTTACTATATACTAAACACTCTCTAAGTATTTTGTAGCTGTTAATTCATTTAATTCTAACAAAGACCACGTGAAGTAGCTACTATTGTTAATCCCTATTTAAAAGGTGAAAAATATGGAATACGGAATATGCAGAGATTAGGTAATTTTTCCAAGGTCAAGGAGGAGTAAGTTGCCTAGCAAGTGTTCAGACCTAAGTTGTCTGACTACATCACTTAGATATTTGAGGAATGAGGAACAGACAAATGAACGTTCCTGATGACATCTGTCCATCCTGGCCTACCTCTTAGTCATGACTCACCTTGTCCTGTTGCACTAGTTCTGGGCTCTTGAGACGAAGAGACATACTTTATTTGTTTCATTATTCCTAGCACTGAATTTAGAATTCTCTAGATTTGCTGCAAAACGGTTATCATGGTTAAATCAGACCTGGGTAAGGATTCTTTTCTGATAATTCACTCTATATACTGGTTAAGTGGAGACAGTGCCTTTCACTATTTTCTTAAGGAGCCTATTCATACTTACGAAACATTCTATTAAAAATATATTTTAAGAAGACTAGCCTCTGGGGATACTGTAAAGAGACAGTTGTTTTCTATCAACATTTTAGGGAGTGTTAGGGAAGGAAGCTTTGGGAGGACTAATAACTGAAAAACTTTCATTCATATCAGAGTCTCTTTTTCAATAGATGTACAAGGAAATGAAACATCTTGCTATTTCTCCCCAGATAGTTTGGCCATTTCTCAGCATGAGCTCCATATAATTTTATATATAAGACTTCCAGATAGAAAAAAAAAAAGCACCCAACATGGGCAGATTTGACAAAACTTTTGTCTTAAAATGTATTACCATTCTGGTTATTCAAAAGAAAAAGAAAAAGAGAAATAAAAAGATTTAAGTCTCTCCAGTGTCATCCAGAATGTGGGGACAAGTTCAAAATGAGCATCTCCCAATTGGGAATAAAGTTTCTGGGAAATTACTGAGGGACAGCAAGAAAAACCTGTAGCAAGGAAATTTAGGATGCACATCTGTGGGAAGGTCTGTCAACATCTATTAATTTTTTACAAAAAGAAAGAAAGGATACTTAATAGAACAGAGCAATTAGTGGCCACTTTTCCAGTTTCCCTGCTGAGAAGGCAGCCCTGTCAGCTGCCTTATTACTGCAGAAATACTCATTTCCAATGGTCAGCACTAGTCTCGTGAGTTGCTTTTGTCTACACATTGATATGTTGTTCGCCTAAATGATCCAATGATCCAGCCCTGAGAACGCCTTGGGTTCTGAACTCTGATGCTGACTTATCAGCGTGGGAATATACTATGGAAGAATCCCTGCTTGGAGAGGACTGTCTCGTTTACAGGTGAAGCTGCACTGAGCAGCCAGATTGTGTAAAAAGAGCTGAATATTCGGACAGTGAGCTTCAAGCCGCCATGCTATCCAGGAGGCTGTGGGTATGAATTCAATTTATGCTTTCATAAATTGACTGGTTCCTGCCAGGGAATTGAATAGTTCCATTCTCTCAAGTATATTCTGAGAGAGACTGAGGCTTAAATCAGTTAGATGTTTGTCTGTCTCTAAGTAAGTAGAAATGTTGGTAAGAAGAGCTATGCAAAATCAAATAAATGCCTCTGCCCTGTCAATCTAGCAGGTAATGGAGATACAAGCAGAATCCTGTAACCTGAACCAGTGGGAAATCTCGCCTCTTCCATCACTAGAGAATTTTATTCTGCATGATCAGTTAGTTTCCATTTAGATCAAGTTGCAACCTATGAAGAAGTTTATCCCTGAAATATTTTAACAAATGGTAATTCCAAAACCCCTAACATAACTTATGACATGACTGATAAAAACTGGTAAGATATAAAATGTAAAAAGAAGACATAATTTATGAACTTTTGCCAGTGAGACACAGTAGATGAATAACTAAGAATCAGAGAGCCTTTAGAGAAGCTATATATACTGACTGGTTCTAAAAATCAAAACCAACAAGAAATGGTTAATGAAAAATTTTCACCTATATTTGGATAACCTAGGTAATATGAATTTAACAAGAATAAATATATATAAACTTTTTCTCAAAACATACCCTCCTCCTATAGATATATTTCTGTACCCTGCCTCCTTCATTTTTCTGTCATAAAGCAGATGCTAAAATGGGAAGTGGTGTTCTGATGCATAATGCATAATGGTTAGCAAATCTAAATGGCCAAATTACCAATCTGGAGTACGTGAAGCCAACACTATGATTCCGCTAACCTCAGATATTGATATATGTCCATAAAAACCAAATCTAACATGGGATAGATGCAGTAAGGCTCTACTGCATCTCTGTGTTTTTGGCTGATACTAGGTTAGTTAAGAGAAAAGAGTAGGGAAAAAAAGAGAGGGATAAAAAGAAGGCTTATAATCAAAGAGCTAAGAACATAGGAATTGGAAGGACGCACAGCAAATAAATGCAATGCTTTACTGGTCAAAAAGTGCTTCAAGGAATCACTGGTCACTGGATCCTCTCAACAGCAATGTGAGATGGCTCCTGACTGGTGGCATTGCTTATATGTTATTTATAAGGATACTGATGTTCACAGTAAGAGTGAGAGGCCCCCAGCCACACTGCAAGTGGTAATCACAGAACTAGAACCCAGGATTACTGAATCTTTATCCAGGGATAGACACATGATACCTCACAATACATGTAGTATGTGAAGATCAAATTTATAATTTATAGGAAACATTTGTAATTACAGAAAATAAACCCCAAAATATCAGATTATTGGAGCAGTTCACTAATATCACTTTGTTGCAATTGGAATGCATACCCCAAGAGGGCAGGGAGTTTTTTTCTACTTTGCTTTTAATACGGGTAATGACTAGCATCTAGAAGTCACACAATAAATATTTTTTGAATGAACGTTTAAAGAAGAAATGGTAATGCTTTCTCTTCAGCATAAATGTTGAAGCACTGAGGAGTAATTGGTATGTAATACGGCATAGCATTAAGACCTTACAAAAAGAATAGACAGATAAACAGACGGTACTCTTAATCCGTAAAATTGCTTAAAATTTCTGACCCTCAGTTTCTATTATGTAAAATGCGAACAACAAAATAGTTAATCTGATTTCTGAAATGTTTTCAAGATCCAACGGAATTTTACTTGTAAAATTATTTTTATTTTCATTATTTGAAAGTTCTTTAAGGCTACAACTATTTTAATTGTGTAAAGAATTATAAACATTACACACTTCAACCATGAGTGATGATGTATTCAGATATTTTCTTTAAACCCAGCCTTAACTTCTGAATTATATTGGGGCATCTGTTCTCCAAAATAGTACACAATTCTAAAAGTATTCCCAAATTGATCAGATAGTGAATTCTTAATGTTACACACTGTGTCTTATTTATTCTTATATCATCAGCACCTGAGATGCTTGGATGAAACTCACTAAACTGTGGATAATTATTGTGGTGGTGATGTTTTATCATCACACACACACACTTTTAGAAAAGTTACTAATCTATGATATCTAATCTTGGATGATTCAGATTCTATTTTAGGACAGCATCAAAATATTAACATTAGAATTCCTGAATGTGGACCACATGTGGTCTCTATATTTTAATTATTCATAAGTTAGTACAAACTCAAGACTGATAGTTTTTGTTTTATTTTGTCAAGTTTTCCGTATTTAGTATGGAGCTCAGAATTAGTTTCAGGCACAAGTTGTTTTATTTTAAAGCTTTTTACTACCATTTAAAAGTAATATTTTATTTTCCTTTTGTTTGGGAGGAAAATGTACATTTTCACGATGAGTAAAACGTCTGAAGCTTCTCAAGTAATTTGCTCATGGTCGAGAATAAGCAGGAGTGATTAGAGCTTCAAATCAGAAAACTTCAGAGAGCCAGAAGCTATCAAAATGTGCAGCTTTAATGAACGATTTCTCACTCATTGCTGTATAGCAATCACCACTGATACACTCTCTGGTTTTTTCCAAAGCATATATAATTGGACAAATCATCTAAACTCTCACAAGCAGGCAATTATTCAACTACATTGATGCAGAATCACTGGGTCCAGCACTTCATTAGAATATGCCATAATCCCTTGTTCTTGTCTTAACCTTCTCTGTGAAAAATCTAATTTGTCCAAAACTGACAGCATCCTGTTGGTTATGCAGATAGTGGTGGTACAGGAGATGGGGTTTCAAGCCACTCTTCTATCTTCAGTCCCATGTGTAGGGCTCTTATCCAAACTTTGAAATAGAGCCTATAAGTTCTAATAATTATTCAACTAACATATATAAGCTCCCTTTGTGCTTCTTTTTGAAAATGTGCTTATCTTTTTCTCTTACAGAAAAGAGAAAGGGACATTGACAGAGAGATTGAATGGCACTGCCAACACCAGAGGAATAGCTGGGAAAGAGAGCAGGAGGGCACTTTGGTGCAAGGGAGATGTTAAGAAAAGTATAAAGCTGCCAGGGGGAGGATGGTCCTGACATCTCTCTCCTCCTCTCCATTTTCGTAGTCCAACTGCCTTTCTGTTGACCCTGCCTTTGCATTATATTGGAAAGAGCATGATGTTGGGTCATCCCCACCTGGGCTCAGGTGCCATTATCTGTCACTGACTAGAGCATATCCTTGACCATATTATTTAATATCTCTGAGCTCATGAAAGATAAGAATAATGTGCCCCGGAAGTCTGGGACAACTAGTACAATGCCAGGCATGTAGCTGCAGCCACATAGACCACCTAATCTGATGAACGATGTGACTCCCTGAAAAGCAATGAATCTTTTATAAACATCTTCTATTTCTAAAGGGATATGATTTGAGAAGCATGATAGCAAGAAGTTTTGACAGAACTTGATTGTTTCATGGGGCCTGGGATAATATACTTCTGGAAAAGCATATTCCTTTAATCCTAAGCCATGATTTCAATTTACTTTTTTCTAACATGCCAGCTCGTGATTCAGATGAAGTAGAGCTTTACAGTATTAACTAAAAATTGCTGTTTTATGCTTTTACTTAGTTTTCATGAGACCTCAGAAGCAAGATTAGGGGACCCAGTGATAAGCTAGTCCCCCGTTTTCTTAGTAATAACAAGAATAATGACAATTTTACATTTTAATGAGTGCATACTATGTGGCCTAGGTATTGATATCTATTAAGTATTTCATTGAATCCTCACAACACCCTGTGACCTCATTGCTGTTTTTATCCTCACTTTACAAAAAGCTTATGGAGATTAAATAATTTGGCCAAGGGTACACAGTTGCTAAATGGCTGAGTCAACAAAACTCAGGCACTCTCTATATACCTAACCAACCCTCTGTCCCAGGTAGTCTACCAGCTGCTTGCTTCTCTCAGATGGTCAGCTCTCTGATCTTGCTCTTTGTTCTGCTGAGCAAAACTGCTGCCATGAAGCAAATCACTGTCTTTCAGATCGCATAAGAGAGCTCTCAACTTGCTTCTAGACCTAGCAGTCTCACTGGCTCTTTGTAGAACAGTGGTTCTCAACCTTGGCTGCAGAGTGGGATCATGTTGGGAACTTTTATAGTGGTGTTTGGGCCCCACCCCCAGGGTTTGATTTAATTTGTCTCATGTGGGCTAAAGAAGTTTTAAAATGTCCTCAGATGATCCTAATGGGAAGCAATGTTTGGGAAGTACTGCTTTTATACACTCTTCTTTCTGACTCTGCAGCCAAGAGGAATCTTGCAGGCATGGTCCTGAATTGGAGTTATGCGGCATTTGAGTTGAGTAAGAAATATAAGTTTGGGAAGGATGAAAAGATGAGGATGATGATGGTGATAACCAGTTACCGTTTACTGACTGTTGTTCAATGCTAGTAATTTACATATATTTACATATATCATTAATTAGGCTACATACCCACCCACTTGTTGTGGGTGACTTCAAACCTCTGCCTTTAATTGCATGATTAAAGCCATGAAGGAGGAAAGGATGGACAGGTTTGAAGGCTGATGGTGATTGTTAAATGACTTAGGGGCAATTTTATACAGGGGCTTCAAAAATGGTTGGTGTTAAATGACTTAGGGGCAGTTTTATGCAGGGGCTTCAAAAATGGTTGGGTGGCAGGTGAAGTGGAATAGGAGGAATGTATTTTAGTGGAATAGGAGGAATGCTTTGGAGCAAGGTCAGTTAACAACAAAGAAATTTGCTCTTGGATGCTACGAGCCAAATGTGTTAGAGCTGGCAGCAGAGTTATTGCCAGGAGGAAAGGCAACCCATCAGCCATAAGACTGAGATCAGAACACGGAAGGACAGGTGATGGGGAATGCAAGATAAGCCAGAGAATCAACTTTTCCAAAACAGAACCGAGAAAGGCAACCCATCAGCCATGACTGAGATCAGAACACGGAAGGACAGGTGATGGGGAATGCAAGACAAGCCAGAGAATCAACTTTTCCAAAACAGAACCGAGAAAGGCAACCCATCAGCCATAAGACTGAGATCAGAACACGGAAGGACAGGTGATGGGGAATGCAAGACAAGCCAGAGAATCAACTTTTCCAAAACAGAACCTGTAGGTATCTGATGGCCAAAGAGAAGAATTTATTTTAAAAATAAAGGTTATTGGGCTTCCCTGGTGGCGCAGTGGTTGGGAGTCCGCCTGCCAATGCAGGGGACACGGGTTCGTGCCCCGGTCCGCAAAGATCCCACATGCCGTGGAGTGGCTGCGCCTGTGAGCCATGGCTGCTGAGCCTGCATGTCCGGAGCCTGTGCTCCGCAACAGGAGAGGCCACAACAGTGAGAGGCCCGCGTACCGCAAAAAAAAAAAAAAAAAAAAAAAAAAGATTATTATTATACATTGACAAGGCAATCAGTTAGCTGTCAGGGAGTGAATAAGCTCAGGCAGTTTATGAACATCCTCTGATGTTTGTAAATGTCTCTCTGTGCTTAGGTTTGCTTCTTTATTAAGACCAAACAACAACAACAAAACACTAAAAGATGAGATAGAAAGTAGAAGCTTTGGAATTTAAGGAAACGAAGAGGTCCTCATGAATTCCAGGATATGACAATGATATTTGAGGAAAAACATAAATCTAGGTTAGTACTCTACCCAGAGTACTAAGAGGAGACAGTCACTTCTGGAGAAATAACAGTGGAATTCCAGCTAAGAGAAAGTGTATTAGTGGGCTTTCAGAGATGCCTGTTTCAACATAGGGCATCAAATGATCACCTCTGGATGACATTGTTAAAGAAAGTGTAGTATGAAAGGTGGGAAATTTGAAAAATAATAGTCACTGTGACAAAAGTATTTTGTAAATCCGTATATTGCCCTTTTCATAGTATTTTATATGTATTTTTTTTTTTAAACATCTTTATTGGGGTATAATTGCTTTACAATGGTGTGTTAGTTTCTGCTTTATAACAAAGTGAATCAGCTATACATATACATATGTTCCCATATGTCTTCCCTCTTGCGTCTCCCTCCCTCCCACTCTCCCCATCCCACCCTTCCAGGCTGTCACAAAGCACCGAGCTAATATCCCTGTGCCTTGCGGCTGCTTCCCCCCAGCTATCTACCTTACTACGTTTGTTAGTGTGTATATGTCCATGACTCTCTCTCGCCCTGTCAAAACTCACCCTTCCCCCTCCCCATATCCTCAAGTCCGTTCTCCAGTAGGTCTGCGTCTTTATTCCTATCTTACCCCTAGGTTCTTCATGACATTTTTTCCCCTTAAATTCCATATATATGTGTTAGCATACGGTATTTGTCTTTTTCTTTCTGACTTACTTCACTCTGTATGACAGACTCTAGGTCTATCCATCTCATTACAAATAGCTCAGTTTCATTTCTTTTTAAGGCTGAGTAATATTCCATTGTGTATATGTGCCACATCTTCTTTATCCATTCATCCGATGATGGGCGCTTAGGTTGTTTCCATGTCCTGGCTATTGTAAATAGAGCTGCAATGAACATTTTGGTACATGACTCTTTTTGAATTTTGGTTTTCTCAGGGTATATGCCAAGTAGTGGGATTGCTGGGTCATATGGTAATTCTATTTGTAGTTTTTTAAGGAACCTCCATACTGTTCTCCACAGTGGCTGAACCAATTCACATTCCCACCAGCAGTGCAAGAGTGTCCCCTTTTCTCCACACCCTCTCCAGCATTTATTGTTTCTAGATTTTTTGATGATGGCCATTCTGACTGGTGTGAGATGATATCTCATTGTAGTTTTGATTTGCATTTCTCTAATGATTAATGATGTTGAGCATTCTTTCATGTGTTTGTTGGCATTCTGTATATCTTCTTTGGAGAAATGTCTATTTAGGTCTTCTGCCCATTTTTGGATGGGGTTGTTTGTTTTTTTGTTATTGAGCTGCATAAGCTGCTTGTAAATTTTGGAGATTAATCCTTTGTCAGTTGCTTCATTTGCAAATGTTTTCTCCCATTCTGAGGGTTGTCTTTTGGTCTTGGTTATGGTTTCCTTTGCTGTGCAAAAGCTTTGAAGTTTCATTAGGTCCCATTTGTTTATTTTTGTTTTTATTTCCATTACTCTAGGAGGTGGGTCAGAAAGGATCTTGCTGTGATTTATGTCATAGAGTGTTCTTCCTATGTTTTCTTCTAAGAGTTTGATAGTTTCTGGCCTTACATTTAGGTCTTTAATCCATTTTGAGCTTATTTTTGTGTATGGTGTTAGGGAGTGATCTAATCTCATACTTTTACATGTACCTGTCCAGTTTTCCCAGCACCATTTATTGAAGAGGCTGTCCTTTCTCCACTGTACATTCCTGCCTCCTTTATCAAAGATAAGGTGTCCATATGTGCGTGGGTTTATCTCTGGGCTTTCTATCCTGTTCCACTGATCTATCTTTCTGTTTTTGTGCCAGTACCATACTGTCTTGATGACTGTTGCTTTGTAATATAGTCTAAAGTCAGGGAGCCTTATTCCTCCAGCTCCTTTTTTCGTTCTCAAGATTGCTTTGGCTATTCGGGGTCTTTTGTGTTTCCATACAAATTGCGAAATTTTTTGTTCTAGTTCTGTGAAAAATGCCAGTGGTAGTTTGATAGGGATTGCATTGAATCTGTAGATTGCTTTGGGTAGTAGAGTCATTTTCACAATGTTGATTCTTCCCATCCAAGAACATGGTATATCTCTCCATCTATTTGTATCATCTTTAATTTCTTTCATCAGTGTCTTATAATTTTCTGCATACAGGTCTTTCGTCTCCTTAGGTAGGTTTATTCCTAGATATTTTATTCTTTTTGTTGCAATGGTAAATGGGAGTGTTTTCTTGATTTCACTTTCAGATTTTTCATCATTAGTATATAGGAATGCCAGAGATTTCTGTGCATTAATTTTGTATCCTACTACTTTACCAAATTCATTGATTAGCTCTAGTAGTTTTCTGGTAGCATCTTTAGGATTCTCTATGTATAGTATCATGTCATCTGCAAACAGTGACAGCTTTACTTCTTCTTTTCCGATTTGGATTCCTTTTATTTCCTTTTCTTCTCTGATTGCTGTGGCTAAAACTTCCAAAACTATGTTGAATAAGAGTGGTGAGAGTGGGCAACCTTGTCTTGTTCCTGATCTTAGTGGAAATGCTTTCAGTTTTTCACCATTGAGGATGATGTTTGCTGTGGGCTTGTCATATATGGCTTTTATTATGTTTAGGAAAGTTCCCTCTATGCCTACTTTCTGGAGGGTTTTTATCATAAATGGGTGTTGAATTTTGTCGAAAGCTTTCTCTGCATCTATTGAGATGATCATATGGTTTTTCTCCTTCAATTTGTTAATATGGTTTATCACATTGATAGATTTGTGTATATTGAAGAATCCTTGCATTCCTGGAATAAACCCCACTTGATCATGGTGTATGATCCTTTTAATGTGCTGTTGGATTCTGTTTGCTAGTATTTTGTTGAGGATTTTTGCATCTATGTTCATCAGTGATATTGGCCTGTAGTTTTCTTTCTTTGTGACATCCTTGTCTGGTTTTGGTATCAAGGTGATGGTGGCTTCGTAGAAGGAATTTGGGAGTGTTCCTCCCTCTGCTATATTTTGGAAGAGTTTGAGAAGGATAGGTGTTAGCTCTTCTCTAAACGTTTGATAGAATTCACCTGTGAAGCCATCTGGTCCTGGGCTTTTGTTTGTTGGAAGGTTTTTAATCACAGTTTCAATTTCAGTGCTTGTGATTGGTCTGTTCATATTTTCTATTTCTTCCTGATTCAGTCTTGGCAGGTTGTGCATTTCTAAGAATTTGTCCATTTCTTCCAGATTGTCCATTTTATTGGCATAGAGTTGCTTGTAGTAATCTCTCATGATTTTTTTTATTTCTGCAGTGTCAGTTGTTATGTCTCCTTTTTCATTTCTAATTCTATTGATTTGAGTCTTCTCCCTTTTTTTCTTGATGAGTCTGGCTAGTGGTTTATCTATTTTGTTTATCTTCTCAAAGAACCAGCTTTTAGTTTTATTGATCTTTGCTATTGTTTTCTTCATTTCTTTTTCATTTATTTCTGATCTGATTTTTATGATTTCTTTCCTTCTGCTAGCTTTGGGGTTTTTTTGTTCTTCTTTCTCTAATTGCTTGAGGTGCAAGGTTAGGTTGTTTATTCGAGATGTTTCCTGCTTCTTAAGGTGGGCTTGTATTGCTATAAACTTCCCCCTTAGAACTGCTTTTGCTGCATCCCATAGGTTTTGGGTCGTTGTGTCTCCATTGTCATTTGTTTCTAGGTATTTTTTTATTTCCTCTTTGATTTCTTCAGTGATCACTTCATTATTAAGTAGTGTATTGTTTAGCCTCCATGTGTTTGTATTTTTTACAGATCTTTTCCTGTAATTGATATATAGTCTCATGGCGTTGTGGTCGGAAAAGATACTTGGTACAATTTCAGTTTTCTTAAATTTACCAAGGCTTGATTTGTGACCCAAGATATGATCTATCCTGGAGAATGTTCCATGAGCACTTGAGAAAAATGTGTATTCTGTTGTTTTTGGATGGAGTGTCCTATAAATATTAATTAAGTCCATCTTGTTTAATGTATCATTTAAAGCTTGTGTTTCCTTATTTATTTTCATATATGTATTTTTTAAATTGAGGTATAATTGACATACATTAATTTCAGGTATACAACATAATGATTCTATATTTGTATATATTGTGAAATAAATCTAATTAATATCTGTCACCATACATAGTTACAGAATTATTTTCCTTGTGATGGGAACTTTTGAGATCTGCTCTCTTAACAACTTTTAAATATGCAACATAATACTGTTAACTATAGTTGCCATGCTGTGCATTACATCCCCGTGACTTACTTATCAAGTAACTGGAGTTTTGTACCTTGTGACCCCTCATCCATTTGGCCCACCCTCACCCCTTACCTCTGGCAACCACCAGTCTATAACCTTGTTTTGTTGTTGTTTTTTTAAATTTTCCACAGACAGGTGAAATCATACAGTATACGTCTATCATTTTCTGATTTATTTCATTTAACATAATGCCCTTAAACTCCATCCATGTTGTTGAAAAGGCAAGATTTCATTCTTTTTAATGGCCGAATAATATTCCATTTGTATATATACACTACATTTTCTTTATCCATTCATTTGTCTGTGGACACTTAGGTTGTTTCCATATCTTGGCTATTGTAAATCATGCTGCAGTGATATATGCAGGGTGCATATATCTTTTCAAGTTCGTGTTTTCATTTTCTTCAGATAAATACCCAAAAATGGAATTGCTAGATCATGTGGTAATTTTATTTTGAGTTTTTTTGAGGAACCTCCATGTGGTTTTCCATAGTGGCTGCACCCGTTTACATGCCCACCAGCAGTGCACAGGGTTTCCTTTTCTCCATATCATCACCAACACTTGTTTCTTGTCTTTATAGCCTTTCTAACAGATGTGATATCTCATTGTGGTTTTGATTTGCATTTCTCTAATATTAGTGACATTGAACATCGTTTCTTGTGTGTTTTGGCCATCTGTATGTCTTTAGAAAAAAAATGTCTATTCAAATTTTCTGCCATTTTTTAATTAGACATTTTTTGCTATTGAGTTGTATGAATTCTTTACATATTTTGGATGTTATTGACCCCTTATCAGATATATGATTTGCGATTATTTTTTCTCATTCAGTAAGTTGCGCTTCCATTTTGTTGATGGTTTTCTTTGCTGTACAGAAGCTTTTTAGTTCTGTGTATTCCCAATTGTTTATTTTTGCTTTTATCACCTTTATAATTATAAACTTACAACATACTCTGAGGTAAATTGAACAGATGCCCATTTTATAGATGAAAAAAAAGCAAGTCAGTAAAGACAAATGCCAAAATACACTAGTGATGGGCGTGTGAGCATTAAGACCTGTCTTTGGCAGTGTTTAGCCTTCCAGTGGAGAATCATCCTAGATGATCTTTAGCAACGCAAGATGGCATCCATGGCAGATGAATTTATTGCAGGCTTGATACTGCCAGTACTTATTCCAAGGGCTTTTTCGAGTCTCTGCATATTTCTCAGTGTATTTTAGTGTGACGCCTTTCAGAGTCAGACTGTAAATATGAAGCCACAAAGCTTGGATTATTTTTTGGTAGATAGAAGTCAGTATATAATACCCACATTGAAGATTTTTAAGACCTCATAAGCAGACCTTGCAAAAAATAAAAATGTTAGAGAAAAAGACAGGATGGGGTAATAAGTAAATGATCGGAGAAAAGTACACGTATGTTAGTACTGATAGACTGACCTTAATCCAGTCCTCATTACTTCTGTTATCCCCTTGTGATTTTTATTTTTGGCATGTAACCTTCTTGGCTTTGGCTTACAGTATTATGTCCTGTGTGTTGGCAGAGTGCCAATTGTGCATCCACAGATACTGTTGCTATAAATGAGGAGGAGCTTGACCCTAAGACTGGTGTGATCAACTGCAAAGCCTGGCTAGGATATCTCTACTTCTTTCACTACACCTTTACTGGACTAAGCAGAAGAAAACAGTCACCATACTCTGAATGAGTTCAGTCCAAATGGGTTTATATTCTGCTCACATTTCCCCATTGTCTTCATTAAATTCTTCATTTTTGCCATCAAGAAATGGGGCTACAAGATGTCAGTAAAGGTCTCTTTCAGATTTTGCATTTTATATTTTTATAAGTACAGATTTGACTACTAAATTTATTTTTGTGCTAAATAGTAAAAATACTAATGCAGTTGGTACATGTAAAATATACACTAATAATTTTAAGGCTCATATATTTTAGATTTTATGAGTGAAGAGGGTTTCTTCTTTGAATTTGCAGTAGATTGTGAAAAAAATTTAATAGTCCAAAAGAATAGTTTCTGTTGAAACACTTGACCAAAGGACATCTTTAAAATTACAATGGATGCTAGTTCTTATCTGGTAGAAGTTCATAAAATGCCATCGATTTTTATGTGCTGATAGTGCCCTGGAAGAAACAGTGACTCAGACTCTTCTGGGTTTACAGACTAGTCTAGAGAGGGTTAGTGACTTGTCAGAGGTAACAAAGTCAGTAAGTGGCAGATCGATAGCTAGAACCTGTCTCCTGATTCACATTCTAGTTCATAGGCACCCTCCATGTGTTACATTATTGGATAGTTACCATAACCAAAGAAGCCAAGTATTGTTATTATCTCCATTTTACAGATAGAAATGGAAGTAAATGATTAAGTAAGTAAATGTAATGTAAGTAAATGTAATCAAAATGATTAAGTAAATTATTCAAAGTGATAGGAGTGGGGTATAAAACAGGGCCCTTTTTCACTTCAAAATACATTCACTTATTTAAGACATTTATTGAGTGTCTCCTATAGTCTCAGGGAAAAAAATAGGAAATTAAAACTAAAACAGTTCTCTGGAGATTTCCAGTAACACCTCAACTGTATATAACTTAGAAACAAACACATAGGCATGTATAAATAAAGTATTACATTATTTTTTTTCTTCTTGACAAATTAATTTCTTAAATAGATATTAAATCGATTCACCCAGAAATTTCCTCAGTTCTGCATTTTGCTGGAGTAGCATTCAAACATTTATGAGCAACTCCCACTTCTGTCATTAACATGCTAGCAAGATACTTCAGCTCTCTGAACTTCAGTTGCCTCACCAGTAAAACAGGCTATTGGGTTAGGTATGTGGATTTCTAACTGTGATGTACAGAGATTTAGCATTCCTGGAAGATTCTTCATGATCCAATGTGAAGTAAAAGGGTGGCCCAGTAATTTGGGATTTTGGTCTACCTCTATAGTTTTGAGCACATTATCTACTTTATATAGTAAAATTCAATGTAATAGGTTATTGACAAAATTTGTTACAAAAATTTTGGAAGCCACGTGAATTTACTCTTAGGACCATCTTGGTCATATATGACTTTTCAGTACCATCCTTCAAGCCATCCGTTATATTTGCCATACTGAATATTTGTAATCCTTTGAACCAGAGACATATTTCTTGAGCAGTCCCTGTGGTCTTTAGAATATACCACTCTTTGTTTTTCTATACGAAAGTACCTCCTTTGTTAGGACAATATGAATTTTCCCCCCAGCTTTATTGAATATTAATTGGAAAATTGAAATTGTATCTATTAAAGATATATAACTTGTATGTATGATGTATGTGTACATTGTGAAATTATCGTCACAATCAAGCTAATTAATGTATTCATCACTTTGCGGGGTTAAATTTTTCTTTCCATTTTTTTTCCTGTGGTGAGAATGCTTTTAAGATCTACACTCTTAGCAAATTTCAAGTATACAACACAGTATTGTTAACTATCATCACCATGATGTACATTACATCCCTAGGACTTATTCCTCTTGCATAATTGAACTTTGTGCCTTTTTACCAATATCTTCCCACTTCCCTTCCATCTTGCCCCAGGTAATACCATCACTCTACTCTCTGCCTCAGTGAATCTGACTAGTTTAGATTTCATATAAGGCTTTTTTAAAAATGGCATACCCACAATCTGCTTTAGATTATAGAATATTAGTGGAAAGAAAAATTCTTTGGAATTAACTTAGACCTGATGTTGAATCATGCTTCCACACTTTATTAACTATGAATGTCTGCACAAGTCACCTGAACTCTCAGAGCTGCAGTCGAGAAAGTACAAATAATTATGTGTGATTATAAGAAATAAAATAATGTATTTGAATAACTCAGTATAATTCCTTACCCATAACGGACCAATAGGATATTTTAACACTGTTTTTCTCAAAAGTAAACCGTAAAGTAATTATCAAAGAAAATATTTCTTGATAGAAAAGGCAAAATACCATATCCAATGAAGTATCAAAGATCATTTGTTGGTATTTTCTTCATAAACTAGAAAAGCACATGTGGCACAAACTATTGGGAGATGATTTTCCATGTGTCTCTTGTGTTTCTTAACATCTCCTGAGTATTGTCATTAACTGCCTTTTTGTTCTAGGCTGTCTATTCAAGGATTTTGTACAGTACATAGTCCTTGAAGATATAGATAGTGTCTACCTCCAAAGCAAAGGGGAGGTTTGTTTACTCTGCATTGTAACAAAGAGTAACGTTTCCTTTCAGAGCAAAGTTTGGGCAGGCTTATTTGCAGCTCATTATAAAAGATATGCATTCCCTAAGCTTGAGGTTCTTCAGCTGTGATTCAAATCCACTCCATGCACTGCTCTACTTGGGACTCTCTGTTTTGCTTCACGGGACTTGGAGGGAAAGGAAAACTGCAAACTTGACACTCATGCTGATTGCTGTGCCATGTAATGAAGTCCTGTGTCTCTGATCCAGGGGTCTCATGTCTTCTGCCAGCATCCATAAATCTACAATAGGCTAAATTGTTAGCTTTTAAGTAAGGTAAAATCTTAGACCTTTTACTGTTCTTGGGACCCCTGGTATAATTTTGATTATGTTCTTAAAAATGAGTTAGAGAAAACAACCTAAATATCCATCAACTGATGAATGGTTAAATAAAATGTGACCTATCCATATAATGGACTATTATTCAGCCATAAAAAATGAAGCAGTGTTATATACTACCACATGGATGAACCATGAAAACTTTGTTGTTGAAAGAAAAGACACATTTTTTTTTATAACTCTGTTTATACGAAATGCCCAGAATAAACAAATCCATAGAGCCAGAAAGTAGATTAGTGGTTGTTAATAGATTATATGAGGTGGGGAGGGGGGATTGGGTCTGATGGCTAATAGGTACTGGGTTTCTCTTTGGGGTGATGGAAATATTCTGGAATTAGAGGATGGTGATGGTTGTACAACATAATGAGTAGTTAAAAACCACTGAATTGTCTACTTTGAAATAGTGAATTTTATATTATGTATTCTTTTTCTAAAATTAATTTAAATTTTCTTTTTTAAAAACTATTATTTATTTGGCCACACTGGGTCTTAGTTGCACAGGATCTCTTAGTTGTGGCATGTGGGATCTAGTTCCCTGACCAGGGATTGAAACTGGGCCCCCTGCATTGGGAGCATGGATTCTTAGCCACTGGACCACCAGGGAAGTCCCTATATTATGTATTCTTTATTTCGATAACAAAAATGTTGGAAAAGGGATAAGGGAAAGAGAGAGGAAGAGGAAGAGAAAATGCTTTCCTGTTGCTGAAAGACCATGGCTTGGGGCTAGCAGACATGGATTTGAATCCCAGATCTCCTTTTTACCATTAGCACCAACTTCATCACCTCTCTGCCTCATTCTCCATATTTTATAAATGTTAAATATATTACCCACTCACAGGCCCATTGTGGAGAACAAACAACATGTGAGAATGCCTTAATGGCCGACCCAGAGTTGATGTTCACTAATTGGTAAATATAAATATGGCAATGGCAACAATTTCTTCAGAAAAGAAATAAAAAGAAAAACCAAGCTAACCCTCTGTGATGTGCCACTGTATGCTTACAAGTACAAAGCTAGGGCTACAGTGAGTCCACTATGGTTATTGTAGAAATATTTCTCCTACCAACACTTAAACAATCTTTTTAAAAATTATTTGTTTCTACAAGTAATTGGAAGTATCCTTCCTCTTGCACAGTTCTATAGTAAGAATAATACATTGTCAACAGAATTTACATGCAAATAATTTCTTAGTGTACTTTAGTGGAGAGATGTTGGATAATTAAATCATACTGAGAATATACTTCTAATAGCTTCTCTGGCTGTGGACCATGCTCATTTGTGTTTTTTTTTTTTTACAATGTATAAAATATTCATTTTATTTTTATTTTTTAAACATCTTTATTGGAGTATAACTGCTTTACAATGGTGTGTTAGTTTCTGCTTTATAACAGAGTGAATCAGCTATACATATACATATATCCCCATATCTCTTTCCTCTTGCATCTCCCTTCCTCCCGCCCTCCCTATACCACCCCTCTAGGTGGTCACAAAGCACCGAGCTGATCTCCCTGTGCTATGCAGCTGCTTCCCAGTAGCTATTGGTTTTACATTTGGTAGTGTATATATGTCCATGCCACTCTCTCACTTTGTCCCAGCTTACCCTTCCCCCTCCCCATGTCCTGTCCTCAAGTCCATTCTCTAGTAGGTCTGCGTCTTTATTCCTGTCCTGTGGTATATTGTTTTGTTGTCAAGGTGACAATATAAGAAAGCCTCGTTTTATAAAAACAGTTTTCATTGCTTCCTTAGAATAATGACTTTTTTTCACTGATAAGACTAAGATTCTTTGATAGAATGTATTTCATGAAGGTTAAGCATTACTGGAAGGAAAGGATAGCAAAAAGTAGTTAGTGTTAGATGGTGGGACATTTTAATAAAGAATACCTGAAGTCATTAAGATACTGACACTGCATACATTCTCATCATTGTATGAAGCTAAGCCAACTTAACCCACCTTCATTCTGAATGAAGCACATTTTTTACACAGTTGTGGAAATCCTAAATGGGCCTTAGCCAATCAGTGCTTTTAAAATATTTAGACATTATTTGAGAGTATCATAAATGGTAGTTATTCTTCATGGCATTTGGAATGAGGCCATCAGAATCCACTCCTTTGTTTCCTTGTAACACCATAGAGAAGAGCAAGAAAGTGGTGAGTAAGAAAAAGATAAGAATGTGATGTGCCTGGTTAGCAAAGGTTGAGATAAAGAGCATCAACGGACTTTAAAAGATGCAGAGGGCAAGAAAGATCAACATGTGAATCAGAAGTTGTGGGGAAAAAAATCAAAAATTTTAGAAGGTGAGGAATATATTTCTGTTTTTTCTCTGGCTATTCTCATTCAAATCCCCTTTCTATTTTCAAGACCCCCTTTCTATTCATCTTCTGTCCTTTACCTATTCCATTTTCTCTCCTCTCAGTGCCTCCCAAGTTACCCTATGCTGTCCTTGTTTCTCTACATATCATTTCTCACCATATAGTCTCTTCTTTCTGTTTCACAGTTATTGCTTCAAGCCAATTTCCCAGATTGGATCCAGGGGCCCAACATCTCGCTTGGGAGTGTCCAGGCAGGGGCCCAAGCTGGACGCAGTCAGGAGAGAGGGGCGTGGGCAGGGACTCCATCCATACCTTCTTCAGCTCAGTGCTGCTTGAATGCAAGCAGCCCTTGGGGCTGTAGGAAAGGTCCTTGGAGAGAGTTGTTCTGTGTCAGTTATAAATGCTGTCTAGGCCTTGGCATATCAGTCCCTTGTGCAGTGAATGCAGACCCTGACGCAGTTCCAGATATACTGAGTTGAATGAATGCAGTGTCAAAAGAAGAAGCAGCTGCTTGGGAAAAGCCTTTGTGCCTTGGTGCATGTGTTCCAACTACATGTAAAGACTTACTTTCTTAGCTGATGTGCCAAAGTCCTTTCACCCAGCGCACATTGTAAAAGTCTGAGAGGCAAGACTTTTTTTTAAGGTACTACTCAAAATTTTAGTAGGTTTATATTTATTTTTAATAATTGTTTTCTATATTGCAAGTGAAAATGCTTTTGCAGTTAGGGTAGAATATTTGTTTGTGAGGGCTATTGTAACAAAGTACCACAGATGTGGTGGCTACAACAGAGAAAATTTACTTTCTCACAGTTCTGGAGGCTAGAATCCAGCATCAAGGTGTCAGCAGGATTGGTTCCTAGTGAGTCACAAGGGAATGATCTGTTTCTCCTTGGCTTATAGATAGCTTTCTCCCTGTGTCTTCACATTGTTACCCTCTGTACATGTCTGGGTCCAAATTTCCGTTTCTTATAAGGCAAAGAGTCATTTGATTAGGGCCCGCCCTAATGATCACATTAGTTCACATTCTGAGGTACTAGGAGTTAGGATTTCAACATAGGAATTTCTGTGGGGGAAATAATTCAGCCCATAACAGGTAGTGATATCAAATTTCATTTTAAATACATTTAAATAAAATTTTATTCAGAATTATTAAGTAAGAATTAAGTAAACATAAAGCACATTTATCCCTGTCAAAAAAACACTAAATAAGGAATAGTTCCTCTCTCTAATATTTCAAAAATCAGAAATGCAGGGGAACACAAGTAATGAAAATTTTGGACATACTGATCTAGTGAAATGTAGTATTTAAAGTTGACTCAATGCCTGAAATAGTGCCTGGCCCACAGTGGGCAATCAATAAATGTTTGTTGAATAAAGAAATCTGTTGGGGTGAGATGGGGAGAAACTAGTGAGGATAATGCTGAAATTAGGAAAAAGTGTTCTGAAATAGAAAAAAGTTGACTTCATTCAAAGACCTTCAATTCATGCTCAAAGAGGAGTCATATCATGTATTCATAAGATGTGAATCCTCTTCACTGAGCTAGATATTAGGAATAAAGAGGTACAGTTTTTAAAAAATTAAAAAGTTGTGTTTCCTGTCTTTGAAAGCTTTCCAATCTAGTGGAAGAGAAATAGGCTCTGATAGAAGTTAATGTAGTCTACTTAGAAGGGACAAGCATGGAGATCACTCTTTAAAATATTTATCCCATTAAAATGCAAGACCCCTACCTTCTAGAAGCAGACATTTTATGTTGTTATAGTCCGTGTTAAACATAGCATTGATAGTGAGTGACACCAGAGGGCATTTATTCCCAGAATCTCAGCCTTGCTTTATCTCTTTTGGTGAATGCCTTCTTCCTGATATAACTAGAGATGCCTCCTCATCACTGTATTTTTGTCCCTAGAATTAAATGACTTTAACAGGGCTGCAGGATGCAAGAAAAGTAATACAGAAATCAATGTATGTTTATATATTTGCAATTGACATTTAAATTACAAAAATGGTACCATTAACAATAGTAATAAACATGTGAAAATAGTCAAATACTCATTAGTAAGTAAATGCTAGTTAAGACCGCAAGAATGTATTGTTACTGACTAGAATGGATTAAAAAATAGCAGCCACCAAACAAGAACAGAAATAAAGCTGAAAATATCAAGTGCTGGTGATGATGCTGACCAACTTGAACTCATACACTGCTGGTGGGAATTCAAAATGGTATAGTCACTTTGGAAAACAATTTGAGGACTTTGTTTAAAGTCATACTTATCTAATTGTCCATTGCTGGATGAATGGATAAAGAAGCTATGGTACATTTCACAATACAATATTACTCAGCCACATACACACAAAAGAAATTCTGCCATTTGCCACAACGTGGATGGATCAGGAGGATACTAAGCTAAGTGAGATGTCAGAGAAAAGCAAATACCATGTGATCTCACTTATACGTGGAACCTAAAAAACAAAACAAAACAAAGACAGACTCATAGATGCAGAAAGAAAGCGAGTGGTTGCAGTTGGTGGAGGGGAAAGTGGATGAAGGGGACTGAAGTACAGAGCTCCAGTTATGAAATAAATAAGCCAGGGGGATGTAATGTACAGCATAAGGGATGTGGTCAGTAATATTGTGGTGACATTGTATGGGGACAGATGTTTGCTAGACTTACCGTAGTGATCATTTCATAATGTATGCAAATGTAAAATCACTATGTAGTGTACAGATGGCCAATAGGCATATGAAAAGATGCTCAACAATGCTGATTATTAGAGAAATGCAAATCAGAACTGCAGTGAGGTACCACCTCACACCAGTCAGAATAGCCATCATTAAAAAGTCTACGAATAATAAATGCTGAGGGAGTGTGGAGAAAAGGGAGCCCTCCTGCAGTGTTGGTGAGAATGTAAGTTGGTGCAGCCACTATGGAAAACAGTATGGAAGTTACTCAGAAAACTAAAAATAGTTACCATATGATTAGCAATCCCACCCTTGGGCATATGTAGGGAAAAAACTTTAATTCAAAAAGGTTTATTCACTCCAATGTTTAGAAGCACTAGTTACGATAGCCAAGACATGGAAGCAACCTAGGTGTCCGTCGACAGATAAATGGATAAAGAAGATGTGGTATATATATACAATGGAATGCTACTCAGCCATAAAAGAGAATGAAATAATGCCATTTGCAGTGACATGGATGGACCTAGAGATTATCATAGTAAGTGCAGTAAGTCAGAAAGAGAAAGGCAAATATATAATATCACTTATATGTGGAATCTAAAATATGATACAAACAAACTTATTTACAAAACAGAAACAGACTTACATAGAAAACAAACTTACGGTTACCAAAGGGGAGGGGGTGTGGGAGGGATTAAATTAGGAGTTTGGAATTAGCAGATACAAACTACTATATATAAAGTAGATAAACAACAAGGTCCTACTGTACAGCACAGGGAGCTATATTCAATACCCTGTAATGAATCGTAATGGAAAAGAATATGAAAAAGAATATGCATATATATGTGTAACTGAATCACTTTTCTGTACCCTAGAAAGTAACACAACATTGTAAATCAACTATGCTTCAATTAAAAAAAAACGAAAATTGTTATCTTCAAGGTGCAGACTTGGAAAAACCCCAAATCTTGATTCTCAGTAAAGTAGAAATATGTTAAAAAATCACTATGTAGTACACCTGAAACTAGCTTAGTATTGATGCCAACTATATATCCATTAAAAAATTGATAACAGCAAAAAAAATTAAGTGAAGCATACACGTAACATACTACTGAGCAATTCCATTCCTAATTGTTTAACCAAGTGAAATGAAAACATATGTTCCCATGAAAACCTGCATGCAAATGTTTCTAGAGCTTTATTCATAATTACCAGAAACTGGATAAAACCCAAATGTCTGTCAACTGGTGAAAGTATAAAGATAAAATTTGTAGAATATCATTCAGTGCAGTGCTACTGAGTGATCAGTCAGTCAACCAATAAGGACAGTACTACTGGTGTACACAATAACAAGGATGAGTTTCAGATGAATTGTGTTAATGGAAAGAAGGTGGACTCTAAACATGGCTCTACTGTATGACTCTCTTCATATGACCTTCTTGTAAGGGCAAAACTGTATGGAAAACAAATTTGTGTTTGCAGAGGTTAGAGATGAGAGGAAGGGTTGATTACAACTATGCATAAGGAATTTTTTGAAATGATGGACTGTTTTATACCTAGATTGTTTATGGAACTGTATAAGTTTGTCAAAATTCATAGAACTTTAGAGTGAATTTTACCATGTGTAAATTATACCTAAAATAACCTGACTTAAAACAGTTAAAGAACTAAAATTATCTGGCAAATTAGATAAAAAGGAAAAAAAAAAGAGCATGTCACATGTCAAAGGACATAAACAAGCATTTCACAAAAGAATAATTAAAAGAGCAAATAAAAATTGTTCACCTTCATTAGTAACTGGATAAGCTTAAAAATTAAAAGAATATCTGATTTATCTTACCATAATATCTGGTTCATCTTCTGCAAAATACATATTTTCATACTTCTGTAAAGAGCATGAAATTGTTAAAGTGCTTAAATGGGGCAATACAGCAATATGCGTCATAATTCTAAATTATATAGATATTTGGACCCAGCAGAATCACTGAAGAAAAAAGTAGGTATAAATTTTAAAGAATCTATTAATAAAGATATGTATTCTAATAGGAAAAATTGGAAAAACTTTGAAAGTTCTAAAATAAGGGCTGGGCATAATTAATTGAATGTATTTATAAAGTGGGATAAAATATGGACATCAAAATGAGAGTGTGTTTGTATATATAATATATATATTATATGTATATAGTTGTTACTTGTTGATGTGGAATATCAGGACACATTGCAAGTAAAATTTCAAAAAACAATAATGCATAAAATATCATTTTAAGGCACATATTTGTAATTATCCTTTTTTATACCACTATCTATAGTTTCTCATACATTTGCAATATATACCATGAAAAGATATTCTAATGGTACATATTGTGTTGTTGTCTCAATTTTGATTTGCAATATATTTTTGAATAATTTCCTGCATTGTTGTATCCTATTTGTAGGATATAAAATTGGATCCTGGTGTATAATCATAACCGTTAAATTAAGTAAATAAGAATATGGCCGGAAAGAAACTAGAAGGAAGTTCTCCAATTACTTATCTCCAGGTGATAAAGAAAATATTGGTCACCTGTCTCATTGTTGACATGTAATATGTGAACACACACGCACACACACACTAACAAACTATGGGAGAAGAAAAAAATAACATGATGATTAGATTTTCACTGAAGTTTTATTTTAGTGTATATGTTGAGCATGTTTACTGCAGTTCACTAGATTCCAGAACCAAGTCCTTAGAGTATTTAGTATTTGTGACCTCAGACAAGCTACATCTCGTCCTCATTATTCACACATTCCATATTTGCGTATTTACCCACATGCTCCCAGCTGAGGTTGAACAAGGAAATGCTCTACCTTCTTGTTTCAGCTTTCATACTGTAGTAAGTGTCTTTTTCATGGTCTATTTAGTGCCACCTTTTTTGTATTTTTGTGCTTTTTGTTGATAATTTTGCTGTTTAAAATGCCCCGAAAGCATGGTACTGTAGCATTGTCTACAGTTAGTAAGGACAAGAAAGCTGTGATACACCTTACAAAGAAAATACTTGTGTTAGATAAGCTTCACTTAAGCATGAGTTCTAATGCTGTTGGCCATAATAAGGTCAGTGTTAATGAATCAACAATATATATTAAATAAGGTGTCTTTAAACAGAAACACATAAAATAAGGATATTTACTGATTGGTCTACAGAAACATTGTTATCAGAGGCTCACAGGAACAATTCTCCTAGGGGCAATGGTTCAGTTTGCTAATTCAGTGTTCACACAGATGTTAAAGGACATAACTACTGCAGATAACATGAATTGACTACATTTTACTTCAAAGTGTCAATTTTTTGATAATAAAAATTCCCTGATAATAATAAAAATGTGCCTGTGGGAACTAGATGTAATAGCATATTGGAAGCACAAGATTTAATTAATAAATTATACCTCCAGTGAGAAGGAAGAAAAACGTGATGCTGGTGAGTAGGGGTAGTGGCAGGGGTAAGAAAGAAAAGGCAGAAGTACTCTTTTTTGAAGAGGTAGGGAGGGAGGAAAGGGAATCACATGTGACCTGGGTAACTCATTCGAATTAGCTAATTACCTCATTAGTTCAGTGGTTAAGGAAACGGCTAATTGTTTTTTTAGTGTTGTAGGTGTGAAAAAATCAGACTTGTGCACTTAATCAATTTTAAGTATATGCTTAAGACACCCAGTCTTAAATACATGGCACTGCGCTACTCTGGCAAAGGTGGAAATGGCAGTTTGTCCTTAAGAAAAAAATTAATTCTGTAATACATAGAGGAGCTTTCAAACATCATCATCTTGTAGAACCAGTTAATCTTGAGGACGAATCTTTATGATATGTAATAGATTTTGTAATTTATGCTACCACATCAGAATCTGGAAATCTGAACATTTATTCAAGCTCTCTAAGTTGTTTTTAAGGATCAAAGTTTTAAAACCATGGAAAGTGTAAATATAGACACAGAATGTGTAATTCAATTATCTTAATGTAGGAAGTGTGATATGACAAGATTTCAACATGTTTTGAATGAGTGAAGTGTTATGATAGGAGTATGATCAAAGGGGACCTGGATTTCCTAGGAAAGAAAAATGGTCAAGTGGTTCAGAAATCAAAGAAGCTAAAGGAACAGTGAGGAAGAGGAGGAGGTGACACCTGAGTTGACACTTGATGGATGAGGACCAGTTAGCTTGATGGAGAAATGTCAAGAGACTTCCTGGGAGATGGAACAGCTTTTGCAGAAATATAGAAAGAAAAAAACTTGTCATGTTGGTAGTAATGAAGCATTGTCCAACTGGAACATAAGGTGGGAATTGGTGATTTTTGAAAGATGATCCTACAGAGAGGCAGAGATGAGACCATAAAAGGTGTTAAGGAGTTACGGGTTTAAGAATTCAACAAAAAATGAATTAAGGGATTGTCTTAATTTAATCAATACTCAATACATACTGAGTGCTTAGAATGTGTTCAATATTGTGCTAAATCATAGCACAAATGATTTAGCACAATATTGTGCAAGTTGTCACCTCGTCCTTGTGGAAAGATGCTGTTGTTAAAGGAATGAATAAAATACAGATATATGTATAGTGCTATGAATGAAAGGAGGGTTTAATGATAGAAAATATAAAGAGCCATGCCAGACCAAAAGTTTGCCAACCCAAAGGCCTATGAAATGGCAAGGTCAAGGTTTGGTATTGTTCTAGACCTAGAATGGAGGACACCAAGCATAGAGCGGGGAGGAGGGGTAACCAACAATGTCCAGGAGATGGAAGAAAATAGATCATGCAGTTCTTTGTTGTTCTAGGATATATTCTGGCCAAGTCTCTTTGTGCAACACTATAAAAGCACTTTATAAAATCAGAAAAGCATTTATATTAGCAAAAGTACCCTAGGGAATCATTTGTTCCCTTTCTACGTGGTGTCAGTGTTGTTGGGAAAGATACTCTTGAGAGATGTCAAGTCTTAGTCTTCCATATGGGAAAAACACTTCATGAAAATAAATTGCTATTCGTTGTAAGTCACCTCATCGTCCGTTATCTCTTCATATCTCTGAAGTGCAGTATGTAACTTGTCTTTCAGGGATTGCTATGGTAAATACATGTTTTTCATTGAATACAAGAGTAAAATGATGCTTCTAGCAACTGTTAACGTTATTGGGTTGGGGGAACATTGTTTTATCTTTTTTTTTTGAACTTTGGTCTTACAGAGCCAGCTGCCCCCAGACTTGATTTTTCCTTTTCTCACCTGTATGCACTAACTTTTGGAGCAAGTTCCTTTCTCTCTGTATTTGAAATGAAAAGTTGGTGATATCTTTTCAACTCAAATTAATAGTGTTGAAGAGTAATCAGGATGAAGGTTACATGAAATTTCACTGGAAAAAAATTACTAAGTCTAGAGAGAAAAATTTTGTTCTGTTTTCAGTAATAAGCACATTCTAGCCAAAAAAACAGAAGTGGGAATTTCTGCAAGAGACACTTCATCTGCACTCACAGAGATCTTTGAAAGGGCCCTACACTTGACTCCAGCCCCTCCCAGTCACAGTCCAAAGGCAGTCCTGCAGGCCCAGGGATCCAGCAGGAGGTACTCCTGTCTGCATATTAGAAAATCCTGAAATGGTCCTGTACTTGTCTTCAACCCCTTCAGCCACAGTCGGTTATCAGGCTAGCCTAACCAGGGTCCTAGCAGGAGACATGCCCATCCATGCCTCTAGAGCCAGGACTGCAGACCTCAGTCCTGGCTCTGGACCCTGAAATAGCCCTGGGACCCAGTTCCAACACTCTCAGACATGATTCAGTGCCAGTCCTGCCACCACAGTGACCTGGCAGTATCCCTCCAAGGAATCTGGAGGAAGCCAAATTTGTCTGCACATCTGGTAATAAGCCAGCTGTCTGAGGACTGAACTGTGGACCCTGAAGTAGACCCTTGACCCAGTGCTACCCCTTTGAGTGGACTCAAAGACAAGTCAGTTGAAATTTGCCAGTTAGAGGAACAAAAGGTAAAGAATGAAGAAGAGTGAAGAAAGCCTATGTGAATTATGGGACGATATTAAGCAAACGAATACTTGCATCATGGAAATCCCAGAAGGAGGACACAGAAAGGGGCAGAAAGCTTATTTGAAGAAATAATATCTAAAAACTTACCAAATCTTGGTAAAGATGTGGATATACAGGTACAGGAAGCTCAACGGGCCCCAAGCAAGATCAACCCAAAGAAAGTACTCCAAGGCACGTTATAATCAAATGTTGAAGAGAATTATGAAAGCAGGAAAAAAAAAAGCCTTATCACATGCAGAAACCTTTCAGGCCAAGAGGGAGTGGAATGATGAAAAGAGAGCAATGCAATAATAATAGGGGACTTCAATGCCCAGTGTCTCACTTCCAACATTGGAAAGGTTATCCAGACAAAAAAATCAATACGGAAACAGTGGATGTACACAACTGTTGACCAGAAAAGACCTAACAGACATAAAGAACGTTCCATCCAACAATATAGAGTACATAGTCTTCTCAAGTGCATATGTAACATTCTCCAGGATAGATCATATGTTGGCCCACAAAGCAAGCCTGAACAAATTTAAGAAAATTAAAGTCATATCAGGTATTTATGCCAAACACAATGGCCTGAAACTAGAAATCAATAATAGGAGCAATACTGAAAATTTCACAAACGTGGATGCAGCAAAAGCACTTCTAAAAAGGAAGTTTATGAGAAATCACAGCAAGATCTGTTTTGACCCACATCCTAGAGAAATGGAAATAAAAATAAACAACTGGGACCTAATGAAACTTCAAAGCTTTTGCACAGCAAAGGAAAACATAAATAAGACGAAAAGACAACCCTCAGAATGGGAGAAAATATTTGCAAATAATGTAACTGACAAAGGATTAATCTCCAAAATTTACAAGTAGCTCATGCAGCTCAATAACAGAAAAAGAAACAACCCAGTCCAAAAATGGGCAGAAGACCTAAATAGACATTTCTCCAAAGAAGATATACAGATTGTCAACAAACACATGAAAAGATGCTCAACATCACTAATCATTAGAGAAATGCAAATCAAAACTACAGTGAGGTATCACCTCACACCAGTCAGAATGGCCATCATCAAAAAATCTACAAACAATAAATGCTGGAGAGGGTGTGGAGAAAAGGGAACCCTCTTGCACTGTCGGTGGGAATGTAAATTGATACAGCCACTATGGAGAACAGTATGGAGGTTCCTTAAAAAACTACAAATAGAACTACCATATGACCCAGCAATCCCACTACTGGGCATATACCCTGAGAAAACTATAATTCAAAAAGAGTCATGTACCCCAATGTTCATTGCAGCTCTAATTACAATAGCCAGGACATGGAAGCAACCTAAGTGTCCATTGACAGATGAATGGATAAAGAAGATGTGGCATGTATATACAATGGAATATTACTCAGCCATAAAAAGAAATGAAATTGAGTTATTTGTAGTGAGGTGGATGGACCTAGAGTGTGTCATACAGAGTGAAGTAAGTCAGAAAGAGAAAGACAAATACCGTATGCTAACCCATATATATGGGATCTTAAAAAAAAAAAATGTTCTGAAGTACCTAGAGGCAGGGCAGGAATAAAGATGCAGCCGTAGAGAATGTACTTGAGGACACGAGGAGGGGGAAGGGTAAGCTGGGACAAAGTGAGAGAGTGGCATAGACATATATACACTACCAAATGTAAAATAGCTAGCTAGTGGGAAGCAGCTGCATAACACAGGGAGATCAGCTCGGTGCTTTGTGACCACCTAGAAGGGTGGGTTAGGGAAGAGCTATGGGGATATATGTATATGTATAGCTGATTCACTTTGTTTTAAAGCAGAAACTAACACAACATTGTAAAGCAATTATATTCCAATAAAGATGTTTAAAAAATTTTTAAAAAGGAAGTTTATAGAGATAAATGACTATATTAAGAAAAACTAGAGACCTAACATAAGCAACCTAACTTTGTACCTCATGGAATTAGAAAAAGAAGAACAAACTAAGCCCAGAGTCAGCAGCAGGAAGGAAAGAATAAAGATTAGAACAGAAATAAATAGTGACTAGAAAGACAATTAAAAAGTACCAGTTAGTTTTTTAAAAAGATAAAATTGGCAAAAAAAAAAAAAAGATAAAATTGACAAACTTTAGCTAGACTAATAAAAAGAGAGAGATGACTCAAACAAAATAATAAATGAAAGAGACATTGCAACCGACACCACAGAAATACAAAGGATCATAACATTCTACTCTGAACAGTTATACAGCAACAAATTGGATAACCTCAAAGCAATGGACAAAGTCCAAGAAATAGACAACTGACCAAGAATGAATCATGAAGAAATGGAAAATCTGAACAGACCAAAAATGACTGAGGAGATTAAAGCAGTAATTAAACACCTCTCAACAAAGGAAAGCTCAGAGTCAGATAGTTTCTCTTGGGAATTCTACCAATCATTTAAAGAATCAATGCCAATCCTTCTCAAATTTGTCCAAAAAAACTGAAAAGGAGAAACACTCCCAAACTCATTTTACATGACCAGCATTACTGTTCCAAAGCCAGATAAGGACACTGCAATAACACAAAATTACAGGCCAATACCTTTGATAAATATAGAAGTAAAAATTCCCAAGAATGTACTAGCAAGCCAAATTCAGCTGCACATTAGAAGGACCATAGACCATGATCAAGTGGGAGTTACTCCTGAGATGCAAGGGTGGTTCAGTGTAAACAAATTAATAAATGTGATACACCACAGTAACATAATAAATGATAAAAATAATGATCCTCTTAATAAGTGATGAGAAAGCATTTGACAGAATTCAACCTCGTTTCATGATAACAACTCTCAACAAATTGGGTATAGAAGGAAGAAACCTCATCCTAGTAAAGACCATGTAGAACAGACTCACAGCCAATAACATATTCAATGGTAAAAGGTTGAAAGCACTTCTTCTAAGATCAGAAACAAGACAAGGGCATCTGCTCTCACCAATTCTGTTCAACATAACTATTGGAAGTCCTAGCTAGAGATATTTGCCAAGTAAAAAAAAAGGCATACAAATTGGAAAGGAAGAATTAAAATTGTATCTATTTGCAAATAACATGATTTTATATGTAGAAAGCTCTAAAAACTCCATGAAAAAACCATTATAATTAATAAACTCATTAACGTTGCAGGATACAAAGTCAACATACAAAGTCTGTTGCATGTCTATACACTAACAACAAATTATTTGAAAGAGAAATAAAGAAAATAATTCCATTTACAACAGCATAAAAAAGAATAAAATACTGAGGAATAAATTTAGCCAAGGAGGTGAAAGATCTTCACATTGAAAGAATTTGGAGAAGACTCAAACAAATGGAAAGATACCCTATGTACATGAATTGGAAAAATTAATATTGTTAAAATGGCTGTAGTAAACCAAAACCATCTGCAGAGCCAATGCACTGAATCAAAATTCCAATGGCATTTTTTAGGGAAATAGAAAAAAAAACAACCCAGGACCTCCCTGGCAGTTCAGTGGTTAAGACTCCACACTTCCACTGCAGGGTCGTGAGTTCGATCCCTGGTTGGGAATCCTGCATGCTGTGTGGAGCGGACAAAAATAAATAAATAAAAAAAAAGAAAGAAACCCTAAAATTTGTTGGAACAGTAAATGACTTTGAACAGCCAAAACAACTTTGAAAGAAGAGCAAAGCTGTAGGAATCACATTTCCTGATTGTAAACTATAACATAAAGCTATAATATTCAAAACAGTATGGTAGGGCTTCCCTGGTGGCACAGTGGTTGAGAGTCCACCTGCCGATGCAGGGGACATGGGTTCGTGCCCCAGTCTGGGAGGATCCCACATGCCGCAGAGCGGCTAGGCCTGTGGGCCATGGCCACTAGGCCTGCGCGTCTGGAGCCTGTGCTTCACAACGGGAGAGGCCACAGCAGTGAGAGGCCTGCATACTGCAAAAAAACCCAAAAAAAACCAGTATGGTAATGGCATAAGAATAGAAATATGGACCAAGAGAACAGAATCAAAAGCCCAGCAATAAACCCATTCGTATATGGTCAACAAATCTGTGACTTTCAAGTAAGCTATGTACAGAAGAGCATCTACATTCACACTGCTATATGAGGCAGTTTGGGTGATATAAGCATGAACTATTTTCTATACTTTGTAAAGTTGACCACCCTTCCTTCCTTCCTTCTTCCCTCCTTCCCTTTCTCTCTCTCTGTCTCTCTCCCTCCCTCTCCCTTTCCCCTCCCTCCCCTTCTCCCTCTCTCCCTCTTTCTTTCCTTCTTTCCAATAGTGGAAGAGATGTATGGTAGATAAAATTAGAAAAATGAAAAAGGACTCAAGAGCTAGGAGCTTTGCAGAAGGGGGTGTTCAGGCTATGTAGTTTGGAAGAATTTCATGATCTGGAAGGTTTTTCTAGTTATTTCTCCTGAGATGAACCTTTAGTAAAAATGAAGAAAAAGCTTTCCAGTAGCCGAGAGCCTATGAGTGTGATGGAGTGGTCAAGATTTGGGGCTTTAGAGGTCTGCTAGGAACCCTAGTTCTACCACTATCTTAGAAAATTTGTGTAGCATCTCTGTGGTTTCTCATTTGAAAATAAAAGTAAAAAATTACAAGTGTATATTGCATAAGTTATGAGAATTCTATTTCCTGATTAATGCTTATTTACCTTGAAAGCTTAGCTTAAACATCATTTATTCAGACAGATCTTTGACCAGTGTGTTTTGTTTTGTGAATATATTTTTATTTTCTCTATAAATAACTCTGTCATGAGATTTCACATGCTAGTGATTATGTATTTATTGTTCCTCTAGTTAGACAGTGAAACTCTATCAAGGAAGGTTCATGCCTATCTTCATATCGGATGCTGGCCCCTAGCACAGGGCCTGGCACTTGAATCATTTGTTGCTGATGGCTATTCTCAGAAACCATTTGGTGGGCATGCCACATTGTCAGAGGGAAGAATAACTCCCTTTCAGGCAATGCTGGCCTGAAGTCCAGGATAAATCAGTCTAAAATATGAATCTATCTGACTTTTCAGTGAAAGAGCAATAAAGCATCATCTTACGGAAATTTATGACACCAAATGGCAGCAAAAGAAAGTCAAGTGAGGGATTGTCCAGGAACTGTGGGGAAAAAAAGATCCTCAACTACTTTTCCAAACAGCCTTAGAGAATTAAAAATAACAAATCAATGTGCAACACTACTGAAATCAAAACTTGTGTCCCCATAAAGATAAATGTATTGCAAATCACACTGTCTATAAGCTGGATTCCGGTCTATGAGAAACATGTCTAATGCCTCAAACTCATAAGAAAAAAAAAAGAAATGTGACGTATATCTTTTTCAGGTATGCTTTATGATGTATGGCAAGGAGGCAGTTGTATCTGTCTAAATATATCAGAGACTAGAGCTTGGTGACATTTTTCTGTTAGAGGCAATTCATTACTACTTTCCTGTAATAGGAAAGCGTTGCACGATTGGCATCAGAAATGCTTTAGGGACTTGAGAGATTGATTGATGGTGCAGTATTACAGCAACTAAGTATGTGCTATGAAAAAGAAAATAAGGTGCATAACTGTCTAATGTCTGAGGGTTATAAATACTATTAAATAAAATATTGAGATGATAGAAAGGTTATGATGAAGAGTAATGAGATGAAATTGAGAGATTAGAGATGCTTCTACCTGGAAACGTATTCCAGCAGCTGTCTTCCTGGGTGTATTAGTTTCCTAGGACTGTGATAACAAAGCACAACAAACTGAGCAGCTTAAAAGAACAGAAATTTATTTTATCACAGTTCTGGAGTCTAGAAGTCCAAAATTAAGCAGTCAACAGGGCCACCCTCTCTAGGGAAAGGCTCCAGAGTAGAATCTGTCCCAGGCCTTTTTCTTAGCCTCTCCTGTCACCAGCATCCTTGGCAATTCTTGCCTTGCAGCTGCATAATGCCAATCTTTGCATCTATCTCGACATGACCTTCTCTCTGTGTGTGTCTTCACATTGTCTTCTTATAAGGACACTAGTCATATTGGATTAAGGGCCCACTATTCTTCAGTATGGCATCATCTTAGCTAATTACATCTGCAGTGACTCTATTTCCAAGGAAGATCACATTCTTAGGTACTGAGGGTTAGGACATCAACATATCTTTGTGGTGGGGGACATAATACAGCCCATAACACTGAGTACTGAAGATACGAGGAAAGGATAATTTAGTCCTTTCTTAGGACCAGCTCAACCTGTTCCATACAATCCTTACAAAAAATCCTGTGGGAATGTACCCGGGAGAAAACTGAGCCAAAGTCAGCCACTTTAAGTGGAAAAACTGGAATTCAAACACTAACTTGATCCTCTTTTTGGCATTTTCACATACTCTCTCCGGCAGAGTGGTGTTTTTCGAATCCCATGGTATAGTGTACATTTTTCCATTTCAGTGTTCTATTTGATACAAGTTAATAAGAAAATGGTCTTTCTTTTTATTAGCCATTTAAAAACTTAGTAATGCAGAAACATGTTTTCATTCTTTTATTTGGAAATGGATTGCAGGTCTTACTGCAAAGTTTGCTGAGGCTCAAGAGATCCATGGCATGGCCCCAGGGTCCATAGCTAGGGCGAGAACTGCAATGTCCACTTTAATCCTGCTTTAAATGGATGAATCTTGAATCTCTTGTAGGTGTTGTTATCTCAAATTACATTAGTTCACCCATTCATTCATGTGTTCATTACACACATATTGAGTTACATCTAGTACAATCCTAGGCACTGGTGGTTAAAAAAACTCAGGAAAAGTACCAGCTGTTTGGAGTATACAGTTTTAGTTGGGGAGTCAAACAATCAACAATAATCAAATGAATGGTATAATGACCCAATGATACCATGATACTATGAAGAATAAGTTGGGTGATGTAATAAAAATGGCTGAACCCCTATAGGTAGAGTGGTTAAGGAAGCCCACTTTAAGGAAGTGACTTTTTTTTTTTTTTTTTTTTGCGGTACGCGGGCCTCTCACTGTTGTGGCCTCTCCCGCTGCGGAGCACAGGCTCCAGATGCGCAGGCTCAGCGGCCGTGGCTCACGGGCCCAGCTGCTCCGCGGCATGTGGGATCCTCCCAGACCAGGGCACGAACCCGCGTCCCCTGCATCGGCAGGTGGACTCTCAACCACTGCACCACCAGGGAAGCCCAAGGAAGTGACATTTTAATGATGTCACTGACATCAGAATGATGGCAAGGAGCCAACCACAAAAGGGAAATGCATTCCAGGAAAAGGAAAACCAAGTGCAAAAGCTTGGAGCTGAATGCAAAAAGAGATGGAAAATGAGTCAAAGATGACACCCATTGTGATCCTTTAGAATACTTGTTTTTGTATTTGTATTTTAGACACTTGACCCTGGTGGCAGTATAAAGGAGAGACTCAATTAAACCAATCTCAATAAAAAGGGAGATCATTTAGGTGCTATTGCAGTTGTTCTTGTGTGGGATATGAGCCCGGACTAGGACAGATTGTTTGGGTTAAGAGAAGTAAACCATCATAGCAAGAAAACAGGCTGGGGGAAATTCAGGGTTTGAAGAGGAGTCATGATTAGTATGGTTAATGTGTGGGTGGACCCAAGGTACAGAAGGCTCCCAATCTCAGATGAATATTGCTTTCATTTTGAGACCTATTGTCTCCTTAAGTTTATGAGCCAAGAATTATGGGGAAATAACATAGGACGTGGGGAAAAAGGAAGTGAGAAGTCTACAAAAAACCCTATAGTGTTGGTTTTACCGACCAAGGAAAATTGGGACATGTCATGGTAGATGGCAGAGGTCAGATGTTTTACCTTTCCTCTCACTGATGATAATTATATGTCACAGTGCATATTATAATTGTGGAAGTGCCAGGCCGAATGACCTAACAGATATTTTCAGTTTGTAATTTCTGTGCTGCAAAATTAAAGTATTAATCAACTAAAAACCTGCTATGCTGGTTAAAGGTTGATTTTGCACCGCATGACCAGGGGTAATAGGGCTGCCTTTTTCTTCTGTTTATTGATGTCCTCTGGACAGTTCCTCAAAGAGGGTCTGTGAGACCTCCGTCCGCTCAGACAACCCATTTTCCATTCCCTTTCTTGTGGTGGTAGTGGGTTTTCACAGGGACATTGCATCTATGTGTGTAGTACAGTGAGATTCTATATAGGAGGACAGTTGAAGGGAAGAGTTTTTGATCAAAATAAACAAAACCTTAGAAAGGGAAACAAAATAGTAATTGCCTCCTCAGAATTCAAAACTATCATGCCTGGAAAACTCATGGCTCATTTTAAATAATATTTTATTTTATTTTAGTCTTTATTGAATTTGTTACAATATTGCTTGTTTTATGTTTTGGTGTTTTGGCTGCAAGGCATGTGGGATCTTAGCTCCCCAGCCAGGGATCGTACCTCCTGCATTGGGGACTTTGCCCCCTGCATTGGAAGGCAAAGTTTTAACCACTGGACTGCCAGGAAAGTCCCTAAATAATATTTTAAAATACAAAGAAAAAAAATATTGATTCTTGAAAATGCCTTATGTAATAGCTAGTCAAATTATTGTAAAATATCATGGTTAGGTATGCATATTTTCCTTATTTTGTATTTATTTTATTATTCTATACTGGAACATAGTATATTATCACCATGCATGTAAAAATGAGATTTTAAAATATTTAATAATGTGAAATATTTCAATGTTTTAGAAAGTATTTTTCTGATGAAATATAGAAGTCAGCTTGTTATAATATCTAAAATTTATCTTGTCACATTCAATAAGTTGTGATTGATATATTAAATCAATTTATTTTCTAAGTCCAGTAATATGCAGTAAGGAAATAAGTTCAGTTAAAAGCAAAGAATTATTTATTCATAAAATCTTCATTTCCTAGATATATGTGATTATTAATATCCAGGTAAGAATAAATCTTAAAGTAACAAATACCATTTATGGGGCACTTTTATATTAAACTCTAAGAAATGTCCCAAGGACTTTACATGCAGGATCTCATTAAACTTTCATTTTATAAATAAAGAAATTGAGGTTCAGATGTTAATAACTATTACTAGTATTTTTGTTAACAGCAACAATTTTTGTTATTATTAATATATTACTGATTTTATAGATACTCTCAAAAAATGGTGACTCTCCAGATGTATGTTTGCTTCTCATTTCAAGATAGAGTTTAATTCTCTTCTCTTTGAATATGAACTGACTTTAATAACCTGCTTATCAAATAGAATGCAGCAAACATGTTGTTTTGGAAATTCTGAGGCTAGGTCTTTTAAACAACGTGTGCTTTTTGTCTGTGTCAATCTTGGGATGTTCCCTCCTAGAACCCGACTTTGATCCGGTGAGAAGTCTAATCCACATGGAGAGACCAGGCAGGGGCACTTTGGTTGACAACATGAGCTGACTTTCCAGCTGACTCTCACCATAAGCTACCCAGCACGCAAGGGAAAAAGCCTCTTGGATGTTCAGCCCAGTCAAGCCTTGAGAAGGCTCCATCCAGAGCTGCCATCTAGCTGAAATTCCAAGAGAGACTCCAAAAGCACTCCCAGCTGGGAAAAAGCATTCTTCAGAACTGTTAGAAGTAATAACAAATTGTTGTACAAAGCCACTGAGTTTTAGGACTGTTTATTATGAGCAGTAGATAGCCAAAACAATAAATAGAACTTATTGTGCACAGGACTAAAACATTTATGTGAATTGTTTGATTTAATTCTTATAATAGTGCTATGAGTTAGATACTATTACTATCTTCATTATACAGATGGAAAAAAAAAAGAGGGTCACAAAAATTAGTGCTTATTTAAAAGCTAAATGGATAGTCAAACCTCCACAATCTGACCCTAGGCAATGCTCTGTGCTGACAAGAAAAATCATCTTTCTTATGTTAACAGAGATGAGATTCCCTCCACTCCAACCTATAATTGTCATTCACCCTAGTTCTAACATGAAAGACTTTTATCCATTGTGGAGGAAATATTCCAACTCCTTTTTTTTTTACTGTGTGGTATGTACCTAGCAGATGGTGAGGTTTTCCAATGAGATGGAAGTGGTACCCAGACAACAGTAGAGCCTGCATGGTTGAAAATCCAGTGGGAAGCTGATCTTAGTGGCCTAGATTATGGAATAAGGCTTGTTTGACTGAAATGAGGAGTATCAAGATAAGATAGAATGTAAGAAGAAAATTAATAAGTCCAGCTATAGACTTAGAAATCTTAAGAACTAGGACATGAGAACATGGAACTTCAAAGTGAGTCATTCTCTGGGAGGTGGATCCTAGCCAGCCTTCTGAAACAAAACTTTGTTTTGTCCCAAACATAATGGGAAGCTGCATTTAAATGATTAGAAGACATATTACCATATTTTTAAGAAAGTATCATGCTGTACTCTTCCAAGACACCCTCCTCTTCAATTTAAATAAATTCAGCTGACTCTGCATAAGGTATTTGCCATCAGCTGCCATGCTTCTGTATGTGCACATGCAACATAAAATAAATCCTTATTTGCACAGATGACTAGTTTCCTTTGAGCCAGAGGGAACTTTGTGCTTCTGAATTTCTTATAATCTTCCAGGATACGCTTAGATAAGCTTTTACTTCCTCCCAGTGTATTTCAACAAGAACTCTCAAAGGTCCTATCAGACAGTCCCATAGACAGATTTCTAAGTACATCATTCCCCAAGAGGCTCAGCAAGACTCTTCCCCCAAACTTGTTATACCATTCTAAGGGGAGGAAAACACATAATAACGCAAACAAAAAAACTGGTCCTAAATTTCATTCTCATCTCCGCCTGTGAGAAGATATATATATATAGATATAGATAGATATAGATATAGATATGTAGATATATATATATATATAGTATTTTGCACATTAGGTTAGGAGAATGATAGCTATTGTTCAGTGCTCACAGCCATGTGTACCAGTGATCAACTCTCCCCAGTTAACATTAATCCCTCTCTCACTTATGCACATATTAGAAGTCTCTGTAGAGAGTTACTTACCCCATGCCCACCTCCACCCTGGACCCCCCAAAAATGTCTGTGGATGTCACCTATGGGTTTTTCAGAAAAGAAAATTATTTTAAACCAAATTCAAGGATATATGTCAGCTACCTGCATGAGAAAAAGTCTGCTGTATAGTTTTTCTCCCCAAATGCTAAGAGCACAGTAAAAGCAGATTTCCCTTAGGGATTTCGAAATTATACCTATTCATAAGTAAACAAAGAGGGGCACTGAGAAATGGTGAGTTCGCCACAGCCTCCAGAATCTCCTCATAGTTTCCCTTGCAGATAATATGCCTAACTTTTTTCATTGTGTTTTGGAATTTGTAATATAATTGTTCTCAAAACTGAATTCTCATATTGTGGATTTATGATACAAGTTCTTGGATAAATTTAGTCCCTGCCATGATGGCTTATGAAGAGTTATGAAGAGTTACTTTCTATTTCTTTTTTTCTTTTTATTAATGAGTAGAATATTCACAGTCAGTAACCTAGACTTTGGGCTCTTGAAGATTCTTCAGTAATAAATATCCTGACCAAAAATATGTTTTATACTTCACTCCAGTGTACAGCCCATAGTGACCATTGATAAACACTGATGGCTGAGCACTCAGTGTGAACACAGTATGTTCATACTGTGATAGACAAAGATCTCTCTTTAGGAATGTTAAATGTATTTGTTTTGCATTCTTAAACCACATGTATTCTTTCTTTGTAGATTCATAAATGTCTCTGTCTGCCGGTACATATCACGGTTATCTCTTTCCTCAGTTCCTTATTAAAGATATGCAAATATGTTTTCTCTGCTTCACAATTGTAAAGAAGCAGATGACCCTTGTGAATTAGTGATATCTTTCTTCATAGGAGTAGCACTCTCTACCAAGATTTCTCTTTCATCAAATATTATTAGAAACCTGAGTTAAAGAGTTGCATTTATATATGATGTTATTATGTAAATGAAATGAGAGGGCATGGGGAAAGAGAGAAACAGACACAGATAGATGACTAGTTCATCATTTCATGTACAGTGTTATATTTGAAATCACTTCCCATGAAAATCTGGATTTTCATTTCTCATAACCTAGGATCCATCTAGAAACAGAGCACTCATCCACTCATAGAAGGAAAGAAGGCTTTTTATAGGTAGTTGTTGGATGAAACAATGTACAAGAATGGCAAGACCCCTACCATCAACCATACAATGAAATTGGTATTCAAATATATTATCATAACATAGGTGAAATGCTGCTCAAACCTATACCTTTGTAACAATATGTCATTCTATCCAAATATCTGCAGACCCTGTCTGATGGATCACTGGTTCTCAGAAACGCATAACGTTTCAAAATTCTTTAACATGACAGTAGCATAATCAGCCCTTTCCAGTATATACTTCTGTATTGAACCCCCCAAGATGTTCTCAGATTAATATATATTTTATGCCCTTTTGTTGTGTTGTTTTACCAATAACATTTTGAGATACACAGAATGTTTGTAATATTTGAGATTTAAATGGAGAGGAAATCGTTAGTATAACTTTATGGCAAAGGTCAAGAAATGAATGAAAGAAGAGAATAAAATAAGACATTTAATTGGTTATATGATAAATCATCAGTCTCTCTATATCAAACCAAAATTCAACAAGGAAGGTAATTTGATTGTGATTCTGCATCTAAGATTCCCGATTTATTTTCTACCATGTATGCTTCTTGTGTGGTCACACCTAATCTTATGTCTTTGATTCCCAAAATACACTTTATAAAAATTTACTTATCCAAAATATACTTCTGCATGTATTGCAGACGTTAATCCACAGTTTTCATCACATTCACAAACAGATATTTTGCAAAGAAAGCTCAATATCCTGGCAAAAGGATATATGTCAGAACCCTTTGTGGGAAAGCCTGTTTAGGGTAATGAAAAACGTGACCTATGGTGTCAGACTTCGTGGGTTTATATCTTGTGGCATTCATAAAATGTGATCTCAGGCAACTTACCTCGTTGTCTTTTTTTTTTTTAAGCTCCCACTCCTTATCCATGGTGAGGCAACCAGTAGTACTGACCTTTTAGGGTTATTTGAAGAATAAATGTGTTAAAGCAGGCAAAGCTGTGATAGCCGTGGCTAGCAAATAGAAAGTGTCATGTAGGTGTTGTTTTTGTTTTTAATTTGTTTAATTTATTTATTTTTGGCTGCGTTGGGTCTTCGTTGCTGTGCACGGGCTTCTCTAGCTGCGGCGAGCGGGGGCTACTCTTCATTGCGGTGCACGGGCTTCTCGTTGTGGTGGCTCTCTTGTTGCAGAGCACGGGGTCTAGGCAAGAGAGCTTCAGTAGTTGTGGCACATGGGCTCAGTAGTTGTGGCTCGTGGGCTCTAGAGCACAGGCTCAGTAGTTGTGGCACACGGGCTTAGTTGCTCCACAGCATGTGCAATGTTCCTGGACCAGGGCTCAAACCCGTGTCGCCTGCATTGGCAGGCAGATTCTTAACCACTGCGCCACCAGGGAAGCCCTGTCATGTAGCTGTTAGCTCTCATTATTTTAACCAACATCTTCTTTTTAGCTATTGTACCCCTTGAAGAACTGCTGGTATCCTTTTTATATCATTACCAATCTCTTCCTACTTCTAAGAGAGAGGGGAGCTTCACCTATCACTTTCAAGAAGGTGGAGGATACACAAGTAATTATACCCCAAAATTTTAAAGATCTATTTACGAGGCTAAATGACAGTTACAGAAATTAGGAACATTTTGTGGCCAGAGACCTCAGCATGTCAAACAAGCTCTGATTTGAATTTTAAGTTTCTTTCATATACATATGTGGCCTAAACTAGTCATTGATCTAAATGAGCTTCAGTTTTCTCACCAATAAGCAATTCTCTTACCATAGTATACATGAAGTCACTAATAGCTAGTAGGTTGTCAATAAGTATTTATTGATTTAAAAATCATTGTTGAGCTTTTATTATGCACCAGACACTGATAGGTTACATGAATAAAACCTTGGACAAGCCCCTCATGGTTCTTCTGCTGAGGGAACTTTTCTTCTAAATCCCTCTCAGTATTAGTTTTCTGTTGCTGCTGTAACAAATTATTATAAACATAGTGGCTTAAAACAACACAAGTTTTTAATATTATAGTTCTGGATATCAGAAGCCCAACATGGGTTCTCACTGAGCTAAAATTAAGATGTTAGCCAGACTACATTCCTTCTGGAGGCTCTAGGAGAGAATCTGGTTTCTTGCCTTTTCCACCTTCTATAGAGATCACTGCATTTCTTATCTATCTCATGTTCCCTTCTCTCCATCTTCAAAACCAGCAACTTTGCATCTCTCTGACCATTCTTTTATTATCACATCTCCCTCTGACTGCAGCCTTTAAGGATCTTGCACTTGTGTTTGGCTCACCCAGACCACCCAAGATAATATCCCCATCTCAAGGTCCAAAACCTTAATGACATCTGCAAAGTCCCTTTGGCCACTTAAGGTAGTGTATTCACATGTTCCAGATTAGAGTGTGGGCATGTTAGGAGAGGGTCATTATTCTGATACTCCACCTATTCTTGCTCAAGTTTGTAAGTGCATTTTGTTCTGAATTCAGGAGGCCAGGAGAGTATTAATGCTTGGTCACCCATATGGAAAGCACCTTCATTAGGTCTGCTTAAATGCTTTATAGAGATGTCAGCTAGGCCAGGGCAAGGTATATTTTTTGCTCCAGTTTCTTCTTAACCCCGCACTGTGAAAAATTATCTCTACCATTGATGTGCTCAGTTACCCACTTGAAAGGGCATTTAGGCAATGATACTCTATAATGCTTGCCATAAGGAAGGCCATTCTTTATCATTAGCAAACTGCTAAGTGATGAGCTCACAATTGTACATCTTACCTAACAGATATTAGGAGCCCACTTTTCAGTTTTTCTAATGAGATGACTCATGAGGCGGGGATGGTGATGGGAGGAGTGAGCTTGGTTAATGTTCCTAGGGGACTAATTAGAATCAGGTGAGAGCTAGAGCAAGCAACCAAGGCGATTTCAGTCAGAACCCACGTGAAAAGCTCTAATTAACAGGAGTGATGGACTTTGCTTTAAGACCACTGGAGAACACATGATGCTCAATTTAAATTCCCTGACCTAGTGGCCAGATAATGTCAAGTCTCAATGTATTATTTTTTTAAGTGAAGGTAGAAAAATGCCTCTTTTTTGTGTGGTGCATTAACCATAAGGCTATGTAAAAACCAAGAACTCTAAAAAGGTATACTAAGCAGAGTGGTAGGTCAATGACAAAAAGGAAGTTATATTCAAGGTATTCATTTCATCAGGATAAGTAACACCCAGTGAGAGTAACAAAGATAGGCTTAGGGCTGGAGGAGTTTGGGAGACAGGAGGATGGGGATATCGCTTATCCATTCTAACATCTGTGTCTCTCAATACGCAACCCAATTTAGGAATAATTTAGCTGAGGTGCCATACTAAAACCACATAAGCTTTAAATTTATAATTTCAGCAAAGTTATTGTTCCTTCCAGAAAAGGTATACAAGGTATTTTAGCTGCAGGGTGCATAACTAGAGAAAGTGTTCCCTGCAGCGACTCTCTGCCTTTCTACTAAATTAACTGCACAAGAACCGACCATGTTACTGTATGACATTTAGATTTTCTAATCTGTTTAATGCCATGGTTTGCACATGATGTATTCTGATGTGCTTTTATGTTTCAGATACTAAAAAAACACATTAGAAGTGCAATAGGGATTCTTTTATAGACAACATAACTTGTTACAAATTGCATTTTCAGAAAAATTATACCGAAAAATCCAATCTTATGCTTTTTTCCCTCAAAATTACGTTTCACCTCCTGCATGTCTTCTGTCTCCTGTGTATGAGCATCTTCAGTTTGAGATCCTGTTGATTCATTCTCCTTTCCTCTGTGCCCTGTGGTAAATGAGTTCAAATCTATTTTTAAGGTAAAAATCGACAGCACTTGGAGATACAGTCAGCATTTATGCTAAGACTTGCACAGATGCTGTGGGAGAACTTTTGAACATATTTTTGACTCAAGTATAGATTTCAACTCTGTAATCTCTTTTTGTTCCTGGTAAAAGTGGACCCTGTCCTTTAGCACTGTGCACTCAGCACGTGTTTATAAAATGGGAAATGAGTAATAAAGTAGTTCATGTCCATTCTTCAATATTTTCAACATGCATATTTATGAAATTGTAATAAAATTAAACCTCCCGGAAAAGATTTGTCATCCAAGCCATGTGCCCCAACATATGTGTATGTGTGTGCTCTATATGTACATGTTTTACACTTTGCAGTGTATATGGCACACACATAGAGAAATGTGGGGTGGTTACCCTTGTTTTTGTTTACTGCCCTCTCCAGGAAAGCATATCTAGATTAAAAGTCTCAAATTTTAAGGGAGGCATCCATTTTTGGATTTTAATAATAGTCCCTTCCCTTTTAATTCTGTGGAATTTTTCTCTTGTTGTTTACTTGTATTTTTTCTTACTCCCCGCCCCCATATTGTTCTCATTCTCTCCTACTTCTAAGTGATAGGGGTAATGTTCGGCTATCACTTTTGATAATTTGGAGGACACACAAATAAGTGATACAAATTAAAAGCCTAAGTAAGGGACTAGTGGACAGGTTAAAATTCAAGGAAATTCAAGGACATTAACACGTGGTACAAGTATTTGTTTTAATAAAAGCCTGTATATCACTGAAGTGGGGATACTTTGAATAGTTAGAGATATTTACAGGCCATTTTTCTTATCAAAACCCTGCTTTCAGTTGGAATGATATTAAGCTACTATTGAATTAAACCCTCCCCGTCTGCAACCTTAGGGAACTCTCAGGCTATGTCCATACCTATGTTTAGAGCTCAGCCTCTTGCAGAAGCTTTATAAAACAAGCTGAGTTAATTTATTAAAAGGATGAATTAAACAAGTCATTGCAAATGGCCATGTTTGATGACATTGGTGACTTGGAAGAGCACATCTGCCACGTTGGTTTCGAGGAAGAGGAGGACGGGAATGGACAAGTTTGTATTTGGTGGGCCAGGAGCTCAGTTTTTTAAGATTAAGAGAAATCAGGGTCACCCACCATTTCTGCTGGTGTTTTAAAGGTTTTTATCTATGTCATTGAATTGGAGAATATACATTTAAAAAATATAAATAGCAGTTACATAAATGAAATACAACAACAAAAAAGGACAAGATCAGCTTTAAAGAAACTTTAAAAAAATTAAATGGTATAAGAAAACTCAATAATTATCAGTCTTTGTAGTATAATCATTAAAAATTCAAGATCATTTCTTAGAAAAATCACAAGTTTTCAACATTTTAAATCTGTGAAAATATTGGGAAAAAATGTTTGTCTTAACAAGGTTCTCTTCCTGACCAAACTCTATTCAGCCTCCCGTGAGCTTTTTTTTTCAACTAGGCCTGGACTTTTGGACTTCTGTGTTTGTCTCTACCTTGTCCAGTTTTAGCAAGAATCCTGCTAGGTCAATTTAATCAGGATCTCGCATCCTCAATATCCGATCACCCTCCGTATCTGACCAGATTCCTCATCCTCCACAGTCTCTCAGGTGATATCTGATCACCCTGGCCTGCCTTCAGCAAGAATCCTGTTAGATTGGGTTAGCCAGAATTCCCCCTTACTTCTGATGTTTCTTAGTAATTTTCCATATGCTGACCTCCACTCTTGCTTTTTGGCCATCAGTTACTAATTGCTTATGCTGTATTTGAGCTTGATCTTTCCTCTGCACTGTAAGACTCCATTTCAGTCGTCCCTATCACTACCTCCGTGATGGCCCCCCTTAAGTAAAGTCTTCTTACAGTCTTCCACAAGCGTCATGAATAATGTTTTCTTTAGTAGTCTGCAGATGTCAAACCACCTTTAGTATTTTTGTCATAGCACCTGGGGCCAAGAGGGTAGACGTGCCACATTTATGTAAACAGCAGTGTTTTTTAAACTTCAAAAGTATCTAGGTTTTCTGGGTCAAGTTTCTTCCCAAGAGATTGGACTGATTTGAAAATTAACCAGAGAGAAGGATAATTAGAAACTGTTATTGAAATAGGAAGGATACACCAGTAAATAGAAATAGCACAAATTTCTTGTGGAGGTATATTTATGGAAGAATCACCTCCTGTGCTTAGTTTTAGAGTAAAAGTGGTTGACATGAGCATCAACTTACCAGATTTCTTCAAGAGGAAGAAATACTGGAATCAATTGGATTAGGGGTTCCATGATGCTAGGAATGGTATCTGTCTTGCCCACACTCAAAGTCAAGAATTATACCAGTGCTAGTTTCATCAGGCAGAAACTTCAGCAATAACTTAGAGATATCTACTAGAATTTTGAATATTCCAAAGAGCAAAGAAAAAACTTAAACCTTATAATAAGAATGGATTTTTTGTTTGTGTGTGTATTTGTCGGGAGGTAATGCATGTAAAGCTCAGCCTCTAGAAAGTGAAAATTGTCTGCTTGGTGTTGAGAGGTTATGTGCATGCTTGTAATTATCACCATCACCAGGAAAAGGGGTCAGTAGGTCACAAATTTATTTCACATGTGATATTCAATTAGCCATGTGGCAAGAATGCATCCGTATCATCATCGATGCCCATCGCTTTACTGCTAAACATTTTCATCAAGGTTAAGATTCAATAAATAATAGGCATACAATTTTTAATTCAAGATCAGTATATAAGTCCAGCGGATGTAAATGCCAGAGACATTGATTCACCCGTGATTACTCAGTTTGCCAGATACTAAAGCTTTAGAATAGTAGCATTCTTCCTCTGTACTGCAAGTACACATCTTGCAATGCTAATTTTCTTTGTGGTATTTCTTTGAAATGCAAGAAAGTATAGTTTGGTGATCAAAGTTCCCTAGGTCCCGGGTGTTGGGGTCAGTGAAGAGGATCCCCTGTTTGGATAAATTATTTTCCCAAGTTGAAAACATTTTAAAGGAAAATGTCTCATTTGCAACTTGTCATTTGGGGACAAAGCGCAAATCACATGAGAGATTTCTTTGAAAGAGAATGCAAATGCAGTGGAAAGTTCCTTGGGTAAGGCTTTGGAAGTTTTAAGGCATTTGGAAACTATGACAGATTAAACTGTGCTAGCCTGAACATCTTACTTACCACCCTTCCTTCAATGACTAGGCATAGGTTTTCATAGCATTGATTTCAGAGAGGAATAATTATTCCCTAACAAGACAAAAAATAATGATTCAGAATAATCAATGTTAGTGGGGGGAAAAAATTACCTTCTGGGTCAGTATCTTTCTCTGACTTTGTATTAGCTTTGTCACTTGGGAAAGCAAATCGCTCTGAGATGTTGCTTCCTTACAGATAATATTGATCATATGTATTTCATAATATTATCATGAATATTAAATGAGATAATGACTGGAGTCCCTTATCTGCGAGGTATTATGGTGTAGTACCTAATTGCATAAGCTCCAGGTGAGACCACCTGGGCTTGACTCTGTGTTTCTCCAAAGACCAAATTAATGATATTCTATATACTTTAGTTTCCCCCTTGGTAAAATGGATATGATATAGGCACCTTCCTCATAAGGATGTTACTAGAAAATATATAAGTAAACAGGACCTGGTAAATATCAATAAAGTTTAACTCATTTTACCATCCCATGCATTGTTTGTTCCCAACAAATTTTCATTATCATTTTCTTTGCTCACATGTAAAACTTCTAGTACTAAATAAATAGTACACTCAGTGTCAAAAATAACGGTGTTGCTACTTTACTTCCAGACTTGCCAACGGCATTTTAATTTATAATTTTAAGCAGTGTATTGGTCACATATTTTCTCATTTAAGGAGAGGTGGTTTTTGCCTCTGGCTTCCCGACAGGCATTTTTTTAGCTACTGTGCAGATTTCTTTTGAAATGGCTAGTGTGGAAAACACACAGCTCGTAGCTTGGTTTAGCCAGTGAAGCCTTCTGCCTACCTTGTCTACAAAGACAGGAAGCTTTGCAAGTGCACAATTAGTTGAATGGAAAGTGATCATTTGCATGTAAGCAGTGTCAACAGAATACGGAAATACCACCAAATTGTTTAATTTTTTTTCTCCAACTACTTAGATCAGGTCAGCTCTTGGAAACTGTAAAGCATTTGTGGGACAACTGGAATTTTACATTTCTGTTTATCACAGTGGCTGTCAAATCATAGAATATTTTCCTTAGGTGTATCATTTGATGGCTTGGAAATAATCCTTGTGGCATATTTTTTAAAAATGGACCAGTAAATTAGAGTCTTGGTAATACCAAAGTCTGTGTGATACCGTAGACAATTTAAGACAGTGACCTTGTTTAACATCCTGAATTCGACAGTTGGGGTAATACGACCTCACTCTGGTTCAGTTTTCTCTTCAGGAAGATGGTGGAAATAATGGTACTTACCTCAGAGAATTTTGATGAGAATTGAGGTAATGCACAATGACAGGAATATGGCAGGAATTCACCTACCTTCATTAATAAAGGAAACTGAGACATGCTGAATTTCAATATATTGTGCAAACAATTAGGGCAGAATATTTGAAACTTTAAACCAGAATTGCTGATATCTATCTCTGAGTTGTTTACCATATCATCTTCATGCTCTCATTCCTAGAGTCACCATCAAGATATATTTTTCAGAAAACAGGAAGGAAGGAAGGAGGGAAGGAAGGAAGGAAGGAAGAAAGGGAGGGAGGAAGGAAAGGAGGAAGGGAAAGAGAGAGAGAAAGAAAGAAGGAACAAGACACTTGCTGTAAATGTTCCCTTTCATACCCCACCTCCCCGCAGAGCCACACCTGGACTGTAAACGGCAGGTGGGAGGAGTCCTTGATGTTTGAACTTACTTGGAGGGAAGTGTGCAGTCTGCTGTAAAGCAAACTCTTACTGGTTTGTTTTTCTCATGAGGGTGTCATTTATCAAATGAGGGGTCCACTCTGCTTCATTGTTCCTACTTCCAAGAGGAGCAGGAGTAGGGATATAACCGTAACCTTTGTACTTATCAAGTCTTCAGGCCAAGGTTAGTGATGAAATGCTTTCAAGATAACCCCATCTTCCTCCACAAACTCTAATCAATTTTATACTCAGGCCAAATTGGATTGTTCTCTCTTCTTAGTATTCATTAATCTCTTTTCCTGTATTTATTCATTCATTCGTCGTCATTCACATTCATTTCTGTGCTCTGCTCTTTATTTTTCCTCTGCTTAGACTGTTTCCTCTTGACAGCCCAGAGAAATTCCAGGTTATCTTGAAAGAGCTTTTGTTAAATCCACAATATAAACTCTTTGATCACCAGCATGGAACGATGTCTTAGATGAGAACGATGGGAAGGGAGAGAAGAAGGAGAGGGAGAGACGGAGGGAGGGGGAGAGAGATGAAAAACTGATGGAAGGAAAAAAATTATTTGTAAGATATTCTGGAATTAGATTTTTTGTTTTGAAATGCAGAGCGAGTCCACAGAGTTAGCATTTAAATCTCAGTTCTGCTACTTATTTATACTATGTGACCTTGAGTAAGTTTTGTATTACCTTGGACATCTGTTTCTGCATTTGTAGAAATAAAAAATATACCAGAATAAAAATATGCTTAATATAAACCTCTTACCATAATAGTGGCTATAGGTTTGGTGATCAATAAATTGTAGTTATTTTTATCATTACTATTAATAATAAGGGTAAAAAGACCTTTTGCAGTGCTTGGAATTCTATCTGAATGCTGTTATATCTTATACATTCAGCACAGAAATACTCCTTAGCGCATGTGGAAATGAAAAAAAAAAAGGAAAGAAATAAGGCTAAATCATGTAATAAGAGAATCAGGGGAACATTAGTGCTTACACACATGCACTTTTAAAATATATAGTAATTACTCCAGCTTCTCTAGGTGCTTCTGTTTTACTTCTGGGGATAAAATGTTGTGCACCTAAGTCTATAACTGCATATAGTGCAAATTTCAGCCAATGAACAATAAAACAAATAAACCAATGATGATTTAATAATGACTGTGTTACTTTTTACGATATTAGTGCCACATAAATGTCAGAGCTCTGCAGAAGAGTGATGGTCATTTTTACCATGTGTCTTTTAAAATTCCCTACCTGCATTCAGAATTTAAGGGAATGGGAGTGATTCCTTTTGAGTATTTGTGTGTGTGTGTGTGTGCGCGTGCATGAACACACGCGCACGGATTCTTTCAATAATGTTGTTTTTAGGGTGATAAATTAAAAACCAGAATAAGTCATAATTCCTGCCTTAAGGAACTCACATTAAAGAAGAGCAGAGAACCATTAAGCACATGACGATTTTTAAAATATGTGCTTATGAAAACATCAATTATAAAGTGCAGAGACTACTAAACAGTTTTCAGATCATCACTTGTGATGAAGACGTAGATAATTATAGTAACAACAATAATAATGATAGATAGTATTCATTGACTAGTATGTGTTTAGTATTTTATTATTTACTGAACTATGTTTTATATAGGGAAAAGTGCATGGGCCATAAGTATTCAGCTTGATGATCTTTTACAAAGTGGACATATCATTGTAACCAGGATGCAGACCAAGAACCAGATCATTATCACACCCCATAAGTTCCCCATTCTTGGTTAATATGAATTGTGTTACTATGAATATTTTAGTATGTCTCTAATGGTGATTATATTATATATATGTATGTATGTATATGCCTACCTCATTTCATAAAGATGTTCTATATTTTCCTTTAGAAGCTTTACTGTTTTATCTTTCATATTTAGATATGCAGTCCATCAGGAATTCACTTTTGAGTACGGTAAGAGGTGAGGGCAAGATATATATTTCTGATATGGAAGTCCAATGATTAAGCACCGTTTATTGAAAATATCAAATAGGCTATGTTCAGAAATTTAAAATTTTTTAAAGAAATTTCCAGAAAATTGATACATGCATATACACAAAAGATTAGTTATGGATGGTTGATTGTGAGAGAAGTTCAACTCTAAGTAGCTCAATCACTTTAGACTCACTGAATCACATCACTGGAAGAGGTAGAAGCAGTTTGAGAGCAGGCACAATGAGACTTGGAATTTTAAATGAATTTATAATCACAGTTTCTCTTTTTTCTGTCGTTCACTTTCCTCCTCTTTCTTTCCCTTCCTTCTAGGTGTTGGCCTTATTCTCCCTTGTTTAGAAAATGGGTATTATGTCCAGAATTTACATGTCAAAAGTCCTATTATATATTTAATCACTCATTTTGTATTTTTGATTTTTTTAACATCTTTATTGGAGTGTAATTGCTTTACAATGGTGTGTTAGTTTCTGCTTTAAAACAGAGTGAATCAGCTATACATATACATATATCCCCATATCTCCTCCCTCTTGCATCTCCCTCCCACCCTCCCTATCCCACCCCTCTAGGTGGTCACAAACCACAGAGCTGATCTCCCTGTGCTATGTGGCTGCTTCCCACTAGCTATCTGTTTTACATTTGGTAGTGTATAAATTTCCATGCCACTCTCTCATTTCGTCCCAGCTTATCCTTCCCCCTCCCCGTGTCCTCAAGTCCATTCTCTATGTCTTTATTCCTGTCCTGCCTCTAAGTTCTTCAGAACCTTTTTTAAGATTCCATATATATGTGTTAGCATACGGTATTTGTTTTTCTCTTTCTGACTTACTTCACTCTGTATAACAGACTAACAATACCTCATTACAAATAACTCAATTTTGTTTCTTTTTATGGCTAAGTAATATTCCGTTGCACATATGTACCACATCTTCTTTATCCATTCCTCTGTTGATGGACATTTAGGTTGCTTCCATGTCCTGGCTATTGTAAATAGTGCTGCAGTGAACATTGTGGTACATGACTCTTTTTGAATTATGGTTTTCTCTGGGTATATGCTCATGAGTGGGATTGCTGGGTCGTATGGTAGTTCTGTTTTTAGTTTTTTAAGGAACCTCCATACTGTTCTCCATAGTGGCTGTACCAATTTACATTCTCACCAACAGGGTAGGAGGGTTCCCTGTTCTCCACACCTTCTCCAGCATTTATTGTTTGTAGAGTTTTTGATGGTGGCCATTCTGACTGGTGTGAGGTGATACCTCTTTGTAGTTTTGATTTGCATTTCTCTAATAATTAGTGACGTTGAGATAATTGCTTCAAGTGCTTTTTGGCCATCTCTGTAACTTTGTAAAAATGTTTTTACCAAGTTTTAGATATTAATGTTATGCTGGCTTCATCAAATGAATTTCAAAGTTCCTTCTCTATATTCTGAATGTTTATGTGTAATATTAAGATTATTTATTCCTTAAGTGTTTGATGGAATTCATCAATAAAAGTATCTGGGCCTGGCATTTTCTTGGGTAACATTTTTTATAGCAAATTCAATTTCTTCAGTACGCATAGGGCTATTCAGATTTTCTGTTTCATCTTATATTAATTTCGTATGTTGGATTTCTGAAGGAATTTGTCCATTTCATCTAAGTTGTCAAACTTGACATAATTTTGTTTAAATATTGACTTATTAATATTTTAATGTTTGAGAATCTGTAGGGATAATACCATTATTCTTGATAGGCCCAGGGTTGTTTTAATTTGGTTGACCTTTTCAAAATATTAGAATATGGTTGAAGAGACAAGGAACGACTGGGCAGAGTTAAAACATAGAACTTGGAGCCCTCTTTTCTATTTGCTCCTCTCCTTTCTGGGATTCCCTACTCTGTACAAAAGATAATACATTTTCAAATAAAATAAAAAAAAAATTTTGTTTGGAGTTATAGTTGCTACCTGTAGGAGGTTTGTTTCTCAGGGAACTTATTCTGTCACATAGGAAGAGAAATTCCCAAGGGAAGATTTTGAAAAATGCGGACAAGAGAGGACTGGGGGTGGTATCTATTGAGCACCTATCATATACAGATCTTGGAGTTTTACAGGTTAGCTGTGTAATCAGTGCAGTGTTGCTGTGTTCAGTATCCTTGTATTATTAAGAAAATGAGGATCAGTGTTATGAAATAATACCCTGAGTTTTCATATCAAGGTTGGTAAGGGGCTCTGTCACTGTCACAGGATCATCAGACTATGGATTCTCTTTGCTTTTCAGTGAATCATGTGGCTTTTTTTAGTCTATAACCCCAAGAATGAAAATTCCTAACAGGAAAGCTGAACTACATGTAAATAAAAGTAATATCAGTCAGTGTTTATAAAATCAATAATATCAGTATAGTAATGTTCCCAATTATTTTGAAGAAACAAAATATTACTTCTGGTATGGACATTAAAGGATTTTTGGCTTTTTGTCCCACACTAACAAGACCATATACAATACATCTCTGCCAAATATATATTATGATATTGACTCTTAATTGATTATTTTCCAGATGGCTGTTTGTTAAGCAACTGTAACTTAGAAAACAAATAGTTTTAAAAATCCATTCAAAATTATTTATTTAGCATTTTCATGTATCATGTAGACTATCATAATTTCTGTGATTATAAGGCAGAGAAAATAGGTACAGTCATTGATTTTATAGAGTTTGCTGTTTAATTAGTAAGTCAAAAATTAAGCCATAAAAATACAAATGGAGCAACAAGGATTTTGTATAAAGCACAGGGAATTAATATTCAATATCTTGTAATAACCTATAATGGAAAAAATCTGAAAAAAAATATATAACAATCACTTTGCTGTATACCTGAAACTAACACAATATTATAATTCAACTATACTTCAATTTTTAAAAATACAAATGGAATTGAAAAGTACCTTGCATTCTCTGAAAGGGTATCCTCAGATTATGTAAAAGGTGGGTAATCTTGCTTAGAAAGAGGAGTCAAAAATGTATTTTGGGGCTTCCCTGGTGGTGCAGTGGTTGAGAGTCCGCCTGCCGATGCGGGGGACGCGGGTTCGTGCCCCGGTCCGGGAAGATCCCGCATGCCGCGGAGCGGCTGGGCCCGTGAGCCATGGCCGCTGGGCCTGCGCGTCCGGAGCCTGTGCTCCGCAACGGGAGAGGCCACCACAGTGAGAGGCCCGCGTACCACAAAAAAAAAAAAAAAAAAAAAATGTATTTTGCTCTCCAACTTGTTAATTCTACCAAGAAATTTAATGATGGGCTCCCACTTTTTCTTTCTCTGCATTTCCTATTTGGAGTTCATATCTGTCAACCTTTATGATAAACACACTATTGCATACACAACGTTTACTGATACAGAGAATGTTCTGATTCATAGATTTCTCCTTTCTGTCATTCTCTTCAAGAAGAAGTGATGTTGACAGATGTGGGGCATCTGGGGTCAGGTGGGAGCCTGAGAGGTTTAGAAAACTGTGTGCTCAGTAAAAGCAGGTTCACTCAGTTCATAAAAAGGTGGAATAACATTGATGTAAACAATTTTTTTATTTTCCATTTAACTTTATTTATTTTAATTTTTTGTCAATGAAAATAAGCTTTATGACATCAAATAATAAATACAAAGATGTAATAGTGAAGGGAAATGAAATTATACAATATGTTGGTATATGTGCTTTTTTTCTGTAACAGGATCATCAGACTATAAATTCTATATACTTTTATAACAGACTCTAATGTGCATGTATATATTCAGAGATCATCATCATCATCAGTGTCTGTCTGATAGTAAAACAATTTGCTTCTAGGACAGACAACAAATATTTCAAGGTAGATGATTGATTGATACATTTTTTTTTTTTTTTGCAGAAGTCATCTAGAGAACTGAAAAATTTGTCAAAGAGAGTTGGATCTTGAGAGAAGATTTGCTTCTGTGTCAGGTAAGAATCCCATTTCACAAACTTATAGTTTTCTTTTTGTATCTCTATTAATTAAATCAAATTTATTTCCATTGTAAATCTTTAGTATAACATCATGGTGTCAGAAACTTAGACTATTTTGGACTTTTTTTGTTTTTTTTGGCTGGAAGCTGGATGTATGAGTCTCATTTCTGGAGTGTTGGACATAAATTTAGGGTTGGGAAGGCAGATGGCTCTTATTCTCCAGTTTGTGCACATAGATTGTCATTCAGATATGCCAGAATCTTTACTTTCTTATCTTTCAGTTTTCAATGCGTTCTTTACTACGTAAGTCTACCACTTGGAGGCACTAAAATGCTATATAGATTCTGTACCCTGCTGGGACATGAGCATTTCCACCCGGGGAAATTTTTTCAATTGGTGTAGCCTGGCCAAGCAGGCTTTCCCGCCCTCATGTCTCACTGTAATCTCAAGACTGCACTCTGCGCGCGCGCTTGTGTGTGTGTGTGTGTGTGTGTGTGTGTGTGTGTGTGTTTCTCCAGGAAGAACGTATTGATGACTCTGCTCTAACCTGCTTCTCCATATGGCCTTAACAGAAGAACATTGTTTTCCACCACAATTCAGGCAAGGGGTGGAATGGAGGATGGGGAGACGAGACTTGCTCCTTATCCATTTGTTGTTTGTCCTTTTATTTATTTTCTTCCAATCATTGTCTCTATGCCTGGATGTTCATAGTTTTCCTGAGAGCAGTGGCTTTGAAAAACAAAATGTAGAAACTTATTTTTTTCTTCTCTTTTTTGTTTTTTATATTTTAACTGTGAGACAGTGAGTAGAGCTAACAAAGTGCTTGAAGGAAGATAGAGAAAATGTTACTTTTGAATTATAGCTGTCTTGCCATATTTGAAGGATATTTGAATCCTACATTGGACCAGGACCAGCCCAGAGGGACATTCAGCTCCAGTTCTTAAAAAGAGTAAATTTTAATTTTTGGTCTCTCACTACACTTTAAGTGTCAACATTTTTGGTTGCAGCCATTTGGAGAAAGTCAAGGAAGTAAACCAGTACGCATGTGATAGTACATGGATGAAACATGGTAACTCAGAAACATTGAACTGGATGTGGTTTAACTGTGTGAACATACAAAATGAAAAATGAAAAATCTAGGATTCAGTTCATTGTTGTAGGTCATCTTTGCCATTAACTAAGGTGTGTGACCATGGATAAATAATTCTGTCTTCCTTATCCTCATATAAAAATTATGGCTTGGTAAAAATGTACTTGGTAAAATTCTATCAACTCTACATTTTATGTAGAGGTCCTTGCCAGCACTTAAAAAGTCTTTCAATTCCATAAACCAAAATGAAGACTTGAGGCAATCATCAAGACCCATTAAACGTACATCACTTTTATTGTTGGAAAAGGCATATTTACTGTCTAGACTACACAGATTGAATGAAGTGTATAATTACTGGCTCAATTCTACAGTGTCCTCTTGTATTGCCATTGATATTGTTTTAATACCACTGTCTCAATTCGAGTTTCCAGAAGGGAGAGACACCTATATGTTAGCATGCCAGAATACAATGTTTTATACGGGAGTGCTGAAAGAAGATTGTTTGTTGCATATTTTAGATACTGATGTCTTTCATTTGGTCTCCAGCATCAGTGCCTTCTTTTATCCTTCCTGCTCCTAAGAACAGTAAACCAGAGGAAATTCCTCACCTATAGGTTTTTGGTTATAGGATTAATAAGGGAAAATGATATAGAGGGATGACCCTCCAAAATGTTCCCTCCTTTGCACAAGATAGATTTGTCTCTACCAGCTCTTCAGATCTTTCAGCAGCCTCCCCTTCTATCCTTATCCTCTAAGAAACACATTGATGATAAGATTAGTCAGAAACAATTGGGATTTGGCCACAGTTAATGTGTGGAATTACTGTTACCAAAGGATAAAAGCCCAGATTCCTCTTTCATAATTTCATGTACTTCCTTCTTGTTTCATCTGTTTGGTAAGCAATCATCTTAGGTCCTGGACCAAAGGAGCACCCTAACCAAATTTTCTTTTCCAGAGCTTAAATGCCTGAGTGTATATCTGAGATCAGGCTGCTTCTAGGGTGAGCCAGTCTCCGCCCCCTGCTTCTCCTCCTCCTGTTTCTTTTTCTCCCCCACCTATATCTAAGCATATTGCTCTCACTTATTTAGACTGAGGGGAGGAAAAAGGTTCTAATTAGGCTATGTTTCTAATCAGAGTTTCTACTCAGCCTTTTTAATTGGGCTCTGAATTAGAATATTAGCCACTTAGATATCTGTGGATAAAATGAAACTTTGATTCCCATTCTGTTTATTGCATGCTTTCCTTTTTATGGGAAAGAGAACTGAATTTCATGACAGGTTTTGTGTGTTTTAATTCTTGTGATGATAACATGATGATAACAAAAATAACTTATAAGCCATAATGTTGTGAAGTCAATAAGGTAGTTTAAAAAATCTCGGTTCAGCTCTTTTTCTCATATTGTGTGTGTGCACATACATACACACACAAACACATGTATGCTATATTTTTATGACCCACCAAGGGACAATCACTGTTTTAGTTACAGATGGTACACAGGTAAGTCAAGCAGCAAAAAGCTGACTTTATTGGGTTTATATTTTACTGAGAGAGAAATACGCATTTGAAAATTGATACCTTGGTAGTAATAAATTCTAGGAAGAAAATAAAGCTCTTGTTACCTACATTAATTTAAGCAAGTTATTTAACTTTGAGCCTCAGTTTTCTCATTTGTTAAAAAAAATAACGTTTGGCCTGCCTTTTTTATAGGGTAATGTTGGAATAAAACTGGTTGATAGCCGTAAAAAGTTATTTGATAACTACAATGTGACATTCTGTTGGGGGACAGGAAAAAGTACCTTATCCTCTCTCTCATTCACATAAACATTGTAATTGTCCAGAAATGTCAGATTGCTTGTTTTTAACCATCTGTTTCATTTCCCTCAATATGAGCTTTCCTTTGTCTCCCCTTTGAATAGGTAGCTTGTAACACATCCCAACAAATGTTCACACAGATTTTTAATAATTTTAGCAATTCATTTTGAAACCTTTGTGTTGCAAGCCCAGACCTTAGGACTCTTGAGTTGGCAAGTCTGGAGCAACAGAAAGGAAGAGCATAGGATGGACATATTGGTCAGAATGAGGCCCGACCCAGGCCGTTGGGCCAAGTTTGAACATGGGGCAGGTTCTGGCTGATGCTTAGGGATTTTTTTTTAAAATAATTTTATTTACTTATTTATTTTTGGCTGTGTTGGGTCTTCTTTGCTATGCGCAGGCTTTCTCTAGTTGCAGTGAGTGGGGGCTACTCTTCATCGCGTTCGCGGGCTTCTCATTGCAGTGGCTTCTCTTGTTGTGGAGCACAGGCTCTAGGCGCGCAGGCTCAGTAGTCGTGGCACACGGGCTTAGTTGCTCCGCGGCATGTGGGATCTTCCCAGACCAGGGCTCTAACCCATGTCCCCTGCATTGGCAGGAGGATTCTTAACCACTGCGCCACCAGGGAAGTCCTGATGCTTTGGGATTTTTGTGTTCAGCAGGCTTTGTGATGTTTGCTTCTGTATCAGGAAGGATGTTTGGAAATCTCAAAGTTGATGATACCTTCAGTAGTGTTTGCATTTCCTAAGTGTGAGGGTGTGTTCAATGTTCTTGCATATAAAAAATTTAGAATTATTTCCAAACAAATTTCCCCACAGGTTTCCACAGACATGGCTATGAATATTAACTAGTCTTGCTTCTCTAAAAGAACATTTGGTCCTAAGCCTCTAAATGAAGCTCCCCAAGTTTTATGATGATATTGTCAATGTATCACATACTTGGACAGACCTTTTAAGAAATTTCTTAGATCATGAGAATACACAAAAATATGGAATACTCCTGAAGTCATCTGTTTTTATTGTTGCTTGGAGTCATCTGTTTTTGTTGTTATTAGTAATGATAGCTATAGATATTAAGTGCCTCATATGTACCAGGAATTAAACTTATCGTTGCATGTATATAATTCATGAGCCCCAAGATACATCTTCAAGGTAAATTTTGTAATAAACTTAAAAAAATATTGAGTTAAACAAGACATGGATTTATTTTCCTCATCCATAATTAAAAGCATGGAGGTAGGCTATCCAAACCTAACACTGTGGGTTGTCAGTGTCACTGGGATCAACCTGAAACTCTGTTTTCCCTAAGTTATGACTCTTGTTCTCCTGCTGAAGTGTGGCTGCAAGAACATCAGTCATCAAGTTAATGTTTAAGGCAGGAAGAAGGAAGGGAAAAGGAAGGGCAAAAAAGTCCTGCCAGTTGAGTTCCTTTTTATAAAGAGATTTTGTGGAAGTCCTACTTAATGACTTCCTATTACATCTCATTGGCCAAGTCAATCAGCCAGTGAAGTTCAAATTTGAAATGGTTTTATCTGAGCATAAAGCCACCTGTAGCAACATAGGTGTTCTTTTATTATGCAGTCAAAGAAGGAATGGATATTAGCAATCTCTCCTGTGGCACAATTATCCCCACTTCTCCCATAAAGAAATTCATATATCATGTGTTAATTTAATTGTTTTTCTCACCATGAACATAGCATGTATTTTCATATGTCCAGAAATCTGATCATACCATTTCTTCATACTTTCCAAGAGTACCTATTTTTTTCATGTTCTATGTTGATAGATCTTAGTCATCCTTTAAGATGTGCTCAAATACTCATTCTAAGTGTACAGAAATTCCCCATGCCTTAATGAATTAATTGTGCCTTAGTTATTTAAAAAATCATTGAAACTATATGCTAGTGCTTATCCTATGTTTTATAATTACTAGGTAGATATTTTTGTCTCCATCATAGAGAAGCTACTTAAATTCCAAGTGTTATGTTGTACATTGTTAGTAGTAGTAGTAGTATCATAGTTCTGCATCCATTTTATTATTGAATAATATTTTTTATTGCCATGAATATCAAACCAATTTATAAGCTGTGCAAACAAATCTAGTTTGCTGGCAGTAATGTATGATGCCCAATGAGTTAGTCTTCATAATTTTAATTACACAATTTTTTTCAGTGGTTTCCAATATTTAATTCACTTCTAAGAAGTAAATATTTGACTGCAATCAGTATAATTCCTAGGCAATAAGCACAGGAGTTATGCTTCCTTGTCTTTACTTTTAAAACATTATACATTGTATGTCTATAATACCTGAGTTCTGCTAGGTTCTAAGAAAACAAACCTTATAATTTAATATTCCTTGCTTGGCTCTCCAGTATCTCTTGGCAGTCCTGATGGCCATCTAGCCTACTTTTCCCAAAATGACTTTTTTGGTCTGGGAGGAAATGGTGTGCCCAGTTTTGTCTAGTAAGAAATGTCTCACATCAGCCATATTCCTTGTTAGTTATTCTTGTTACTAGCAATTTATAGGAGCTGCTGGACACATATTTTTTGTCATTGTTTTGCTCTCATAATCAACATTGAACTTTAAAATCTGCCCTTTGTTATTTTCCCCCCTGCATGCTATTATCAATGCTTAATCATTACATATTGCTTTTACTAATGCCAGATGTACTTTCTGTCCTTTATATGATTTATATTTCAAAAGAAACTTAAATCTAGCCATGTTTTCAGAGAAGAGATAACTGCCACCTCCAGGGGTGGTACAAAGGAAGATAAATGATTTTGAATGAATAAATTAATGGACTTATTTATCATCATAATTGTGTGATGTAATTTCTTAATATTATTTTCAAGAATAACTCTGCACAGCAGCCTTATTGAAGTAAGTTTAGAATATTTCCAAAGAATCAACTGAAGATAATGTCATATTCTCAAATATTTGCTAAGCATTTAGTCTCCTTATCTTGTAGTCATTTCCACAGATCCAGGGATAGTTACATTTTGGGGGAATTAACCTTCTGCTTTTCAAAGCTGAGTTTGGCCTTGTGTGTAATTCATAAATATTTATGACATAATGCCAGCTAACAAATATGTATGAATGTTCAGCCCTCGCTAGATACATATGAGAATCAATAACTACGAAAGCAGCATGCTTCTAATAGCATCTTGATAATATGCCCAAGGCACCTTTGCTAAAACTTTTATGCTTCTTAAAAAGTTGCTGGGCATACACTGTGTTAGTAGAGTCAGCAAGACTCTGGTCTCCTTACAGTATTTAAGCTCTAAAGAGTCCCGGTAGTTAATGTAAACAAGAAAACCCAAGCAAGGGAAACGGCATGTAATTTTTGATTATAATGTGTCCTAGGAGAAGATAGCTACTGAGACCTGTCAAACTAGGATCTATTTACCACCAGTGCTGTTTGCAATTTTTTGCTTGATCTTCAGTTTACAAACTTAATTCTAAGACTTAATCTTTTCTTGTGTATTTGAATACCTAATTTTCCTTGGCCAGACTACTTCATTATCTTGCTCATCTACAAAGAGTAAAAAAAAATAATACCCCTCTGTAATGTTTCTTCTGTTTGCCAACTAATATATAAGTAGAGTTGTATGTTTTTGTTCTTTGTGTTTTTCTCTGCCCACACAGACTGAGAATGATTTCTTGCTCTGTCTGTCATGATAGTGGAATTTTGGAATTTGCTCCATACCTCTTTACAATTGGGAACCTTTCTATTCTAGCTTCCTAATTTCTCAAATGCTTCTTTTTTCCCTCTTTCAGCTTTTTTTTTTTCACCTATAAAAGAGTTAATGATTCTGTATTCCTTATGGGATTTGTAAAGAATAGACACGATATTACCTGTCAAGTGCTTAGAGCCATGTTGGTCACATGGTCAAATTTCCATCAATATTAGTTTCTATCTTTAGGCCAGCAAATGTATTTGTGTCTAGGGATGTGTTTGTGTAAATGGAGTTGTGTATGTTTGAATAGGGATTCACAGGGAAAAGCTAAATAGCAATACAGATTTGGAGAAAACCTGGCTTCACTTGGGTAGTTCTGCATTGAGTTGCATGATTTCATTCCCCATTTTCATAATTAATCACATTATCTGTAAGAGAATAAAATAGATCTTATTGGTTTTCTTACATTAGCTTATAAATAATACAGTATGACATAAATTAACTATAATCAGAGAGGGATGGAAGGAATGCCTTCCTTTGCTCATTCATTTGGGGAAAGCTGAAGCAGACTGCAAGCACAGTCACATGTGATGTTAATATGTGTTTTGAAAGTCTAAATATTTCATCAAATTCATTTTTCTCAAATACTTTCTATTTAAAATTTTTAATGAAAAAATATGTTATTACCATTTATTCTTACCAAAGAATCACCTTTATATTTTTTGGAATTGATTTGCATTTGATATTTTGTTTTAGGGGTATTACAATTGAGTTTCTAAAAAAGTTATGCTAAATGAAAATAAGAAAAAAATAAATTCTAGTTCCAGTTCTGTCACTAACTATGTATACCTGGGCAAGACTTGAATGGGCAAATTGCATTACCTTCTATTGTGTGGCCAATTCAAGTGGCTTGCCATGCTAAATGTTTAAAAACAAAACAAAACAAACATATAGTGATATTCCCTCACTCCATTTAAAAATCCCGTGGTCCTTGCCACCTGCCAGGTGAAACTTATATACCTCTGCTATTTTCCTACATCTTTTCCTGTGCCTAAAATTCTCCATCCTCTCCTTTTTTCCTAGAGACTTCCTATACTTTCTTCACATTTCAGCTTAAGCCTCAGTTCCTCGGCAGCTGTCTTGACTCTTGCTGACTTACTTGACCATATAAATATATTCCAAAGCGCATATCCAACTGAATTTTTATATTTTCTCTGTGTTTTTATTAGTTTCTTTTTTACACTAATAAAACAGAAGCTTTATTGAAGTCAGGGACTTTGTTTTTGCTCACTCTTGGTTGCCCAGAGTCACCTAAGTAGGGGCAGTAAATAAAATTAAATAGATAGGTGCTTTCTTGAATCTTCTTTATTCAGGGTATGTTTTTTAGGTAACCAACATGTTATCTGTGCTATTATTGAAACAAGTAAAGAAGGGAAGCAAACATATTTATCAGGGAGCAAAGCCCAATCACCAGTAAGAGCCATCATACAGACACTGCTGTAGAAATGGGGATGGTTTCTGAAATGGGAGTCTATAAAGCCAGCAAGGATTACAGATTTAAAAACATGATAATAGCATGTAGAGCCAGCTCATACTGGCTTACAGAAGTCAAGTATTAAATTTTTAAGTATTTTGTGAAGTGACTGTTAAACTGATCGTAGTGGGTTATATTGTGGGTGAACTTTGCCAGAAGATACTACCAGGCACAGCAGGATGATGTTAGTTGATGACTGTTTCCTCTTTCTGGCCTCTGAGATCATCATTCCCATCATCATCTATGTCACTGTCATCATTGCTAATCCTCATAACAAATATATATTTCAGGACAATTATGACTCTCACTTTAGAGATCGCTAATTTGAAACACGGAGAGATTAAATCACTCACCCAGGGTCAGGAAGCTAGGAGATGACACAGTGCAAAATTGTACCTGAGGATTCTGCCTTCAAAAATAATCCCACTGTCAAGGTAAAAAGACTCCTACTGGTCTAATTATCCCACATTCAGTGTTGAAGCTTCACTTCTATAACCAGAGTTTAAAGTGTTTTATTTTTCCTTTGTGTTGTATATATTTCAAAGACATTTGACTGTATTTTCTCCTGGTCCCTCCCCCTCACCCCAGCCAGGCCATCCATGCCTGAACTCTACCACATTTTACTTTATCCATTTGGGTTTTCCTAGCCCTCAGTATGAGAAAGCTCCTTCTTGATATGAGTAAGCTACATTGTATCCTCTGGAAGTTTCAGTATTGGGGAAGAAATTAAAGCAGGAGTACTACCCCAATAAAGATTGCTTAATATCTTAGTTATTAAAAATATTTTTCCCCTAGGTGGGAGAGTGTTTATTTTTAAGTATGCCTAAATAAAATCTTTAAGCAAATAAAAGAAATAATTATAACACCCATCAAGAAGTATGCTGGAAACAATCTTTCATTATTTTTCCTGTCACTCATCATTGCCAGAGGTTTCTTAAAATTTGGATTGCAGTCTGAAGGGAACATGACAAATGCCATCATCACAAGTCAAATAAGTGGAAAGATCAATTCATTTAGTGTAGAAAATTGTATAAACAAGTAATCTAAACAGCATTTTTCCTGCAACCCACTATCAATTTATTGTGAGCTAAAATGAAAATGGATTATAGAATCTCCAAAATTAAAACTAGATCTGTATACATATTTCGCAAGAGTATCTAATTGTTCCTCACCCATCTTTAATTGCTATTGAAGCAAGAGGGCATTATCTCAAAAGAACTAACCAATATTATCATAATCTCCTAAAATTTTATCTCTGACTATTGGCGTTTGGAAATACATCTTTAGTTACCAGATCTAATAATTGCTTTTTCTTTTACAGTTTATTCAGCCCTTGAAAGATTCATGATACATTTCAGGAAAAGATTTCATAAATATGACAGTTCCTTGGAAACCAATACCACTTCATGTTAATGTACAGAATTAGCAATAAAATCGAAATATCTAGTATCTATTTTAAGTATCTACATGTTTACCTGAATTCAGATAATCAGTGCCATCAGTGATGTTTGTTGTAACACATGCATTGTATCCCTGTAGATCAATTTGTCCACACACCATTATATCTCTAGAAGTTTGAGAAGCAGATTTTTAAACCTATCTCATTATCTTATAAATTCAAATTTGTATCTCTTGTGACAGGGGAAGTATCATTTGAGAACACTTTAGTTATGGACAAAGGATCATTGCTGATATAAATGCACTATTTTACGCAAGGAGGGCATAAGTCCATACTTGCATCATTTCAGAAATATCTTTCTGAAATCTATGTATTAGAATATTTTAAAAATTCACCAGCCTCGGACTTCCCGGGTGGCACAGTGGTTCAGAGTCCGCCTGCCGATGCAGCGGACACGGGTTCGTGCCCCGGTCTGGGAGGATCCCATATGCCGCGGAGCGGCTAGGCCCGTGAGCCATGGCCGGTGAGCCTGCGCGTCCGGAGCCTGTGCTCCGCAACGGGAGAGGCCAAAACAGTGAGAGGCCCTTGTACCGCAAAAAAAAAAAATTCACCAGCCTCTATACTGAGTTGCTCTTATTAAAATAACAGAAATATAAATTTGTTATTCCATACAGAGCAAACAGTCCCTCTGCATATACATATATAAGGTATATATACATATAAATTATATACAGGCATACCTTGGAGATGTCGTGGGTTCAGTTCCAGACCAGTGCAATAAAGCAAATATTGCAATAAAGCAAATCATACCAATTATTTGGTTTCCTAGTGCGTATAAAAGTTTAGTTTACACTATGCTGTAGTATATTAAGTGTGCAGTAACATCATGTCTAAAAATACAATGTACACATACCTTAGTCAAAAAATACTTTGTTGCCAAAAATTGCTAGCCATCACCTGAGCCTTCAGAGAGTCATAATCTTTTTGCAGTAGTAATAGCGAAGATCACTGATCACACACCATTATACCATATATAATAATCATAATAATTTTGAAATATTGCGAGAATTACCACAACATGGCACAGAGACATGAAGTGAGCTAATACTGTTGGAAAAGTGGTATTAATAGACTTGCTCGATGCAGGCTTGCCACAAACCTTCAATTTGTGAAAACACGCAGTATCTGTGAAGTACAACAAAACAAAGTGCAGTTAAAACAAGGTCTGCCTGTATATGTATGTATATAATATGCATGTATATATACATATATAGAGAGAGCAAGAGAGACAGAATGAATCAAGAAAAAAATGTCACAGAAAGATTCTTAAAAAAAAAAATAACAAGCATGTGTTGAGCACCTTTTATATGCCAGGCACAATGCTGATCACTTCCCAGGTCCTAGTTCCTTGAATATGCTCCAGAACTTTGATGTGGGTATTTTTCCAAATTGAGAGAGAGAGCTGCGTCAGCATCCCAGAGGTCTTATTTCATAGATTATCATCCTGAAAATGAAATTATATAACATACCTAAAGAACTAGTCATAATTCTGTAAATAAGCCAGATAAGCCAAATATTACCCTGTCCTTTCTCTACAGTATTTTCATTTATAAAATGAATTTCTGGCAAATTGTTCTGACAGTTAAATGAGATTTTGAATTGTACCTCGTGTAAATAATTTTCTGTCTTCTGTTTGTTTGTGACTGGAACTAGATTAACCTGTTGTAAAATATGTTTCACTTTCACTTTGCACAAATATATTTCTGTCTAGTTGATTATATTGATAAAACCAGAGCTGCCTTTCCGCACTTAACCATGGTTGTGTATGTTGGGGGGGTAGTGATAAGACATTCATTCCCTTAAGTTGAACATTTTAGAAAAAGATACAACTAATATTTTTTATTAGTGACCAGAATTATATTTGATCAGTTTTGAGAAGTGGCATTACCAAGCGATTTAAACTTCATTTTGGCCCATGGCAGATCCCCTAAACCATGTCAAAAAAAATGTTTTGAGGCCAGCCTACTCACTACACTTATGTATAGATAAACACATCATCTGCAATGACATTATTTTCTTATCATTATGGCTTCTTTTATTTGCTAGCATTCCAGAAACAATATATTCATCACATATTCTATTATTTGCTTGCATTTTGCACCACTGACCAGCTTTCACATGACTAGAAAGAAAAATTTGGGGGGAAAAAGTAGATTATCTTTCCTTGATTTTGTAAGCTACCTAATTTGTGAGTTTTTCCCTCAAAATGTATATTATTTTCCACTAATTTGCTGTTAACTCTTATGTTAAGTGCAACAGAAATGATCATTTTCAACAAAAAGAAAAACTGCTCAGTGTTTTACTTCGAATTATACAATTTTTTAAATTTTATTTTAAATTCCTGTTTAAAATTTAAATCAGATATTTATCTGTTACTAGTAGCAGTCATCGTTTGGATATATTTTATTTCATTTTATTTTGATTTAAATTTTCCAAATAATACTGTGCATCCTGCTGGTCAGCTTCCCACACCACACCCAGTCAAAGGGTAATAATCAATGATAATAAACTGATAGGCACTTGATATATCTGTTGTTTTCCAGTCGCAGCCAGTGGAGTATAAAATCATACAGTCAGAATAAGGCTCTAGGATTGCTAGCTAGGTGAAAAGGAAGATTTGAAAGAGATAAAGTTTCTCTTATTTATGATGAGGGGGGCTTCCAAAATGGCCAACCTTCTACTGCCTTCTAGAACACAATGTGCTCATAATTACTCTGTTGCTAAAAGAATGGAAAACAGACACATTTTTTTCTCTTTGTTATTTTTCTTCTTCTTGGTGAACTGGAAACAGAATGGCAAACCAAGGGAAAAGTGACTGACGTAATTTTATAGTACAAGTGTTTAATGAAGTTGAAGATTTGCTAGGAATCTGTTAGAAATATAAATTATCAGGCCCTACTGCAGACCTACTGACTCAAAATTTCTGGAGGTAGGGCCTTAGAATCTTTTAACAAAGTCTCCAGGTGAATTATTTTGCATGTCTCAGTTTGAAAAGCATTGTTATGAAGCAATGGTTCTCAAACTGTAGTTCTTTGGCTAAAGAGTACTAGTCTCACCAGAGAATTTGTTAGAAATGCCAGTTCCCAAACTCCACCCCATATATGACAAGCCAGAAACTCTGGGGTGGGACCAGCAAACTGTGTTCTAACAAGTCCTCCAGGGACTTCTGGTGCATGGTAGAGTGTGAGAACCACTGATGTAGTGGAATAATATTTCACATTCTTTAGTGTACAGCAGAATCACCAGGGAAGCTAGTTAAAACTGCAGATATCTGGGCCCTTTCCCAGAGACTGTGAGTCATTACTTTTGAGGGTCTAGCCAGGGAATCTGTATTTTATTTAGCTTTTCAAGTAATTCTCATATAGGTTGTCCTTGAACCGCAGTTTGAGACATGTTGATATATATCTGTAGATTGGACTGAGCATACATAGTCAATCTTACAGAACAGACTAAAGTTCTCTAGGAGTAAAGAAAAAGTTTACTTAGGCAGTGTTTATTTTTCAGAAGTTTTCAGGTGTCTAAATTAGATTAATTACCCACATTCTTCTCGTTTTTCCAAATTCAGTCCTGCCAGCCCAGGAGAGATAACCCCCTGCTAGTACATTAGTATTCTGGATGCTGGGAATAATGCTGTAGATACAGTTTTTAACCTCGTTCATGGCATCAGGAATACAATCATAGCATTGTGGAGTACACTAGTTCCAGTGCCTCTGGGAGAAAATACAGTTTCTGCCTCATCAACTTTAATTGATAAAACACAGATGTATTTATATTATTCATGTGACTTTCTGAATTTGTTTTTGTGTTTTCTAACTTTTTAAACATAATCTTTATGTTCTTATGGGATAATGATTTGAGATACATTTAAACGAACACAGATTCAATTTTTAAAATTTATTTTCAGCATGTGATGGAAAAACAAAAATAACAACAACAGAACACTCTGTAGTTCTTTCTGACAGGTACTTGAAGACTTGTTTACTTTTCTCTATAGTGGTGGAAGGAGCATCAAGTGTAGTGTGCCATTGGCCCATCCTGTGTTATCCGTATAAGTCAGGCTTTAAAAATACAATTCCTTCAGCTCAGTGCTTTGTGACCACCTAGAGGGGTGGGATAGGGAGGGTGGGAGGGAGACGCAAGAGGGAGGAGATATTGGGATATATGTATATGTATAGCTGATTCACTTAGTTACAAAGCAGAAACTAACACACCATTGTAAAGCAATTATACTCCAATAAAGATGTTAAAAAAAAAACCAAAAAAAAATCCCTGCAAGATGACTTCAGTAACAACCTTAGGAGTTCTGTTTGTACAAACAGAACAGAAGCATCTGCCAATAATTAATGAATTCTCAGCCATTAAAAATCAAATAAAGCAGTATAGACAAGCTGATTGTTATGAACATCTGAAATATGAATTCAATGCAAAAGTCTTCTTTTTCTTCATTGAGCAATTCCGTATAGAAGCTGCCCAAGTTTTTTCTGAAGAGGATCAACTTTGTAACCTGAAATCTGAAAGATATATCTAATATGAGCACTGAAATACATCATATTAATTAACTGCATGTTCACCAACTGTATGATGTTTTCAGGTTAAAAGATGCATTTCTATGCATTTGTTCTCATACACCTCTTTGATCATAGTTATTAAGAAGGAAAATTACACGTCAGAAAAACCAGGGCTGAAGCCCCTATACAGAGCAGTTAGATTGGATTAATTAATTCACTTGTAAATAGTAGATTTTAGATGCAGTGTGATTCTCTGGCAGCAACCTATGTATACTTTTCATGCCCATATAATATTAATGAGGCTAAAATTTTTGACAGCATCTAAATTCATTCTCCAAGGAGATCTTTAAAGTCATAGGCTCCTTTATACTGATGAAGTCCTTAAGATAATTTAATCAATATCCATTACTTAATATAAATAATCATTTGAAAGAATTCCAGAGAAATCATTTATTCATGACCATTGTCCACATTGCCCAAAGTAGGACAAATCAGTCATACAGTCATACTTATTTCCAGTCCAGTGGATTTTAAATCCTTTTTCTTAGAAAATTTTTCTAGATATCTTAGATCACTTTGCCATGAATCATTAGTCACCACATTTTTCTTATGGCTAGATATTTACTAAATTTATTTTGCTCTAAATTATAAGAGCTAAAAGATTCATACTTGCAAGGAATTATTGTCAGTATAAACTACATCTGCATATTTCAAAAGAGAAATAAGGTATTTCAGTGACTCCCAAATAATTTAGCTGGGTACTTACTCATTGTCCTCTAGTGGTTAACTCAGTGCCATCTCTCTGAGCCTTTCAGAATGCTGACTAGAACTAATGCATTTGACTTAGGTTTAACCACGCAGACAAAAAAAGTGAGCTTGGAAAATTTTGAACAATTCTGCCAGCTTAACTTATTCATATTTCTTGGCATTAATTTATTTACTCCATCAATTGACAAATATTAATTGAGTAACTACTATGTGTCAGGCACTTATTCTGTTCTCTAAGAACATAGCAACGAATAGAATATCCAAAAAAAAATAACACTGTTGTTGAGATAGTTGTGAGGGAAGGGCAGAAGTAGAGAGTCAGTTAGGTGGTGAAAACAATATTCAATTCAGTTAGAACATCATTTTTCCAAAAGAGAATTGTTTTTAATTTGCATGTCCTGGATAACTAATGAGGTTGGGCACCTTTTCCGATGTTTCTAGGTACAGTGAATATAGCTCTTGGTTTTCCTAGGATAGTCCTGGTTTATACCTGTTAAGTTGGATGGCTTAGCATTGGGCCCTGATTTTTTTTCAAAGGTAGTATTATTTATTATTGAATTTAAATAAGCTCAGATGGATTTTGAGACCTGTATTTGGTATTTCAGTTTTTTGCCATGTTTTTGTTTAATAGTGTATGAGATATGTCTCAAAAACAGACTTCTCTCAATTTAGTTATATTGAATAGCAACCAGTGACAATCAGTTTTCTTTTTCTATACCTTTCCAGTTGCAATGTAATCAACCTCCCTTTCAAGAACATCATGTATAAAATATATTTGGGAAATAAAGTTTATATCTTATTGCCTTAAATCTTATGTTAAAACTGTGAACAAACATATTTTACCTTCCTTAGTGGTTTGGTACCTTTCTTATCATATGTTGCAAACCATATGAAGGTACTTTTTTTCTTTTGGTGGGGGGTGGTTTGGTCAAAAGTGGTTAATTATCAGTAGTTTTATAAATTTTAAATGACATACAAATATTTGTTTATATTATTGATGAATCACACTTTTAGAATTTATTAAAATTAATTATCTTGGACTTAATGACCTAAAAAATAAAATATATTTCTAATAAAAAGTCAGTTACCAAATTTCCATTTTACAAGAAAGATGATGAAAGTTTAAGAGGCAAATAATGTTTGTCAACATTAACTTTTGAATATTGAGATTACAGTGATATCACTGGCTATATGAAAATTAGAAGAACAAAATCTACTCAAAATTTTCAGCATCTACTTTAAGTTAGGATTTAATTTTGAAAGTCTAAACACAAAAATGACAGTTCATCACATGTACCAGCAAAAGGTTTGTTTATATATTCATCTGTGAGTCATGACCTTTTATTTAGATCAAGTGACTATTTGTCTAAGTCAATGTTGCTCATTTCCAAGTCCAGATTTTGTTGTGCCTATGCATAATTAACATCTCCCTTTAAAGCACATTAGATATTATGTGTATTTGGGTAACAGAAGGTGAGAAGTCCTGGCAAAAGCCTATCTTTAACTCTGAAACAATAGCTGTTAATGTATTAGCTCATCTGGAAAATTTTGCAAACATTTAAATGCTCTTGGTCAGATAGGACTTCCAGAAAGGTAGGGTTAGGTCCCTGATGAATCTGCTACTTGAAAAAACAATGAAGTCTTCCCATAACATTATACTGTCATCTCCTAAGGAGGAAAAATGTATCTAGAGCAGTACTGGCAATTAAAAAGTATTATTAAAACGACCTAAATTGTTATTATGATTATGATTATTATCATCATTGTCCTAATTTTCACTAGGAAAAGTCTATTATAAACATTCTACTTATTTTGTCTCATAGACTACTTAGAAATCTATGAAGTAGCCATTATTATGATCCCTGTGTTACAGATAAGGAAGCAGAGTCATGGGTAGGGTATACAACTTAAGAAAATTAATCAGTCATTCAGTTAGCAAGGAGCCGAGTTGTATTTGAACCAAAGCAGTATACAATGTTAAGTAAATAAATTAAAATTTGTATGTATAACATGATCTCCAGAATATTCAAAAAACAGAATAAATAACTTAAAAATATTAACGAAATTTGCATGGTGGGGCTATGAATGTGTATTTTTACTTATTCCTAGTTTTCTCTACAATGCCAGTTGTATTTAATAAGCCTATGTTAATTTTATTATGAAAACAAAACACATATTTCTAAGTGCTGCGTATACCAAATGAAAATCGCATCTCCAATAAGACCTAGGAAAGACAGTCCCAGTTATAGCCATCCTTGGGCTGTTTATTTTAGAAAACATGTTAAAATATGGGTCTGCCACATGCACATTATTGAAGAGAAAGCTGGTCGGTTTTCAGAGGAAAAAAGGAATTTCATGGCAAGAAGGAAAAATTGATGTCAGAATCATTTATATATTTGTCTTGATCATGAGAGGAAAAAGAGGGGAGCAGAGAAACAGGTAACAACGTTTTATAAAACCTGGAATCAAGAACTTATCCCCTGTACCAAATGGTGTCCTTCATGTATACCTAAATTACAAACCTCAGATACCTCCAGGTAGAAATATCCATGATAATTCAACACTGGAACGTTCAAAGGAGAACTAAATTGAAAAATAAAGTCTGCAAAGGACATCTCGTTCCTAAAAGCTGGGATTTTATAATCAGAATATTCACGGGCAATGTCAGAGTCCAGTGCAGGTTCCTCCTGCCAAGGAGGGTGTCACTGTGTACAGGAAGTGTACAGAGATCTGCACACGCACAGACGTGGTTTAGATGTTTCATTTGTATCACTGCTTTTTGAGTATTCAGAATTAGAGTTTGCTTTATCAAATTTGAGTCCCATGCTTTTTCTGAGAGTAAATCTCCTGGGGTCAATTTCTCTTGTTCTTTGCCTATTCGCTTATTTCATTTGTTGACCATTTATTCAGTAAACACTTATTGAGTATTTGCTGTGTATGAAGTGGCGAAAGAGAGAAAACAATTGTTAGTCATAAGAAACAGTGTGAGACAGACAAATAGTTACAAGTGATTATAGCAGTGGTAATGCTCTGATGAAATGGAGCACGGGGAGCTATAAAAACAGAGCAGACTATATAACCTGGGTTTTGGACAGTTCTGGGAATATTACTGGGGAGGGTGTCAGGGTGGTTGCCTTGAGGAGATGTCACCTGAATTAAACTTGTTGGAGGGATGAAAGTCAGCCAGCTGAAAGGATGAAGGGTCATATCGGGCAAGGTTTACCACACAAAGGGAACAGCGTGTCTATTTCTCAACAATAGAGTTCCAAAGTGGAAGGGACAGGATTCCTGATGTTTGCTAAAGTGTTATGACCCATTGGAACACACTATTTTCCATCCCGGGGAAAGGAAAGCATCGGGGCAAGATTTACAATTGGAGCTGTCAGTTTATCAGGCTGGAGCAGGTGTCAGGAGCAGCAAGAAATCAAGTCCAAAAGGAATAAAATCAGAAATAGAGAGATGAGTAAAAGCAGTAAGTAATGGCCATGGCAAAAGGCCACTCGAGACCGCACAGCAAAACTCCAGCACGAAAATGAAATCCAGACCTTGTATTAGAGGAAGGGTTGTAAAAAACTCAAGAGCAATTAAAGATTCCTGCAGGTTGGGCATTGCTTCAGGATTTATATAAAAATAACAATTGATATCTGAAAACAGCATTGTCTGGTACTAAGTGCAAAATCTACACATTCTAGGAAATAATCTTTAATATGGTAGAAACAACCAAGACACAACATATTATTTGTCTTACACATGATCATAGCAAGGCTAAGAGATCACAGATCCTTATGGAAGTCTCATTTGGGAAAAAATAATCATGGGAGTTTTGTCAAATCATGCTCAATCTAGAGATAGTTTGAACTTATATCACTTGAACTTTCATCAGTTTATAATATAGAAGCTTCTCTCTACTTTTTACACATTCTATTCTCTCAAAGACCTTTATGGAAAGAAAGGAAATTTATTTTAATATGTTCATTATGAATCTAGCTAGTCAGTATCATTAAAGATGTTTACTTTTCTTATTGTAAAAGTAATACATGCTCAGTAGAAAATGCAAAACATAAAAATTAATATCAATCACAATTCTATCAATTAAAAAATTACAGTCACAGTTAACATTACAGTAAATGTCCTTTTAGTATTTTTCCTATGCAATCAAAATGACATATACAGTATAGTTGAAACTGTATAAAATGCATATCTTGCTTTTTTTACTTGAATCTATCATAAAGGATTTTCCAAATCATTATACTATTCACAAACATAAATTTAAATGCCTGTATAATGATTCACCTTGTGATCTCACTATAAATTACTTAAACAGTTCTCCAAATATTGTATATATATTGTAGTGGAAGAAATAGATACAAATAAAATGCATTTTAAAAATACAAATCTGTGTATGCATTTCTGATATTCCTAGGATAAATTCTTAGAAGTGGAATTATTGGGTTAAAGGATATTAATATTTTAAAGTGGAAAATAGTCAGAATATGCCTAAATAAACCACATGACCTACTGGATTTTATGATTATACAAGCCAGAGGGATAAAATTTCCTAAAAGCTTGAAAGATAAAGGGAGAGGACTAAATAATTAAATTAATTACTTGTATTTGGAAAGAGATATAGGAACTCACAAATTCCAGTCTTGTTCTTACCCTGAAATTTTATGGGAGATATGAAGCAAAAGTATATTTCACATGTTTTTTCATATGTGTTTTGATTTGTGTTTCAAATTTCTAAATTTCTTAAAATGGAACTAGAATTTGACAGAGTTCACCTTCCAATATTCATTGATTTTGGATCTTGTGAACTTTTGAAGGAATAGATGGACCTACTAGTTGCCTGGTCACTCAATGCATGTGCTTATTTGGAAGGCATATTTTAAGTATTTGTGATCCTGTTTGAGACAGCTAAAAATCATAAATGCTGAGTATTTTAGAAATTGACATTGGTCAGTAAGTTTATTGCATAAGTAATAGGCTTTAACATTTAAGTAATATGGTTAAATGGTTAGAGTTCATTTATAAATTTAATATATTTGGTGTATTCGCTTAAAAATTAAAGCTAAGAGAAAGCAGCAATTACTTGAGTTCCAGAATCCATGCTTTGAATTTTACATGCCTTTTTTTTTTTTTTTTTTACTTAGTCCTCACAACAATACTATGGAACTCTTTTTCTTATTATTTGTTTACATATGAATATACTGAACCTTAATGCATTATTGTTAGCAGTATATTTGTGAAGAGGATATTTATGTTCAGTCATAGAGACATTCATGGAATAGCTACAATGTAGCAGACATTATGTTAAATGCTGTGGGTAAATAATGAATCCATACAAGGCTCAAAGCCTTGTTCTGAAGACAGAAATACAAAGAGTTATTTTTAAGTGCAGACGCAAATGGCTCCACAGGAAGCCAAGAAATGCTTTCTGTGGAAAATGATGGAAGCTTTAAATCTTTGTACATTAGTAGAATTTAGCCAGATTAAACTGAGAGGAAGTTGTCCACTTTTGTCTAAAAGAGTATATTTAGAACCCAGTCTGTGTGCAGCATTGTGCTAGATACTTCACAGGCCAAGGCATATTTATAACTGACATGAGCCCCGATGGTAGTAAATATTTGCCCCATTTTACAGATACAGAAATGGCACCTCAAAGAGATTCAATAATTACCTATCCTCTCTTAGCTCTGCCTTGAATTCAAACTCACATTGGTCTACTCCTGAAGTCCATATACTTAACACTGCAGGAAGCTGCCTGAACCACATAAAGTATATGGCAATTGTATAGTTACTACCTGTTGAAGAGTGAATGTTTCTTTCCCCCCCACCAAATTCATATGCTGAAACCTAATCCCCAATGTGATGGTGTTTGGAGGTGGGGAGTTTGGGAAATAAATTGTCATGAGGATGGAGCCCTCATTAATGGGATTAGAGCCCTTAAAAAAGAGACCCCAGAGAGCTCCCTTGCCCCTTTGCCAAGTGATGACACAGGGAGAATATGGCCATCAATGAGCCAAGAAGAGGGCCCTCACCAGACACCAAATCTGCTGGCACCTTGATCTTGTACTTCGCAGCCTCCAGAACTATAGAAATAAGTTTCTGTTGTTTATAAACCACCCAGTTTATGTTTTGTTATGGCAGCCTGAGTTGACTAAGACACTTACTCACTGAAGAAATATTGGCAGGCTATTGGTGTAGTCTGTATGTGACATAAGCTGGAAGCTATTCAGCCTCTAGTCAGCATAATGCCTGACCTGCTGTTTGTGCCACTAGTCAACACAAGAACGAAAATCAGAAGAGGTCCCGAAAAGAAGTGTGTGTGGGGGGGGCGGGGGGGGGTAATTGGGGTGTCAGGGCTGTTAGGGAAAGATTCCTTGCAAGACTGTCCCTTCATAAATAGGTAGTATGGGTGGGGGCAAAATCACCAGTCAGAATCTATAAGGGTCATACCTGTTGTTATCATCTTCTAACTTAAACTTGTATTTGTTTCAAGACAGTAATGTTCCCTGGTTAAAATACCTCCTCACTTCAACATAGCTGGGAGCCATTTTTTTTCCTTCTTCCCGCGTTTAAAATAAACACGATGCCTGGAGGGTTATCAGTTGACACGTAAGCAGTGGGAAGAAAGATACGTGCTACGAATGTAGAACAAAATAGAAAGAACTAAGCCATTGTTGATATCATTGATTCACCATACAAGCTCTAGACTTTTTACTCTAGGATTTATCATTGCAGGCAATAAATAAATCCCTTGCTTGTTTAAATCATCGTGGTAGGGTTTCATTTTCCTACTTGCTACCAAATGGAATCCCAACTGAAGTCAATTCAAATCAATCAAAGCAGAGGGGTTAGAATTGGGAAGATATTCAGCTTGTCCCAGGAAACTAGAATCAGAATTGATGGCAAGAGGAATAAATGGGCTAAATTAGGTATTGAAAAAATTATGAATGTGCCTCCAACAGCTGTTTCAGTAATGATCTTGGTTAGGTAGCAGTACCCCATATCAGAACAGGGGCAGGTAGGAGAACCATAATTCAGGTGGACAAATTTCAGCTGTAAACTAAGAAATAAAGATACAAAACAAAGGTGAAGAGGAAGCCAATCAAATAGGCTAGTAATAAAGTAGCTTTGGATCGCAGGGAGCAGTAACAGCTTCAAAGTTCAGGTAAAAGGACATTCTGGTACAGGCTTCTGCAGTCACTGAAATGAATAATACCTGCAAATTCCAAACTCCCCTAGGTCTCTTGCTCAAGATTCAGAGTTCTAAAAGACATCATCCGATGTTCTGGGCACGGACATGTGCCTCCTTGCTGGATATACATTTGTAGTTTCAGGGAGAGCATGACGTGTAGAGATTTCAAAGCAAGGCATTGAAAATACCTCCCACCAAGATTAAATTCAATATTGCGGTTCCCCAAAGGGAGGCTGGAGTAGTATCGAAGAATAATTTGGATCCTGAAGGGTCAGTAAAGCAGAAAATGTCCAAGAAGTCCCCTGGTCCTGCCCCTGCAGGTTTGACCCCTTAATCATTCTTAAGTTCTATTGTTTTAGATTAAAAAGTCTGAATCCTTGTCTCAGTTCCTCTGATGATACTTTGAATGTCATAGGTCTGATAGAGGGAATGAAAAAGAAAGAATTAGTATTCTAGACTTATGGCTGAGGAACTTGGCTCCTAGACTTATATTCTGTTACAAATAATCCCCATGCATCCATGCATGCTGACAGATATGGCACAACACTTTAATCGCCATTGGCTATGGGCCTAATAAAAGGGGGGTAATAAAATCAAATTCTGCTGGGCTCCATTTTTTACAGGCAATATCAAGCCCTGTGAACTTTAATGCCCACTGTCTATTTAGATAGTCATGGCTCAGAGCTGGTATTAAAAGTAGCTAAAAATACTTGTTCTGAAGGGTTGAAATATATTGCAAATTACACTGGAGTATGGGCTTAGTCCAAACTAATCCTATATTGCACTGATCTTTGCAAAATCCGTTTTGTTTTCCTTGGCAGCTTCATTTCCACTCCTTCCCTTTGTCTTATTCTCTTGAAGTTCCATCTTTATTGGAGTCAGAAATCAGAATGAAGTGGCAGGTTTTAGGTGTGTTTGGTGGCTGCATGTGATAGGTTTTGCTTCTGGGTGACCAAAACAAACCTATTTTTCATTCCATTTCCTTTGCAGCCTCATTTTCATTCCAGCACTCTGTATTCCTCAGACACCATCAAGTACTTTTCCTTTGTAAAACAATGAATGTATTATTCTAGGTTTTGTTTTTTCTAGGGCTGAGCAGAGAACTGGGGTTTTTCTTGTTTCCCTACACATTAAAAAGAAAATACTATATTGTAGACACCCAAACTCTTGAGTCAAGTAACATAAAAAATAAATTAATTATAGGAGGGAGATAAAATCTACATCTGGCACATTTTCACAGGGGTATTGTTTCCAAATTCTTAAGTGGGAAGGATAATTTCTGAGTGAAATGATAATGTGGAACCAAAGCTTTATCTGAAAGAAGATGGAGAATTTCTGAAGAGAGTGACATTCACTTAAACAGGGAAGTGGTTTTTGACCTTTAGAATTTAGCAAAAAGCTTGAATAACCTCAGTTCTGGGTCTTTGTGTGCAAAAAAGGCACTAATCTCAGCTCTACTTTAATAAAAATTTATCAAATATTTTGTGTGGAGTTTTACTGAAGCATCACTCCAACTGCAGACACCCAGCTGTGGCCTGTCGCATGGTCAAATACCAACTTGGCTTCAGGTTTTTATGTGCAAGTTCAAAAGAGAATATATTTCACCAACTGCCAAAGAATTATATGTTCACTCAAACTCAGACTTAACTCAGTATAGATAGATGATAAAGTATAGCATTTGGCCAAGTTCCTACTTTGCTAGAACACCTTGCTCTAATTTTGACTTACAAATGTGATGTTCTATCTATCACTGTGGTTCTTATATTTTTGTACAGTTAATAATCCTCCTAGGAACTCAAAAAATACATAATTCCCAGAAGATATCTTCTGAAGCAGAGTATTTTTTGGTGGCATGGGAATCTGTATTTTTTACAGAGCGCTCTGAATGATTCTGAAGTAGACTGTCCTTGAACTACACTTTGAGATGCCACTAATTGTTTGGATTATATTTGTAACACTAATTGGAAAAACTATTTCATGCCTTCTTATTTGTGATTTACAATGTGTAAAGGTTTGAAGACTTCTATTATTTCAATGGTTTTTGTTTAACCGTCCCATCTCTCCATTTTTATTGTCCTTATGTTTTTATCTTTTTAAACCTTTAAGCATTAAATAAAATTGTTTTACTTGTGTGCTGAGGGTTTTGATGGAGAAGAATTACTTTATTTGTTGCTGTCACCATAAAGATAGCCTCTAAACTCAAGGGTTAATCCTGTTGATTGACATGGTAGATAGCCAGGATTTTGTGTTTCATGCCTTCTAATGGCTCCTGGAATAATTGGTTGTCCTGTCTCATCAGCATCAATGAAGTGAAGAGGGAGACGTAACACCTATGTTGTAAGGGTTGTTTTTTTTTTTCTCCTTGTCCTCCTCTCCATGATAAGGACACAGAGATAGAGGAGTGGGAGGAGGGGAGAATCAGGAGAGAGATTAAAAGAATATGACTAGAAGAGGATGTCTCCCTGTAGCTACTGCCATTCTATACTGAGAAATCAGATAGATTTGATCTCAAATCCCAATCTCAGTTGCCTTGAGCAAGTACCTTTGTCTCCTTTCTGTTAATTAAATTGACACCAAATGTATCTATTGGTGAAGGGTTCTATAGGAAATAAATGTGTGGAAAAAGTCCAAGTATGTTTGTGTTCACCAGAATGACTTTAGGACATTTTCACATTTAGTAATTAACATCAATATTGAACAGCACTTTGGTTAGCAGTTTTTTTTCATAAGTGTTAATAACTTTACTAGTTTGATTTTCAAGTGATAACCTCATGTAGGAATATATATTTCCAATTACAGGACAAATGTAGTTTGGTAATTAGACCTCTTCTTTGGTTTTCCACTTAATTGGGTGGCTCAAAATAGTGTGAAGCAAGATTTAGAGTGAACCTTCTTGCTATAGCCTGGCTCAGTTTCTCTACCTCTTCTGTTTATATCAATGAGATTAATTAACAGATCTGTATTTAATGATATTCTAAGTATGTAAGGTAAATTAGAATTACTTATCTCCTCTCTTACACTGTCCTTCACATAAATTCACCTTTAGCTATACACAAATTTAGTTAAAATAGACATTCTAAAGAATCAACTTTAGCCCCTTTCACTCTGTGCCATGTTGTCAATTCCTAAGAAGTATATAACCCTGAGTAAGAGAGAAAAAGCCAGTAGTTCACAGCTGAGAATTATCGCATTGTGGAGCCTCAAACTCTGTCTACTTTTTAGACTCAGCTTGAGTGTCATCATCTTTGGAATACTTCTCTGATATTCTTCCCTTTCCCCCATTTCAGCCAAGCTACCAGGTAGAATCAATAGCTTATATTTCTGAGTGCTCATGGAAAGCTTCCCAAACATCTGTCAGATCATTTATCTTTGTAGTTGGGTATCACGTACTATACAAGATGCTCTGGATCCAAAGGTGATTAAGAAAAAGACCATGCCCTCCGTGAACTGGTCTTATAGGGGAGACTGATGATTAATTGTATCATAGGTAACAAAGAGTCCATGGGAATGTACGAATAAATAAATGAAGTAACCTGGTGAAAGTTCCAGAATCAAATAATTCCCACTGCATCTCTTAGTAATGGAAAGCTAATATGTGTTTTCTGCTTCCTAGTTATCAGACAGAGTACATAAGATAAACTATAACCTTACAGGACATTATCTCAGTTCTTTCAACAACTTTCAACATTATCTCAGTTCTTTCCTGCAAAGTGAGGAAACTAATAGCTTATACTTTAATCTTTTGGGAAAAAACGAGACTTGGAGAGTATACTTCAGGTTTTCCATGGTCACACAGCGAGATTTAGCACAGCTCTGCCTCATAATGGAGCCTTAGGTCCTAAACAAGGTCTATTTGGATTTGCACAATGGCAGTTTTTGTGGGAATACATAAGAAAATCATAGAATGTATATTGACATCATTTGTTGTCATTATGGAAAGGAGATAAGTGGTCTGTTAAAGAGTTCATTTCCTGCAGATTAACCTTAATGTTCTCCCTTTTAAAATAAATCACATGGTATAGGTTAAAGAGAAAGTGTGAAGAAATACATCTCAGTGTATATTTTTGCTATCTATCCATTGTCTATATATGTATAAACACACACATATATATACACACACACCCATAATGGTGTATCAATAAATCAACTTAAAAAATAGAAAGAAGAAAGATAAACTTAAGATACATTATTTCTTTATAGATTATAATACAGTCTACACATAGGATGAACAGAAAACTGTAAAATGTAAAAGACTTTTTTTTTTTAAGTAGGAGTTATCAATTTGTATATAGTAGATGTTTCCGTTAATAACCTATCTCTCTGCAGTTTTCTAGATCTGAACAAATTAGCCTCTCTCCCTTGTTGGGTATTCTTTGCACTGGAAAACATATAAGATCAAGAAAGCAGTTTATCTTTTGTTCTTAACGAGGTCTTTGTAAGACAACATCATTTTGGTCCTGGCCACTGCATTATTACAATAGTCAGCATATCAAGATGCCATCTTAATTTTTTTAATTTTATTTATTTATTTATTTTTGGCTGCGTTGGGTCTTTGTTGCTGTGCATGGGCTTTTTTTTCTTCTCCTAGTTGCGGTGAGTGGGAGCCACTCCCCACAGCGGTGTGCGGGCTTCTCACTACGGTGGCTTCTCTTGTTGCAGAGCATGGGCTCTAGGTGCGTGGGCCTCAGTAGTTGTGGCATGTGGCCTCAGCAGTGTGGCTTGTGGGCTCCAGAGCTCAGGCTCAGCAGCCATGGCACACGGGCTCAGTTGCTCTGCGGCATGTGGGATCTTGCCAGACCAGGGCTCGAACCCATGTCCCCTGCATTGGCAGGTGGACTCCCAACCGCTGCACCATCAGGGAAGTCCCAAGGTGCCATCTTATTTTAAAATTCCACATGGTTCAGAGAAAAAACAGAAAGTTCTGGTGTTTTGAGGAGTTTGAGACCATTTTTTTTTCTTTCAGTTTTATTGAGATATAATTGGCATACAGCACTGCATAAGTTTTAAGGTGTACAGCATAATAACTTGGCACATATATTGCAAAATGGTTACCACAGTAAAGAGCATTTCTTTTTCTACATGAAAGAAGGAAAGGAAGGAAAGACAAAATTAGTTTAGGGAGTAAGAAAGGAAAAATAGAGAAGAAAAAAATTTATGTTGGATTCCTTTACAGATGATCAAAAGCCAAAATTTGGATTTGAAATGGTATGAGTTATCTGTTGATGGATAGTAAATTACCCCCAAACTCAGTAGCCTAAAACAACAAATATTTATTATCTCGTTTAGTTTTTGAAGCTCTGGAATCTTCTAGGAGTTGTTTAGCTGGGTGGTTCTAGCTAAGTGTCTCTCATGAGGTTGTCCTCAAAATGTCAGCTAGGGCTGTAGTAGTGTCTTAAAATGACAGTCTCTGTTGCCATTTTACCTGAAACAGTATTTCACCAATTGTGTGAACCTGAAATATTTATTTTCTTCGAGTCTCAGAAAATAATAGATTTTGTCACTTAATAGGTTGGGAAATTAACTTCTGGAAATATTGTGAGTACTAAGTAACATAATACATAAAAAGCAGGTAGCTCAATGCCTGGAATATACCAAGTGTTCAGCAAATACTAGTTTTTATTATTGATATAATGAGATATACTATGAAGTAGATAGGAAAACATTTATGGGAGCAAGGAATTTTCTATTCGTTTTAGCAAATTTATATAAGGTATCTCTCTCTTGCAGTGACAGAAATTGTGCTGGGCTTTGTGGAAAGAGGCATAAATGAGCTATTTATCCTCTTTCCCTTTAATGCTCCTCTTACCTGAAATATAAGCTCTAGAAAAAGAGCAGCAGTGAGGATTATTATGGAGAAGGGAAGGACAGCATGCTCTAAAAATCAGCACAAGAGAATCTATCTAGTCTGGAGGCTTTAAAAAACAAAAAATTCCCAGAAGAAGAGATGTTTAAGTTGAGTGTTAAAGGATAGTAAGTAAGTAATTGCTGTGGGCAAAGCGTGAAACGAAGTGATATTATGGTGTTCAAAGGCCCAGAAAAAAGAAAAAACAAAAGTATGCCATGATAAAGGAGCTGAAAATGTCTAGGGATTATGGGTTAGAGAAGTCACCAGGTGGTCAAGGAGACTGAACAGGCACTTCAAGTCAAAACAGAGGGTTATATGAGTGCATGAATGTGTATGTGCACTAAAGGGGATTTCTGAATGCAATTGTACATTTTTTATGGCTAGCGAAAAAAGAATACAACATAAATATGGAGATAACGTAGTAGGAGATTTTACTGTACATATGGTCAGAGGCCAAAGGGCTAACCTTGCCATGAGGCAAAATCTGTCCCTAGAAATCATCATAACTTTTTCAATATCTAACAACACAAATTTGGGAGTGACAGTTACTCCTGGCCTGTGGGCCAGGCAGGACCACAAGGATATACTATGTCCCTGTTCTGTACTGGGTTTTATCATAGTCAAGGGGAAGCAGGACAATCAATAAGAAGAAAACGCGAAACTCCACTTCACAATATGCCTCACTGGTAGCACACTTCAGCATCCAGGAGAAAATATATTCTCTTCTCCCCAAATTTACAAATGAAGGAACATGACAACAGACTTGAAGAATATCGCAAGGTCATATAATTGCAAAGTGGTGCAATGTGATTGAAATCAAGGTCATAATGATTCTAAAGCTTGTGATCTTTTGCTGTCCTATGCTACCTCACCCATTTCAAACAACTTCTTATTCCCAGTTGTAAAGTATTAAATAGAATAAAGGTTTTAAGAGACAGACTACTAATACATTAACATGGAATCCCTCTGGGAAACAGTTATGTCATTGTTTTAGGGTGGAACTTCTCAGTCCTAATTCCATGAGGATGCATCTTTGTGGTACTTGTGAGCAGAATATTGGATATATAACACTGTGTACTTATTCACACTTTCTTCTTGTACTTACGGACAGGTCACACCAAACCATCAAATCAAGTTTTCAGTAGAGATCTCACTCAAGGTTGTATCTCTTAGTATAAATATCATACAGAAAACATTGTTGTTTAAATTGCTAGATCTGAACTTAATTTTAAATAGCCAAAAATTGAAGCGAAAACAACTTTGAGACATAGTGAGGGTAAATTAGTTAAGGCATTCCAAATGTCTACAATGTGTTAAATAATCTGTGTTATCTTATTGTGGATCCTTCATTTCTCAGAAAATATGACTCATTTTTAACTTCTTTTACAGATGTGGAAACTGAGACTTAGATAAGAGTTTAGTAGATATGTCCAAGATTCATATCTATAGAATGACATCTCCAAATTCCATGCAGTCTCCCCAATCTAAAATATATTCACCATCCATATAATAACAATACAAGAATAAACAAACTTGAATTTTAAGATATTACATATGTGAGACATTGTGCTTTACTTAATCATCCCAGCAATCAAATGAGATGCATAGAATTCTCATCTTAATTTTATAGATGAAGAAACATAAAAACAGTTTAGCAGACTTGTTCAAATACCCATAGCTAGAAGAAGACAGCAGTACATAAACTCACTTATGCCTGCCTGCAAAGCCTAAGCCTGCAACTTTTCTGCTGCTCCAAAATTTGAACTGAGCATCTGACACTCTTTCAAAGTTAAGATACAAACTCATAACAGCATTGTCTTCTTGAGGTCCAGAGTTGTCTTCTTCACTGATGGTTGAGGTCCAGCCTCAAAACTGATAGTGAACCCACCTACGTTCTTCATGGAAGTCTGTATTTAGCCAAACTAGTGAGAGACTTAACTTGTTTTCCACGGATATGCTGAGGTTTCATGCGAATGTAATTCTTCTCAAGTATGTTCTTCTGGACTCTGATACTTAAGACCAACTGTAGAGGAAACTCACAGCCACTGTCCAGGCTCACTTGGCTTTGTTTGACTGCTTGGATAAGAATTTTAGCCTACCCAGTTGCTCTGACTTGCATGTATTCTGTCTCAAGGCTATATTAAGACCTCTTCCCTTCTTCTCCATCAGCTAAGGACCAGATGGAAAAGCAAAATGTTAGAGTGGTCAAATCCCATGCCTGCCAAGGACTGTCCATTTTAGCAAAGAATGTTTTCTGGTAAGCCACTGGAGGTTTTCCAAAGAATTTAACATTTGTCCTTGGATTGTGCTACATTTGCTAAATATGTTGCCAGACCACCAGGAGGTAGAGGGCAAGTTTAAGTTGAGAATAGTTATGGCTGGTTTTCATGGCCAAATTGAGATTTTTTTGCTGGGAAGGATAGAGCCACTCAGCGGTGTTTGACGGAAGTGCAGGGTCCACACCATGTGATTTCAAGGCAGATGGTGGACAGGGGAGTATCTCCAGTTGAAGGATGATACATATTTGTATTTAAATGCCTATATCTTTGAAAATGTCTGACTCACAGTAGGTCCTCAGTAGAAAATGTTTTTAAATGAACATTGTTCTGGAGACTTTAAAGGAGATACTGCATGGTGAGTTATCTTCAACCCTTTGTTAAATACCTGTACTTTTTTTTTTTAAACATCTTTATTGGAGTATAATTGCTTTACAAAGGTGTGTTAGTTTCTGCCTTATAACAAAGTGAATCAGTTATACATATACATATGTTCCCATATCTCTTCCCTCTTGCATCTCCCTCCCTCCCACCCTCCCTATCCCACCCCTCTAGGAGGTCACAAAGCACCAGGCTGATCTCTCTGTGCTATGCAGCTGCTTCCCACTAGCTATCTATTTTACGTTTGGTAGTGTATGTATGTCCATGCCACTCTCTCACTTTGTCACAACTTACCTTTCCCCCGCCCCATATCCTCAAGTCCATTCTCTAGTAGGTCTGTGTCTTTATTCACATCTTACCCCTAGGTTCTTCATGACCTCTTTTTTTTTTTTTCTTAGATTCCATATATATGTGTTAGCATACGGTATTTGTTTTTCTGACTTCACTCTGTATGACAGACTCTAGGTCCATCCACCTCACTACAAATAACTCAATTTTGTTTCTTTTTATGGCTGAGTAATATTCCATTGTATATATGTGCCACATCTTTATTCATTCATCTGTTGATGGACACTTAGGTTGCTTCCATGTCCTGGCTATTGTAAATAGAGCTGCAATGAACATTTTGGTACATGACTGTTTTTGAATTATGGTTTTCTCAGGTTATATGCCCAGTAGTGGGATTGCTGGGTCGTATGGTACTTTTTGAACATGGTGAATCACAATAAATGCTTTGTAAATAGAGGACGATGGATGCATTGGAAAGAATACTCGTCATAAGTGCCCTTAGGAGTCCCCCTGGATATTTTAACATTGGGCTGCGTTGTGATTTAACAAATAGTTTGGATTCTCTCTAATTTGTTAATAGCCACAATGCCTCTGGTTTTGTGGTTCAGGAAATAACTGTCTATGTTAGCTAACTTTATATATGTGTGTGTGTGTGTGTGTGTGTGTGTGTGTGTGTGTGTGTGTGTGTGTGTATATATATATATATATATATATATATAGTTTTTATATCCAGAAACACACATGTTCATGGATATACTATAAGGGAACCAGGCCATCGACCCAATCTCCCTGATGATTACTTGAGGCCATAGATGCTTCTGGGAGTCCTTTTGTCATTAACAGATTTTGCTTACTTTAAAAAAATATTTGCTGTCATTGAACCCCAGCATTGATTTTGAGGCAGCTGCTATAGCCCAGGCTTTCCCACAGTAGACAGCAAAGAAGCTGTCAACTTCAGTATGTTCTTTTTCAGTTTGGTTTTATCCATACACTTATTCATTTACTCATGATTTTAACACAGATTTTGATCATCTACTATAAGCTAGATTCTCATCACTCTTCACTGATGAAAAGGTAGGGTCTAACAAGAAAAGAACAGCCAAGATTGTAGAAAATTCTTTAATATCTTGAACACTATAGGCCTCATAGAATGTGTTATTTGCTCCTGTAATCTTTATTGTAGGAAGAGGTTCTATGGTTTCATTGATGCACACACACACGTGTGCATGGACCCCAAAATCATGTTATCCAGCCTTCTCACATCATAGCTAAGTTTAGGACTCAGACCTAACATCCTCTGTGTCTCAAATCATGGAGAGTTATTTTTTCATCTCCTTACGTATGAAAGACTAGCTCTCTTCGAGAGATTGCCTGCCTCCTTGAAACTAGTCTGCTGATCCTATAAAGAATCACTTGGCCTACGTTAGCCCACATAATAGCCATCATTTTAAGCAAAAGCCCCAGAGGAAATATGTGTGTTTTATTATACTCATGAGAGGACAGAAGATCATTTACATCGATGTCTACCTAATCATGCATGCACTTAGAATGTATTAAAAGGGAGTGATTTTGGTCTTCCACGGTAACATACCCTGGTTGTGGGATATACTGGACTGAATGGCAGATCAGTGGTATAATATTGGCCTGTCCACACATAAGAGCAGGGTCATGGAGACTGTCCTTAAGAAGACATGCCTTTTGAAAATCGTTGCTTGTTATGACAGTTTAATTGATTTCAAGAGAAAAAGTTCACTTGCTTTAGTGATACCCCAGTTCAGCTGGAGATAGAAATTTGAAAACGAATGATAGAAGAAGTAGGATGAGGAGGAGGGGGAGGGGAAGGAAAAGAAGAAGAAGGGGAAGAGGGAAGGGGGAGGGAAGAAGAGGGGCAGGAGGAGGAGGAGGAGAAGAAGAAGAAATGAAATGAACAATGTTTATTAAAAGAACAGTATCACAATTCTGCCCTTCTGGTTCTCAGATACTGTTTTCACCCATGGAGATAGTTCACTTTCCCACAGGAGTCTCTCAGATTTATAAATATTTCTCAATACACATTTTAAAATACATTTATATTGCTGCATGATACTTTTTTTATGATTTAGGGAAATGTTTGTGAATGATAAATTCTTGGTGACTAAGATGACTAAAGTGTATGTGCGGTGTTTAATATTTATGGTTTATATAATGGTGAATTTATATATTTTCTCATCTTTGGGTAAACCCATTTTTAAAACATTTTATGAAAGTAGCATATACATACAGAAAAGTATACATATTATAAGGGTGCAACACCGTAAATTTTCAGTAGCTAAACACATTCATGCAGGCAGCATTAGCATCAAGAAACAAATATTGCCTGCACCCCAGAATCATTCCCACTTGTGCTTGCTTTCAGTTTCTGAACCCTTCAAAAGCTACCACCATTCTGACCTCTTTTGCATTTTATAACATTAGAATCACATAATGCATTATTTTTAGTACATAGTTATTTGTGTCTGGTTTCACCTAACATTATGTTTGTGAGATCCATGTATATTTCTGTGTGTTTGTGAATTGTGGATTCTCATTGTCATACTTTATAGTATGGCAGTTGGTACAGCCATAATTAAATTCTTTTAATGCCTTATTCAAAATAAAATATGTGGCAAATTCATTTATTTCCTATAAGTTATAACCCATATTTTAGAGACTAAAATGCTCATTATGATCAATATACCCTTAAAGAGTTAACATATTTAAATTCTAGAAATAGAGTTAAACTAGAATCAGGCTCCCTACCTTTCAGGTACGTCTTCTTTTGCGAAAATACAGTTTCATATGTAGATGTTTCTTTTTCTACTTACCATGCAGAATTCTTAGATAAAGCACAACTTAAAATGGATCACGAAATACCTTTACAATCAAAACATGTTTCACTCTATTTTCAGATAAGTGAATGAAATGAAGGGGAATATTAGTTGTTTGTGCAAGGGCATCACTCAGTTAAAATAAGGCAAAAACCTAAGTCTCTTTTTCCCAGTGACGTTCAAACTCACCTATCCTCATATTTCACTTGGAAGCTGCGTGATATAACAGATTAAACTCAGTGAATTTAAATTCACTGAAGGCAAATGTATTTTCCTTCTCTATATTACTCTTTCATTATAGCACAACTGACCACATTCATTCTAAATGATTAAACTGAAATCAGGCAACTTTTGGTTGATAAGTATAGTAGGCTGAATAATGGTCACCAAAATATGACTATGTCCTAATCCCCAGAGGCTGTGAAGATGTTATGTTACGTAGTATAGGGGAATTAAGGGTGAAGATGGACTTAAGGATACTAATCAGCTGACCTTGAAATAGGAAGACTACCCTGGATTGTTCAGGTAGGCCCAGGAATCACAATAGCCCTTATAAATGGAAGAAGGAGGCAGAAGAGGAGATTAGAATCAGAGAAAAATTTGAAGATGCTAGACTTGTGGGTTTGAAGACAGAAGAAAATGGATATTCCCCCAGGACCACTAGGAGGAACACATCCATGCTGGCACCTTGATGTTAGCCCAGTGTGACCCACTTTTGGATTTCTGACTTCCATAAGTATAAGCTAATAAACTTGTGCCACTGACTTTGTGATAATTTGTTACAACAAAATAGGTGATTTTTTACAACAAATTAATAAATAGGTGTGAGTAATTGACTAACAAAATTCTTTTTCCTGGATCCAGGAGCAAGTAAGAATGGAGAGGATGGGCAATAGATAAATTTTGTCTTTTTTTTCCTCAGAATGTAATGATTGTTTTACCTCCTTCCACAAAGCAAGTAGCAGATGATTCTTTAGCAAATTCCTTGCTTTAATTCCTGAGTAAGATGGCATTTTTGTAAATGAATGCAAATCTACTTCTGTCTCAGCCAGGGAAAATGTATGCATTACTTAAAAGTCAGATGTAGACATGGGCAAAACAAAGTTTTTTTTTTCTTTGTCTTTGCCCCAAATAAGCATTTTTTGTTTTGCTTACTAAAGACGTAAGATCAAGCTGATGGGGGGAAGGGGTGGGAGAGGTACCCCTCTGACTCTGGGACCCCCAGGTGCCTGCTAATGTAGGATTTGCCTTCAAGGCCACTTCTCCAAAATATATCCCAGAGAGTGTGTTAAATATAGTTTCTCTACTTAAGTTTAATTATAACTGTTTTCTCGTGTTCCCATAAGAAACATTTCAGAATGTGAAAATCTGGTGCATATGGAAATAGGAAATTCATAGGGCCTTCTGGGTACCTTGCTTCACAGTAATATAAGGAGCCTGTTTCATTTTGAGTGCCGAAATTGTTCCAACAAATATGGAGTTTTGTCACTGAGTGAGAAATTAGAGTTAAATACTCAGAGCTGGGAATGACATTGAAACACATAGATGGAAGTAACCAAAGAGGGAAATGGCTCTACTCATTATTCGTAAATTATAATAAACTAAAACGACTTTTAAAACCCAGCTACCAAAAAAAAAAGGCTTGGAATTTTGGAACCACTCCTCTTAAGGGCTGACTGAGATTTGCAAAATGGCTTAATACCATTTTCTAATTCAGGTAGCCAAAGTAGCTCTACTCTGTGGCAGAGCAATGGATGCTAACACCAGGAAGGGAAGGGCTTATTCATGGTCCTAGGGTCACTGGTCAGCACATTATCCTTGACTTATTCTCATCCCTCATTAACAGACTCACACACTATTCTGTTATTCTTCTGTCTACATCAGCCTTTGCAAATGATATTCTAAATAGTTGTCATGCCAGACTCCAGATGAATGTGCCAGAAAGGGAAGTGTTAAGGGGAGGGATATAAAATACTTTAGAGAAATAACAAATTCCCAATTTTGAAAATCACATGAGGCCCAGTTTCCTTTTTCCTTCCTATCAGGGAAGAACTATGTCTTCAAAAATTTAAGAAAGTGAATCAAGCAAAATTAGAATTCAGTGAGCACATACTATGTGTCAGTATTGATGCTTGGTGAATTTAAACTTAATCTTTTAACACTCTGGGTTAGCATTATTACCTAGTTTTCCCAGTGAGGATACAGGTACAGAAGACTTCACCTACTTTCTTAGTGACTGCACTAATGAACTGTAGAGCTTGACAAAGAACCAAAGAATTCCAAATCCCAAAGCATGGTAACCTACCCAGTTGTCATGCTGACTTGAATGTGTCCTACGATCTTATTGCCACAAGCTATAACCTCCGTCTCCTCTTGTGTTTTCTAGTTTCTGATGATTTCCTACATATTCTTCCTTCATTTATGTAATTAGATAGTATGTATTTATTTAAATATACTTTGGATCTCATCTCACACCAAGAACAGTGCCTACCACAAAGTCAGTATTTGGTGACATTAGCTGACCAGAACAAAAGGAATCTGATTTATAAATATGAACTATCTAAGGTTTTAAGCTGGAGCTACATTGCTGTACTGATGGGGTTTGTTGCCTCTCCTCAGTCTATGACCAAACATTGTGGTTAAAAACGAGGGGCCTGAATAAAAATTAATTAAAAAAAAAAAAACCAAAAATTGTGGGGCCTGGAGTTCCATGGGTTGAGTAAGATTCCCCTTTCTGACACTTACTAGTTGGACGACCGTAGGTGATACTCATAACCCTCTCTGCCTCGGTTCCTCCATACATAAAATAGAGTTAATAATAGTGCCTGTCTAATAACATTGTTGTCCAGGATAAATTAATAGACATATATAATGTGCTTAGTAGGACACCTGGCCCCTGAGAAACACCCAGTTAAGCTGGAGGTCACATAAACACGGTCAAATGAACACACTTTTTCTCTATCTTTTGACATAATTTAAAACTTTCAGAATGATTGACATAACAGTACTTTTTTACTCTTCCTGAAACAACCTAATTGCAAGCAGCAGTCTACTACCATCAATACTGCTATGTCTGTCTCTCACGAACAAGGCTGCCCTAATACGTAACCACATCACAAATAGCAAGTCAGGAAATTAATATTCATATGTTAGCTAGCATCTTATCCATCTCTCATTCAAGTTTCACTGATTATCTCACTATGTTTTTCATGACAGAAGGGTCCAGTGTACCGTCACACATTGCACCTTGTTGTCATGCCTTCTCAGTCGCCTTCAATCTGGAATTGTCACCAAAGAAGTTGTTATAGGTTTAGTGCCACATGGCTAGTGAATCTAACTTAAAATTCTATGCTCTGATTCCTCCTTCTTTTTAACCTTGAAAAATGGCAAACCCCAGAGGAGTTTTCCTGTTCCCCAGTGTGTAGTAAAGCAGATCATGTCACATGGAACGTGCAGGCATGGGCTTGAGTGTAGCCAAAGAGGCAGGATGAACAGGCAAGTGTTTTTTGGTGAGGCCAAGAGTGGCCCAAATATTGCACTGAGCATTGGAGATTTAGATCTGATCACTTTAATCAAGGTATCTGTTATCTGTTTATAATTCTCAAAATAACATTTGAAAAATATGCACTTCTTTGATTAATTCAGAGTAGAACCTCTTGATCCCCACAGAGGTTTGCTTAAGATCCCCCAAACTCTCTTTTGCTATAGCTATATTTCCTATTCATGTGCTTCTTTATTGCTTTCCTCATCTATCAAAGAATTAAGTTTGAAAGGGATATTACTTATCTCTTGCTTCCTAACCTTATTACTACAAACTTAACGTGTTAAAGCAACACACATTATCTCACACGGTTTTGTGGGCCAGGAGTCAAGGCACAGCTTAGTCAGGTCTTCTTTTCAGTGTTTCACAAGCTTAAAAATCAGCATTTTGGCCAGGGATGCAGTCTTATCTGAGGCTGGAGTGTGAAGGGATCCGATGTTCAGGCTTACATCGTTTTTGACAGCCTTCAGTTCCTTGTGGACTGTTGGATTGAGAGACTCAGTTTCTTGCATGCACACCCACTAACTGGAATATACCCTGATTCCTTGCCACATGGGCCTTCCCAGCATAGCTTCTTGCTTCCTCTAAGTGAGCAAGAGAGAGTCTGTTAGCAGCAAGGGAAAAAATTGTATATAAAATTATCATGGATGAGACATTTCATCACCTTTGTCCTATTGTATTTGTTAGAAGCAAGTCACAGACCCTGCTCGCACTCTAGGGGAGAGGATTACGCAAGTCATGAGTACACGGAGGTGGAGGTCATAGGAGCTATCTTAGAATCTGTTTGCCTTAGAAGAATCTGTTTGCCCTAGAAGGCAAGAAGAAAAGCATTTTTTGAATATAAGCGCATAGAGCATTAGAAATTGATAGGATATTTGTATACATGGTAGAGGAAGATCCCATTCGAATCAGACTCTGGCATCTTGTGTATTGTTTTGTGGCTCTCTTATTTAACTAATGAGCACAATATTTATCAGTCTGTATAGCAAATCAGACCCATCAAATACTCTAGCACATGCCCCATTAATGCATGCCTGAACAAAGGAAGAAAATAAGGAAGACACCCTTTCATCTACCTGTATACAAAACAGATGATGGTATAATCCAGACTTTGGAATGAACATATCTAGGGTTTAATCTCATCTTAAGCATTTATTCCTTGGGTGACCTTATTTATACATGTGCATTATACAGGTGTGGAAGTAAAAACTCAAATACTGTTAAAATAGGGGGAAAAAAAAAAAACATGTGCTAGGCATTATTGTTGGGAAATTTGATTATGAGATTCCTCCAGTAATAAATACTAAGTGCTAGTCATTTGATGTCACTGAGAATGAGGATGGAAACTTACAGTGTGGCTTTTAGATTAAATAAATTGACTCAAGTTTTTTTCAGTACTTTTGACAATGGTTTCTTGGATTCTGGAAGACAATTACTTCAGCTCTCTAAGGAGCTTTCTAACTGCAGCTGCTAAGACATTTGTGCTGGTTTGGGACTATGTTTTGGAAGAATTTTTGAAGAGTACAACCACAATATAAAAATATATTCATTTTATTTTCTTCAATTATTCAACAACAATGGGAATATGGGGCTGATTTCACTTGTATGTAGAATGTAAAATTCAAGTGGGAGACCTAAGTGAAAATGGGAACAATTTTTGTTGTAAAAATATCCTGTGTCATACAAGAGGCAGACTCATCCACCATATTTAACTGCCACATTAAATTCTGAGCTTGAGAATTAGATGTGATTAAACATGGTTCTAAGACCTGGCACTAAGCAATAGATCTAGGAATTCTCCTCTGGGCAAGGAGGCAGGTCTTCTTTTCTCTCACAACACCAGGCAGAAGCAGAAGGAGAAAAGAAAAAGAAGAAGAAAAAATAGAAAGCCATACACTGGCTTCAGTATACAAGCATAAAATCTCCTCTCCTTCTCCAAATCATATATATTCTGTAGGACATGTTCCATTTTTGTGGTTCTCTATGATAGTGAGCTGAGGGTGGATAATGGGATAGAAGAGAGTATTGCATTGTGGTATAGGCTATGTAGACCCAGGTTCCAGCTTTACACCTGCTAAACGGAGTCACCTGGGGTGACGTATTAGACTTTCCTACATGTCAGTTATAACTGATGGCAAATGGGATCGAGTAAAGTACATTAAGAGTAGTAAAGAAGGACAGATCTCATATGTCTTTTCCAGCAGTTGAGAACATCCGTCTAGAAAGCCATGTTGTGACAGAGTTTCAGTCTATGCAGAGTTGCAGTGAGGAAGATTGCAGGGGCTAATTAACGACGTCCGCCATGGATACTGGTGGAGCAGCAGAGCAGCATCTTGCCTGATAGATGTTTGCCATCCCAACGTTTCACTCTTTTCCAGATTTAATATTCTAAATGACTATGATTCACTTTCCCTTGATCTTGAATAAAATACTTTATTTTAGAATTTGAGAGAGAGGGTTTAGCTGAAGATTGGGCAATATTTGTGTATTGTCTCTCTCTTTTTTTTTTAACATTAACCATAAATTTCATGGCAGCAGAGAATACACTCTTTTGGTTCTATATTGTATCCACAGAGACTAGCCAAGTATTGGCACATAGTAGGTGTTTAATAAACACATTGTGGAACCACTGAATTACATAGTGCTCCTGAAAAAAACATGTACTACACTCCATCTCACACTGGGTTCCCCTGAAAGAGGCAGTTGTTAAACTAGTTTGTCAGACTAGAGTGTATTTAAGACAAAGAAACCAACAAAACACAAAACATGCGTTATAAAGTTGATTCATCTGGAATAAATGGCATATAAACCAATAAGGGGGAAGGAAACAGTCCAAGGGATGTGTTTATCTTTTTAATCCTATGACTATTTTTAAGGTCTTCTGTGGAGTTTTGTAAACAACTGTCTGACAAGTTCATTCATTCATTGAGCATCCTAACTTCATAACAGAGAATATCTTTCCTCACCAGCTCCTGGCTCATAGCTCAGGGTCACAAAGTTGGTGCATCTGGAAGATAAGCTTATAAAAGTAGAGAAAAAGACAGTGTAATTATGTCAGCCTGTCAAGATGTCTGGCTCAAAGGAACAAAAGACAGACTGACCAGTTTTAATTGACCCAGAAATAGTTTGCTTTTTTTTCCCCTCTCAAAACACCCTCAAGAAAAATAATTCCTGGTTTTGGCTGCTATTTTTAAAAACACTAAATAATGAGCATTTCCCACTTATTGAGGATTTGTAATGTGCAGAGCTCTTGCATTTTTACTCTGACCTTCACAACAGTTCTTTCTGGAATATTTTCAGACTCAGTCTAGGTTCCTAAGTGTCTGTATTCAAAGGGGTCCTCCAGCTCTCTATATAATGTTTGGACTTCTATTATAGGGCATTATTTTTACATTAAGGACTGTTAAGATCCTGTGGATGACCACACTATAACCAGCTTTTGCCATTCACATCAGCACCTGCAGGAGACTAATAGGCAGACAGTGCCTGGCTTTTAACATCAAATAAATTATCTGTCACACCAAGTGTCTTTGGCATCTAGAGTGCTCACAGATATCTTCTTGATGGTCCCCCTGTTTTTCTATTTGAAAAACACAGTTGTAAAGATCATTGCCTTTGGAATCAAATACGTCACAATTTTTATCTGTGTGATCTTGAATCAGTTATTTAAACTCTTTTTACCTCTGCTTCCTCATCTGTAAAATGGAGGAATTAGTAGTTATCTTAGCAGATTGTAGTGAAAAATTAAATATAATAATTTTCACCAACAATGTGCAGGAGTTCCATTTTCTCCACATTCTTGCCGACGCTTGTTATATTTTGTTTTTTGATAATAACCATCCTGACAGGGGTGAGGTAATCTCTCATTGTGGCTTTGATTTGCACTTTCTCTGGTGATTAATGACATTGACCATTTCTTCAAATACCTGTTGGTCATTTGTGTGTCTTCTCTGGAGAAGTATCTATTCAAGGTCTTAGCTCATTTTTAAAATTGGGTTATTAGTTTTTTTGCTATTGAGTTATAGGAGGTCCTTATATATTTTGGATATTATTAATTATTTAGATACTGTATAATTAACCCCTTATCAGATACATGGTTTACAAACATTTTCTCCCATTCCATAGGTTGCCTTTTCAATCTGTTGATTATTTCCTTTGGTGTGCAGAGGCAACGGTGTAGCTTTTATGGAAAACAGTATGGAGGTAACTCAGAAACTTAAAATGGAACTACTATATGATCATGCAATCGTACTTTGGAGTATTTATGCAAAAGGTTTGAAATCAGAATCTCAAAGAGAGATTAGCGTTTCCATATTTATCGCAGCACTATTCACAATAGCCAAAATGTGGAAACAGCCTATATATCTATCGACAGATGAATGAATAAAGAAAATATGGTATAAACATACAATGGAATACTACACAAACTTAAAAAAGAAAGTCTGCAGTATGCAGCAACATGGACGAACCTTGAAGACGTTACGCTAAGTAAAATAAACCAGTCACAGGAAGATAAATATTGGATGATTCTACTTAATATGAGGTATCTAAAAGAGTCAAATTTATAGAATCAAAGAGTGGAATAGTGGTTACTAGGGGCCAGAGGGAGGGGTAAATGGGGTATTACTAATGAATAAGCATTAAGTTTCAGTTAAGGAAGATAAAGAAGCTCTGGAGGTCTGCTGTACAGCATTGTACCTATAGTCAATAATACTCTAGTGTACACTTAAAATTTTAATAGTGTAGATCTCATGTTCCTATTCTTTCCACAATAAAATAAATTAAAAAAAAATAAATATACTAAGACATAGCATGTACTTAGATTGCTGCCTGATACAGAGTTAGCAGACATTAAATAATAACTATATCAAAATGCATTATGTCTATCAATGCAGTAGAACGCATCCTTTATGCTACATGGAAAGAACCAGCTTATGGATAGAAAATTCCAAGTGATACTGACAACTGCTTTCACGTATGAAATGATTAGCTTGTATAAAAGGCCCATTTAATTTTCGTATGCAAAAATTAAGTTAGAGATAAAGAAAGAAATGCACAAATGACCTCTGACTTCCAGCCATTTACAATCAGTAACCCTAGTAAACATGACTGGAGACTCATGCATTTATGTTGATTTTACTTTGATAGCCTGTACAACATCTGTGGTTTTTTAAAATAACCCTTCTGTCTTTTCATTGAGAGTGCTATACTAATTATTATGCAGGTTTATCACATGCTTAAATAGCATCAGTGGTGAAAGCTCGTAAAATATTTATTAAGAAATATAGAAGTATTCAAAACATTAAAACATTGGCTTTGAACATTAAAATATATTTCTAGGAGCTCTTTGGCCAGGATTTTTTTTTAAGTTTTTGGAGTTTAGTACTGGGAAAATCCCCAGGCAGTAATTTTATTGTTAGAAGTCATTTGAACTAATATTTGATATTTTACAATCTCTTCATGATCCATTATGAATTGTAGGCTTTGAAAATTTTAGTGTAAACTCCATCTCATTAGCAGACACTGGTAACTGCTGCAATTCCCAAGTATACTTACAGTAATTTAGAAAACGTTCCGCAGTAACATTCACTAAAACCATTTACAACAAACTTTCCTTATAACATTAAGACAAAGTATTGGCTCGTGAAAATAAATTTAACCAAATGGAGAGGTTTTTGAAAATAAATGTATATATTTCAGGATTGCCTTGTGGAAATAGATTCTGAGGGTCCGTAAAATATTCTTCATTATTCACACTTTCTATGGATGTGTGAGAAACGGAGGAAAACAATCCAGTAACAGAATTATGTATAACTATTAATTTAAAAACTCCCTATGCCATTTAAAAAACTCCGTATGTCATTTAAAAACTCATTATGTCATTCGCATCAAACTGGCTTAATGAAAAAGGGATTTATTGGTTAATGTAACTGAAATTTCAGCAGAAGTTCTGCCTTCCATCATAGATAGATACAGGGGCTCAGGAAATTTTATCGAAGTAGTTTGTGACTTACTTTGATAGGCTCAAAAATCTAAATGGGTTGGTGACTGGAGAAAGGGATGAATAGATGGTTAGGTGTCTGAAAAACTATGGCATAATGTTCATGTTAGAATCTTGGTGACGGGCAATTAGGTGATTATTGTAAATGGCTTCCTCTTTTCTGTATATATGAAAAATTTCATGACAAAATGTTGTAGAAAATGTTGTTGACCTAGTTTCTCTCTCTTGGCTTTCCTTACTGTGTCAGTGTGTCAAAAAAGCACCAGCTTAAATGCTTTCAGAATTTTTGCAGAAACAGTATGAATCATTCCTGTCAGATTAAAGGAAAAAGTTTTAGTGAGTTTGGTTGGCGGTCACTGGATCACATACCTATATCTGAGTGAATCACTGTGGTAAGGAAGTTGCAAAAGTTCTGATTGTCTAGGAATGAATCACATGCTCCACTCCTGCATATGCGTTGAAACCCCTCTCAGAATGTAGGACTGAGAATTGGAAATGGGGACCTTATTCTAACTACCAAGACTGGGGGCTTTAGGTGGCTTAAAATTCAATTCCTGAAAATCATTCAGATTTGATGTGTAGACCATTATACTTATGATGAAACGTAATTCCTGATGTTAGAATGCAAACAACTGCCTAGTCACCAAAAATTATCTGTCCTCTTAACAGGTTATGTCATGTAATGCAAATTAATATAATCTTAGGCATTTTACTTGCTTTTGGAAGGCAGTAGTGATCCTAGAAAAGCTGCAGCAGATGAAATGAAAACGAGTATTCCGAGATTTTTGTGTATAAACACTGGCTTTGAGAAGGAAAAAATTAAAACAAACACTGAAACACTGCTGGGTTCACTGCATTTTATGTAACAACCAAGCATATTATTCCTAAACATCTTTATCTCTGGTCTGCTCTTCAGTGAACACTCTTGTTGAAATTTTGTTTTAGAAATAGGGCATGACTCCCAAGTACCACTCAGGTATGTAGAAAGGTTTTTTCACAAGACCTCTAGGATGAAAATTTATATTGAAAAGTTATAGGTGCATAATTCCTATAGTACTGGCAAAGCAACTTTCACTCTTTGACATCAGCTACCACAACAAATAAAATATAATCTGGATTCCTGGCTCTGTGTTGTAAGATAGAGGTTTGAATCCCAGATTAACTTTGGGCAAAAACTGAAAATAAGCAGCCTGATTTTAATGAAAGTTGTACCTCACATGATTATTAGAGAATCAAGCAAATGTTTGTGTGTAGATGTTATAGAAACTAGTATGGAACCAGATGTGCATTAAATATAGATGTAGAAATGAGTAAACATATGGATAGGTATAGAAATTGACATTATAAGCCTCAAACTATAAAGCATTAATTTAGTTGCTTCATTTATATTGGGCTTTGTGGTCGGCAGATCTTTTTCATGCCTCATGTATATGCCTCTGCTTAAGACCTGTGAACAAGTCATGAAAAAAAACTTTAACCTCATTTTGCAAATGAGGAAACTGAAGCCTTGCAAGCTGAAGTGTCTTGCTGAATTCTACGACAGCTAGTATATAGTAGAGCTAGACTTAAACTAAAATCTCTTTGAGCATCAAGAGAGTGTGGACATAGATTGTAGATATTTCAATTAAAGAAAATCATCCCAATTTTTAATATATACAGTGAATTTTCTCTGACTCCAAAAGGGAAATTAATTTTAAGAAGAGCCCAGAAATGCAGTTAGTACCTTCCGTTTGTAGTTAGCACCTGGACAAAGCAAACTCTTTAATCCTATGTTATTCGTAGCCCCAGAAATATAATATCTATTGATAATAGATTTTGCCAATTTCTTACGGTCAATTTATCACCATGATTGAAGATATTAAATGTGATATCCCATGCATAAAATGAGCCCTCCAGATGATCAGAGTGAGGCCTGCACGGAGGAAGGACACACTCTATTAGTCATCTTTTTTTGACACAGTACAGGCATCAATATCTTCAGAGTATTTGCTGCCATGCACGACTTAGCTTCATCTGCACCAAAGCCCTTATTTTCTTTTTCATGTCAGTTTAGTTCTTAGTTCAGCTAGACTTCTTTTTTTATTTTCTTCCCCAGCAATAGGCATTGATGGGTTTGGTTACAGAATTTAAGTCTCAGAAGCACAGGTAGAGTGCTTTTTCAGTGAAACCACAAGAAAGAGAAATAGCCATAGCAGTTAACAGATTTCTCCAAGTTGTACATGCAGCCTGGCTGTGACCACTCTTTGTAGTCAGGCTTAGTCACTTAAGATTTAGGATGCTACCCCCAGGCAAAACTTGGAGAAGCAACACAGTGGTTTTTATTCTCCTCAGTTTTGCCTTTTCTCTAGCCACACACCTCCTCAGTGGTTCCTTTTCAAATGAGCTTTAACTAAAGGCCTTTTTCTATATGCAGGCAATGGAAGAGCAGATGGCACTTTTCCAGCAGATCTTAGCCAAGATTGCACTCTCGAAACAGAGGCAGTTGTTGTTCAGTAGCCCCGAAAAGAATTGGTACAGTTCATCTCTCTTGATTTAATGTCAACTGTGACTTAGAAAATCCTTGAGCACAAGTTCATGTTTTCATTTTTGATAATAGTGACAACTGAGTTCTAACTTTACACTGGGTGTTTTACATTCAATATGTCCAATGCGACTACAAATCTGCTTGGTAGACACTCTTACTATCTCCATTTTATTTTCCTCTCAATCTCATTATTGAGCTTTAAAGAGAAAGATTAAAAAGAAAACAAAACCTAGATTCTAATTGATGCTCTTAATGATTAGGTGAACTCAGGTAAATAATTATTTTACTTTAAAACCTTTGCAGTGGGGATGTAAGACAAGAATTAGGAAGAGCCAACACATCAAACTAATACTCCTATTTCTTTCTCTCCTAGTAGTACTTAAAGACACACAGCTCTTCGGGCAGTTATTCTTACTTTATGGACATTGAAAATCTAGATAAAGTATATTTACATACCCAATATTTGGCTACCTTAGACATCTCTTCCAGATCTCACATTCTAGGTTTCAAGGTATGTCTGCCCCTTAGGTTTTCTACTAATTGAAATCTATTATTATGTATGAAACTAATTGTATCAAATGTCTTTCCCCTGTTGATCACTGTGATGGGTGTTTAAAATACAAAAGTCAATAAAATAGTCTCTTGCCTCAAGTGTATATCTAGTTATGACTTTCATTGGTTTAAACCACTTATTATCATTAGGACAGAAGCATGCTGAAATTTACTCTTTAAATTTATGTGAGGAGAAAAGTCTTGGATTATTTGAATTTTGAAGCATATATTTGCTCACTGAAAGGTTTTCATGAAGACAGGCAGAGCAGGCAGATCTGCTGCCCCAATAGATACTCTTGGTCTCACCCCTGAAGTCAAGTTAGGTGAATGCGTTCATGCTTTCTACTACTTTTTTCCTGCTAATAGTGTTTCTCCTTAAGTACTGTGACTGCATATCTCCATTTTCTGCCCTAAGTCTTAACTGAGGCAGCAGACCCCTGAGGATTCTGAAAGCATCCATCTGTCCCTCTGCTTCATTCCCTATTCACTGTGCCCTTAACCCTACCACCAAACTTGGTCAGTTTATAACAGAATTGCATAGAATCCAAGCTCAGAATAGTCACAGCAGTTGAGTGACAAAAGACTAAATTAGTTTGTCTCTTGTTTCTCTGGCTTAAACTCAGAAGTTTTCTGGGTACACAGAATCTCAGGAATAAGATCCTGGAACTGAAACTCAACCCAAGGGCAGCGCTTAGCAAAAATATGAGGTTACCAAAGCTTAGTTCTGGCTTAGCAAAAAGCTGTCAAGAGAAAGGTCATTTGGAAGAGTTAGGGATGAGAGACAAAAAACCTATTTGGAGTGAGACAGGTGCTTGAGAGTCGTTCAAGCAGTAGGTGATGGGAAGAAATCTAGTTAGATATGCAAAATATTAAGTAGATAGCAAAAGAGAGTGTAGCAACAGAAGCCAGCATGGTAAGCAAAAGGAAAAGCTTTTGGTAAGTCACAATATTTATTGAGCTTGTATGCTTTCATTTTTTTCCCTACTATATGGTAAACTCTTTGAAGGCAAGAGATATAGCTAATCCACTTTTAAATCTATTGCTTATGACATGGAACATAGTAAATTTTTCATACATGCTTGATAAATTCACCTAAGAGCTAAATGAACGGCAGGGGAGGGTGGGATGAATTGAGAGAGTAGCACTGACATATATACACTACCATGTGTAAAATAGACAGCTAGTGGGAAGCTGCTGTATAGCACAGGGACCTCAGCTCGGTGCTCTGTGATGACCTAGACGGGTGGGATGGGAGTGTGGTGGGAGGGAGGCTCAAGAAGGAGGGGTTATGGGGATGTATGTATATGTATAGCTGATTGATTTTGTTGTACAGCAGAAACTAACACAACATTGTAAAGCAATTATTCTCCAATAAAAAATCATAAAAACATATAAGAGGAAAAACTAAAAAATACCCGAAATGAATGGTTGAATTCCATCACTAAACCGTCTTCAAACTCCCATATTTCCTTCTTTATGCTATCTTTCATGTCTTTACCTTTTCAATAGTTTTGTCATTTCCTTTTCCTGAAGATTATTTTACTCTTTAAATTTTATGTAAAAGGGGTTATTTTTATTCAGAGAATGATAAAAAAAATTAACATAGGTTATGTATCAGGGCGACCTAAGGAAAATTAACAAATGGTCAGCGGAATATTTTAAGGTTAAAATTAACAAAGTGAATGAGAGGTTGTGAAAGATGAATGGTGGCAAATGTTTACTAAAAAGTACAGCATTATGTTATCAAAGTACTCAAGACTTTTAACTTATTACCCAACGCCGAATGTCAACTGTAAAGATGTCAAAGCATTTAGAAAATAAAACACATCAAAAGGCCAGTCTTGTCTATCTTATTTCTTTGGCACATTAAAAAAAAATTATCAGCTATTTTCAAAATTCCAAAGACCATTAAATGCATTTAAAAATGCATTAATGGGGACTTCGCTGGTGGTCCAGTGGTAGAGAATCTGCCTTACAATTCAGGGGGTGCTGGTTCGATCCCTGGTCTGGGAACTAGGATGCCACATGCAGCAGGGCAACTAAGCCCACCCGCCACAACTACTGAGCTCGTGCGCCCCAACTAGAGAACCTGCATGCTGCAAACTACAAAGCTCATGCACTCTGGAGCCCATGCACCACAACTAGAGAGAGAAAACCCTCATGCCACAACTAGAGAGAAACCCATGCGCAGCAATGAAGAGCCCCAGTGCTGCAATGAAAGATCCCGCGTGCTGCAACTAAGACCCCGTGCAGGCAAAAATAAATAAATAATAAATAAATCTTTTAAAAAAATAATAAAAAATAATAAAAGAACCCATCTCATAGGGTGGTGTGAAGATTGAAAGAGTATATATAACGCTTTAAAAAAAATGCATTAAGGAAGTGGCTTGGTGCAGTGACTTTGACACTTTAAAAGATGTCTTACCTGGAGCATGATAGTTAGCTTTTCTGAGCCTCGGATTTTACAGTTTTAACTGGGGATGTACAATAATTTTTCTTTAATACACACAGTAGACTTTGAAGTGGAAAGCTGCTGCATAGCACAGGGGGATCAGCATAGCACAGGGAGATCAGCTCGATGCTTTGTGACAACCTAGAGGGCTGGGATAGGGAGGGTGGGAGGAAGGTTCAAGAGGGAGAGGATATGGGGATATAGCTGATTCACTTTGTTGTACAGCAGAAACTAACACAACATTGTAAAACAGTTATATTCCAATAAAGATGTAAAAAAATAAAGTAAAAATAAAAGGCAAAAAAATAAAAATTGTCTTGTCCGGTGGCTGGAAAACAGTAGAAACCCAATTACATTTTGTTCCCAGTCGTCTTCTGTGCCGTATCCATCTTTTTAGATATTCAAGAAGGTGGGTGACATCCAAGAGTTACAGGTGGATGCCCTGAAGAGTGGATGGAACATTTAACATTAGCATAATGATCAGGTGTAGAGTTCAAAAGCAGACTTCTAACTCTGAGGAAGATGGTCTAGAGAATTACACAGGGATATAGTATCCTACCTTAGTATTTGAAGGAAACAGTGTCCCACTTGTGGACTGTAGGATGAGATTGGGAATAATATGAGTGTATCCTAAATTTATCGTTAGTGACACTGGAGAATTGGGTTAGAAGAGAAAGATAAGAGCAGTGTTCATTTCATACCAAATTGCCAAACTACAGTGCCCTATGATTAGGTTTCCTAGAAATAATTAGGAGCAAGCCTGGTTGCAATATAAAGGGCCAAGTAGAGGAATTTCTGAATAGGAGAATCTTTAGCAGCATAGAATTAAGCTGTCATTACATATAGGGTGCACACAATTGATTCCTCTGGATTCCAGTTCAGAAGAATAAATGTTACATCTAATTAAATCTTACAATAATTCTCTGAGTATCCCCATTTTATAGCTAAAGAAACTGAGTTACACATCAGAGGGAACATAGCGGCATAAGAATTCCATCATTCCATCTAGTCATTAAGTAACCGTGGTTATGTCCCTTCCTCTCTCTGGGTTTCATTATTCCCATATGTCAATGCAAGAAAAATAAAATTCGCATCTCTCTAACGTATCAGTCCTGATCATCACTAAATATAGGACTAGGAGCGCATACAGAAAAGGGAGAGAGGGAAATGGATGATTCAAATTAATAATTTTATCCCTCTGTTAATTGGTTGTAAATGTAAGTTCCCTATGTAATAGTTTTATCATTAGAATTATGAACACCAAAGTCCTGTTCCTATTTTTGTCTTCAAGTAAATCCACACACAGACACTGGGGATTTAGTATAGACCACACAACACACGTTTTGAAGCAAAAATTTGCTTCATTCCTGATTTTGTCTGCAGCCTGTACCATTTATCTCCGTGACAGCAAAAGAAACTTTGGATTAGCCATTAACCAGTAAATAGTACAGCCTCCAAGGCTCTTGGCAGTGCCACCTGGAAGTACACATAATCACAGACTCCCTAGAGTAGGCGACCATGTCCTTGGTCAGTGAGGTGAGAAGAGGACAAAGGGTAATGAGCAAACTGCCTAGTTTCTTTCTCATTTTATTTCTCTGCTGTTCTAATGTGAAGCCAGGTTCAGGACATATGACGCATTTTAGAGATTAGTTTATAGGTAAAATTATAACAGCCAACAATAATTTAATGTTTAAATTATGCCCATATCATTAATTAATCCATTCAGTCATTTAAAAAAAATTTACTGAACACCTTCTTTGTATCAAGTTTGGTCAACAGCCACGAAGGACACATAAACAAATATGGTTCCTGACTTCAAGAAGCTCATACCATAGAAGGGATACACGCAGTAAACATTTATTCTGTTTTTTTCACAGCTATTTTTGTGTCTAATAAATCATAGATGGTCAGTGTACAGGCTACTGAGGATTTGAAGCTCTGAACAAAAGAGAGCCACATGGAGTTTGGAGTAGGCATTCCTATGTAATGAAACTATAAGTTTGTGGCATATTATTAGGAGCCTGTGATAGTTTTCCATCAGTTCCTTTAGCTTGTCAAACTCATGCTCATCTCAGAGCCTTTGCTCTTGCTGTCCCCTCTATCTGGACTGCTATTTCTCAGTTCTTCACATGGCTCTTTTCTCATATTTAGATCTCAATGCAAATCTTACCTTCTCAGAGGTAAGACTCCTGGCCAGCCAATGCAAAGCAAACTTTGCCTCTTCCCTTGGTTTTTCTATCTCATTACTTTGTTTCACTGTTTTCAAAGCACTTGATGCAAAAACTATCATGTTTATGTATTTGTCTATTTGAGAGTAAGGAATTTATCTTATTGACCACTAAAATACCAATATGTAGAACAGTGACTGGCATGTAATGTGCTCCCTATAATACTTGTTGCTTGAGTGGGTGGCTTGAATAAACAAATAGTGCTATGAGGACATAGGAAAGTAGCATCTTATCTACCTATGAAAGAAAGGAAGATCTCATGCAAAAGAGATTGTCATCTGCTATGAGAAAGAAGTTATGTTAAACCAGAAATTGACCAAAGGAGAGGTATTTCCGGGTGAAGAAGCACAGTGTTGAAGGGCATCACATACGAGGGGGAGAGTATTATACCTTCCAGGAATTCCAATCATGTCTGGTGTCCCCAGAGTTGTGAGTGCATGTTTGGAAGTGACAAAGGAGGCTGGATAGAAGGCAGTGGGAAGACCATGACCGTACTGATTTGCTTAGAAGCCGGGACTTTATCCTGAGAAAAGAAGGGAAACGGAATCATTTTATTTTTATTTATTTATTTATTTTATTGGCACAACCTGGTCGCCCCATTCAGGAGCCTGGGAAGCACATACAATTTGCTTCTGCGTTTTTTAAAAATTTTTATTTTATATTGGAGCATAGTTGACTAACAATGTTGTGTTAGTTTCAGGTATACAACATAGTGATTCAGTTATACATATACATGTATTCTTTTTCGACTTTGGATCATTTTAAACAAGATCATTTCACAATAATTAATGTGGTAGATAGTAAAGGGAGGTCTGTTGGGAGAGGGTAAACATGGAAGGTGAACAGTTGATTTTCAAGTCTCTTTAAACTGTCCATGCAGTCAATGCCAAGGGAATGAATTAAAGCTCTAGAATGGTGGAGATGAGAAAAATGTGGATTCAAGAGTTATTAAGAATGTAGAAACAATGTCAAATGGTGACTGATTGATTGTGGGAGTGAGAGAGAATAACGACCACAATTCTACCTGGAGTATTGTGTAGTCAGTTGGGACATTTGAGTTCATTAACCAAGGGATTCAAATAAATGAAAGAAAGTGGGTATTGGGATTGAGGAAAAGAAATAAGTTGGTAGGAACATGCTATCTTTGCAATGACCTTAGGTTATTAAGAAGCTGGCATACATCTATCAAAACAAGCACTTTAGAGAGTTAGTTCGCATTTGAAACTGAATTTGATGAAATTAGCATGAATATGATAATTCAGTTTACATATTGAAGAGCAAAATAGATTCTGTGGGTGGTTTACGTCCCACAGAAATCTTTACATCTCAGACTGTCCCTTAAGTATGATGGCAAAACATTCTTATTTTCTAAGGATGCTCCAAAGTTAATTTATCACTGTTTCAGAAAAGATCTACTGGTTAAGTCAGTTTACCTCTAATTCTGAAAGTCAGTAAGTAGGAATTTTATCCCTATGTCAACAATTGTCATATGGAGAATTGACAAATATGCACTTAGCAGTGGAAATTATAAGGACTATGGCAACAGTCAAAGCTGGTTTTAAATTGTGCTTCTCTGTCACTAGATAGGTCTTCTTGGAGAAGTTTTTTTTTTTTAATTCCTCTGTGCATATATATCTCTGCATGAGAGGGATAATAATGAATTTACAGGGTTGTTACGGAAATCCCTGACAGCATATATATGGCCTGATGCAGACTGAGATAGTCAATAATGGTTCTTGGTTAATGTCATGACCATAGTGGTGCCGTTATGCGATTCAGGCCAAAAATCTTCCATGGAATAATAAAAGTCGGCTCTTATTCTGGCTTTTAACAACAGTATAGAACTGTATTTCTACCTCAGCCCTTACTCATCGAGAGGGAGCTTTTGCCTTTTGCAAAGGGAGTGCCAGATGAAAGGGTTAGAATGAGTTTTATTTTCCTGTTTCTGTACTACACAAATGGTGTAATGTTATCGGCAGAGATAATACTGCCTGTAAATAGCTCTGAGTGAATTTGTTTGGCAAAATCGCAGGAGAAGATTGACAGGATCTTAAACAGCAGTAGTCAGGGAGGCCGTGGCTGTAGTATTGACAGTGAGTGATTTCGTGAGTAATGAAGAAGGTTATATGATTAAGTTTCCCGAAGCATGCAGTGCCTGCCGTGTGCAGTTGCTGCCTATCTCCACCCTTCTGCATTGCTGACTGGCCTCACTGCTTTCCAGGCAGGATCAATAGGATTAGAGGATTTGCACAGAAAGCTTGCCTGTGGCTTCTTGTTAAGGGTGTAGGGTGCCTTATAGTTCTCCCCTCTGGCGTTTGGCACCATTCCGTGTATTAATTGCATACAAAGCCATCTTTTGGTTCTACTTTATGACTGTTTTTCTTCTATTGCTTTTTATTTTTTTAGAACTTCAGAGTTAGTTTTTTTTTTTTTTTTTTCCTAGAAATAAGCCAGCGCCCAAGACAGCATCCAATATGGCCAAATCCTACACATTCTTCAGAGTGTAGTTCCTGTGTCACCTCCACCAGAGGTCACAGGCTTGGTTAGGGTGTCACATTGTGTTCCTAACTCTTGGTACAGTTGCCATCTGGCAAATTACCTGTCCGTACTTGTTTTCCCCACTAGATCATTAGCTTCTCTGGGATAACAATTGTGTTTTATTAATCTTTGTAACCTCTCTACCTAATTATATATATCCCATAGTATATGTTCAATGAGCCTTTGCTCATTTTTTTAACCACATGCTAAATATTCTAAATGCAATTATCTTAATTTATTCATTTGAAGAAAAGAAATATCTCAGTACCAACCCAATGGAGATGTGAAGATAACGTAAGCTTCAGAGAGGTTTTTTTAAAAACAGGAGCCAGAGACAGAGGTAAGCAGTAACGCTAGTATTCAAATAGAGGTCTGTGTGAGTTCAAAGCCTGTACCATTGACCATTTTCTTCTACCCTTTCTGGAAATGACACACTGCATGATTTAAGTTTAATATATTTATAGATATATTTTTAAGTCTTCTTTTTAAAATATCGAAAACAGTCCTCACTACACTCCTCTGAGATCTCATTTGCCTACCTCTGAATTAGGTACATAGCTGCTATTCTGCATGCCTGCAAAGTTCAGTGACTTGTCCAGGGTCAAGTGAACAAGCCAGACAGAGCAGTTTGAGAGAAGATGAGTGCATGTGAATCAGTCGAATCGCACCCCCTCTCTCTTCCTCCACCTGGAAAAACACTGTCTTCATATAAGCATGACCCTAATAGCACGCAGGGATGTGTCAGAGCCCCAGGTTGCATCCCCCTCTTTCCTCGCATATCCGCAGGTCCTGATGTTCAGTGTACTCAGGCCCTGTGGGCCGAGTCTGGTTACTCTCACGCCGCTCCCTCAGACCCCACATGCTGTGACCCAGCTGCCTCCACCTGCTTTGGTTGCTTGCTGAGCCTCCCACTGTCTTCTTAAGTGCCTAGCAGGCAACCGCCGGTAGAGGCACATGGAAATTATTTTCTAAACGCATCCACCTGCATTAAGTTATATTAAAACTTCAGTCTTAGAGGGGGAGAAAAATACATTTAAGCATTTATAATCCAGCAGACAACCCTCATTACACATCCCAATCTATTTTATATGTTGTATTTCCTACATTTGCTCCAAGTATAAGCGTTTCTACATTGCTCTGTCCAATAGTTGAGTCAGATTGATCAGTTAATTAACAATGGCAAACATTTACTATGAGACAGATTAAATGAATTGTGCAAGCACGTTCCCCTTCTTAATATTATGGGTTCATAATAAATACATAACCGAGCCTATCTCCTATGACATTGTTTTGGCTTAATGAACCAATATCTGCCATGACTCTGAAAATTCTATAAAATTCAAACTAATGTGTAAACAAGTTCTAGTATTTTTATTTTGTGAACATAAAAGCCATAGTTAACTCATAGAAGTATTTAGAAAACAATATTTGCCACAACACAGTCTGTGTATTCATTTGTATACCCCGAAGGCAAGGTCTACAAAATGCCTAATATTTACTTGCATGTCATATTTGTTTGTATGCGTGCATGTTTGAATATTTGCATTTTTGCAGAGCAACAAGCAATGAATGAATAATACATAACATATAAATAAGTATACACATAATGTTCCATATTTTAAAAATAAATAAAAAATAATGAATGGCAAGTTAATATAAACATATGATATAGAAGGGAATCTAAACTGATAACGTGATATTTGAGCAAACATCTGCATGAATTGAGGAATATGGGCCATGGAACTATTTGGAGAAATATTCCTTATGGCAAACAGTGAAATAAATAAAGATGGAGATAGTTATTTGGGAGAGGGCGAGAAAGAGTCTGAAATAATATTCTTTAATTTTCTCTAACATTTAAGATAATGGAATTGCCATTTAGGTCATTTAGTTTGTAGAGGGGAGAAGTCTCTTACTATTTAGAAGTATGTGTAATTACCTGCTCTCCTCCTCCCATCCTCTCCCCATCCCCTGACATAGAAGGAGGACAAACATTGTTCTGGACTGCTTTAGTGCTGGTGGGTTTAACCAAGTGAGAAGATCTTGGTTGGTCTTTGACAGAGCAGAAGGACTGTGGCTAGAATTGAGTCTGTGTCCATTTCTAAAGCATCTAGGCCAATGAAAATATTGAATTCTGCCAGAGGTCATGGACATAGACCCAGCAGGACTATATTATGGAATTCAACTCCTGTTGAATTTTATTACTTTCACTTATTCTGTAGAGTTGCATATAATGCATGATGTCTGTCAATTCAACATACAGTTGGCCCTTGAGAAATGCGAATTGGAACTGCATGGGTCCACTTACAAACAAATTTTTTTTAATAGTGAATACCACAGTACTACCCGGTCTGTGGTTGGCTGACTCCACGGATTTGGAGGAACCATGGATCTAGAGGGCCAACTATAGGTTATAAATGCATTAGCCCCCGTGTTGGTCAAGGGTCAACTGTATAATCGTGTTTTGTTTTAATGAACATACATTTAATTGCTTTTAAGTAAAGTTAGTTTCAGTATTATTGATTGTCTACTACACTGGGTAAATAGTGTCCCTCCAAAATTCATGTCCTTTTCCAAACCTCAGAGTGCGACCTTATTTTGAAATAGGGTTTTTGCACATACAGTTTAGTTAAGATGAGGTCACACTGGAGTAGGATGGGCCTTTAATCCAACAAGACTGTTTTCCTTATAAGAAGAGTAAAAGAGACACAAGCACATGTGTCGGTGTGGAGTCAAGAGATTGGAGTTATGTAGGTGCAAGCCAAGGAACGCTAAGGAGTGTCAGCAGCTGCTGGAAGCTAAGAGAGAGGCATGGGACAGATTCTCCTTCTGACACCTGAAGAAGGAACCAAACTTACCAACACCTTGATTTTGAACTTCTTTCCTTCTGAACTGTGAAAGAATGTGTTTCTGTTGTGTTATGCCACCCACATCTGTAGTACTTTGTTACAGTAGCACTAAGAAACAAATACATCTATCTGTTATTGCCAGGTCTTAGGCTAGCTGCTTTCACTTAGGACTATTTCATTTGATATGTTGCCCCCACCCACGTGCAACAGCATAAAGTTATATATATGCTATTTATTTAACAAATGTTGGGCACCTACCATAGTCTTGGCAATCAGCTGGGTGTTAGGAATAGAGGTGTGAATGAGAGATATGAAGTAATGCCCTTATGGAGACTGGTTATACAGTAAAGTTTACCCATTCCTGTTACATACTGTAGACTGTCAGCAGGACTTTTGACCTTGGAATGTAGAAATGCATAAGACAAGAAAGAGATTGGAAAGAATTATTAAAGCCACACTATAATATCAGAATTATATACAGTTTCCTATACAAATAAATATAATTAAACTAATAAACCATAACTCAAATATGGTAGGATTCCGATACAAAATTCTATGTCCCTCTCCTTAATAAATTAAAAAAAAACTTATTGCAGCAAAATGACACTCTCTATTCTGGTCTGGTCTTGGAGGTTATGGCAACATGCTTCTAGGTTTCAGGTTGTTCTTATTTCATCTCATGTGCGTACAAGTTTTAAAAGTAAAAGATAAACATTGGATCTGAGTTGACCTACGTGTACATTGAAAAATGACCTTATGTCTGCCTTCTCATGGTACTGTTTATTTGGAACCTGTGAATTTAAGATAAATGTGGACTCATGCTTTTGTCTTGTTCATTGTGAAATCCCTGTTCTGTTGGACAACATCTGTAATGGGGCAGCTGTGAACTGGCCTGCAGGGCTTGGTCTTTTGTGACTACAACAGTATAAAGACTGGTGGGATACCAAGGCTGTGGCTTTTTGGTGTTAAGGTGATCTGCCTACACATTGAATCTAGTCTGCAGTAACCATATATCCCCTGTGTGGGGAAAGGAGTAAGAGAGCTGTATACATGGGTAGCTGCTTGGTCTCTCATGATGCAGCACTGCTTTATTTTCTGTTCCATGTCATCCTAATATCCAATTAGAGAGATTGTGTAAAATTAGTTTTCTGCAGAGATAGGGAGCCATGTTTGTTCTCCAGACTCCTAGTCTAGTGTGCTTTCCTTTTCTCTACATACCCTCTTCTGGCCTTCTGGCTACTTCAATAAAGAATTCTTATTTTCAGCCTCACTTTTCTTTCCAACTGTCCTCGGAGCCCTGAGTCTCATAATATCTCTCTGACCTCATCATCACTCTGGTGGGGATTGTCTTATCAAACGACCTTTCGGTGAATTCACTATCAAGAGTATCTTGGTTGCAAACTTCATACCGGAAAAAAAATTACTGCTTCAAATTCTTTTTCCTTAAGCTAATATTATACTGAAGATTTTGTAGTTGCCTTAGTTTACTTTTTCCCCATTAATAATACCACATTTTGCTTTAAGAGCTGCCCTTCTGTAACACACAGCCACTTGGTTAGGAGGAGACAACTTGCAGTGTAACCCAGTTGACATATCCCATCCCCCATTTTTACTGATTGGTTCCACATTGAGCGCATGGTCCAATTTGGAATATTACATGAGGTAGTGTTTGCTGGTGCTTTAAGAATAGGAATTGCTCCCCTATTTTGGAGATACTGGAAAGAATGCTATGACTCACCCTAGAACCTGAAATATGGGAACACAAGGCCAGAAATTCCGTTGCTGTATTGTCAACATGCTGCTATACTATGGATAAAATCAATGGAAGAGCTGCAAAGAAAGAAATCAGAAGACCCCTAATTTAAATTAAAACAAGGGTCAGTTATATGAGCCAGAAAGTCAGTTTGCTTATTTACTTGTTTGATGCATTTTGAGTTAAAACTCTTTTGGTTGCAAATGGTATAAACCCTATGGATTGGAACAGAAAACAAGTAAAAACATTAGTTATACTTTCATATTCTTGTTCTCTAAGCTTAGCTAGGTAGGTCTCATGTTCAAATATCATTTACAAGTACTTTCTGTGGTTTTGTTTGAAATAAAAAATACCTGAATAAACTACTTTTGTCCTCAGAATTTTACCAGTGGTTGTTCAATAAACCTTCACAAAAAGAATTGCATTGGTGTATATTTTATTTCACTGTCTATAAACACATCTCTGTATCTTTTGCTTTCTTTTTAAAAAAAAAATCAGCTTGGGACTTCCTTGGTGGCGCAGTGGTTAAGGATCTGCCTGCCAATGCAGGAGACATGGGTTCAATTCCTGGTCCAGGAGGATGCCACATGCCACGGAGCAACTAAGCCCGTGCACCACAACTACTGAGCCTGCACTCTAGAGCCTGCGTGCCACAACTACTGAAGCCCATACACCTAGCGCCTGTGCTCCACAACAAGAGAAGCCACCACAATGAGAAGCCCGCGCACCACCACAACTAGAGAAAGCCTGCACACAGCAACGAGGACCAAATAAATAAATAAACCAATGAATTCTTTAAAAAAAGGAATTAAAATATCAGCTTTATTGAAATATTATTGACATATAACATCGTATAAGTTTAAAGTGTACATGATGATTTGATACATATATATATTGCAAAATATTTACAATAGAATTAGATAATACATGTATCACATCACATAGTTACATTTTGTGTGTGTGTGTGGTGAGAACATTTAAGATTTCCTATCTTAGTAACTTTCAAGTAAATAATACAATATTGTTAACTATAGTCACCATGCTGAATATTAGATCCCCAGAATTTATTCGTCTTGCAACTGGAAGTTTGTACCCTTTAATCAACATCTCATTTCCTCCACCCCCCCAGCCCAGAGAGAGGCATTTTCTCCAGCTCCAGGATTTCTGTTTGGTTCTTTTTTTATGGTTTCTGTTTCTTTATTAAAGTTCTCATCTTGTTTATTCATTGTTTTCCAGGTTTTGTTTAGTTATCTATCTGTGTTCTCTTGTATTTCATTGGCTTTCTTTGAGATAATTAATTTGAATTCTTTGTCAGGATATTCACTGATGTCCATTGCTTTGGAGTCAGAACTTTCTTAGTTTTCTTTGATAGTGTCATATTTGCCTGATTGTTCATGATCTGTATTGCCTTGTGTTGGTGTCTGTGGATTTAATGGAGGAAGCATCTCTTTCAGTCTTTACAGACTGGTTTCAGCAGGTAAAGACCATCTCCTCTCTGTTCCCCAGGATGATGGGATTACTCCCAGGAATCGCAATCATGCTGGTTGGAACTGGTTGTTAGACTGTTATTGAGTCTGCAGTGGGATCCGTGGTTGGCTTGTTATCAGGGGCTCAGGGAGTTGGAGACGTTGTCTTATCTCTGGGTGGATAGGACTGCCTGAGTACCTTGTTCAGTAGTTCACTTTTGTATATGGTGTGATGAAGTGTTCTAAGCTCATTCTGTTACATGGAGCTGTCCTGTTTCCCCACCACTACTTGTTGAAGAGATTGTCTTTTACCATTGTATATTCTTGCCTCCTTTGTTGTAGACTAACTGACCATAGAGGTGTAGGTGTATTTCTGGGCTCCATATTCTGTTCCATTGATCTATGTGTCTGTTTTTGTGCCAGTGTCGTGCTGTTTTGATTACCCAAGCCATTTCTTCTGGGTTTCCTTTCCATTTTCCTGATGTAATTCCTTCAGTATTTTTTTCAACAGAGACTGTCAGTGTTAAACTTTTTATTCATTGCCTAAAAAGCATTTCATTTTACCCTCACTCTTGTGTAATTGTTTCCCTGGGTGCAGAATTCCAAGTGGGAAGTTTGTTTTGCCATTAACTTGGAAAATAAAAGTCCATTGTATGTTTCCTCATTGAGAAGGCAACTGTTATTTCTAAGTTTTGATTTTTTTAGGTAATCTTAAAAGCAATCAGAAAAGATATGTATTCACCCTTGTCTCTTATATATTTCAGTTTTACCATGATGTATCTTGTGATGGTTTTTTTTCTTTAATTCTGATTGGGATCTGTGCTGTTTCTACATATAAAGATTCATATGTTTCATTAGCACAGAAAATTATGGAATTAAGAGCCATTGTACTTAGAATAATGCCTTTTATATCATTCTATTCACTCATCTTGTAATTCTGTTTTAGGTTTCTGTTGGACCCTTTCATTCTCTCCTTCAGTTTATTTAATAATAATTTTTAATTTTCCTTCCCTTTATGTTACTGTCTTATGTTGAGTATAACTTATTCAAATATATTTTATTCTACTTCTCTTCAGCAGGATCCATTCTGTGGCTTAATTTATGCATTTAAGTTTTATTTTTAATGGCTTTTTTGCTTTTCTTTATAGAGTTTTTTTTTGTTTTTATTCTTTCATTTTTAAAAGTTTAAGTCAAACATGCTATTCTATAGTCTTTTTTGTTCCTGTTAAAAATAGTTCTACTATCTGATATTCTTGAGATTCTAATCCTCCAATATGTTATGTCTGTTTATCCTCATTTGTGACATATGGTTATCTCATCTGTTTTGTAATAAGAGATTGTGTGCTCATCTATTCAGGGCTTTTTCTGTGAGAACAACCTAACTTTTTAAGAGTGAACTGCGAGTGGGGTTTACATTTGTTTTATCAGGAATCCTAAAATTATTGCCAATCTATGACCATGTTTTATGGTAATTTCTTAACTCCTGCATCCTGGACCATATGGACAGTATACATTTAGCCCGTGTGAAGCACGAGCCCACTCCATTTCTCAAGTGAGAGATGTGGGTATGTTTGTGTGTGTGTGTCCATATATGTGTGTTTTCCTAGAGCCCAAGTGAAAACAGACAAGCTGCTTTGCCACCTCTCTGTATGTTAGAGGTATTCCCCAAAATTTCACTAAGTGAAGCAATTGAAATTTCTCAGCATTATGTGTAGACTTAGTTACAATTTCTTCAGACTTCCTGGTCCAGAACTTTGTCATCTTTCCTGCCACTTTCTCCTCCTCCTCTCCTCTCCCTCTTCCTCTTTTTTCTTTTTGTTTTTCTTCTTCTTCTCCTCCTCCTCCTCCTCTTCCTTCTTCTTTTTCTTCTTCCTCTGATAGCCTACTCCCTCCAAGGGTGACCACTATGCTAATTCTTATTGTTAATGCTGTTATTTCATCTTTACTTCATACCTCCTAAAGATTTATTTTGTTGTTGAACTATATGTATTCACATTTTTTATCATTGCTGCATATCATCTAACTTGTCTAAGGATTTATTTCTAGAGGGATTAAGGTTAACTTAGTCTGCCATATTTCTGTGCTGTTGATTTGACACACTAGTTTTCATTTAATCCTCTACAAAATCTTATGGGATAGGTAAATTGTCCCCACTTGAATCCTCAGTTTTTCAATCTAAAAATAAACGTGATAGTTTCTCTAAGTATCACAACTAGAAAGTGGCAGATTTGAGACTGGGGCTGTAATCCATCAGACCACAGTGTTCAGGCTTTTACTCATATATCAAAATGTCTCCAACTGGAATGGACCGGAATTATAGGCACAGATTATTAGGTTATAAACCTAGTAATCTCTATGGACCTTTCCAGGATTATATGATACAAATGGGGACACTGCTACCCGGTAAGGAGAAATGATCTACCCCATGTTCAAAATCTATTAGTTTTAGAACCCAGAATCAAATGGATTTCTTTTTATTCGAAGTGCTGTGATCCCTTTCCCCACCCCCCTGCCACACACACACACATCTTATTTGCAGTTGACAAAGAATGGATTTGTATGAAATACAATTTAGACACTAGAAATTTATGCCACCTGCCTCTGCAGAGTCTCATGAGAAGGATTGAAAGGCATCATCACAAGTGCATGTTTCAGCTCTCAGATGTCAACACTTGAAACTCCCAACAGACAACACAGGGGAAATTACAGGCAAGAGATGTCCTTTCTTGGAAGGTACCCATTCTGTGTCATTCCAAAAGGCCTTAAAAATATCTCTGGGTGAGGTTGGAAATATCAGTAAAAAGAGACTGGCAGTGTAGAAATTGAAAATAATAGTGTAGGCACAATATACAACCTCAAAATGTGTGGCTCATGCTTTTCTGAGAAAAACAAATGTACTTTTACTTTACTATGCATGGACCTGTTATTCATGGTGAACACAGAGAGTCTTAGTAAAAGCTCATGAACAAAAATTGAACAGTGTCTAAACTAGATATACTAAAGTTTTGGAAAAACAATGCAGTCAAATAGAATGTTCCTTAATAATAACATATATTAATAATACTTTTTTATAAAAATCCCACTTATTTTATGATGTTTTATTGGAACAGAAATTTAAAAAATTGTAACTATGTCACTTAATCCCTAAAATGATCCAATCAGGGGGCAGAGTAGAGATTTATAGCTGTATTTCTCAGATGAAGGAACTGAAGTTTATAGAGGTTAGCATAATCTCATATAGATAGCGATTGAGCCACGTCTGGAATCCAGGATTTTTAACTACCTCCTGCACAAACTGATTCTCAATTCACAAATTCTATGTTCCAGCAGACCCACAGGAAGTCTCACATCTGCTAGACTACACACTCATACACACACACACACACAAAATTCATTTATTTATTGATTCATTCATTTATTCACTCAACAAATGATTGTTGAATGCCTACTATATGTCAGATTGCTAGGTAAGTTACATATATTTGACATATATTATTCAATCCTTACTACCAATCTGGAAGTTACTATTCGTATTCTCATTCTGCTTGGGGGAAAACTGGAGTCAGAGTATTGAGTTTCCATCACAGAGCTAGAAACAGTGACGATTCCAGATGATGCCCTAGAAAGGTAGACATTTTGAGATGTACTCCCACTCCCTTGTAGAGAAGTTGCTTGGATTAAATGATGCAATGTGTGTTGAAGCTTCTTGTTATCATTACATCATATTTCTAAAGTGGTTCCCAGAGCTCATGGCCGCACACAGGCCAGTATATACTCATAGTAAGTTCATCTTCCCTATATTCCATTAGCAGCCTGACATAATCATGCCATGGTCAAACTAAAACAGATTACATAACTTCTGCTTAACTAGCAAATTTTATTTAGGACATTTTGGCAAGTTTTAGACATGGGTCATCCGAGAAACAGTAGTTGCTTTCAAGGTGCTTCTTGTGTAGTGAAGGTGATAGAGAGGTATGGCAATATTAGAGGGACAGGAAGACAGTGAGTCAGCAACTATGCTTTATTCCTTCATGATTCTATCGAGCCTCAGCCACCATGCCCCAACCTAGCAGACAGTCAATAAATGCTTTGTAAATGATTGAATGGATAAATGCATTGCATACAGACCAAATTTGGATTCTATTTTTTTTTTACATCTTTGGTGAATTGCTAATGGATTCGATGGTCTTAAGTAAATTATATTTTATCTTCATTCATCAAATGAGGTTTTGAAAATAGTTGGTTTCTAATATCTTGTACAGTTTTAGCTTTTGCATTTCCCTTTTGTCCTAGATTTCTGTGCTTCAGCAAGATCAGCTCTCTCAAGTTCTCAAGTATGCAAAACTCTATCTCATCACAAAGAGTTTCCTTTGCCTGAATATTCTTTGGCCTTTTAGAACTCATTTGTATTAGCAGGGTATTTATTCTGATGCCTATAGAGAAGAGTACTTTTCCTCGCATTTTCTAGCTTCTAGAGGCTGCTTGCACTCCTTTGCTCATGGCTCTCTTCCCTTGTCAAAGCCAGCAATCTCACCACTGTGCTTCCATCAGTCTTCACATTGCCTTTTCTTCTGCTTCTGTCATCTTATGGCCTTCTCTCCCTCTGCTTTTATTGTCACATTGCCTCTTCTGACTCCAACCTTTCTGCCTCTTATAAGAACTCTTCTGAGTACATTGCACGCATCTTGATAATCCAGGAAAATCACCCACTCTCAAGATCTTTAATTTAATTGTATTGGCAGAGTCATCTCTGCCAAGTATAGCAACATATTTACAGGTTGAGGAATTAGTATGTGACCACTTATGGGGCCATTATTCAGTGTACCACCCCATCCTTAACTACTTCCCTTCTTCATGTTAACTCCTGCTCATTTTATAGATCTCAGCCAAGGTGTCACATCAGGGAAGACGCTTTCTCTCACCTCTAGTGTCAGAGATATTGTCACGTATTCTTATAAAACTCTCTTTCTCTCATGTATAATGCTGCATACTTTTTTATATATTGACATGTGTGAATACTTGACCAAATATCTTTCCCTCTCTGGACTTTAATCTTCAGGAGATCAATGAATGTGTTTAGTTTTATTCACTGCAAATTCCATGCACAGTGCCTGGGACATGATAGATACTCATTAAATATTCCTTCTTTGAATGAGCAAGCCATGAACAACTGCACTCTAACTTTCTAGGAAGGTCTCATTCCCACTCTGCCAGGTTTCAGTGGCGCCAAAAATCCATCCATAAGCCCTTATCTAATTGTATAAAGGCATACTATGTTTTACTGTGCTTCAAAGATATTGCGGGGTTCTTTTTGTTTTTTACAAATTGAAGGTTTGTGGCAACGATGCTAGTGTGTTGATCCATTTTTCTAACAGCATTTGCTCATTTCATGTCTCTGTGTCACCTTTTGGTAATTCCCACAGTATTTCAAGCTTTTTCATTATTGTTATGTTTTTTATGGTGATCTGTGATCTTTGATGTTACTGTTGCAAGAAGATTACTAATCGCTGAAGGCTCAGAGGATGCTTAGCATTTTTTAGCAAAAAAGTATTTTTAAATTAAGGTATGTACATTTTTTTAGATATAATTCACACTTAACAGATTACAGTATCGTGTAAACATAACTTGCATATAACTGAGAAACCAAAAAATTTGTGACTTGCTTTATTGCAGTATTCACTTTATTTGTGGAACCAAACCTGTTATCTCCATGGTATTCCTGTATCAAGAACTTAACAGTTCATTTCATTAAGATATGTAGTTGTTCCGCTCCACATTTTCATTAAAAACATATTAACCAAGAACCCATTAAATTATTCTTCTAAAACTTTAATTTGCCCTCTGTATAGACATGAATTAAGTGAGTTAGATTAAATAAATACAGCTTCTAGCTATGGTATCTAAGTCTACAACATTAAAAATGCACATTATTCTATCTTAGCTTTTAAAAAACATGCGCTGCTTTTTACTTCTAGTTGTCCTTCTCTTTTTCCTTCTATGTGATGATGGCTGCAGCAAGTTGGGAAACAGATTCCTATAAGCATTATGCATTATTTAGTGTGAATTTACATACTGTTCGAAGTGCTTTACAAGTGTCCTATAAATACAGGGAATTATTTGACTGACTAGGCAGAGAGGAAAAGCAAGTTTGGAAAAGGAATTTGCGGGAAGATACAGACTCCATTTCTAAAATGTAACATTTCTTCCCTTGTCCTCTGATAATTACAAATTCTATTCTTTGTACATTGATTTGAACATTCTAAATGGATTAAAATTGTGCATCACAATCCACTTTATAAATATTAGGTGTTTTATATCACTATAATATTTTATACTAGATATTTCACAAAAGGTTGTAGATTGCCAAAACTCTCACTAATCTACATCTTTAGACTTTGTGCTCATGTTAAATAATATAAGAAAACAGTTACATGGAAATTATCTTTCAGAAGTAGCTTACAGAAAGGCAGAAGTAGGTAAACATATTAAGACTCTTTTCTTATGGGATAAATACATTAGAGAAAAATGAGGCTGGATTACAGAGGGCTTTTAGTGCCACCTGGAAAGTGATTGTCTATTTTCTATCTTTTGCCATCTAGAGACCCTCAATAAAACCTTATTGAGGGTCTCTAGATGGCAAAAGAAGAGTTGAGCTTTGGAAAGAAGAATAACATTGGTGGTGTAGAGGAAAGTTTGAATGAAAGAAAAGAGGAAACCATTTGGGAGATCATTATAAGCATCCAAGCTTGGCCACCCAAGTGATTGCTAAAATGAATTGAACCCAGCTGAATTGGATGCAAGAGTTGGTAGATTGTAGGAGCATTCTGAAGTGGTGGTCGCAGTCTTGCTGATATGTATCACTGGCGTTGCTGGGTGTATAAAATTTAGATAGCAGTAAAAATAGTCCAGGAGGCCCTAAAGAGATATGTGCTTTCGTTTAAAGCCCTCCAGGTTTCAAGTGAATAGATTTGTTTGGATAACTGTGAGAGAGGATTTTCTTGTAAACACTAGGGACTGTGTTCAGTTTAATTGTGTTGCATCTGGTGCTGACTCTGTTTTTATTTTATTTTATTTTTTCCAAAATATTTTTCTCTTTTGTGTTGTTTTCCTTGGCTAAGAACAAAGGATTCACTGTTGTTTTTCATCTTTCGTTATGTAGGTAATGTTCCCTCTGTAACTCCATTATCTATTTGTTTTCAACTATAATGATTTTAGTAGGTTTTGAATATATGCTACACTTATTTAACCCTTATAATATACTCAAATGAGGTCAGAATCATTATTCCAATAATAAATAATTGGAAACTGAAACTCAGGTTAAGTGACTTGCCCAGGGTCACATAATTAGTAAATAATGACATCATCTTAATTACCAAAGGTCATACTCTTTATCTATTAAAACAAATTTTTCCCAACCTTCATCACCTCTTTACCTCTTCATTATATTTGCCATATTTACTGACCATATATATCATTTATCTATGTTGTTTAATAGATTTTTAATTAAAATTAATTTAATTATTTTATTAATTTTTATAAAATTAATTTATATCTATGTTACTACCATGGATGAAAAATCATTATTTGCCAGAAACAGAAAGATACCATAAATGTTAATACAATAAAAGGAAAATAATGTGATTATATTCTCATGGGATATCGATGCCTATGGGAAAGCTCTGAACTTAACATCTGTTATCAAAGCGTAGGCTTGTATAAATGTAGATTAGAAAATGTTAGACACATGTTATCATCACTGACATGATCTCCTAGTCAAGAGTAAAATGTAACTGAAGTGGTAGTAATTGACTATATGATTTAATATCACTTAATGCCATGTTTATAAGCCAAAAGTCTCTTCTGTCTAAATCGTGATTTCTGGCACCACACTTTGGAAGACATGGGAGTTTTCCATCTAACTTTCCAGTAAAGATCTTTAGGGAAGCTGAGGATTGGTCGGTTCAAATAGAGAATAGATGATGAAAACTCCATTTAGAAAAAAACATCGCTAATTCTGCCATCCAAATTGCTGATGTTTTTGTACTACCAGCCAACTTCTGGACATAGCATTCACTTTAACAGCAAATAAAATAGGCAAGGTAGTGTATGAACACGGTTCAGCCAGTTCATGACAGAGTTGCAAGAATCATAAACTTTCTTCTACTCATATTTCATGTAAGTATCAGATGTATTTTCCTTGGTAAATCCTCCTTTTTTCCCATTAGTAAGTTTGACTCCCTTGAGTATTACAGCAGCCTATGTTACAGCCTGCATTTTACTTGTTAAATAATCTGATAAATATGAAAATATTTTCTTAATTAGTTTAAAATGATTTTACATTTACAGAGAATATTCCCCAAATCTACCAATGTTTAAATCCTCAAATTTTGGTAGAGCCTCTGAATAGACCACTCTGGATTCATCTTATGTCACATAAGACAAGGATCCTCTTATGTCCCGTAAGCTGCCTAGCTGAATTAGATAACGCACTCTTGCTTTAAAATGCTTTATTTTAGGATATTTGGAGAGAATTTAAATGTCAACCCTTTTTTAAATTTATTGAAGTATAGTTGATTTACAATGTTGTGTTAATTTCTGCCATACAGGAAAGTGATTCATTTATACATATACGTGTATACATTCTTATTCATATTCTTTTCCATTATGGTTTATCACAGGATATTGAATATAGTTCCCTGTGCAATACAGTAGGACCTTGTTGTTTATCCATTGTATACATAAAAGTCTGCATCTGCTAATCCCAAACTCCCAATCCATCCCTCCCCCACCCTCCTCCCCCTTGGCAGCCACAAGTCTGTGCTCTGTCTGTGAGTCTGTTTCTGTTTCCTAGAAAAGTTCACTTGTGTTATTTAAATATCAACTCTTTAACAGACTTTTAAAGGCCCTCTTACTCTCCAGTCTTCTAAGAGCATTATGATCTGCTTGCTCCAAATTCTAGTCCCACAAGCCTTCCTGGGTTTTTGTATTTGGTTTTTTATTGCTGTGCAATTTTAAAAATTTATTCGGTCTGGAATTTATGCTACTACACTTTTCCTATTTTACCTATCAACTCTTACTACCTGAAGGAAGCGTCCCTGATGACATAGACTAAGTCAGGTCCCCGGTGTGTGTATGTACAAGCCTCAGGTCCCCGGTATATTTTTATACCACCCTACACATTTCCTCCACTAGGGACATTAAAACTGCAGTCACCTGGGCTTCCCTGGTGGCGCAGTGGTTGAGAGTCCGCCTGCCGACGCAGGGGACACGGGTTCGTGCCCCGGTCCGGGAAGATCCTACATGCCGCGGAGCGGCTGTGCCCGTGAGCCATGGCCGCTGAGCCTGCGCATCCGGAGCCTGTTGCTCCACAACGGGAGAGGCCACAACAGTGAGAGGCCTGCGTACCGCAAAAACAAAAACAAAAAACTGCAGTCACCTAATTGTGTAACTTTTAATTAATGTGTTTCTTTCCTAATAGATTGTAAGCTCATACAAGCAAGACCAGGATTTTTCATTCTACCACTATATCCCTAGTGCCAGGAACAGTGTCTGGTGCATAGTAGATGCTCATTAGATAGTTATTAGATAAAAATGAATGCACACGTGGATGTAAAAATGAATGGATGGATTAATGCTTCTTTGGGGATTCATATTTAGGGAACAAAGAGCATTTTCCAGATAAGCACAATGGCTTTCATATCTAACACATCAGACATTCAATAAAGAACAGTTAAAAGGAGCATATTTGGGGAAAGGAGGTGAGATACAGGCAGCTATGTTGAAGTTGCAGTTCATTTTATTTTTTTTTATTTCTTCCTCTTTTAGGGTAACACCTGTGAACTGTTCATGCTAATTAGCATCACCTGGTGGTGATTGCTTAAGGAGAGCCTATGAATTAAGATCTTGATTGGATGACTGTTCAAGATCTTTTTTTCAAACATTTTCTTTTTCCATTGTAAACAATATGTGATTTTTAAAAATTCTCTCATTTATGGAACTTAATGATGCTTTATGCATTTCCTTTGACTCCTCACTAAGGACACTGTCAGTCAAAATCATTTGGCAAAACATGATGTTGGCCATGGAACAGCAAGAAAGGTTTCAAGGTAAAGGAAGGCAATCAGTGGGGGTTTCCAGATCCTGATGCTTGTCAGTGCTGTGCCCTTCACCCTACCCGGGCTCCTGCCCTACACCCCTCCGCTTACCGATTTGCAGCGTGCTCACCCTCTTACCTCAGATACCCATGTGTTTTGGACATGAGGTGTGGAGGTGGAGGAGGGGGAATGGGAGTGTAATAGCAGGTCTGGGAGTGCAGGGGAACTTCAAAGCAAGAAAACAGATGAGAGCAGCAGGAGGCAGTGGGAAGGCCTGCTGAGAGCAGAGATTGCAACATTTATATCCCAACCTTATGTCTCCCAGGCCAGTTTTGGCTCTGTGTTCTTCCTTACCATGCTGCTGTTCCCTCTGTCTGGAATGTCCTTGTCACTTGAAATATTCATACTGTCCTCTACATCCCAGCTCAAACATCACCTGAAACCCCCACATTAATCAGTTGCTCCTGTGTACCATTTTGTTTTAACATCAGTTTTATTTATTTATTATTATTTTTTTTGGTTGTACGCGGGCCTCACACTGTTGTGGCCTCTCCCATTGTGGAGCACAGGCTCCGGACGCACAGGCTCAACGGTCATGGCTCACGGGCCCAGCCTCTCCCTGGCATGTGGGATCTTCCCGGACCGGGGCACGAGCCCATGTCCCCTGCATCGGCAGGTGGACTCTCAACCACTGCGCCACCAGGGAAGCCCTTAACATCAGTTTTAGTGTGTGTGTTTGCATGTCTCACTACTAGTAGATTGTGAGTGCCTGTGAAATAAGGGTTTTGGCTTATTCACACACATATTCTAGCAAAGTGCCTGGCTTAGGGTAGATGCTGAATATATATTTGTTGAAAGAAAGAGAGAAAGAAAAAGAAAGAAAGAAAAGAAAAAGAAAAGAAAGAAAGTAAGGAAGAAAGAAAGAAGAAGAAAGGGAGGAAGAGAGGGAGGGAGGGAGGAAGGAAGGAAGGGAGAGAAAGAAAATTATTTATGACATATTAAAAACAAGCCAATTACAAAAACATTGAGCAGTAGAATGTGGTCTTAGAGTCAGACAAAAGTCCCAATTCTTATTACTTTAGGTTTTATGAAATTTCTGTAACTATCTAAGTCTTGGTTTTCCCACCTGTACTGTACAGGAAATCAAACACATGGTACCTATAATAAAGCACTTCATGTGGTGTATTGGTCATATTTAGGACTCATCACCTCCTATTCCTACCCTTTCTCCCACAAGCATGTGAACCTGAAATAATGTATATACCCATTGTTTATGACTCAGATGATACAAATTATATTTTTAATGCTTTTTTCTTTCCCCCCAAATAACACCTGCACTGAGATTGCACAACGTAGCATTGAAAGAAAAGCAATCCATGCATAATGCCATTTAAATTGGTGATGTATCTTGACGATTTTGATAGTCCCTTCTAAAATTGGTTCCAGATTTGAAGATACAAGGAGTCCCCTAATCTCTTGGATGAGATTTAGATGAGGTTCCTCACCCAGCAGTCAACAGGTTCTGTATTCTTTGCCTAAAAAATTCCAAAACCACCCAGTTTCTTCCACTGCTAAGGAGTACTATTACTAATTCTCAGCTTCCGCATTGCCACTGAGCTTCAGAAATGGAAGAATGGAAACTGGTCACAGTGCCAGTGTGAACAGGAAGCTTTCTCTGTGCAGCCTCTGACTTCTGCTGCTACTCTTATGCTAGTGATCAATAATGCAAATTTCCTGAGCCCCACTTCCCTCATCATTGTAAGTGGGATAAAAGTAATACCCTTGCCTACTTATAATGAGAAATAAGTACTCACAATATAAGTCACAGGTCCTGGTATACAGTAGGTACTCAGTAAATCAAGTTTTCTCTCATCTGACTTCTGGGCCTTACCACCATGATGTGGTCATAACCCATCTCTTCCTGTCTTTCAACCCTTTGAAAACCATTTCCCCATACACATTTTAAGAGGGTAGATGATTATTTTTAAGAATTAGAAAGGAAACACACTTACTAAGGGTAAGAAGAGTCTGAGAGTGGTTATAATAAAGCTGTTTATTCACAGATTTCATAAAGAACCCCAAATAATTCCTGCTCTTAAGGCCACCAGTGGGGCAGGTATGGGAAAATGCTGATTTTTTTTTTCAAAATCACATAAAGATCAAGATAACAAAAGAAGACAGCAACATCCCTAAAAGATGGCAAGGATAATTCTGACACTAAAACAAGTATTACTTGTTGAATATTACCTATAAAATTGAATATCTCAGTCTCAAAGGGAAATAGGCTTTCCACCTATTAACTGTGTGAGACAGAGGGGAATTGTAATTTATTGATGGTGCCCTATTCCAGGCATTCAGTTAAGCGTTCTGATACATTAACTCACTTAATTCTTACAAAAACCTTATAAGATACGTATGATCATCCACAGTTTAATAATTAAGAAACATACTTAGCTGGTTAAATATATGTCACATACAAAATGATAGGATGTGGCATCACCAGTACTTGAACCCAATTTTTTAAAAAAACTTTTTATTACTTTACAGTGTGAATCCAAACCAAACATTCAAATGTTGGGCTGCAGTAAGCCCTAAATAAATCCATCTATTTCATAGGTGAATTTTTTGAAGAAAATATTTTACTGGATATGGAGACAGCTTAATGCATTCTCAGATGAAAAAATACCAGACAATTATCATTTCTTAAATATATTCCCCCCACCTGACAAATTCTTTATAAAATAGAAAATCCTTTTATATGAAATTTCCCAATTTCACCCTCATCCCAGATTGATTTAATCTGTCCTGCCCTATATTCCTTTAGTATATTTTACTCTTTTATAATATGAATTACCATCTAGATATTAATAAGCTATTTATCTATAAATGCTACTGTCAATTTCATTAGATTTTCAGCTTTTGGAAGGTATATTTTAGGGTGAATTATACAAACCTGACATTTTAAGGTCAAAATTATGAAATAAAAATTTCAAGAGTTCATATTTACTATACCTACTTAATTTTATATTTATCACAGACCCTAGAATGATGCCTAATTAAAAAACAAATCTGTTTAATGAATGTATACTCTGTGTCAGGAAATCCCTGACATTTTAAACAATATGCCATTTATCATCAATAAATTACCTGGTGTTTTACTGTAACAGTTTTATAGATAATAACTGTGTAGCTCACAATATTCAAGTAAAAATTAAAAATATAGTTTTAGATATTTATTGAAAGTCTATTAGCTTTTGTCTTCCTCTCGCATTTATTCCATTCCAGCATTGGAGCTTGCTAGTTATATACTCATTGAATAAAACCAAACACTATTAAGGTGAAGCAAAAGTGGAAATTGTTTTGTGAATTTTGGAGTGTCATTTTCACCTGTTTTTGCTGAGATCTGAGGTACAAGTGTAAATTCACACAAAATTTAGTTTCCAATATATGAGTATCAGGTAAAAATTGCCATTGTTTCTTATCCTCTAAGATAGAACATCTTGTTTTAACATTGTTTATCTTAATTTTACTTGTATAGGACCGCAGCTGCGTGTTAACACATGCCTGTTTGATCAAATTTTAATCAGAATGGGCAGCATCATTCTGCCTTCTGGTCCCACAATGAAATATGTGTTTATTATGCAAGGGACATGGTCGTTGTCCTCACACATCTATTGCAACTGTTGGATCACGTGTCCCAGAAGCCTGTTTCAGAGTTAGAGGAAGGCTTCTGGTGAAAGAATTATCTAGATAAAGATATATCCTACTCTTCCTCCCCATTGCTGCACCGCATACAAAATATGACCTTCTCAGCAGATCTTTCTCTTATTACTTTTAAAATTTCATGCAGAATAGAGACAATGGAGAGAGGGGGAAGGGGAGGGAGAAAGAAAGGGAGAGGGACAGGGAGAATAGGGGAGAGGGAGAGAGAGAAAAACTGACTTTTAAGGGTGTCGGAACTAATAAATCATCAAATTGCATTTGCCCTCTGGATGCCTCATCCTAATCCAGTGTTGAACGTTCAAACTACAAGATAGTAACCAGCTATGTAGAAATAATACGTGACAAAAGAACTATCAAAATATGAATACTAAAAATGTGCAGTCTGAACATTTTCAGCCCTAATTATGCGGGTATACAAATCAGCAAAAGCAGTTATTTTGGGGACTGCATTTCATTGACTTCAGATTAGCAAAGATTTGAAAAGGCATTCATCGACTGTGACATCGTGTCTGTCTTTTTCATCCCTGAAAGACCGTTCTGTGAGACACTGTTATGATTCAAATGTCATTCACACTGAAGTAGCGGGAACAAAGCAAGATTTCCAACAGAAGGAGATCTAATTAAGAGAATAATATTTGCTTATTGTCAGTGCCTAATTAGTTTCCCTGTATTCATGTTTATAAAGGTGGCTCTGTTATAATTACAGTTCAAGAAGCAGTTATGTAATGGGTCCCATTGTAAAAAACTGTAGCTGAGATACTTGAAGGTATTCTCCCTTCCTCCTTTCCACTTACCAACACACGCAGAATAGAGATATCAGATGGTTACATTTCACTCATTACCTTTTTCTTCAGTGTCAGACACACACTAATAAGTTCAGTGAGGGGAAGAAGTACTATGATTTTACCATTCAGTGAGTCCAACTTCTGCAGCATAAGTGTGTGAATTTGGGGGATTATTAGAAGTTCACTGTATGTTTTCTTGCATTTTAAAAATTATACTTCGCCCTTTCTTTCAGTGTGCATTTTCTGCAAAAGGCTAGTATAAATAGACTAAGATGAAAATGACATAGACAAGGGGGCAAATGCAAAAGACCAAAAATACCCCAGTGTTAATGATACTCTGTGTTAATGAGAGAGATAAATTGGGATCAAAACAATCAAATGATTTTCTGTGCTTATGTCTCAAAAGAGAATTTTGATCATGCCAATTTACTACAACTTCTCTTTAAGCAAATATGTTCAATTAAATCAAGAACTCATCAGACCCTCTACTCTGTCTGATCCCTGCAAACTCTCAATCCCTCTGTCCCACATTTCTTTAATACCTTAACCTAAAACAGTTTAGTACACCTGCAGAAGAGGATAATGTTAGGTGCTGTTACAGATAAGTCGTGCAGTTTCAATGGCTTAATAAAATAGAACTTTTCTTTTTATTCATGAAACTGTAAAATGAGGATGTTCCTGGTCACTAGATGATTTATCTCCACATGGTGATTCAGGCCCCAGGCTGATTCTAGTACCCAGACTCAGATTTCTCTCCTAACCAAGATAGAAACAATGGACAAAAAAACACACTTAAAATTCTGGCCCAGAAGTGACATATATCAGTCACTTAAAGCTCACTTTCCATTGGTAAGAATGAAGTCACAAGACATGTGTCTGGGAACTATAGTTTGTTGCTGGGCAGCGTCCTCCCAGTGACAATTTCAGATTATGAAAAAGGAAGCACAAATTTTGTTGCAAAGCCCATTGTCTTTCCTACATCGTTCCTGTGGAGTATGCTGCTTCATTACTCTTTGTCATTTCATTTGGTGAATTCTCACTCAACCTTCAAACTATGTTCAAGCATAATTTCTCTTTACAGTCATCTGTGATCTGCCCAGAAAAGAAATTGCCTCTTCCTTACAGCTATAACATCTGTAAATATTTCTAGTAGAGTAGGGAAAATGTTTGTGTATAACTATTTAATTGTCTGTCTCTTATGGTCATTTCTAGTATCATTTCTACTCGTTTCCACTTACTTTCCCTGACTTACTTTATTTTCCTTCATTGCTTTTCAATTATTATTTATGTTTTGATGAATTCTACATCTGTTTTTCCAGCATAATGCTTTCTCTAGATCTTAAGGCTCATAGAGTGTATTAGGGTTTTCAGAGAACAATAGGGGAGCAATGTACATATACATGTATATCTCAAGAGGTTTATTATAAAGTATTGACTAACGTAATTACAGAGGCTGAAAAGTCCCACTATCTGCCATTTGCAAGCTGGAGACCCAGGAAAGTTTTTGGTATACAGTCATCCCCTCAATACTTGTGGGGGTTGGTTCTAAGATCCCCCTGGATACCAAAATCCATGGATGCTCAAGTCCCTTATATAAAATAAAGTAGTACAGTTGGCTCTCTATCTGCAGTTTCCTCATCTGCAAATTCAACCAACTGTGGATGGAAATCATGGGGTGAATCCATAGATGTGAAACCTACAGATGCAGGAGAGCTGACTGTAGTTGAAGTCGCGAGACCCAGAAAGCCAGTGTTGTATATTCACTCTGGATCTTAATGCCTGAGAACCAAGAACATCAAGAGCAGAAGACTGAAGTCCCAGCTCCAGCAGTCAGGCAGAGAACAAATTCAACCTTCCTCTACCTTTTTGTTCTATCAGGTCCTCAATCCGTTGAGTAATGTCCACCCACATTAGGGAGAAACATCTGCTGTACTCAGTCCGCCAATTCAAATGCTAATTTTTTCTAGAAACATTCTCATAGACCCCCAAGATGATGTTTAACCAGCTCTCTGGGCATCCCTTACCCAGTCAAGTGGATATATGCAATTCACCATCCCACAGCACAATACCTACTTGGAGATATTTAATGTGAATGTACTGTCATCTGTTGCTGCATTTCAAACCACCCCACAACTTACTGGCATCAAACAACCATTTTAGCATGCTCATGATTTTGGAATTGAAGACTCCAGGCAGAGCACAGGAGGATATCTCATCTGTGCTCCGCAAGGAGTGGGACTCTTAATTATGGTGACTGGAATTTCTAGAGGTGGCTTGGTTTAATTAACTGGGTCCATATATTTGGGCCCTCCGTTCTGTCAGCTGGGTTACTTCGTTCTTCTTCCTGTTATTTTTGCTGTGTTTGGAATAGCCAGGTTGACTTCTTCACCCACGTATCTGATACATGCACAGGGATGCCTGGAACACTCTCTCTCTCAACCACATGGTTTAACTGATCTTTTTCTGGAGGTAAAAAGAAGTTTCATTTTAGAGCCAAGCAAGTCCTTACTCCTTTACAGTTCCTCTGAATTATTCTCAAAACCCAACAGTTCCTTCTTTAGTTCAATTTTCTCTTGTCATATTTTAAACATAGTAAGTTTCAAGAAGCTAACTGCCATTTTTTTAATGTTTTGCCTACACATTTCTGAGTCAGATCCACGAGTCAATAAGGTACCCTTTCTCTTTTCCACATTTCCTCATGCAGCAGTGTTGCTGAATATTCTGCCCCGATGTAACAGGTATGTCCTTTTCTCTAGACTCCAATAACATTTCTCTCATTGTTCTGCAGGACCTCCTCAACAGTCTTCTTAAGGAGCATCTGGCTTCCACCCACCATTTCAAAGGCCACCTGCTTGAAATTTTTATTATGGTGGCATATCACTTCCAGATAACACATTTTGTTATGGTTGACTATTGCTATGTTATAAAGTACCCCAGCTTTAGCGCATAGTGCAACAACTGTTTTCATGGGCTCGTCATTTTGTTTTAATTAGGAATTTAGGTAGGGAGCAATGGTGATGGATTTTCTCTGCTTTGCAATTACTTGGACCCTCAGCTGGGCTGACTCAGCTGGAGATAACTGAGACAACTTGATAAGAGCTTCAAGCCTTTAAGCATCTGACTTCAGTTCATCCTCTGTCTCAACTTATATTCTAACTAGGTAAAGATCCCCTCTCATCTCACTGTGTATACCCTGGTTTTCCTCTAGTATCTTGGACTTCATGTTTATTACTCATTTTACTGAAAGAAAAAAACCCTTCTTATTTGATCCCTTATCCTATGAAACTGAAATCTCTGTGAAGGGAGAGATCACATCACTCTTATTAACCATTATATCTCTGCCACAAATTCATTACCTGTTACATGGCAGGTACTCACTAAATGTTTAATAAATTTTTAAGCCATCGATTACTTTTTAGTTCCCAGTGGCAAACAGAGAATGATCTCAGTGGCAGTTCATCTCAGTGACATAGATGTGTATTTGTCCAGATCTAAACATACACAGAATTTATTGAAGGTATATTAAGACTGGTTAGCCAGAGGGAAACTCAAGTCATGATTGAGAGTAAAAGGACAAAGATTTTAACCATTAAGACAGTACTCAGAATATAATCTAAAGGCATTGTGAGGCCAGAGAGAATTAATCACAATATCAAAAGGTGGGATGAAATTGACATTCCAAAAAATGAAAACAGACAGAACACTGGAGCAAACAGTTCAGTACTAAGGCTGTAGATAGATGCAGTGTCCCAGCTGTTTTTGCTTGGGGAGAGGACCGTCATAGATATGACAAGGGAGTTTTTAGACTATCTCCATTTAATTGCAGACACGGTGAACAGCCTAGCATTTCCAGTATCATCTCTTTCGTGCAAATATCTCTATAAATAAGTAACCGGGAAGTCGTCCACTTGTCTTTGTGTGCATTCACTAGAACTCTTCTGGACTTTAAACTGGTGTTGGGATGTAGTTGGAAGTGGACAGGAGTAAGTAAATTGAAAAGAAGTCAAAGAAAGACATCAGTGAGGAAGAATAATGGATAATGGTATTTAGATAAAGTCTAAGCCATTGCTATTTTTCTAAAATTATTGAAAGGCATTTATGTTTATTAATTCAGTACTGAATTTGATGGAAAGGGTACCTGGTAGTTACAGAGTTGGACATAGGCCTGTTAGACACAGAAAATGCCTTTGGCAACTTAAATAAAAAGTAATCTGAAACCCATATTTTAACTAGTTCTCAGTGTTGGATTTTGTGTCTTTTGCTCAAATGCACTAACATACATTCTAATGAATCACATGCCTTTAAACCTGAGACCTTATATAGAAAGGCTTCCCTGATTCACCTGTGGCTTGTACACTCAGTTGAAGACCTATGTAAATGAGATCTTAGTCAGTGGCCAATCTCTGTACCATGAGGGAGATTGGCTCACTTCCCTAGGCATAGACTAAACTACTAAATCCACCTGTATTATTTTATGATTATATTCACGCACGTACAAATATATTCTCATCTTCACTGTTCTAGCTCATCATTGTGTTATTTGTGATAAAAAAAATAAATGAAATAAAGGACTTATTTGAAGCTCTAGGATAACAGAGTCTTCCTAAATTAGAATTTCTTCATATTTGCTTCAAAACCCTTACCAATCAATAAAGAGATCAAATAACCCATCACCTACACCTGCTACATAACTATAATACAGAGAATTCTACAATCCTTAAGTTATAAGAAGTAAGGAAATACATATAAATTAACACCAGTAGATCCAGGTCCAGAACCCACCCTGAAACAGAATCAAATGGAGACTAAAAATAGGAGACTAAAAATTTGAATTTGTTTTGTACCACCATGATAGAATACAGGTACAAAACAAAACAAAACAAACAACCCCCCCAAAAACACCTTAAGAAACAACAAGCAAACAATAACAGTTTGACACGAATAGGGGAAATAATGAGAACATACCTAAGATCTAGTGATCATGGCATTTGAGACTGTGAAATTAAAAGAAAGCAGCTAGAAAGTATGTGATAATAGAAGAAAATAGTATTAGGAAGATGGAGCTTTTCAATAAAATGATGTAGGCTTGAAAGGGGGAGACATATTTTCAGACTTGGTGGTGAGAGAGAGAGAGAGAGAATGAGAGAGAGAAGGCAGAGGTCGGGGGAGAGAAAAAAAATCACAAAATCAGAAGATATACTGCCTCTTCTACGAAGAGTGTCATTTCTTAATGGTCTGTCCTTCACTGTACCAAAAGAAAGAGGCACTCTTAAACTAAGGAACCTAGTAAGTCATCTAAACTCTTCACTCTGTTAATATAAAATCACCTATTATAATTGTCCAGGATAATAAAACATTTAAAATTTAGTATAAGCTGTCTAATCAGATATACTATATAAATTTAGTATAAGAAGAAAATTGAACACTAGAAAATATTTCAGTTGATGAAAAATGTTCTTCCCCCAAATACTCAGCCTCAGAGCAGAAGCAAACTATATCATAATATCTCAACTTGAACTAAATATCTTTCAAAATTCCTTAAAATAGAGAGTAAAACACCTTGAGTCATAGATTTACAGACTTGGAAGGGAAATGGCCAAAAAAGAGAAAAATGAAAGTTGAATAAACTTAGGGGAGAAAAAAGACAATTGAAAAATAAGGAAAAATATAAATAAAGAAAAATCACAGACAAGCCCATTTTCCAATAGAATCAACGGAAAATATCATAAAAGGAATGGAAGACAGATGAAATTAGTATAAAGCAACCAGACAGTGATGGATATAAAAGATTACTGAGAATGATTCATTCTTGAAGAAGAAAAAGAAAACTGTAGATGAGAACTAATATTTAAGATAGAATCCAAGAAAAACTTGCTTACTAAAAAAGCCAACCTGAATAGAAATATTTAAAAGCATATGGTGTATGTGGAAAAATTGATCTGGAATTATCAACTCTGAGACATAATCTAGCAAAAATATTAGACTCAGGGAATTCTGAGTAGTTGAGGTAATGGTGACTATAAAATATAACCTCACCCTAAAGCTCCTTCATTGTCAACTTTGCAAAGTGTAGCACTACAGTAAAACCCTCAATTGTAAAAGAAAAAAATCTTAGAATGGAAGATCTGTAAGACACCACCTTAACCATGTGATTTTTGTGAAACCAATAATAAGAAAACTTGATATCATCATCTACGTTTTTGGCAGTAAGAGTTCTTGTCAAACTTTTGAGCTCTGTTAGGAATGACACATTTTACAAAGGATGAAACCAGCTCAGAGATTTCAAGAATAAAGAAAACAAAAGTCTCATTTGAGATTTGGGAAATAAACTTGAGCCTTTGTAGTTACAAAGCTATTATGCATTGGTCAGGTCAATCTAGGGATTTCACCGAGGCTTCCAGTAGGTAAGTTATCTGCTACTCAGATGGTCTCCCAGGGTAACTCACATACTCGAAAATCTTAGAGAACATAATTCCTAATTAGCCTAAGTAGCATAAACTTCTGTCCAGGCAAGAGCTTCCAAGAAAATATGACTTAACTAGTAATTACTTCTAGTGGATTTCCTTTGTCTCCCCTCTTAAATTCTGAGCTCCAAGAGGACAGAGGTGATGGTTTTCTTATCCACCCTTTACCATCACTGAGTTGAGCTCCTGTCACTGTGCATTGATTCAGTCACTAGTGATATGTGCTAAATTCTATTAATAGATTCTCCCCTATCCCCAACAGAGTTAGGAGATACTAAGCATAGTATATAGAAATAGGCGATCTGTTTCTTCTGCTACCAATATTATTTGACACTTTTATTTTCTCCAAGTCACTTCTGTGTCAATTTTTCAGGCTTTAGCTCAATCTAGAACTAATATACGAAACCCATTTGGATCATGACAACCTCTATTCTAGGTGTTTTTGTCTATAGTAACTAGAGACTATTTACAATATGAGTGTTTTATTTTTTATCCTTAACAAAATGTACTTGAAGAGAAAAAATTGCATCTCCCTATAGTATCTAGCGATACCATGCATAAACAGTATGTATTGATATACTTGAAATCTCTGGATCTTACATTTAAATCAGATTTAAGGCTCTAAAGTTTAATGACCAGGCCTTCTGAGATGCTCTTCCTGGGTTATAATCCTCAAATGTGGATTGAATAAAATTTTCCATTCCCTTCTTTAAAAAAGAATATTAATGACCAAATTATACAGGTATTTAGCTCTGATCTTAGTAGCCAGGAAAGGTAAATAGAAAAGAAACAGAGAACACATTTGAAGCCTATGTTCCACAAATGTTTTACATAATCGTAGCACCTCAATGAAATAGATACCCCAACTCTAATTTTCTAGATAAATCAACAGCGATTGTGAAAGTTTTAGTAATTCAGTCTTCTTTTGTTTTTGAATTTTGTTTTTATGCAGCAGGTTCTTATTATGATCAGTTTTATACACGTCAGTGTATACATGTCAATCCCAGTTACCCAATTCATCACACCACTGCACCCCACCCCTCCACGGCTTTCCCCCCTTGGTGTCCATACATTTGTTCTCTACATCTGTGTCTCTGTTCCTGCCCTGAAAATTGGTGTCTCTGTCCATTTTTTCTAGATTCCACATATATGCGTTAATATATGATATTTGTTTTTCTTTTCTGACTTACTTCACTCTGTATGACGGTCTCTAGATCCATCCACGTCTCTACAGATGACCCAATTCCTTTCCTTTTTATGGCTAATATTCCAATGTATATATGTACAACAACTTCTTTAGACATTCGTCTGTCGATGGGCATTTAGGTTGCTTCCATGACCTGGCTATTGAAAATAGTGCTGCAATGAACATTGGGGTGCATGTGTCTTTTTGAATTATGGTTTTCTCTGGGTATATGCCCAGTAGTGGGATTGCTGAATCATATGGTAATTCTATTTTTAATTTTTTAAGGAACCTCCATACTGTTCTCCATAGTGGCTGTATCAGTTTACATTCCCAACAATGCAGGAGGGTTCCCTTTTCTCCACACCCTCTCCAGCATTTGTGGTTTGTAGATTTTCTGACGATGCCCATTCTAACTGGTGTGAGGTAATACCTCATTGTCATTTTGATTTGCATTTCTCTAATAAATAGTGATGTTGAGCAGCTTTACATGTGCTTCTTGGCCATCTGTATGTCTTCTTTGGAGAAATGTCTATTTAGGTCTTCTGCCCATTTTTGGATTGGGTTGTTTGTTTTCTTAATATTGAGCTGCATGAGCTGTTTATATATTTTGGAGATTAATCCTTTGTCCATTGATTCATTTGCAAATATTCTCTTCCATTCTGAGGGTTGTCTTTTTGTCTTGTTTATGGTTTCCTTTGCTGTGCAAAAGCTTTTAAGTTTCATTAAATCCCATTTGTTTATTTTTGTTTTTATTTCCATTACTCTAGGAGGTGGGTCAAAAAAGATCTTGCTGTGATTTATGTCAAAGAGTGTTCTTCCTATGTTTTCCTCTAAGTTTTATAGTGCCCGGTCTTACCTTTAGGTCTCTAATCCATTTTGAGTTTATTTTTGTGTATAGTGTTAGGGAGTGTTCTAATTTCATTGTTTTACATGTAGCTGTCCAGTTTTCCAAGCACCACTTATTGAAGAGACTGTTTTTTCTCCATTGTATATCCTTGCCTCCTTTGTCATAGATTAGTTGACCACAGGTGCGTGGGTTTATCTCTGGGCTTTCTATCCTGTTCCATTGATCTATATTTCTGTTTTTCTGCCAGTACCATAGATTACTGTAGCTTTGTAATATAGTCTGAAGTCAGGGAGCCTGATTCCTCCAGCTCTGCTTTTTTCCCTCAAGACTGCTTTGGCTATTCAGGGTCTTGGTGTCTCCATACAAATTTTAGGGTTTTTCGTTCTAGTTCCATAAAAAATGCCAATTGGTAATTTGATGGGATTGCATTGAATCTGTAGATTGCTTTGGGTAGTATAGTCATTTTCACAATATTGATTCTTCCAATCCAAGAACATGTTATATCTCTCCATCTGTTGGTATCATATTTAATTTCTTTCATCAGTGTCTTATAGTTTTCTGCATACAGGTTGTCTCCCTAGGTAGGTTTATTCCTATGTTTTTTATTCTTTTTGTTGCAGTGATAAATGGGAGTGTTTCCTTAATTTCTCTTTCAGATTTTCCATCATTAGTGTATAGGAATGCAAGAGATTTCTGTGCATTAATTTTGTATCCTGCAACTTTACCAAATTCACTGATTAGCTCTAGTAGTTTTCTGGTGGCATCTTTAGGATTCTCTATGCGTAGTGTCATGTCACCTGCAAACAATGACAGTTTTACTTCTTCTTTTCCAATTTGTATTCCTTTTATTTCTTTTTCTTCTCTGATTGCTGTGGCTAGGACTTCCGAAGGTATGTTGAATAGTAATGGTGAGAGTGGACATCCTTGTCTTTTTCCTGATCTTAGAGGAAATGTTTTCAGTTTTTCACCATTGAGAATGATGTTTGCTGTGGGTTTGTCATATATGGCCTTTATTACATTGAGGTAGGTTCCCTCTATGCCCACTTTCTGGAGAGTTTTTATCATAAATGGGTGTTGAATTTTGTCAAAAGCTTTTTCTGCATCTATTGAGGTGATCATATGGGTTCTTTTCTTCAATTTGTTAATATGGTGTATCACATTGATTGATTTGCGTATATTGAAGAATCCTTACATCCCTGGGATAAATCCCACTTGATCATGGTGTATGATCCTTTTAATGTGTTGTTGGATTCTGTTTGCTAGTATTTTGTTGAGGATTTTTGCATCTGTGTTCATCAGTGATATTGGTCTGTAATTTTCTTTTTTTGTAGTATCTTTGTCTGGTTTTGATATCAGGGTGCTGGTGGCCTCATAGAATGAGTTTGGGAGTGTTCCTTCCTCTGCAATTTTTTGGAAGAGTTTGAGAAGGATGGGTGTTAGCTCTTCTCTAAATGTTTGATAGAATTCACCTGTGAAGCCGTCTGGTCCTGGACTTTTTTTTGTTGGAAGATTTTTAATCACAGTTTCAATTTCATTACTTGTGATTGGTCTGTTCATATTTTCTGTTTCTTCCTGGTTCATTATTGGAAGGTTATATGTTTCTAAGAATTTGTCCATTTCTTCCAGGTTGTCCATTTTATTGGCATAGAGTTCCTTGTAGTAGTCTCTTAAGATGCTTTGTATTTCTGCGGTGTCTGTTGTAACTTCTCCTTTTTCATTTCTTTTTTTTTTTTTTTTTTGCGGTACGCGGGCCTCTCACTGTTGTGGCATCTCCCATTACAGAGCACAGGCTCCGGACACGCAGGCTCAGTGGCCATGGCTCACGGGCCCAGCCGCTCCGCGGCATGTGGGATCTTCCCGGACCGGGCACGAACCCGTGTCCCCTGCATCGGCAGGCGGACTCTCAACCACTGCACCAGCAGGGAAGCCCTTCATTTCTAATTTTATTGATTTGAGTCCTCTCCCTCTTTTTCTTGAGGAGTCTGGCTAATGGTTTATCACTTTTGTTTATCTTCTCAAAGAACCAGCTTTTAGTTTTATTGATCTTTGCTATTGTTTTCTTCGTTTCTATTTCATTTATTTCTGCTCTGATCTTATGATTTCTCTCCTTCTGCTAACTTTGTGTTTTGTTTGTTCATCTCTCTCTGGTTCCTCTAAGTGTAAGTTTAGATTGTTTATTTGAGATTTTTCTTGTTTCTTGAGGTAGGCTTGTATAGCTATAAACTTCCCTCTTACAAATGCTTTTGCTGCATTCCATAGGTTTTGGATCATCGTGTTTTCATTGTCATTTGTCTCTAGGCATTTTTTGATTTCCTCTTTGATTTCTTTAGTGATCTCTTGGGTATTTAGTAATGTATTGTTTAGCCTCCATGCGTTTGTGTTTTTTATGTTTTTTTCCCTGTAATTAATTTCTAATCTCATAGCATTGTGGTCAGAAAAGATGCTTGATATGATTTCAGTTTTCTTAAATTTACTGAGGCTTCATTTGTGACCCAAGATGTGATCTATCCTGTAGAATGTTCTGTGCACACTTGAGAAGAAAGTGTAATCTGCAGTTTTTGCATGGAATGTCCTATAAATATCACTTAAATCTGTCTGGTCTATTGTGTCATTTAAAGCTTCTATTTTCTTATAATTTTCTGTTTGGATGATCTGTCCATTGGTGTAAGTGAGCTGTTAAAGTCCCCCACTATTATTGTGTTACTGTCAATTTCCTCTTTTATAGCTGTTAGCATTTGCCTTATGTTTTGAGGTGCTCCTATGTTGGGTCCATGTATATTTATAATTGTTATATCTTCTTCTTGGATTGATCCCTTGATCATTATGTAGTGTCCTTCCTTGTCTCTTGTAACATTGTTTATTTTAAAGTCTATTTTATCTGATATGAGTATTGCTACTCCAGCTTTCTTTTGATTTCCATTTGCATGGAATATCTTTTTCCATCCCCTCACTTTCAGTCTGTATGTGTCCCTAGGTCTGAAGTGGGTCTCTTGTAGACAGCATATATACAGGTATTGTTTTTGTGTCCATTCTGCAAGCCTGTGTCTTTTGGTTGGAGCATTTAATCCATTCACGTTTAAGGTAATTATTGATATGTATGTTTCTGTGACCATTTTCTTAATTGTGTTGGAGGTCCTTTTATTCTCTTGTGTTTCCCACTTAGAGAAGTTTCTTTCGCATTTGTTGTAGAGCTGGTTTGGTAGCTTTTGCTTGTCTGTAAAGGTTTTAATTTCTCCATGGGATCTGAGTGAGATCCTTGCCAGGGAGAGTAATCTTGGTTGTAGGTTCTTCCCTTTAATCACTTTAAGTATATCATACCACCCTCTTCTGGTTTGTAGAGTTTCTGCTGAGAAATCAGCTGTTAACCTTATGGGAGTTCCCTTGTATGTTATTTGTCGTTTTTCCCTTGCTGCTTTCAATAATTTTTCTTTGTCTTTAATTTTTGCCAATTTGATTACTATGTGTCTCGGCGTGTTTCTCCTTGGGTTTATCCTGTATGGGACTCTCTGTGCTTCCTGGACTTGGGTGGCTATTTCCTTTCCCATGTTAGGGAAGTTTTCAACTATAATCTCTTTAAATATTTTCTCAGGTCCTTTCTCTCTCTCTTCTCCTTCTGGGACCCCTATAATGTGAATGTTGTTGTGTTTAATATTGTCCCAGAGGTCTCTTAGGCTGTCTTCATTTCTTTTCGTTCTTTTTTCTTTATCCTGTTCTGCAGCATTGAATTCCACCATTCTGTCTTTCAGGTCACTTATCCCTTCTTCTGCCTCAGTCATTCTGCTATTGATTCCTTCTAATGTAGTTTTTTTTCATTCCAGTTATTGTATTGTTCATCTCTGTTTATTTGTTCTTTAATTCTTCTAGGTCTTTGTTAAACATTTCTTGTATCTTCTCAATGTTTGCCTCCATTCTTTTTCCGAGGTCCTGGATCATCTTCACTATCATTATTCTGAATTCTTTATCTGGAAGGTTGCCTATCTCCACTTCATTTAGTTGTTCTTCTGGGGTTTTATCTTGTTCCTTCATCTGGTACATAGCCCTCTGCCTTTTCATCTTGTCTGTCTTTCTGTGAATGTGGTTTTTGTTCCACAGGCTGTAGGATTGTAGTTCTTCTTGATTCTGCTGTCTTCGCTCTGGTGGATGAGGCTATCTAAGAGGCTTGTGGAAGTTTCCTGATGGGAGGGACTGGTGGTTGGTAGAGCTGACTTTTGCTCTGGTAGGCAGAGCTCAGTAAACCTTTAATCCACTTGTCTGCTGATGGGTGGGGCTGGGTTCCCTTCCTGTTGGTTGTTTGGCCTGAGATGACCCAACACTGGAGCTTACCAGGGCTCTTTGGTGTGGCTAATGTCGGACTCTGGGAGGGCTCATGCCAAGAAGTACTTCCCAGAACTTGTGCTGCCAGTGTCCTTGTCCCTTGGTGAGCCACAGCCACCCCCTGCCTCTGCAGGAGACCCTCCAACACTAGCAGGTAGGTCTGGTTCAGTCTCCTATGCGGCCACTGCTTCTTCCCCTGGGTCCCGATGTGCACACTACTTTGTGTGTGCCCTCCAAGAGTGGAGTCTCTGTTTCCCCCAGTCCCGCCAAAGTCCTGCAATCAAATTCTGCTAGCCTTCAGAGTCTGCTTCTCTAGGAATTCCTCCTCCTGTTGCCAGGCCCTCAGGTTGGGAAGCCTGACGTGTAGCTTAGAACCTTCACTCCGGTATGTGGACTTCTGTGGTATAAGTGTTCTCCAGTTTGTGAGTCACCCACCAAGCAGTTATGGGATTTGATTTTATTGTGATAGCACCCCTCCTACCGTCTCATTGTGGCTTCTCCTTTGACTTTGGATGTGGGGTTTCTTTTTTGGTGAGTTCCAGTGTCTTCCTGTCGATGATTGTTCAGCAGTTAGTTGTGATTCTGGTGTTCTCAAAAGAGGCAGTGAGAGCATGTCCTTCTACTCTGCCATCTTGAACCAGTCCGTAAGTATCTTTAGATAAAAGAATCCCTCATTCCAGCCTTTTCTCTTGGTGTAGGTTTGGTTATCCCAAGAAAGGTCCACTCTTGTGGCTTCACCCTCAGGGCGCCGAATGCCTCCAGTCTCTCTTTTAAATTGTCATTTTGCCAGGCTTCAGATTTTGCTTAAAGCTTACAGTGTGCATTTCATATGAGTCCCCACTCCAAAATCTGTTGTGGTTTCCAGTTAGCTTAAACTTACCTTTAGTCAGAATTCTTCTTTTTATGTTATGTATGTGAAATCCAGTTAAAAGGTCATAAAGAAATTGCCAAGTCAAGATCTTAAGATGTTCTGAAGTTTAGTTCCATTGAAAAGCTTTTAGAAAGCTAAAGAGTTTCATCATATAAAACCCAAATACTCTAAAGGAATATTTGTACAAGTTCCATGGAGGCTGGTTTCCTTAAAATGTTGAATATCCAAGTGCTAGCCATTGTGTGTGTGTGTGTGTGTGTGTGTGTGTGTGTGTGTGTGTTGCTCAGCTATGCTGGAGAGAGCTGAACTACCACGTGTCGGAGTAGTTTATTACCTCAGTAAGCCAAAAAAATGAAAGTAACAGTCATGCCTCTGATTACTTACTGTGATAGTATAAGCAAGAGGCTAAACTGGGGACAGAGCCAGCTCCCCTCCTGTTCCATTTTCCCTCGTGGAACAGCACGTCAGTAGAGGGTCAGTTGGATCAGCATAGACATGAATCAGTTGTCTCACTATTGAGAGAGCCCCAGACAAAGGGCTTCTGTAGTTTTATAGACTCAGGGGTTGGGGACAGGTAGAGGAGGAAGTGCTAGGACTGGAAAAGTTCTAAGTTCAAGTGGGGAAAAGTGTCTTAAGTTTTCCCCATAAGGAGGTGTGAGCAGAGGTACCTGAATTATACCTCTGCCAAAGGCACCAGATACACAGATATAGGAATAAAGGCACCTGGGCTAGGAATGCATGTATGTGTAAGAGCATTGCTGACCGAAGGGTCTGAATCGTTAACTCATGTCTTCTCAGAAACCGTAATGCATTGGCTGTGTACCAAGTGTGAACAGGGAGGGCAGTTTTCCCCTGTGAAAACTGCCAGGTAAAGACTTTGTAACTGAAGACACAGAAGTTCTCAACCAGGAGCTCTGTGTGTGTGTTCATGCATACCAAAATACCTATAACATGTTTTACTTATAGTAAAGGGAAGTTCTGGTACATATGCAGAAATAAGAGTATTTACCGATTTTTAAAAAATAATAATACTTTTTAGACCAGTAATAGAATCTTCTGAAAGGTGATCTGAATTCATTAATTCATTTGTTAATCTAACAGACAGTTATTGGGCACCTGCTAAGTACTAGGCTAGTATCAAGAAGTAAGAATACCAAGAGGAAAAAGACAGAGGAAAAAGACAAACTCCTATCCCTGAGAAGTTCGAAAGTAGTAGGAATTCCCACTGGTTCTGCATTACTAGTAGTGGAATTTTCTGGTCTCAGAAGTTGACATTAAAAGAAAACTCACAGATGCTTATCATATTTTAGAGATGTTCTCATGATGTGCTTTATACTGTACGTGTAAAAGGAGTCCTGTGTTATGGTGGCAGGGACAGGGAGAGATACATGTTACTGGCTTTTTGCAAAAAAGTGAGTATTCATTGTCTTAGTCTACTCAGGCTGCTCTAACAAAATACCACAGATTGGGCAACTTAAACAATAGTCATTTCTCACAGCTCTGGAGGCTAAGAAGTCCAAGATCAAGGTACCAGCTGATTTGGTTCTTGGTGATAGTCATCTTCCTGGTTTGTGGAAGATCACCTTGTCACTGTGTCCTCACATGGCCTTTCCTTGGTACATGCAAATGGAGAGAGAAAGAAAGGGGGGGGGGCGTGGAGAGAGAGAGAGACTGACTGACTCTTCCTTGTCTTATAGGCCATTAATCCTATCATGAGGGCCACACCCTTAAGACCTAATGTTACCCTAATTACCTCCCAAAGTCCCATTTCCATATGCCATCACATTGAGGGTTAGGGCTTCAACATGAATTCTGGGGGCGCAAAACATTCAGCCCCGTGAGTGTGTGTATAATTTTACTATATTATTATAGATTTTATATAGCATTAGATTCTTTAGACTTTGAGAATCGTATTACCGGAAAGGATTATCTTCCTATAAACAACAAGGAAGGAACCCCCAAAATACATAGAACGCCTCTTCTGAGCTGAGGGCTTTACATACCTTATCTTATACAATCTCAATTTAATCATTATAAAGACCCTGGGGATTAATAATTACTATTCCCATTTTACAGAGAAGGAAACTTGGAGTTAGAGAGGCTAAGTTGTTCAGATTTACCCAGCTAGTAAATGTGAGTGCCAGAATTTGAACCCAAAATGTCTGATGCCAAAAGTTTGCTCCATTACTTCCTACTTCCTTCCTGATTAATACTTGGTAAACTTTTGCTTGATGGCTGAAAGATTGCTGGTGACCACTGAGAGAAGCATTTCTAATCTGGTTAGAGACACATTTTTCTACAAATATAATTTGATTTTTTGGGTAGGTCACGTCTTATGTGCCTAGTCATCTATGTTGTTGTCCCATTGAATTTGCTTTTAGCTATTATTTTGAGAGACAAACATCAGGAGATGAGCCTTATTCTTTGTCCTGGCAGATCTTTGCCTATTGTAGATACTCTTGTGGCCCAGTAGTCTTCATGTGGGCATGGCCCAATGTTGATCACATGACCAATAGGGCTTGATGTCTCCCACATCTTTAAACATCTTCTGGCAAAAAGCATGCCCAGAGATAGTCATTATCCTCTATTGAAATTTAATCAGTATTTACTGAGACAGTCTGATAATTATCTCAAAGCTTTTCAGAAATTCCCCACAACGAGGATGTCCAACTGGGGATGGCTACTTCTCCATTGCTTTGCCAGTTTGAGAATGATTTTCCTTTCAACATGTCTTTTACTAGTCTACAGGAGAAATATTATTTCTCCCTAATAATGTAATTTTACCTTATCACATAAAAAACAATAATGCTCATCTTATATGTATGCATCAAAATGTGTATACCATGTTTTACTTATAGTAAGGTGTCTTTTGCACTGGCCTAATATTACAGAATTATCCATTACCATAATTAATGTTGTCATGCCAACATTATTTCTTACTTTTTAAATTTTTATTTATTTTTGGCTGAGTTGGGTCTTTGTTGCTGCACGTGGGCTTTTTTTTTCTTTTTTATGCTAAGAAAAGGTCTTGAACTCCTGGTATATTTATAAAAACATGGAACATCAAAATGAAATGAAAAAATTTTAGGCAATCATCTAGAATTTCTTATCCAACAAAACTCTGAATTTTCTGTAATAACGTAAAATATTCTCTAGTTGCGGAGAGCAGGGGCTGCTCTTCATTGTAGTGTGCAGGCTTCTCATTGTGGTGGCTTCTCTTGTTGTGGAGCACGGGATCTAGGTGCATGGGCTTCAGTAGTTGCGGCTCACGGGCTCTAGAGGGCAGGCTCAGTAGTTGTGGCGCATGGGCTCAGTTGCTCCGCGGCATGTGGGATCTTCCCTGACCAGGGCTCGAACCCATGTCCCCAGCAGTGGCAGGTGGATTCCCAACCACTGCACCACCAGGGAAGTCCCGCCAACATTGTTTCTTAGCATCACATTTCAGCCCTAGTATCTGGAAGGGATGGGGGACAAGTTTTCAAATTTGGTGTTATGAAGGAGTGGGGAAAAGTAGAAGGCAAAATTTTAAGAAATAATGAATTTACATAAAGACACACGCCATGGCACCCCAATGATATAGGCAGAGATAGAACTCTGGTATAAAAACCTTTATGTTGCAGATAAGACAAAATGATGTCTGAGATACTAAGTGACTTGTCTTTAGCATCATTGTTACAAAGAAACAGATTTGGTTTCCTAGCTCCCAGTCCATATTCTTTCATGAACACTGCCTTTCTTTATAATATCTAATGAGTCTCTTTCATTCCTCAATTGTGGAATTGACATTTCCCCATATCAATGTCACACCCATTCATATTACATAAGTGGCCTTATATAACTTAAGCAGTCTTTCCCATTCACATACAGAGGAGATTAGAATAAATTCCAACAGTAGGTGTGTGTCTATACATACACATACTTATGCTTGTTGAATTTGTTTGGCAATTACAAATGGCTTGCTGATTGTGCACACTTATATAAAGGAGTTTTAAACTTTTTGAAATGTAATACATCGCCTTAACTGTTATAGGCAGTGAGTGGGAGGTTTGGACTAAAGTTGAGGAGCAACATCCTGAGGCAGATAGAACAGGAAGTAAACCAGAAACAGTTTTCCTTAGTTTTTTGCCAGGGACCTAGTTGTTCCAGGAAAATATATTAAAAAGGAAACAAAATGAATACAGAAATCTGCATTTGCCTTCACCGTGATGAGGCTTTCAGCATTGTGTGGAAACATTTGTGATTTACATTAAAATAACTTTTCCTTGGAGCATCACAATGTTTTACAGATATATTGGGAAGAAAATATTACTTGCATGATTTTTGGTTGAAGAAAGCTGTGCTGCATAATCTAGGAGAAATGGTACACTTAATTTCTCAAAAGTGGCGTAGCCAGGTGAGACCAAGAGAATGCTGACTAGTCCAGGGATATTTTTTCACTATGCCACATAACTCAACATCTAGCCTTTCTGAAATAGTACTTTTGCTTTGAAAGGAGACTGTGATAATTATCTAAGTGAAATTTGTCTAAGTGTAATATTTTTAGCTCAAACTTCCTCTTCACTGACTGTCATTGATGTCCCTTATTTATGCCTGTCCAGGAGCCATGCCCACTTGTGAGAGCCACCCATGCCCAGTCTCGTAGTTTGAGTGGTGAATCGACACCCGGCTGCAGAGTTGGGCATGTGACTTAAGCCAGCACTATGAGAGCATTGCAGTTCCCTTATTCACAATAATAAGTTAAGGAATCATCCACCCACAGCTAAGCAGAAGTCATTAAAGTTAACTCTAGGACTCTTTCTGGAACCACAATAAAAAGTGTACCTTTTCATGCCTAAGCTAGAAAGATCTAAACATGACTCTCAAGGGGGTGGTGGTGAGGAATTATTTTGGTCAATTATTCTTACTTTCATGAGAGTGAAACCTGAAAAGAAGGAAGGGTAGTGGTTGGGAAGGAAAGAGGCAGACAGACACAGAGATAAAAGGGTTTTGATATAATGAATGATCCAAGCCCATTTCAACTTTAATAAACAAATTTTTAAAGTGAAGAAAATGAATTTGGTTGAAATTAGAAAGTGTAATAAACTTCTCTGCCTCCTATAATTGATAAAATATTAAGTAATATATTGGTTACATTCCTTAAACAAGTTAGAGAATTTCTCAATGTCAGTTTTGCCGGTCATCGCATAGAAACTGAAATCAGTGTCCCATTGCAGCGAAAGTTGTTTCCAAGAAAATGTTTTATTTATTTGAATAATGTTATTTGCCATTTAAGTGTGTTTTAGAAGACATAATTGTATGACATTGCTACTTTTATATTTTCTTCTTTGTTAGTGAAGTATTTTCTCTCAATTAATCAAATTGCAACATTATCAAAATTTTCACATACAGAATGGGAAATTTCCACACATCTCAATAACTATTTTGGACACTTATAGTTAAACACATTAAGATTCTTATTAGTGGAGAGTTGTGGAATGAGCCTCAATTAGTGAATTAGACTATATTCATTATACTTCAGCAAATGCTCATTAACAGATTGTTTGATATTTTTTTCCTACCCGTGCTAGGAAAAAAAAAATGGATGGAAGGGGGGAGCTAGTTTGCCTTAGCAGCAATATAGAAATGTAATCACATGATAGTCTTTCTACTTACAGCTGCCTGGAGTAAAGAATGCTTATAGTCTTTATCAGTAAGGCTGTGTGGAGTTAGGTATTAGAAGGAAGAGCTAATTCTTCCATGCCACTAGAGAGACCATTTGGCATATATTTTTACAAAAGTCTTTTATTTTAAAAAAGACAAGTTTATACAAAGGCAGATCCATTTCTGGAAAAAAACAGAACTCATCTGAGAGCTCATTTTGGCTGAAATATACACCGATGACCTTGCCAAATCTTTTTCAGAATATACAGCAATCTGAGGTGCTTCCATCCAACTTCCCTAGCTTTCTTCCTCACTTGGGGACAGAATTCTCTGGTAGTTTGATGGCTCTCTGAGTCTTTCCAACTCCCTTCCCATTTTATCTTTCCTCTGAAATATTTGCATGTTTAGTTCCATCTTGGAGTCTGCTTCTTGGAAGATGCAGACTAACACAATAAGCAAAGAAGTTTATCCCCCAAATACCCTAGAAAATCTCTGGAATAACAAACACACAATACCGCTGAAGGTGGAAGTGAAAGATAAGGCTAAAATAGGAGGAAAGTTTGCAAGTCTGTTTTGGAACTATGGAACAATTAGATCTCCAGGTCCCCTCTGCTTACCCATACAGCCAGGCAGGCACATCTCTCGAGCCCATTCAGACCTGAAGCATACCTGGGTTCCAAACCATAGCTGAGGATGGGAGTAAATTGACCTATTAAAAAAACGGGAAGATCAAGAGGAAGCCTACTTAATGATGTAAGAGATTTACAAAACCCCTCTCCTGCTAGACTTACCAGTTGGAGGTTTCTTCTCTTGGGAAAAAATCAGTAAAAGAAAAATAACTGTAGGTACGGAGAATTCAAATTCCCACTCTTTAAAGGACCAGTTGCAGTCTTTAAACACCCTGTTAGGAGGCCTGCCAACTGTAAAGCCCCATCTTTGTACCAACTTTCTAGTGCCTCACTTTTAAGGGAACCGAAGTGCAAATTGTCACTGGACATTTGAGAAAATCCTTTAAAGTTAAAGTCACCAATGCAAACAAACACCAAAAATGGGATTATAGAGAAAATAGGAAACTATATGGTGAAAATATGGAGAAAATAGAAAAATGGGAATAAGAGAAAAAATTTTTAAATCACAACTGATATCCTCAAAATGGAAAGAGTATTGGAAGATAAAAGTGAACCAATGTTTCAGAAAGTAGGATAAAAAAAGAAAAAGTAATGAATATTGTAATTTATAGATTGATTGTATTTTTTATTCATTAAAATTTTCCAACCAATAAGAATAACTGTAAGAAACAGCAGATAAAATAGAGGGGAGTAAATTATTGGGAAAATAATATAAAAATTTTTACCGTAACTAACATGAGTTGTAGGATAAAAGAGACCTTATTTCAGATAATTCAATTAACTATTACTATTGTTGTTACTATTATTATGTATTTTGTTTTCTGTGTGCTGAGACCTGTCCGAGGACCCCTACTTATCTTGTCTCTAACATATATAGCCATTATACAAGAATAAAATGTCAATCCCCATTATAGAGATGAAGAAATTAAGGTGTAGAGAGGATAGGGAATTTTCAATGGAGCCAAAATTTGAAAACTAGGTACAGTTCTTTCAATTCAAATAAATATGTATGTAAAACCATCTGAGTTGCAGGCATTCTAGGGAATGAAAAAAGCAAATATTTTCTGGTCCTCATATTCTCCTCATCTAATGCAGGAGAGTCAAGTCCTCAACTGACTGAAGACTTCATAATGCAAGGTATATGAGAGGGACAGATTGAATTTTCCTGGTGAAAAGAGAGGCTTCATTACTGAAGTGGTAATTAGAGTGTCATTCAGAGGTGGAATAGACTTTCACTGGACCCAGTTGATTTCTGGGTGAGGAGACAGCATTAATGAAGGTCCATCATTGTGAAATTTTAAGTGTCAGAAAAAGTAGAATTTAAAACAAAAAAAGTAAACTCAAAGCAACACTGCATAATAAAAGCAAAGTAATATCAAGAAGATACAGCAAACAAACTTTTATGCATCCAGCACAGAGCCTAGAAAGATACAAAGCAAAAACAAAACAGAACAAAAATCCCTGACAAAATGGAAATGGACAAATCCACAATCATAATGGGGAGTTGTATATATCTCTATTAAATATTGATGAAGTAGAGAATTATAAGGTTGTATATTTGGAGAAAATATTAATAACTTATTCTTGAGTGGCTGTGGTATACAGAGCTTAGAAAGGATGAAGCACAAAATAAAACTAGTAAGTTTGATACTATGCTAATATTCTGGATTTATTACAGAACCAAAAGGAGTGATGTGATCAGATCTGTTTTTAAAAAATCACAGAGGCAATAATGGGAAAAAAGTAACTGTCAGATATAGTAAAACCAGGGGCATATTAAAAAGAAAACAAGTAAATGAGCCCAGGTGAAAGATGATGAGGACCTCAGAGAAATGGAAATGGTGACTGAGGAAAGGCAATATATACAAGACATATGGGTTTTATCAGTAGGATGTGGGGTGGGGAAAAGAGAAAGTTAAATGTGACTTTGCAGTTCCAAGACTCGATGGCATAGAGCAGTGTTTTCTAAACCTCACTAATGCTAAGAATCACCTGGGGCAACTATCAAAAATTCGGTTTTCAGGGACTCCAAACAAAGGTCTCACCATTGTCCATGACACAAAACAGGTAGCCAGTGACTAGAGAATGAAAGAATAAATGCAAATAATAATAATAATACCTCAGCTATATCAATTGTATTTAAATATGTATATATTTCCTAACATAAACCATTATGTTCTCCTTATAAAGCTGATCTTCCATAGTCTCTTGTTCATGCAGAAGACCACCATCCCTCCAGAAATTACCCTAGATTATCCCTCTTATTCACACTTACTCACACACCACTTTGAAGGTGTGAGCAACATATTTTGATTCTACTTGTAAATGCTTCAATGGGTTTTTCATTTTTTTTTAAGAGAATGTGCAGATTCCATATATACACATTTCTCTGTCTACTCTCCATCTGTCCAGGCCCATCTCTCACTTCTGGTGAGATTGTTTTTCACACATTACATACCACTAATATCCAACAAAACACATACCATTAAAACCCATCCTTGAGGGACTTCCCTGGTGGTCCAGGGGTAAAGAATCCACCTTACACTGCAGAGGACACGGGTCGAATCCCTGGTCAGGGAACGAAGATCTCACATGCCACAGGGGCATCTAAGCCCATGTGCCACGACTAGTGAGCTCTCACAGCTCAACTAGAGCCTGCGTGCTGCAAATACAGAGCCCATGCACTCTGGAACCCGCGCACCACAACTACAGAGTCCACACGCCCTGGAGCCCGCACACCACAACTGGAGAGAGAAAACCCACACGCCACAACTAGAGAGAAGCCCACACACCACAACAAAGAGCCCACACACACTGCAACAATGATCCCGTGTACTGCAGCGAAGATCCCACGTACCAAAACTAAGACCCGATGCAACCAAAACTAAATAAAATAATTAAATAAATAATAAATAAATCTTTTAAAAAAGCCCATACTTGAGAAAAATATATATATTATTATAGCACACATTTATTGAGTGTTTACTAACGATTAGACACTGGGTCAGTATTTTGTATGGATTTTCTCATATCATTTTCACAGCTCTGTTATTATCCCTGTTTTATACGTAAGGAAAGTAGGACTAAGAGAATTTAAGTAACTTGCCCAAGGTAGCAAAGCTAGTTAGGCTACAGGCTGATACTCAACACCAGACAGTCCAATTCCAGATCTCATCTTCTGTTCACTCGTATATGCAGAATGACCCAGCCCATATTACCTTTATTTTCTACCAAAGAAACAATATTACTCTTTCATCAAAATTTATCTTAACCTACAAATCCTCTACGAAACTGTCCTTAAGTCTCCAAGGAAAATGTCAGACCTTTTTTCTCCATGTTCTATTTATGCCTGCTCATGTCTATTATAGTTACCACAGTTTTACTGCCTGAATGCTTGTCTACCCAATAGATCAGTGTAAGTTAAAGTAGGTTTCATAGAGGTCTAGTTTCAAGGTATTTTTAAAAAATAAAATAAAACTGAATGGAACAGAATAAAATAGAGTAAAACAAAACATAACAAAATAAAATAGTTAAATGAAACAAAATGTAATAAAAGATTTACTTGAATGAATACCTAATAAGGAATGCACTTTCCACTACATAGATCACGACCATGAGCATTTAGGGTAACCATTTATAATGAACTAATAGCCTAGTACACACTTTCCTAATCTTTTATCCATCGTTATAACTCAATACTTGTAAGGTCAAAGATGTTCTATTACTCATTCAATATTCAGAACCACTTTGCAGTAAAGTTGTGTTGATTAGAATCGATTTCCAGAGATTTACAATTTTTAAGATTATCTTGAAGAACTCTCTCGTCTTCTCATCCTTCCACCTGTGAATAAACTAGATTTTTGAGAAGATTTCATTAACAGAAGTCACATGGGTCTAGAAATTCCATTTCAAAATAACATTAATTAAATTTCCTTAATCCTACTGAAGCTTTCAGCTGTGTACTGCAGCTATTTCACATGAAATCTATCAACCTGCTATTTAAATGTCATGCTTCTTTATTATTATTTATTTATATCTAATTTATTAGCTGAATGCATCTCTGTAGCCTAGGGGTATAAGTATATAAGTTTAATTAAGAAACCCATTCTGAGTATTATCACTCCCAAACATGGAAGACAAAAACATAAACGCAGAAAATATACACATATACAAAGATGTGCACCCTTAAGAGATAATAGATCTAACCCATCTGCAAGTTAGCAAACTCATAGGAACTGGGAAAAAGACACATGACAGGAGACATCTAATTAGGGACTCAAGCTTTTAATATTTAAATTTATTTTAAATCGTAAAGTAGAATCACATGGAAGATGCACTCCACTGCATAACTAGATTTATGCATACGCATACAGATTCTTCTGCAGGCCATATTGGAATCCCCACAGCAACAAAAACTTACCTCCCCTTCTCATATACCCTGCGAGATATTTTCTTATGTAGGAATCAGCTCTGGCATCAAGCCAAATCCTCTTGTCCAAGCATTGGAAAGGGAAAAGTAATCCTAAACTTGAGCAGAACAGATTACTTTTCTTACAGGTATGCTGAAACAAAATTAAACGAATAACAGAGTTGACCCTTAAACAACACACATTTGAACTGGGCTCTTTTCCCTAATGCACAATTTTTTTAGTAGTAAATACAACCAATCTACATTGGTTGAATCCTCAGATGAGGAACCACGGTTACAGAGGAACCATGGATATGGAGCAACCTGGTATATGGAGGATGAACTATAAGTTATACAGATTTTTGACTAGAGGGAGGGTCGGCATCCCTAACCCCTGACATTGTTCAAGGGTCAACTGTATTAAGTAGTCACTGTCAAGGTCATGGATGGTGGCAAAGCAAGGCCCATTTCTTAATGCATATCCAGTTTAGAGTCTCATTATAAATAATAATAACCACATTATCATCAGCATCATCACCATTATTGTCATCGACTTCATTGATTTATATCACATATTATTGTTTAAAAGAACTTAAATATTTATGATCTCACTTGGCAATAATATTAGGTTTATATACTGTAAATGTATTTTTTAAGTTGAGATACAGGAAAATTACATGTGCATTGTTTGAATTGATAAGCTACATTTAATACACAGGATAATGTTAAGAACACTTCAGACTTTTTAAAGTTGTCTTTAACTCCTGTTTTCTAGTCTCTTATTCAGTTTCATTATGCCACACTGGAAATATGCTAAGTTTTACTTAGATAGCTTTAATAGGCTAGAAATGAGATAGGTATAGATCTGATGTTACAGTAGACCGTTATTTTTTCTAGGTCATCATCAACTCATGTTTGACTTTTAAAACAGTTTCTGTTTTTGATTTCTTGCCAAACTCTGACCCATTATGACCCTCCACAGCTTTCTCTTTTTGGAGAAGTGCAGGTGAGATGCAATATATGTTGACACATGTATTTTTACATTTTATTTATAGTTGATCTTTAGATTTCTTCCTATCAGGAGTGATAACAACAAAGTGCCAACAGACTAAAAAAAAAAAAAACAACTGTTTCATGTGTTTTCCATCATGAGGCCATTTAAAGTGAGATTCTTTTTCTAAAAGATCAACACTTTAAAAATCCTTCTGATGATAAACTGTGCCTACTTCCAGATCATGTGGCAGTAAAACACTATTACATAGCTCATCACACCCAGGATGAAGTGTCATCTGTGAAACGTTATGATTTATGTGTATATTCAACATTTGTTTTTGGAGCCAAACTGACTTCTCTCTTAATTTGTTGCCACTGAAATGATCCCTATTTAATTCTCTGTAATTACCAATCCTTAATTCTATTTAATAATGTGCTTATACTCAAAGCATTTGCCGCACCTTGTTTTTCTGCAAAAATTCTCATCAGTGCCCTTAATTACCTACTGACATCACTGTGTTGTGGTTGTGGACTTTCACACAATACTGTGTACAGCATGGCTCATAAAGCCTAATGAGAATAAGTTCATTAAATTAATCCCAATAATTAACAGACTTGCTGCCTGCTTCTCAGATGTCTAATTTGTGACACAAACTTGGCAGATATTTTCAACTGTGGAAGCAGAATTGAATCCAAAAAGCATGTTTCAGAGAAGTCGAAATTCATCTTTATTTGAATTTCTTCATCAAATATACAATCCATCCACAGTGAAAATAAAAATAAGATAATATAAAATGTTGACCATATGAGGGAGGGTTCATGATGGTGTTTTTTTCCCCTCATGCTGTGTCCCTAAAGAGGAAAAAAGAGAAATTATTTTGTTTTCATATCTCAGTAATTACAGTTTTATGTGAAAGGGCTTAATTCTTTCCATTTCCAACTATCACCTATTCCCTAAACTGCTGTTTCAAACACTTTGCTAAAATGCTCTAATTACCCAAGGCATTTGTTGATATGACCAAAGTATACACTAACAGGTTGTTCGTAGACAATGACTTCATAAATTGACAGTCAAATTCACCCCCCTCAGTGACCCTAAAGTTATGTGGTGTGTAATATCCACATCTGACTGAAATCTAAAACCCAAATAAAAGAGTAGAATAAAGTTTAATCCTTTGCATGTCTTACTCTTGTGCCTTATTGTAAACCCCTGGGCTGTAGAACAGATTCTGGCATTTAGGAGGTGATTAACCAAGTTGGTTGAATAAAGTAGAAGGTAACTCAATAATATTTTTAAATGAATTTATTGTAACTACTCTATTTTTAATAGGTGATCTTTTCTCTTTAAAACATATATGTATATAATGTTTTACCGCTTCCTAGCAATATGCTATCTAAATACTCACTAAATGGAAAGTGAAAATATTCAAATCTCTCCTATATAGCTTCTCCTTAAGAGCCCTCCTCTGAACCACTGCTCTTTTGGGTCATAATCATAGTTGCATTTATTGGCAATCTTCTTGAACCTATTCTTTCCCCCCCTTTTTTTTCCTTATTATTCTTTTCTTTTTGTACCCAGCAGGGATGTACATCAGACTTGTTCACTTTAGGGAATATTTACTGGGGCTTTGACCAAGGAAGAACCCTGTGATACAAATAAATAAGAATTATCAAATGCTAAGGCAAAATAGAGACATAGGTAACAATGTCATATCTGTTTAACCCCCTTTTGAAGGTAAAGTTATTGCCTTTGTTTGCTTATTTACATCTGGAAGTATGGTTTCGCATGATTATTATGAATTTGAATTTTCCCCAGTGGTCTTTGTAGACTGAATAAAAATTAGTACAGGTGTTTAAGAATATAAGGGTTTTTTCGTCAGTTTATTTTATTTTATTATTATTTTTTAAAAATTTTATTGGAGTATAGTTGATTTACAGTGTTGTGTTAGTTTCAGGTATACAGTAAAGTCAATCAGTTATACATATACATATATCCATATATAGGTTTTGCCATCAAAGAGATCTAGGTTTGCATCTGGCTCCTACAGGCAAGCTGTGTGACTTTTACTCCATTCTCATCATCTCAGATTGTATAGCAATGAAGTGGGGATACTAAGGGTGCTGACCTCATGAGGTAGTTTGGAAGTTATGATAATGAATATTTCCATGAAAGTGTGCAATAAAGTACAGCCACTTTAAACATGAGAATAACTTTAACAATGAATTCTGGTTTTTCTTAAAAGAATGAGGATGAGAAAGTAGAGTTGTGGAGGTACTCTAATCCCATGATGGACCCATATTTGAAAAGGAGAGGGAAAGGTATGTAGAATGCACACACAAAGTCACGAGGCCCAAATCCTACTTCACAGTACCAGTTAAACCTTAGTACTCAAAAAGCCTGAGCACTTTATTAGACACACAAAGACAAAAAGTAGAAACTTATTTAAATATAAGATTTAAGTGGGGATGGGCATTATAGGGGTAGGGGAAAAAAATGATTATTATGGTATTACATGAAATCATGTGTGTGGAACTTTTGAAAATTGTAAAGCACTGTAGACTTGAAAGAATCTTTCATTCAATAAAAATAATAAATAAGTAAATAAATATAAGATTTAAGAAAATTGGTGAGAAAAAGTCATTCCTGAAATGTAGACTATGTAAAACCAAGGAATATAGTGTAGCTGCATGTAACGTGGTCTTCAGAGTCCCTGTAACCTGGATTAATATTCCAGATCAGCATTTACAAGTCCGTGGCTTTGGGCAAGTTATTTGACATCTCAAAGCCCCAGATGTTTCTTCCAGGACATAGGAGTAGACTATGCCTATTTCATTGAAGTATTTGAAAGCAGCAAAAAACATCTCCAAATAGAAGGAAAACTCTTATTTGGTAAATGAGATTCATAGTTTATTTCTGAATAAAAATTGAAATCACAGCTAATTCTCAAAGTTTGAAAAAACTTTGTGAGCAAAGTGTTTCCAAGTACCTTCCCTCTTTTCTCACAAAATTCTTTGAACTGATATAGTGACTCTCAAGTGAGGGAAGGTTTGCCTCACTGGGGATACCTGGAGAGATTTTTGGCTGTCTCACTGCAGGGTACTACTAGTATCTTGTGAGTAGAAGCCAGGGATGCTGCTAAACATCCTACAATGAATAGGACAGCCCCCTATGACAAAGAATTATCCAGGCCAAAATGTCAATATTGCTGAGGTTGAGCAATGCTGTACTAGAGGTACAGGAGTCTTCTAAATAATGGTCCATTTGCAATAAAAATATGTTGACCTATCTCTTGTTTTCACCTTATGTTGTTGCACTGTTATCAGCCTAGCAGTGAAACAGAATAATACTTATTTCTTTGGGTCACCTGTCTGAACTAATCCCATCACTTACGTCGGTTATTTTTCTGATCGACTACTACTTGTCCATGAAGAAATAGCTAGAAAGGTAGCACTGATCTAAATTCATATCATCATAGAATATTTATAATCAAGGGCTATTGGTTAGTACCATTCAGAATATTAATTAGTTATTAAAATAAAAAATTTTAGTACCTATTAAATTTCAGAAACTATCTTCTTCATATATTTAATCCCAGCACCAGTAGTTAAGTAGATCACGGCCAAAAAGGGATAAAGGGGCAAAAGAAGAAAATTTCAAATCCTTTAATATGTAAAAGACTGTTTTGTGAGTATTCTGGACATCCAGGCTTCTATCACCTGGAATAATGCCTCAAAGTGGGCATGCTTACTGCTTGTTGGGTTTGATAGGTATTTTTGGTCCCTTTCCTGTTGTTCTCATTGTGTCAGTCTTTTTGAGTATGCCATCACTACCCCAACCCAAGGCATCTTTCTCAGGTGTCTGTGAGAAGGTGCTAAGTTTGCCTGAAACTGAGGCTCACATTTTACTTCTACCCTGCAGTGCTTATCCACAGCAGAAATGTAACTGGAACATACTCGACTCAGGCTCTAACCCCTGAGGCTGGGTCACGACTGCTTTTTAACATCCTCTACCACATGACACGCTGCCAGCTCTTTAGACTGAGTCGGTACGCCAAATTATAGCAGAGGTGGTTATCATAAGACTGACACACCTTCATCCTTTTCCTGAATTTTATTCAGTGGAGAAATGTTACAGAATTATGACATACAGGTGTTTTTGATTTGTGAGAAGGCAGAGGAAAGAGTTATAAACTCTTTCAAGAGAGGCTGAGGAAAGCCATAGGTCACCACTGAGCTGAGGTGGGAGGGTAAGAAGTAGATCTCCAGACAGATCACAGCAGAGGAGGTAAGTGGCATGTGTATAAATGTACACAACTTAAAAAACAAAAAAAACCGCAAGCACACAGGCAAAATATTCAATACCATTAGAGGGCAACAAGTGTGTCATCCAGCCCAGAAAAAAACCAGACTAGAAATGTGGGAAGGAGAACCAGTTCCGAATGGCTTCAGGAATTTGGTTTCATTCTGAAAGGGAATCATGACAAAGGTTTTTAAAAGAGAGTTTATAAAAAAAAAAAAAAAAAAAAAAAAAAAAGAGAGTTTATGTCATAGGACAGCATTTTAGAAAAATCTTTGACTGATATTTATTTGAAGAAGGATGGAGTGAAGGAGGGTAAAGCTAGATACAGAAAGACCAGTTAGTAAGCGAAAAACAAAAATGTAAAGTTTTGAGGATTATTGGCAGGAAAATGGATATTTAAAATAAATATGGGATAAATTAATTTAAAGTTAAGGAGCTGGACTTGACCATGGATGTTTAAAAAAGTTTTTTAGTTATATCTGTTGAGGTTGTTGTCAAATCTCTAATTCTAACTATGACATTTCCCAAATATTCTTTGTTTTAAAACCATTAACAGACCTTGCTCACAAAGATACCTGAGACTCCTACTCTTCACAGATAGTGATACCAGGAGTGACCGTAGAAAGGAGAAAATATGATGATTTATCTGTATTTTGGCAAAGGAAAACAACATTGATTAAATTCTTACAGTGGAACAGAATATTAACAAAGATTCTCTGGCTCATTTGGAGAGGATAGAATTAATTCATGAAGGAGAGGGTAGCTATAGGCAAGATTCCAAGGACAAAGAGAAAGACAAAATGCAGATTATGGTTTAAAAAAATTAACTAGTGAATGGGATGTTAACCTCCAGCTGGGGAAGTAATTTTATTATAATGGTGATGGAAAAAACTATCAACCAAAGAAATGAACCTGAACTGAAATGTTTCTAAATGGCAAGTAACTTTGGTTACCATTTTGGTTTGTGTGTGCTTCATTTTGTACATTGTTATCCTATGCTTTAAAATCTCAGCAGACTAGAAATAGGAATTCTGCAAGATTTTGGCCTGGACACCTAGTAAAGCTTTGTACCCAGACAACTTACTTAAACAAGCTCAAACCAGGATTCCACCAGCAGCACAATTCCTGCTTCCATGATGGTTTCAGACCTAAGTACCTCACTTGATGGATTCAAAGATCAACAGAGATAACTTTGAAATACCTTATGTGTTGCCTGGCACACTGCAGGTTTTTTCAAATTCTGATTCTTTTTCTACAATTCTGAGCTAGTGTAAGATTACCTTTAGTAATGAATCTGAGAGACAAAAGGAAACCTTGGACACTAAGCTGGTTGAGGAAACTTCTGGGCTCTGAAGCTCAGTGACTTCACAGCAGTAGTGATAAGAAATAAGAAAAGACAGAGCTCCACCTCACAGGGTTTTGTCATGACTAAGGTACAGGAAAAATCGAGTGACAGGGCTTCCTGCAAAATATCACTCTAAGTACATCTAATTAGGGAAGTTTCCCAGGTCTTGAGAGGCAGGATGATTTACTGAGACCACAAATTACATTTTGAGTATAAGTGTATTTATATTTACTTTCCCAATACACGAAGGCAGCTGTGTCCTTGTGTCCTCTTGCCTAGCAGTATTTACGTTCCAGGATTTAAAGTAAAAGAAGCTTTCAAACAGGACTGTTTTTCTCACTAATGGTTTTTGTTTTGAGGAAATTATGCTGGTGTATCCCAAGTAGTAAGGTAAAAGAAGTAACTTTTTAAAAAATTAATTAATTTATGTATTCATTACTTTTGGCTGCGTTGGGTCTTTGTTGCTGCATGAAGGCTTTCTGTAGTTACGGTGAATGGGGGCTACGCTTTGTTGTGGTGCGCGGACTTCTCATTGAGGTTGCTTCTCTTGTTATGGAGCATGGACTCTAGGCACGCAGGCTTCAGTAGTTGTGGCACACGGGCTTGGTAGTTGTGGCTCGTGGGCTCTAGAGTGCAGGCTCAGTAGTTGTGGTGCATGGGCTTAGTTACTCTGCGGCATGTGGCATCTTCCCGGACCAGAGCTCAAACCTGTGTCGCCTGCACTGGCAGGCAGATTCATAACCACTGCGCCACCAGGGAAGCCCCAAAGAAGTAACTTTTTATTATCATTTTGTTTTTAATTTTTTAATTAAAATTTTTTTGAGTATTCTTTATTTTTATTATTTTTTAATAGAAGTATAGTTGAGATACAGTACTATGTTAGTTTCAGGTGTGCAACATAGTGATCTGAAATCAAATACATTACAAAATGATCACCATGACAAGTCCAGTAACCATCTGTCACCATACAAAATTATTATACTATTATTAACTGGATTCCTTATGCTGTATATTATATCCCTGTGACTTTATAACTGTACATATAACTTATAACCTGTAAGTTTGTGTCTCTTAATCTTCTTCATGTATAAATGGGCTTTATTTTTTTAGAGTGGTTTTAGGTCCACAACAAAATTGAATGGGAGTACAGTTTCCATATAGCCCTGGCCCCACACAGGCATAGCCTCCCCAACATCTTGCATCATAATGGTACATTTGTTACAATCAATGACCCTACACTGACACATCATTATGGGGTCTTCTTGTTTGTTTGTTTGTTTGTTTTCCCCATGCAGCATGTGAGATCTTAGTTCTCCAACCAGGGATTGAACCCATGCCCCCTGCATTGGAAGTGCAGAGTCTTAACCACTGGACCAGCAGGAAGTCCCCATTATTGTTTTTTTTTTTTTTTAATAAAATACTAGAATTTTTAGTAACTCTTTTTCTTTTTATTACCTATAGCTCTGTGAACTTTAACACATGCCACAGATTCATGTAACCATCATCAAAATCCAAATATAAGAGAAGTTCCCAAAGGATCCCTTCAAGCTCTCCTTTTATAGCCACACCCTCCCCTCATCCCTAACTCCTGACATGCACTGATTTGGTCTTTATCACTGTAGTTTTTGTCTTTTCAAGAATGTCACGTAGATGGAATCATAAAGTGTGGAACCTTTTGAGACTGGCTTCTTTCACTCATCATAATGCCTTTGAGATTCATATAAGTTTTTGTGTTCCATTTTCATTTGTTCCATTTTATTGCTGAATGATACTCCATTGTATGGACGTACCAGGTTTATTCTCCCACCACAGAACATTTGAGTTGTTGCCAGATTGGGACAGTCATGAATAGAGCTGCCATAAGCTTTGGTTTACAAGTTGCTGTGTGAATATGTTTTTTATTTCCCTAGGGTAAATGCTCCAGAGTAAGATGGCTAGGCAGTATGATAAGTGTATATATAATTTAACTTTCTAAGAACTGCTAACTATTTTCCAGAGTGGCAGTGCCATTTTGCGTTCCTGACAGCCGCAGATGAGATTTCCAGTTGCTCTGCACTCTCACTAGGACTCGGTATTTTCAGATTTTTCTTTGTTTGCTTGTTTACTTTTAGACTTTCTAATGGATATGCAGTGGTACCAATCATGCTTTTGATTTGTATTTCTTTAATGGATAATGGTACTGAACGTCTCTTCATATGCTTATTTGCCATCTGTAAGTGCTATTTGCTGAGGTGTCCATTCAAATTATTTTTTATCCATTTGTATTTTGTTTTCTCGGCAAATTGTCTCTTTCACCATTAGGTAATGTCCCTCTCTATCTCTCCAATGATTCTCTGACTTTGGATTGAACTGTTAGACCATTTGCATTTGATTATTAACGTATTTGGATTTAGGTTTACTGCTTTATTATTGATTTTTGTCTGTTAATTCTCTTTTCCTTTCTTGCCTTGAGTTTTTCCTTTTTAATAATAGGAGTAGTGATTTGGGGTTCAGTAAAATGAGAGGACTCATGACCTTCTCCCACTTATTACCCCTGGGAAAGTGAAAATTTTAGAGAGGAACGGCTTTTGGTGCATTTTAAGAGGCTGAATTTTAGGTCGTTGGTCTTACAAAATTCATATGATTCCTATTATTTAAGTTAGCAAAATCTGAAGGAACCTCCACCATCAAAAAATATGCTTTCTTATAATACAAGCATATATAAATGGTGACTGGTATGGACTAGAGATTTGAGATATTTCCTGAATATTCTGTTTAAGACCCACTGGCCTTTCAAATGACCCCAGGAAGACCAATGATGCCTGAGACTTAATTTCCTAACAACCAGATACATTTCTGGCACAGCTGTGTATAGATTAAAATCTATATCCACTGTCCTTGCCTGGTAAAAAGAAAAAAAATATATGACCAAAGCATTTAAAGAGAATGTTATTGTTTTGCCTTTTATCTGCCTGGAAATAATTGTTCAGGCAATAAATCATATTCCTGGAATGTGACTATTTGTTAAGGGATATTATTATACTTCAAAAGTGGTAGGCAAGTTCCTCCAAGATTTTGGGATTTGTTTGTTTTCCCTCCAGTTAAATTACATTGTTTAGTTCAATTAAGAAAACATTTATACAACTTCTACTTTATACCAGGGGCTTTGTTAAGCACTGGAATATAGACATGAGTATGATATTTCCCTGCTTTTCTAGTATTTACTAACTGAGAAACACATATTCACCCACTGTATCATTTTACTATCACGTGCAACAGAAAGTTCTGACCAACTAAAATAAGTTTAGGGAAAAGTAAAGTCATGGTTCACAGTCAAGGGAAATTATAAGACTTGACTGAGCTTAATAAGCACTGTGGTTTAGGAGATACTAACAAGATCATAGCTCTTTGTTTCCCCATTTCTTGATGTTCTTTTTCTCTGTGATGCCTCATTCTCAAACACACTTCTCTCCTCTTGGGAAGGATTACAGTCAATGGCAGCTTTAGCATTATGTGGTACTTTAAATGATACCTGGTTAAAAAAAAAAAAAAAAAAGAGTATTTCCCAAAAGGTACTAAGAAGACTCAAATTAACCTGAATTAGTTCAGTAGCTATCTCTGGAATTAGAGGAAATAGAATGAAAAAGGCATGCTTCCCCAATGAAAGAATTGCTTGTCATCAACTGGTGAAAACAAAATGCATTACAGCTTTATGCTAAAGATTCGAGGGCATTATGACCATGGCCATGAATAATCCTATACGAATTTATAAGAGGAGTCCCCACCTACATATAATAATATCACCAAAGAAAGGAGTACACACTATTTCTCAATAATATGACCAAATGAATACTACCTTCAGGAATTACAATTTTATTACTTTCTTCAATTTCATGATAGGACCAAATCTGTCCTTAAGCATGTAAGCTCTATATGCTCTATTCCAAGATGCTAAACTATAGGATATATCTGTACTTAGTGATAAACACTAATACTCATATTTCAGTGTTAGTTTCTGCTTTGCCGTATCTGACATTAAAAAAAAAAAATCTAAACCAGAGAAATTTACTTAGGAACGTGATTATACCAAAATTATATCAGAGCGGTAACACTGATTCACCAGGGGCTATAAATTACTCCAAGAAGAACTACCTTTCAAATGAGTTTGCATTACAAGGTACAATAGTGAATCGTGCGTGAATGTCAAAAGGGCAGTGATTTTTTAATATATCAGGGGTGGACTGGATTAATGCAATGTATTATGTGGAGACTTCAGAACCATTACTTACCAGACCAATGGTATTATCATACAACGAAGTCTATTTCATATATTTAGTTAATATGTGAGTTTTTATATTGTATGCACAAAATATTCAGAATCTCTGAGCTTTTAAATACGATAGTAATTGGTTAAAAAAATCTGTTGAATTCCTTTATACACATGTCTATGGAATGTGTGACAAGGGCATACACAAACACACGTGCACACACACACACTCTACACACATACACAATTCTAACCAGAAAAGAGAGAGAATGTAAGGTAAAGTCCTCTAAAAAGTGAATGCTTAAAATCTATGAAAGATCAAGCAAGTAAAGGGAAACAAATCACCTTTCCTGTTATGAAACAGAGGCATAAAGGTAATTAATGATCAGTTATCAGATATCATCTTACTGTTTACACAATATGCATAAAGAACGTTTATGAACTAAGAAACTGACCTGTGGTTTCCCCAGAGCATGGAGAAGCTGGAGAGGAGGCAGAGATCACAGTTGATGATAGTTGTGCACATGACAAGGAGTCACTTTTTGTTTGGCATTATTTTATAATTGTAAAGCTTTGTTTAGAATATTTCACTCAGTCATAAAGCTATGTATTTGTTTTTGTTTACTTGCAAATATTTAAGCATCTCGTACCAGCCAGGAGCTTTGCTAATGGTGAGAGATCAACAGAGATGAGACTCTTGCCCTCATGGGACTTAGCACACAGTGTGCACATAAGTTAAAGTTTTCTTTGCAAATTTTAAACAACACTTTGTATCTTGTTTGGGTATCAAAAGGAGGTGAAGGTTTCTGAATATTTGTTACTTAATATTTGTTGCTCATTCTATACCAGAAGCCAGTGGAACATGTTCTCTCCTAACTAGTCACTATTAATTACCTGATAGCAATTAATGAATTTTGATATATTATTCTAGAGAAGCATTCAAAAATCTCCCAAAAGCTTCTCATAAGACTTAAACCTCTGGCAAAAGGACAGCTGCATCATATTCTTGCCTGGTGTTCATTCACTTCCACATCTGTTATGCCCTGATCATCCCAGCGTGTACCCTATTATTGCACTTGCTTTTTTCTATTGTGTGAATGTTTCAATATATTTCTAAAGCTTTTGTGCTTTGTTAAATTCCAGGACAATGAAATAAGTTAGTTCTAACTTAAGTAGAGGGCTTTGATATATCTTTAAAATATATATTACTATGAATATTAACATATCTTTTTCTCTCATCTATTTTTGTGCGTATGAGGAAAGGAAGAGACTGTTGTGTTTTCACTAAATACTTTACATGTAGTAGTTGATTTTCCTCTACTATGTCCATGGTGCCAATAGCAGCCTTCTACTGTTTCTTTGAGCATTGAATGGCATTCAAAATCTCACCCAAGTTCACTTGGCTAGAGAACTGTAGAGCAGGAACTGAACTCCAGCTTTAACTTAGTATGATAGCCTTTGATTCTCCTCCTGTATAACTCTGAGACATTTTGAATAAAGCAGTTTAAGTGGAAAGATTCACCATTTGCCCTAGGCACTGGACAGCCATCTGACAGACATTATGTCCAGAGCAGACCAAGCCCTGCTCTTGCTGAGCCTCTGCTGGTCGAGATTCTTTTTTTTTTTTTTTTTTCTGATGAGATATGACATAAGCATATAATATGTTCTCTTCTTCACCAATAACCTCAGCCTGCCTGTTACGTTGAAGTATAATATTTTTATAGAAAAGTGCATCTGTCAGACATCTACAGAGTGATGAATCTTCATAAACTTAACATACATGTGTTTCCAACATCCAGATCAAGGAGCTAGTCTTCCAAAACCTTCCTCATGCTCTCTTCCATCACTTTCCCTACCCCCCACCCCCAGAGTAAGCATTTTCTGACTTCTAACAGTTTACCTTATTTTCCCAGCTTTGATACTTCATGTAGTTAGAATCATATAGTGTCTGGCCCCTTTTGCCTAGCACTGTATTTCCAATAATCATCCATTTTGTTGTGTAGTTGTACAATATTTTTACTCAATGTTGTGTTGTATTCAGTTAGACATGTATCTACTTATCTACTATACAAATGATGAACCTTTTGATAATTTCCAACTTTTAGCTATTAAATGTTGTTATAAGCATTCTAGAACATATTTTTAAATAAATATATCTTAACATTTTCACTGGGTGTATACCAAGGAGTGGAATTGCTATATCACAAAGTGAGCATATATTAAATTTTAGTAGATGCTGTAAATGACTTTCCTTGGAATTGATCTTTGTTGTGTAAAGACTAGACATATTTTCCAACTTTTCTTTCCTGCTTTGAATATAATGCATTTTTTCCTAACATACTGTTTCTCAGTAGTGTGCAATTCATTTGCTCACTTGGCCAAGTCCATAGTTCTAGGTTTCAGGAAGATTTTAGTCTCATTTCATCCCATAACATTGAGTATATTGTTCTACTGCTTTGGTTTTATGTATTTTTGAAGAATGTGTCCTTGGGCTTCCCTGGTGGTGCAGTGGTTAAGAATCTGCCTGCCAATGCAGGGGACACAGGTTTGATCCCTGGTCCGGGAAGATCCCACATGCTGCGGAGCAGCTGAGCCCGTGCACCACAACTCCTGAGCCTGCACTCTAGAGCCCACGAGCCACAACTACTGAAGCCCGTGTGCCACAACTTCTGAAGCCCATGTGCCTAGAGCCCGTGCTCCGCAACAAGAGCAGCCACTGCAATGAGAAGCCCGCTCACCGCAACCAAGAGTAGCCCCTGCTGGCCACAACTAGAGAAAGCCCGCGTGCAGCAATGAAGACGCAATGCAGCCAAAAATAAATAAACAAATAAATTTATATTTTTTTAAAAAAAGAATAACTTCTATAGAAATTCACCTACATATGTTTGTGTGAACATGAGTTTTCATTTTTCTTGGTTATGCATTTTAATAAGTGAAAGAAGCCAAACTCAAAAGTGTTTAATTAAATGACATCTTGGAAAAGGGAAAACTACAGAGATCGATGGAAAGCAGATCACTGGTTGCCAGGGTATGGGAGAGGCATTGACTACAAAGGAGGCACACAGTATTTTGGGGTAATGGAACTTTCATATATCTTGATTGGACTGTGGTGGTTGGTAAGCTACATGAGGCATTTCTCCAAACTCATAGATCTGAACACCAAAAAGAGTGAATTTTACTGTATATAAATTAAAAAGTCAATGAATAAATAAATAAAAACCTTGCCAAAAGGAAATAGCATACCGATAGGAATTGGCAGATCCAGCAAGCAAACTCAGAAAGATCTGTCTCCATAACCCATGCTCTTTCTGCTGCTAATACAATCCTGTCAAATTTTTATTGTCTTATTAGGAGTTATTTCCAAATGACTTTTTAGTAGAAGGTTTCTCTATATGTCTTATACCTTCCAAAAGGGAATATTTTATCTTATATATCGTCAAACAGAACTTGTCTTAATAAAAACACTGTATCACGATTCCCATTGTATAAATCCAATATAACTGTTGTGCTGCTTGTTTTCAACAGAGAATTGAATAAGTTAATGCCGTGGCTTTGTTAAATTTTTTTAGAATCAGAACTTTTTTTTTTTTTTTTTTTGCGGTACGCGGGCCTCTCACTGCTGTGGCCTCTCCCGTTGCGGAGCACAGGCTCCGGACGTGCAGGCTCAGCGGCCATGGCTCACGGGCCCAGCCGCTCCGCGGCATATGGGATCTTCCCGGACTGGGGCACGAACTCGTGTCTGCTGTATCGGCAGGGAAGCCCTAGAATCAGAACTTTTTTAACATTTAAAATATTAATCAAATCTATTCCAGTATTCCCATCTGTTCCTAAATCAGAGTTGCTTTAAGAAAGCAATCATGACTCTAATCTATAATGCTTTTTCTCTTCAAGAATACAGGTTGATGTATGTACCATCCCTCGTCTCGTTAATTAATCAGTAAGCATGCATGCACACTTAAATTAATAGTGATGCAGAGACCCGTTAATACTAAAAAAGTTAATGGTCCTTTTCATCAAGTATTGTTTAATCAGGAAATTATTTCCCCCTATAATTGATAACTATTGTTATAATTCCTTAGAGACTTACTGACATTATCAGGTTGAAATTCTTCTATGATCTTGAACAGCAATTTAGAAATCTAAATAATAAAATAAAAACTTGGTATCAGAATGTAGCAATATTTTCTATCAAAAATTATTTAGCAAATGAACATGCAGATTATCCCAGGCTCACACTGCTTACCTGGATATTTAAAACCACTTAGAAATTCAGTACTTACAAATTATCTATAGATATATTAAACGCTCAAAGAACCTGCAATATTAATTGTTGACTGGGTATTTCAGTGGGCAAACAAATTATTCAGACAGAATAATGTGTGTCCTTGTTTGCTGTATCTCCCCAGGAGGTAAAACTCCAAACCTTAAAGTCACCAAATTTATTTATCTCCTGTAATAAGTACTTTTTTTATTCTTCTTCAGTGAACCCAAGTGAACCCTGCAAAAATAGTGTATTGCAATTTGCTATTTTAAATGAGAGAAAATTCTTTTCTAGCTAGAATTTGAATAATTTGGTCCAAAGACATTGAAAGGGTCTTTTTTAATCAGTGATTTATGTTTAAATGCCAAAGTAGTTGAGCATAAACATGCTGGAATGAGGAAAAAAAACACAAAACTGATCTTTTGAAGATCTACTGTAGGAAATATTATGAGTTTGTAATGAAGTCATTTATTCATTCTTTCTAAAGATATTAATTGAGCACACACTATATGCAGGATACATTCGAGAGAGTCAAGATGCACTGAGACAAGGTGGGATAGAAGATATCAAAAAAGACAGAGAACTTCAGCAAGCTGTCTCCAAATACCTGGGGCTCAAAGATATTAATGCCCTAGTCAAGAGTAGAACCCCTTTTTCAGCACTTTTCCAGGAATTTTCCCAAAATACCTGCTGCCACAAATGGATTAAATTATTTCATTTCAGTAAATGGCATTTCCCATTAGATTTTAATGTATTTATTGATAATTTGTTAAGCACTATGCTTTTCAGTGGTTTTAAATATCCAAGCAGGCAGTACCAGTCTGGACCAGACTAGAGGGCCATTAATGCCAAAGAGCAGGTTTGAAGATTTGAAAGGAGCACATTTTACAAAAGATCTCCAGAAGGGCACTCCCATGCTGTCTAGCAATTTAGGCAGTGTTGTGTTGTGAAGTGATAAGGTGCTTGAATCAGACAATCTTGAATTTGAATCCAAGCTGTGAGATTTTGTAGATCTGTGACTTGGAGCAGATTACTTAATGCACATGCTCCAGTTTCTTCATCTGTAAAACGGAATTAATGCTGTAAGAAGTCAGTAAATGTTAGCTAATTTTATATATTAGCCACTATTAAAAGCAAGCATCTTATATGCAATTTACACAGCTACCTCTGAGGTAGATGCTATTATATTTTTTTAATTTTTTTAAAAAATTATTTTTTTTAATTTATTTATTTTTGGCTGTTTTGGGTCTTCGTTGCTGTGTGCAGGCCTTCTCTAGTTGCAGCGAGTGGGGGCTACTCTTCGTTGTGGTGTACACACTTCTCATTGCGGTGGCTTCTCTTGTTGCAGAGCACGGGATCTAGGCACGTGGGCTCAGTAGTTGTGGCTCATGGGCTCTAGAGCACAGGCTCAGCAGATGTGGCACACGGGCTTAGTTGCTCTGTGGCATGTGGGATCTTCCTGGACCAGGGATCGAACCCGTGTCTCTGCGTTGCCAGGCGGCTTCTTAACTACTGCACCACCAGGGAAGTCCTGGTAGATGCTATTATTATCTCTTTACTTTTTTGTTACCTTTTTACCTTATTGATTACCTTGTTATTTTCGTACCTATACCTTTTTGTTGTCATCGTCGTTGTTGTTCTTCAAACTGAGGCTTCATGACATTCTCAAGATGATGTAGTTGTAAAGTGATAGGGGTAGGATTGGAACGTTGGCTGACTGGAACTGCAGCCTGTACTATAGACCAATGTACAACACTGCAGAGCAGAGGAGATTAAATGAGGTAATAGGTATGACTACCTAGTAACACTCCTGGCCTATAATGAACATAAAATCAGTTGTACAATGTAATTAACAATGAAGGTAACAATCTGTGTGCGGGATGGATAAGAAAGTAAAAAGTTGGTTTCAGAAACTCGAATCGTTATCGTGTAACACTGGCCTGAATGTTCAGGGAGACCGTAGATCCATCTTTTCATCCACGTCAGTGGTTCTTAACTGGGAGCAATTTTGCCTTGCCTTCCAGGGGACACTTGGCAATGTCCAGAGATATTTTCAATTGCCATGACTAGGAGGATGCTATTAACCTCTAATGCGCAGAGGCCCAGGATATTGCAAATCTATCCTACAATGCACATAGTATACATCAACACTCGTGGCAAAAAGTTGTCCAGTCCGAAATAGCAGGTGTCATTGTTGAGAAGCTCTGATCTATGCCATCTCACAATTTTAATTTGTCATGCTAGGTTAGACATAGGCCTGCATAAAGAAAATCTCAAATTTTTATGTTTACCAGAATCGTCTCAAAAATTTAACCACACAGAAGTCCATCAGGGTTTAAGACTTGAGTTCATCCTAGAAGTCTACATTTTCAACAGCTCTCACCTTCAGGTAATTCTGATGTAGGTGGTTTCATGGGCCCCACTGTAGACAAAAAACCTCCAGCTATAAGTCTGCTCTATCTGATACTATGGGCTAGGAAGTACAGAGGATAGAGAAGAAGTCACCTTAATAATAGCTCTTGCCATGAGCACTTACCCTGCTTATCTTGTGTCACTCCTCTTATTCTCAGACAGCCTCCCTATTCGACTAGAATCCTGTGGTTGAGGAGCAGAGACATAGACAAGAAAGTGTGAGCTACGGTCTGACAAGGAGGTGCTAATAACTCCCCTGAAACTCAGAATTATTCCCTTCTCCCTCTGCTCAATGGAGAGAGGCAGGAGTAGAAACAGATGTTAAAAGAATTCAGTGTGAAGCCACAGTCTGTAGTAAAACCAAGACAATAAATATGTGCTTGGGAAAGAAGGGACAGCAGCTGACACAATGAAGAGTATATGGAGTTAGAACTATAGAGAGTTTGAGAGTTTTCAAGTGGCAAGTTCAGAGAAGGATTCCAGTTCTGTACAATGAATAACTTTGAACAGGTTACTTAAACTCTCTGAGTCAGTAGTCCTCTATACTGGCTATAAGTTAGAATCCCCTGGGAAGCTTTAAAATAAATACCAATATCTGGGCCCCACCATAGGCCAATTAAATCATGATCTCTGCGGATGGGTGCAGAGAATCAATATAATTTTCAAGTTCCCAAGGTAATTGTAATGTGCAGCAGGGTTGAGAACAACTGCTCTAAATGTTATTTTTGTTCTTGTGGGAAAACAGCTAAACCATTAGACAATGCATGTAAGGATTTCAGCAAGAGACCTGGGGCTTAGTAAGGACACCAAATATTAGTCATTGATGCTATTATGATGATTGCCATTATTGATGCTTCTGCTGTTGTTGTTAATGTTATTGTTACCCTAGTACTGTTTCTTGCCTTAACATCTTGAATACCTTCCTCATGTCTGTTTCCTCACCTGTAAAATGGAAACATAAGAGTAACAACCTAAAGTTGCTATAAAAAATAATGTGATACATTATGAGGTTTTTTTGTTATATAGTTCTCATAAATATTAGGGTTTTTTTCCTATAAACCTCTGCATTAACCTGCATTAAAAGAAAATTTGAAAGTCTCCCTCACAAAGATGATATTCTAAGGTGCCAACTGCCCAACAACATTCCATTAAAATAGTGACAAATATTTTATAAAATGAACTGTTACTTTTATTATTACTCTTAGTATTTACCTGTACAAAGAACTCTGTGTGTTTGTGTTTATCTTACTTAAACTTCCAAACAATCTTATGAGATGTTGTATTTTCATTTAATAGATGAAAAGAATTGTTCACACAGTAAGTAGTAGGAGAAGATTTTAAACATGGGACTTTCATGCTGAATTGTTACCACACCAGTATATTGGTGGTAAGGAGAGTAAAATAGAGTTGGGTAGGCAACTAAATGCATTATCATCCTCCTTAAATGGCTTGGCTTTGGGGCAAGCAATCCCACCCTACTGGGATGGAGTTCTGGGAGTTTGAGTCAAGCATCCTTTCTTGGTGGGTGTGGTGCACATGGCCATCAGGAAATGGCTGGAACAATGCACTGAGGTGTCAGAGAGCATAGGATCTAAATGAAAGCAAGTCATCTGAAGAAATGCTCAAGTCTGTGCGGAGGTAGTTGGCAACCTTAAGTTGCTGAGAGGGCAACTGACATGGCAGAATGGAAAAAATACAAGAAACATTTAACAAGGACCTAGAAGAACTAAAGAGCAAACAAACAATGATGAACAACACAATAAATGAAATTGAAAATTATTTAGAAGGAATCAATAGCAGATTAACTGAGGCAGAAGAACTGATAAGAAACCTGGAAGATAAAATAGTGGAAATACCTACCACAGAGCAGAATAAAGAGAAGAGAATGAAAAGAATTGAGGACAGTCTCAGAGACGTCTGGGACAACATTAAACGCACCAACATTCGAATTATAGGGGTCCCAGAAGAGGAAGAGAAAAAGAAAGGATCTGAGAAAATATTTGAAGAGATTATAGTTGAAAACTTCCCTAACATGGGAAAGAAAATGGTCAGTCAACTCCGGGAAGTGCAGAGAGCCCCATACAGGATACATCCAAGGAAAAACGTGCCAAGGCACATATTACTCAAACTATCAAAAATTAAATACAAAGAAAAAATATTAAAAGAAGCAAGGGAAAAATAACACACAAGGGAATCCCCATAAGGTTAACAGCTGATCTTTAAGCAGAAACTCTGCAAGCCAGAAGGGAGTGGCAGGACATATTTAAGGTGATAAAGGGAAAAAACCTACAACCAAGATTACTCTACCCAGCAAGGATCTCATTCAGGTTCGACAGAGAAATTAAAACCTTTACAGACAAGCAAAAGCTAAGAGAATTCAGCACCACCAGTCCAGCTTTACAACAAATGCTAAAGGAACTTCTCTAGGCAGGAAACACAAGAGAAGGAAAAGACCCACAAAAAGAAACCGAAAACTATTAAGAAAATAGTAATGGGAACATACATATCGATAATTACCTTAAATGTAAATAGATTAAATGCTTCAACCAAAAGACATAGACTGGCAGAATGGATACAAAAACAAGATCCTTATTTATACTGTCTACAAGAGACCCACTTCAGACCTAGGGACACATACAGACTGAAGGTGAAGGGATGGAAAAAGATACTCCATGCAAATGGAAATCAAAAGAAAGCTGGAGTAGCAATACTCATATCAGATGAAATAGACTTTAAAATAAAGAATGTTACAAGAGACAAGGAAGGACACTACATAATGATCAAGGGATCAATCCAAGAAGAAGATGTAACAATTATATATGTATGCACCCAACATAGGAGAACCTCAATACATAAGGCAAATGCTAAAAGCCATAAAAGGGGAAATTGACAGTAACACAAAAATAGTAGGGGACTTTAACACCCCACTTTCACCAATGGACAGATCATCCAAAATGGAAATAAATAAACACAAGCTTTAAATGACACATTAAACAAGATGGACTCAATCGATATTTATAGGACATTCCATCCAAAAACAACAGAATACACTTTCTTCTCAAGTGCTCATGGAACATTCTCCAGGATAGATCATATCTTAGGCCAAAAATCAAGCCTTGGTAAATTTAAGAAAATTGAAATCATCTCAGGTGTCTTTTCTGACCACAATGCTATGAGGCTAGATATCAGTTACAGGAAAAAAACTGTAAAAAATAAAACACATGGAAGCTAAACAATGCACTACTAAATAACCAAGAGATCACTGCAGAAATCAAAGAGGAAATCAGAAAATACCTAGAAACAAATGACAATGAAAACACAACTACCCAAAACCTATGGGATGCAGCAAAAGCAGTTCTAAGAGGGAAGTTTATAGCAATACAATCCTACCTCAAGAAACATCTCAAATAAACAACCTAACCTTACACCTAAAGCAATTAGAGAAAGAAGAAGAACAACAAAAAACCCCCCAAAAGTTAGCAGAAAGAAAGAAATCATAAAGATCAGATCAGAAATAAATGAAAAAGAAATGAAGGAAATAATAGCAAAGATCAGTAAAACTAAAAGCTGGTTCTTTGAAAAGATAAACAAAATTGATAAACCATTAGCCAGACTCATCAAGAAAGAAAAGGGTGAAGACTCAGATCAACAGAATTAGAAATGAAAAAGGAGAAGTAACAACTGACACTGCAGAAATACAAAGAATCATGAGAGCTTACTACAAGCAACTATATGCCAATAAAATGGACAACCTGGATGAAATGGACAAATTCTTAGAAAAGCACAACCTTCTGAGACTGAACCAGAAAGAAATAGAAAATATAAACAGACTAATTACAAGCACCGAAATTGAAGCTGTGATTAAAAATCTTCCAAAAAACAGGGCTTTCCTGGTGGCACAGGGGTTGAGAGTCCACCTGCCGCTGCAGGGGACATGGGTTCGTGCCCCGGTCTGGGACGATCCCACATGCCGCGGAGCGGCTGGGCCCATGAGCCATGACCGTTGAGCCTGCGCGTCCGGAGCCTGTGCTCCGCAACAGGAGAGGCCACGGCAGTGAGAGGCCCACATACCGCCCAAAAAAAAAAAAAAAATCTTCCAAAAAACAAAAGCCCAAGACCATCTGGCTTCACAGAAGAATTCTGTCAAACCTTTAGAGAAGAGCTAACACCTCTCCTTCTCAAACTCTTCCAAAATATAGCAGAGGGAGGAACACTCCCAAACTCATTCTATGATGCCACCAAAACCCTGATACTGAAGCCAGACAAAGATGTCACAAAAAAAGGAAACTCCAGGCCAATATCATTGATTAACACAAATGCAAAACCCCTCAACAACATACTAGCAAGCAGAATCCAACAGCACATTAAAAGGATCATACACCACGATTAAGTGGGGTTTATCCCAGAGATGCAGGCATTCTTCAATATATGCAAATCAATCAGTGTGATACACCATATTAACAAATTGAAGGATAAAAACCATATAATTATCTCAATAGATGCAGAAATAGCTTTTGACAAATTTCAACACCATTTATGATAAAAACTCTCCAGAAAGTAGGCATAGAGGGAACCTACCTCAATATAATAAAAGCCATATATGACAAACCCAGAGCCAACATCGTCCTCAATGGTGAAAAATTGAAACCATTTCCATTAAAATCAGGAATAAGGAAGGATGCCCACTCTCATCACTATTATTCAACCTAGTTGTGGAAGTTTTAGCCATGGCAATCAGAGAAGAAAAATAAATAAAATAAATCCAGATCGGAAAAGAAGAAGTAAAACTGTCACTGTTTGCAGATGACATGATACTATACATACAGAATACTAAAGATGCTACCAGAAAACTACTAGAGATAATCAATGAATTTGGTAGAGTAGCAGGATAGAAAATGAATGCACAGAAATTTCTTGCATTCCTATATGCTAATGATGAAAAATCAGAAAGAGAAATTAAGGAAACACTCCCAGTTACCATTGCAACAAAAGGAATAAAGTACATAGGAATAAACCTACCTAAGGAGACAAAAGACCTCTATGCAGAAAGCTATAAGACACTGATGAAAGAAATTAAAGATGATGCAAACAGATGGAGACATATACCATGTTCTTGGATTGTAAAAATCAACGTGAAAATGACTGTACTACCCAAAGCAATCTACAGATTCCATGCAGTCTCTATCAAACTACCAATGGCATTTTTCACAGAACTAGAACAAAAAGTAGGGAAACACAAAAGATCGCGAGTATTCAAAGCAATCTTGAGAAAGAAAAACAGAGCTGGAGGAATCAGGCTCCTTGACTTCAGACTATACTAGAAAGCTACAGTAATCAGGACAGTATGGTACTGGCACAAATACAGAAATCTAGATCAGTGGAACAGGATAGAAAGCCCAGAGATAAACCCATGCACTTATGGTCACCTTATCTTTGATAAAGGAGGCAAGAATAGACAATGGAGAAAAGACAGCCTCTTCAATAAGTGGTGCTGGGAAAACTGGAGAGCTACATGTAAAAGAATGAAATTAGAACACTCCCTAACACCATACACAAAAATAAACTCAAAGTGGATTAAAGACCTAAATGTAAGGCCAGACACTATAAAACTCTTAGAGGAAAACATAGGCAGAAAACTCTGTGATCCTTCTTGACTCAACACCTAGAGAAATGGAAATAAAAACAAAAAGAAACAAATGGGACCTAATGAAACTTAAAAGATTTGCACAGCAAAGGGAACCGTAAAGAAGACGAAAAGACAACCCTCAGAGTGGGAGAAAATATTTGCAAATGAAGCAACTGACAAAGGATTAATCTCCAAAATTTACAAGCAGCTCAGGCAGCTCAATATCAAAAAAACAAACAACCCAATCCAAAAATAGGCAGAAGACCTAAATAGACATATCTCCAAAGAAGATATACAGATTGCCACCAAACACATGAAAGGATGCTCAACATCACTAATCATTAGAGAAATACAAATCAGAACTGCAGTGAGGTATTACCTCACACCAGTGAGAATGCCCATCATCAAAAAATCTACAAACAATCAGTGCTGGAGAGGGTGTGGAGAAAAGACAACCCTCTTGCCCTGTTGGTGGGAATGTAAATTAATAACAGCCACTATGGAGAACAGTATGGAGGTTCCTTAAAAAACGAAAAAAAGAGCTACCATATGACCCAGTAATCCCACTACTGGGCATATACCCTGAGAAAACCATAATTCGAAAAGAATCATGTACCACAGTGTTCATTGCAGAACTATTTACAATAGCCAGGACATGGAAGCAACCTAAGTGTCCATCGACAGATGAATGGATAAAGAAGATATGGCACATATATACAGTGGAATATTACTCAGCCATAACAAGAAACGAAATTGAGTTATTTGTATTGAGGTGATTGGGCCTAGAGTCTGTCATACAGTGTGAAGTAAGTTAGAAAGAGAAAAACAAATACCGTATGCTAAGACGTATATATGGAATCTAAAAAAAAAAATGGTTCTGATGAACCTAGGGGAGGAACAGTAATAAAGACGCAGATGTAGAGAATGGACTTGAGGACACAGAGGGGAAAGAGTAGGCTGGGACGAAGTGAGAGAGTAGCATTGACATATTTACACTACCAAATATAAAGTAGATAGCTAGTAGGAAGCAGCCACATAGCACAGGGAGATCAGCTCGGTGTTTTGTGACCACCTAGAGGCGTGAGGTACGGAGGGTGGGAGGGAGATGTGAGAGGCAGGGGATATGGGGATATATGTATATGTATAGCTGATTCACTTGGTTATACAGCAGCAACTAACACAACATTGTAAAGCAGTATACTCTAATAAAGTTGTTTTAAAAAAAGGAGGGCTCTTTAATAGAACAGAACCTGACCTCTATTAAGTATTTGATAATCGTTACATCCTTTAGTGTATTACAATTCCATCTCCAGAATCTCAGAGAATTCTTGAAGTGCTTTAGATGTGTTCTTTCACCCTCATATGCAACTTCAAGGTAGCTGGTATGATTATTCCCAGTTTACAGAGGAGTTCATACTTGGAGTCTAGAGTAGTTGCTGGACTCTACCACCTCCAATGTAAATGGACTTTGGCCCTCAGCAGATATTAACAGCTTATGTGCTTCATGTTGTTAGTATTTTGTACACATTTTATTTTACTTTTCAAGCTAGTTTATAGTTTTTATTTCTCCCACACAGCTTTCTGAGAATATGTGTCTTAGGTGTGTTGGGAGATCATACCCTTTTTCAAAGGTATTTTGAAAGGATGGCACATTTGAAGATGAGTCTTTACAGCCTTTCATTTGTCCACCATAAAATATTCACTGAATGTTCTTTACATGACAGTCACCATGGTGAAACGTGGTAAAAACTGACTAGGCATACTTTCAGCGCCCCTGTTTTAGCAGTCATCTATGTGTAAAACATGGTAGTTCCAGAAAGCCATTTATTTATTTAACCCACAAACTTTTTATGAGTGCTTCATAGGTAAAAGTTATAGGACTAGTCTCTCTGATTACATAGGGTAATCAAGTATGTTTTCCCTACCCCCAGGAGCTAGAAATATAATTTTTAGTGTGTTGGGAAAGGGATTCAGATGTCCGTAACTGAAATATTATATTGCACTTATTTTTGGGTTCCTGGACCCAATTCCAATGTGTGTGTGTAGGTGGGGGTTCCCCACACACCGCCAAATAGTTCTTGAATACCCCCATGGTGTCTGAAAATGCAGTTCAATCTGACACTGTATTCCCAGGGGTAGTGTCAAATCCTACAGGTTCAGTACTACAAGATGGCCCCTCTCCATTTCAGATGCCAAGCACAAGCCCAGGCTGTTACCTGTACTACTGACCCACTGGCTATAAATACCCACAGCTTCCTCCTCACATTCAATAAATTTGCTAGAGTGGCTCATAGAACTCAGAGAAACCTTTTACTTACTAGATTGCTGGATTATTAGAAAAGAATATAACCCAGGAACAGCCAGGTGGAAGAGAAGCATAAGGCAAGGTGTGAGGAAAGGGTGCAGAGCTTCCATGCCCTCTCCAGGTGTATCACTCTCCCCACTCCTGCAAGTGTTCATTAATGCAGAAGCTCTCTGAATCCTATCCTTTTGAGTTTTTATGGAGGCTTCATTACATAAACAGTATTGATTAAATCACTGGGCACTGATGACTGAGCTCCAACTTCAGCCCCTCTCTCCTCTCCAGAGATTGGGGGATAGGACTGAAAGTTCCAATCCTCTAATTACCTGGTTAGCTCCACTGGTGACAAGCTCCCATCCTTAAAAATCACCTCATTAACATAACAAAAGACATCTTTCCCACTCTCATAACTTAGGAAATTCCAAGAGCTTTGGGAGCTCTATGCCAGAAACAAAGACAAAATATATATTTCTTGTTATAAATCACAATATCACAACTATAATTATCTATTTCTTAGAAAGTTGTGGAAAAGGCATTTCAAGCAAATCAAACAGTGAGGAAAAGTAGAAGTACAGAGATACTGAGGGGCGCAGAAGGCCTCCAGGGAACAAAAACTTCTGAGCTGAGTCTTGGAGTTCAAGTGAAATGGATCTCAAAGTGTGGACATGGAGCAGCAGTGTCATCATCAACTAGGACACATTAGAGATGCTAAGTCTCCGTTTCCTCCCCAGACCTATTTACTCAGAAAATTATGGGGGTGGAGACCAGGAATCTATGCATTAACGTGTTCTCCAGATTCTGACACAGGCTAAAGTTTGAGAACCACTTATATATAGTCAGGGGATTCATCACAGGAACCACAGTGGACACCAAAATCCTAGGATGCTCAAGTCCCTTATATAAAAATCTCATAGTATTTGCTTATAATATAGGCACATCCTCCCGTATACTTTAAATTACCTCTAGATTACTTATGATACCTAATACGGTGTCAGAGCTGTGTAAATTGCTGCCAGACTGTAGCAAATTCAAGTTTTGCTTTTTGGAATTTTCTGGAAACTTTGAAAAATATTTTTGATCCAAATTTGGTTGAATTCACAAATGCAGGACCCACGGATATGGAGGGTTGACTGTAGTGGATGTCCAAAAAAGAGCCCTGCAGATTGTGTGACTCCTCAGTCTCCTCATCTACAAAGTAATACCACCTCCTTTGACATTTGTGAGAATCAAAGTTGAGACTGTAAACATAATTCCTGAATTCAGACCTCTGTAAATGATAATTCCATATATGCTATGTTGATATATTATTTCATATATATTATGTTTTATTATATAGAGAAATACCCAGTAAAGTATAGCTGTAGATGAATGAGCATAAATGTATGTGTATAGATTATAAAATAATCATCTAAATGAGTATTGCCTCCTTCAAAGTATAAACACGTATAAGGCTACTTTCCTATATAAGCCTATTGTCTTTTATATGTATAAAGGACACTTTATATACATAACGTGTCTTTCCTATATAATTCTATTATGCAGTAATCTGGATACCTAGACAGCTATTTAGATAGATAGATAGATAGATAGATAGATAGATAGATAGATAGATAGATAGATAGATAGATGATAGATTGGCAAAGAAAAGCACATATAATATATTAACAGCTGTTGAATTTAGTTCATGGGCTATGGGAGTTTAATTTACCATTCTTCCTTTATTTCTGTGTAATTTTCATAGTAAAATTTTAGAGAGAAAAATGTTTATTGGTTTCCTCTTTGGATGCTATCTCCAGAGCATATTGGTATGATATAAAAATCAAATTCACTGCCTGATTTTTAAACTTTATTTCATCGTCAATACTGAAATGCTTTTGGCTGTTTTCAAGTAGCAAAATATCCACACAAGTTAAGCATCCCAACTATATGGGACTTCCAAAGGATACATCATAAACTGCTTATAAAGAAGTGATTCTCAAACTTGACTTCCCATTAAACCACCAATATCAAAAGTTGCTGCTGCTCAGATCCCACCCACAGAGATCTTAATGTATTCGGTCTGATGTGGGACCCAGATATTGCTTCTTTTAACCATCCCAAGTTATTCCAAAGTGTGCTCAGTGTGGCAAAACATCGCTCAACATCGCTCTAAACGATATCCAGTGGCTTTTAAACTATTAAAAATAGAAAGACTCAATTAAACACCAGTTTCTTGAGATAAATACTTCAAAGGAAGTGTTAGTGTAGGTGCTGCTTGGGAACAGGGTAGGTATGGCCAAGCAGAATGAGGGAGGGAGTTTGTTCGTTCAAGAAATATTGTCATTTGAATTTAAAACAATGTCTATATCATGCTATAATTAATTCTATATTAAATTATAGAATTACAGTTATATAAAGCATCAACATTGACAACACAGACAGGTGAAAATAAATGTTTAAACATCATGATTTTATTACCATTGCTCCAATTTATCTAAAAGACCAAAGAAAAGATGTACACAATCTCAAGCTCTCCTTCCCTCTCCTAGCTCTCTCTGTCTCCTCTTCTTCACATACACTTACACACACACTTGCTCCTTGTGTCTTTCATACACACACATATACACACACCCACACACTCACATACACCCCACCTCACTGCACACACACACAAATATCCATGCACATATATAATTTTAAAATATTTTTGTTATTCTTTCATATATAGTTTTGGCTAAATCTTGGCCCCCTATATGTTTTTTTTTGTTTTTTTAACATGGAAAGAATGTTCTTTTATTCTTTGAAGCAAAGATCTCATTTATTAGCTCTTCTGGTTCAAGAATATTAATGGTATGTCCTTTCGGACATATTATTTTAAATAACTGTTCAGCATGTAATTCAACATTATTTGTACACATGCAATTTTTGTTCCCTCTCCTTATGTTTTTTCCTATATCATTATTTCCCCTTAATCTGAAGATTCTGAACAATATTCAGTTGAACATATTTTAGTACTTGTAGTGACATATTTTACCAAATTATTAATATTTCATTTCAAATTACTAAAATGTACAGCTTTGGGTAGTTTTATACCAGCCATTCACACATTCTACTGAAGTATCACACTCATAAGTTTTGTTGACACTAAAGACACCCAGTCATGTTTAAACTGACATGTAAAAGTATAAGAACCTTTCAAAGAGAAGAAAGAGATCACCTCAGAAAATATGACCATAGGGAGCAATACTGAGCAATGCTTTCAGCTGTATGGGGGGAGACATAATTTGGAAAATGAGCAGTAGAGGGAAGAGCAGAAAGGGTTGCAGATAAAAAAAAGGGAGAACATCATGGTTTCAAGGAGCCACAGAAAGTTTTCATCCATTTATTCATTAATTCATTCAAGGCTTTGGAGGAACTTTTTTCATCAGACGTTAAACTAGATGATCTTTAAAAGGTTCCCAAAACCATGAGCCTAATATCAACCACAGGACGCATTCTATTCATAAATATTCATGAATATTTATGAGCACCTACTATGTATTAGGCATGAGAACGTAGAAAGTATCAAATCTGCACATAGTGTACAATCTTTGCTTTGATTAGGTATGTTCTGGAGCCCCCCAGATTTTAAAGGACATACACATTTTCAAAAGAGCAATGCAACATAAAATTCCGAAATTGATATTTTCCTAAACAATCCAGGAAGGACTAGATATGTCAAAAATGATCCCCCCAAAGTATTGATTAGCTCTGCCACTAAAGATCTACAGAGACAAGTCTTGCATGGTTCAGTTATCTCAAGAATAGTTTATTTACTTTCCTTTTTCCACACTCCTTTCCACCCTCTTGATGTTCTTGTCTCTGTAAAATATCTATTTTTAATCTCAGCATCCAGAAGGTAAAGAGGAGAAAGGAAACATGAGATTATATCTAGGGTAATTTTGTCTGTTGGAAGAATTTTCACACCAAACTTTGGACGTTGATTCACTGAAAAAATATTTAATTATAATAATAGCTAACATTTAGTATGTAGCTACTGTCACACAATTTACATGCTATATTAGTTTTCTATTGCTGCGTAAAAAAATTACCATAAACTTAGTGGCTTAAAGAACACAGATATCAGCTCACAGTTCTGTAGGTCAGAAGCCTGGGCAGACTCAGCTAGTTCTCTGCTTAGGGTTCTCATAGGCTGAAATCAAAATTTCAGGCAGGCTGGGCTCTTACCTAGACTCAGGGGAACGTCTCCTTTCAGTTTCGTTCAGGTAATTGGCTGAAACCAGTTCTTTCCATGTGGCTGTAGATCTGAGGTCCCCATTTCATTATCAGCTTATAGCTGAAGGCTGCTCTCAGCTCCTTGAGGCTTCCTGAATTCCTTCCTACAGGAGCCCTTCATCTTGCCATTTTCAAAGCCAGCAAAATGATGTCAAACCCATCTCATGCTTCAAATCTGTCTGACTTCTCCCACCAGAAGGAGAATACTCTGCTTTTAAAGAACTCATGTAAATAGATTAGACACCTCCCAATAATCTTCCTATTTTAAGAACAACTCATTAGTAACCTTAATTACATCTGCAGAATCCCTTTGACATGTAACGTAATCACAGAGATAATACCCGAGGGTAAAAGCTATACAGATTACTGCCTATTACATATATTTTAGCCCTAATTTTCATCGCTACACTATTAAATCAGGTCTCACTATTCCCAATTTTCAGAAAGTTTAAGATCCAAGGTCACACAGTTATTAAATACTGGAGCAACGATTTGAACCCAGGTCTTTCAAACTCTAAAGTTGTTTTTTCCACAACTGCACAATCAGCAATTGCTTTATGAGCACCTATTTTGTACTATATATAGCCTAGGGCTAAAGAAATGAATAATGTTTTTCCCTTCTCTTCAGGAACAAAAAAATTTAGCAGGTTCCCCTTTACCCAATCAGTTAGTAATTGAATAATTCCTGATACTTATTATGTGCTCTTTTTAAGGGTTTTTCATATATTAATTCGTTTAATCCTCAAAATAACCTTATGAAATAAATGCTGTTGTAATCCCCAAGGTCATACCACTTGTACCTGGCAAAGTTCAAATTCCATCACAGGCACTTGGGTGCCAGAGATCATGCTTTTAACCACAGCATATACTGCCCTTGAACCATCCATACTGAAGTTCTCTATTTAGGTGACAGAGAATACAAACAGATGTTCCACACACCATACTCTGTTGGCCATTCAAGAATCCATTTTATGTTATATTTCAATGTAAAAGTTCCTTATTCTCAATGTGGACTTAGATTTGAGAATCTCCTGAAATATCTGAAGCTCTGATGACACTGAGCTCACATTCATTCATAGCAACAATCCACTGAAGCCCAATACACCTGCCCTTAGATAGAAATCCTAATTTGCCCCATTCCCTACTTCCTATTGTCTCCTATATATTAAAAGAGACAGTCTGTAACCATTAAGTACCCCACTAACACTGTTGTGTTTTCTTATGGTAGAGAATTTTTTTCCTGCACTTATCAGAAGTGGGAAATCAGAGAGCAAATTAGAAACTGTAGACAGCAAGCATTAAGTCCTCCTCCTTCATTTTGTCAGTTTCCTGATAGTCTTAGACATTTACCTTGATTGGCAACTTTTTGCTTTACCTAAAGTCCATTCTTTAATTGGATTTAAGAACTCTGTACCATCTTTAAGTCACAGAAAATATTGGAATGAGTTCTGTAATTGTGGGATTTGAGTGAGAAAAAGGAGATATTTAGTCTTATATCCAACCACTAGGAGGAGGAAACACACCCTCCAAATGTAACTGTGTGTCATTATATGTAATTTTAAACTTAACTTTACATGTTAAATGTTAAATTGATGAGTTTGTGATATTTATCATGTGTCTGAGTTTGTGATATCTCATCTGAGTTTGTGATATTTATCATGTGTCTCTGTGCTATTTTTTTGTGAATTAGTCAATTGCCCTACATAGTTCCTTTAATTTCTAACACTTACGTTTGATAATGTTTGCATTGCATTCCAGAAAGCATTTTGCCCATGAAATTTGAGTCACATTCAGGGTAAGCAGAGCTAGTAACCCTGTGGCAAAATCAATAGGCTTTATGCCTGAGAAGCCCACACATTTGTGTTAGATAAATGTCTCCCCACCTGGTTTTTGTTCAGCCCATCCACCAATATAAAACCTCACAGCAGCCACATCTGTATTCAGCCACAACTCTTTTGTGAAAGGGACAGCTTGAGAACCTATTAAATATACATTGTTACTATGAGTGTTTTGTTCCTCTTTGCTATATAATAAGCTGAAAACTACAGTAGCTGAACATTCTTTGGGGAAGACTGCTGTTCCTTTTATTAACTTTATAGCCACACAGACTAATGGAAAATGTATTTTGTATCACACAGGTGAACTCAATCACGCTGAACTCAACAGGATGGAATATTTTCCCTGCATTTAAGTTGTAAATGGCAGGTTGCTTTACAATAAATATCTGGGACAATAAAATGTCACTTCTTTATAGAGTTGTATTATGAAAAATGCCTATGTTGTAAATAATTTTTAGAATTTTGACTATGAAGCTAATGCTTATTTAGAAGACTTGAGAATTCCTAAGTAGTTGATATATAGAAAATGTGAATTTATTTTTTCATATTAACTTTGCAGAGGAAGAGATATTTATGTCATTACTATTTTTAATAATTTTCACTCCTTATAAATTAAGATTTACTAACGTAAATTTATTCAATAATTTTCCTATTTAAGACATTTAAAGTTATTGCTAATTATCTCAGTATATTCCCTTTCTTCTCTCTGTCTCCCATTCTCTCTCCTTTCCTTTCATTTTTCCATTTCTCATTTTATTCCTTTTAGAAAACATTCACTGTAATTCACATTCAGAAAATTCTTAGTGTGCTACTTGATTTTATTCGTTCAGTTGAAAATCTAGGTACAGAGTTATTTGTCATAGGCTGTTATTATTTTGTTGTTGTATTTTATTAGCAATAGCAGTAGTGCCATTTGTAAATTGATCATTTAAAATCATTCCAAAGGAAAAATGATCATTCCAAAGACACATGTTATAATGAAGAAAACAACTATAAACTGAAAATTCCTTATGAATTAGACTTCTGTATATGTCTTCATAGAATTAATCCTCTTATTTGGGGCTTTAATATTTACCTAAATGTTCATGTACATAGCTTTTGCATCATAGTTTTAGAGTCTATATCAAAATACCCTGAAAAATTATTAAGATAGTTTTGCTAGGGTGACTGCATAATTTATAGTCCAGAAATTTGGGACTGAAAATGGACACTATCATTAATTACCCTTGGAAAATATACATAAATCAGAAGTATTCCAGGCAAGCTATGAAGAATGATCACCTTAAAGCTTGCCTACAAATCCGTATCATGGCCTTTGCTTTCTGATATTTCTGCCATTCAATATGAGAAAGCAAATAATCGGAAAACCAGAAAGGACCATTTCGGCTACCCATTCACCCATTTCATTTCAAATAATGCATATTTTTTCCTGAAAAGGATGACTTTGAAGAAGGGGGTGATTTACAAAGGTTTTTATTTGAGTACAACAGCGGTTCTCAACTTTATTATTATCTAACATTTCAAGATGAGTTGGAGAGGAAAAGGGAGGAATTACAGATAGAAAACAAAGTGTGGATAACCAAATATCTATTATAATATTTATCCCATTCAAAAATATCATTATGTGTTCATAGAAGTGGGTCAAACATGGGACATTAAACAGCAGGTGTGTTTGCAGGGTGGAAGCGGGAGATACCGTTAGGAACATTGGCATAGAGTTAATAAAAATCCAAATTTAGGGACTTGTATCTAAAGTCCCCAAAACTCCAGCCCCATCTATCTTTCCAAATTTGTCTCTCATTTCTTCAAACGTGAAGCCCAAATTATGTATACATTTGCCTGCTTCTCTTTTATGCCTATTTCCCTTTTTATGTTTTTGTCAAATCCAAGTTTTAGGTGAAGATCACCTTCTCAGTGGAACTTACCCAATTTCTTCAATTTCTTTCTACTGCCCCCACGCCTCCCCTCCTCCACACACACACACAAACCACATTAGAGACCTAAAGTCCATTGTTCAGACCCTACTGTGATTTACAGGAGAGATAAGTAATGACACATGCACACAATAAAATCCTATTAAAAAATTATCCTACTGTTAAAATTAAGGTTAGTTATATTTTATTTCTATTATAAAATATTTCTTAATAAATAAAATGAAAATATGTAGGCAATAATAGTGGGAAAACTTTAAAATGACTCATAAAAAACTGATACGCACATTACTATATATAAAATAGATAATAAGAACCTACTGTGTAGCACAGGGAACTCTACTCAGTACTCTGTAATTACCTATATGGGAACAGAATCTAAAAAAGAGTGGATATATTGTATATGTATAACTGATTCACTTTGCTATACAGCAGAAACTAACACAACATTGTAAATCAACTATACCCCATAAAAATTAACTTTAAAAAACTAGAGATCTTATCTGTAGCTTAGATAGAATTGCTTGAATGTCCTGGCATTGACTTATATTCACATCTTCCATTGATTTAAAGTGACCCTTTATGTCTTTATTTTTTTTTTGCTCTTAGCAATAAACATACTCGGATAGGGTCCTAGAACCAGATACACAATTCCCAACATGTTAGAGCCAAAATTAACATCTTGATTTCAAAGAAGCTAAGTTTCTTGAAACAGTGTTTAGAGGCTGCTGTTTCACGTTGATGTAATTAAGAAGCTATGACCCCAGAAACGATGAACTACAAAAACTTTTCACACACCAACTCCACCTCCATAGATTTGTCATAGTTCTTTTCTTCCAGTTTTATTGAGATATAACTGACCTACAGGGTTGTATACGTTTCAGGTGTGCAGCATAATGATTTGACTTGCATACGTCATGAAATGGTTCCAACAGTAAGTTTAGTGAACTGCCATCATCTCATATAGATACAAAAGAAAAGAAAAAGTTAAAAAAAATAGTTTTTCCTTGTGATGAGAACTCCCAGGATCCACTCTTCTGACAACTTCACATATATAGCACAGCAGTGTTAATTATATTTATCATGTTGTACATTATATCCCTAGTACTTGTTTATATCATAACGGAAGTTTGTACCTTTTGACTACCTTCATCCAATTCTACCGTCCCCTTAAACTCCCCTCTGGTAGTCACAAATCTGATCTCTTTTCTTAGGAACTTGTTTGTTTGGTTTTTTTTGAAGTATAATTCAATTACATTGTTAGGTCAATTATACTCTGTTAGCTCCTGGTGGACAACATAGTGATTTGATATTTCCATATATTACAAATCCATAGATTTGTCTTAATTGGTAACTATTATTATTGTGGATTATTATTATATAAACATCATGTACTTTTTCAAAAGTTATTATATTGTAATCTTTTTTAATAATAATATTCAGTGATATAATTAAATCATCATGATTACTCTTAGCTTCATTCTGGATTGTTACTTTTTCATACATAAGTTCCCTACCTTATTTTTGGGGTCATGAATTTGATTCATTCATCAATTAGCTGGATTAAATATGTTACTGTTAGTTTATTTTTTCTAGAAAGTATACATTAAATCAAGTGGTTCAGAAATATCTTTGTATTGCCCTTCTATATGAATGAAAAATTTGACTGTGAAGGGAACTTGAGGTCCGTAACTTTTGCATCACAATAATCAAAATTATATTTTGGCAGATGAAGATGAAAAGTCTGAGGCAAGATTTATTTTCTTTTTTGACACATAGTATTTTCTGAAATAAGTTGATTTCAGAGTATTTCTTCTACGATGAATTGGAAATTTTCACTATGAGGTATACACGTGGTAGTCTTGTTTCAGCCGTGTTGCTGGATATCCTGTGTGATCTTTCAGTCTGCAGATTTAAGTTTTTCTGTAGCAAAGGAACAATATTCTGTGTAAATATTGACTGGCCATTAACTATCCTTCCAGTCAGTCAGTTTTACTGAATAAATGAACTAAACTCATAATTTTCTTTCATTTCTGATTATTTTCACTTTCCCTGAGTTATTTCCTCAAGCCTTTTCTCCATATTCCTAAATCAATCATGTGCATAATTTGTGCTACCTATAAACATTTATATATAGAGTGCACATAATTCCTCGATGCCTTTTGAATTCTGTATATGTCTCATCTAGTTTTTTTCATCTCTAAGATCATATCATACCGTATATTGTCCCTTAATTCAATTAACCTATGTTTCCTTTATATCTTATGGAGTAAACAAAACAGATGTGGCTGAAATACGCTTCTATTCCCTGCAGACTTTATTATGTTTATATTCTCCTTTCACGTCTTGAGTGCCACACTCATTTTAATGCTAAAAATATTTTTTCCCTTCTTTACAAGCAAGTAACTCTTAGGTCTTAGTAATCTAGCTATTAGTGATTTAGAAGGGTTAAAAATAAAGAAATGTGATCTGTTTTTAATCATTCTGTTTCCCTTGTATGCTGCTGGAATGTGTTGAAGAATACTTTTAATTCTCAGAATAGAGATCTTATAGAAGGAAGATGCCACAGCTCTGGGAAACCCAGCATGACTTATTTGTTTTTTTCTTTGTTTGCTTTTTGTTTGTCTGTTTATCATCATTAATATTACTATTATATTGTCTGAATGGTTGAATGACAACCACAAACAACTATCTAGCTTGCAACTAGAATGAATTGCAGTCATTGCTATTCCATCAAAGAAATAACTTTTGTATCTTTGCTCTTGCTGGTCCCCCTCGAGCCTGGTGTTTTGATGCTGTGTTGGTGACAACTAATGTGACCAATCATCTTTCCTAGTATCGGGATAGGACTGCTCTTTCAAGTAATTTTTACAACAGTTAAATTTTAAAAATAGTTCTATATTTTCACCATGTTTCTTCTAAAACCACTGCTACCATGGTAACCATTTCAGCCTTAGTGGCAACCATATCAGTTTGAGAAACAGCTTTTCGGGAGCCTTTGTCACCAGTGGCCTCCTGTTTTAAGTGGCAGCGCTCACCCCGGCATTTCCTAGCATGGTTCATTCAGGCAGCTACTGCTCAGGTGAACGACATGCTCTCACAAGCCATCAGAGCAGGTGATGCAGCGTCCTAGCTCATGGTCATCTGAGATTCCAAAGATCCACAGTGACCAAAGGAAATTCAAATAAACTTTGTTAATATTAAATCCTCTCCCAACCTCTAGTCCTCACTTACCTATGGCTGGGTGCTCGCAGGTTGCAGAAAAGTCCGTTCACCTCTAACTTGTCCAGTACTTTGTTTGAAGAGGGCAATTTGCAAATTGGTCTTTATTGGACTTGTTCGATATGAATTCAGATGAACTGTATATAGTTAGATGAATAAACCTTATGAGTTAGAATTGATAACCAGGAAAAAAGAGCAAATTAAACGTTTAGTGACTTAGAGAAATTTTGTGATTAGATAGTGTGTGTGTGTGTGTGTGTGTGTGTGTCTGTGAATATTTGTGTGTCACTTCTGCTAGTTTGAAAATTTCTCAAGCTGCTATATTTTTGTAGAAGTATTCTATGCTGATTGCATTTTCTTTGTTGTTCTGGCTTCCAAGAAATTAAAAATCAAATTTGAATCTTAGTGTAATATACTCTGACATGTATTCTTGAAATATGATATCCCTGGAGGTTTGCTTTTTATTATAATTTTTATATTCCCTATGTATGACTTTAAAAAAAATTATTTATTTATTTTTGGCTGTGTTGGGTCTTCATTGCTGCACGGGAGCTTTCTCTAGTTGAGGCGAGCGGGGGCTACTCTTCTTCGCAGTGTGTGAGTTTCTCATTGCAGAGGCTTCTCTTGGGGAGCACGGGCTCTAGGCGCACAGGGTTCAGTAGTTGTGGCACATGGGGTCTAGAGCGCAGGCTCAGTAGTTGTGGCGCACAGGCTTAGTTGCTCTGTGGCATGTGGGATCTTCCCGGACCAGGGCTCGAACCTGTGCCCCTGCATTGGCAGGCGGATTCTTAACCAATGCGCAACCAGGGGAGCACTATTTATGACTTTTTAAATTTACCATATATGTATTTGACAGACTGTGTATATTCTTATATATCTTCACATCTCTTATGGAAAAAAGAGCCAAAATTAAATAAATTAATATTACAAATAATTTGAAACCTAGCTTTATTAAAAGAATAATCTGTTCCTTAGATTTATAGATTGCTCCAAAAGTAGGGTCCTTAATTTATTTCTTCAATTTCAACATAGATACCTATTAAACAAATCAGAAACCTAAAGCCCAAAGAAGATAAATACCTCCTCCGTGTCTCTTAACTTACAAATTGAAATACACTGTTTTCCACTGATTTATTATTTATTTTTATACCTGACATTAAAATGACCATAAGAATGACAACAGCTGAATAAACTGTAGTATATATTACTGAAATGTATACGGTCAATAATAAGGGATCAATCAGCTCTTATACAGAAATACAGTGGGATGCTATGTGGATAAACATAGACGCTATAGCTAATTATTACCTGATAATTTAAGTACGATCTGTATTTTGGATCATACATGTAAGGTGTAAAATAGTACATTAGTAGGATCACACTTATGAGAATAATATATGTTTCACACGCACACACAGATAAATTTTGAGAGATTTTTATCATTAACATTGGTTATTATTTAGGGTGGCATTAAAGAGAAAATAATTTACTATGTGTTTTATTATTTAATTGTTCTTATGGTTTTCTTCCTTTCTAGAACATGCCAGAGATTGTCTTTCTTTGTTACCCCTGAATCACCAGTATTTGCATATGGTGGTATTTCAGTAATTTTTTGCCTTGAATTGATGTATATTAATTGAAAATAAAGTGTATATTTGAGGATTCTGAACGCATGTGCACCAGATTATCCTACTTTGCAATTGCAAGTTAGAGCTTATAATGAACCTCATTTTGAAAAGGAACATTAAGTTTTGAATAAAAAAGCCATCCATAATGTTTGCAGAGGGAGATTATTTATAGGGGAGTTGTGCACATCTCCATATTTTTAGTTTTTAAGAAAAGAAAAAAGGAGAAGCAGGTGGGCTTAGTTATTTAAAGTGTTATGTCATAAACCATGCATTGGATTTACCCTGGAGATTAGCACTTGCCAGTAGCCATCAGTTTAAATTAATGAGTCCATTGAACTACTGGTGAAGTGGGTTATATAAGAACCAACCAAACCCCACTGACAGTTGAAGATCATGGAAAGTACCAACTCGGCTTTCTCAGCAAGCATGTATGTATATGCATTCATTTTATTCTTATATTGTCTGTCCTGATAGCTGAACTGAGACCATAAAAATAGAAAATGAAAGAAAAAAAATCTCAACTATAACACTGGAACCAAATCTCTAGTTTCTTTTGTCTCAAACTCCATTTAAAGTGGTTGTAAAATACAGTAATAAATTGCACTGTCTTGATATTCCACATGATCTTTTTTTGTTGTTATTCTATCAGTCTTTTCTGTAATTTCCATTGCTGTGCATGTTTCCCTCATATTCTACACCAGTTTTTATCTGTTGGATGTCACAGACCTTATCATCAGAAAACATTGACAGTTACACAGAACATTTACTGAAATATCAGATTATATTATTTCTTATTCTTTAGGTTATGTTATATTTTTATTGATCTTTGTACTAAAATGTATCTTTCAATATAATACATTCTATTTTTTATAGAGTTTTACAGACTATAAAGCATTTTCTTGTATGGCATCAAGTTTAATCCTCAAAAGCTTTGTGTGCTTAATAAATCAGTACTACTGTTAAATGAATGAGGTTATAAGAGCTTAGAGTATGACTTTATGAAAATCATTCAACCTATACACGGCAAAACCAGGGCCAGAGTCCATGTTTTTCAGTAATTAATAACAACCAGTGTTTATGCAGTACTTAACACCTTACAAAGTTCTTGGCAAAGATAATTTCATTTAGTTCAAAAAATTCCCTATGAGGAGGAATTATTAGTATTCTAATTTTACTGTAACTGAGGCACAAGTACTTGCCTTATGGTCTCAGATAAAATAATTGAAAGTGCCGGGAGAAAATATTTGCAAATGAAGCAACTGAGAAAGGATTAATCTCCAAAATTTACAAGCAGCTCATGCAGCTAAATATCAAAAAAAAAAAAAAAAACCCAATCCAAAAATGGGCAGAAGACCTAAATAAATAGACATTTCTCCAAAGAAGATACACGGATTGCCAACAAACACATGAAAGGATGCTCAACATCAATAATCATTAGAGAAATGCAAATCAAAACTACGAGGTTTCACCTCACACCAGTCAGAATGGCCAGCATCAAAAAATCTACAAACAGTAAATGCTGGAGAGGGTGTGGAGAAAAGGGAACCCTCTTGCACTGTTGGTGGGAATGTAAATTGATACAGCCACTATGGAGAACAGTATGGAGATTCCTTAAAAAACTAAAAATAAAACTACCATATGACCCAGCAGTCCCACTCCTGGGCATATATCCTGAGAAAACCATAATTCAAAAAGAGTCAGGTACCACAATGTTCATTGCAGCTCTATTTACAATAGCCAGGACATGGAAGCAACCTAAGTGTCCATCGACAGATGAATGGATAAAGAAGATGTGGCACATATATACAATGGAATATTACTCAGCCATAAAAAGAAATGAAATTGAGTTATTTATAGTGAGGTGGATGGACCTAGAGTCTGTCAAACAGAGTGAAGTAAGTCAGAAAGAGAAAAACAAATACTGTATGCTAACACATATATATGGAATCTAAAAAAAAAAAACGTTCTGAAGAGCCTAAGGGCAGGACAGGAATAAAGACACAGATGTAGAGAATGGACTTGAGGACATGGGGAGGGGGAAGGGTAAGCTGGGATGAAGTGAAAGAGTGGCATGGACATATATACACTACCAAATGTAAAATAGATAGCTAAGTGGAAAGCAGCCACATAGCACAGGGAGATCAGCTCAGTGCTTTGTGACCACCTAGAGGGGTGGGATAAGGAGGGTGGGAGGGAGACACAAGAGGGAGGGGATATGGGGATATATGTATATGTACAGCTGATTCACTTTGTTATAAAGCAGAAACTAACACACCATTGTAAAGCAATTATACTCCAATAAAGATGTTATATATATACACATATAATTGAAGGTGCCAGTGTTCAAATCCAAGCAGTCTACATTCAGAGCTCATTTTGCATAAGCACTAAATTGTAAGCGTAATCTTTTGCACATTTCACTACTCAACAGTGAGTATTAGTTTAAAAAAATAAATAAAACGTGTTATGGGACACTACTCTGACTATACCATCATGTAAAAAGTAAACCAGGGCTTCCCTGGTGGCACAGTGGTTGAGAGTCCACCTGCCGATGCAGGAGACATGGGTTCGTGCCCCGGTCCGGGAAGATCCCACATGCCGCAGAGCGGCTGGGCCCGTGAGCCATGGCCGCTGGGCCTGTGCGTCCGGAGGCTGTGCTCCACAACGGAGAGGCCACAGCAGTGAGAGTCCGGCGTACCACAAAAAATAAAAACAAACAAACAAACAAAAAGTAAACCAGCTACTAAACTGAAGCATAAATGTAGAAAAGTTCAAAAATCTTCAGTGTGTAACTTGGGGAAATTTCATAAAGGGAGAATACTTGTAAAAATATCACCCTGATAAAAAATTAGAATATTATCATGCTCTGCATCTCTCCCTGCCCCTAGTCATTACCTGCTCTCTTTAAAGATAACTACCTTTCTGACTCAACATCATAGATTATTTTGGCTTGATGTTGAACTTGATATCCATGGACTTGTACAATATATAATCTTGTAGCTTTGGCTTCGTCCTTTCAGTTTTGTAGTAGAGATTCATCCATATTATTGCAGAAAGCAATACTCTGTTCATTCTCTTTCTTGTATAGTATACCAGTGTGTGAACGTTCCACGATTTATATATCTATTTTTTTGCTGATGAGCATTCAAGAAGCTTTTAACTTGGGGCTATTATGAATGACGTTGCTATATAAGTTTTCTAATAACATTTTTGTTGCACATATGTACATATTTGTGCTGGTTATATTCCTAGGAGTGGAACACCTGGGTCATAGAGGATGTATATGTTCAAGCTCAGTAAATATTTCAAAGCATTTTCTAAAGTAGTTGTACCAATTTATACCGCCACCTGTATTGTATGAGTTTTCTACCTTTTCACATTGTCACCAACACTTGATATCTTCTGGGTTTCTAAAAAATTTATTATTTTAGCCATTCTTGTTGGCATGTTGTATCATTGATGTTAATGTTGAATTTTTTTCAAATATTTATAGTTATTGGATATTCTTTTTGAGAAATTGTCCGCTGAAGTCATTTGCCAAGTTTCTTTCCTTTAATTGTCTCTTTTCTTTTATTGAAATGCAGTTCTTTATTATGGGTATAAGAAGAATATATGGTGCGTGAATGTGTATGTGTGTCTTACTCTTTGGGTTGTCGTTTTACTTTCTTAATTGTATCTTTTTATGAAATGGTGCTCTTAATGTAAATGTTGTACAGTTTACCAGTCCTTACATTTTTACATTTGAGGCAGCTCTTTTCATGTCTTATTTAAGAACTATTAGTCTGCCTTAATGTCATAAACACTATATTCTATATTTTTTTCTAAAAGTTGTATTGTTTCGTTATATAGTGCTACATCCATTGGAATTAGTTTTGGGGGTGGTGAACTAAGAGTTTAATGTTTTAACATGACTATCCAATTGACCAGCACTATTTATTATGAAGTCCATTTTCCCCCCACTGAATGGCAATGGTACCCATAATATAGATCTGGTAATCATATAAGATTGGATCTCGTTCTTCACTCTGTTGTGTTACACTGATCCAATTGTCTATTCTTGTGTTAATACCACAGTGAATTAATTACTTCCAATTTATAGTAAGTATGGCGATTTGGTCATGTGAGGTCCGAGGCTTTGTTCTTAGATATTATTTTGGTTATTCTAGGGACTTTTCATTTCTACGTAAGTTTTAGAAACAACATGTAATACACCTGATGAGTGTTCAGTAGGACTGACTTGAACCTACAGATCCTTTGTGGCAATCTCACAATTTTTAGATTTTCAGTCTAGGAGTGTGGTATGTCTTTCTATTAGTGGGATCTTCTTTAATTCATCTCAGTAATGTTCTGTAGTGTTCTGTGAAAAGTTTTTGCACATTTAGGTTGCATTTGGTCCATATATATTTTTATGCTGTTTTCAATGCTAAATTTTATATTTTATTTTTTGCTTTGTTACTTTCATAGAGGAGTAAAATTAATTTTCATATCAAACTTTGTATTCATTAACTTCTAAATTCTGACAATTGGTGTATAGATTCTTTTGAGTTTTCTGTATACACAGTCATGTCTATGTGAATAATATATTTCTTCTTTTCTAATTCTTATATCTTTTTATTTTTAATTTCTGTTTGTTGACTTATTAATTCTTTCACTTCTGCCTTATTGCACTGGCTATAACTTGGAGAAAAAATAGTAAAAACATATTGTGGTAGCATCCTTTTCTAGTTAGAAAATTCGAAGCAGAGTGATACTTGTAACATATTACTGTTTAAATATGAAAAATGCTGTTGATTTTTAAATATTCTTTATAGATAAAAATATTGATTCTATTTCTACGTTGCTAAAATTTCTCTTTGTATAAGTGGTTGTAGAATTATATCAGACATTTTTTCTATTTTTACTTGGATGATCATGTAATTTTTATCTTCTGTCTTTTACTGTGATAAATTGCATTGCTTGGTTTTCAAATATCATACCACCCTTGTATTCCTGAAATAAATCCCATTTGGTTATGATACACTATAATTTTATATGTCATTGGGTTTAGTCTGCTAATATTTTGTTTAAATAATTAAGATTACTTCACCTATGTTCATAAGAAATATTGGCCTGTGTTTGCCATTTCTTGTAATGTTCTTCCTTTGGTAGAAAACATACATTGATCTTGTGTATCATGGTGAGAAGTGTTACCTGAATTATTGTTCACTGGAAGAGTTTTATAAGTTTGTTGCCATTTTTTCCCCCCAAATGTTTGGATTAATCAATAAAATTATTTAGAGAGTAGTTTTATTTTTTGGAAAATATTTAACTTCTATAGGATATTTTTATATCCCTAATATAATATATAATTTTTAAAATTTAATAGATCTTTATTTCTTCTCAGATTTGGTAAGTTGTGTTTTTTAAAGGAATTTTATCAATTTCATGTAATTTATAATAAACCGTTAAATGTATTGTCAAATTTATTACAAGTTTGCGTAAAATGTCCTTTTATCTTTTCAATATATGCATAATCTCTATTGATGTCTTTATTTTGTTCCTGAAATTGATATTGTAACTGCTCTCTACTATATAAGTATTTTCCATTCCATTGATTTCTGCAGTTTCTTTGATTCCCATTTTTTTGTGTTTCGTTTTTGTTTTTCTTTTCCTGGCATCTTGATATGGAAGCTAAAATCACCAATATCCAGTCCATCTTTTTTTTTTTTTTTGTATAGGCATCCAAACTTTATATTTTCCTCTAAGCCCTAGTTGCATCACATAACTTTTGATATGTCATACTATATCCTTAAATTCAATGTATTTTCTAATTTCCTTTCTAAATTCTCCTTTGACCCAGGAGTTGCTTCACATGCTCTTTGTTCTTTTATTCTCTCCTTTCTTGCCCTCTGTTTGATTAATCAGTTATATATTTTTTTAACATCTTGATTGGAGTATAATTGCATTACAATGGTGTGTTAGTTTCTGCTTTATAACAAAGTGAATCAGCTAGACGTATACATATATCCCCATATCTCCTCCCTCCTGCCTCTCCTTCCCATCCTCCCTATCCCACCTCTCTAGGTGGTCACAAAGCACCAAGATGATCACCCTGTGCTCTGCAGCTGCTTCCCACTATCTGTTTTACATTTGGTACCGTATATATGTCCATGCTACTCTCTCACTTCGTCCCAGCTTCCCCTTCCCCCTCCCTGTGTCCTCAAGTCCATTCTCTACATCTGCATCTTTATTCCTGTCCTACCCTTAGGTTCTTCAGAACTTTTTTTTTTTTTATATTCCATATATATGTGTTAGCATACAGTATTTGTTTTTCTCTTTCTGACCTACTCCACTCTGTATGACAGACTCTAGGTCCATCCATCTCATTACAACTAACTCGATATGGCTGAGTAATATTCCATTGTATACATGTGCCACATCTTCCTTATCCATTCATCTGTTGATGGACATTTAGGTTGCTTCCATGTGCTGGCTATTGTAAATAGAGCTGCAGTGAACATTTTCGTACATGACTCATTTTGAATTATGGTTTTCTCAGGGTATATGCCCAGTAGTGGGATTGCTGGGTCATATGGTAGTTCTATTTTTAGTTTTTTAAGGAACCTCCATAGTTTTCTCCATAGTGGCTGTATCAATTTACATTCCCACCAACAGTACAAGAGGGGTTCTGTTTTCTACACACCCTCTCCAGCATTTATTGTTTGTAGATTTTTTGATGATGGCCATTCTGACCTGTGTGAGGTGATACCTCATTGTAGTTTATAATCGATTATCTTTTAATGAAGCCATTTCCTTTTATTAGCTTTTTAGTTATAGCATTTTACAATTTTTGTATTGGTTTCATTCTGTGCACCTTGACCTATTAGAGTATAATAAATATTAATGCTTCTATCATTTCCAGTATAATGCTATGGCTTTCTATCATTGTAATTCCTTAGAAACTTTTCTTAGCTTTTTATTTTATTGGTGTCATGCAACTAAACCCTAAACTCCATAAAATTACTTTTATAATAATAACTTTTATTATTATATTTGTAATCAATATTCATGTAGATTTCACTGCATATTTATTTGTTCTGTCTCTCTCTACTCTTCCTGCCTTTCCACATGTATACCACTTTTGATGGGAAGCTTCCCCTTACTATTTCTTTCAGTTTGTTTTCTGGCAACAAATTCAATGCTTTTATATGTTGAGAAAATTTTTTTTAGTGTTTGAAAGACATTTTTTCTGTGTATACCTTTCTGTTTGCCAGTTGTTTTCCTTCAGCCCTTAAGATATGACATCCCATTGAATTGTAACTTTCGTATTTTCTCTTTAGAAGTCAGGAGTCAATCTTACTGCTGTATAGATTTCTCTTGCCCCCCTTCCTGGACTGCTTTTAAGATTTCTTCTTTGTCTTTGGCATTGAGCAGTATGACTGTGGTATAACAAGGAGTTGTTCTCATGTTTATCCTGATTAGAGCCTCTGAGGTTTTTTGAATGTGTAAGCTAATCTCTTTAATCTGTCTTAGAAAATATCTTGGCCTTTACTTCTTTGACTAAAGTTCTTATCCCATTTTTTTTTATCCTCCGCATATGGGCCTCCAATATGAAAATATACATAAGAACTTTTCACCATGTACTGCAGCTATCTTATACATTTCTGGATTTTTTTGTTTCTACTCACCCCTCTTTTTTCCTCTTTATGAGCTTTAGTCTGTATATATTCTACTGCTTTTCTTCTAGCTCATTAATTCTCTCTTCACTTAGAACCTCTATGCTGTTTAATTGATTTTGTGATGGTGGTGGTGGTGGTTCTTAATATCAATTACCATTTGTTTTAGTTCTAGAAATTCAATTTGAGTCTTTGTTTTTTCAAGGTTCTAGTTCTTTGATAAATTTCTTCATCCTATCTTTTCCTTTTCTTTAATATATTAAATAATCTTATTTTAAAATTCTTATGAAAAATTCATTATCTGAATCATGCAGCAGTCTATATATGTTTATATCTTGATCCTGTTCTATTAAGCCTCATAACGTTTTGATTTAATGACAGACATGTATAAAATGTTGTAGAGGCTTTGAATGGTGTTGTCTTACTACAAGAGGATTTTATTTTCCTCTGGGAAGTAGTTAAGGAGCAAATTAATACAGTCTAAAGAGGGACTTAGCTGACTTAGGCAGAATTTCAGACCTGAAAACAAAGCATGTCCATTAACCATGGTTTGCTCCCATCCCTAGTGTATTTATCTGGGTCCCTCTTCATTGACAGATGCTAAATGCCAATGATTGTCCCAGCACTCAGACCACAGAAGTTCCACTGTGTATTTCAGTTGCTCTTGGCTTGGTGACTTTTGCTCAGTGCAGATGAAGAAAAAGCAAACATCTTCGAGTGAAACCTGGGGCAGAATGAATGATGAAATGTGTCTATCACCTTCTGTGAGCCTCCCTTCTGTCTTAAATCTTCACCCCTCAAATCTTGGGTGTTGCCAGTGTCATCAGTTTTTTGTTTTTTCTTTTTTTTTTTTTTAATCTGGTCTCTCATTTTTCCCTAGTAAAAGTGTTGATGTGCCACCAAGTACTCCAGCATAACAAATAAAAGACATCTATGATATAGATTTAATTGCAAATGTTGTGCATTTATTGTATTTCATATAATATCTCTTACAAAGATATCTCTTACAAAGAGACATCTCTTACAAATGCAGCAGTGACTGTTGCGTTACCTACCAGTTTGTGTTTTTATTATTTTCAATACAAAAGTAAATCTGATAGAAATGTAGGTGTTTTTCTATATAAGAGACTATGATCTGTGAAATATTGTTTGGGGGGAAAAAAGACCTATTAAATTCTAAAAGAGGACTGAATTGGGGATTTCAGAAAGCTACTGCTAACTTTAGTTAAGCTCTAAAACACTGCCACTCTGTGGTAACTTGGAGACATAACAGCATCCTCTATATTTCTAGAGATAAAGATGCCCTAGCAAGTTACTTCTTAGTTCCACTTCGCTGTTATTCAGGAAGCTGAAATTTCCCCATTCAGTGAAACAGCTACTCCATACCTATCCCATGCACCTCTCTCCCAATCCAGGTTTCGAAGTCTGAGGTCTAGCCATTGGATTCTTCTCTTTGAGGGAACTTGAGCCAATGGCAAAGGCTAAGGTTTCCGAGTCCCATGAGTTCCCATTTAGGCTCTGTCACTTGTGAGTGGAGTGGTCTTAGGCTCATTACTTAGCCTCTTACTTACCCTCTTTCAGTTTTGTCATCTAAAAAATAAGAATTTTAGCAGGAATATTCACTTTGTGAAAATTCATTGAGCTATATGCTTTTTCTGTGTCTCTGCTATATATTAATAGAATTAATTTTTAAAAGATGTTAATATATCTAAATGCATATTTTAAAGAATTGGTCTGAACATTTAAATGTATAATGCCCCCATTACAATGACGCCTACACTGACCTTTCTATTCGAAAGTCTAATCTTCCCTCCCCATCTCCATCCATACATATTCACATATCCATCTCCTTTACTCTGTTCTGATTGCTGTTTTTTTTCTACAGCACTTTGATCTTATAAAATGTTGTGCAATTTGCATGTTGTATATTTTCTCACTTCGCTTTGTGGAGTGTAGCTTCCCAAAGGCAGGGGTGTTTATTTGGTTGGTCTACAAGTGCCTAGAACAGTGTCTTGCACATAACAGGTCCTCAAAATTATTTGTTGAATGCATGAACAGGAAGTAAGCATAGTTATTGTCACATAGTAATAGTTCACATTTAAAGAACTTTTTTATGATCAGGATTTCTGCTTGAGACTTTTGTTCCAAATCTTTAATACAGCTTGTGGATGAGAAAGGTGCTGATAAGTAGGTGTCATCTCTTCAGATATTGCTTGGAAGTACAACTCAGTTAAAATTACTGAGTTGTACACTTTAAAAGGGTAAATTTTATGGTTTGTAAATTATATCTCAATAAATCTCTCTTTTTTTAAGTAGATGGTTAGCTCTTCAGAGGGAAAAAAAGTTTAGCTCCTGGTTCTGACACTAACTCACTTTTTGATCTTATATAGGATGTTTCTCCCTAGTTCTTAGTCTTTCATATACAAATTAAGTGTGTCCGTTAAGCTGAAATTCTAAAATCTCCTCCAGTTCTCATACCCCACCTTTTTAAAAAATAGACTTCTGCAGAGACAGAGAGAAAAGAAGGTGAGATGGTCTTGTGCCATCACATTGCTCTGCAACAGGGAGTACACTCATTAGAAAGCATTGGGTTTAGAGCCTGAGCTCCTCGTTTTTGTGTATTTAAATGTCCTATAGACACCCAACTATATATGTTTCCACATGTGCATACACATATCTAATTATCTAATTTTGTTGGATGGGAAACGAGACAATGAATATCACTTCTTGGTTTCGAAAAGACTCTCCCAGAAACTGTTTTTCCAGCCCAGAAATGTAGATCATAGATTCCCAAAGGCACTGATTCCTCTGCCTGCATACCAGAGTGTACCTTAGGGGCTATCTGGTATCTCAGTGCTTAATGAAATTAGCTCAGTTTAATTTGAGTGAGTTAGAAAACTCTGTTGTCACAATGAGGGAATGTTCCTATTACCTAATTAACAGGACTTATTAGGAGAGTGGTGACTGCTGAAGTCTGTTGAATACCCAGCCGTATGGGCATATGAAGCATGGATCAAACAGGTCTCTTTGTAATTAGGTTAATAGTTACTCTTTCTGTTTTCGCTCGTTTTCATCTAAGCCCAATGCAAAACACATTTCCTGGATTTTTAGCAGAGTGTCAAGTAATAAACACTGTAGATGGATTTCAGGTATCAAGGCCACCAGTTACTGGACACATGTCTGCTGCCCAGTGGCACCCCTTTTGCCACTGCCCTGAATGCCCTTCTGTATGCCTCATCTGAGAGACCTCAGGCCATCTGCTCTATGGCTGTGGCCTTTTCTTTGCCATATGGCTATGTTGCACCCACCTCCTCCTGGTAATATGCCCCTTTGATATACCTTCAGTGCAAAAACCTTTGCTAAATAGGAAAGTACAGCATGTGTAATTTCCTCATTAAATCAGTAGACAAGGTCATTCTGTGTTAAATGGAATAAGAAGTGCATTTCCACACGTTACATGGATGTGCTTACATTTCAAAACCATCCAAAAGTCACTTCCTTAGCCTTTCTGACCAAAGGAGTAAATGGATGATTTTTAAATTTTACTCTCATATATATTAGGGACTCTAGATTCATTCAGGATCCCTTAATCTGAGGACAAAGTGGTATCAAAAGAGGCACAGACCCTTAATTTTGAGCACAAAGAGATAACCCTTCCTAATTCCAAGTCTCACAGTGCTAATTACAAATAGAAAGCATTTAATAAGCACAATTATGTTCTTACCTCTTGCTAGGTAGTGTTCAAAGTGGTAGGGACTTCCCTGGCGGTCCAGTGGTTAAGTGCTCCCAATGCAGGGGTCGTGGGTTCGATCCCTGATCGGGGAACTAATATCCCACATGCTGTGTGATGTAGCCAAAAAAGAAAAAAACAAAAACAAAAAACAAAGTGTTATGCACTTTCGGGGGACAATACGCTCCTTTTTCTATTTTAAAAGTGAGAAAACTGAGCCTAAGGGGGAGCAGGGAATTGATCTCAAGTCAGACTCACTATTTAGGCCTCTCAGCATCTTGCAATCTACCATTTAACTTTTGTTCCTGGCATGCAGTAGAGATTCAGGGAATTTTTTTTTTTTCCAATGAATGTCTGTGTAACACTTATACATAGGTTAATCATTTATTCAGAGTGTTGACTTAAATATCAGATGGAGTCTAAGGAAGGGAAACCCTAAGAGCTGAAGGGAAGATGAGCTTATAATGTAAGTTTGTAATTAGAAAACAAATCTCCCTGCCCAACGAGTATATGAATGAGCTGTCAGGAAACTGAAAGGAGGCACAGAAAACAAGTATCACACAGTCTCTTGGAGCTATTGCTACATACAGTGAAGAGAGAGAGGGAGAGAAAAAAATAGAGAGGGATTGACTGATTCTTAGCTGTTTAATTCAGATCCAAATTCACTCTCTCCGGAAGTATCCAAAAATGGGGGAGAGGAAGGAAAGAAGTTCTGACTTTACTTGCAATATATAAAATACATTTTCACATCTCCAGAAAATAGGATCCAAAAGAAGATAAAATAAAGTTGGTATTTTCAATTTGAAAATCACGATGTTAAATGCCAAATCTATATGTATGAGTCTGTCTTGATCTAGGGAATCCTCTCTCACGCCTTCCTCTATCCTGATGCCCAACTGGGGCCAACAGACATCCTGAAGCTGCCTTAATACTGAAGCTGCTTACGTTTGAGCAGCTGTCGTGAGACTGTTTTTATGATTACTTCAATATTAGCCATCAGTCCTATCTTGAATCAAGCTATGTAACTCAAGTCTTTTTCATTTGTTGTCAGCACATATTCCACTTATAGGAGGTGTTTGCTGTAAGATATTTAGGACCACACTTTAGGTCATTAAGTGTCATCTATTTGGAGAATAGCATCACTTAGCATGCTTCTCGAGAAGAGGAAATCTACACTTTTGAAAATTAAATCGCCTGACTTATCTATTAGTACTTTTGTCTTTTTTTAAAAAATATGTATAAGAATACTGGAAATGAAAGTTGAGAAATCAGGATGGATCCTGCAGGGCAAATGTTACTGCCTTTTACAACCAGGATTGCCATGTGTGCACTTCACTAACCTAGGGGTCATTGTTCCCTTTGTAATCCATAGAATTTTATATTTATTACAACTGTCTTGCAATGGATGATTGTAAATAATCTTGGGGAAGAGTCTTTCTTTGTTTGTTTTCTACAAATTTCCGTAAAGGAGAAGGTTCGATTACCACCAGAATTATTCTAAGCCATAATTATTCTGCTGAAATGGTGCTCCTGGATTATTCTTTTGCAGTCCCACATCTTTCCTCTTACAGAATTTTTCACACTTTGCTCTAAATATTTGTTTAAGGATGTATCTCTTGGGGATCTGCTTAACATCAAAGACTACATGAGATTCATCTTTGAATCTCCAGTCCCTACCTCTCATGGATATTGATAAATGTTGAATGACTGGATAGGTGGTAACAAAACAACTCACCTTGAAATTTACTTGAAATAAGCAGAGTATCACCTTAACAGTTGCTTTAGAAAAAAGTAGAGTATCACCTTAACAGTTGCTTTAGGAAAATAAATGAGTTATAAGAAAATATAAATAAAATAACAAAGTAAGCCTTTATTTGTTCATAACCTCTAACTCAGCAAAACTCCTAGCCTCTGATTGGACAGTAATCAAGTATTTCTCTCCTCAAAATTCTGTCATTTAGGGATATGCTGGCTTCTTGCACACCAATTTGATATGACCCATACCCTTCAAAATCTAGGAAGGAAGGGCAATGCTATTTTATGTATTTTGCATTATTTATACTTTGGGAACAGGTAAATGTAGATGTTTCAAAATATGAAAGGTACAAAAAGATAGACTCTAAAAGTCACCTATCCACTTTTGTCTCCCGCCACTCAATACTTGTTCCATAGAAAGCAGTGTTACCAATTGGGAGATTGGGATTGACATATACAAACTAATATGTATAAAATAGATAACTAAGAAGAACCTGCTGTATAAGAAAATAATTAAAATAAAATTCAAACAAAGAAAGAAAGCAATGTTACCAATATATCTTGCACATTTATATAGGCAGTCAATGCAAATAAAAGCAACAGTATACATACATATATTTACACAGCTTGTCATTTTCTACTGCTGCTGTAACAAATAACAACAAAGTTAATACAACACATCTTTATTACCTTATGGTTCTATAGGTCAAATGTCTGACTAGGGGCTGCATTCTTTTCCAGAGGATCTTATCACATCTGAAAGTTCATTTTGCTGTATAAGGTAATATATGCTTAGGTTTCAAGGAGAATTAGACTGTGGATAACTTTGGAAGCTATTATTCTGCTTACCACAGTGTTTCATACCCATTTCAGATCCTGGCACATGCACACACACACACACAAAGTTTTATTTTTGTAATGAAACAGCACACTATAATGTTCTTCACTTTGCTTTTTTTCCATGGTATTGGAAATTTTCCCCCATCTCATTGCATAAAGAAATTTCTCATTCTTTTTCACAGCTGCATAGGTTTTTGTTGTTTATTTATTTTTTTAATATTTTTAAACATCTTTATTGGAGTATAATTGCTTTACAATGGTGTGTTTCTGCTTTATAATAAAGTGAATCAGCTGCACGTATATATATATCCCCGTGTCCCCTCCCTCTTTCGTCTCCCTCCAACCCTCCTTATCCCACCTCTCTAGGTGGTCACAAAGCACCGAGCTGATTTCCCTGTGCTATGTGGCTGCTTCCCACTAGCTAGCTATTTTACATTTGGTAGTGTATATATGTACATTACACTCTCTCACTTTGTCCCACCTTACCGTTCCCCCTCCCCGTGTCTTCAAGTCGATTCTCTAGTAGGTCTGCGTCTTTATTCTCGTCCTGCCCCTAGGTTCTTCATGACCTTTTTTTTTTTTTTTAAGATTCCATATATATGTGTTAGCATATGGTATTTGTTTTTCTTTTTCTGACTTACTTCACTCTGTATGACAGACTCTAGGTCCATCCATCTCACTACAAATAACTCAATTTCATTTCTTTTTCTGGCTGAGTAATGTTCCATTATATATATGTGCCATATCTTCTTTATCCATTCATCTGTTGATGGACACTTAAGTTCCTTCCATTTTTCTGGCTATTGTAAATAATGCTGCAATGAACGTTGTGGTACGTGACTCTTTTTGAATTATGGTTTTCTCAGGGTATATGCCCAGTAGTGGGATTACTGAGATGTATGGTAGTTCTATTTTTAGTTTTTAAGGGACATCCATACTGTTCTCCATGGTGGCTGTATCAATTTACATTCCCACCAACAGTGCAAGAGGGTTCCCTTTTCTCCACACCCTTTCCAGCATTTATTGTTTGTAGATTTTTTGATGATGGCCATTCTGACTGGTGTGAGATGATATCTCATTGTAGTTTTGATTTGCATTTCTCTAATGATTAATGATGTTGAGCGTTCTTTCATGTGTTTGTTGGCATCCTGTATATCTTCTTTGAAGAAATGTCTGTTTAGTTCTTCTGCCCATTTTTGGATTGGGTTGTTTGGTTTTTTGATATTGAGCTGCCTGAGCTGCTTGTAAATTTTGGAGATTAATCCTTTGTCAGTTGCTTCATTTTCAGATATTTTCTCCCATTCTGAGGGTCGTCTTTTCATATTGTTTATGGTTTCCTTTGCTGTGCAAAAGCTTTTAAGTTTCATTCGGTCCCATTTGTTTGTTTTTATTTCCATTTCTCTAGGAGGTGGATCAAAAAGGATCTTGCTGTTCTTTATGTCAAAGAGTGTTTGCCTGTTTTCCTCTAAGAGTTTTATAGTGCCTGGCCTTACATTTAGGTCTTTAATCCATTTTGAGTTTATTTTTGTGTATGGTGTGAGGGAGTGTTCTAATTTCATTCTTTTACACGTAGCTCTCCAGTTTTCCCAGTGCCACTTAATGAAAAGGCTGTCTTTTCTCCATTGTATATTCTTGCCTACTTTATCAAAGATAACGTGACCATATGTGCATGGGTTTATCTCTGGGCTTTCTATCCTATTCCATTGATCTATATTTCTGTTTTTGTGCCAATACCATACTGTCTTGATTAATGCAGCTTTGTAGTACAGTATGAAGTCAGGGAGCCTGATTCCTCCAGCTCTGTTTTTCTTTCTCAAGATTGCTTTCGGTATTCGGGGTCTTTTGTGTTTCCATACAAATTGTGAATTTTTTTGTTCCAGTTCTGTGAAAAACGCAAGTGGTAGTTTGATAGGGATTACATTGAATCTGTAGATTGCTTTGGGATGTATAGTCATTTTCACATGTTGATTCTTCCAATCCAAGAACATGGTATATCTCTCCATCTGTTTGCATCATCTTTAATTTCTTTCATCAGTGTCTTATAGTTTTCTGCATACAGGTCTTTTGTCTCCTTAGGAAGGTTTTTTTCCTAGGTATTTTTTTCTTTTAGTTGCAGTTGTAAATGGGATTGTTTCCTTAATTTCACTTTCAGATTTTTCATCATTAGTGTATAGGAATGCAAGAGATTTCTGTTCATTCATTCTGTATCCTGCTACTTTATTTACCAAATTCATTGATTATCTCTAGTAGTTTCCTGGTAGCATGTTTAAGATTCTCTATGTATAGTACCATGTCATCTGCAAACGGTGACAGCTTTACTTCTTCTTATCCGATTTGGATTTCTTTTATTTCTTTTTCTTCTCTAATTGCTGTGGCTAAAACTTCCAAAACAATGTTGAATGATAGTGGTGAGAGTGGACAACTTTGTGTTGTTCCTGATCTTAGTGGAAATGGTTTCAGTTTTTCACCATTGAGGACGATGTTGGTTGTGGGTTTGTCATGTATGGCCTTTATTATGTTGAGGTAAGTTCCCTCTATGCCTACTTTCTGGAGGGTTTTTATCATAAATGGGTGTTGAATTTTGTCAAAAGCTTTTTATGCATCTATTGAGATAATCATATGGTTTTTATTCTTCAATTTGTTAATATGGTGTATCACATTGATTGATTTGCATATATTGAAGAATCCTTGCATTCCTGGTATAAACCCCACTTGATCATGGTGTATGATCCTTTTAATGTGCTGTTGGATTCTGTTTGCTAGTATTTTGTTGAGGATTTTCGCATCTATATTCATCAGTGATATTGGCCTGTAGTTTTCTTTCTTTGTGGCATCTTTGTCTGGTATTGGTATCAGGGTAATGGTGGCCTCGTAGAAAGAGTTTGGGAGTGTTCCTCCCACTGCTATATTTTGGAACTGTTTGAGAAGGATAGGTGTTAGCTCTTCTCTAAGTGTTTGATAGAATTCCCCTGGGAAGCCATCTGGTCCTGGGCCTTTGTTTGTTGGAAGATTTTTAAAAACACTTTCAATTACAGTGCTTGTGATTGGGCTGTTTATATTTCCTATTTCTTCCTGGTTCAGTCTCAGAAGGTTGTGCTTTTCTAAGAATTTGTCCATTTCTTCCAGGTTGTCCATTTTTTTGGCATAGAGTTGCTTATAGTAATCTCTCATGATCCTTCGTTTTTCTGCAGTGTCAGTTGTTACTTCTCCTTTTTCATTTCTAATTCTATTGACTTGAGTCTTTCCCTTTTTTTCTTGATGAGTCTGGCTAATGGTTTATCAATTTTGTTTACCTTTTCAAAGGACCAGCTTTTAGTTTTATTGATCTTTGCTGTCATTTCCTTTTCATTTACTTTTGATCTGATCTTTAGGATTTCTTTCCTTCTGCTAACTTTGGGGGCTTTTTTGTTCTTCTTTCTCTAATTGCTTTAGGTGTAAGGTTAGATTGTTTATTTGAGATATTTCTTGTTTCTTGAAGTAGGATTGTATTGCTATAAACTTCTCTCTTAGAACTGCTTTTGATGCATCCCATAGGTTTTGGGTAGTTGTGTTTTCATTGTCATTTGTTTCTAGGTATTTTTTGATTTCCTCTTTGATATCTTCAGGGATCTCTTGCTTATTAAGTAGTGTATTGTTTAGCCTTCATGTGTTTGTATTTTTGACAGATTTTTTTCCTGTAATTGGTATCTAGTCTCATAGCATTGTGGTTGGAAAAGATACTTGATATGATTTCAATTTTCTTAAATTTACCAAGGCTTGATTTGTGACCCAAGATATGATCTATCCTGGAGAATGTTCCATGAGCACTTGAGAAGAAAACGTATTCTGTTGTTTTGGATGGAATGTCCTATAAATACCAATTAAGTCCATCTTGTTTAATGTATCATTTAAAGCTTGTGTTTCCGTATTTATTTTCATTTTGGATGATCTGTCCGTTGGTGAAAGTGGGGTGTTAAGTCCCCTACTATTTTTGTGTTACTGTCGATTTCCCCTCTTATGGCTGTTAGCATTTGCCTTATGTACTGAGGTTCTCCTCTGTTGGGTGCATAAATATTTAGAATTGTTATATCTTCTTCTTGGATTGATCCCTTGATCATTATGTAGTGTCCTTCCTTGTCTCTTGTAACAGTCCTTGTTTTAAAGTCTATTTTGTCTGATATGAGTATTGCTACTCCAGCTTTCTTTTGATTTCTATTTGCATGGAATATCTTTTTCCATCCCCTCACTTTCAGTCTGTATGTGTCCCTAGGTCTGAAGTGGGTCTCTTCTAGACAGCATATATACGTGTCTTGTTTTTGTATCCATTCAGCCAGTCTATGTTTTTTGGGTGGAGCATTTAATCCATTTACATTTAAGGTACTTATCAAAATGTATGTTCCTATTACCATTCTCTTAATTGTTTTCAGTTTGTTTTTGTGGGTCTTGTCTTCTCTTATGTTTCCTGCCTAGAGAAGTTTCTTTAGCATTTGTTGTAAAGCTGGTTTGGTGGTGCTGAATTCTTTTAGGTTTTGCTTGTCTGTAAAGGATTTCTCCATCAAATCTGAATTTGATTCTTGCTGGGTAGAGTAATCTTGGTTGTAGGTTTTTCCCTTTCATCACTGTAAATATGTCCTGCCACTCCCTGGTGGCTTATAGAGTTTCTGCTGAAAGATCAGCTGTTAACCTTATGGGGATTCCCTTGTATGTTATTTGTTGTTTTTCCCTTGCTGCTTTTAATATTTTTTCTTTGTATTTAATTTTTGATAGTTTGATTAATATGTGTCTTGGCATGTTTCTCCTTGGATGTATCCTGTACGGGACTCTGTGCACTTGGATGACTTGATTAACTATTTCTTTTCCCATGTTAGGGAAGTTTTCAATTATAATCTCTTCAAATATTTTCTCAGTCCCTTTCTTTTTCTCTTCTTTTTCTGGGACCCCTGTCATTCGAATGTTGGTGCATTTAATGTTGTCCCAGAGGTCTCTGAGGCTGTCCTCAGTTCTTTTTATATTCTGCTCTGCAGTAGTTATTTCCACTATTTTATCTTCCGGGTCACTTGTCCATTTTTCTACCTCAGTTATTCTGCTATTGATTCCTTCTAGAGAATTTTAAATTTCATTTATTGTGTTGTTCATCATTGTATGTTTGCTCTTTAGTTCTTCTATGTCCTTGTTAAACATTTCTTGTATTTTCTCCATTCTATTTCCAAGATTTTGGATCATCTTTACTATCATTAATCTGAAATCTTTGTCAGGTAGACTGCCTATTTCCTCTTCATTTGTTAGGTCTGGTGGGTTTTTATCTTGCTCCTTCATCTGCTGTGTGTTTGTCTGTCTTCTCATTTTGCTTAACTTACTGTGTTTGGGGTCTCCTTTTCGCAAGCTGCAGGTTCATAGTTCCTGTTGTTCTTGGTGTCTGTCCCCAGTGGCTAAGGTTGGTTCAGTGGGTTGTGGAGGGGACTAGTTCCTGTGTTCTGCTGGATGAGGCTGGATCTTGTTTTTCTGGTTGGCAGGTCCACGTCAGGTCTTGTGTTTTGGGGTGTCTGTGACCTTATTATGATTTTAGGCAGCCTCTCTGCTAATGGGTGTGGTTGTGTTCCTGGTTTGCTAGTTGTTTGGCATAGGGTGTGCAGCACTGTAGCTTGCTGGTCAGTGAGCGGAGCTGGGTCTTGGAGTCGAGATGGTGATCTCTGGGAGATTTTCACCATTTGACATTACATGGAGCTGGGAGGTCTCTGGTGGACCAATGTCCTGAACTTGGCTCTCCCACCTCAGAGGCACAGCCATGGCACTTGGCCGGAGCACCAAGACCCTATCATCCACACAGCTCAGAATAAAAGGGAGAAAGAAAGAGGGAGAGAGGGAGAGAGGGAGAGAGGAAGGAAAGGAGGAAGGAAGGGAGGAAGGAAGGAAAAGAAAATATTATTAAAATAAAGATAATTATTAAAAATAAAAAAAATTTTTGGGGCTTCCCTGGTGGTGCAGTTGTTGAGAGTCCGCCTGCCGATGCAGGGGACACGGGTTCGTGACCCAGTCCAGGAAGATCCCACGTGCCACAGAGCGGCTGGGCCCGTGAGCCATGGCCGCTGAGCCTGTGCGTCTGGAGCCTGTGCTCTACAACGGGAGGGGCCACAACAGTGAGAGGCCCATATACGGCAAAAAATATATATATATATAATTAAATAATGAATTTTTTAAAATTTAAGTAATTAAAAAGAGAAAGAAAGAAAGAAGAGAGCAAGCAAACCAAAAAACAAATCCACCAATGATAACAAGTGCTAAAAACTATACTAAAAAAAAAAAAAAGACCCCTAGGACAAATGGTAAAAGCAAAGCTATACAGACAAAATCACACAAAGAAGCATACACATACACACTCACAAAAAGAGAAAAAGGGAAAAATATATATATTTCATTGCTCCCAAAGTCCACCACCTCAATTTGGGATGATTTGTTGTCTATTTTGGTATTCCAGAGATGCAGGGTACATCAAGTTGACTGTGGAGATTTAATCCGCTGCTTCTGAGGCTGTTAGGAGAGATTTCCCTTTCTCTTCTTTGTTCTCATAGCTCCCGGGGCTCAGCTTTGGATTTGGCCCCGCCTCTGCGTGTAGGTCACCGGAGGGCGTCTGTTCCTTCTGGGAGGTCTGAGGTCTGCCAGCGTTCAGTAGGTGTTCTGTAGGGGTTGTTCCACGTGTAGATGCATTTCTGATGTATTTGTGGAGAGGAAGGTTATCTCCACATCTTACTCTTCGGCCATCTTGAAACTCCTCCCCTGTTTGTTTTATTGAAGGAATACATCATAGTTTATTTAACTAGTGATATATTGAAACTTTTTTATTTGAAAGCTCATATTTCTTTAAAGAGGCCTTTCTAGCTAGTCACATCTGAGCAATGAATGTGCTGCTTACTACCATTTCAGTTATTAGAAATGTCATCTTGATAAATGGTTAAATGATCTTATTAGTTATCAGTATCTTTTCTTAAACTTATAATGCCCTGTGATTTAGCTCCTTGAAAGGATACCACGCATCTTTTCCTACTTCTTTCAGATCTTTACTGTTTTTCATTATTAGTTCCCTTCAGCACACAAATAATCTTCTTGGGTTTGAGGAAGTGTGGTGGACATACCATTATCGTCCTTTTTCCTTTCTCTTCGTGTCATTCCAGTCGCATTGGCCCCATTACACCCACAGGGTCATTTACTTTATCATTTTCCTCCTTCCTTACAGGCTGTCATGGAAACCTGGTTTATTCAGTATCACGTTCTTCCTAAAATAGCGGGCACTGCTTGGCTATATAATTTTCATTCTGTCTAGTGTGTTGGGATCAAGGCTACTGATCAGTACCCACCATTAATATGATTGATTTCCTATGAATTAACTTTATATAATTTTTCTTTGTTAAAACATTAAACTGTATTTGAGCACAACGCAAATTCATCCTATTATTGTGTAAGAGAGCTTGGACATTATTTGTTAAGTTCAGTTGCCTAATAAAATATTATCATCTGGAATTTTCAGACATTTCCAAAAATATTATTTTTAAAAGCTCCTTGATCTTTGCTAGATTTAACCTTTGATTATTATTTATGAGACTTATCTTTCTACTGCTGCTTTTTCTTCTCTGTTATTTGTTCTTTTCATAAGAGTATTTAAAAAGAAGTTATAAGTTGTTTGGTTTTTTGGGTTTTTGTGTGTGTGTGTGTGTGGTACGTGGTCCTTTCACTGCTGTGGCCTCTCCCATTGCAGAGCACAGGCTCCAGATGCGCAGGCTCAGCGGCCATGGCTCACGGGCCCCAGCCGTGCTGTGGCATGTGGGATCCTCTCGGACCGGGGTACGAACCCATGCCCCCAGCATCGGCAGGCGGACCCCCAGCCACTGCGCCACCAGGGAAGCCCTGTTTGGTTTTTTTTAGATGATACAATAAAAATTACACCTTCTCAGAGCAAAAACTGTAAGAGGAGCAGTAGAGAGAGAGACAGAGACAGAGAAATGGAGAGAAAAGAGACCCAGTGACAAAGTTCAGAAGAAAAGAGCGTATTTAGTTATTTCAAAAGTCCTTCTTAAATCACCTGTTTGATAAGGGTAGGGTAAAGGGATACCAAAAAATGTTTCTATTCATTTTCATACATGATTATACACTTATGTCCAAATCATATCCAAAGTCCATTTTCTTTTATTTGAAATTACATTTTAGAAACATGTTGTATATTAAGCAAATACTATGAATTTAAAAAGACACATGTTTGCTCTGAAAAAGAAAAATAACATTCAATTCCAACATTAGCTTCTCCTTAGGACACTGAGGTACAGTTGGAATAAAGGAATTTGTTTAAAACCCAACAACTGAACAAATAGCTACAGTACCTCTTTGCCATTGATAAAGGGCTCATATTGTTTTCTTTTAGCTCTGTTTGTTTTTGAACTGCATGAGGTCTGAATAGACGTAATCTTCAAGTCCAGTACACATATTTCTATAAACATTGCTTCAGGTTGATCATATTTTGTTACCAGCAGGAAGAAAGCTTCCATTTCCATGTGCAATAAAATTGTACCATGGGGGTTGGCAGAATACATTTAAGGAAGCTAGTGTCAGTTAAAACCAAAAGCTGTGATGTCTGCATCACCAGATAGCTGGATGGGGATTTATATAATACACAGGAAAATGCAGGATCTATGCTTAGATGATATCCCTATTTACAATTCTGTGTCCATGTCACCTTGCACCTGCATATAGACCTGCACCACAACGTTGAAATAATCAGCCCAGCTTGCAAATATTTTTGGAGTCTGGTTCAACTAAGTATGAAACAGCCCAAATTAAGGTGATGGACTATGGGTTGTGTGCATTTGCTTCCTTCAGCATTTGAAAGCCGTTTTTCTGCTAAAATCTGACTACTCAGAATTCAAGCCCTGTGCAACTAAGAAACTCCAAAAGAGGTAATGAACCACAAATTATTGCCGTTAGATATTTAATACTCAATCAGTATGTGCTCTCTCAAGCATATCCCACCGGCATTGCATTCATTCTGATAGTGTGGTACTGGTTCAATTACTTTGCTCACTTACAATAAAAGATTAATGAAAAGAAGTATATTTTAGTTCACGGGGATTAACTGCATCCCTTACTTTCCCTACGCTAGAAATATTCAACCCATAATACTGATGGCTTTTGCATCAACAAGTACATGGAAAATTAATAGACTTTCTTAGGCTGGGAATCTCAGAGGGTATTCTGATTGAAATATCCAGGGAAAACAAGATTGAAAGTTGGCTTTGGGCTGGAAATGAATTAATTTATCTGCTTCTTTAAATTTACTCTTATGACATTTCGAATTAGCCAGTGTAAAAACGTGTGTACTGTAAGTATTTTATATCTGCACATTTTCTGTCAAGTATTTGCAAAGCCAATTCCCCTTTGAGATCTAATTCTACCAAATAAAGCCAGGTATGTCTATGGTTGGTGGATGTTCCAACATTTGGAGAGATGTTGACTGTTAACATTTCACAGGTTTTTTTTTTCTTCAGAGAAAATAGATGCCAAGTGTACTAGTACATTTATTTTGAGTCCTTTTTTAAAAAACAAAACAAAACATAAGGTTATTTACCGCTGGGAAATCTAGGTTTAAAATTTCAAAGTGACTTCCTGGTAAATAATTCTTAAGTTTCCACAAACTTTGTGAGTGTGATACTATATTTTCCAGTGCACTGAATATAACAAACATCTCTATGTGATGTATAGCTGCAGAAAAACAAAACTGTCAAGCCGTATCTATTTTATACTATGCTGATTGTTTTCAGACCCTGTTTTACATAATCCTTACACCAATTTATTTATATTATTGACTCCATTTCTCAGGAAGAATCTGAGGCTAAAAGAGGTAAAATGACTTGTCTATAGCCACACAATTAGCAAATAGCTAAACCTGGAATCAGGCCATTGTCTTTCTGTCTCCAAAGCTCATTATATGTTATACCAAACCAGATTAAAAGTAAGGAAACCTCTGTAGCCAGGAGTCAACTCTTCTCTAAGCCTACTTTTGTTTGTCTATCCAGTGGTGACCCTAACATTTACCTGACATAAAATGTTTTGATGATGGAATACAACAACCAATACGAATGAAAACTAGGAAGGCAGCAGTACTCTATGTGCAGATGGAAATAAAATATGGATGGATTGGAATTTAACTGTGCAAACCTGATCCTTCAATTCTGGTGAAATTAGTCCCCTTGGCATTGCCAGATGGAATGTGTCTGATATGCTTTACCCAGTCTGAATAGACAATTTAAGGGCTCCTCTCTTCTCCTTTGCAGTATGGTTTATTAATCCTTTTCTCAATCAGAACTATTCAGGAAACTTTCAGTTGCAGAAATACCTGGTCTGTGTCTTTTGCAGATTGTTATCCTGTTGTTAGGAGAAAGATGTGTTCCTTTCTATATACCCTTAAGTTGCTTAAGAGAGAGGAGTCAGCCAAATTTCTGTTCCCATGTCTCATGTACTTTCTAGGAGCCCTGTTCCCAAGCTTAGTGATGTCAGTCCCTGAAAACTGTAAGCTGTTTAGTAGACATTCCAATTTTTCAGTGGTTTCTAAGGAAGAAACCAGCTGATCAGAGACAGATCCACTACTTCTGAAAATATATATCCACCGTAAATATCAAAGATGAGCAAGGCTGAATCGACTTAGAACAGAATCCAACCTCTTTGTCATAAAGGAAATACTGCTTTTGTAGCACCAATCAACCCATTTTTGTGATTTATTTCACTAAATTTATTGTATTTCTTGGCAGCAGTTATACTGTGTCAGAAAAGAACAGAGCTCATCATTGTATTTTGATGAAGTAGCATATTTTGTAGCAATTTGAAACTGGATTTATTTTTCGATTTCCTAGTGAGCTCATTGGGAAAGATACATTTCATTTTAAGAAGGCAGTCTAAGTAAAATACATAGGAATAAACCTACCTAAGGAGACAAAAGACCTGTATGCAGAAAACTATAAGACACTGATGAAATAAATTAAAGATGATAAAAACAGGTGGAGAGATATATCATGTTCTTGGATTGGAAGAATCAACATTGTGAAAATGACTATACTACCCAAAGCAATCTGCAGATTTCATGCAATCCCTATCAAACTACCAATGACATTTTTCACAGAACTAGAACAAGAATTTCACAATTTGTATGGAAACACAAAAGAACCCAAATAGCCAAAGCAGTCTTGAGAAACAAAAACGGAGCTGGAGGAATCAGGCTCCCTGACTTCAAACTATATTACAAAGCTACAGTAATCAAGAGAGTATGGTACTGGCACAAAACCAGAAATATAAATCAATGGAACAGGATAGAAAGCCCAGAGATAAATGCACGCACATGTGGTCACCTTATCTTTGATAAAGTAGACAAGAATATACAATGGAGAAAAGACAGCCTCTTCAATAAGTGGTGCTGGGAAAACTGGAGAGCTACATGTAAAAGAATGAAATTAGAACACTCCCTCACACCATACACAAAAATAAACTCAAAATGGATTAAAGACCTAAATGTAAGGCTAAACACTATCAAACTCTTAGAGGAAAACATAGGCAGAACACTCTGTGACATAAATCACAGCAAGATCCTTTCTGACCCACCTCCTAGAGTAATGGAAATAAAAACAAAAATAAACAAATGGGACCTAATGAAACTTAAAAGCTTTTGCACAGCAAAGGAAACCATAAGCAAGACGAAAAGACAACCCTCAGAATGGGAGAAAATATTTGCCAAAAAAGCAGCTAACAAAGGATTAATCTCCAAAATTTATAAGCAGCTCATGCAGCTCAATATCAAAAAGACAAACAACCCAATCCAAAAATAGGCAGAAGACCTAAGCAGACATATCTCCAAAGAAGATATACAGATTGTCAACAAACACATGAAAGGATGCTCAATGTCATTAATAATTAGAGAAATGCAAATCAAAACTACAATGAGGTACCACCTCACACCAGTCAGAATGGCCATCATCAAAAAATCTACAAACAGTGAATGCTTGAGAGGGTGTGGAGAAAAGGGAACCTCTTGCACTGTTGGTGGGAATGTAAATTGATACAGCCACTATGGAGAACAGTATGGATGTCCCTTAAAAAACTAAAAATAGAGCTGCCATATGACCCAGCAATTCCACTACTGGGCATATACCCAGAGAAAACCATAATTCAAAAAGACACATGCACCCCAATGTTCATTGCAGCACTGTTTACAATAGCCAAGCCATGGAAGAAACCTAAATGCCCATTGACCGATGAATGGATAAAGAAGATGTGGCACATATATACAGTGGAATATTACTCAGCCATAAAAAGAAATGAAATTGAGTTATTTGTAGTGAGGTCAATGGATCTAGAGTCTGTCTTACAGAGTGAACTAAGTCAGAAAGAGTAAAACAAATACCGTATACTAACACATATATATGGAATCTTAAAAAAAAATGGTTCTGAAGAACCTAGGAGCAGAACAGGAATAAAGATGCAGACGTAGAGAATGGATTTGAGGACACCAGGAGTGGGAAGGGTAAGCTGGGACAAAGTGAGAGATTAGCACTGACATATATACACTTCCAAATGTAAAATAGACAGCTAGTGGGAAGCAGCCACATAGCACAGGGAGATGAGCTCCATGCTTTGTGACTGCCTAGAGGGGCGGGATAAGGAGGGTGGGAGGGAGATGAAAGAGGGAGGGGATATGAGGATATATGTATATGTATAGCTGATTCACTTTGTTATACAGCAGAAACTAACACAACATTGTAAAGCAATTATACTCCAATAAAGATGTTTAAAAAATAATAATTAAATAAAACCTAAAAAAAAAGAAGGCAGTCTAGAAGCAGTGACCACAGAACAGGTGTTTTTTTGTTTGTTTGTTTTCATACTTATGGGAGTTTTAGATGAGAAAGAACTGGTTGCTTCCCAATGATTTTGTTGCTTGTTTTACAAATGATGATTATACTTCTATTCCACATAGAAGCCACTGCTGTTTGAAATTCCTTGCATGTTTTGCACCTGTGCAAATAATTTATCTTAGTACAGACCTTGTATGTTGTCTTTTAGAAGTTTCTCTTTAACAGCTATTAGGTATAATAACCCTCCTTTGTAATCTGGGCAAGTCTTTTAATCTTCTTACTTCTTAATTTCTTTAGTTATGATATAATGCACTTTGGCCAGAACGTGAACCAATGAACACTATACATCTATTAAAATGTAGTCCCAAGGGCCTGGACCTTAGCACTTAGTAAAATACAGACTGTGCCTTCAATAAGCTCACCACGTAGTGGGAAACAGAGGCAAGCAAAGAAGCAGACACAAGAGAGAGGTATCAGTACCACACCAGAGAGATGCATGGAGTCCTATCAGAACAGGAAGGACATGGCCAACATTGGGGGTGTGACAGGAGTGAAAAGTCAGGAAATATGTCACAAAAAGGGAATAATTGACCTATGTTTTTAAGAGTGAGTAGTAGTTTGTGGGCAGATGGAAGGAGATGGATAGTCTAGAAAAGGAAAGAAACAACAACTGTAAAGAAATCAGTTATCTTTTAAAAAATTGTAGAGGGAAGCATAATGCTATTAGGGAGTAGCATAGAGGCAGGAGGCTGTGTAGGAGAAGTTAGAGATTCCAGCACCGCCCAAATCCTGTGCTGCCTCGTAAGCCTATTGGGGCTCCTGAACTCTGCCGCAGAAGTAACGGGAAAACACTGAGGAATATTAAGCAGCACTAGATAATATCACAGTTAGTCCAGACATGTTAATTCTAGGGATTTTTATGATCTCATGTTTATAAACTACTGAATAAAAGTGAAAGACAATTAAAAGCAGGAGGAAAGTACGGTAAACACCTTTCATATTTAGGGTTGTACTCCGACTGTCTCAAATTTCACTTTTATGTGTAGTGACCATAAACCATTTGAAATTTTCATGCTGTATCTTTATAGGCTTGACTTGTAACAAGTGTCTTAGTTGATGCTTGATGAAAACATTATAAATTATGTATATTTGGTCTGAAATCTTCTAAATCTTTGTGATACAGCACACAAAGGATTATTTATGTAATTTTTGTCTCCCCATTAAAATCGCTAGAGACTAAATTTGGCTTAAGATAAGCTGGGTCATCTCATATCTCCAAACCCTTGGGCTCTTTTTCAGTTTTCTTTTTACCTTCTGAGGTACATGACTTACCTTCTCCGTTCTCAAAAAGGTACTTGGTTTCAGGATCTGATTGGCTCCTTGCCCAGCAGAGAGCTAAAAGGTTTTCTAGTTACAGTAAGAATATCTCAGAGTATATGTATTATCTTAGGGCCACGAATTTACTGTGCCAATCATTCTTTTGGAATTTCAGCCCACTTTTTAAAAACGTTTTATTTCATATTGGATTATAGTTGATTTTCAATGTTGTGTTAGTTTCAGGTATACAGCTAAGTGATTTAGTTATACATATACATCTATTCTTTTTTGGATTCTTTTCCCATATAGGTTATTACAGGGTATTGAGTATAGTTCTCTGTGCTATACAGTAGTTCCTTGTTGATTATCTATTTTATATATAGTAGTGTATATATGTTAATCCCAACCTCCTAATTTATGTCCCCCATTTTTCCCCTTTGGTAACCATAAGTTTGTTTTCTAAGTCTGTGAGTCTGTTTCTGTTTTGTAAATAAGTTCATTTGTATTATTTTTTTAGATTCCACATTTAAATGATATCATATGGTATTTGTCTTTCTCTGTCTGACTTACTTCACTTAGTATGATAATCTCCATATCCATCCATGTTGCTTCAAATGGTATTATTTTGTTCTTTTTTATGGCTGAGTATTCTATTGTATATATGTACCACATCTTCTTTACCCATTCCTCTGTCGATGGACATTTAGGTTGCTTCCATGTCTTGGCTGTTGTAAATAGTGCTGCAGTGAACATTGGGGTGCATGTGTCTTTTCGATGTATGGTTTTCTCCAGATATATGCCCACTTTTGAATCCTCAAAATGTTTCCATTCTGATATTCAACCTGTCTTTCCTATAATTAACATCCTTGCCTTATCTCTCTGATTCTCAGGAGCCTTGCTGTTGTTTTTATTTACCTAATCTGTTACTTAGTAGATACTAATAAATACACACACCTGCACGTGGTGGACATTGCTTTATTTTCCCTTTAATTTCCAAGAGGAGTTTAAAATGAGATTTTCCTCTCCAGCCTTCATTTGGAGCACTCGTTACAATTTACACAGTTACTTTCACTTAAAAGGAAATGCAGTCCCCTTTGCTTGTTGGAAATACATTGGGAAAATTGATTTTTAAATATATACAGTTTCTGGGCTTCCCTGGTGGCGCAGTGGTTGAGAGTCCGCCTGCTGATGCAGGGAACACGGGTTCGTGCCCCGGTCCGGGAAGATCCCACATGCTGTGGAGCGGCTGGGCCCATGAGCCATGGCCGCTGAGCCTGCGCGTCCAGAGCCTGTGCTCCGCAACGGGAGAGGTCACAGCAGTGAGAGGCCCGCGTACCACAAAAAAAAAAAAAAAAAAAAAAAATATATATATATATATATATATATATATATATATATATATATATATATATATACACACACATACAGTTTCTGTGGTAAACTAAATGGAGAACCAGAGGATATTGACTATTAAGTACTGACATCAAAAAATGCCAGTTTTCTTAGGGGAAATTTGTAAGATCATGGAAAGAGAGATCAGTCAATTGGGAGATCAATCCCAATTCTTCATTTCTAATGATTCTGTGACCTTGGGAAATTAAAATAATCTTCCAACACAAGTATCATTATTTTGTAGACAAGTAAATGAAGGTTTTGAGAGAATATTTTAAAAAGGTTGAAATAATTTACAAAGCACCTAGTACCAAGTGCATGACACATGTTAGAGTCTTGTTAATTGGAAGTTGTTATCATTCGTTATGTCTTCACTCATCAGTACCGATAGACATTCTTACCTCTATAAAAAGAACAAGGATATTTTTACCTGATTACACCCTGAAATTGAAAAGTAAACATCAGGTAGAAAATTGAGGATTAGAATCGGAGAAATACTCTTTAAAATGTTTAATGGTTCTCTGGTTCATAAAAGGAAAAGAATAGTTCATATAGACTTCAATTTGCAAAGCTCTTTTTGTACTCTTTTTTTTTTTTTTGGCGGTACGCGGACCTCTCACTGTTGTGGCCTCTCCCGTTGCGGAGCACAGGCTCTGGACGCGCAGGCTCAGCGGCCATGGCTCACGGGCCCAGCCGCTCCGTGGCCTGCGGGATCTTCCCGGACCGGGGCACGAACCTGTGTTCCCTGCATCAGCAGGCGGACTCTCAACCACTGCTCCACCAGGGAAGCCCCCAAAGCTCTTTTTTTAAACTCTCTGGAATCTTGCTACAAATAAGGGGGGAAAAGAAAACTCAAAAGTTTGATAACTTGAAAAGATTGCCCACCCCAATGTTGCTCCCATGACAAGTTTAAATACCCTACTCGGTGCTCCTTAAGCACAGCTCTGACATTTGTCTTTTAATACTCCTCTATCGTTCATATGTAATGTAACAGTGAATCCAAGTCTGAGTTATGGTTAATAACAATATTTTAATGTCACCCAGCATTTTAGTATGCCATAGTCTCTAGAATAAATGAACCTTCATTATAATATAAATGTCTTTTATATATAGCCTCAACCAGATTCTTGACTAATATTTCAATACATTTATTTTAAGCATAATCAAATTCTGAGAAAAATGGTTGGTGTAGTGAGCAATGGCTGAATTATCCATCCTGTTGAATTTTCATTCACTGTCCTAAGTAAACCTGAAATTGACAGTATGATTAGAGTGCAAAGTCAACCACTAAATGAACATGTATAATTTGGAATTATTTCTATCACAGTATGTCCCTAAGCACATTGGACCAAGCAGTTACCAAAGGATTTTACTTTTAGAAGCTTAGAGTGTTCAGAGAACTGTTGTCTGCAGTTAATACGTGTTTCCATATCAGGACATTGATCTGGTTAGTCATTTTTATTGTATAAGAAAATCAGTAAATATTTTTAAATAAATATAATTTTGTGATTAATATCAGTAAGACAATAATTTTTTTGTGCTTAATTTTACACAATACTCTTGTACATACGTATACCATTATAGAAATCCACAGGGTGTACTAAGCAAACATACTGATCTCCATTTTACAGATAAGGAAACAGGTACCAAGTAGTAATGACTTATCTAAGTTCTCAGAAGGGATTGTTCAACTGCATGAAGCATGTCCCCACAGGTGGGCAAATACTGGCATTCTTATAGGAAGCACTTGGACCAAAAGACTCTGATATAACTGAGACACTCTTTGACTTAGAGTTATCACTATAAATAAATAAAACCAACCTTTCACTGAATTAATGACCATAATTTCAATGGCATAGTGCTCCATCTCCAGAAAATTAAAGTCAGTGTGATGAAAGTGAAGTGGTAATATTCCTGGGGGCAGAGGAAGGTATATAATAGCAAATTGTTTCTACAAGATCAACAAGAATAATATGGATTCGAAAACACAATGTGACCTGTTACCCACCATTAAAGTTCCACATTATTGGGGCTTCCCTGGTGGTGCAGTGATTAAGAATCCGCCTGCCAATGCAGGGGACACGGGTTTGATCCCTGGTCCAGGACGATCCCACATGCTGCGGAGCAACTAAACCCATGCTCCACAACTACTGAGCCTGTGCTCTAGAACCCACGAGCCACAACTACTGGGCCCATGTGCTGCAACTACTGAAGCCCGCTCACCTAGAGCCCATGCTCCGCAACAAGAGAAGCTACCACAACCAGAAGCTCACGCACAGCAATGAAGAGTAATCCCCACTCCCCGAAACTAGAGAAAGCACATGCGTAGCAACGAAGACCCAACACAGCCAAAAATAAATAAATTTATTTTTTTTTAAAGTTCCACATTATTGATGTAGGCAGGCATAGCATCTGACAAAAGAGGAGATCTATTCATATTTAGTGTGTTCATAACTCTTTGTAAGCCACTGGCCTGTAGCAATATAATTACGGGTCAATCAGTGTCTTGGTATTAGAAAGTTAGGTTAAATGATTTAGTTCGGGTCAGTGAGAATCAGAGCTTTTTTACTTTCCATGCTGGTAGAGAAGGACAAAAAGGCAAAACTACTTTATATATTGCAAGGATATGAAAGGAAGGAGAGAGTGTGGTGCGATCAGAAGATTGAATCAAATGACTGAAAATGTTTTCTCCTGGGACACAAGAAATATGAGATTTTAACAGGCTGTATGTTTTCACTGTCTTTACTTTTCATTTATTTTAGAACAGTAAAGAAATTTTTTAAAAACTTTATGAAAAAGTCTGAAACTACAGAAAATTATAACGAGGAAAAGAGAAATCCCCTCTAACTATTATAATGCATTGCTCCTCTGGCTGTCTCTAAGTGGGAAGGGGAAGAGCATTGAACTTGGAGTCAGGATGCCTAGTTAGAGTGGAAGCTCGGTCTCTTGCAAATTTATTAACCTTCGGTAACTTTACCAAACCCCACTGTATCAGAATTGTCTTATCTGTAAACTGGGGTAATAATTGTACCTACCTTATAGGACTGTTACGAAGGCTGAGTAGGTGAATATTTGAGAGTACACTGAATAGTCCCAATCACATTCTAAGAGCAAGAAAAATGTTAGATATAATCACAATGATAACACGTAATAGTAAATATGGTAGATTACAGTATTGTTTCCAGCTATTCTATTCATTCCTGATTTCTATAAGAGCATTATTCATCCTTTCGCATTACAATGCTCCTCAGTATCTCCTATGAAAGGACAATGCTGCCCCACCCATCTAAACTTGTTTTGGCCAATGAAATGTGAGCAGGCATGACAGACACTATAGTTGAACAGGACCTTAAAATCCATTGTGTGTTCATTCAATGCTTTTGTTCTTTTCCCTCTGCTATGGTAACAGCAGGTCTAAAACAGGGACAGCTTCTTAGGCCCATGTCCATTTCAGACAAAAAATATATATTTGTATCTCAGAATGAAATAAATAGTTCTTGTTTTAAGTCACTAAGATGTTTTAAGACCTCCACTACTCCAGCAAGGTTGACTAATACAATAACTAAACAGATGAATATATGAATGAATGAATAAATAAATAAAAACTCTATTAGTATTTAGGTTATTTTAAAAACATAACCCTTTATTATTTAGATATTCAATCTCTGTAATAATCTTAGATTACACACACATATATAATTTTGTAATTTGCTTTTTTTTTCACTTGGCTTATGAATGTACTTTCCCCATAGCATTAAATAACCTTTGCAAATATTAGAGCTTATAGGTAAATTGAAATAGCCACTAGAAGCCTATAAGTGGTAATACTACTAATAATTGTAGTGATAAGGTTGTTCTCTGATAATGAAACTATGAATATGCACATAGTATATTTTAAACAGGGTCTTGTAAAGCCATATCATGATGTTTGGGAAAGTGGTGACTCTAAGGTCAAGACAAGTTGACTGTAATAAAATCAAGTGTATTAACATATCTAAATAAAGTAGGACAAAGAATGACACAGAGGTTGAAATTATCAGTGCCCATTCAGGAAGTGTTCAGTAATTATACAATAGATTTTAGCATGGCAGTTCCTTTGGCAGTTCATCCCGAGGATGAATTGTGTGCCTCTAAGACTGGTTTACCTAATACAAAGACTAGCCACATATTCATGGTATCAGTTAACATGGGGACAGAAAAGAAATAACTTGTTAATATTAAAAACTTAATGATTCATCATGGAATATTTATAAATTCACTGGACTTTCTTATTCTTTTTTTACTTGTGTGAAGGTAGAACATATCATTATCATGCAGTGTATTCATCTCCTAAATGTCTTAAAGCTGACTGTAAGCATGGCTTTGAGGAGACCTGTTGCTGTTAAACTGATATTTTTTGAAGCACATTTCATGAAACACTTGTTCCACACCATGCCAATAAAAATGACAACAACAACAAAACAAGCAAGAGATTCCATAGTCAAAAACTTTCTAAAACTTTTGGTTAAACAATGGTCAATCTATGTCTTTACTCTAGACATTTACGGACCATTCAAAAGTGAATATACTAGTTGGTAAGAAGAGATATTCTACAATGAAATTTTGTAATTGACCACAGGGCCCTTTTTAAGTGTATTATGCTTTTCATTAATATAAATAGGAGCTTGTCTGTTGTATATTTAATATGTCAACTAATCCTTGTTATGAATTAATGTTCATCAAACATCATTGATATCACTGAGTTGCAGTTTCCCAGTCTTTAAAATGGGGATAATAGAACTGCCTTAAAAAGTAGTTATGAAGATTACATGATACCATTCAAACATTTCTTAGCATAGAATCTGAAAGATAATAACAAATGTTTCAAGTGCTTTACATGGCCTAACTCATTTAATACTCTGAAGTTCCTTGAACGAGAAAACTAACATGAAAAACCCCATATTTAACCATTACCACACTGCCATTTATTATTTAAACAACACTGGCCAAGTTACTTAACCAGTTTGTGCCTTCCTCATCTCATTTATAAAATGTAGATAATAATAGTATCCGCCTCTGAAGTGAAGTACTGCTTGTGAAGCATTTAGAAGCCTGCCTAGAAAATGTGAGCACTCAATATATTTTATCTGTTATTTCTATTAACTATTAACAATGTTAAAAAGAATCCATTTCACACAAAAAAATTTACCTTTCCACAATGCTGTTTATTTGTCACTCTCTGATCATAATAATAATTATATATGCATCTATATAATAGAGAATGTTATCCAAAAAATGGAAAAACATGACCACGTATTGAGTTCCTACTATATAATAGGCACTGAACATATATTAACTTAGGTGATCTTCTGCCACAATTTTTGAAGTCAGTATTATCATATCTACCAAAAAGTATATCAACTGGATATGAGGGAGGTTGAACATCTTGACCAAAATGCATCAAATAAGTGTAGTCCCATCAAGGCTTGGACTTACTATGTCAGGATATCCATACCTTTTCCACCACACCTATGAAAATGAGATTTATCCATAATGGCAACTTGAAAGACATGTCTATTCAAATCATCAAATTTGGTACATTAGTGTTAAACCACTTTCTAATAGGAATGAGCGTGAAGTGCTGTGATCAGAAAGTATGCGGCCATTACAGTCTGTCACCTGCTTCTCCTGGTGAAAAAATAATTCTAAGTATGTCTGTCCCCATCATTGAAGGTAGGCAAAGAAATAACAAGCTGTGATGACCCAGGAAGAGATTAGAAACAAAAATACACTGATAGAAAGATGGGGAACATGTGTCCATTCTTCTATTTTTAATATATCCGTTTGGTTTAAAAAAATGTTCCAACCAATAATTTTCATGAAAACGTATGCATTTTCCCCGTGCTGAAGATATACTTGTGGATATGTGTTTCATTTACAATACATCTTTATTAAAAGGAAGTATTCTAGTTTCTCTTGGGAGATATAATTTAAGTACCATAAAATTAATTAATTATAAGTGTATAATTCATTGAATTGTAGTAGATTTTTAGAACTGTGAAACCCTATCAACACTCCAGTTTTAGAATATTTCTATCACCTCGCAAGTTTCCCATGCCTCTTTTCGGTCTATATCCATTCCCTCACCAGCCTCAGATAAACACTGATATACTTTCTGGACATTCTTAGACATTTAATAATACAATATGTATTTTTTGTCTAGCTTTTTCTCAGCATGCTATTGAAGTTGTTCCATGTTGTAGAATGTATCAGTAGTTTATTCACTTGCATTGCCAAACAGTATGTGTTGTTCCCACTTTTTGGCTCTTATGAATAATGCTGCTCTCAATACTTGCATCACATCACGTCTTTGTGTGGACATATTTTTTATTTCTCTTGGTTATATCCTAAGAGCTAAATTGTTGAGTCATATGATAACTTCATGTTTAACTTTCGGAGAAACTACCAAACTGTTTTTCAGAGTGGCTGCACCATTTTACATTCTCAGCAGCAGTGCATGAAGGTTCTTGTGTCTCCGCATCCTCACCGACACTTGTTTGCATATATCTGTTAAAAATTTTTACTTCTATGTCAATATAAATATTATAGTTTAGTTGTCATGAATTTGTCTGAATTTGGTATCAGCATAATACTGGCCTCACAGAGTAAGTAGGGAAATGTTGTCTCCTGAAAATGTAGTGAAGGGTTATTGGTGTTTATTCTTTAAATGTTTGGAAGAACTCACCACTGAAGCCATCTGGCCTAGGCTTTTCTTTGTGAGGATATATTTCATTACTAATTCAGTTTCTTTACTTGTTATAGGTCTATTCATAAGTTATAGAGAAGTTTTTGAGTGGGGAGGTATGAGCAGTGAGTTTTCAAAATCAGGGTGAAAGCATGTACACATGTATAGAGGCAAGAAAGTGCTTTACCTGGATTTAGTACTCCAAGTGTTTGGGGAGCCCAGAAAAGGGAGAAAATATTCAAGAGCTATGAATATAGCACAGTCAGAATAGAGTAAATCTTTTTTTTTTCATTTTATGTAAATTAAAGACATCAACAAAATGTATTCAGTTATCTTTAATTAGCTAAATATTTCACTTGTAAGAAATTTATAAGCAGACAATACTATCTGAAAATCCAAACAAGGATTTAGATGATAAATGAATGAATAACGATCTGTTTGATGATTTGTTTCGTAATGAGAATATTTACAGGTGAAACTATGAATGATAGCCCAAAACACTAATATTTTAGAAAGTGTAGTAGGCAAAATAATGGCCCACGAAAGATGTCCATGACCTAACCCCCAAAACCTGTACAAACGTTACCTTATATGGCAACAGGGAGTTTACAGATGTGATTAAAGTTAAAGACCTTGAGGTGGGAAGAATATTATGGATTATCCAAATGGGCACAATGTAATCAGTGAAGTCTTAAAATCAGAAAAACCTTTCACAGCTTTGGTCAGAGGGAGATGTAATACAGAAGAATAGTCAGAGAGATGCAATTTCTCTGGCTTTGAAGATGGACAAAGGGGGCCAGGAGCCAAGGAAAGTGGGAAGCCTCTAGGAGGTTAAAAAACAAACAGACAAACAAAAACCCAAGGAAACAGATTCTTCCCTAGAACATCCAGAAAGGAATACCGCCCCCTGCGAGACACCTTAAGTTTATTCCACTGAGACCTGTGTCAATTTTTTGACCTTCCAAACTGTAGGATAATAAATTTGTATTGTTTTAGGCAACTAAGTTTGTGGTAACTTGTTATAGTAGCAATGGAAAACTAATACAGTAACTATTCTAGAATGTCTAAAACGTAGTCCAGATGCTTTTAGGCTTATTGCTGGAAGTGGTATTAAATACAATTAAAACCTGTGGTTACTCAAAATATCAAACACAATCAGGACAGTGTGTATGACTCAGTCACATAAAGTGAGGTTCTTACTTGCCAGCTTCTGCCAAGAAGACCCAGCAGTAAAATTATGAGAACATACATTTCCATGTACATATCCAGTCTCTTCTACTTTGAGCAACATTTTAGATCACTCATTTCAGAGACTTTCCTTCTTAATACTTTGTTTTTCAAAAAAGATCCATTTTTTCCCTCTCTATCCCTAGCTTGGGTCCCACAGTGGATTGTTAATCTGTGGTCTGACTCTGGAAATGTCATTTAAGGTAAGGCATGGGATGTACCTCCTCTTACTCCAGTATTTCTTAATTTCAATTTTAAGAGAAAGCTTATTTTGGCAAATTCTGAGATACTAATAAATCTTTCAATTCTCTTCCTATCTCTAAATCCCTCTACCCATTTATCAGACCCCCTTCTAGTCTTGTTTTAAAATGCAAAAAATCTTCTTCTGTTACCTCTTTCTTATTTTTCTTTTGCTCCATCTTGACCCTACTATAGCCAGCCTTAACCTTTAGTCATTTACCTCTGCATCCTGTCTAGTGATATCACCCAAGATCACTTTTTATAAAATTTTGCAGTATGTTTATCTGTTTTTAGATGAGAGATGGGGTTATACCATTCAAGTAGTACAACCAATTTATTGCTTATAACTCACGTGCCAAATGAGAATCCCCAAACTGCCAGATATTTACTTTCTGAACTCCTATCAAGTACCAAACGCTTGGCATCAGTTTTGCCCCCACTTCCCTATCCACAGGCCTATGTCAGATATTGTTATCAGATCAATAATACCCGGGTTCGGTCTCCTCAGACTGTAGTAAAAATCGCCATAAACTGTGTAGTGGCAAACAACAGAAATTTATTCTATTGTTGTTCTGGAGACTAGAAGTCTGAAATCAAGGTGTCAGCAGGGCATACTTCTCCTGAAGGCTTTAGCTTTTGGTTTGCCAACAGTTCTTCGTGTTCTTTTGCTTGCAGCTGCAACACTCCAATCTCTGTCATCATATGGCCTTCTTCCCTATGTCTCCTGTGTCTTCAGGTCTCTCTCTCCTTATAAGGACACCTGTCATTGGATTTATGGTCCACACTAATCCAGTATGACCTCATTTTAACTTAATCACATCTGCAAAGACGCTAGTTCCTAATAAGATCATATTCATAGATACTGGGGATTAGGCTTTCAATATATCTTTTGTGGAGACACAGTTCAACCCACATCATCCCTAGAGAGAGCTTTAGAATACTCAACAAGCTATTCCAAACAGCCACTTACAATCAATCAGTATGGGATGGAACATAGAATCAAATGTAATTTGGAAGGCAATATTGAGGAGTATTTAAAGCATGAATTCTGCAATGAGACAGCCTTGATTTGAAGGCTGGCTGGACTTAACAGCTGTGTGACTTTGTAAAGTTACTTGATCTTTCTGTTCCTCAGATATCATATATGCAAAGTGAAGATCATAATACGACCTATTTCATAGGGTTGTGGAGATCAAATGAAATAATATATGCAAAAGCACAATGTCTGGCACTTTAAATGATCAAGATATGTTGGCTTTTAAAATTGTTAATTTTTCTGAAAATATTTTAATTGGTTTATTATTATGAACACTGAGGTGTTATATGTGATCAGTATTGTGCAAAATATCTGATTAATGAAAACAGCCTTGACTTTATCTTTTAAAAAAATGTGTAGTTCATACTATATACAATTTTAAAATTTACAGAAATTGAATTTTAGTGATTTTTATTATTAAAGTACTAATTGCTCTATAATGTCAAGCATAAAAAAAGTGATTAAAAAAATTTTGCAGCTTTGTCTATTTCTCTTTCTCTGAGTCTCTTTTCTCTTTCTCCTTTCCTTTCTCTCTTATTATCTATTTATATATTACATATATATTTTATACACATATATTGATATAATTACATTATTTTATTATATTGAAATCTGTAGTATATATAATTATATGCATATGCATTTTTTCAAGTTTTTTACTAGCCTGTGGAAACAATTGTTAGAATTTTGTGGTAGTCTAGTAAGTGCACTTATTGAAACTTATATAATTTTATAATATTTTTAACACTGTATTTGGTCCTGATTTAAATATGATCTTAATGTTAAAATATCTGACACCTTAAGGAAAAGAAAGCTGGGATATTTTTAAATTTAAATAAAAAGTATGACATAAAACTGAATGAATGCTTAGGGACAAGGTAGTACTTAAATACAGTTGAAGTAACAAGTAAAGGCTCATTCTAGAAGCTTTGCACAGCAGTTTAAGATCACACTTCACATATAATAAACAGTTAAAGTTAAGCTCTTATAAGATTTCTTTATATATAGGTTTTCTAAATCATGAATCCATGCATTTATTTCTGTGTAGCCCTGGCTATGGTATATTAGTAGATGAACAACGCTGATTTTTTTTGCTGTTATGTTAAGTCAACTCGCATTTATGCTTCCAGATCATTTTACTAGGTCCTGGCTTTATAGAGGCATAGTATTCTGTTGGGTACCACTAGAACAGACAAGAGACAGAAGAATCTCCAAATTACTATTTTTCCCCAAATTTAAATTAAACAATTTTTTCAAAAATGAAAGAGAAAGCCTTTGATATTCATTTATTACTACTAAATTGTGATGACACACACGAGGAACTTGATGCATAGCAGGCATCCTTCCTCTTAAGCTTTCTTGCTTTGGTTTATATATATTCCCCCTGTATCACACAGCCAGCTTTGGACCTTAAAGGACATCAACATAAGGAATAGATGTATTATAATTAGATACAAATTATTAATCATTCAAGGGAAAAGCTCAAACTGTTCTATTATGACAGACAGATGCCATGAGTTATATAACCAACTTGATAGTTCATCTATCAATGTCACCTGACTTACTAAAATAAACACTTTTCTCTCCTGCACCAAAAAACACTGTTCAAGATTATTTCCCCTAAAATAATGTTGCATGGACTCTTGTTTTTGTGTATTCTTAAAATACCTCATGTGTAATTTTTCCAAGCATAATGAGAATGAGTAAGAAGGTAATGCCCTAACCTGTTGACTTAAACTTTTGAGATGGACCTGTGTTTTTTAAAGACCCAATGACACTTTTCCCCTGGGGTGGACATGGGGAGTTATTTTCACATTTCTCCTTAGCAGAAGCATAGTATCTGAAAGCAGCTGAATAACTCTTGCCACCTGTTCCAGGTATTTAAATTTATGTTGCTCATTCTTTTCCGTGCGTAACATATATTTATCCACCTCAGGTGAAAACAACATCAGAAGGAAAACCCACCAAACCAAATTAAACCAGCAGGATTTAAGCCAAAATTTAGTTGCAAGCAGCTTGATCAGTGATGTTTTATTCATCAGTCACCTGCACTTATATCAGATTGTTTACGCACAGATTTCAAGCATAAATAGCGAGCACACCATTCCATTTTACTTGTGTAATATCATGGATTAATGTGGTGCCCATTAGTCTGTTAGATCCCCCATAGATGTTCAGGTGCTGCATCAAATGACTTCCTATTAGTTGTATTCAACTTATTTTTCAAATGGAATGAAAATCATTTTCAGATGTTTTAAGACATAATGAGGCAGATTATTTAAGTACTTAAGCCACTTTATGAAAGTAAGTTAAGCATGAGAAGAAGCATTAATGGAAGAAGCATTAATGCATTTATGCTACAGAACAGCTTACTGAGGTAGTTTATATATTTTTTTCAAAGCTCATATCTTTTATAACCTAAATATTTTCCAGTGTTTCTTTAATTTTTATTAGAGAGGCAATGGAATGTTACAGGGTAAGCTGAAATTATGTGAGAGGTCTACTTTAGAAAGGTTGGCATGGGAAAACTTCCATGGAAAGGGAATATTTAAGTAGAAATCTTCAAAGGAGGCAAGACTGCAAAAGTCACAGGGGGGAACATTTCAAATAGAGCCACTATCAGGCACAAAGAACCTGAGTTGGGGACAAGCTTGGCATGTTCCTGGAAGAGGAAGAATGCTTGAGTATCCTTTAGTATACTTGGTTCTGCCATATTCCAAAACCATGCTCTTTACACTACACTACACTGCCTAAAAACAACCCTCCCCCCAAAAAAAGAAATAAATAAAACAAACACGGAGAAAGTATAAGAGTGTTCTTTATCCTGAACCATTCTTTACTCTTTTCTTAAGGTCACTACATCTCCATTGATTACAGACAGTCCTTGACTTAAGATGGTCAGACTTAACAATTTTTTGACTTTACAATGGTAGGAAATTGATATGCATTCAGTAGAAACCCTACTTCAGATTTTGAATTTTGATCTCTTCCTGGTCGAGCTATGTGCAGTATGATACTCTCTCGTGATGCTGGACAGTGGCTGCGAGCCACAGCTTCCAGTCAGCCAGGCAATCCCGTGGGTAAACAACCAATACACTTACAACCGTCCTGTACCATTCTGTTTTTCACTTCAAGCACAGTATTCAATAAATTGTGTGACATATTCAACACTTTATTATAAAACAGGTTCTGTGTTAAGTGATCTTGCCAAATGTAGGCTAATGTAAGTGTTCTGAACACATTTAAGGTAGGTTAGGCTAAGCTATGATATTTGGTAGGTTGGGTGTATTAAAAGCCTTTTTGACTTAGGATGTTTCAACTTATGTTGGGTTTATTGGAATGTAACCCCATCATAAGTCAAGGAAGATCTGTATGCTTCCTTTTTTTCCTGAGGCCCTCACCTATCAAATGATACTCTCTTTTCCAATCTAACATACATGTTGCTAAAATATTTAAAGAAGTGCCACACCCAATTTATATGTTTTATGGGCAATTTCATTTGCAGGAAAGATGGATAGATATATGAAAGATAGAAAGTTAGAAAGAAAGATAGATGAGAGATAGACAGATGGATAGTTTTTTTACCCTTTTTAGAAAATCCATGTCCAGGAATTTTACACATATTCTTGATCACTACTAAGCCACTTAAATTCACTGAAACTTCATATTATACATTATTATGCAATATTCATTTCTTTATTCATAACTAATAATATCCATCATTGGTTCTGATAAATTGAGTCTATGAAACCTTTTTTTTTCTTATTAAACCTATTTTTAACACATTCAGTTATTTGGTTCAAGAAAGGTACTATTCTTACTTACCATTGTGGGTTTTACAAAAATATCTGAAATGCTGTGAAATATACAAATAATATCATAAGTCAACTTTGTTGCAAAAAAAAGTAAGATTTTAGAAAAGAAATGATTGGAAGTCGCTTGATTATGAGATAGTTTGACATATACAATAGATAGCTTACTTTAAAAAAAATCTAAAGGCATAAAAGGCATTAAGGGGGGACAAAGTACAACATTCAGAAGAATGATTTTACAAAAGTTCTTTGCTTTTCCTTTTACACTGTGTTCTTTATCACTCTAGATAATTTAAGCTATCTTTATAAGATGTACAGATGTCTCTTTTTAAGCTATCAACTATGTTTGCTTGTTTTCTTCGGGAGAATTAAATAAAATAACTTAGAGTTGTACTATACTTTGAACCAACAGTATTAAGATTATAGGTAAATTCTAGTACAAAAAGAAGTCACAAATGGAACAAATGCTTTTTATGTTGAAAGTACACTAAACTAATGAGAGAGAAGGAACTCTTGGATCAAAAATCCGTACCTTATTCACAAACAAGTAGCCATTTTTGCTCATCATATACATTTCATTTTTGCTTACCAGACATGATAGTTTGAAGTTTTTGTTCCTATTCAAGTAATTCTGAGATGGAAAAAGAGAATTCCTGTTGCTTTTTAGTGCTTTTCCCCATTCTAGACATCAGTTTCTAATTTAGGAAATTGAGTGATATAAACAGGTGATCTCTAAGGTTCTTTCAGTGTTGACGTCCCTGGATTCTATATCAAGCCAGATTCTCAAACTGACCCAAAAAATGATGATGTGGATTTGTTTTTGAGCTACTAATAGTTCTTCATTCTTAAAATATGACCTTTAGGAGTGTGGCATAGTGCAAAGCGTCTTGTAGTAGGTGTTGGGACACAAGAGTTCTCATCCTAGCTCTGCCACTGACAAGCCTCATGATATTAGATATCTCATTTAATTCTGTCAATCCTTATTTAAAAACTTAAATGACTTCAAATTGTTTTTCTCACTATAATTTCAATGCGAGATAAGCAAGTTGCTCTTAAAATGAATCTTGACGGTAATTATAGCCAACACACAGTGAAGACATTCTCAGAAAACAAAAGGCTCTGTAAAGTCTTCAGATCTTGATTTGTTTATTCCTTTTGAAATATGGAGTGAGTTATGGTGGCCACTTGGCATACTTGAAGCCCTTCAGATTGTCAATTCTTTGCTCTTTCCAAAGCTCTGTAGATCTGTTTTCTCTGAAATGTTTGTTTCTCTCAATTTGTAGCACTCTGTAGGGTCCCACACTCAGAGCATAAAATAAAAAATACAAAGAAAAGGGAATAATCTTACCCCAAATTTATTACAAATGGCAATTTGGGAGACTCATCATCACAGTATGAAACATAAAAAAGAAGGATCATAATCAAAGAATGTGAGAAAAATGTAGAAAATATGTGGGTGCATATCTATGCAGCTATTTCAACAACATCCAAATGTGTGATGTTGTGCTGTTCATGCATGAATCAATAAATACGTTGCCATACTCATTTAACAGTGTGTTACTGAAATTAGACTATAGTTACAAACACTAATTAGAATTAAGTCATTAGAAATGAAATATGCTCAGCATCTTCTACCAGTCTACTGAAAACGAAGATGCTCAAATTGGTTGAAATTCATCAATTTTTGTTTCATACTTTTATCAGGATTTTATAAAACAGAAGTATGAGGGGGGCAGTCCCCAGGCTTAAAGAGACTATAAAATCTCAGTGAAGTTGGTTTCCTGCTTGTCAAATGAAAAGGGATAAAAGGCCCTTGGTACACACGCACTGCTGAGTTGGTCGAATTGAGCCAATCTAATTTTTCAGGGTTGTTGAACACATCAGGGAAGACCTGAGCAGACAGATGAAGTACAGACTGTACTCTATGCCTCGGCTTCAGCAAAATGCAAGTGATCTCTCAGCCTGTACTTCTGAATTCCTGCATCCTGGGTCTGAGTGCTCTTTAACACTTGTTAGTTAGTACCTGTGGTGCCTCACTCAGGCAGCCCTGCTTCCTTGATAATATAATGTGAGACTCCAGCCCTCTCCAGCTCTGAGCTACAGAATCTTGGGCCAGAGCAAGGCTGACCTTTGATTGCAGCTTCTCTAAAGACGATGGAAAGCTGTGGAGTTCAGTAACTCCATGGAAGACTTCAGTCTATTCCAGGGTGGAAGAAGCCATACAGGAAAGACTAGAGAGAGCTGGGAGAAGCAGGGAGGAGAGACTGAGGAGAGATATATGTTGAAGACTCAGGAGATAGAATATTGCTGAGGAGTATATACTTAGAAAAAAACATAATTCAAAAAGACACATGTACCCCAATGTTCACTGCAGCACTATTTACAATAGCCAGGACATGGAAGCAACCTAAATGTCCATCGAAAGATGAATGGATAAAGAAGATATGGTACATATATGCAGTGGAATATTACTCAGCCATAAAAAGGAATGAAATTGGGTCATTTATAGAGACGTAGATGGGCCTAGAGACTGTCATACATAGTGAAGTAAGTCAGAAAGAGAAAAACAAATATCGTATATTAACGCATATATGTGGAGTCTAGAAAAATGGTACAGACGAACCAGTTTGCAAGGGAGAAATAGAGACACAGATGTAGAGAACAAATGTATGGACACCAAGGGGGGAAAAGGGAGAGGGGTGAATTGGGACATTGGGATTGACATATATACACTAATTTGTATAAAATAGATAACTAATAAGAACCTGCTGTATAAAAAAATAAAATTCAAATCAGCTATAAAATAATAAAATAACATAACATTAAAAAAATATATATTGCTGAGGAAAGTTCACTGAATTATGCTAGGGTTTCACAACCTTGTCACTATTGACATTTGGGGGCAAGTAAGCTTCTTCTCTAGGTATGTAGTGTTGTTGTGGGTGTGTGTTTGTATTGTAGGACATTTAGCAGCATCCCTGGCCTCTACCCACTAGATGCCAGTAGCACTCCTCCCAAGTTACACAAATCAAAAATATCCAAGCATTGCCAAATGTTCCATGCTGTGGGGTGGGGGTAGGAGGGAAGGGTGGCAAAATCTCTCCTCATTTAGAAATCTCCTGTGGTTCATCACCTGCCTCCATGGCTTGGATTAACTGCTTTCTACTTTACCTTTTAATAATCATACTTCTTCTTCAGAAGGCTTCCCTTACTCTCTGTGAGACTTAGATGACCCCCTGCATGCTTTGTTAATACCCTATTCTTACTTCACTCAACAAAAATGCATTGAACACCTATTATGTACTATGTATGTCCTAGAGATATGATAGTAAATAAAATTGACAAGGTTCCTATCCTAATGATGCTTTCATGTTTGAAGAGGAAACAGACAGTAAAGTGTATAGTCACAAATAAGCAAAAATTTTGTGGTTGCTAGGAAGGAATTAAAGAGAGTGAGGTGATGGGACCACTACTTAGTAATTAAGGAAATAATTTAACTTGAATGGGCATGGAAGCTGACAACTGAGCAGAGACATATGAAAAAAGGAGTTATAACAACCAGGTTGAGGAAGCAGCAAGGTCAAGAGCCCTGACATGGGAACAAGCTGGAATTATTTAAAGAACTGCAGGAAGGCCAGGGGCTATAGCGTTGTGAGCTAGGGGAAAGGCAGATCTGAGATGAGGTAGAAGAGGTAGTCCTGGGCCAGGTGATACAGAGCCTAGTAAACCATGGTAAAGTCTTAGATTTCATTTCAGTGCTCTTAATATAGCTCTTAATATACCGTCTCTACCTGTCAAGAGACGTGGTCTGTTATTCATGTGACCTTAAGCAATTCATGCCATTTAAAAAAAAATCTGTAAAATGGGTAACCATATATGCCTCAAATAGCATTGTGAGGATCAAATAAAATGTTGTGATGCTAATAAGTATTAGTTAATGAAACCATAGGCACAGCATTACATGCATTATATCTCTTAGTCCACAAACAATAGGCTTTATTCCCACTGTGAGGATGGAGAAAAGACACTTGAACTCATTGTTGACGGCAGAGTAAGAGACTGTTGGAGCAAAACACATGATGGAGAGGACAAGATACTCCAGAAAATGGGAGCAATATGTACAAAGTGCAGTTATCAGAAATTCTGGAGTAGAGGGTGACAATAAGCAATTAGATATGTATGGCTGGAGTGTAAGGTGCAGGAGAAGAAAAACCTGGAGAAATAGATTCTTATTTGGGTTATTCAGTCTTGCTAAAAGTAACTTTACTTCTTTGAGCCTCAATTTCCTTTTGTATGAAAAGGGGCAATAACACGTCTTTAATAGCATTATTGTAAAGGAAACATAAAATAATCTTTTTAAACAGAGCCTAACACAAACTAAGTTTTAAAAATGTTAGGTATATAGTCAAATATCCAAAGAATGCCTATTAGTGCACCAATACCCTTCTAAGCTCATTTCCAGTGATAAGCCAATATACTCTGTTCCAAATCTTTCCCATACTACATTTTGATGAATGACTTGAAGGAGAACACAGATCAGATTTTTTAGATAACCAAAGTTGGAATGGATAGTTAATATACCAAGTGACAAAAATCATGTCTTGATAAGCTGAAGTGATTAAATTTAACATAGATAAATGTGTAGTCCTAAACTCACATTCAGAAAAAAAAGTATCTGAGATGAGACAGATGTGGGTAAACAGCCATTCATATGAAATATCAAAGGGCATTTTTGTGTGAATGCACACTCCATATGTGAAAAGAATGCTATATATTTTCCAAAAGTGCAGATGCAGTGCTATTTTAGTGGCATTCATAGAGGTATGTGCCTGATATAAGAAAGTAATTATCTCACTTCAGTAAAACCAAAGAATCTTATTGCAGTGACAGAAAATGGTTGATATGTATAGATTGTTTGAATGATTACATCTTTGAAACTAATGACTAAAGTGATCAGTATATTAATACTGCAAATCTGTCTCTAGTTAGTGTCCATTTAGAATGAAAGGTGTGACAGAAAGATGTGAAAAGCAGTGCCTGAAAGGAAACGGAGCTCACAATATTGACCTTCATCTTCTCTTTTGATTCCTATAATTCCACTAGTGTTAAGGAGGCCAGTATACCAGTTGGCAGATCTTTTCAAGGAAGTTGACCCTGAGTAGCTTGCTTTTGACATATGGCCAATGGAAAAGTCAAACTGTAATTCATCTGGGGAGTCTGGTTGAAATGTGTAATGATGGGCACGACATGTACTCAGCAAGAGTGGCACGAACCTATACAAGGGAATTGGAATGAGTACAAAGAGGACGCTCCAAAAAAAGGGTGCAGAGAAAAGCACAGCCTTCGTTTGAAATATACTCTTCTTGAATTTCAAGAGACTGGAACATGTTTTAAGGAAATCTGGGCTTGCTTTCAAAAACAGGATCCATTTATAGTCTGAGGGGAAAGCCACAGGAGGGTAAGGGATGCTGGCTGAGATATGCTTTGAATTCCTTGATTTTCCAAATCTGAAGCTCAAAGTCAAATTCAGACCCTGCCAACTACTTGAACCATGACGAGAGTTAAAAGGTTTTCATAAGTCCTTGGAAAATGTAACTACAGCTTTACTTTAATTCTCCAACATCAATAATGGTGGCTGGGTTGGGTAATCCTTGTGATACTACTCACTTTCACTCCCTGGTACAAACTCTGCATTTATGCCTTGTTTTGGAAAGGTACTACTCATAGAGGACAAATGTGATTTATATAAGATGACTCTCTTGAAGCCATGACAGTCGTGACTTGCTTTGCATTCTTGGGGTGGATTTGAGCCTCTGCAGCCATGACATTGTGTAAGAGAACATGAAAACTCTTTTAGGAAGCAGGTGAACACAGGATTATGGACAGAGAATTCTACAGGAAAATGGTGAGCACAGATTAAGGACAGGTGCACCACTGGCAATATCATATCTAGATTCGAGAGAGAGAGAGAGAGAGAGAGAGATGATAGATAGATGATAGATAGACAGATAGATAGAGTCATTCAGTCTTTTAAGTCTTATAGTGATTTTATCTAGCAGACCCTCTTTACTGTAGAATCCCCTCTTACATCACTTATCACTCATTCTCAGCTAATTGACTCTTGCTGTCAATTTCAGAAAGAGTGCTTCCAACTAAACTGGCTTTTAAAAAATATTGCTTTCTCAGCTTTTTTCCACATGTTAATGCCCCTTTACCCTTTTTATAACATTCCTTGTAATAAACTGTATATAGCCTAAGTTATGCTCTAAAAACCTCCAAATCTTATTTGCACAACAGAATAAAATGTATTTCTCGCTCACTCTAAATGTTCCGTAAATGCCAGCATGGGGCTGCACTTAACACTGTCATCAAGGGACCCTGACTCACGGAGGCTATGCCTTGTTATAGTTGTACCATCTGTGGCTCTAGCCCCTTTCCAGTAACTAAGGCAGGGGAAGAAAAAGAGTAGAGACTTTTGCTGATCAAACCCTCTCTCTAGAAGTGATATCAATCAATTATATTCACATCTCATGGCTTGGAATCTACCCAGTATCATGCTGTAGTGGAGCCATTGTTAAAACTCTCACCTGTGATGAACTGAGATGTGATCCCAGTGGAAGGGAAGTACGAGCAAGAACCGTTATCCAGGCAGTTGAAAAGTTTGAGGAAAGTGATAACGATAAGGACAGTAGGACTCTATGGCTATTGTAGGAAAGGGATGTACTGAATAAGACAATGATAGGCTTGGGGTGAGTAATCAACAATTAAAGGCTAAGTGTGAAAACCAGGAATAAACCCAGTATTTTCCTCCTTTGTCTTTTACTCTTTTTTAAAAATTTATTATTTTTTTTTAGATTTTTGGCTGTGTTGGTTCTATCACATATGCACCATACAATCTGTCAGACTGATAGAGCAATGAAAATGATTACTGAAGAACAGACTGGCGATGACCCCTGAGTATATGGGAAAGCATCCATCAGGACACAGTATACACCCTAAATCAATGACCATTATATTTTCCAGTGTACCCAATAAATATAATATATGAGTCTGAGAAACGTGGCTGAAATTGTGAGTAACTACACATATCATCACTCCTAGTGATTCATTTGGGGAGTTTGTGCTTCCAATACTGCAACTCTTTACTATTTTTTTTTTGGGGGGGGTGGTACACGGGCCTCTCACTGTTGTGGCCTCTCCCGTTGCGGAGCACAGGCTCTGGACACGCAGGCTCAGCAGCCATGGCTCACGGGCCCAGCCGCTCCACGGCACGTGGGATCTTCCCGGACCAGGGCACGAACCCGTGTCTCCTGCATCGGCAGGCGGACTCTCAACCTCTGCGCCACCAGCGAAGCCCCAATACTGCAACTCTTGACTCTAAAGGTTTAGATGTCCTGATCCTTTGCCAGAGGACACAGACATAATCTCATTCAACTTTCAACTATAGCTGCCATCTGGTTATTTCAGGATATGTGTGCCAAGAAATCAGCAGTCAAAAAAAAAAAAAAAAAAAGAAGGAATCACCAACCTGGATAGGGTAATGGATTTTGATTATCAGGAGGAGATAGGGCTGTCAAAGAATATGTTTAGGTACCAAAGAATATGTTTGATATCCAGGAGATCCAAAGTCACATCTCTTGGTACCCCCTTGCCCAAATTTAATAGGAAATTGACAAGCAAAACAACTGTGGCCTGAGAAGGGCATGATGACTATCAGTAATACCCCCTTGATACGAGGATTTGGGTCACTTGACTATGTAAGCTACCTAAAACCAGCAGAGTTGCTAAACAAGGCAGGGTGGAATCTCAAATGTGTAGTAGAGGAAGGAGATCATGAATATCCATTGTGGCCTCAGGATTAGCCACAGCAGGAAAATAAACCAACCAGAATCCTGCAGGAGCTGTTTTCAGAATTTGTCATATGACGAAAGTAGATCTAACAGTGCAAGGTGTGCCACCCAGGTGTGTCTCCTAGGTGAATCATTCTCCAGGAATTTTCCTCAAAAAAAGAGAGCTAGCTTATCCAAACACATAACCTATTTCTAAGACATGCCACTTAGAGTCACTGGTCAAAGAGGAGGTATACATGTCTCAAAAGAGGGCACTTATGAAGCCTCATCCTACCTCCAGTGATACCCTTGCATTGTATGTTTATAATTCAGTGTTTCTCATTGTTCACGCTTACCTATTTCATTCACCCACAGGTTTTGACCCAAAGCATATTCCCCCCAAAACTTTTATATACCAATGTCCATCTCAGAGTCTATTGGGGGAAAAACCTGATAAGACATATGCATCTACAATAAGAACCGTGAAGAAGAAATGCAGGTTTCTCTGAAAGTGTAGAATCTAAGAGTAGGTTTAAGTAGGAGGCCAAAAAAAAAAAAAAACCACAAAACCCATATGCAAGAGATGATTAAGCTATAATCTGGAGGATGTAAATAAATGTGTTATCTGTTGATTAGGCTGTGGTGAAGGGCAGGGGACAGAAGAAGAGTATTCTATCTAGAAAGAAAAGCATGTGTAACAGCGTGAAAGCACAGTGACAGGGGTAGCATGATATGAGGGCCTAAAAGGAGGCCAGAGTAGCTGAACCACAGAAGGGAAGCAAGCACTGGAGAGGTAGAGTCTCATATAGATCACATTAAATACAGTGATCTTCATTCTAAGATCAATGAGGTAGCTACTGATTTTTTGTTAATGCAGTTGTATAGATTGAGGCAAGAGGTGAGAGATGATCAGATTCCCATTGTGAATAGCCCTTTCTGTCTTCCTCATAGAAGAAAGAGAAGGAGCATACTGAAAATGGAGAGACTGGAGACACAACTATGGAGGTACAGGTGGGAGGCTATGGGACCACAAGGAGGGATATCGAACCCCAAATTAGTAGAAGACACAACTAAACAGAGTGGCAAAATATGTCAACTGGAGACTATCAGGCAGAGGAGAGAGGAAGGGGTTTTCTAACAGAGCTAAAATCTGTGCAAGCATCTGATCAAGAGAGAGCCATCTTTAAAAGTCTTAAGCAGGCATTTCACAAAAGAAGATATTCCGATGGCCAATAAACATGTCATTCCTGTAAGGCACAAAAGAAGACATAACTAATTTATACTGCCAGAAGTCAGAGTGGTGTTACCCGTGGGACAGTATCATAAAGGTCATAGAGGGGGCTCTGAAGTGTTGGTAGTGTTGTTCTGTTGTGTGACCTGGATGCTGGTTATAAGGGTGTGTCGTTTCTGTGAAAATTCATCAAGCTGTACACTCACAATATATTATACTTTCTTATACGTATATTTTGCTCCAATAAAAACTTTAAAATGATAAAAAAAAACAATAAATAAATAAAAGAACACAGCCCACAGCATGGGGATGGTAGATTTGTACATATATAATAATGATCTCAAGGCAGATAACAGAGCCTTTTTCTAAACAAAAGCACTTTATAATAAACATAAGAAAATTTCTCTAAATATCATGAGTCTTGTCAGAGACACCTGTTTTAACTTCATATAAAGACATTTTATAAGCCACTGGGCCTTTTCCTCCTTTCCTGGTCATCTCAGGGACCAGGAGAATTTCTCTAGTTAATTAGAACAGTAGAGGAAAAGAGACTAGACTTGGAGTGGATTTCAGTTCTAATTTGGCAACTCAACCAGCTGCATAGCTTTGAGCACATGCCATAACCATTTTGAGCTTCAGCTTCCTCATCAGTAAAATGAGGATTGTCTCCATACCTCCTGGAGCTATTAAGATCAAATCAAGTAATTCTAGGGGAAAAAAGAGAGAGCCAGGCTTATCACCAGCGCTATAACTTGATAGTTACGTATAGTTGGGAGCAGAAATGTATGAGCTGGAGAGCTGAGGGTCATTTCCTGAACAGACATCTAGAGTTGGGGTTTAGACTCTACACTAACAATAAAGTGGAACTGCACAGTAGAAGGCATCAGAGTGACATAACCATAATTCCACTTTAGAAAGATCTCACTGAAAGAAACTTAGAGGACAAAGTGGGGGAACTGAAGAACCATGGCAAGGTTCTAGAGTAGATAGGAGGAGTCCGTTACCTTACTAGAGTTTAAAATCAAGGAAGGTGATTCTGTCAGTTGTGTATAAGGAGGTTTTCCAGTGGAACAGGATGTGGAGACTGGTCGCCAGAGGCAGGGAAAAATAACACAAAGATATTTGCATAGATCATCGAAAGATAAAGGCTTCAATGTACATGGTGGTAGAATGTCCATGAAATCCTTGCCCCGCCTTTGGATGGAGTTCAGAGACTGAAACAAGTATATCATTAAGTGAACGACAAGCCCGGTTGGCCTGGAACTATTTCTATTTAGCCACTGAACGCCCCACATCTAGTGAAAACCCTCAGTCCCAGGCAAAGGATTACTCTAAGAGGTGAGTTTCAATATGGATAAAGTTTCTTAGGTTGAGTTGCAGAGGAAACAAACTTTGAGGAGATTTGCATGCAGTGAATTTATTGGCAGGTTGGTTTGGGGATGAACAGCAGTAAAGGGGTGAAGGCAACAGGAAGAGGGAAAGCAGGGACATGAACTATGATGGAATCACAACACAGCCCTCAGTTGGTCCTAAAAAGAGCTCTGGGGCTGGGCTGGCCCTCAAGAGTTGTCTCACATTGAGGCATGGGGGCTGGGGACTTGTACTCCTACACAGATCACTCTTTGGATTTCAAGTTGTCCCCTGAGAGGAAGCATGGTCAAGATTGATTTCTGGTGAAGGACTGAGCTGTAAGCCATCAGCAGCCCACACTCCGATTCTTAGCATCTGGGAGAATGAGTGCTTTGGCCCTTCACAGGGGAACTAGACCAAGCACCACAGCATCTATTAAGAAAGCAATTCCACAAATAAAACCTGGGAAACTCCCTTCATTTCTGCATGGGTTCTTGTTGCTAGTTGGCTTTCTGTGAGTGCTTACAAAATGTTCAGCAAGTGAGCTTCCTCTCCTGTGTTCCTTCTAGTTTATTTTGATGGCTGTAACTCAGCAGCATGTGCCTTCTTTAATAAACACATGTCCAGCTCCTAGGAAGAGACACCCATATTAGGTATTGGATGGATATGCTGTTCCCTTCTTTATTTAGACCTGGAAATTGAAGTCACCCCTTTATTCCCCTGTCCTTTTCCCTCTGCTTCTCCCACTTGGGAAACATTTACCAACATCAAAGAGCAGCGGAACAGTAGAGAGCTGACTTAGCCATAAAGATTTCTCATTGCTCTGATACATGTGACCTTTTTTCCTTTTGCTGTTACTTAATTCTGCCCTCTGGACTTGCCTCTAAGGTGCAGAGAGAGAACCAACTCTTTGCACTTCAGGAATGCCTTTCTTCTCAAATTACCACAGGAACAGGCAAAATGATCCTGCACAGACCGCTTTAAGTTACCCAATGGGCTTGCAAATATGAGAGAAGCACAAGATATGCCTTTCCAGGTTTCTGGGAACTCTATGACTAGAAAGAAAATGCAAATAATCATTGTTAATTAAAGGCATCTGGGACATGAGTCGATGTGAATTATCACTGACATTAGTATAGGTTCTTAAACATTTTATCTTTAAAGCCATTTTATTGAATATTGATTAAAAGCCTCAATTTTGGAATCAGATTTTGTGACCTCCAATTTGACCTTCTCCAACTCCCACCTGTGTTATTTTGAGCAGATTAGTTAAATACATTGAAGCTTAAATGCACCATTTGTATATGTGCAAGGAGGATTATAATAGGTAGTATGTGGTACATGTTCTATCCAGTCCCCTCGTCCCTGACAGTGAACCTGTCCCCCTGCTATAGGTGTTGATTGCTCCTAGCACTTACCTGCACTTTTCTTCAAAGGTTTTCCCTTGGTTGAGGGCCACTTGAAGAGGCTGGGCAACTGCTCACCCCCAACTCAGGCTGGTAATTGATTCTACAGTAGGCATATATCCCAATTCTGACCAAAGAATTATGAAAAGTGTTCTACTGGGAATTTTTTCCTCATTAGGAAGAGGCAGCCTTTTTCATCTTCTGAATATTGCTGTGTTTCTGTGTACTTCATGAAACATCTGTAGTTATCAACAAACTGTACTGAATATGAAACAAATTGAAGTTGTCGGGGCAGACAGGAAAAAAAAAACTAAGATTTTTGATAACATAGGTGACTCCCTAAATCAAACATTCTGGAGAATTTTGTTTTCCACTGGGAAGACTGGACTTCCTGTTACGGTGGGTAACACATGTCATTATTGTTTAGTGAGTTGATTCAAGGGCCCTCTTCCTTGCCAGCAAAAGCAGGCTAACAGATACACAGGGTGTGTGTGTGTGTGTGTGTGTGTGTGTGTGTGAGAGAGAGACAGAGAGACAGGGACAGAGAGAGACAGAGAAGAAAGAAGAGAGAAGGGAGAAGAGAAAATATGTGTCCTGGCATCCACTTTGATTCCCTAGTCTTGGTCCCTGAGGAAGCCCTACCTACTTCTCAAAACACTTACCAGCTTTCTTTTTCCTGAACTGAATTGAATTGGGTTTCACTAAAGGGGACCTGAAAACCTGATATTGATTAATTCCTATTTCAAAGTGCTTAGCACAGCTAGAGTACAATAAACACTCAATGACTATTAGCTATTTATAGCATTCTTAATTATCAAGATAATCATTATGTTCTTTCATCTCATCACTCCTTATGAAACCAAAGTGGTGGTTCTTAAAACTAGTTTCACATTAGTATCACCTATAAAGCTTTGAAACGTTAATGCAACCCAAATCTTCCACTTCCACTGTAATGGAGTAACTGATTCAGGTCTTCAATGTAAATAACTAGGAAACTAGACAAAACATATAAAACAACTCGTATCACTATGATATACAGTTGGTCTTTGTCCTTGGTTCCTGGCACACAGCTCCTCAAACCTTTGGAATCTCTGGAGTGATAGAAGCATCGTTTGTTCTAATGAGGCCATTGTTTTGGGTTTTTTTTCCCCCCCAGTGAAACACAGTTTACTTACATATACAAAAACACATATACAAGCATATACATATATATAACTAAAATGAAAACTTCATAAGGCAATATTTACCCCCAATGCAAGTCATGTATTCTTTTTTAATAAACGTTTTATTGGAGTATAGTTGATTTACAATGTTGTATTAGTTTCAGGTGCACAGCAAAGTGAATCGGTTATACATACACATTTATCCACTCTTTTTTTAGATTCTTTTCCCATATAGGCCATTACAAAGTATTGAGTAGAATTCTCTGTGCTTTGCAGTAGGTCCTTATTAGTTATCTATTTTAAGTACAGTAGGGTGTATATGTCAATTCCTATCCCCCACCCCCTGGTAAACATGAGTTTGTTTTCTACATCTGTGACTCTATTTCTGTTTTGTAAATAAGTTCATTGGTACCATTTTGTAGAATCCACATATGAGAAGTATCATATGGTATTTGTTTTTCTCTGTCTGACTTATTTCACTTAGTATGACGATCTCTAGGTCCATTCATGTTGCTGCAAATGGCATTATTTCGTTCTTTTTTACGGCTGAGTAATATTCCATTGTATATATGTACTACATCTTTATCCACTCCTCTGTTGATGGACATTTAGGTTGCTTCCATGTCCTGGCCTTTGTAAATAGTGCTGCAGTGAACACTAGGGTGCATGTGTCTTTTTGAATTATGGTTTTCTCAGAGTATATGCCCAGTAGTGGGATTGCTGGGTCATATGGTAGTTCTATTTTTAGTTTTTTAAGGAACCTCCATACTGTTCTCCATAGTGGCTGTATCAATTCACATTCCCACCAGCAGTGCAGGAGGCTTCCCTTTTCACCACACTCTTTCTAGCGTTTATTGTTTCTAGATTTTTTGATAAAGACATTCTGATTGGTGTGATGTGATACCTCATTGCAGTTTTGATTTGCATTTATCTAATAATTAGTGATCCTGAGCATCTTTTCACATGCCTCTTGGCTATCTGTATGTCTTCCTTGGTGAAATGTCTATTTAGGTTTTCTGCCCATTTTTTAACTGGATTGTTTGTTTTTGTGATATTGAGCTCTATGAGCTGTTTGTATATTTTGGAGATTAATCCTTTGTCTGTTGTTTCATTTGCACATATTTTCTCCCATTCTGAGGGTTGTCTTTTCATCTTGTTTATGGTTTCCTTTGCTGTGCAAAAGCTTTTAAGTTTAAGTCCCATCTGTTTATTTTTGTTTTTATTTCCGTTACTCTAGGAGGTGGATCAAAAAAGATCTTGCTGTGGTTTATGTCAAAGAGTGTTTTTCCTATGTTTTCCTCTAAGAGTTTTATAGTATCTGGTCTTACATTTGGGTCTTTAATCCATTTGGAGTTTATTTTTGTGTATGGTGTTAGGGAGTGTTCTAATTTCATACTTTTACATGTAGCTGTCCAGTTTTCCCAGCACCATTTATTGAAAAGGCTGTCTTTTCTCCATTTTATGTTCTTGCCTCCTTTGTCATAAATTTGTCCACTTTTTCGTGGTTGTACATTTTATTGGCATATACTTGTTTGTAGTAGTCTCTTATAATCCTTTGTATTTCTGCAGTGTCAGTTGTGATTTCTCCTTTTTCATTTCTAATTTTATTGATTTGTGTCCTCTCACTTTTTATCTTGATGAGTCTGGCTAAGGGTTTTTCAAATTTGTTTTCTTCTGAAAGAACCAGCTTTTAGTTTTATTGATCTTTGCTATTGTTTTCTTCATTTCTATTTCATTTATTTCTGGTCTGATTTTTATGATTTTTTTTCCTTCTGTTGACTTTGGGTTTTCTTTGTTCTTCTTTCTCTAGTTGTTTTAAACGTATGGTTAGGTTGTTTATTTGATATTTTTCTTGTTTCTTGAGGTGAGATTGAATTGCTGCTTTTGCTGCATACCATAGGTTTTGTGTCATCGTGTTTACATTGTCATTTGTTTCTATGTATTTTTTTTAATACAAATTACTTTTATATATTTATTTTTTGGCTGTTTTAGGTCTTGGTTGCTGCACGCGGGCTTTCTCTAGTTGCGGAGAGCAGGGTCTACTCTTCGTTGTGGTGCGCAGGCTTCTCATTGTGGTGGCTTCTCTTGTTGCAGAACACAGACCCTAGGCACGCAGCCTTCAGTAGTTGTGGCTCACGGGCTCTAGAGCACAGGCTCAGTAGTTGTAGCACAAGGGCTTAGTTGCTCCATGGCATGTTGGATCTTCCTGGACCAGTGCTTGAAGCCGTGTCCCCTGCATTGGCAGGTGGATTCTTAAACATTGTGCCACCAGGGGAGCCCCTCTGTGTATTTTTGTATTTCTTGTTTGATTTCTTCAGTGATCTCTTGGTTATTTAGTAGCACACTGTTTATCCTCCATGTATTTGTGTTTTACAGTTTTTTTCCTGTAATTGATTTCCAATCTCATAACATTGTGGTCAGAAAAGATGCTTGGTATGATTTCAATTTTCTTAAACTTTCCAAGGCTTGACTTGTGGCGCAAGATGTGATCTGTCCTGGAGAATGTTCCCTGTGCACTTGAGAAGAAAGTGTGTTCTGCCACTTTTGGGTGGAATGTTCTAGAAATATCAATTAAATCTCTCTGGTCTGTTGTGTCATTTAAAGCTTGTGTTTCTTTATTTACTTTTCTATTTGGATCATCTGTCCATTGGTGTAAGTGTTGTGTTAAAGTCCCCCAATATTATTGTGCTACTGTTGATTTCTCCTTTCATAGTTGTCAGCATTTGCCTTATGTATTGAGGTGCTCCTCTGTTGGGTGCATAAACATTTATAATTATTATATCTTCTTCTTGGATTGATCCTTTGATCATTATGTAGGGTCCCTCCTTATCTCTTATAACAGTCTTTATTTTAAAGTCTATTTTATCTGCTACGAGTATTCCTACTCCAGCTTTCTTTTGATTTCCATATGCATGGAATATCTTTTTCCATCCCTTCACCTTCAGTCTGTATGTGTCCCTAGGCCTGAAGTGGGTCTCTTGTAAACAGCATATATATGGGTCTTGTTTTTGAATCCATTCAGCCAGTCTGTGTGTTTTGGTTGGGGCATTTAATTAATTTGCATTCAAGGTTATTATCGATATGTATGTTCCTGTTACCATTTTCTTAATTGTTTTGGCTTTGTTTTTGTGGGTCTTTTTCTTCTCTTGTGTTTTCCACCTAGAGAAGTTTCTTTAGCATTTATTGTAAAGCTGGTTTGGTGGTGCTGAATTTTCTTAGCTTTTGCTTATCTGAAAAGCTTTTGATTTCTCAATCAAATCTGAATGAGATCCTTGCTGGCTAGAGTAATCTTGTTTGTAAGTTTTTCTCTTTCATCACTTTAAGTATATCCTGCCATCCCTTCTGGCTTGCAGAGTTTCTGCTGAAAAATCAGCTGATAACCTTATGGGGATTCCTTTGTATGCTATTTTTTGTTTTTCCCTTGCTACTTTTAATATTTTTTCTTTGAATTTAATTTTTGTTAGTTTGATTAATATGTATCTTGGTGTGTTTTTCCTAGGGTTTATCCTGTATGGGACTTTCTGTGCTTCCTGGATTTGGGTGACTATTTCCTTTCCCATGTTAGGGAAGTTTTCAGCTATAATCTCTTCAAATATTTTCTCAGACCCATTCTTTTTCTCTTCTTATTCTGAGACCCCTATAATTCGAATGTTGGTGCATTTAATGTTGTCCCCGAGGTCTCTGAGACTGTCCTCAATTATTTTCATTCTTTTTTCTTTATTCTGCTCCTCGGCAGTTATTGCCACCATTCTGTGTTCCAGCTCACGCATTCCTTCTTCTGCCTCTGTTATTCTGTTATTTATTCCTTCTGGTGTATTTTTCATTTCAGTTATTATGTTGTTCATCTCTGTTTCTTTGTTCTTTAGTTCTTCTAGATCTTTGTTAAACATTTCTTGTATTTTCTCAATCTGTGTGTCCATTCTATATCCGAGATCCTGGATCATCTTTACTATCATTACTCTGAATTCTTTTTCAGGTAGATTGCCTGTTACCTCTTTATTTATTTCGTCTTGTAGGTTTTTACCTTGCTCCTTCATTTGTGACATATTTTTTGCCAGCTCTTTTTTCTTTTTTTTTAATTAGTGGGATTTTGTTCCTCTCTTACTGGTTGTTTGTCCTGACAACACTGGAGTTTGTAGGCTGTTGGGTAGAGCTGGGTCTTGGTGCTGATATGAGTACCTCTGTTAGACCTAACTCCAATGAATATTTCCTGGGGTCTGAGGTTAATGCAGTGGTTCCGACACAGAGCTTCCACCACAGGAGCTTCAGCCTGACCCCCGGCTCATGAACCAAGATCCCACAAGCCATGTGGGGTGGCAAAAAAAAAAAAGAACAGTAACAAAGTAAAAAATAAAATTAGACTAGGAAACTAACAGATATGTTAGAAAGAATATAAAAAGATAGATGAATCAACAACTGGAAGGTACAACAATACCACAATAGTAAAAAAAAGAGGAGAAGGGAAAAGAGAAAACAAAGGCGGGCGGGGGAAGCCTTGGCTGTGGAGGGCAGGGCCTAAGCAAGGGCAAGGTTTGGGCTGTGGGCAGGGTGTATACTTAGGACCCACAGGGCTGGAAAAGGCCCTGTGGGCTATGGGGGGGTGGGGCTTAGGCTCAAGGAACAGAAGGGGCCCAGACGTGCCCCCCACCCCTGGTCTCCGAGGGTGGGGTACCTCACCTGGGAGCCCAGCAGGCTTCCTGGGCTCAAGTGGGCCGGGCAAATGCCCTCCTCTCCTCTCCTGCTCCTCTGCTCTGGGAGGGCCCCTCCTGCCTGCCTCTCCTGATCTCCCCAGCCTCCCTCCTATGCCCCCAGGACCCATGCATCCTGCAGGGGGCTTTGGAGGGGGTTACTGGCCTGGGAGCTCAGCAGGCTCCCCAGGCCGAGTGAGCCTGGTGATCGCCCTCCACTCCCACTCCTCCCGGAGGACCCCTCCCCCCTACCTCTCCTGATCTCCCCAGCCTCAGGGACGCCGATCCTGTCTGACCTCCACTTCTCCTCCCGCCTCTGTCCTCCCACATCCTACTGGTTCACTTGGGGGTTCCTCCCATCTCCTTAGGCGTCAGGATCCCCCACCAGTGGCTGGCAGGCACCCTAGTTGTGGGCAGACGCTAACTCTGTGTCTTCCCACACTGCCATTTTGAGTCAAGGAAATATTCTTGAGATTACGAAGCAGATATTACAGGGTTAAAGGAGTCCAAAGTACTGGAAGTGATGAAGCTACACAGAGAAAAAGCTCCAGAAATCTGCAAGAGGTCCCATGGGTCCGTTATTGAGTACAAAGCTGCATGTGTATAATTCCATAAACCCAAGCAAAGGTGCCCTACCAGGAAGCTGTAAGATAAACAATTATCAGAGTTTACTTGCAGCAGTCTTAGTTCTGACCAAATAGAGTGGAGATTGCTCCACTGAACACCCAGAACATCCTGGAGGCAACAGGTGGATCACACCTTAGTAGTAACGAAAAACTGTCTGTAGAATAGTAGCTACTGTTGACCAACAGTAACAAAGTTTAAAAAGAAGCAAGCCTGGGAAGTCTCAAACTGATCCACAAGTAATATAATTGCCAAACAAGACAAAATTTGACATTTGTAAAAGAAGACAGCATATCCCAGATTCTCAGCAATGTGATGTTCACAATGCCCAATACCCACTAAAAATTGTTAGGCAGATAATTTTGGGTAGTTCAGGCAGTGTCAGGTATGTAAATTTGATACCCCCAACTTCTCCAACAAAATGAACAACAGAGATCAACAAAAATAAATAAAATGACAGAAACTCAAACTGCCAGCATAACATGAAGATTATGAACAACTAAAACTAAGTTGCCTGTAAGTTGAAAAAGAAACACCAAATTCCAGCCAGCTTTCCCTGTGCTTTCTGCCACAAGAATTTGGAAATCCAAGTACAGTTTGGAGAAAACTCTATTGAACAGAAATTAGAGGATTTATACTTAGGTTTCTTCAATTTTTCTAAAACCATGTCAGAAAGAGACAGACTACCCTCTGTTTGAAAATGCTTAAAACATGCAGGTAAATCAAAGCAAGGAAAAGGTTAAACATCTTTGTAGGGGAAAGTGGTGAAAAGAAAAGGAGAGATACGTTTGAAAGTACATAGTAAGGGGGGGGGTGGGGAAAGCAAGGATTCTGGAAGATAAAGTAGAAGATATCAAAGATCACTCAACTGTCCCAGCCCCTAAAACAAACAAATAAAAAATAAAATTAAAAAAAAGGAAAAGAAACATAAGTTTCTACTCTGACAGAAGAGGGCACTCTTGAACTGGGAATCTTATAAGGCATTACAAACTAACAGATCTGACCACAGAATATCCGAGGAATGAACATTCTTCAACTGCTGTGTGTGTATTTGCATGTATTTGTTTGTGTGTGTGTGTGTGTGTGTGTGTGTGTCTCAAGCAACGAAAACCTGTATAACACAACATTCAAAACTGAATTAAGTATGTGCAAGCATTTAGGGGTATGAGAAAACAACTTGAATCAGAAATATTAAAAGTAAAAATAGAAATGGGAAAGAAAAGGAGGAAATGAAATAAGAATTGATGATCTCTGGAAAGAAATAGAAGAAAAAGAAAAGTCATACTAGAAATTATGACTAAATTCCAAAGTGCTCAAGGAAAAAGATATTTAAATGAGAATATTAAAAAGGCATTGAAGAAAACAAGGAAACAACCACACAATGAAAATTAGTTAAATAAGTAAAAATGTGTAAGAAAAAATGGTTGAAATTGAAGATAGTCAAAGAAAAAATAACATCTGTACAATTGGAGTCCCTGTGGAAGCTAAGATGATGGAACAAAATTCATATTAAAACTGTTTTACAAGAACAATTTCCAGAAATAGAAGAAAGCTTGTATCAACATATTTAAAGGGCCGACCAGGTACCTGGAAAAATGACCTCCAATGATCAACATGATATACACTAATAAAAATTTTTAATTTGTAAAGATTTAAGAACTATCCTTAGGATTTCCAGCAAAAAGATAAACTATCTCGCAGGGGCAAAAAAAATTAGACTTCTTATCAAGCACACATGGAACATTTATAAAGGTTTAACATATTTAAAAATACAACTCAATAACTTCCATAACTACTACAAATATCACTCTGATTATAGTTTAATAAAACTGAAAATTATTTGAAAAAAACCCCCTAGAAATCAAATAAGTTTTGCATTTTCCACAAATCTCTATCAAGTATTTGACATGATATTTGCATGTACCCTGGCTCAAGTTCAACCTGAAGGTTTGGTCAGGTGCTGTGTTAAGAGAAAGCCACAGCTCTACTAACTGTCCTTCACAATTCCTCCAATTGGTTCCTTTATATTCCTAGCACATATAGCAAACAGTGGCCTGATCATCAATTTTTCCAACCCTACACTGAGATTCAAACTTCTAATGCTAAAAATGCAGAATGAGTGAAATCTCAGAATATATCATTTTTGAAACATCAGTAAGTTACAAGTTATTAAGTAAGAAGGATTTTCAGCTCACTCCAGTATGTTTGGGGGAAAAAAAGGGAGATTTCTTCTAGAATTTAACTAAGAGGATACTATGACAGATGCTTTCAAATAATGATAAGAAACTGACACTACTACTTTTCTTTTTTTTTTTTTTTTTGCGGTACACGGGCCTCTCACTGTTGTGGCCTCTCCCGCTGCAGAGCACAGGCTCCGGACGCACAGGCCCAGTGGCCATGGCTCATGGGCCCACCCGCTCCGCGGCATGTGGGATCCTCCCGGACCAGGGCGAACCCATGTCCCCTGCATCGGCAGGCAGACTCCCAACCACTGTGCCACCAGGGAAGCCCGACACTACTACTTTTTTTGAGAAGATTTGATGTTCTCATTTTCCTTCTAACTGAGAATTTTGACAGAGCAATATGTAGCATGTTGAATACCCAGATGGAAAAATTACATCAAATGAATGGAAAATACATTGAGCTATCTATTCATTCCATCATTCAGAAAAGTACATTTACTACCAGCTACAGGTGAAGCACTCTGATAGATAATAGCCCCCCAAAATTTATTAAGACACAATTCTTGCCTTCCAGCAGCTTATCGTCTACTGAGAGAGACAAATTCACAGGCAGGACATTTCAGTAAAATGAAATTAATATTATTGTGGACATATGGGTAAAATAAAAAAAAAGAAAAGAAAATGTGCTTGAGATGAAGAAGAAGTAAAGAAGTAAAGAGATCAGTGCCTCACAAAGAAAGCAGGTGGAATTTTAGATGCAATTTTGGAGGTTAAGAAACAGTTTACTCAAATATACAAATGAGAAAGTGTATCTGTTAGCTATTTCTGCAACTCTGCTGCATAGCATACAACCCATGGCATACAACAGTAAGCATTTATTACTTCATGTGTATGTGGTTAAGCTGGGCCAGTCCTGATGACCTCAGCTGAACATACCTGTATATCTTCAGGTTGGCTTTGGGTGCTCTGATCCTGGCTGGACCTGTCTGGGTGACTTGGCTTCAAACTGCAGAACTGGTTAGACTTGGCTCTTCACTGTGCGTTCTTCAGATCTCATCCAAGTATGCATTCTGAGACCCATGCTGAGGGGCAGCAGCTACATAGGGGAAGCACTTCTAATGTGGGCAGAAGGGCGAAAGAACGAGCAGAAGACTAGTGTCTCTTGGGTCTGAAGTAGGAGCTGGGAAATGGCACAGCGTCAGTTCCTCCCACATTTCATCCTCCATAGTACGTCATATGGACGATCTGTTATCAGTAGGATGGTAAAGTAAATTCATCCCACTCTGATGGATGATACTGAAAATTCTGTGACAAAGAAAGAATGTGTAATTCTGATATAGAGAGGAAAGGAAGAATGGGTAATAGATCATTCATTCGATAAGTATATTCCCAGCTGATATAATAGATGAGCCAGAATTATTTTTAAAACATACATATATATTAAATACATAAATTATTAAAATATACTAAAAAGACTGCATTTATCTATGTTATTTTAGTGAACCTATAGTAGTTCCTTTAGGTTGGATGGGCACAGGGGACATTGCCAAAAAGTAAGAAAAAATCTGAGCTCTTTTTCCCCCCAAATAAACATTTAATTTGCTTTTGAATTAATGTTTGTTTAATGATCAAATATGTTTTCTTTTTATTTATTGACTGTCATCTCTTACCCACAATTACAAATAGGTCTTATTGTCTTATTCATCAGATTGGCATGCAGGAAACAGAGAATGTATTTTAACTTTTTAGTAGGTGGTGAATCCTTGCCCCATCCAGTTAGCATTAAAATTCTTGTTAACAACAACAAAAAAAAATGCTGCATATAGATTCTTATCCTAAGATATGCTGTGGGGAAGACATGGGCATAGATTAGAAATGGAATGAAACAGAGTGTTTAGAATTAGACAGCTAACAATTTCTAGTATAGCAAACACTGCATGCTTTTTGTGAAATAAAAAATTCTGACATCTTTACCCTTCATGAGTTGGTTCAAAATGACACATGATGAATGATGAAATATTTTAAACCAGGATAAATATCCTGTTTCATTCCATTTCCAATTTGCACCAGTATCTCTCCCTTTGTATTCTCAAAATGAAAATTCGTGTGTACCAACCTGTGGAGAAAATTTTAACTATAAAGAAAATATTAACTATTTGTGTCTGTGATTTAGGGAGTAAACATGACCCTGCAAAAATTTTTTTTAATTGTTTTTTTACATCAAAATATTTGTATTCAAATGGAATTAATGTTCAAAATAGAATCTTGCATTGCCATTGTTACAGAAACTCTTCATTTATAATAATAACTTAAAACTTTTATATTTGGAAATCTTAAAATATGTTATATTTGGAAGCTGCTAACATGTTTTTTAAATCAGATGATTTGTATAAGAAGTCTTCAAAATAGTTAGCTAGGAGGGCAGTTCACTGTAGTGATGAAGAGTTTGGTTTCTGCTCTCCTTCATCTTCAAGGCCAGTAAGAAGCCAAACCCTTCTCACACCTTGCATCTCTCTTATCTCCTTTTTTGTTGCATTCCTCCTGCCTTCCTCTTCTGCTTTTAAGGATTTATGTGATTGCATTGGCCTCACCCACATAATCAAAAAGATAATCTTCCTGTTTTAAAGTCAGCTGACTAGTGATCTTAATTCTATTTACAATTAGTAACCTTAATTCTACTAACAAAGTCTCTCAACAGCAATAGCAAGATTAGTGTTTAAGAATGTGTTTTTTCAGAGTGAAGAATGTGTTTTTTCAGAGTGAAGACCCTGAAGACAGGGTCTCTTTAGATTCTGTCTACCACACTGCCTCACAGGATTCTTTTGGAAATTAAATGAAATACTACACATAAAATGTTTCATGCAGTGCCTGACCCATAGTAAAATCTCCATAAATAATAGCTGATAGCACTGCTGATTAATCAATAGCAAGTCTGATGTTTGGGTACATTTGCCTCATTCAGTCATCCTGTAAAGACTGGACAAAGGGACTTCAAATTTTGAGGGCATGTGTATAGATTTAGATTATTGCGATGATGAGAGTTGTTAATTCATATCACAATTTTGAGTGAAGCTCTTATTTTAGACGTCCGAGTTCAGGTATGTCATTTTTTAAAAAGTGTGTCAATAAATAAGGAAGGCTGCAGATCTAGGCTACACATTTTATTTGCCATGTGACCCTGGAAAATTTACCTTAGTCATCTCGGCCCTCAGAGTTTTCAGCTATGAAATGGGCATGATAATACTTAGCGACATTATTTTTAAAAGATAAGAAAAGTACCATGATATCTTCTAAATCATAAGTTTCAGTAAATGTGAGTAACTCTCCCGTATGCCCATTACAAACACAGGTTATTTGGTTTTTTTTTTTTTAAGATTTATGTATTATTTATTTATTTTGGCTGCGTTGGATCTTGGTTGCGACGTGCGGGATCTTCCGTTGCAGCCTGCGGGCTTTTCGCTGCAATGCGTGGGCTTCTCTCTAGTTGTGGCATGCAGGGTTTTTTCTTTTCTCTCTCTCTAGTTGTGGTGCACGGGCTCCAGAGCACATGGACTCTATAGTTTGTGGCGTGCAGGCTCTCTAGTTGAGGTGCACAAGCTCAGTAGTTGTGGTACGTGGGGCTTATTTGACCCGTCGTATGTGGGATCTTAGTTCCCTGACCAGGGATCGAACCCGCGTCCCCTGCATTGGAAGGCAGATTCTTTACCACTGGACCACCAGCGAATTCCCCAAACACAGATTTTGAAATCAAGACAAAGGGAGTGTTTTTTTGGTTTAGTCCATGATGTGCTTTCATTTTCTTAGTCTACAAAAGGGGATAATGATTCTTATCTTATAGGGATATTGGTGAATTAAATTAGAAAGCTCCATGATTTAGTGCTTAGCAACTTTCCCCTTTAAAAAAGTGAAGAATTTTAAAAGATTTCAAAATCTTTTGATTGACACATTTCCATCTCTCAGTTCACTCATTAAGTAACACTAGTGTTCCAATTACTGTAATAAGAATGATTACAAAATGCAATTCTGTTTGGAAAATGTGCAGCTAGCTAAATTCCCAATAGCTGAGTCTTTACCACTGGGGATTCACCTCCAGTGCTTTTGTGGGCAGCCCTTAGTAAGCCTTTAGTTGGCAACATCTGAAAAGGCAGTGTCTTGCCCCTGCTATTTATTAAAGTGTGTTATCTATATTTAAAAACATTTAAAAAATGTTCTCTATCTGTGTACTTTGTTACTGGTAACAATGTGGTAGGCAAGGTCATGAAAGATTAGCTGGGATTTAAAATAATTTAATGTTTGACAATGATAATGAAATGTGTACTGTGTTGGATCTTTGCTTGTTAAACAGGGATCGTTTTTAATAGGGAAAGATTCATTCAAAAAATAATTACAACACTGAACCCTAAAACAAGCACATTGAAAGAGGAAAAAAAAACGCGATTACTGTTGAAACATTTTACAGCTTTGGAGAATATATATATTCTCTCAATGGACTTAACTGCCAATGTGTGTGTGTGTGTGTGTGTGTGTATAATGTTATATGTAAATTATTAGTAAAGGTGTGTAAATTGTATACCTATAAGGAATACTATATATATGTATATGATTAGTAATTATATATATACACGATGTATATGTAAGTTATATGAAGTAAATGATATATAAAATATAAATATAACTAGTTATGATATGTGTAAATTATATATATGTTATATATATACATAACTTATGTATGTGTGCTTAATAAATGGTTACTATTATAAGATAATGACTTTTTAACATGTTATTTCTAAGACTGAAAGTTCTTTGAGGGAAGGAACTATAGGAAAGGTGTGTGGGGGGTAGTAATATATAATCATATATATTTAATATGTAATAATATATAATATACAATTATATATATTATGTAATCATATGTATTATATAATCATATACATTGTATAATCACATATATATATAATTATTTCAATTCAGGGGAAATATTGAGCATCTATAGATGGCCAATAAAATGATCTCAGATAGACAATAAGCTGCTCTTCAGGGAGGGAATACAAAAGAAAACATGGAAACACACTTAGATTCTAACTAAACATGTGCTAGATAGTGCAGTAGGTGCTTTCAAATGAAATGACATGTATCTTCTCACTTAATAATCCCGCCAAAGCTATGAGATAAATACCACCCTAATTTGTTTGATTATACTAATAATTTCTATACTGAGCTTGCTGGGTCAAAATGTATGAATATTTCTATGGTTCTTGCAGGCAGTAATCTAATTTTTGTAAGTCTCATAAAGAAAACACCAAAGAGGTATTTGTAATATGAATTAGGTTATCCAGTGCTGTTCATTTCAAAGTTTTATTTCCTCTGAAACCCTGTTGGGTTATATTGATTCACTCTTAGATAGCAAGGGGTCTTTTCCCAAAGCTTTTGATTTAAAAAAAAAAACACTTTAGTTACTAGTCATTCTCCTTTTACTAGTTGATATTGTCAAGGTAATTGGGTTTTATTCTATTTGAAGATGCCTATGGGTAATGGTCAGGATAGTATACTTTACAGAGATTAGCAGGCAATAAACCAGCTTCTGTCTGGGCCTTCAAACCAGGGGCGTCCCTGTTTAATCTAACAACCTGCTGTGTAGAAACTGTTTCCTGATGTGTTCTCACTTAAACGTGGCATCCAGGAAATGTCTTTTTGAAGTACAGCACAGTTGTGTTTTTCTAAAATACCACTGCCTAAAATCCCTTCTCACAAGGGATGTGAATGTCAATAAATGAGACTATCATAAGAAAAAAAAAGGTCTTATTTTAGAAAAAAAATTATTCATATATTCAAAAAGCATGTCCTATACCAGTACTGAGACCAGAAGTACAGGAATAAGGAAGTGAAGAAACTGTGGTTCTTTCCCTCAAGGAACTTGAAGTCTTATAAAAGAAATAGCATGTAAACAAGTCCTCCTGTTTTAACCACTAATCATAGTGATCTATGGTGTTTGGTAATCATAATAAAAAAAGAGCAATCATTTATTAAGCACATCATCTCTGCCACACACTGAATTAAATATTTACAAATATAATCTCATTGGATGCTCACAATAGCCTAATGTGGTAGGCGTACTATCATCATTCTCATCTTCCTGAGGGTTACCTGGGGTGAGAGAGTTTGACTTGTCTGCCTGAAATAATGTGGAGGGTGGAGACTCCGTTAGGAACTGAACTGTCCGACTACAGAGTCAGGGGACCTCATCTCTATGCTGTACGGCTCAGAGAAGGATGGGATTATCTTTTATTTGGGTGGGCGGTGGGGGTTAGTGGTGTTTGGCAGGGGATATTCAGGGATTCACAAAAGAGTAATGTGTTAAACAAGCTGATTTAAAACAAAAAATATATATGTTTTCCAAGCAGACTTGAACATGGGGAATTCCAGGACAAGAATACAACACGTGCACAGATAGAGGGACCATAGAGGGGCCTGAGAAATCACGGCTGGAAGAACACAGACCGTTCCGCATGGCTGGAAATAAGCTGCAAAATGAGTAAGTGGCCTTATATGATTCTGCAAAGATAGTCATGTGACATAGCTAAAGCTTTTAGAGTGTAAATTGTCATTGGACTCCATGGAAGACGTTCAAGCAAAAGAGTTGTATGGCTGATTTAAGTTTCAGAAAGATGGCTCTTCAGAGGGATGGAGGGATTAGAGGGAGAGAACCTGAAAATGGCCATTCTGAGACAAAGGCTATTGAAAACGTCCAGGCGAGAAATTACGGACTAAGGCAGTAGTAATTGGATGGAAAGGTCAGGTGAGATGAAGGACAACTTGATTGGAAGTGGGTGGATGAGGAAGAGAAGGGATTGAGGAGACTTCACATTTCTAGTTCAGGTGACTGGGTGAAAGGAGGCTCCACTGTAGGTGCAGCATCATTGGAAGGCAGGGAGAAGAAGAATAATGAGGACATTTTGCTTATGTCTGACACTTAGTTACGTCAGATTATGGGGTTACTTCCCCAGAATGAAAACTGAAATCTTTTAACCCATTTATTTCCAAATTAACAGTGACTGAAGCCTCAGCATAGTAGTTGAGCAACCCACGTATTTCTGAAGCTAACTAATAAAGCACTTTTTATCCAAGTCCTGTCTTCTACTTAGTAGGTTGAAGAGCTACATCTAAATCTATAAGTTTGTCTACCATATTGGTTGCTCAGGGGAATCAACTACCAAACAGCAGCAACAACGAATATCCAGGGAACACATTTTTGCCTTCTTTTAGCACCCGGACCTTACTGGTGAATGACTCTCCCTTCTCACCATGACCTCTCTTATTGAGAAAATTACCGGTCTACTCCTCGTATCCTTCTGTTCACTACTGTAGTTCTGTTCCTTGTTCCTATCCATGTTAATTCACTTGATACAATTCTTCCTGCCACCAAGAACTCCTTACACAACAATTTTCTAAAGTTTATTAGGCATTAGTCTGTACACTGGCATTATATTCACCGTATATTGGCATTATATTACTGGTTGACACATTAGCTATTTAAAATATATATTTCTTTTTTTTTTCATCTAAAAAACTTTTGCTGAAGCTTTGAGAGTAGAAAACACAAACTTCATTAGGATTTGAAGATAAAGGTAAAGGATATGAGCTATTGAGGACCAACTCTATGCCAGATACAGTGCTTCTATAACCATTTATCCTCCTAAGTCATGCTGTGAGATTGGTTTAGTATCCACATTTTTAAGAAGAGGGCTATAATGTTTAATGAGGTTAAATACCTGTTAAACCTGCCACAAGTGGCTGGGATTCAACTTAGTCTTGTGAGGAGATAAAATACTGCTGCCTTCAGTTGCTTTTCCCTGGGTAGATGTTTAAAAAATCACTGTGTTTTCTAACCCCTGCATTCAGTTAGTTTCAATGTCTTTTAGGTGTTTGATCTCAACAGTCTAAAGAACTGCCCTAGGTGAAATGATCACTTTAGGACAAACATTCATTGCCCTGATTGTTTTACTAATATATTCTAAAGTGATCATTTCTCGCTATGGAAAATACCACAAGGGTATTCACATTGTCCATGTTCATGGCTCCGCAGTGAAATTACAAATATTTGCAGAACAGTTTTAAAGAAGACTTGTAAGTGCTTTATATTTCCATCTCTCGTGTCGAAGGAAAAATTATCCTTCCATCATATATCAACTACCTTCTCCTTTTTGACTGTGTGGAATTTGAATATTGATGTACATGGAAGCAAGAGAGTTGAAATAAACGTAGCAGCTCAAGTCATCCACATAGTAAAATGCTGAACCAGAAAGTGAAGGAAGAGAGACAAGGACTCTGTGAGTTGAATTTAATCACATTATGGATGTTCTGCATAAGAGAAAGGAAAGGTTTCAGTGTGAGGGAAATATTGTGGGGAGATGGGTAAAGCAAATTTTCTATAACTTTTTAGAATCAGAGATTACTGTATGTCACTTAATTGTCTTATAACTATTTTTCATGCCAGATTAATATGTCTTTGATTGGCATCTTATGGAAAGGTTTCCACATATTTAGTGGGTTATACTGACTATATTCATATAAGATAGAATAAAGAAATGAGAAGCAGCCCTTAGATCTAAAGGCAAAACTTGAATTTTAATTCAGGTGCTACCCTGTTTTCTTTATGTGATACTAGAGGAGAAACCTTAACCTCAGGTCCTTCATTTTCATTCGCACAAAAAAGAGAGAAGAGTAATATTTTTCTTCTATATCCCAAAGACTAGCAATGTGAGAAATCCTGGCAAGGAGGAGCCATGGTCATGTTCATCAATCCAGCTAAGTAATGCAGGAATTTGCCAACCTCATAAATAATACTTTTCTAAGAATGCAGCCAAAATTCAAAACTGCAAATTGTAAATATTAGAATTACAAATTATTATGGTAATTCTATTTTCAGAGAACTAAAACGTAATATTATATCACTGATTTTACCTTTTATTTCAGATGCAATTTTCAACAACATAATATGAGCTTTTCTTATAGTTTCCTTAATTTTGCTCTTTTGTTTCAAAATCAAACATATGGATAGCTGGCTTATGAGTGTCCAGCTAACTATCGACATGTATTGCTTTTGATGTGCATTTTAATATTGTCTGTCTTGCTTTTAATTTCATTACACTTTTTGACACTCCACTTTATCACTACTATAGGTACTTTTCCCTGTTGCCCACTGTTTTATAAATCAGGCAAATTCAATAAATATTCAAGTAGTTGCAAACTGGCATGCTACTGATGTGGATGGTGGCAGCAGTTAGACACACTATGTGGGAAAATGAAATAGTTCATCAGCTGATGAGCAAAAGCCAAAATCTGGTGTAAGAAGGGGAGTTCAGGGTTCCAACACACACCAATGGCAAGCGTTCTGAAAATTAAAGCTCTACAAATGAAAGATTAGACTATATATGTGTATGCAGAGAAAATAAAGATTAGAAGAAGAGATAGCCTCTTCATGAGAAGCTTTCCAAGAGGGGACGCAGTAGGGTCAGGAAAACTTTCCAGAACAAAGAGAATATACAAAAGAATTGCAGAGTTTCAGAAGCTCAGAGTAGGAGCAATTTCTTCGTGAGGGAAATTATTAAGAGGGCGATGTAGGAGAAAGTTTTGATATACATTTCAAGAAGTTTCAATATACATCTGGATAAAATTTCATTTAAGAGAAATAAGGATATCAATGGGAATAGTAGATTCCGAGGTGTGTCTTATAGATAATTAAGAGAGAAAAGTATCTTGGGGCCAGACAAGGAGGATTTCTGTGCCCCTTAGGACAGTCTTCCTTCCCTTTTCATTCAATTCTTTATAATCCATAAGTTTCTTAGAAGCAGAAACTTTGAATTACTTTTCAGTACATGAATATTCCAGTATCTCCGGAATCAAAAAGCAATATGAATTGATTCTAAGAAAAAACCAAAAAGGAAAAAAAAAAGCACTCTTTATTCAAGCAGATTTTGGATAGTACCCCTCATAATACCTGTCATCTCTTACCTTCAAACTTCAAACTCTCTCCCTCCCAATACGCCACCCTGGTCAGTTCTGGCTAAAGTTTTGATGATTGGCTCAGTCGTTACAGAGGCTCATTTTTCCTCTTTCCCAAACTAGTAATATGATAAAGAAATTTTGAGTCTCATGTTGTCTGTAAGAAAAAGTGATATAGCCCATTCCAACCGTTTTTTAAAAACCTGAGAATATCAGTGTCTTATTGTTACAGAGGGAATAGAAAAAGAGTCACAAAAATGAAAATTCTTTCTGTGTTCAATTTTGAGACAACTGAACATGGACACAATGGGAAATGTAATAAAAAATTACATAAACTCTTTGGAGCCTCGAAAGATTAAATTTTTCAATAGACCATCTACTGAACATGTTTAGATTATTGTCTGTGAACTCCCTGTTGTATTTTTTTTCCAAATTGTAAGTTTGTTGTTTCTCTGTTTGCATTTTCTTTTTAATTTTTGGGTGATGTGCCAAAGGGAAAAGCACTGGGAAGAAAAATCAATAAAACATAGTTATAGTTTTGAACTATCCAAATTAATCCTGGGATTTTAAACAAGCCACTCAAATTCTTTGATCTTCAGTTTTTTCATTTATAATTTAAAAAACTGAATAGTTGTATATCATTGTAAGGTAGAAAGTAATCTACCTTTATTTAGTTAAATATAGAAAATTTTTAAAAATTTATTTATTCCTCTGCTAGTTATATCCACATGTAGTGAAATTCTAACATACACATCTCTTTGATGTACTGAGGAATCTCAACCTCCCCAAACCAGAATGTTAGATTATTCTGTACGTGCATGGAATTTTCTATATCAGTGCACTGACAGTGTGTGTCCAACGAGGCTATGTCCACGAATCTGGCATAGGGAGCCAATTCGATATAGTGGGTCCAGTGTGTCCTGCCCTGGCCTTTCTCTTCGGTGAACAGTAAAGGTGCCTTTTCTCTTTTCCCTACCTCAACCCAGGAGCCGAAGGCCTCGCCAATTATCTTGAGTCAACAGTGCTGATGTGCATCTGTTAACTACTCATTTCCGTCAGTACTTCCTGTGACTCCTTTCAACTCAAGGGCAGCTACACTGTCCCCTCCTCCCAGGAATGGGCCTCTTGAGCAAGCCCACGAGTCATCATCAACAGAATAGACAAGATTGGATAAAACTTTGGTTACCAAGTAAACACTTGGTGGAGGAAATAGTCATTCATCAAAGATGGTTAGCAGTGGGTGAAGAGACTGGAGAGTGGAGGGAATTCTAGTGTCTCCAGAAGTCCAGAGACTTTGGCAGTTATTTTTGTCTGTTTAACCAAGCTTTGCCAAGTGACACACATACAAGCAAATCTTCTAGCTGTTTAAGGTTTGAAATAGTGTGGCAGCAGCTATATCTTCCATTGTTTATGCTCGCTATGGACTAGCTTTCACTGATAAGTTGACTAATATTTGGTATAAATAGCTCCATCTTTCTCACTTAGACTGGCTATTAAAGCTACTTTTGTAGATTATTTTGAAATTGCACGATTGACTCAATGAGCATAAGTTCCCAGAAAATCTATACAACTTTATGGTTCCCCGGAATGTTGTAATAGTCTGTGATCTTCAGAATAGAAAACCAAGATCTCTGGAGCATAAACATATCATCAAAGACAATGATCTCATTTGCTCTTCTGGAAAATTAACACGTGTCTCAGATTCTGAGATCTAGCTCCCTCTTTTCACCAAAATTTCTTGAAATCTAATAAACTGAGACAGCTTGTAAAAAAATATTTTGGGGGGTGGAGGGCTGACTTCACTCATTCTGCTTTGAAGTGGTCAGCAATGTATTATATCTACTGTAGAAGTGATCCTAAGATGCCCTAAAGATCACATGATCTTCTTTGACTACATTAGTCATAGCTATTAGGACCAAGGAGACTAATACATAGGCAGGGCTAAGATAAAACATATATATCTCTTAATAATTTTTTTTCTGACAAAGTGAGTTCTATTTCTGGAATAGAACAATAATCCTTAGGAAACATGTTACTATGTTAATATATGTCACCATTTTTTCTGCTGAAAACTACACAATGTTGTAGAAAGAAATCAAAGAAGATCTAAATAAGTGAAGAGACATACTGTGTTCAATGAAGGGAAAACACACACAGTGAAGATGTCAATTCTTCCTAAACTGATATACAGGTTTAACACAGTTCATATCAAAATCCCAGCAACTTTTTGTGGATATGGACAAGATTATTCTAAAACTTATATAGAAAGTGAAAGGATTTAGAATAGCTAAAACAATTTTGAAAAGGAAGAATAAACTAGGAGGAAATCAGTCTACCCAATTCCAAGGATAGTTGTACAGCTACATTAGTAGACTATGGAATTGGTGGAGGAATTGGTGGAAGGAGAGACAAAGATATGAATAGAATAGAATTTTGAAACCCAGAAATAGATACATACTCTTAATAATTTGAATTAAAAGAGAAATGCTCCTGAATCAATCAGATGATGGTGGTCTTTTGAGGGAGTGAAGTCTGGAATGGAGCAGCCAGGTTCTTCTTATTCAAGCAGAGGGAGCCAGAGTCGTAGAAAGCAGAAAAGAGGAGAGATCAGAAACTTTGGAGGTTAGGAGCAACAGAGAGAAAGGGAGAGAAAAACAGAGAAGAAAGAGAATTATTGACTTCTTGTTTCTGTAAGTTTCAGCTGCTTCTGGAGACTCCTTTTTCTTTCCAATTAACCCATTTCATCTTTGCGCTAATTAGAAAAGACATCTTATTGTTGTGGTTGTTGTCCCAGGCTACCCGCAACCACTTACAAAGACAGATAAACAGTTTAGAACAATTCAGCAAACTAAACAGTTCAAGGATAATAATGCACTGAGGTTTGCTGAGAGTTTCAGGCTTGCAAGACAAGCCTTCATGCTTCTGTGCAGAAAATGATAGAACAGCAATCTCCAAGGCAATAACCAGAGGCAAAGGTACATGACTTTCAGATTTAGGATAAAATTTAGAATTCTGGGGCTTCCCTGATGGCGCAGTGGTTGTGAGTCTGCCTGCCGATGCATGGGACACGGGTTCGTGCCCCGGTCTGGGAGGATCCCACATGCTGCGGAGCGGCTGGACCCCTGAGCCGTGGCCGCTGAGCCTGCGTGTCCGGGGCCTGTGCTCTGCAACAGGAGAGGCCACAACAGTGCGAGGCCCGTGTACCACAAAAAGAAAAAAAAAAAAAATTTAGAATTCTGAGACGGCATATTTGAGGCAATAAACACTAATGCTTTATGGACACCAGCAAGGGGTGTCCATGTGCCTAAGAGTCTCACTGACTAGGACTGGATACCAGGTCTAAGGCTAAATCATCCAGGGCAAGTCACTTAACCTCTTCAACATTTAGTTAGTTAAATGGAAATAATAACAACAGCTATTCCACAGGAGAGCTGTAATGATCAACATACAGCATAACACTCTAAATGATATGCTGAATATTCCAAAGTGGTTTAGTGGTGTTAACATTGGTTGTGTTTTAGTTTTTATTATCTGTCACTTGGAAAGGTTTTAGAGAAGGTCTATAGATGAAGATACGAAAATGCCATTTGTTAAAATTTTACAAATGTATGAGATGTTCTTTGTCACTTGACACCCTTGAAGTCTCATGAACTTGGGGGGTAAAAGGGCCAAGTTCAGAAACCCACATGTTCACGTTTGAACTGTTTCAGTTATTTGCTTAATGCCAACTTTTCAGAATACGAAGTTATTAATGTGTAAAAGGAAAGTAATGATATGGCCCTCAGAAATAAATCATTGGGCTGAACAGATAAGATGCACGTTGAATGATTTACAAAGTTTTAAATACTATAATAAATATGTATGATTATTATTCAGAATTTTTGGCTCCCTAAGGTAGTGAAACAGTTTTGAAATTCCTTTCTGACAATCTAATACCTTTCCTCTACATTTCTTTGTAAAATATGACTTCTCAGCAATTGTTTGGTTTATGACATACGATCTGCATTAGCAGAAGTAAGCACACACATTAGTTATACTCATTGAATAGCTGTTTGCTAACTGGCCTAAGGAAACTTACGAAGTTTAAGAGGTTGAGGTAAGGTAGCAAAATACACTGGCTCACTTTAAAGTATAGAATTCTTTTTTTTAAAATTAATTAATTAATTAATTAACTTATTTATTTATTTTGGCTGCATTGGGTCTTCGTCGCTCCACACGGGCTTTCTCTGGTTGCGGTGAGTGGTGGCTTCTCTTGTTGCGGAGCACAGGCTCTAGGCGCACGGGCTTCAGTAGCTGTGGCACGTGGGCTCAGTAGCTGTGGCTCACGAGCTCTAGAGCACAGGCTCAGTAGTTGTGGCACACGACCTTAGTTGCTCCACGGCATGTGGGATCTTTCTGGACCAGGGCTCGAACCCATGTCCCCTGCATTGGCAGGCAGATTCTTAACCACTGCACCACCAGGGAAGCCCCTAGAATTCTTTTAAAGATACAATATAGTAATTGGTAGGTATTCTGTTAAATGTTAGCCACATAAATGCAATTGATTGTAAAATAGTTAATTAAATTAAGCATAGCCATTTAACTCGCCTACCATGAGTCCCAAGATTGTGATGCAATTGAAATCAAGGTTCCATTTGTTACAGTTCACTGCTGTGAGCTTTCTTGCAATCTCTGCCAAACAAAATGAAACGAATAGAGGTTACATATTCAAGGCCCCTGTCTTTTATTCCTTAAAGTTCATCAATATGTAAACCCCCGGGGAGTTAGCTTTCTCAGTTTGTACACCAGGCCTTCACTCATGTGAGGATTACAGTTCGGTGAGTTATGTAAAAGATACCTGCCATCACTCTCCACCCTATCCTCCCCAAAAAGAGGATAACCTGAAAAAATGCTTAGGATATAAATGGGGGGAGAATAGTAAGAGCAATAAGCAGTGCAGAAAGCTTAAGGTGTGTGTGGCAAGAGGTAGAGATATAAGCAGATATATCTTTTATATGTAACTTTATATATATCTTTTCTATAACTTGGGAAACATAACATTCTGAACTAAAACTGACTTTGGGGGATAGAACTTCAAAAAGATTTTATATAAAATTCTAATTTGCAATAACTTTCCAGTCACTTCTCACTGATTCAAGGCACCTCACAAACATTTACTAAAATCGTTACTGAATCAAATTTGGGTCCACTTGCTCGTGTGGAGTAAAGTCAATGTACCTATACTGGGTTGTAGTGAAGGGAAGTGCAGCATTTATTGTAGGCACCGAACCAATCTCCTCAGTGGGTTTTAGGGAGGCATTTTTTTAAGGCACGTTGAAAGAGGGAAGTCTCAGGCTATGTGATCAGCTTGTGCACAGTTCTCTGACTGGTTGACTGTGAGGTAGCAGAGTGGTGTCTTAGGAGTTCACATTATCAATCCTGAGGCTCCAGCTGGTGTGAGGGCTACGTGCTCATGACCATCAAATAATTAACTTCTTCCACTTAGTGGGGGTTTTAACATCTGTAAAACAACTCAGGAAATGAGCATCAGATACTGTTATCTGTGTAATTCAGGGAGGAACTAAAGATTCTGTGACTGCATATGACTGATTTATTCTTTAAGTTGTTATTAGTTCTCCTGGCCCAACTTCTGTTTCTGTCATTACATGTTCACATTCTTTCAGTCATTAATTCGTGAGCCAGACTTTTGTGTCTCAGGGGAGGCCTGAAAAACTACAGTTTTTCCACAAACAAGAGGCAGATAGAGAACATGGTGGTGGAGGGGGGGGGGGGTCGGGGGGTGGGAAGGGTCTGTCCCAGGAAGTCCCCATAGGGTCCTGTTCTTTTACATAATTAATCATCCGATCCACGTCTTGGATCATATGCCAACTCCTCCAGTACCTGCACCCCATTCTGAAGTTCTTTACATCAGTAGCCATTGCTAGTCTAGTTTGCTTTGTGTTTATAACCTGTAGAGAGGGTAGCATCCTCAGACATTAAGACATTATTCACGTGCCAATATCAAGCATTCATTAAAGGTTTGGAATTTTATAGATGCTCAATAAAGATTGTGAAATAAATGACTGAATAAACAAATGAATGGATAATAGATAAATGGATGGGTAGATAAATGGACAGATGGATGGATGAATAGATGGATAGATGGATGGGTGAATAAGCAGATGGTTATCTGAGTCTTGATCAAACTGAACTGTTGTCATAAAAATCAAAACATGAAGCATTAAGAATATATACCCAGCACTCTAATTTTATTAAAGGGCTTCTTTATAATCTATTTTTCTTCAAATTCAGGATATCAGGGCTTTCTTTGTTTACTTCTTTCTCTTTCAAATTATCAAAGAAGGAATTTGGGGGAAAACACTTTTTTTTAATCCAAGAAATATTGAACAGTCTACAAAGCCCCTACACAAAGAGAGAAGAGATCAATTAATGTTATCATCAGTGCACTTAAACGTAGCTTCTAAAAATGAGACGCTGATGAAAAGGCATTTAAAAACTGTTCCCTTTACACCATTCTAAAGTAGTTGATGTTATTTCATTTTTTTTCTCCTCTGAGCTTTCAAAATACTCATGCTGAGATACTGAGATTGTATTCAGTTTGTGAAATTAGTGACATAAAGCTTCTCCAGCCACCCCCATTATCTAGCACAAAGACGCTAAAGCAGAAATGAAATCCTGTTATATATATATATATATATATATATTGCATTAAGTTGGTTCCCAGCAGGGTATCTAAATTAAGATGTGCTTATTACCTGGGTCCAGATTAAGTGGCATGGACTATATCACAGTCTTTATAATCAGACAGAAAGCAGGGTTAGCCCAGGCCCTGATTTGCTTACGAAGGCTAATGGCCCATCACCTTCATGGTACAATTGTGGTGGGGGACTTTTTAATACCACACCAGACTTTAATTTAATGCTTTAATTTAATGTTAAGAATGCACATACCCTATTGCCCTTTCTTAAGTAACTAGTTGTAGGTTTTAAAGTATTACTCTCCTAAAGAGAGATTTCCATCAGGCCCCCACTTTATCCTATGTGGTATTAATATGGTTCTTCTACAGAACCTGGGAAAATTGGAATTTTTTTTACTATTTTAGCTCCTCCTCTCTCATTTCTATTGTACCCCAACTCAAACGCCCATGACATCATACGCTCTCTACCCCACATATACCCTCTTCTGATTAGTCTTTACCTCCCCTCTCAATCTTTCCAGAATCCCCAGAGCATCAAATCTATGATAGACCAAGAAGCTCTTTATGATGTAAAAGCACAAGTCAGTGTTCAATCTCCAAGGTCCAAGATGGCTAAGAGATTGAACTCCAGAGTCCCAAGTGGATTTTTGTATGTCCTTTGTGACAGAGATCAGAGAAAGAAAGAGACTTCTGTCGGGACCATCCATACAGCCATGTAGTTTTGCAATGTCTCCTTTATATCTTTCACTTTACAAAATTTATATTTTTAAATTTTGATATGTACCTGGATGCAAAGCAAGGGAGGAGCTATTCCACTTGACTTTAGAAAGCAGGAAAATTAGCTGATCAAAGGAGCAGGAAGCTTTCTCATCCAGGTAAACACCCCCTGGTTCATCCTCATCGACCTGTGAGCAAAATCATATTGAGTGCCCTAGTTTTCCTTACTCTTGAGTGCCTAGGAAGCTCACATATGAATTAAATATTCAGATGAATAGCAAAGATTCTATGAAACAATCCATCAAACACCTTTAAAATCCAAATTGCTGAAAGAGCCAGCATAGTTACATAAATATTTGATGAAGGGGACTCAGTTATTGGTGCTGCAATAATTATACAAATTGTAATGGTAATCCTCACTATCAATAATACCTTTAGAGGAAATGGCATTATAGACTTCACTTAGAATAATAACGATATTAACATGGTACTGACACTTGGCAAGCCAGTATCTCCCAAGCTGGGCTCACTTGGCAATCAGGACAGCAAGGAAGCTTAGCAAACACATATTTTTTTGGCTGTCGTTCAGTTACTGGAGTGTCAGAGAATATTTGGCATTTAATGCTATGCAAAGTGTTGTTCCCGTTTGATTGTTGTATACTATATAAGCCTTGGAGCATGACGTGAAGTAATTTAACAACTGGAATAACAGGCATTTGGGACAAAACTAATTTCATAGGAAGGCTGATCACAGACACTCAACTTTTTCATAAAAATGTACCTTCTCATATAATACAAAGTTGAAGATCAAGCTACAAAGGGGAAAAAAAAGCCAATTATGTCCCTTGATTCTTATGACACAAAGTCTGTTTTTCATGGTGATATTATCTTAGCTCTAAATGTCACGATGTGCCTTGGTCTTTCTTGCCATGTCTCTCTCCAGTTTGCAAGAAATGGGCAATTGAGTCAGTAAGTTTGTCAGGGTTCTAATGAGCTCTTTTTTTAAAAAAAAAAGATTAATTTACTTATTTTTGGCTGCATTGGGTCTTCGCTGCTGCGCGTGGGCTTTCTCTAGTCACGGCGAGTGGGGGCTACTCTTTGTTGCGGTGTGCGGGCTTCTCATGGCAGTGGCTTCTCTTGCTGCGGAGCACGGGCTCTAGGCACATGGGCTTCAGTAGTTGTGGCACATGGGCTCAGTAGTTGTGGCTCGCAGGCTTAGTTGCTCCGTGGCATGTGGGATCTTCCCAGACCAGGGATCAAATCTGCATCCCCTGCACTGGCAGGCAGATTCTTAACCACTGCGCCACCAGGGAATTCCCCTAATGAGCTCTTATACGGGCTCTTGTGTCGTAGGAGGGCTCTTCATTTCTACCTGGTGCTGAAATATTCTCATCAGTGTTATCAGACATGATACAAAGACATAAGAGAACACAAGTGAACAAGGTAGAGTATGAGCCACTGCTGATGACTGGAGTCTGTTTTGTTTTCCTGGACAGTTTACACAGCTATATTCTTAGGAGTCAGTCTCCATATCACTCCCACATTTTTAAAGTCACCTCACTTTAGTATCTGTTAAGGAAGAGGAGGCTTCATCTTACGATCTCTCAGATTCACCCACTCTGCAGCTGCTCTTCAGCATTGTGTTTTCTCTCCATCAGCTGTGGTGCTTGTCACTGTCAGTGACTCTTCAGCATTGATAGAACTGTGACATTGATAGAATCCTGCATCTCCTGCCAAGAATTGAGCGGAGAATTGAGTGTGAGAAAAAGCTACACTTCGCTTTACTCTCTATCTTTTATCTTCTTCTTCTTTGGAATCCTACCCACTATTTTAGAATTCAGTGAATTCTTGGATGTAAGACCTACAAGTTCCAATTTCCAAAAGTATTCTCTGCACACCCACTGCTTACTGTACTCATTCACAACCACCTAACTCATGCCACCATCATCTTTCACCTGGACTATTGTGCTCAACTTTCTCTTGGTCTTCCTACTTCTCCTGTTGCATCCCTACTCTCGTTGATCCATCCAACACACCAAACCAATACTTCCCCTGCTCTAAATCAACACAGGGCCAGGTACCAGGCAACTAGGGACAGCCCCTATGCCTTAAAGCCCACTGGAATTATTCAGACTAGCCAATGCTAAGCTGTTTACCCTGCCCTGCCCTGCCCTGCCTTGCCTTTCCTACAAAAACCCCAATAAAGCTTTCTGACTTGGCTTTCCCCTTACTCCTGCTTCTGCCTGATCAAAACTGGTCAGTTTTAATTTTTCCTTTCAATGGCATTGACCTCTCTATGTTGACTAGTCACGTCCGTATGTTCAAATCCCATGGGTATAATTTTAATACAGGGGTCAGTATGGATTATAGTGCCCAGTTCAGAGCACATTTGAAGGGGTTCTTTAATGAATTAGATCATATACACATAAGACTTGTCCATGACTTGAACAGGAGATTAAAACAGAGCGGCTCTAGTTGAACTGGAGGTCCTTCTGTTGTGACCATTGAGGAAAACCACTTTTCAGGAGAGGAAATAGGCATAATGATATTCATGTGTAATTAATGATATTGGCTTGCAGAAGTCTGTTTTTTCACATGCATCTAGGTCGGTTTAGCCAATATACCTTTACCAGGTGTATCAAGAGCAAATCCCTGGTCTCTGGATCATGAACTTCATTTCCTATATCTGCTTTTCTCTTTTAATAGCATCTTTCTGTGGCCCATTAATTCCACTTTTGACACTTTAAAATAAGATAGGAAAAAAAATCAAGAACTTAGTTCTCCTGCCTAGTCATCGAGTCTTTCAGATGATTGATGGAAGGACAGAACTATTCATATATGCCTGGCAGAAATCAGGTTTGTCCTCCAAGAGTCAGAAGATCGAAAGGCAGGAGGGATCCTGTGATTCATGACAGAGGGTGGTAGGTGCTTGGATGAGTGATTAAAAAGAAGTGGGAAAAGGTGGAGGCAGGATCTGGGGGATGGGGCACTGTAAAAACTTTAAGGACTAACCACTTATAAAAATATTAAATACATTTTTAACGAGTCATTGTGAATAAAACCTACTTACTGCTAATATTACAGGACTTCTGTCAACCAGAATACTATTCCTTGTTCATTTGTAACTTGGGAAAAGAAGCGGGATTTAATTAGACAGGAGGAGCCACGTCTGGATAGCACTAAGCATTGTTTTAATATTGCTGATGCTTCCTGTTACCTTTTTAAAAACTGCAAGGCAATCTAACTTGACAGATGTGCTAACAGAGATGGATGTGACATTACATTCCAGGTTTTGTTGTGGTTGCTGTTTTGGATGAATACAAACCACAGTTCTTTGTGACTGATAACCCTAAACTTTTAGTATTCAGTGATGCAGAGAATTTCATAGTAAGACAGACCCAATTTTATTAAAGACTTTCAGGCAGTTTGTCTTACTCTTTTTATCATGAATACATGATACAAAGATTTCAGCTGAAACATAGTTTTCTTGACAATGGACAAGACAGACAAAGTGAGGACTCAGCCAAAAAGACCTGAGAAATGGTAGATTCATAAGCCTGGGGTTGGCCACCTGAGCAACTTAGAATCTGTCCCCTGGAAAGAGGCTCTGTGATGGAGAGAAGGTTTGTTGGGGAATGGTCTCAGGAGATAACACCTGTAAGAAAGTGAGGGAGGCAGAATTGAGCAGGCAGAGAAGCTGGCTGACAACCAAGTTGCATCTGTGACCTTAGAAGATCCCGCAGGGAGCTCTGAAACTGGACTGGCCCTTTAGAGTTGTCCCACATTGAGTAAAGGTGGCTGGGCCTTTGCACCTGTAAATCAGCCAAACATTACCTGTGGCTGAGACAGTGCCCAGTGAGAAACAGCTGTGAGCTCTTTGAAGCCAGTATTGCTTCAACCCTAAAGAGGGATCTGGACAAAGCACCATAGTATCTATCATACTCAGCCTGGATCTGGACATTCAGAGCCACAGAAGTGAGTGAAATCAGAATGCATGTAGAAAGATTAGTTTCAAATGTGGGGATGTAAACTTGTAAATGAGTGATGAGGCCCAGGTAGACCTCCAGCGGGGAAAGTGAAAAGCCAAGTTTTTGGAATAAGGGAGATATAGTACTAAAGGAATCTTTATCAGAGTGAAAGGAGGTGATTTACAGAGGGCGACAGCCTGATTGTAATACGTCTAAGTAACAATTTCCTGAAGTTGTTTTATTGGGCAAATAGGGGCTGCTGGTTTAGTGGAACAAAAGCTGCAGTGAAAAACAGATGTTTCATTCCTAAAACAATGAAGACTAATTTCACTTACGGTGATACCAAAAAGTTAAAGATTTTTTTTTTCTTTACAAACATGTATCCCCATCTTGTTTTTGTTTTGTTTTTTTTGCGGTACATGGGCCTCTCACCGCTGTGGCCTCTCCCGTTGCGGAGCACAGGCTCCAGACACGCAGGCTCAACGGCCATGGCTCACGGGCCTAGCCGCTCCGCGGCACGTGGGATCCTCCTGGACCGGGGCACGAACCCGCGTCCCCTGCATCGGCAGGTGGACTCCCAACCACTGTGCCACCAGGGAAGCCCTGTATCCCCATCTTGAAACAAAAATGTTTAAAAGAGAAAAAATGGATGGAGATCAACTTTGATCAAGGAAGCACAAAACCTTCTAGGGCATGAAAGAAGCATTTTAAGGGTTTACACCAAGGTTTCTCAAGAGAGACGCTATTGCCATTTTGGACCAGACAGTTTGTCAGGGTGCCTGTGCTGTGCATTGCAGGGTGTTTAGCGGAATTCCTGGCTTCTGCCTCATAGGGGCCAGCAGCAACTACTCGTCCCCCAAAGTCATGGCAACGAAAAAAGTCTAGACATGGTTGAATCACTTGGGGAGTGTGTGTGTGTACTGGGGGAGGTGGGAATGGGGCAAAACTGCTCCAGCTGAGAATCACTGGTCTAAGTAATTCTGTTTCATTCCGGTTAGGGTTACCGGCTCTCCCAGTTTGCCTAGGACTGAGGGGTTTCTCTGGATGTGAGAATTCCAGTGCTAAACCTGGGCAAGTCCCAGGCAAACAATTCAAGTTGGTCACTCTCAGCAAGCTCTGTTTTGGAGTGCTGTGTGTTAGACCAGAAGAAATACAGTGTTACACCAATGTAAATAATATGCAGCAGAATTGCCTGGCAAAAATTGTCCTTTGCACCTAAAATGAGCTTCTGATTTCCTCAGGACAATGTTGGGGTGACAAGCTTCAATTAACAAAAGTGAATTCCATGTAATTTTAGCTCATCTGGTAAAAGATAGTTCACTGAAACTTGATCATATGTAAAAATGAATAAACTTGTTTTTATTTACAATGAAACTGTGAGTTCTAAGTAAAATGTCATTATGTTTAACAGGCCTTAAGAGAGAATGGTTTTCACAAATAAGTTTTAACATTCAAAATCCAATTATTTAAATAAAAATAAAGCCCAGTGATTTATTTATTTATTGCCCAGATTATTCCACATTTAATCAAGGCCATCCCTCTCAATACTTTGCTTCCTAATAGAGTTCAGTTACATAAGTACCTGACTTTGATCTCACTCCTAGGTGGTTTTATTTTTTCCTTGGTGAAGGTGGTCAGGAAAAAAAAGGAAAAGAACTGTGCATATGTTGGTGTACTAGTTTCCTAGCATGGCCATAAACAAGTTACCACAAATTTGGTGGCTTTAAACAAGAGAAACGTATTCTCTCACATTCTGAAGGCTATTAGTGTGAAATCAAGGTGTCGTCAGGGCTGTGCTCACTGCGAAGACTCTAGGGGAGAATCCTCCCTGAAGCCCAGTGATTTATAATTTAGTTTTCAGCAGAGGTTTCTCAAATAAATCACATTATTTATACACTCCATTCATTTACCCCAGTAAATTGAGGAAGCTGAAGAGAAAATGATTTACTCATGGAGCAGTGTACTAGCATTATGCTCTCAATATGTAAGCATTCTGAATATAGTAATGCAAACTAATTGAAAATTTACTAGGGAGAGTGAAACTAGGTTAAATATTGTTCCCGTTGTTGAAAATGCATTGTTTAATTATTAGACAAATCCTTATTAAAATCCTATGGTTTGCTAAGGACACTGTTAAGTGTTGAGGAGAGAAAAAAAATCAGTAATACTTTCCCCACAAGATAGCAAACTTGATGGGCAAGAATTGCTATATATTGGGATATGAGCAAAGATTAATAATACTGAATAACAGTAACTGTTATTGATTACTATGTGTCAGGCATTATGTTCAATACATTTTTATTAATAACCACAAGCTCAAAAAGTAGGTATGAGTAATATTCAGACTTTAAATTTTAAATTATGTATATGTATATAGGGAAACATAGTTAAAAAAGATTTTTTAACTAATTATTTATTTCTATTGAAGTATAGTTGATTTACAATGTTGTGTTAATTTCAGGTATACAGCAAAGTGATTCAGTTATACATATTCATATGTATACATATAAATATATACACACATATATTCTTTTGCAGATATTTTTCCCATATAGGTTATTACAAAATATTGAATAGAGCTCTCTGTGCTATACAGTACATCCTTGTTGATTATCTATTTTATGTAGAACAATGTGTACACGTTAATCCCAAACTCCTAATTTATCCCTCCTCCCACCTTTCCCCTTTGGTAACCATAAGTTTGTTTCCTATGTCTGTGCGTCTGTTTATGTTTTGTGAATAAGTTCATTTGTATCATTCTAAAAAAAGAGATTTGAGCTCATTTGCGTGCAACTCTTCTGTGGTTTTACTAAAGGCTAAGGATCTTTCTCATACAGTCAGTGGAAATGGTTTTGGGCAGCAAGGAAAGAAGATCTTCCATGGGCACTAAAATCTCTCTACCTTTTTGTTCCTTACTAATCAGGGAAAGACATGTCCAAGGTCTAAAAGTATAATAGTCTTTCCATGAGCTCCCTTCCTTCCTTCCTATTCTCACTACTGAATATCAAGACCCTGTATTTAGAACCCTATTTGTTGCTGGGGTTTTATTTTATATTTGAATACAGATATTGTCTTGAACATCTTTGAAGGTGAGCAGAATTCTCTTTTGCTTCTCTCAACTCCTTAACCAGGTCTTCATAAGAGAGGGAGGGAAATGAATCCTCCTTCATGGTTTATGAGTTTGTGGTTCATAAAACCTCTCTTCAGAATAGATTATTGGATGTAGAGGTGAACGAGACACTGTTTGTCTTCTCTGGCCACCTTTTGACCCAGCAGTTCACTACCATATAGAGAGCAGAAATCCTGTTATGGAACATTTGCTGGTTTTTCAAAATTTTATTTTTGTTGTGGTACATTTTTAAAACCAACTGATGGGGACTTCCCTCATGGTCTAGTGGTTAAGACTCTGCACTCCCAGTGCAGGGGCCTGGGTTCGATCCCTGGTCAGGGAACTAGATCCCGCCTGCTGCAACTAAGAGCCCACATGCCGCAACTAAAGATCCCACATTGCTGCAACTAAAGATCCCACATGCTGCAACTAAGACCTGGAACAGCCAAATAAATAAATAAATAAAAATTAAAAAAAAAAAACTGATGGTAACATTTAAGGTTCTAGAAGGTGTAATTATAAGGCAAGAACACATATTGCTTAGAGAAGGAACTCCAATGGGAGCAGGAGTTTGACTTAATCACTGTGTCCTGAAGCCCAGCAAAGTGATTGCCGCATGGTGAGAGCTTGGCAAACCTCAGCTGTATTGAATTGAAATAGATTTCCTGTATCACAAGAGAATCAAATGAATTATATATAGCTTAAACTACCGTAGTCATAACTACTGTATAACTACTTTAGTCACGGCTACTATATTTGTAACTACTAGCAGTTATATAGCAGTTAACAATAGTGGTTTAAACTGCATACAAATTGTTAAACTTTGTATAAGTATATAATTTATATATATATATCTATAGGTATATACATATATAGTGCAATATTTATAATACTATAATATATATAGCTCAGACACCAATCAGAGGAACTTTGCATCTCTATGGGCAGGGAAGGTGTTTACTTTTAATGAATGGCAGTGATGTGGAAGAGAACAGATAGGGATTTGAGTTTCATTCCAAGTCTGACGTTTACTAGGTTAGTGAAGATGGTAAACCTTTCTGCCCATCTGTACTCCTGATTCCATGCTCGTAAAATTCACCAGCAGAAATTCTTTCTAGCTCTAAGGGCCTAGTATTTCCCGGTCACAAGCTAATCCACACTCATTTAGGTTTATGATGAGAAACCAATAAGAAACTTTTCGACTTTGGGGCTTTCAAGAAAAAATTTTTAGCTCTTTGTTTTGAGCACGTTGTCAATGTAAAAAATACAATCCCCTTCACATTTTCCCCAAATTCTCAGCACTCTTCTGTAGATGTCACCCTATGTTCTATTTTATAAACTCTGTTTTAGTTAAGGTGTTTTTGTTTAAATGCAAAGTAGTCATTACTATTTGAGATCTTAAAAGATAAATATAAAGGCAAATTTTTTGTATTTAAAAACTTTAGAAAAGGGAATGTATTGACATCTGTATCTAAAAATGTAGAAAGGAAAAAATGGGAACAAAACAATCTCTCATTATGCCTATTTCCCACTGGATTTTTTCCCCCTGTTTTTAAGGCATCCCAGTCCTTCTGTCAACTTCTGTTGAAGTGGCTGTCCCTGTCACTTGTCTGTCACTGCTTAATGTCATTCTTAAAAAGACTAGCAAACTTTCTGAGTGACATTGTAACTTCAATCAACTTGCATTTCTGCCACAGTATGATTTATTCTTGAAAACTTATGCATCCTTCCTAGGCTCTTTGAGGCCTTAATTGCCTAGAATGTCACTTGATCTAGAAACTTTCTCCAAGTGGTTCTGTCTGAAAGGAAGTCTGTCTGAGCTTAAGGAGCATCTTCTTTCATAAAACATTTTAAAACAAGTTCTAAAGTCGTGCCTGGTACACATTATTATGAGATACTGAGATGACCTGTCGTCGCGTTTGTTGAATTATTTAATATTCCAGACTTTGCAGAGGTAGCACAGAACCCTGCGGTAGTCACTACCCAGACTTTGAAGCCAAATTGGTTTCAGTCTGGATTTCCCTTCTACCAAGGCTTTGACCCCAGGCATTTCATATTAACTCTATCCACCTTGGGTTCACTTGGTAAGAGTGGAGATTGAAAGCATCGAACTCATAAGGTTACTGTGTTGATTAAGTACAATTAAGTATTTCATGCTTGGAACATTGTATGGCCACTTTCCTTCCTTTGATGCCTGTCTCTGGGAAAACTTTAAGGAGCCTCTCCTAGGGAGCCCAAAACATGAAACTCTGAGTATAAGTCAGGGTGTGGTGATGAAAGATCCTGGCTATTGCTACCAAGTCCTGATTTGAAAGAATCTGTTCGTTGTCTCTATTGAATATGCATCCTTATCAGACTATATATGCCATTTTCTATCTTTGTCTCTTCCTCTCCCTCTCCCACTCCCTTCCTTCCTTCTCCTGTTTCTTCCATCCTTTCTTTTATGTGCATGCTTCAGAAAACTGGTACCTGGAACTGCCATAACGCAATGTACGGATGGATGTTTACATTTTGCAGATGAAGAAACTGAGATACAGAGAGATTTAGGAACTTATCCAAGTTCACCCAGCTAAGAAATGCCAGATCTGGGCATTTCTCCTTCACCAAGCAGCTCTGTAGGAGCATTTCATGGCCATCCTATTAGTTTCTCTGATTGAATGACACTAAACCTGCACTTTTGTTTCTCTCTTAGGGAAGGGCTGATTCCAGGCCTCATAGCAGCTATTCACATTCTCATACAAGGTCCTTTTAAAATGTGGGAATAGCCTTGAGATTAATTTCTTTTAAAGCAAACTTAAACTAGCTTTTCTATTCATGCTATGAAGAGGAAAATAGCCTTGTCCAAAGTTGATAAGGAATTGAAAAGTGAGGTTAATAATAAAAGCAGAATTAGAAGCAGTTTCAGTGGTGATGTGTCACATGCAAGCCTATAAAATAAATAGCAATTATCACATTAGAAGAATGAGTCTCTTGGAGTTGGAGCTATTTCTGACAACTCTGTCTGTGTACCATTCCCCTCTGCCTTGCTCACTTTGTGTCTCTTATTGACTAACTCAGTGCATGACACTCCCCATCCCTGTGCTTAAGACAAAAGCTATTTTGTTCCATAAGAACTCAATAACTAAAGACAAAACCATGTCATTCCAAAAGTACCCCTTTAGCAAATACTGTCTGTATTATACTTCTCTTGTGTATGGAACAAACATTAACTAGCTAATGCATATTGTACCCACAAAGTATAATAATAAATCCTTAATAACTGGTATAAGATATTATGTACAGCATAATACATGCTAAAAATGCTTGTTTTATGTTATCGTTCTGATTCCTTACAACAGCAGAGTTATTAACCATTAATGCCATTTTACAGATCAGAAAATAGGAGTTTGGTGAGGTGTAATGGCATGTTGAGTTTTATGGTGCTATAGAGTGGCAGAGAGAGAAGTTAAACTCAGTTTTGTAGGGATATCTGGCCTTAATCTTAAGTGTATATCACCCCTCTAAATTTATGGTATAGAATATCCGCATATACATGATATGCTTGTCACTACCAGTGACAGAAAGTCACGATTAGTTTTGCCAAAGCTTGGAGACATTACTTCTGAAATTTTGGTTAAGTCGGATAAATAAAAATATCTCAGTATAACTTAGTTATCTTCATTTCTAAGTGTTTCCATCAAGCACAAAAAGTTTCTCATGAGCCCTTTATGATGGACCTGCTTATTTATTCCAGAGATTACATGCAGAATAAACTTCATATCTGCAGGAGGACTCTAGTCCCCCAGGGCAGGCTTCATATTGTGGAAAGCCATCTACCTGAGCTCTTTCTCTACTGGATGCCTTAATGTCATAATGGCCACCATAGACCCACCTCTGTGAGTATCGTCCGTAATACAAACACAGTCACCGTTGTGAATCATGTGACTGCAACAATACAAAATGGTCTTCCAGTGCTCAGAGATAAGTTAGCCCAAAATGTATTTGCTTAATTGAATTCTTTCTACAAAACACCTTTTTTGGCAGCTAGATAAGATGAGAAACAGTGAAAGGAAAGGTTGGCCACTTGACACTGTTGTGAAGCTTGTAGGTTCGTCTTCAGTTGTGATTATCATAGGCTCTGTGGCTCCCTAGGACTCTCTGGGAACCGCTGGAGCCATCTCACCTTGGACATGATGGTATGGTGGGCCAGGAAGCATTTCTGGTGATTCTGCTGCTCACTAAATTGTAAGAACTAAGCTAAGTGCAATGCTTCTTGAATATGGCTGCAGTTTTAAATCACTTAGGAAGATTTAAAAGTAATGACAAAATTAAATGAAAATATCTGGAGATAGAGCCTAGGCATGTATTTGTTTTGTTGTTGTTGTTTATCTGAGACTTTCTGAACCTCTCTCAGCCAGCTCCTCTCTGTTAAATACCTGATATGTGTTAGACATGGAATAATTGTTCTGCATGCCTATCACACCTTTATGACATAGGTATTCACCCTGCTTTGCAGATGAGGAAACTGAGGCACCAACGTATTAAGTAACATTCTCAAAGTCACTCATTGAGTAAGTAACCAAGATCTGAAGCCTGGCTTTTCAGCCTCAGAGCCTGCTCTCTGACCCACTAGTTGGCATCAATCTAGACACACAGCAGGTACCCAACACAAACTGGTTCTTTTCTTCCCTGCCAATATGTCGAAGTACACTTCCCTTCCTACTTTCTTCCATGTTCTTTAGTGGAAAAACATTGAGCTGATGGATTTTCTTTGAAACTCTGCTTTGTAGGAGCTAAGTACTTTTCTTTTTTCCAAAAACAGAGAGGTGAGAAATTCTTTTAAGAGGGGAAAAAATGGAGCAGAAGGGAGAATATTATTTCATGAAAGACCTTAGGGTCCTTGGATTTCAAATGTAAGTGAAATTTTTAAAAAACTCTGATAGTATTCTGTTCATTATATACTGCCCTACAATCTTTTCCAGGTTTTTTTCTCCCTTTCTCCACTAAACTGTTATTTTTCTTTTAATGGGGGTATAACCATCATAATTTGCAGCTAAGAAATAACTTTACTGTGAGCAGAAAAATATTACTCTATTTGAAAATGACATCTTTATTTGGTAACCTTTTTTTTTTTTTTTTTTGCGGTACGCGGGCCTCTCACTGCTGTGGCCTCTCCCGTTGCGGAGCACAGGCTCCGGACGCGCAGGCTCAGCGGCCATGGCTCACGGGCCTAGCCGCTCCGTGACACGTGGGATCTTCCTGGACTGGGGCACGAACCCGTGCCCCCTGCATCTGCAGGTGGACTCTCAACCACTGCGCCATCAGGGAAGCCTTTTTTTTTGGTAACATTTTTAACTAAGCAGTTGGCAGCAGTGATAGCATCACAGGGAACAGGGTGGCGTTTCTATCCTTGTCCTGATGCAAACATATTTTACCTGTAGCTTACAGATGGCTGTTGGTACTCTGTCACTGAAGGTTTAGGACTGGGCTCAGTGGAATTAGTCTGTGAGTCTGGAATAAGAGAACAGTATAAGAAAGAGGCAGAAAAATCCTAGAGAAAGCTGAAATTTATTGAGTGGCTATCATGTGTCATATACTCTTCTAGGCATCTAATTTGATCCCCCTGAAACACGATGAGGAGTAACTATTATTATTCCCATTCTAAAGAAAGTTAACTAATTTCCCCAAGGTCATTCAGTAAGTGGCAGAGGTGGAAGATAAACCCAAGGAGTTTGCTTTCAGAAACTGGACTCATTCTCTGTATTATATAGGCTTCTGAAATATTGTTTTCTAGAAAACTGTGTTACTCTTAACTTCTCCTTCATTTAATTAACAACAGTTTTTGCATGTGTATCTTGTGCTAGAGACTACTCAAGTTGCTGGGAATGCAGGGGAAATTTATGAGAATACATAGCTTGAAGGAATTCATAACACTTTGTTTGATATACTAAAATTCGTCATCCTCTACCACACTGCAAATAAACTGTAAGTTATAGTTGATGCTGCATACACATTTTTTTCAATGAATAAATGTACAAATGAATACATGGAGCAACTTGCTAGCGATGGGCACACAAACATACGCTGCTAATACATATGTCAGTGTTTTCAGCCCGGACTATTATTTGTTCCCACAAATCTATTTCTCTCCTCTTTCTTAGTAAAGCAACCCCTGTTATGTACCTAGTCTAGTGGAAACCAAGAATTTAATTACATTACCTACGCCTCTGTGTAATGAGGTATGGTCATGTAACAACTTCTGGTTAAATTAACAATACATGTAGTTTTATGTGCAATTTCCAAGAATTGTCCTTGTAGAAAGGTAGCCTACTTTTCTTTGTCTTCCTCTCTGTACTGATTCCTGGAAGGCAGATATGATGGCCGGTGCTCAAGGGGCCATCTTGGATTATGAGGTAACACATTAAGAACTACAAAGCAGCAAACTGTAAGGATGCAGATCCTGATGCTCATGAAGGTCTCTAATCTCCTTTATGTGAGATTATGTGAGAGAAGTAGAGTCCCATTTTGTTCACGTCATGGTTATTTGTTTTTTCCTGTCATAAGCAGTTAGTCCTAAACTGAGTGATTCAGTGTGAAGATACAAATATGCATAGCATTGTAGGAAGACAGATTAGGGAGCATCTAACTTAAAAGATGGCTGGGGATTAGGAAGGATTCCCAGGAAGTTAAGGGTAGAAACTTGAAGAATGAGTAAGAGTTTACTAGCATCCAAAGTGATGAAATTCTTTCAGGAACCAAAATCATATTTCTGTGATTCGGTGCTTATATCTCTCCAGGACACTTCCCAGTGGTGATTTCAGATGCATAATATCCATTAAAAATTCATCCATTAAATATGTATTGAGCACCCAATGAAGCAGACACAGATTCTGTGCTTCATAGAAGCTCACATTCCTTCACAAACTGGGACCAGTTTACCTCTCTAGTCTCAGGACCTGCTAGTAAGCCGACTTGCACTTTACACGTATTTAATGTGTTAGGAGAGTGACTTTTAATTAATTTATTTAATTTATTGATTTTTGGCTGCGTTGGGTCTTCGGTGCTGCACGCAGGCTTTCTCTAGTTGTGGTGAGCAGGTCTACTCTTCGTTGCAGTGAGTGGGCTTAGGCGTACGGGCTTCAGTAGTTGTGGCACATGGGCTTAGTTGTTCTGTGGCACGTGGGATCTTCCCGGACCAGGGATCGAACCTGTGTCCCCTGCATTGGCAGGCGTATTCTTAACCACTGTGCCACCAGGGAAGCCCCAGGAGAGTGACTTTTAATAAATCATGCTTGTTTTGCCTCTTTGCTCTAATAGTTATCCAGAAGTCTCTTTTCAAGTTGCAAGTTCTATCAAAGCTTTTTGCATACGCCTCTTCCTCTTCTTCTTTCCTTCTCTTCTCTTCCCAGACAAGTCAGGTCAGACTGGGAAAGGTAGGTGTCTGTGGCATATCAAAGGTTGCTGTGTGGTCCAGAGCACTTTGTCAGAGTCCAGGCAGGTAGAGATGGGCAAACAAAATAAGCCAGGAGCATCTGGTTGTATGAGAAATTGAGGAGGTAGTAATGGTGATGGTGATTTCAAAAGAGCACAGAAGCCTCTTTGAAGGGAAAACTTGAGAATCAAAATAGGTAGTAACAGTAACAAATTACAACCCATTGAATGAAATAGCATCTATACTTGTATAAAAATGAATGAATATATTGAAAGTTGTGTAAGAATTGGATTATGTACATAGTTTCCAAACAGTTCCCCATCAGGTATGTATTGAATATTCATTGTAATGGGAAAACGGAACACTTTTCAATGGAGAAGGCTGCTAGAAACTGTCCATACCAAGTGATCCAAGTGAACATCAACCAGCAATGGGACAAAGAGAATCTGGGCATCACGTGATGAGATGTAGTGAGAAGGAGACAGCACCACTTACAGCGCGCTCGCCACAGATGCGGAGCCTGAACCTAATCATAAGAAATTATCAGATAAACTCAAATTGAGGGACATTCTCCAAAGTAACTGGATTGCAGTATTCAAAAGTAATAAGGCCATCAAAAGACAAGGTAAAACAGAAGAACGGATTTAGGGTAAAGGAGAAAAAAAGACATAAGAACTAAATTCTAGCCTGATTCCTTTTGCTGTAAAGGTTACCTTTGACTCTACTGGCAAAACTTGAATGGAGTCTGAGGAGTCAGTGGCACTGATGGGTCAGTGTTAATTTTCTGATGTAGACGACTGTGCTGTGCTCATGGAGAAGAATGTGCTTATTGTAGGAAATGCACACGAAGATGTTTGCAGGTGATGGGACGTCATTTCAACAACTTACACGTAGTTTTAAGGAAAAGAAAAACAAATCCACAAAGTTCACGTACAACTTTTCTGCAAGTTCAATACTGTTTTAAAAATAAACTAAATGAATAAAAGGAAAAATAAAGTGGTCACAGGTCTCTCCCTGCTTCTTTTTTCACCCACCCTGATGCTGACCCTCTTCCTGTCTCAGTTCTCTGAATCGGAGAACAGCACCGTGGTTAAGAGCCCAAGCTCTACATTCAGGCTGATAAGAGTTTCAATCTAAGATCCACTGTTTATTTTCTTTTCTATGTGACTCTTAGCAAAGTATTTACCTCCGTGTGCACAGTAGCCTCCTCTGTGAAAGAGAAAACATAGTAGTGTTTGTCTTTTAGGGTTGTTGTGAGAATTAAATCAGCTACAGCGTGACAAGACACTCACACAGGGTCGACACATAGCAAGCACTGAATACAGGTAACTCCCTTCGTTGACCTCTTAGGTCTTCATACGTACATCAGTAACTCCAGCCACCTCACCGCTGTCTCACCATCCATGACCAGGAAGGCCCCCCTCAAAATTGCAACATCACTTAGCCTCCTCTCATGTGATTCCTTTTGTCCACCTCCAACTTTGAAATTTCAGAGTCCCTGGTAGAAGCAGTGCAGGCCAGCCAGTTACCAGAGTGTCTTTTTTATCTCTGAATTCATTTAATCCTAACAACCTGCCTAGGATGTACCATGGTGTCCAGTTTACAGGAGAGAAAGCAGGTTCCAAGAAGTGGGAGACCTTGTCCAATTCACCCGGCAAACAAATGGCACTGCCTTCATGCAACACTCCTGGTTCAAGCCGTATATTCTTTCCACCATATCATGCAACCCTGTTTACCTGTGATTTCTAAACACTGTACGTGTAGCATTGATGTTATTGCAGTATTCAACAGTGAGAGTGAGAGAAGAGTGGCTGAAAGAGAAATAGACGGGGGAGGTGAAAGTAGGCAAGGTTCTCTGAGGACACACTTCTCTATATTCCTGTTGACAACAAGGGATCAGAATTTAAACACTGCAGTTAATGGGAGATCCAGCTACCTGTGAGAACAGAATATGAAACATGAGATTGACACCCAGTCTCTCTCTCTCTTAGAAAGCTGTGCATGATGGTGAAGACATAGGGACTTGGCATCTTTATGGAAGGAGAGGTCCAGCAAGTCATCATACGTGGTCCTCTGGAGACACAGAACACTAGTGCCTGAGGTGCCTGAGGTGCCTGAGCAATTACTTTTGCAGAACTATCTAATTAGAGGCACAACTAGCTGAATCTTCCTCGTAGACTACATTTTAAGCAAATGGCTGGTGTCTGTAAAAGGAATTATGGCTTTGAAGTCATTGTGATCAACACCTGCGGATAATTTTCAAATAGCATTCTTTATGCTATGTAAATCAGACCCGTGTTTTCAGGAAGTGTGAGACAACTTTTGAAAATATACAAATATTTCTTAATCTAAGATAATAATAGAACACTTTTAACATTGTTTGAAAAGAATACTAAATTTACACTATTGTTTTCAAAATATACAAGTAAATATGCACATTGCTCATTGCACACATGTCTTAATTGCATCTGTGGACATCTTAAAAATAGTATTGTATAGGGGGAATATTTATTTTAACTCAGACAATCTTTTGGTGCATGTTAATTAACAAGTCAAAAGATGTTTCCATCCTTTTGATGGGCGTGAAGAAAAGAAATATTTTACAAATCTTTCCTGTAATTCTCTGGCTCTCTTGGGTGTTTGAAATCCACACGTTGCAAAGCCCTGCAACACAAGAGACATAGAAGCCTAGAGATTAGGAACTCTGTCAGTTTTTCATCATCGTGTTCACAACCAGCGTAACAGGATGCTGACAGGAATTTCCCTGTTGGCTCCGAATATCAGGTGAAGCCTTAACCTGAAAGCACTGAATGACAAGTACCCCAAATTATAAAAAGGATCATTAAACCATCAATGCAGGAAATTCCCTAAGAAATGAATTAACCTGGTTCTTTGCTACCAGCTCAATGCCAGACTCCAGGTTATAGGTAAGAAGAGCCCAGGGAACTACTGGCATGCATGAGAAATGCCTTCGTATATGTACTGTGTTCTGTGTTTCTAGATTCATATATCCAATTGAGGCAAGAGAGGTGAGCTTAAAGAGAACAATTTCTGTTGGAGAGTGGAGTGGACGCCTGGACTGGGAACTAGAAACTCACCTGGAATATTGTGATTTATAATAAGAAATATATATATTTAGTCTGTCCTGTTTCTGACACTGAGCTCCTAAGACCTTGGAATCTCCTAAGAGATGAGACCAATAAATACGTCTTTTATTATGTTAATGAGGTGACTTCTGGGAACCCACCTAAGGATGGGAGCTCCTTGTCAAGAGAACCAACCAGGTGATTCGAAGGTTGGAACGTTTAGTCCTACCCCTGACCTCTATGGAGGAAAGAGGGCTAGTGGTTGAGTCAATTGCCTATGACCAGTGATTTAATAGATCACATCTATGTGATGAGACCTCCAGAAAAACCCAAAAGGACGGGGTTCAGAGAGCTTCTGGATTGGTGAGTACATGCAGATGTGGGGAGAGTGGTGTACCTAGAGAGGGCATGGATGCTCTGAGTCCTTTCCCTGTACCTTACCCTATGCATCTCTTCCATCTGGCTGTTCCTGAATTATATCCTTTTATAATAAACCTATAACTAGTGGGTAAAATGTTTCTTTGAGTTCTGTAAACCAGCAAAGTAATTTAACCCAAGGAGGGAGTGGTTAGAACCTTTAATTTATAGCCAGGTGTAAACCAGGTATAAACCTTTGATTTATAGCCTGGGTCAAAAGTACAGGTAACAGCTTTGACTTGCTACTGGTATATCCAAGGATGGATATAAACCTCCAGTTTATAGCTGGTCAGTCAGAAGCACAGGTGATAACCTGGGCTTATGATTGGCATGTGAAATGGGGAGGAGGCAGTCTTGTGGGTCTGAGTCCTCAAACTGTAACCTGATGCTGTTTCTGGGTAAATAGTGTTGGAGTTGAGTTGAATTGTAGGGCACCCAATTGGTGTCCAGAAAATTGTCAGTTTTGTGGGGAGAACCCCTCTCCAATGTTGGAATTGGATCTCAGAATACTCTTATATCAGTCATAAAAAATGAGAGCTGAGCTTCAAGAACTCGTGGGACCGTCCTGCACAGCTGTTGAAGGAGAGGGAGTTGTGTGTGCTTCCAGTGACTTGCAAGCGAAGAATGAGGCAAGTAAGCACCACAGAAGGGCCCCTAGCTGGAGTTGTCATGAAAAGATTCTACCAAGAGGACCACTGGAGCAGAAGCTGAAGGGCAGTTGCAAGAAGCCAACAGGAGAGGGCAGTACCAAGCTCAGGTGGTGATAAGAGCCTTAGAGGGAGGAGAGACTAACTTTGGGGCTTCTACCAGTACATTCAACAACCAAAAGAATGGCAGCCACTAAGTAAAATCATCTCCCTGCCTTTTTCCCTCCCACCCATCCACTCTGTCCTGACCCAGGAGGAGCAAGAGAAGTAAATTAAGCAGGAGAAGAGCAGAAAGAGAGAAGAAAAGGAAGACTGGAAGAACATTTCAGATTTGACCTACGCAAAGTTGACCTAAAGAATTGTGGAAGAATGGCCATCATCAAAAAGTCTACAAATAATGAATGCTGGAGAAGGTGTGGGTTACACTGTTGGGAGGAATGTAAATTGGTGCAACCACTATGGAGAACAGTATAGAGGCTCCTTAGAAAACTAAAAATAGAGTTACTGTATGAGCCAGCAATCCCACTTCTGGGCATATATCCAGAAAAGACAAAAACTCTCATTCAAAATGATGCATGAACCTCAAGGTTCATAGCAGTACTATGTACAATAGCCAAGGCATGGAAGCAACCTTAGTGTCCATCAACAGATGAATAGATAAAGAAGATGTGAGATTATATATATATATATATATATATATATATATATATATATATATATATATCACAATGAATATTACTCAGCCATAAAAAATAATGACATAATGCCATTTGCAACATGGACGGACCTAGAGATTATCATATGGAGTGAAGTAAGTCAGACAAAGACAAATATTATACCTATGTGGACTCTAAAAATAATATAAATGAATTTATTTAAAAAACAGACATGGACTCACAGACGTAAAATAAAATACAAACTGTGGTTACTGAAGCAGAGGGAGGGAAGGGATAAATTAAGGAAACAAAAAAAAAGGAATTATAGACACAGAGATGGGTTGGGGAAGCAAAAATATTTTCAACTGGTGAAAAATTGAAGTGTTTATATTTTACTGAATTATACATTTAAATATCTATGAATGAGACTGTGTTAATACCAAAAAGTGACAGGAAAAACGAGGGAACCTGCTTGATTCAGTATCCATGACTGAGTCATGAAGGTAGAGGAACATGCTGGAAAAACTGAAGTAAAGAAGAATAGAATTGTTTAATTCTTGTACCCAGGCTCTATCATTTATTCCTTTAATTTAGTTATCTTGTATATTAGTTTGCTAGGACTGCCATAGCAAAATACCACAGATTGGGTGGCTTAAACAACAGGAATTTATTTGCTCACAGTTGTGGAGGCTAGAACTCCAAAATCAAGATTTGGTTTCTTCTGATGGCTCTCTTTTTGATTTGCAGATGGCAAGTCCTCACATGGTCTTTCCTCTGTGCACACACATTCCTGGTGTCTCTTTCTGTGTCCAAGTATTCTCTTCTTATAAGGACACCAGTGATGCTGGGTTAGGGTCCACACTAAGGGCCTCATTTTGACTTAATTACCTCTTTAAAGGCCCTATATCCAAATACAGTCACAGTCTGAAATACTGGGAGTTAGGACTTCAACATATAAATTTTGCGTGGACCCAGTTTGGTCCTTAACATCCTATCATTAAGTGCTTTCTCTATACCATAGAGTTGGCTAAGTGCTTTCCTAATAATAGCAGTGTGCCCGGCACCTATGATGTTTTCACTAAAATTTAGTCAAATACTTTACATGCATTATGTCATTTAAATCCTACATGTTTAGGTAAGTCAATCATCACCCCTGCCTATAGAGTAGAAAACAGACTCAGAGAAGTAAAATTTCCTAGAACTCACAGTTAACAAATACTTCAGCTGGAATTCTAAAAAAGATAGTCATGTATAAGCCCAGCTCCCCTACATTTATGATCTAAGTCACCATTGCATATGTATATAACTGAATTATAATTATCTCTGTACCTGGCTTTACAAATACCTCATTGATGAGAAATTTCTAGTTAATTTCATATGTTTATAACTCTTCTCTTCTTGTATTTGATAAGAAGATGTGTAAAAGTACTCGAGACTAAATTACAGATAGTCATATGTACATAAAATTACAAATGCATATAACTTTAAACATATGGTGATATACATATATGCATATATTTACACATAAGAGTTAGCTGTTTGGTAAAATGACTATAAATTCTTTTCTCAGTGTGGAACTTGTTCTTTTTGGTGAATCTTACTGTTGCTTTTTCATTAAAGGAACTCAAGCACAACTGCAGTTATTACAAAAGAAGACTGTTTCTAACATTTATTGAGGGTTCTCAGTGTGTCAGGATCTTTGAACATTTATTTGGTTGCATACTCCCTGAAAGTCTTAGAGGATCAGCACCTTACAAATGAGAAAACTGAGTCCTGGAGAAGTTAAGTCACAAGTATCTGCATCAGGGAACTTTGATATTTGCAGAATCTCCCAGTAGGGAGAAGTAGGGAGGTTAAGGAAGCTGGTTCCTAACCAATGTCGACTGAAAGAAATGCACAACAGAGGAGATTGGTTCAAGATGGCAGAGTAGAAGGATGTGTGCTCACTGCCTCTCACTCTGAGAGAATGGGTGTCCCAACTAACTGCTGAACAATCATGGACAGGAAGACACTGGAACTCACCAAAAAAGAGACCCCACATCCAAAGACAAAGGAGAAGTCACGGTGAGACGCGTTTGCCACAGCCTCACCTCACCGTGGTCAATTCGCGAAGGAAACATCTCAACGATGTCATTGTCATTATTTATTATTCTATTTTTTAAAAAGAAATCTCAAGGGGATTTGGGAGGTAAAAATGTCTAGATAAGTATTAAAAATTTCCATTCCAAAAAAAATAATAAAATTAAAAAAAAAAAAAGAAATGCACAACCTAAAAGTTGAAAATTATGTCTTATTCAATGATCTAACTGAGGACTAGAGCCCGGGAATCAGCCTCTCAGATCTGAGGAATTGTTCCAAAGAGGTAAGGGAGGAGCCAGGATATATAGGAGTTTTTGCTGGGAGAAAAAGAAAAACAAAACATGTAGTCAAACATCAAAAGATTACTGCTAATCACAAAAAACAGACATCTCGAGTTAATGATTTTAATACTTTTACCAAACTTTGTGGTACACATGCATCAGCCAAGATGGTTTTTAAAAACTATTCGTCCCTGAGCCCCTGTCTCAGAAATTCTGATTCAGTGTGTTTTGCTGGTGTCCAGGAATTAATATACTTTATGAATTTCCCCAGGTAATCACTGGAGTAGTTAGCCCCATTCTAGTTCATACTGCCAATATACTACATTGTGAGATACAGCAGTTGATATTAGAGGCTCTTCACCCTTGCTTCCTATTAGAATCAACAGAGTTTTGTTTTTATTTTTCTTTGCTGTAACCCACACCCAGAGATTCTCAATTAATTGGTCTGGGGTGGGGCTTAGGAATCAGACTATTTTAAAATTCCCCAAATGTTTCTAATGGGTATCAGAGGAGGAGGAGCTGAGAATGGTCTTCCAGATATAACATAATGGAGCCAGGAAGGTCTCAAATATCAAACTAATTCTCCCAAAGAAGGCATCCCAGTTAAAATGCTGCCCCTGGAGATTATTTCTTCCAGGGGAAATATTGTTTTCTTCACTAATGATATTTTACTTCCAAAACATATTACTGTTATGCTTTAAAATATCAATTTAAAATTCTTATGATGCAAAAATTGGCAGAGATGGACAGTTTTCACTGAAAGGGAACTTGGAGGAAAGAAACTTTAAAAAAAGTAAAATTGTCCACAGGAGATTAGAACAATCAAAGAAAAAGAGACAAGTGTAGGGGAGACCACAGTTGTGACGTTTGGAGGGTGCCAGTGGTGTGCCAGGTACTGTGCTAAACTGTTAACATGCACCATATTATTTCATATTTGCAGCAATACTGTGATATGCACAACGTTATCGAATACATTTTACTGCTTAGGAAACTCCAAATTCACAGGGGACCTAACATAGGGACTAGAACTGAAGGCTAATGACACCAGGTCAATGACCTTCCTATTGGAAGACACTATTTTCGCACACCGTTCCCAGATGTATGTGTGGGACTTGTCCATAGAAGGGAGAGAGTTGGCCTCTGAGATTCCATGTGTGACGAAGAAGTTCTTAGGGATCAAAATGACAGAAAAGAGCTGATCATGGAGATTTGAAGACCATGAAACAAGCCCAGATGGGAAGCCACATTCCCCACCAACACACACACCTCCTGGAAGAACCAGTCCCATTGGAATCCAGATTCCAGGAGGGCATGTTAGAGATATGGTGTTGACCGGAAAAATAAAAAAATAAACACAACATGAGAGTTGTGAGTTAAATTTTATTGGGGGCAAAATGAGGACTATGGCCTGGGACACAGCCTCTCAGATAGCTCTGAGGAACTTCTCCAAAGAGGTAGCGGGGGAGATCAGTATGTATGTGATTTTAGAGAAGGGGTTACTCGCTCTCAAGCACATGTTTTGGCAGAAGGTTGCTGCTAGTCACAAGGAGCAGACGTCTCTGTTAATGATTCTAGTGTTTTTCTAGATTTGAGAAGATGCAAGAAATTGGGCTCATAAAATCTTCTCCTGGAAATATCTAACGATCTGAAGGCCTGTTCTGACAGTTTTTCCCAGAACACAAACAAACACATCTCGACCCTGAACTCCTTTCAGGGCATGTTGAAGGTCAGCGACTGCAGTGGCTAGCGACTTAATCCTTGTAGAGGCAGATGGCAAGTAACAGTTTTTAGTTAGCATATGGATTTCCTGATTCTTGCTTTATCTTTGAACTAGATTCACCTGCTTGCAAGTTGTTTTGTTACAGCATAACATTGTGCCAGGCACTATACTCAGTACTGAGAACATATAGTACAATCACTACCCTTATAGTCTCCTACATAACCAAGAGGAATTGACAGATACATTAAACAATGGAGTATTTATGTTAAGGGCTATCAGTAAAATTATTTTTGTGGGGGAGGGTTGCCAAAAGGGAAGGCGGAGGAAAGAAGGAAGGAAAAAAAGAAAGTTGATTTTCAGAAACATGAACGAGCTAGGGGCAAGGGAACCTGAAAACAGAAAATAGTTTCCTGAAACACTGCACTCCCCACAGAGAATCCACTCTCCCCCATTTCCTCTTGACTTTTTGTCCTGAAAAGATAGAGAGCCAATAGCTTGTTAAGCCTTATTGATGATGATATAGCGAACTTTCACTTCTCCACACATCCACTCAATCCTTCAAATATTCCCAATGGATAAGAAGTGCTTTCTAAACCACCTGTTTTCTTCTGAGTGCTCTCTCATTATGGGCCAATTTCTTTGAAAGTGTTTCCTAAAAAAATTACCTCCTGGGCTTCCCTGGTGGCGTGGTGGTTGAGAGTCTGCCTGCCGATGCAGGGGACACGAGTTCGTGCCCCGGTCCGGGAGGATCCCGCATACAGCGGAGCGGCTGGGCCTCGAGCCATGGCCGCTGAGCCTGCGCGTCCGGAGCCTGTGCTCCGCAACGGGAGAGGCCACAACAGTGAGAGGCCTGTGTACCGCAAAAAAAAAAAAAAAAAATTACCTCCTGGCTAATAGGGAGCTGTCCATCAATAGCAGAAATCCTATGGCAACTATTTACCGTATGTACTTGTTTTTCTCTTCTGGTCTGAATGTTATTTTTCGGAAAATAACAAAATGTTATTTTGTAACATTGTATCAATTTTATTAATTGATACAATCTCTTTTTATTTTTCAGATCAATTGAGTAGCTGTATTCTTTTATTTCAGGAAAAATGTGTACTGGTTATTCCCATTGGGTGGGGTTATTGATTGAGATAGAAATTGTAGAAATTCTGTCCTCTAATTCATCCCACAGCTTCTGCCACGGGGCAGAAAACCCTAAGGTGTTTGCTATTCAGCTGTACATGGTTCAGAGGATCTCTACTCAGAAGTCATACACTTGTTTATACATCTTCTATTTCACTATATTTTCATTTTGATTGGTTTTTAATTTTTCCTAACTTTGTAACTTGGAGATAAAACATGCGTGGCACTGACCACTTGATATTAAAAAAAAAAATGTACTGAACACTTGCTCTTAAGAGAAAATTGGATCCGTGATGTGACTATTTCTATTAAATGTCAGGTAGTCACAACTTGCTAAGACCTGCTTTTCTTAAGGCTCTGAAACTGCACTTATAGTGAAAATTCATTTTCAGTGTTTGGTATATGCTTATAACATTCTTCATGTGTAAATTACCTGCAATTTTCATTTACTAGGCTGGCTCCTAATATAAAATCTTAATACTGTAATATGGCTTATTTGAATTTACATCAGTATAAATTAATTAAAAATGAGTAGTAACTGAATGATGTGTGTAGTTCAGTTAACAGTATCACACCAATGTCAACTTTCTGGCTTTGATATTAATAACTTGTAGACCATGTTACCGCTGGGGAAGGTAAGAGAAGGGCACATGGGACTCTGTGTACTATTTATACAAATTTTTGTGAATCTATCATTATTTCAAAATAAAAATGAAAAAGAGTGAGCAGTAAAAGGAAGAAACAGAGAACACTGCAGAGTAACAAACATAGACTTTTGAACAATACAATTTGGGTTCCTGGCTCCATCACTTAGGAGCTGACTTTGGGAGAATTACTTGCTCTCTCAAAGCCTCATGTTACTCTTCTCTAAAATAGTAGTAGTAGAAATGGTGCATTGTTTAAGAAAAATTTTCCAATGAATCTTGTCTGGAGAAGCTGCAAAAAAATGTGATGAACCGTAAGTGACACAGATAAAACCACTAACAACAAATACAAAATCTGTGTTGAATTTCCTATGTTTAAGTGTTTATCTATACTACACACTCTGTCTTAGGTAGGTGTATTTTAAGGTAACCTAACCACTAAGTCCTTCTACACCTCTGAATTCCCTACCCATTTATGCTTCTGTCTGTTGGCTTTGAGGTGATTGGAGGATAAATAACTAATAACACAAGGAGGAATTTAATCTTGCTTGGCTCCCTCTTCCCCATCATGATACTTCCCTACTGATCACAGGGTCCAGACCCAGATGTGCTGGCAAAACAGACTACCACTACAAGGCCCTTTAATATTGTAAAAGACAGTCATTCAAATGCCCTGTTTTACAATTAAAGCATCTAATCCATTGTCATTGTATAAGCTATCCATTGGATATCATCTTTTGAAATGAAAGCAAGTGCTGTAACTTCTTAATCCTGAAGAAGCAAGAAGCCAGAATTTCTTTCTCTGTAATGGTAGAACATGGCACCATAAAACACCATTTGGAAAAGGACATTGAACCTTCCCAATTTTTTTTTCATTTGTTTCTTATCTAATATTGAGTATGCCAGTGCATTCCTAATAAGTAACATCATTATAGACAGATTTCTCTGAAAAGCACTTCTGAAGCTGTATTGCATGCTAACAAGGAATACCAGCTACAATAAATTGTCTGACATCTACCCTGTAAATTACATTTTTTAAAAGTTCATGTAGTAATGAAAACATGCGTAGCATATTTAATATCCTGATTAAAGAAGTCATCTTTCTCAGAAGAATGAATCCCTGATCATCATAGTCATAGTAGAATTTCATTCCTCTGTGTGGAATTTCCATGTCATTGTTTTCATCTTATCAAATCCTCAGTGAAGTGTTCACAATCAGCTATGGATCAGTAGTTGAAGGTTGAAATTGATGTGGCCCCAAGATGCATACATTCTTGTCAGTTATATGGAGATCAATTCTAAATGCATGTTTTTGGCCTTGATTTCCATAAGTGTTCTACAGAATTTGACAACCGTCTTCCAAAGTTTTAACTGCAAGGAATGTTGATGAATAAAATGATAGCTCCCACATGAACAAAAGAATGCTGATGACACATAATGTACAACCTGATGAACATTTATGATCTTATCAGAGAACTAGTGGAAAGGCTGAGACTTCTGGAAATAAGACTATCAGGCACCAGAGGCTTTTGCAACAGTCTTATGCAGTGATAAAGGAAAAATAAATCTTTTCTGATAAGTAACACCTTTGACAATATAACAAAATCGCATTTTCAAAATTGTGCATTACTTTCACTGATTTTGAATGACACAGACCAAGTCACAAAGATGTTGAAACCTATGCAAAATCTAAATCTACACTTTCCTACCTTTTTCCTGGGTGATCTCAAATAAGTTACTTAGCACCTAAATCCATAATTTCATCTATAAAATGAGGAAAATTAAAAAAAAAAAACAACTTCAACATTATGTGGCTGAAATGATGTTATGCTTCCACATCACTTATAACATGAGTTAAACTACCCTACTTTTTTCCCCTAAATTATATTAAAGCTGGCTACCAACCAAACTGTTAGGAATATTGTTTCAGAGTCTTACTTCTACCATTCCATCTTTGTCCTTAGAGTTTAAGAATCATATGAGAAACCTAAGGGGCTTAAACATAAACCAGGCTCCTGTCTAAAGATGTGTGGGTGGAGAGAGGGAGGATTTGGGTGTATCAACAAGTTTCTACTGATGTCCTTGCTCCTCCAGGGCACAAGCTGTGCTCTTGTATATGGTCTTCCACTAGTCAATCACTGTGGTTTGTCCAAGGTAGGATGAAGTTCTATAACCCAGATCTTGGGAAATTGTCTTGGAAGATGTGGGAATTTGTTCATCAGTGTTTTGTTTAAATTAGCATGCCCCTCACTTTACACTGTTGTAACCTCCTTCAAGTCCTCCTCTCTCAGCCTAGTGGTTTTATGTCCAGGTTAGCAAGGATATCTGCCCTGGGTGGACTACCTAATCAATATCCATATTTCTAGAGTCAAAGAGTACTTCTCCAGACATCAGCTTATATTTTCTTATATTTATCTCTAGAAGCAAAAAATATTTAAGCTTATTTTAGAGTCTGGACTTCAAAAACACAAAACCAAATTTGGATTTTAAAAATCACAGCTGTGACTTAATAAGAGAGCAAGTTTAAGCATCTTCCTGTAAAATGGTTTTATGATCTCTAAAGTGACCTTATTTTCCGTTAAAAGGAAAGGCGTTTAAAGTACCAGCCACCACTGTCCAACCTTCCTTTCTCATGGTAACTGATTGTAAATTCATGGGAAAAGATCAAGAAGTTGTGATGATTGATTTTATGTGTCAACTTGGCTGGGTCACAGTGCCCAGATTTGGTCAAACATTATTCTGGACGTTTCTGTGAGAGTATTTTTTGGATGAGATTAGCATTTAAATCAGTGGACTTTGAGTAAAGCAGATTGCCCTCCATAATGTGAGTGGGCCTCATCCAATCAATTGAAGGCCTTAGTAGAAAGACTGACCTCACCTGAACAAAAGAGAATTCTGCCAGCAGACTGCCTTTAGACACAAACCACAACTATTCCCTGAGTCTGCAGCTTGCCAGCCTACCCTGCATATTTTGATTTACTAAGCCCTGACGATTGTGAGTTGGTTCCTGGAAATCAACCAATCTCTAGATAAATAGATAAGTAGCTAGATAGATATGGTTATAGATAGATAGATACAGTTATAGATCTGACTATATACTACTGAGAACCTATACAAACTGAACCACTGAAGTTCACAAAATTAGCCCATCTTCATAACTTTCTCCATTCTTTCACAAAGCCACTTTCCTGTTCTCTCAGGTCCCAATTTAACCTAATCTTTGAGTCTAAAGTAAAGTATTTGTTGAGTGAAAATTATGTCTCACATCCCATCAGGATTAAAGTGCATTAGTCTATTCTAATTTGCCCAGGTTGTATATTAATCAAAGAGGATTTTTCCTGACTAAACTGACCACAGAAATGTAGGGAAGTATGCTTTAAATAGTATCAAATTTTTACATGAAAAATACAAAAAGCAGTGGGTTATAGCTGCTGAATTTATTTCATAGTAAATTTACTTTGCATACATCAACTTCCTCTAGCCCTATTGATGCAGGTCATAAGGTTAGCAAAGCTTTCCTTCAGATAATAATTAGACTGCATAAGATTGAATGGTTAATACTGAGTTTATATGATTCTTGGATAATTCAATATTTCTCTTATTTTTTAAATTATTTTTAACACTAGAGTATTTAAGCATGCTATTTTTTTTTTTAATGTTGTGGGTAGGAGTTTATTAATTTATTTATTTTTGCTGTGTTGGGTCTTCGTTTCTGTGCAAGGGCTTTCTCTAGTTGTGGCAAGTGGGGGCCACTCTTCATCGCGGTGCGCGGGCCTCTCACTATCGCAGCCTCTCTTGTTGCGGAGCACAGGCTCCAGATGCGCAGGCTCAGTAGTTGTGGCTCACGGGCCTAGTTGCTCCGTGGCATGTGGGATCCTCCCAGACCAGGGCTCGAACCCGTGTCCCCTGCATTAGCAGGCAGATTCTCAACCACTGTACCACCAGGGAAGCCCTAAGCATGCTATTTTAAACCATAATTTAGGCAAACTATAGTATTAAATTCTTGATTGTTTCCAAAGCTCTCATTCCATTATGAATGTTCATTTCTTCACACTTGATTTTCACCTGTTAGCTTTTGTTAGTACTAAAGTATTTGCTGAAACTTTCTGTAAGAAAATAAGAGTCTCACAAGTGCTTCACAAGGCCAATTCAGTAAAACATTTGTTTTTTTTGTTGTTGTTGGTTTTTTTGCGGTACACGGGCCTCTCACTGTTGTGGCCTCTCCCGTTGTGGAGCACAGGCTCCGGACGCACAGGCTCAGCAGCCATGGCTCACCAGCCCAGCCGCTCCACAGCATGTGAGATCTTCCCAGACTGGGGCACAAACCCGTGTCCCCTGCATCGGCAGGCGGACTCCAACCACTGCGCCACCAGGGAAGCCCCGACATTTGTTTTTGAAAATGATTTTTATATATTGTGGAAGTAACCAGATATTTGTGTTTAGCCGTGTAACAATTTGTGTGCTGTTTTTCAAAGGAGGGCTGAAGGTAGGAGAGGCTGGTTTCTCAATGTCAAAATACGTAAAAGATCAGATTGTATATTTTTTTTTATTGAAAATTCAAGTCAATAGTTGCATTCATACAATTAGAAAATGTCCATGGCGGTGGGGGGCACCTTGAAGATGGTGGAGGAGTAAGACGTGGCGATCACCTTCTTCCCCACAAATAGATCAAAAATACTACATGTGGAGCAACTCCTCCAGAATACCTCCTGAACGCTGGCAGAAGACCTCAGATCTCCCAAAAGGCAAGAAACTCCCCACGTACCTGGGTAGGGAAAAAGAAAAAAGAAAAAACAGAGACACAAGAATAGGGACGGGACATGCACCTCTGGGAGGGAGCTTTGAAGGAGGAAAAGTTTCCACACACTAGGAAACCCCTTCACTGGCAGAGATAAGGGGTCGGCAGGCAGGGGAAGCTTTGTAGCCACAGGAGAGAGCACAGCAACAGGGATGCAGAGTGCAAAGCAGAGAGATTCCCGCACAGAGGATTGGTGCCGACCAGCACTTACCAGCCTGAGAGGCTTGTCTGCTCACCCCACCAGGGTGGATGGGGGCTGAGAGCTGAGGCTTCGGAGGTCAGATCCCAGGGAGAGGGCTGGGGTTGGCTGCGTGAACACAGCCTGAAGGAGGCTAATGCGCCACAGCTAGCCTGGAGGGAGTCCGGGAAAACGAACCTGCCTAAGAGGCAAGAGACCATTGTTTCAGGTGCAGGAGGAGAGGGGATTCAGAGCACTGCCTAAAGAAGCTCCAGAGACAAGCACGAGCTGTGGCTATCAGCACGGACACCAGAGACGGGCATGAAATGCTAAGGCTGCTGCTGCAGGCACCAAGAAGCCTGTGTGCAAGCACAGGTCACTATCAACACCTGCCCTCCTGGGAGCCTGTGCAGCCCACCACTGCCAGAATCCGATGATCCAGGGACACCTTCCCCAACACATGGTGTGCCTCAGGCTGTTGCAACATCACACCAATCTCTGCCTCTGCAGGCTCGCCCCACGTTCCAATTATAACTGCCGTACTCCTCCCTCCCCCTGGCCTGAATGAGCAAGAGCCCCCTAATCAACCGCTGCTTTAACACCCTCTTATCTGGGTGGGAACAGATGCCCAAGGGCAACCTACATTCAGAGGTGGGACCAAATACAAAGCTGAACCCCAGGAGCTGTGTGAACAAAGAAGAAACAGGGAAATCTCTCCTAGCAGCCTCAGGAGCAACAGATTAAATCTCCACAATCAACTTGATGTACCCTGCATCTGTGGAATACCTGAATAGACAACGAATCATCCCAAGTGAGACGGTGGACATTGGGAGCAAGTGTAGACTTGGGGTTTGCTGTCTGCTACTGATTTCTTTCTGATTTTTATTTTTGTCTTAGTTTAGTTTTTAGTGCTTGGTATCATTGGTGGATTTGTTTATTGGTTTGGTTGCTGTCTTCTTTTTCTATTATTATTATTTTATTTATTTTAATAATTTAAAAAAATTTCACTATTAAAAATTTTTTTTTCTTTCTCTTTTTCTCCCTTTTTTTCTGAGCTGTGTGGCTGACAGGGTCTTGGTGCTTATCTCAATAGATGCAGAAAAAGCTTTTGACAAAATTCAACACCCATTTATGATAAAAACTCTCCAGAAAGTAGGCATAGAGGGAACCTACCTCAACATAATAAAGTCCATATATGACAAACCCACAGTCAACATGGTTCTCAATGGTGAAAAACTGAATCCATTTCCACTAAAATCAGGAACAAGACAAGGATGCCCACTCTCACCACTATTGTTCAACATAGTTTTTGTAAGTTTTAGCCGTGGCAATCAGAGAAGAAAAAGAAATAAAAGAAATTAAGATTGGAAAAGAAGAAGTAAAACAGTCAGTGTTTGCAGATGACATGATACTATACATACAGAATACTAAAGATGCTACCAGAAAACTACTAGAGATAATCAATGAATTTGGTAGAGTAGCAGGATATAAAATGAATGCACAGAAATCTCTTGCATCCCTATATACTAACGATGAAAAATCTGAAAGAGAAATTAAGGAAACACTCCCATTTACCATTACAACAAAAGGAATAAAATACCTAGGAATAAACCTACCTAAGGAGAAAAAAGACCAGTATGCAGAAAACTGTAAGACACTGATGAAGGAAATTAAAGTTGATACAAAGAGATGGAGAGATATACTATGTTCTTGGATTGGAAGAATCAACATTGTGAAAATGACTATATTACCCAAAGCAATTTACAGATTCAATGCAATCCCTATCAGACTACCACTTGCATTTTTCACAGAAGTAGAACAAAAAGTATGGAAACACAAAAGACCCTGAATAGCCAAAGCAATATTGAGAAAGAAAAATGGAGCTAGAGGATTCAGGCTCCCTGACTTCAGACTATACTACAAAGCTACAGTAATCAAGACAGTTTGGTACTGGCACAAAAATAGAAATATAGATCAAAGGAACAAGATAGAAAGCCCAGAGATAAACCAACAGACATATGCTCACCTTATGTTTGATAAAGGAGGCAAGAATATAAAATGGAGAAAAGACAGCCTATTCAATAAGTGATGCTGGAAAAACTGGACAGCTACAAGTAAAAGGATGAAATTAGAACACTCCCTAACACCATACACAAAAATAAACTCCAAATGGATTAAAGACCTAAATGTAAGACCAGACACTATAAAACTCTTAGAGGAAAATGCGGGCAGAACACTGTGACAAAAATCATAGCAAGATCCTTTTTGACCCACCTCCTAGAGAAATGGAAATAAAAACAAAAAGAAACAAATGGGACCTAATGAAACTTCAATGCTTTTGCACAGCAAAGGAAACCATAAACAAGTCAAAAAGACAACCCTCAGAATGGGAAAAAAATATTTGCAAACAAAGCAACTGACAAAGGATTAATCTCCAAAATATATAAGCAGTACATGCATCTCAGTATCAAAAATCAAACAACCCAATCCAAAAATGAGCAGAAATGTCTATTTAAGACATTTCTCCAAAGAAGATATACAGATTGCCAACAAACACATGAAAGGATGCTCAGCATCACTAATCATTAGAGAAATGCAAATCAAAACTACAATTAGGTATCACCTCATACTGGTCAGAATGGCCATCATCCATAAATCTACGAAGAATAAATGCTGGAGAGGGTGTGGAGAAAAGGGAACCCTCTTGCACTCTTGTGAGAGTGCAAATTGATACAGCCACTATGGAGGACAGTGTGGAGGTTCCTTAAAAAAACTAAAAATAGAACTACCATATGACCCAGGAATCCCACTACTGGGCATATACCCTGAGAAAACCATAATTCAAAAAGAGTCATGTACCACAATGTTCATTGCAGCACTATTTACGATAGCCAGGACATGGAAACAACCTAAGTGTCCATCGACAGATGAATGGATAAAGAAGATGTGGCACATGTATACAATGGAATATTACTCAGCCATAAAAAGAAACGAAACTGAGTAATTTGTAGTGAGGTAGATGGACCTAGAGTCTGTCATACACAGTGAAGTAAGTTGGAAAGAGAAAAACAAATACCATATGCTAACACATAAATATGGAATCTAAAAAAAAAAAAAAAGGTTCTGAAGAACTTAGGGGCAGGACAGAAATAAAGATGGAGACGTAAAGAATGGACTTGAGGTCACGGGGAAGGGTAAGGGTAAGCTGGGACGAAGTGAGAGAGTGTCATGGGCATATATACACTACCAAATGTAAAACAGCTAGTGGGAAGCAGCGGCATAGCACAGGGAGATCAGCTGGGTGCTTTGTGACCACCTAGGGGGGTGGGATAGGGAGGGTAGGAGGGAAGGAGATGCAAGAGGGAGGGCATATGGGGATATATGTATACATGTAGCTGATTCTCTTTGTTGTACAGCGGAAACTTGCACAACACTGTAAAGCAATTACACTCCGATAAAGGTGTTAAAAAAAAAAAAAAAGGAAAGAAACTGTCCGTGAGTTAAAATGCATCTGGTAATGTACAGTTGAAGTTGATAATAAAATCCTTTCTTGTACTCTGATATGATGTATAGATTCTGGAATGGGCAAGGATGGCATCTCTTATGTACAACCCCTGACATTAGGCAGTGTGAAGGGGGACATTTTCTTTGGATGATTACTCCGTGTCAGAAAAATCAACACACAAATTGATTTACTTTGTTTCGTTGGATAAAAATAATAATAAACAGAAATATTGATATCATTGTCTTCATCATTTGGCTGAAGAGAAAAGTTAAAGAAGCCAAATTTCTTGAAACGTACGTAACATTGTAATGTTTATTGAGTATTTATTGTGTATAATTGTGTGCTTTATAGGGTAGGTATTCAGTGATATTTGTTTATACTCTATCTGTACAATAAGTCTGCAAGAGACAACTTTCATAGAAGTGTCATAATAGACATTCTTTGATGTATTGAAATGGACCTTCATTGAGTAACTGCTCTCTTTATGGAAATACTTTGCTTTCTTTATTAAAAACCCAGCAGGTTTAGAGCAATAAACTATTTGATAAATGAGTAAATCAAGGCTTAGAGAAGTTAAAAAAACATTAGACATTCACGTTTTCATTTAAAGATATTATTGAAATACTGTAATAACTCTTTATGGGGACTTATGGTTACTAGACTTACAATGGTGATCATTTCGTAATGTATGCAAATGTCAAATCACTATGTAGGGGCTTCCCTGGTGGCTCAGTGGTTGAGAGTCCGCCTGCCGATGCAGGGGACACTGGTTCGTGCCCCAGTCTGGGAAGATCCCACATGCCAGCGGAGCGGCTGGGCCTGTGAGCCATGGCCGCTGAGCCTGTGCGTCCAGAGCCTGTGCTCCGCAACGGGAGAGGCCACAGCAGTGAGAGGCCTGCGTACCACAAAAAAAAAAAAAAAAAAAATCACTACGTAGTACACCCAAAACTAACATAACATTGTATGTCAACTATACTTCAATTTTTAAAAATTTAATATAAAAAAGCCTGATAGTGCCAGGCTTTGTTTACAAAGATGAACAGAAAGACAAATGTGGAGATTTTGTGACATTTAGGGTCAATTGAGGGAAACAGGTATTGATCAAGTATCTCTACAGTAAGTGAAAAACTAAAAGTTGATAAGCTTGCTATAAAGGAAAGGATTACCATTCTATGAAAGCATATAATAGTGAAACTTGACCAAGCATCTTCAAAATATTATCACTAACACGGCGTGCAAAAAAATTCAAATTCTAGGCTGACATCCGGGAAAATTTAGGTTAGAGCAATGCCAAAAGTTTGTTATGTGTCATTAGAGAATTATTTTATGATTTTAGAAAACAAAAGAAACAAATGAAAACAAACAAGAAATTAGCAGACCTTTACAGTCTACTTCTGTTCTAATAGAGAGTACACATGTTTTTAGATAGAGAAACTGAAATCCTACAGTTGCAAAGGTTAAAGACCCAGATTCTTGTCTCAACCTATGAAAGGTCCCCCCACCCCTCCTAGATAAGACCTATGGTCAGAGACAAATCCCATCAATTTCACCCCTGTGCTTTTTTCGTGTGTATTCTTTTTTGGCCACTGAGAATCTTATAGCCCATATCATTCTTGGTAAGTATATATCTGGCAATCCATCCCCAAGTCTGGAACAAAAGAGATGCATGTTGACATTTTGATACCGGTCAATAGTTTTACAAAAGAAGTCAAGATACCTCCTCAAAATACCCTATGCCTTAAGCATCCCTTAGATGAAAATACCAGCTGAATTGTTTCATTCTTTCTAAGCAAAACTATTCAAAAGGTGCAGGGCATCAGAATGGACTACCTGGGACTAGCTGTGAAAAGACAGCAGGAAATCTAAGAGGTCAGAAAGAATAAAAGCAAGGTATTCACCATTGCCATAACCATCAACATGCCCCCTGAGCTAACCTTTCCTGAGGTTCTGACCCCACTCTGCCTAGAGAAAGTTCCTGTGCAAATGAAGGATAGCTCTGATCCTGCTGTAGCAATAGAGATACGTCTTCGGGTAAGATCCAGGAGGTAGTGAAATAAGGAATTATAAATTCCACGGGTGCTTAGGCCTGCTAACAGAAAAATACAGGGACCTCTGAGTGTTGCAACTGTTTCCATCTGTTCTCTTTACGTGTAACTGATGTAAGAAATTAGTGACTGCCAGAAGTCACTTGGTTTGCAATTACAGTGTTTAACGATATTAGTATAAGCTAGGAAAATGAGCTACTCTATTCTAGAATAGAAAGCACAAGTGAAGGTGAAATCAACTTTTGAGATACTGTATCACGTATGACATCCTTTGTCATTACCTAAAGCAAAGGAATATTCTTACTCTACTGCAGAGCAGATGGAAAATCCCTAAGACCTGCTGATACAAGATGAAGAAAACTTTCACGAAAAAGCTCCTCAATTCTCATGGCCAGTTATAGGAGTGGCTTTATTTGTCTCCTGTGGGTCAAGTGGCTAAGTGTAATAGAGATTAAAAAATCACAAAGCCGGTCCTAGTACAACTTAAACTTTGACACCCTAATGCTTGTTTTGTGTCAAAATGAGGTGCTACAGTATTCATCCTTGTTTTTAGTCTGACTCTGGTAGGTCACATATTTTGAGTTCTGCCTTTCACCAGTCATCCCCAACCAGCGGTATAACGTTCACGTTAAGCCGAGCAACGCTGGGTAAGCCATTTCAGTAAAATGAGAGTCATAAAATCATTTGTGGAATGGGATTATTAATTTCTGGCCTGAATAATGCACAGACAGAATGGTGTGGTCAGAAGACATAGAGGCTGAGGATAGTGTTAATAAAACAAACCCTTGCAAATATAAATGGTCAAAAAACAAATAATGAGTCTCTTAAAGAACAAGTACAATACAGAATTCTCTTTACAGAATGTCTGTCAACAATGAAAGAAAAATAAAAATCCACAAGAAACCCATTTTAAATGATTATTTCTTCTGTGGGTGGCAGTAGATTTTAGCAGAAAATGGATGCATCATGGAGAAAGATGTGTATGAGTTAGACTGCCCAATCTGTCACATCCTAGCTGTATGACTTATATAAACTCCATAACTTCTCAAAGTCTAGCATTTTAAAAATTTTAGTTATTTATTTTTGGCTGCGTTGGGTCTTCGTTGCTGCATGTGGGCTTTTTCTAGTTGTGGCGAGTGGGGGCTACTCTTCATTGCGATGTGAGGGCTTCTCATTGCAGTGGCTCCTCTTGTTGCAGAGCACAGACTCTAGACGCACGGGCTTCAGTAGTTGTGGCACGCGGACTCAGCAGTTATGGCTCGCGGGCTCTAGAGCTCAGGCTCAGTAGTTGTGGTGCACGGGCTTAGTTGCTCTGTGGCATGTGGCATCTTCCTGGACCAGGACTCGAACCCATGTCCCCTGCATTGGCAGACGGATTCTTGACCACTGCACCACCAGGGAAGTCCCCTGAAGTCTAACATTTTAAATTGTAAAACATAAGTAATTCCAACTACCTTATTATACCACAGTAAAAATGTTATGAATTAATGAATGTGAAGAGCCTGGCCTGCAATAGGTGATTAATAAATACCAGTCTGTCTCTTTGAACCACTCAAATGTTAGATATACTTTTAGTAGGATTTACTGTTTGGAGGGTCAATAGAAATATAATTAAAGCTTTCGCCTAAAAACTGTAGACAGATACAACTTGCCATACATTTCTGAAGGTTCACAGATGACGTGTAATCTATCAGTAGATTCATATATTGTTCACAGATCCCTGGCTTACACACAATTGATAGGCACCAAGAAGGTGAAAAGCAGGGAGAGTGTTTAGGGTGTTCTAAAAATTCTTCAGGTAATTTGTGTGAAAATTCCTAAAATATCTTCTATTAAAACAGTCAACAAGCATATTTCTTGGAGTCTAGTTGTACAGCAACTGTCACTTCCTTTCTGAGATGAACTAGTGCAATGTAAGATCATAACAAAGAAACCAGGTGCACAGATTTGCAACGAAACATTTTCTTCTGCTGCGCATACGTGAGTGTTATCAAATAAATGATTATTGGCTTACATTCTCAAGTTTAACAACCCCCCTGCTTCCAAATGCACAGAGCATCTGGAAGTGGTAGAGAACTTCGGGACCAAAAATCAGGCACTTGGGAAATTGCTACTCTCAAACCCCCGCTTCTTGAACTAATATATGGTGTTTTGTCAGCTTCTTTAGACATATTCTCCTCTGAAGCCTCTAGATGTGAAAAACATTGTATTGCATATTTGTCCTTATCTGGGGCATGTAGTAATGTAAAAATCCCTTCAATCATTGTTTTCTTTTGAGTTATTATGAGATAAGTATTGGGGGAAAAATAAGTCCATCTTCATATACAACCTAGTTTGACATTTATTATAATGTATAATCATATTATTAGTAGCCATAATTATGGTAGTTTTTCAGAAAGTACTAATGTGAGAATTTTCACAGGATTATGTACGACTATTCTTTTGAATAGAATGTTTCCAACCAGATATTTATCTGAAAGTATTAAAATTATGATTTCAGAGTTTCTGTTTCTAACAAAACCTAGATACTCCTGTAAATCTCATAAATTTTGACATATGGGCATGCCTCGTTTTATTGCACATTGCTTTATTGTGCTTTGCAGATAACTGTGTGTTTGTTTTTTTGTTTTTTTTACAAATTGAAGGTTTGTGGCAAACCTGTGTAGAGCAAGTCTACTGGCGCCATTTTCCCAACAGCATTTGCTCACTTCGAGTCTGTGTCACATTTTGGTGATTCTTGCCATATTTCAGACTTTTCCATTATTATATTTGTTATGGAGATCTGTGATCAGTGATCTTTGATGTTACCACTACGACTTGCTGAAGGCTCAGATAGCTGATGGTTAGCATATTTTAGCAGTGAAGTATTTTTAAATTAAGGCATGTACATTTTTTTTAGACATAGTTTTTGCACATTCAGTAGGCTACAGGATAATGTAAACATACTTTTATATGCACTGGGAAACCAAACAATTCGTGTAACATGCTTTATTGTAGTGGTCTGAAACTGAACTTGCAATATCTCCAAGGTATGCCTGTACATTTTCACATATGTCTTTAGTTAAATGATGGAACAAAAACAACCACAATAAAAGTCCTTGGAAAATAAAGGCATGAGTTATTTTTAGGTTAATTAAACTGGGAAGGCATATTAAATGTAGAGAAGAAATATGTAATATAAATCAATGACATATAATAAAACACTCTGTGTTTACTCAGAAGCGAAATTTAAAAATTGAAATAATTTTGCTATCAAAGACCCATTTATTTGGTCAGCTAGGTTATGGGAGCTAAGGTGTACATGGCTCTGTTGCGTCATTAAGAGTTGGTAGCATATAGAGGTTAGTTGCATGTAGAGTGGCACTGGGAGCCCACAGGCACTTTAGCAAAGAGGTCTTTTGAGCACAGTCGCTTCTTACAATGATGAAAGTACCGAGCTGCAGAGGATAACTAAATGAAGAAAGCCAGTCCTCACTGGAACACCCATTTTCCATTGAGAAATAAAACCTCTCACTACCATCTTTCATCGATTGCTCATGTTGGATATGGCAGATTTTGTTCTGCATTGATCTTTTAAATTACAGATTTAATTTAAATTTGTGTGTGTGTGTGTGTGTGTGTGTGTGCAGAACCACTTGTGGATGAATATCCCTTCTGAGAGCGTGCATATGCTTTCCAGCAGTCATGGTAGCAGACAGCAAGTGTTGAAAGCAATACAAAAATCCAACTGTGTGTGCCGCCCCCCACGCCTGCACTCCTGAAGAGAATTTGATGTCTCAGAATATTTCACATGTGGGGTTAGGAAGACAGAGGTTCCAACTGCTATGTCCAACACACTTTTTTTCTGCAGCTTCAACTTCCCTACATTCTTCATCCATTCATTTTTTTTTTCTGCCCATGGTATATATATTGAATATCTATTATATGTCAGGCCCTTTGCTAAGAACCACAGATTCAGAGATGGATAAGAGAAAACTGCCCACGGAGAATTTACAGACTTGTACTGGAGGACTTGTAAATAGATTATAGACATCAGGATGGTAACAGCTCTGGTGGAGGTGGGGAAATTGCAGTGTGAACTCAAGGAAGGGGCTGAATAACTCAGCAAGGGAGACAATAGGGTTTTGGAAGCCTTCTCAGTGGAATTTAATTTTTAAATGCCAGGCATTCTCTGGAGAGCTGGCTCCCCTGGAAGAACCAGCTAACCGTTTCTACTCTGGAAAAATTATCTCCACTGCCTCTCCACCATCGCTCTATAAGCAACTATAATGGCAGTGGCACAATAAATACATTAAGTGCCAAGCTGATGGTAGCCTGCCTAATGACTAGAGCATCACAAATGATACCGAACTCCTTCCTAGGGGAATGAGAGGTTTGGGAGAGCATTCTGAAAGAGATTCCATCTGAGTTAAACATTGAAGAACAGGAGTTGGCCAGACAAGGAGAAAGGGAAGTTCATTCCAGAAAGAGACTTAAGAGAACTAAGCACTTTCATGTCTCTTTGGTTCCAGAAGTGTGGCCAGAGTTCTGTTTCTCTACAGAGAAGTGTTGATTCTGATTCAGCAGGGCTTGCTAAGGATCTAGACTGGAAAATGTCTCAAAGAAAATAGTAATTGTTTCTTTGTTCTAAGAGATATAGCCGAAAAAAATGAATAGGTTGAAGATGATGCCTTCTTTGCAAAAGGGCAAATAAGATATGTCTCCTATGTCTACCACGAGGGCAAAATGAGTTTCTATAACTCACAGGGTTTTCAAAGAAAATGAATAAGATAAACTTCTTGTTCCCATTCATGGTAACTATTTAGCATTTAACAGAAATATTTCATTGTCTCCTTCACTCTTCTCCCAAGCATCCTTTTGCAGTGAATATGGACTGAAGACCTCATTTATGTGTCTGTAAACATCCGGAAAAACATACAGAAACTTGGTCAGAAGAAAGATATTGAATAGAAAAGACAGATGTTGCTTGGCATAATATGTTAACATTCATAATACGTTAACGTTCGTGAACTTACCAAAGGCAAGAAAACAAATGGATTTCTTCACTCTTGCCTAACTTTCATGTGCATGATACATAAATAATGTAAAAAGGTGACTTCTGTGCTGGCTTACTTCCTCTTTCACTCATTTCCCAGTGCCTTCTCGAATTCTAAGAGCCCTGCCATACCATTATGAAAAGAAAACCAAGTTAATTGCGTTTTCAAGATAGGTAAATGCTGATCTGTAATGCCAGCCAGAACCCACATAGTGCTTACTATAACTGGAAACTATTCTAATGTATGAAGTTGCTCTTCATTACAGGTTTATGAGCTAAGTTCTGTATTATTTCCATTTTAGAGGGGCTTCACAACAAATAAGCTATATAGTTCACACATCAAATAAACAGTGCAGTCTGAACTTGAACCCAGGAAATAGTAATGAAGCGTCTGTGCTTCTAACCACTGTTCAGAAGAAACACATGATAGAGGAATCAACAGAGTGGTTTTTCTGTTTGTTTGTTTGTTTGTTTGTTTTTTTGCGGTACCTGGGCCTCTCACTGTTGTGGCCTCTCCCTTTGTGGAGCACAGGCTCCGGACACGCAGGCTCAGCGGCCGTGGCTCACGGGCCCAGCCGCTCCCACTCCGCGACACTTGGGATCTTCCCGGACCGGGGCACGAACCCGTGTCCCCTGCATCGGCAGGCGGACTCCCAACCACTGCGCCACCAGGGAAGCCCAACAGAGTGAATTTTTTAAATGCTTTTCTTCTTCCCTCCAAACTCAGATGATTAAGGTTGGGTTTGATAAAAAGCTGTTTAACACGCCCCAGGTATATCCTATGGCAGGGCTCCTCGACCCCCAGGCCGTGGACCAGTAGCGTTCCGGGGCCTGTTAGGAACCAGGCCACGCAGCAGGAGGTGAGTGGTCCCCATCGCTTGCATTACCGACTGAACCATCCCCGCCCCCGCTGTAGAGAAGTTGTCTTCCAGTAAAGTGGTCCCTGGTGCCAAAAAGGTTGGGGACCGCTGCCCTATGGAAAAGAGAGCAGTGTGTGTGTGCATATGCACACACGTGTGCATAGGTATGTGTGAAAAGACCTCTGCCTCTGCACTGGAGAAGCAGGCCCAATGAAGGTAAAAACAAAGCGTATCCAGCGTCACGTCTGTTACCTCCTTTGCTTCCCAGGGCACATCTGCGATGTACACATCATCATTCCTACTCTGCCAGGAAAGAAACTGAACTCACAGTGGCTAGGAGACTTCTCCCAGGTGACAGAATTGTGTGTGGCAGAGCCAGGATTTGAGTGCAAATATCAACACCAAAGAATAGTATTGGGCTTCCCTGGTGGCGCAGTGGTTGAGAGTCTGCCTGCCGATGCAGGGGACGCGGGTTCGTGCCCAAGTCCAGGAGGATCCCACGTGCCGTGGAGTGGCTGGGTCCATGAGCCATGGCCGCTGAGCCTGCGCGTCCGGAGCCTGTGCTCCGCAGCGGGAGAGGCCACAGTGGTGAGAGGCCCGCGTACCGCAAAAAAAAAAAAAAGAATAGTATTATGAGAGCATTTCACAGAAAGCGTTACATTTGCTGGAAATGGGAATAGAGTCAGGAAAGGCTTTCCTGAAAAAAAAAAAAAAAGTATTTCAACTGAGATCTGAAGAATGAGAAAAATAAACTCAGAATGGAAGGAGCAGTGCTCCAGACAGAAGGATGTGAGCAAACAGAGCCTGGCTTGCATGGGCAGCAGAGAAAAGGCCAGTTTTCTCCAAAATAGAGAAGAAGCAGGAGGTTGGTGCGAGATGAGGAGAGGAAGGTAGGGGCTAGGCATTCGGAGTCTTGTGGGATATGACAAGGATACCAATCTGTATAGTGGACGAAGGGGCAATGGCAGCAAGGTTCTAAAGAGTGCCTGAGTGGAGAGGGGGAAGGCTGGGAGGGACAGCTGTGCAATTCACATGAGCAGATTTACAGAGGTCCAGCCTCAGCAGAACAGGATTGCCTGAGGGGAGACGGAGTCGGCGAGGACAGAAGACACAACACCTCTTAGGATGCAGGAATTCTGACAAACTTTATTGCACACACTATACCTTTTTATACTTTCAAAACAATAAACTGATTTTAGTTTATTACTTTATCAATCATCACCATCATTTTCTCAAACCAAAAAGAACCTTTTACATAAGCATTTCACACACGCAGTTTACATAATTTTCTTATTATATCTGTAATTGTCCCTTGTGATTGAGAGCATTTGTCCCTTGTGGCTAAAAAACGTCCTTTGTGGTTTCCTCAAAATTCTCAAAAGTCGTCATGTCCTTTTCCTTGGTTCGCTTTGCTTCAGTGCTTTACTCCCACATACTCTGCGTCAGCGCCCTTTTCTTTGTAAGTTTCGCCTCAGTGGTGCAGGTAAGAAGCCTTGTCACGTCTCACTCTTGGCTTAACCTAAAGACTCTTAAAGCTTTTTAATGTTTAATCATCATTAAATCAAAAGCATTTCATCAAAGCATTCTTAAAACTTCTTAATTTTATTTATATACATTTTCATAAAACACGAAAATATATACTAACAGGTGGACACAATTTATGTGGCCACTCACTACAGGTACGGGGAAGCCAAAGCGGTGGGTTTGGGGGCCATGGTGGTAAACATTGAATCTTTAATCTAGACTTTAGATCTTCCTAAAAATATTTACAATAGATCTATTGTCCCTTATACTTATTAATATACAACCCAGGTTTACAGTTTAACTTTAACGTTGCAGCTGTATCCATTAAAAAGTGTTTCATCATAACTTTATTTCTTATTAAACTTCCCTTGTGCCAATACCAATGTACTCCAAATATATCTTGCACTCCCCATTTTGGTCATATATCATCTAACTTTTCCATTAACGTAGGCTGTTGCAATATAAACATTCCTATAACATTACTTTTAATCCAATATGCAGGTCAATAAGTAGGAACAGCTGGTGTAGTTGGAGGGGGATTTTTAGGTTTTTCCCACTTTACTCTATATAGAAGCCTTTCTTAAAATCCCCCATGAGTAATGGGAATATTAGTACTAATACAAGCAAATACTCAGAGCTTTTATTATATACATGGGAAATTGAGAGAATCCACGCTGTGGGAAGCTTTGCTTTCCCATGACGTACATACCCGTGCCTGCCATGCAAGCACTATTGTTCTCAGCCTTGCTGAGGCACAGCAGCACTTTTCGGGGTCTCAGCCTTGCTGAGGCCCAGCAGTACTTTTCAGGTGGCTCTCCACACAGATTTGCATTTCTGAAAGTTAACTCTGGGTAGAATATCTAGCACATTGGATTCACGTAGACCAGTTACGAAGCTCTCGTTACAATGCAGCCCAAAGATGATGGACAATTAGAATAGAACAGTGGCGGGTGTTGCAAATGGATATATTGAAAATGTTTAAAATTCAGCTGAACTTACTGAGAGATAAATGAGTGGTTAGAGAGACTGAGCAGTCCAGGCTAGACTTCCAGCTGGGTGGACCTCAGCGTCACTCACTCAGAAGAGAAGCATGGATTAGAACTACCCACATGGCAGGCAGTGTGGAATAGAGGAATCCTAAAGAGTTCTGAGCAATATGCATTTATTCATAGCCAAACATTTTTCACAGACTCACCAATAGGCATTGAAGAAAAGGAAAAGCATTATGAAAATCTGGTGACCTATGCCCACTGCAGTCGTACAATGGATATAAAGAGAAATGTTCAGTTTCTAGATTCTCAACAGCAGATTCACTAACTGCCCTGAAACTAAGGTTTAAGCAAACATGACTTCTCTAATTCCTCTGAGAAGTTAGGATTTTGTTTTTCCCTCTCCAATACTTTATTCATTCTTCTTGGGACAGAAGAACATGTTAGAGATGCCAGCAACTACATTCCCCATACAAAAGCATTCCCTCATTTTAAAGGTGAGAAAACTGAGGCTAAGGGAGCAGATAACACAGATCCAAGGCCGCAGAGCAGCATTCTGCGTTACAATTCCACTGAATTGCTAGGGATCACGCAACTCAGTGACAGGGTGTGTGAAGAATGTTCTTTATATTTTCCTTACTATTCATTGCAGGGCCAAGGCACCCCTATGAATCAATTATAGTACACTCAAACGCTGACATGCACATGAGATACTTTCCTGAATGACTTTTTGCCTCCTTATTGGGTATGTAGATTCAGTAAGGCTGTGAACATGAGCCAATACCGAATCCAATATCCCATAACGTAACTTACTCAAAAACATTATATTCTGTTCTCCAAACTGTGATTATCCTTTTTGGTTTGATTATAAATAATAACTATTGTATTTTACTTAAGGTCAAGACTCATGTCAAAAGAAAGATTTGTTCTGTTCATCTGCGTTTTGTTATGTGTGTGTGTGTGTGTGTGTATCAATTTCACTTCAGGAAATTTAAATATTTATGCATGATTAGGAATAGAACCTTGCATAGATCATGGATATTGGGTGATCTAGGAATAGACTCACACACAGAACTTAATATGATCTTCTTGCTTGCACACTAATCTTGAAGAGTCTGTGAAATTTAAAAATAAAAACTGTGCATCAGGAAAATGGCACATATTACACCATACAACTTTAGGGTTTCCCTTAAAGAGTTGGAAGGACAAAACCTGGATACTCAGATGACAAGACCTACTCTACATCTTTGCAGAGAGAGTTTGGTATAGAGCAGGGCATCGGTTCAGGCTTGGGATAGCAGTTAGACTTTCTGGATTCTAACCCTGGTTATTTATGCCCAAGCTGCATGGCTTAAGGTAAAATGCTTAAAGTCTCTGAACTTAAGTTTCCTCTCCATAAAAGGGGAATAATAATTGTACCTACTTTGTAGTGGTATTGTGAGAATTAAATGAATAAATGTAGTGAAGAGTTCAGTGTTGTTCCTGGCATAAATGTTAGCTATGCTGAGGTTGACGGTGAAAATATGCAATTAGAAGTTGGGAAATACTGGAAGGTCTAGTAAATGCTCCACAGACAGGGATAATTTGTGACCATGCTATTGGAAAATAAGATTTCTTCATATGTCTTGGCCAAGGAAAACCAGGTTTGTTATGGTATTCTGCATAATACTTAGACTACATCTGCAAAGAATATATAATTTCTGTTTACGCAGAAATTGTTCTGTATGCCTCTCCCTTTAGGTTCTGGTTTACTATTCAATTGATTAGCCTCAGAAAAAAAATATAATGAAGTATGCATAATGCATATATTACAAATATGCACATATAATGTATTATGTATCTATGTATTTAAACATTTTTCTAGGATCATGAACATGAGGGGATGTTCATTCACATTAGGAAAATTGGCATAAGAGAACTCATTTTATATTAGGTACTGCAAAACACTACTTGGAATATTTAGGTAGCAGAACAGTTTATTGGAAATTATGTGGACTTTCTAACCAAAAAAAAAAAAAAAAAAAGAGCCAAGCCAAATTCCAGGATTTGTTCTGCTTTCTGGGGAAAGTTATTTAACCCCTGTAACCTTCTGTTACCTCATCTTAAAAACTAGGGTCCTATAACCTATCTTACAATTTTTGAAATAGATGATAAAATAGATGACATATATCAAATGCTAGGTATTCAATAGGAGCTTAAACAGTGTCAGTATCTAACTCAGTGGAGTAAATACACAACATACGTGATGCGAAACCACTTGTCTTTGCTTTTCAATGAACTAATTAACAGTTCGATTTTAGAACATAGATAAAGTGAAAGATCTCCAAACTGGGAGTCAGGAGCCCTAGACTTTAATTTCGGCTGTGAGCTTTTGTGGTTCCAAGCAACTATCAAACTCATTGAATAGAAAGAATATGGCACAAAACAGAGCTCTCCACCATCAGGAGATCTGTTTATGGCTCACTGTCCCTTTTACATTTTCAGCATCACGCATTTTAATTAGGAGAACTTACAACCTGGCTGCCCTCTCTACCTGCCACATAGAAATGAATGTTAGTATGTTGCAGAATACAGTTGTCCCTGTTGAAAAGAAACAAACAGATCTCAGAAAATGGACTGATATTCACAGAATGAGTTAAAAGCCCAGGGGTTACACCCCCATGTCAGTGGCTCAGTTTCCCCATGCAATATTGATAAAAGCGATCAGTATAACCATGTAAGTCTTCCTTATGTACCAGTTATACTGTACACATGTCATTTTACAGATGTAGACATTTATATTTAGAGAAGTAAAGATATTTTACCTAAGAAATGAAGATTAAAACCCAAGTGCCCCTTGAGCTTCCCTGGTGGCGCAGTGGTTGAGAGTCCGCCTGCCGATGCAGGGGACACGGGTTCATGCCCTGGTCTGGGAAGATCCCACGTGCTGCTGCGGAGTGGCTAGGCCCGTGAGCCATGGCCGGTGAGCCTGTGCGTCCAGAGCCTGTGCTCCGCAGCGGGAGAGGCCACAACAGTGAGACGCCCGCGTACCGCAAAACAAACAAACAAACGAAAAATAACCAAGTGCCCCTGTAACTTGGTTTGATGAAGTTTCCTCTTCAACAAATTGTACTTGTTGTTTTGGTGGCCACATCATCTAAATGATGATGAAAATCTCTCTGAACAAAAAAGGAAAAATAAAAGAATGGTGAAAAAAAGAACCCAAAGAAAACCACACCATGGAGGTAAAGAAAGAAGGAGGGAAGGAAGGAAATAAAAGAAAAGGAAGAAAGAAAGAAGGAAAGAAAGAATACAGAAGCCAAAAAAGAAACTATTGCAGAAGAGCTGTGAGCCAAAGGAAAGTAACAATGCAGAGAGACAAGGAAGCAAGGGGGTTTGCTTGTATGCATGTAAAAACCGTACCGTTTCCTTCAAGGAGTACATATTAGTGTCTCTTTTGATCAGTAGGTAAATGTTTTAACTGTGTTACCACTGCCTTCCTTGTGGTTTTTAATAATTGTTGAAATAGAAGTGTTTTTGCAGACATGCTCTTCTCACTTGACTGATTATTTAATCCACCTGAAGCTGTCTGTCTGTCTGTAGGATGAGGTGTTCATGCAGACTGAAAGCCAAGAAAGCTCAGAATGGTGCTGACATCTTAGAGCAAATTAACTTACCTAATGGCCCTGCCAATCCACCCTCCCTTCAAATTCAATTTGTTGGTTTATTCTAAACTTGATCCGTCTCTCATTGGGTTTGCTTTCTTTCCCATGCATCAGTCAGTTATTCCAGCTTTCCTGAACTCCTACTAAGTGCTACACATGGATGAGTGCCGTAATGAGTATAAGGAGCGTTTCCACCACCCACAAGACATATTCAGATCTTAAGGACTGGCTGTTTGTGTCCCACCAATATTCCTATGCTGAAGCCCTGATTCCCAATGTGATGGTGTTTGTAGATGGGGCCTTTGAGAGGCCATAGATGAGGTACGAAGGTAGTGCCCTCATGATGGGATTACTGTCTTTAAACAAAAAGGAAGAAATGTGTCTGCATCCATAAAAGGCCAGATGAGTACACAGTGAAACAGGGACCATATGCAAGCCAAGAAGAAAGCTCTCACCAAGAACTGAAACTTCCAGCACCTTGATCATGGGGTTCCCAGCCTCTAGAACTGTGAGAAAATAAACATCTAGGTTTTAAGTCACCCGGCCTATGGTATTTTGTTATAGTGGCTTGAACTAAGACAGTAAGTGACTTAGGCAAAAAGGTAGGTGGGAATACAATAATCAGGGAAGGAGAATGCAAAAAATAAAGATTTTCTAGGTGCTGTAGACCTGTGCTACTTTAGGACAGAGGTGGTGATTCCCCTTGAGTTGAGGAAATCAAGGAAGCTTCATAGAGGAAGTGAACTGGCAGGATTCCGAAAGGTGAGCCTGATGAAGCAGGCCATCTCAAGCCGAAGGAAGCATGTACGCTTATTGGGCAAAGGAGCTTAATTGAATTGTCCAATTCTGACTGCTTTTTCATGTCTAGCTTAAGTGTCACCCTGAGATAAATCTTAAAAATGAGTCCATGCTCAGCCGTGATCAATTAGATGTGTCTGCCATGCTTACAGGATTGAAGAGGTATCTGTGTCAACTGCCATATTCAAGGAATTAAAAGAATCTACTGAGCCAAAGCAGTAAGTTTGGAGTTGGGAGAAAGGGAAGTTTTACAGAGGAGGTAAAAAGAGATTGGTTAGTAAAGGGAGCTAAAAAGGGCTGTTGACGTCAGGGTGAGGAAATTTTACGCTGTAAGAAAATTATATACATATATTTAATACTCACTATAGTATGTGTGAAAATCTAGTGGGACAAACTTCATTTGACTTAAGCCCATAGCTATTCCATCCATACATGACTGTCAGTCCTTTATCATTTCCCCAATATTAACAATTCTTCAATACATTTTATTTTCTTTACTACAAATTGCCTTGTGTGTAGCCCATACTTGGTTAAATAATGTGTCCCTGATTTCGCAGATTTTTTGGTAGATGTGATGGAACAGACATGGTTGAGAGATTGCAGAGGGGCAGAGATAGCAAAGGCTTCTTATAAGAGCTGCCTTGTCATGTAGCTGTATCTTGGAGGTCAGGCAGGATTTCTGTATGTATGAACTGCAAAGGAGAGTGAAGAGGAAATTCTAGGCTAAAGAAGTGAGCAGTTGTTTGGAGAAAGGAAAGACGATGGTGCTGCTATGTGCCTGCTTCACAGTATGCGGTTGTGTGTTACAGTTGAATTATACCCTTGGAATTGTAGATAAATCCACGGACGCCTCTGATCCCATCACTGTGGTGCATTCGGTAACCAGTTATAAGTACCTGCTATTTGCTAGGCGCTAAAGGAGGCCCCATTAAAACATAGTAAAAGTAATAATAATTTGTAAACTTCAGAGCACCTGTCCTGGAACCTATAGCTCCAAAAAAGAAACTCATTATATAATCAGAGATAGCAAGTCCAAAATGTATAGTCAAATAAAAAGCATATTTTTTTTACAATATTATAATTTTTAATGTGCTTTTAAAAAATATTTTTAATGGATCTTTATTGGAATATAATGGCGTCACTATACTGTGTTAGTTTCCGTTGCACAACAAAGAGAATCAGCCATATGCGTACATACGTGCCCATATCCCCTCCCTCTTGAGCCTCCCTCCCATCCTCCCTATCCCACCCCTCTAGGTCATCACAACGCATCGAGCCGCTCTCCCTGTGCTATGCTGCTACTTCCCACCAGCCAACAATTTTACATTTGGTAGTGTATGTATGTCGATGCTACTCTCACTTCGCCCCAGCTTCACCCTCCCAACCCCATGTCCTCAAGTCTACCTCTTTATTCCTGCCCTGCAACTAGGTTCATTAATACCTTTTTTTTTTTTAGATTCCATATCTGAAAAGCATATTTTCACAATGCTTTCACCCTGTGACTACGGTATAATCTAATGGCTAAGGGTAGGATCTCTGAAGCCCTCCTAGCTGTGTGATCAGGAGCACGTTACTTGACATCTCTGTACCCTGCGCTTCTGATCTGTGAAATCAAGAATAATAATATTACCTATGTCTTAGAGATTTATGGGAAGTTAATGAATTAAAAGCATTTAGGAGAGTGCTACTTTATGTTTGCTGTTGTTTTGCTAATATTGCAATTACTCTTAACTGGTATTCCTTTTTCCCATTGCCTGTTATCCAATCTACCCCTACACTACTTCCAGAGCTCTATTTATACAGGCTATCATAGAGGTGATATATCCTATACCCACTGGATATTTTTCAACAGGAGGTAGGCTTGGTCGATTAATGCCCAAGTTTCTCAGTCTAACAGATAAGGCCCCATGAGCTGGTGGATTTAACTTTCTAGGCCCAAGACCATGACTCTCACCTTATACTCTCATGTAGTCTACGCTCCAGCCATGCCTGACTGCTTGTCAGTGAGTTTAAGTGACTCCCAAGGCTAGAAGGTTACAAGGATATTCAGAGAGGTTAAGTGACACTTCCAAGGATACTCCCTGACTCCTAAGCCTGCACTGTTTCCACCCATCCATTCTGCTGCAGCTCTCGAGAGCTGTCCTTGTACCAAGCGTGTGTATTCACATCGTCTCTGCCACTTGTCTGAGCTTTTGAGGACATCTTGTCTCATTTATCTCTGAATTATCTGCACCCGGTACTAAGTAGGGGTAACAACATGAGAATTATTGCACGCTTGATGAAACTGGCTAGTCATGTACACGTAGTCATACATGCACTTGTTTCTACATTAATAAGACACCGACTTCTAGTGGGTTAATCAAACAAACTAAATACTCTTCCTGCTAAGCACTCATGTAATGCCTTAGCCGTTAATGAGAAATACTCACGGCGGAATTCTAAAGGAAACGCAAGTCAGATGAGGATGTCTGCTGCTGAGGGGGGTTTTAGCCCCCACACAGAGAGCGTGGACTCTCGCCTCTCTATTTGTAAAATCATTATGGAAAGATGACAGGTAACGTGTTAGAGTCAAAATTTCAGCAAAATAGGAAGAGTTCTACTGCCTTGTTTCTTGCTTTTGATCTCACATGTTAACAAAAGATCATAACACTGTGTGTGTGTACAGTCAACACAGTTTTGTGACGTGTATTTCATATTATTAGATTTTTACTACAACCCAATGAGAAAGATGAGAGTTTATTTCTCCCAAACTACTGATGAAGAGCCCGAGGTTCAGGGAGGTTAAACAAGGGGTAGTGGAGGTGGTTAGTGCAGAAGAAAAAAAAAAAGAGGTGAAAGCTCTGTATAGATATCAAAGTGACATTGACAAAAGACCACCAGAATAAATTAGCACTCCCATCCTGACTGACTCATTCGGCAGGAACAAATTCACGGGGCAGGTAGAAAAGAGAGCAGGAGGGTCATGGTACAATTTATCAAGAAATGACTACCAGAACTTCTTTTTTAAAAGACAGACACATCAAACCAACAATAGAGCAATACAGGCATACCTCAGAGTTATTGCGAGTTCGGTTCCAGACCACCTCAGTAAATGTCACAATAAAACAAGTCACACAATTTTTTTTAATTCCCTGGTGTATATAAAGTTTTACACTATATATAGTCTATTACGTGTGCAATAGCATTATGTCTAATAAAAAACAAGGTACATACCTTAATTTAAAAACACTTTATTGCCAAATAATGCCAAAGCAGGGTTGATGCAAACCTTCAATTTTTAAAAAACGCAGTGCCTGTGAAGCACATAAAGCAAAGTGCAATAAAGCGAGGTACGCCTGTAGCTCTTTTACTTTTAAAAGTCCCGTACCTCGTAAGTAATAAGGCCTAGAACGTGTCCCAGGTTTTCCGACTCCAAACTTGTGAAATCCTAAAATGATTTCTAGATTGTACACTTCCCTTCTGGCCCTGAAAAGAGATGCGTGGTTTAAATATCCCCAAAGGCGTTCCCAAAACCCCAAGGACTTGGGCACACCATGCAAGCTCAAGGATCAAAGGGGACCAGACACGTGTAGTGTTTATTTTCTTCTGTGTTTTTTCCCAATCTCTCTTTCTCTTTTTATCTCGTGCTAGTCAGTAATTCAAACCAAAGAAAAACATAAATGGTACCTCAGTATGAAGTCCTGGGGGACTTAGGTGATGTATAGTCTCTTTCTTCAGCAATACTTGCTGTAAAGCTACTGAAGGTAATATTTAGAGGAAATGGATATTTTGCCACAATCTCACCTCTTAATCCTTAGAGCATTTCCTAGATATCTGTCAGCGGTTCATAGAGACTTTAACACTTTATGAGCAATATGTTCACTTCCTTTTACAATGGCAAGGAAAAAAAAATAAAAATAAACTCTCATTGAAGAAGTCTGCAGTGTCTCCCCAAATGAAATTGGGTGATAAACCAAATAAAATAGGCACCAAAAAATGGAAGTATGTTTTCATTTGTTTTCACTCTCTCTGCTCCAAATCTGTATGCTGGGAAGATTTATTTGATTTATTTAGTTGAGTCTTTCCTGAACAAAAGAAACTGCAGTGCAATTTTCATCAACCCATCTCAAAGATGTTAACTGAAGGTGATGATTATTGTTTCCAAGTATTAGTGGGGGAAGCAGGGAGAGATACAATAGTATAATACTGTTTGTACCTGAAGACTAAAAGGGTTTCTGCAAAGCCCACTGGAAGAGGTTATACTGTTTCAATTCTTTGTAACTCCCAGACTTGACATTTATATTTTTAAGAGTTGATTTTATAGGAAATCAAAATAGAGGAATTTGCAACTTTTGGTACCAAATAAAAACCTTAAGCTCAGGAATAATACTTTAAATGTGTATGCTTCCAAGTTTAAGGGGACTTGATAATCGTACTTTGAAAGGATGCTGATTTAATACAGATTTTTTTTCACCACAAGCTGAAGTCATTTATATAGTTCTGTGTTGGTTCTTTTTTTCTTTTTAAATGTCTGCACACTGTCTGTGTGATATAATTTTTTAATCAATTCACTTCTTTAAAAACATAAATATTTGTTTTAAAAGGGAATTTTATATCCATACCTAAAAATAAGAAAATTACTTTCACTCTCCATAAATAAAAGGAAAACTTAGAAATAAAATGAATGGATGCAAAACAACATTCTTACTTTCTAACAAGGCACTTGGGGTCTGCTTAAGGCTCTGAGCCTGAGGCCAGCATTCTGCTGGTTAGAGAGATCACCACTGGCAGGGAACTGAAATGTTCTCTTTTAATGTACTCAGAGGATTAAAAGAGAATTGGAAAGCAAGTAACTCTCCCGCCATGTGATTCCATGGTGTTTATTTTTTCATGTTTGTGTCCCATCAGAGATCACCACGGCAGTGCACCACCTGCACTATGACAAATGCTGGGGTCTCCTAACAAGTTTGGGCTGGACAGTCAAAGGTGGAATTCCTTTCCGAGTCTCACATACTTTAACTGAGGAATGCATTTCTGCATCACCTGCATCTCTGAACGGCTGTGAGGGTTAAATGGGATAACATTCTATAAAAACACCAGTACCTGCTGGTTGCCCAATTAATTCTAGTTACCACCAACCCTCACCAAATTTTGTCCTTTCATTCTATTCTACAAACATGAAGTCTCCATCTTTTCCAAACACCTGTCCTCACTCTTTGCCTATCCTACCTTCTTACAGAAATCTTTAACCTGTGGCATTCACCCCTCATTTTTGCTCCAACACTGTGATGCTTTCTGAGGAAATCACATCCAACATTCTGACAGACTCCACAAGTATATCTGCCTGTTCTATTGAAAGCTATATTGGCAAAATAGGTAGACAGATAAATGAAAAAAAAAATACCAATAATAAATAAATACCAATAATAAAATACAGATTAACCACACCTGGGTAGGGGAAAGTGGAAAGATTTTGAGAGCAATAAGATTCTGTTCATAAATGAGACTTTGAAATCATATCATTTGAGTGTAAGGTCTGGGGGAAAGATAAGTTCCTCTTCTTAAGGCAAAAACAACTTTAAAGTCCCATTAGGTTCTTTTAAAAAGCCTTCTTGAACATCAAATATCTTTTCCAAACACTTCATTGATTTAAGTGTAAATTAATCAGAAATGCATGGATTCCATCTCCTTTAGAGTACACGTGGATTGGTACATCCAGATGCAAAATGCCTTTCCTGTTTTCTGTCACTTCACAATTTGAACAGGTGCTTTAGGCGCTCAAGACTGACAGAAAAGTGCTAAGCCTTGCCCTTGATGCTTGTGAAGCATGAGAAGTGGTGATGTTTCTTTGGTCCTCTCTGTGAATACTAGAGGAACATACTTTCTTAGAATTTCTGACAGAGGAGATGTAATTAATAAGCAGTGTGACCTTGGCAATCTTTATTGTAGCATGGCACAGCAGAAGAAGCCAGATGTGTTCAAAGATCTCCGATTGGTTTCCCGGATTCAACTCTGACTAGATGTTTCCGGTCTCCTCATCTGAAAAATGGGGGTTCTGGACAGGATCGATTTATCTTGCAGTTTGCTATGGGGTAGATATGAGATGATAAAGCAACAAAAATTTATGGAGCATCACTTCTGTGCTACTGGCGATCCAAAGATAAATGAACAGAATACTTGCCTCTGGTCTTCAAGGAAACATCTAGCTCTGGAGGAAGAAAGCACTCTGGGAATCTGTTTTAGGGGTGACATGCATGAGAGTCTAAAGGCTACAGAGAGACAGTGCACTCTGCCTGAGGGCTCCCTTTCTTCCTGAATGGAAACTCGCTTTGTAAACACTCAGGTATCATATTATGAAGCACTAAGGAGCAGATGGATCCATATTAATACTCAGTGTCATTATAATTATTATCACTGCTAGTATTAACTACTACTATTATGCAAATCACCATTTCGGATCTGAATTGTTTCCTGATGGTCCCTCTTAATTGTGTCAGTTGGATGAATTTTTTTTTTTTTTCCAGTTGTTCAGCCTTTTAGTCTATCTTCACTGTTTTATTTCTGCTCTAGGAGATTGAGTTTCCTGGTTTTGTTTCTTTTCACTTTGTTTTGTGATCCTTTTTCTCCCTCTCTCTTTTCCAGTGAAATCTGTTATCCTCATCGAGCTCCCCACACCAATCTGCTGGGCCATCTGATTTTTCTAACTCCAAATCTGGGTCTATTTCTAGCCAACTGTTAACAATAATCCCATAGTTATCTTTGCAGTCATATTCACTTGTTTATTATCTTAAATAATACAATTCCTGAACATCAACTATGCATTAGGCTTTGGGCTAGGTTGAGGATACACAGATATGGATAATATAGTCTCTGATTTTCAAGGAGTTCAGAATCAATCTAGTGAGGGTGGCAGGCAAATAAGCATAAAATGACAGGCCAGTGTGTTCAGCCTCATACTGCAAATATATGCAAGGAGCAGCAGAGGTATGTAAGTGGGGACTTGAGGGAAGACTTAAGAGTATAAGTGATACCTGTGCTCCATCTGGGAAGATAAGATGGCCACTATTCACGGAGAGGTATCCTAAGAGAGGAAGAATGCCACTTCTCTTTGCTCAGGGTCTGTTCGACAAGCAGATGCTAATTGCATCCCCAGAGTACAGAGCCAAGCCTAGTGACATTTCCAAGGAGTGTCTCCGGGGGGCTTAAGCTCCTCTACAGTTACCAGCAGCACCATAACAATGCATTTCCAAAAAGACATACAATCTGTCTAAAAAACAATGTTCTTGCTATGCAAATTCAGGTTCTAGGCAAGACCTCAGAGGAGTCAGACTCTCTTATTCAGCCCCAAGTCAGGCATTTCTGTCCAGATTTCTTCCCCTGAGACCTACTCATTTATAAGGCTGATTAAGCTCTAGTCTCCAAGATCCATGGCTTCAAGATAATTGGATAAATGAAAAATCTCCAGTGGAGTTCATCGGCAGGGAAATGAGTGTGGGGCTGACCTACTGTTTGCAGGGTGCTTCTCCTCTGAAGCCCTCAGCTGGCCAAGGACTCACCTATCAAATGTTCTGAACATAAGTACAAAACCTAGTGGCCAGTCGTTTTCCCTGTCTGTAAATTCTAACACGCTCCTGACTGAAAACTGATACCAGTGCCCTTTTCACCGGAGAAGTAGGAGAGCTTATCTTCCATAAGGACCTTGACCCTTACCCTTTCCTTTCTCTCATTTATGCTTTGAGATCCCATTATTTCTTCTTTAGGTCATTAAACGCAAAATATTAATCCGTATTTTTTTTACCAGATCATAAGACTGAAGCAGGCCTCCTTCTAACATTAGCTGCCTTTAGTGTCTTAGTAATCAAAGTGGAGTGGGGAGGAAGATACAATAAGAGAAAAAAAAAAACAATTTTAATTCTCAGGAAGAAATGCAGTTGTGTGTGCAGGCTATAAATTGTTTAGAAGATGATGGTTTGGGGAAAACTGAAGGCTTGTTTGCTTGGAACTCAGATGTGTGGAAAACAGTGGATGATACCATTTAAAGGGCTGATTGGGGTCTGACTGAATGCCCTATGTAGCCAGGACACAGAATTACACAATTAAGAGGAGCAGCCTAGCTATAGGGATCTCAGAAGAATCTGTGTTCTGGCCGTCTGCTTTTTGTGGGTAGGTATCCATGGGTTCACTTGAGAGGAAACTAACATATATACTAAAAACTAGACATTTTTGTCTTTCATTGCATCCTTTAATCCAACAACCCTGTGAGTTAAACATTCCATAAAGCATACAATAGCTTATACACAAAGGCAGATGAGACTCGGAGAGGTTATCAAACTGGTTAACCATTTAGCTGTCTAATTTACGGAGCCAGTACTGTGACTATTGGCCGGATCTCGCTCGATGACCCCATAAACATCTATATATCTTGCTTTTTCTTTCAGGTGTTACACCTCCTGTGCCCCCACATAATGGAGTTAACATTTTCAAAGGACCAAGAAATGTTTAGTGTGGCTGTTGCCCACAGGACAAAGAGACTGTGTGTGCTATGAAATGATAGTAGAAAGGTGAGCAGAGGTCTAATTGGGACGGAGAGAAGGAAATACATTTCCCTTGATGATGTCTTCATCTGAAAAATTGATACGTTATTGTAGAGAATAAAGGAGATAACATATGCCCATCAATCCCTATAGTGCCTAGCAAGATATTAAACATTCAGTAGTAAGAATTCCAACTACAAGCACTGATGCCATTTATTATTACTTTTTATTCCAGAAAAGTGACTATATGCCTTAGGTAATTGGGGAGGGGGGGAGTGGGGGTGGCAGGGAACAACCTGATGAAAAATAAGGAGTTCTCTGCTCAGGCACAATGAGATCTTTTGGAGGAAGAAAGCCAGAATATCCTTATGCAAAAAGGAAGAGTGAGAAAAAATTCAGCAGGCTCCCTGCATTTGTCTTTCTCTGCTTTCGGAGAATGCAGAAGTCAGGCCTTACATATCTCCATCTGAAATGAGTTGTGTCTGTTTGGGTTTTCTACTGGAAGATACCAGAGAAAGTTTTAGGGTACATCAGAACATATGAGAGCACGGTTTTTTTTTTCTTATGCTATTATCTTCCTCTGCTTCCAAAATAATTCTCACTCCAAAAATCCACAGCACACAAGATCTGCTTTGAAGGAGCCTCTGGGGCTACATTAATGAGACAAACTCCAGGGTACTGAAATAATTCAACCAAGACAAGACATATTATTAGACTGAGCAGATACTAGATGAAGAGAGTAAATGTAATCTCACCAGAAAATGTAAGTAGACCTTTTCTAGACTGCATTAATTTGGGTCTAAACTATGTTTTTTGTTGTTGTGTTTGTTTGTTTTTTCCCCAGTCTTCTGACTTCATATCTGGAAGACTAATCAGGTTATTAGCTTAATGATTTTTCCCGGGGCCATATTTTCAGGGACAAGTGACAACCTGATATATATCCTTTAAAGACCAATGACCTGGGATCTGGTCTTGGGTTTTTCCAAGAGTTTGGTTATGTAATTTTAGGCTCAGGAGTCAAAAGCATTCCCCATTTTTTTTTCCTAGAAAATGAAGAGGTTGAACTAGAAAAATCTCTAAGGGTCCTTTTGGCTCTAAAAGCTTGTAACTCTCTAAAATTGAGGAAATATTGTATCTTCTTCTCACCTCACAAGATTATTGCAAGGATCAGATAAGAGAGCTGATATGCTTGGAAATATACGAAGGGCTATGCAGATCTAAATAGTAATAGCAGAAGTGTGCCTTAGCCTTGGACTCCTGAGTTGAGGAGCTCAGCGGGACCTTGGATACCATTTGGTTTCATTATTCTCAAATGGTCTCAGAATGATGTTTGTTGTGCTGAATCAGAATCACCGTGTTTGCTTTTTGAAAATATACATTCTCCTTGGAGACTTTGATTTAGTTGGTTAGCCATGGAATCTGGGATCTATAGTTTCAAAACCACATGCAGTTAAGGATTCTGATTCTTCTCAGGAACACATAATGTTTAGTCCATCTTGTATTGCAGTGTATGAGTCCCTTCTGTAGTGAGGTCATACATTGTTTTGAAAGTAGGTTATAATAGTTACTTACCAGTATTTCAATATTGAAAGGTAGTACTAGATTATATTTAATGTTAGAAATCCTCGGTTTGAATTGCACTCTTCGACTTAATAACTGCATAACCTTGAGAAAATCACTTAACTTCTCTGAGCCTCAGTCTTCTCACTTTAAATGATATCAACAATATCCTGTCCATTTACAGTGCCTTAATAATTAAAGAGAGACTGTATGTAAGAGAGCTAATGGAGCGTGCTATAATGTTAGCTCACCTTCTTTACCTACCCTGTAAAATATCGTAGCTATAAGGGCATTGGTAAAACACAATGCTGCATAATAATCATATTATTAGTGAATAAAATCTCGAGTTGCACAACATGTGTTTAGACATCCTACCATCTGAACAGATGCCAATGCACAAGTTTGTTTACAGGTGTCTGCTTCTTTCTCAGAGACTAAGTGTTGAGTGCATGGTGTTTGGGTGAGTAAAACTGCCTTCTGTTATTGTTAGCTTGTTTTAAAATTTAGGGAGATATGCCCAAATGTATGTCTTGTAGGAATTTTGCCTTAGTATTTATCTATATTTATTCACACACAGTGTTTGCAAAAGCAAGTACGTTTTTCTTCTCCAAATATTCTCCCCCCAATTTCCTACCATTCTAAGTCTCTTGAGCAAAGCCACTATTTACAATAGAGTTGTTTTCACGACACATTTATGAAAATACAGGTCCCAATCACAGTTTCCCTCTGGACTACCAAAGAGAATTTGAAACCCTGTTAGTGGATGCAAGGTGAAAGGTGGGTTCAACTGTATATCAAAAATTGTATCTGCGGAACTGAAATTGTTTTATAAACCTCAATTAGGCCTCATACCACCCCCCTGAGGCAAGAAAGAAGTATTATGCACTTGTATGGAGACACAAACTGAAAACCCATGGAGACGTTAATCAATTTGCAATCAAATGTCTTAGAGCTGGGCTGCAGTGAGTTAGGAACAAAATGAATTTCTTCCTAGGGAGCAGCTTACCTTCTTTTATTTGCCTGATTATTAGAGTGTATGAAACTCCTGGAAAATTATGAATGTTCAAAAGAAACCCCTGAGAAAGGATTAGCATTTATTTCCCAGTTTAGTAAATGAGTGATTTGTTTTTCATGCAAAAGCAAAGCACCTCTTTTGTTTTGCCATACACTTCGGTGGAAATGACCCCTTTGAGGAAGGAGGAGAAGAAAAGCAAAGAAATTCAGGAATTAGGACAGCGATTGGTAGAACATTTCTTATCCTTTCTTCTCTCCATCTCCCTCTACACAGCAACCTATGCAGCTGTTGCACGCTAGAGGGCGCTTGAGGTGGAAGAAAAAAGCCTCGACATCCCTTCAGCTAGGACAGTTGCCCGAGGAGGCGGGAGACGGCCACCTAAAAGCAGCGCTCTCTTTATCCGCAAGGCAGCATAACTTCGGTAAACGAACAAACAAAAAATCTTTAGACAGTATTGTGCAGCTTTGACAAATAAAGAAATTCTGTGCATATTCTCAGTAATGTAATTTCCTTTCAACTTCTTGGAACATTTGTCCAGTGCATGTATAGCAGTCTCTAGTAACCAACTTGATGACAACTAATCAGAACTATAAACCCCGTTTTAGGCATAATAAGAGACGCTGGTGTGCCTTCCCTCCCCCCATATATTTGTATTCATGTGTAATGATACATTAGTATAAGTGTGCAAATTTCAAATGATCGTAATCTTCTAAGTCTGATTTAAGATCAGTTAAATTTAATTAATATGTTTAATGTTGATGCAATCTGATATACCAAATTAGTAGTACTTGCGGGGGGGGGGGGGGGGGGTGGGCGGGTTTGGGAGAAAAAGCTCCCTTCCGTTGCTCTTTCTTCTTTTGAAAGCACAATGTGAACTATTTTTATTTTTTTCCTCTTCATGGCTCCCACGTTAAACAAGAGGGGTCTGGAATCTTAACCTAGCTGCTGTTCTCTTTCAGGAAAACCAAAAACCAAAACCTACAACCAAACAACAAATGAAAATGTGTGTAGTCCACCACACCTGGGCTGGCTTATTTGATAGCTTTGTACCAGTCCCCTTAAATCTATCTGCTGCCCCGCCCCCACCCACCCACCCCCATTCAGTTTCTGTTTAGTAGCTGAATTGGAGCTTATCTCTTTTCTAGCACCTGGGAAGATGAGAGATAATGCCATTTTGAAAAAACTTCTCCAAAATGCTCTCAGCACAGATGTGGTTTTCAGAAAGTGTTTACACCTCCATTTACTGAAAATATAATGGCAAGCTCAAGATTAGTAATTACAGTCAATATTGAGAGATCCAGGTCTAATTTCAGGGACCGCTAAAAGCAGCTGCCAAGAAATGTAGAGCATCACAACTCTAAACAGAGAGTCCAGTGATGATTGTACCCCAAGAATCCATAACCATTTCTAAAGAAGTCAGTTTAATTTCTCAAATCCTGTAATAAACGCTGGTGAAGTAATAAGCACACGATAAATTTAGTGTGCATACACTTTCTTTGTCTTTATTTTACTTTATTTATTTTGTTTAGGATAGTATTCAGTCTTAGAATATTCCAGGACAAAAACAATAGGTACTCATATAATACTGTACTTTACTTTTATTCTTCTCATCTTTTTATAGATCACCTGAGAAAAGAATAGCCTAAGGCAGTGGTTCTCAAACTTTAGCAAGTCACAGAATGTCCCAGAGTATTTGTTAAAAGGCAGATTTCTGAGCCCCACCCAGATGCAGGGCAGGAAACTTTGCATTTCTAACAAGTTCCCTGAAGATCGGGCGGTACCAGAGATCAGTTTGAGAACCACTATAATTGCTCACATTCTCTTGAGCACCATCACGTGTTTTCATGATTTTGGTAAAGAAGCTGGTTTAAAACAAACCCTTAAACTTAAAAAAAATAAAACCCACACTTTTCTAAATTTATTTAAACATTTAAATTTCTAAAAACAGCTTTCCTAATCTTTCCATTCTTATGACTTAGGCTCCAATATTGAAAGTCAAACTGAAATTGCAAAGTTTTCTTTTTTTTGCCTAATGACACAGTTGTTACATACTTTTATATTAAATATATAAAAAGTGTGTTTCTCAGGAAATTACTGAGAATAAAATATGCACCCCCTCCAAAAAAAAAAAAGACATGGTCATTTTCAGATTTTTCATTGGAATTCCATAAGCTGAAATATGAGAAAAGGTTCCTGAATTCCTAGAAAATATTACATACTTACTGGTGTTATGTTTTTGCCTTCTTCATATTCACATTCTTCAAGTTTTTATTTTAAACCTTATTTTGAAATACCCTTGGCAGGTATCACATTGTAAAATCCCTTCATTCATGGAATCCACACTCCTCAACCTTACCTTTAAGATGTATTCCGTGAGTAAATGAATGAATTAATTAATCTAAATATTAATCTAAATTTAGAAGCAGGAACTTCCCTGGCAGTCCAGCCTTAAGACTCTGCCCTTCCACTGCGGGGGACTTGAGTTCAATCCCTGGTCGGGGAACTAAAATCCCTCATGCTGCGTGGTGTGGCCAATAAAAACAAAACAAAACAAAATTAAAAGCCATCCAGTAAATCTGAAAGTTCTCAGTAACAATACCATGGTAAACACATTTTTTTAAGTTAGTTTGTTTTAGTTTTTTATTGTGTGCTGAAGAAGGAAAAGACGAAGAGTTTGAATTTTATCACAGGGAGTAATAGATAAGTTCCATTCTGCCATTTCCTGCCCCAACTGTAGAAGTTGGAGTCTTCCTAGCTCTCCTTCCCCCTTCCAGGGCTCTGATTCCTATAAGCCATCTGATCCCTCACCCTTCAACTAACCAGTCACTTGGTTTACTCTCTTCCTTGCTGAAAATTAGAAGAAAAGTTCCACTCCTAGTGAAAAAGGAAAGTGTCTTTTACTACATGGAGTCACTCTCCATCTCAGTCTACTGCAGAGACTCCTCTGCAAAATAGTCTGCCTGTCATCAAAATGCAGGCTGGAGACATCCTGCCTCAGCCCACTGTAGCATCAATCAGCCAAGGTTATGGTTATTCTGAATGCAATCTTCCCTCTCACCGACCCCTAACCCTCACTCCTTCTCTGATTATACTCCTGCCCTATCAGATAACTCCTCACCCTTCCTCCCCTGAAATACTCCACAACACATGCAATTTTAGCGGCCATCCTAAAAAGCCTGTGTAACAGTCCTCTTCCTACTGGAAGGCTATAACCCTGGAGAGGATGTTGAAAGAAAACTATCTTAAGGATTTAGGCTCTCACCATTGTAACATTGCACTGCATCCTATTAAGAGGGGGTAGAATTGTTAAACAGGCAAATGCCTTGTCTTTCAGCATCCCTGATTATTTTAGAAATATCCTTATAGCTCTTTTTAACATTATCCTAATCCTCTTTCATACTACTTAATGATCCAGGCCTCTCCCAAGAATTAGGAGAAAATTAGCAGGAAATTCCTACTGCAGTGCTTTGAGCAGAGTTTAACAATGTAGAGAGAGAGGGCTACCTTGAATTCTAGATGGCCAAAATTCAGCTAGGACAGTGTATGCAACTGCTCAGAGAACAAATGTGGCTAAGGTGAGTCAAAACAAACTCATTCTAACCCAAGGTAACTCAAGCCACTGGATTCTGACTCTCTTCACTTTGTCATCAAAATAGTTTTATTTTTCCTTTAGGAAAATGAGATTTGAGGATAGTGTCTAGCTCTACCACTCTAGCTTTCTTTTGAGGTGAGTTTGTTACTTGTAACAATTCCCAGGCTTCAATAACACATAAACTTTTCTTTAGTTCTCATAGATGTAAGAAGGTACCCCAAGGAAAGGTTTAGCATTTGTTCAAAGTGAAAATGAATGTCTGAAAATTAAGCACAGCCCAAGATGTGATCTATTTCACTTGGTTCACTTGGGACTGCCTGGTCCAACAGCAGTTAAAATTTGATTGAGGCGTGACTGCTGTTCCTTTTTCCAAGACAGAATTAGCCAATTCCTGAATACCCTGTAAGCAGACAAAATCTGAGCTGAGAACAGTTACTTAGTGACTGCCTTGTGGGAAAATACCTCCTGGTTCTCTTCACCCTCTCTCTGAAATAATTCACTAAGTTTCTTGCCCATATCAGCTAGAATGTGAAACTGACAGATATTAGACCTGTAGTCAATATTGTTTTCAGTATTTCACCCATGGATGGTAGATGCAGCAGACACAAAACAGTCAACTTTGCATAAATATTATAAGCATACTGTGTCTGTTTTCTCATTCTCTTCCCTCTGCCTCATTAATTTGAGTCCGACAGTACAAGCTTTACGGACCTTGTGTCTGGTTCTCCATACCCTTTCTTTTTCCGTTCCGGCTCTGTCCCCAGGTAGTAAAACCCTTCCTCAGAGTTAAGCTTTAGTGCACAGAGAATGGACTAAGTGTCCTGTGGCGGGAAGTTAAACAAACAAACAAGCAAACAAAAGATTGGCTCATCGTATTTTTCACGAATTTTATTAAAAGATGATAATAGTGGCCGCATATTCCTACGTGTTTGCCCCATTGATGAGAAGAAAAGACATCTGGACCTCCTGATTCATGATTCCTCTTCTTGCTCTGTCTCTACCCCAGGGTGGCCAATTCTCAAGGTTTGAGTGGAGTCTATTAAAGGACCTGAAAGGGCATCTCGTGGCGGAGGCAGAGGAGCTGCAAGCATGGTGCCTGAGAGGAGATTTGGAGGCAAGGGCACATTGAGAAGACCTAGTAGTCCCTCCCTTTATTTCCCAAGCAAGTTCTGCCTTTTTCACACGGACTTACTACGCACCCCTCGTGGCTGCCCGTCTGTGCTCCCTCATCCCATCGCCCTAAAGCAGTAGAAGCCTGGGGATATGAGGAATGCGCACCACCCACAGGACCACGACGCACGGCCTCTGAAACCACAGCGTCTGAGTAGTAGGCAGCGGCCTTACAAACACTCCACTCGGTCCCCTCGTGGTTCTTGGCATAAAGAGAAGGTAAGCTGCCCACGCGCACCCCTTTGCCCTGTCGCGTCCTCTTCCTCCCAAGTAAAACAGCCCTGGATCACTGGGATTCTTTTCAAGATCTCGCTAGCCTCAGAGCTCAGGGAAGACTCAGAAAGCTCGCGGGTACCTCCGCCGCATCCTTTTATCGTCTGCCAACCCTCTTATCCTGGAGCCTGGCCCTCCGCGGGCTGCTCGCAGGACACGGAAGGGCGCATCTTCCCGGAGTGGCTCCGGGGCGGAGACGCGCAGGGCGTGCTCGAGAGCCAGGAGCGAAAAGTTGTGCGCCCACTTGGTAGCGGGGGAGAACTAAGGAGCGAGCGCGCCAGAGCGCCGGGGTGGGGTGGGGTGGGGGGGGCGGGATGCCGGGCGCGGACGGGGAGGGGGCCCGCTTACATGAATTTCCAAGTGGTAGACCTGCCTCTTCGCTCTGCCCAATGAGATCCGTCAGGGGAGGCACCAGACTCACTTTTCCACATCACTTCACAGTTACATTTGGCAGGCAGGCGGGCTCGCACGCCAGAGCGCTCAGCCCAGAATTCGTGAATCTATTTGGAATCTCCCTGCTTCCTCGAAGCTCATCCCTGTTGCCGGTTTGTGCACGGACAGTAGCGCCCACCCAGCGAAGCCGCACTTTGGGCTGCGGACACTCAGGGCCCGGCGCGCCCGCCCGGCGTCTCCGCACCAAGCCCCGAAGCTCCGAGAGGCATGAACGCGATCCGGAGGCGCCTGCCCAGCGCGCGGGGAACGCCCTCGGGAGCCGACCTCGAGCCCCTCCAGCCATTTGTGAACCAAGAGGCTTGAAATTCGCCGGCGCGGAGCCCCGCAAGAGTAAGTGGTCCCCCTACGCACCCTCGTTTTACTCCACGCCCCGAGGACCCAGAAGGGACCTTTTCTTTTAGGAATCCCATGCCCCTTCCGACACCTTGCGCGCCTCCTTTCTCTCGGTTGGTGGATGCGGGTTCGCCGCCCGGGTGCGGGGCTGAGCTATGTCTTCTTTACTGCTTTGAACAGATGATGGGATCACCTCAGGGTTCTGCCAGACGATCTTTTGCAACCTGCTCTGACAGTAGATCCTGGGGAGTAGTAGCAAGCGGGCTGTGCCCCTCCAGTTTTCCTGAGGGCTCTCTCGCTGTCGCCTGGCGGTTTCGCCGCCTCACGACACAGGCAGGCGCTGCTGCAGCCGGGCGCCTTCACTGCGGGGTCCGTGCGGTGAATGGGAAGCACCCGCCGCCGGATGAGAGGCAGGTGCGAGCCCGAGCAGAAAGGAGGGGAAGGGGATCGGGGGTGCCATCTGGCTGATTTGCTGCACCGCCCCACCCCCGAGGAGAGGGAGGGCGACCCCCGCGGTCGTGCGGGCCACGACTCAGCTGCGAGAGCCCCAGCGCGAGGCTTTCCCACAAGTGGCTCCTCCAGCCCGGGAGCGCGGTGCCCGCTGCAAACTTGCCGGGCTCCCCAGCCGCCCCGCGGCTCTGCGGACGCGGAGATGCTGCCCCGCATCCAGGCAGGACCCCCAAGCAGTGTGCTCCCCGAGCCCGCGAGACTGCGCTCACAGAGGCCTCCTGAGCTGAGCCAGAAATTCCCTCAGACTCCGGCAGAGCCCGGAGCTGCGCTTTCTGACATCTCACTCCTCCCCGTCCGCGAACCCTTGCGGGGCGGGCTGCGCCCCTCGCAGGGCCCGAAGCAAAGCGGGCTCTTGCCTGGGTTCTGCCAGCGCGTAACAGGTTCATAAGGGACTTGCGCCCGTTCTCTCAGGCTCCAGTCAAGCCAGGGAGCCGGCGAAAACCTGCCGCCGCCAACGATGATGCCAACAGGTATCCATAATTTCCTGCGTCTTTTCCCTCCCCAAGACCAAAGCCTTCCCCATCCAATCTGGCAGAAACCTCAAAGTTTCGTTATCGTGGACCCTTCCGCGCAGGCATAGAGCTGGCTGCACGTCCAGGACTAGCCGTTTGCCTTCCCGAGGCGAAATGGCAGCTGTTTGCTTGGGTTGCTAAATGTAAGATATCAAACAACATTAATTGTTTATTGTTGCAAACGCACATTAGTCAGTGATGGAAAATCAGGCTGGCAGCTGCTCACTTCAGCTCCAGTTAAAGGATAGAGCTTATACTCAAGCAAGGGAGAAACGGTCTTTTCAACTTTACTACCCTTTCCTGAAGATTCCACAAGAGTTTCCTCTTTAAGAGGCATGATCCGACCATCCCTTAGCGCGCCGGAGCTGCTAATCAGATCAGCTGGCTCCTTTCTCTCACCGGCCTCATAGAATTTGTGTGCCGGGAATGGGAACGGGGACGCTGGAGAAGGCATAGGAGCACTGCCCTCTCGAATCGATCCCACGGCGAAGCAGATCGGAGGGATTGGGGACGGTTGGGGCCCTTAGAAAGCGCCTGCCCTCTTTACAGCAATCCTGACAGCCATCTCAATGGTTAACAACCCTCCCTTGGCTGTCACCTCTGGCTTCATTATAGGAGCTTTTCAACTGGAAAACTGTGTGTGGGAAAGAGATATTTATGTAAGATTTGAGAGTGGGATTTTCCATCCATTGAACCTGGCCGCTGTACCTCACTGCATGCAAAATGAGCCCTGTCGTTCATGGCAAACACAACTGAATGTTCTGCCTGGCTTTTGCTTTTCACCAGCTGTGTCCAGTTTTGCAGGGGTTTTATCTAGTGTGTGCGTGTGTATGTGTGTAAGAGAGAAAGAGAGAGAGATTCTTCTACCGACAGGTCTGATACCTTTAGAGGATGTTCTCTGAGGGTTACATTTTTTTTTTTTTAATCCCTCAAAGGAAGTTCTCCATAATCATCATGTCCCGACATGTTTTTCCACTTCCCTGAGCTCTGTGGCTGAAAGAAATTCTAGGGCTATCCCTCTTTTTAAATAAATAATACTAATAATAATATTCTGTAATTCTGCTTTAGCAGATTTGAAGCTCCCCATCACATAGTCATTTCATGCTGGAGCAGTCGCAGGATTTTAAATCACCTTTGATATATTTTTTTTTCCTGGACTCTGAAGAGGGCTTGGAGTTGAGAAAATCTGTTCTGAAAACAGAGAAGAGCCTTCCCAGCAACTCAGGGGATTGCTTCATTCAGGGCTGTTCCGTAGCAGTTCATCTTCCTCATTCTGTTCCCCAGCCACCCAAACGGGCGTTAAGGTATCCTGTGACCATCACAAATAAGCCAGATATTTCAGAGACACTGAAATTTGTGCTGCAATGTTGTCATGCAAACTTTTTAATCATTCTCCCCTTCAACCTAGATCTTATATTTCCAGTTATTATTACTATTTAAAAATCAATTCTTCTGCCTTATAATCTGTATCTCTTAAAACTCTTAAGACCCCAAATGGGTAGATCTCTCTACCCAAGACTCTTAATATATTTTGGCTGCATTTTTGGTGTCCAGGATACATTTCTTGAGCTCTTGAAGGTGCTATGAATTTAGCTGAAGAACAATTTTATAGCAGCCCTGACTGGAATAGCATCTCCATTTGCCTGCTCTACACATATCAACTTGAAAGGGAAGGAAGTCTTTAACCTGAAAACTAACTTTATTTGGGCATCATGCAGAACTCTGGTCAAGGCAGTATTCATCTAAAGCAGCCCCTTAGCTTAGTACCGAACACAGTTTAAGTAGCCAATGGCAGTATGCTCTAAGTAAAAAAAAAAAGAATAAAAAACTAAACAACCTGTAAAACACGCTCAGCAGAAGGTAACAGACCACTTGAGAAGGCATTTTGAAAACACTGTTACGTAAATATACTCATGGTGCAACATTTCCTTGTAAACTCTCTATAGATTTAAAGTCTGATTGCTCCTGGTTAGCAGGGAGCATCTGATTGTTGGAACAAAGCAAGAAAACTCCACAGAAGGAGGGTATAATGATTCTACTCAAGAAATTGTACCTCAGGGCTTTCCTTTCCAGGTTCCTTTCACTGTTTATTGGCGAGGAAAATGGAACAAGCACATACAGAATAGTGAGAATCCACACTTCATCAACTGTTCGGAAGTAACCTTATCATTAGAAGTAAACTAATGCTTTAAAGAAAAAAGTAATAATCTTCGTATTCTTCTACTCAAGGTGGCACACTTTATGACTTAATCAACATTCCAATCTGAGCAAATTTTCCATGCACGGCCAAAAGCTTTTCATGGGTAAAACGACATTCAGTTTGTATTGCCAACCATTCTTTCTTTCCCCATCAGCAAAGTTTTGTGTTTGACAAATCAAGGAACAAACGTAATCAGAATAGCCTTTAAATTATAGGTGAAATCTAAGGTCCCAAGACGTTCTTTTGAAAGTATTTTGCTCAATGGTGCTGTTGATACTTTTGTATTTCTTACAATGTTATTCAGAGAAGCAGGAAAAAATGCAGTTTTCTCTTTGTCTTCAGCACTGTTGGCATTCACAGCTGAAATGGACCAATTTTGCTTTTTAGTTTAGGAAAAGGCTTCTAACTGTGGTGTATTGTACACCACCTACAGAGTGTAGAATTAAACCCAAGCTGATTCCTTCGCTCTATATTATGTGTTGTACACACACACACACATGCATGCACACACACACGCACACACACCTCTTACTTCTAGAAAACCTGAAAACGTCCCTAGATAACTAACTCATTTATTGGTTCAAGTAGGAGATTTGTATCATATTCCCTTTGCCATTTCATCAGCTTTAGATTATTTGATTTGCCCTCCTGGCTTCTTGGATTTGTATATTGACTAGTCTTTTAAAGCAAATACATCTGTTTGTGGTGTGGGAAAATTTTTTCCAGAATCTCATAAATGTATATTTGTGAAATAGAATAATATTTTGATGGTTCAAGGCCATCAGCTGATGCAGTGGGGCTTAATTAACCAAAGAGCTATTAGTCTGCTCTCATTCCATTCCCATAGAAAGTTGTTGATGCTGTGATGTGTGCAGTATATCTCTGCTGAACTGTTGGTTCTTGCCCCTGGAACCCGCTTCAGATGTAACCAGGAGGAGAAAATTAGTTGAACCTGGCAACTTCAGAAGGTCAGAAAAGAAATAAGTTCAAGGGATGCCATTTAGCTGCTTCTCCCACATGTTGCTGTGAACGAAATCTCCATCACCTCTTCATGGCAAAGCACTGGGGCCAACACAGTTTCCTTTTTCTATCATGTCCTAAGCTTTTATTTCCTGCGTTTAAATGTCATGTGCTATTCCCTGTCACAAATATCATCCTCCTTCTTGCTTTTAGAAGTCTTGCTTTTTTGTATAGTTCTATTAGTAGGTGGAAATATATAGCTGTGATTTTCTGTATCTCTTTGGACAGCATCATAAAAGAATAACCCTTGTATTTAGAGCCTTCAAACAGTTTCCTTCCCTACCCTCCTTGCCAAAGACTACTGCAAATGCTAGAATGATGGTTGGTTGAGGGCAAAGCATAGTTAGTGCTCAGTATACATTGATTTAATGCATTAATGACTGGCAAACACTGTGCCTTTTTTTTCCTCTTCTAGTGTATTCTCAGTAAAGGGGAAGGAGGGATGCAATTATATCTAAAGTCCAATATTGTGACAGTCTACCTCAATTTTCTCTACAGAAATTTCATAAATTGTCCCAAGTTTATTCTTAAACACAGCTTTTCCACATGATATGGACATATAAAAATGACCTAATTCAGCTTTGTAAAATTGAGAATGCCTCCAAGACTAAACTTGCATCAAGAATGCTATTAAACTCTTTGTGATGCAAAGTTATATTTTATTGGGAAAAATGCTCTAATTATGGAAGTGTTGCATATATAACTCAGTGTCTGTACCTTTCCCTTGCAGAGAATGTATAAAAAAGTACCCGAGGAAGAGCTTACTTCTTCTTTCCTTCTTTTGCTCCCTCCCTCTCTCTCTTCTTTCTCTTTAATATATTGTATTTGAACAGTTCATATCAACCTCATATGAATTGCAAGTCCGAGTGTGTTAGAAGACTCCTCTGTATTGATTTTAATCAGCAGGATACCTGGCCCTCACAAATACACACAGGAAAAAAAAATAGGTTCCATGATAAGGTGCTCGGGGATGTGTTTACTGATACTTTAAGCAAATGGAATGTGTTCCAAAGGAATATTAAACGGAATCTTCTTAATTCTTTCTATGTATATCATTAAGTGAAAATGTTATGCTATAGTCATATTCTATTAGCAGTAAGCACCATATTTTCCATGCATTGTTTCTTTCTAGATGAATTCATGCATAAAATATAATTATTTGATTCCTGATGTGACACACACAAGTAACATAAAATAAGTAGATGGGGGAATGATATAAATATCATAAGGGAATGTTTTTCTTTCTTACCTATGCAACCTCATCTCCAAAATTTAATGTAAAAATTACAAGGGCACATTTCATTCTTTATTAGTCCACTGCTGTTTCAGCTTGACAAACAGAATTTAACTTTTCTGTGTCCAGGTATTCCCATCTTTAAAATGGGGATGCTCAGAAATATGAAAAAAATTAATTCATACCTATTTTGATTAGAGTAGTAAAATATACGTGTCTTTGAATTTCACTAAAATATAGTAGCTGAAGATAGTATACTTATTTTAGTATCTGTATAAGCAGTTTGATTTTCAGGAACTATACATTCGGTGTGCTATCTCAATATTATTTTTGTCAAATGATTGCTTGCTATCTGTCTACCCATCCATCTTCTGTGTCCATATGGAGTTCATGGTAACAGTGCCAGTGGGTGGTTTTTAAGCTATAAAGCCTTTGAAACATGAAAGAATGACAGTAAGGTGCACTTGTAAGGGTGGTTACTACAGAGTATAATCTAATTGGCAGAATCTTGACTTATTAGTCTGGGATACTTGGCTGCATTTCAGTTTCAGTATTACAGACTCTGTAGCCCTGGTTATGTGATATATCTGATTTTAACCATTTCCACATTTCTTAAGCAAGAAAGAAGCACTGCTAATTTTTAACCATCATCAGTAGTGCTAAAATTTCTTGCAATACGTACAAAAATTTTGTTAAATATTTTTGGAAGAAGATACTACCTGAACCCAACCTCTAATTAGGATTATCTTCTCTGAACTCCTGTCTGAGAAATGTTTAGATATCACTTTGTCCTCATCTTTGAATTAGTAGGGACTTCCCACGTAGACCGTTCTCATGAGAATGCACTAGATGTTTATGACATGAAATGGAATTTTTCTTGTAGAAGAAAAGACTTTTTCAATGAGTGGTTACAATTTGATTGAAAGTAAGTAGTTCCAGTGTAGATGTGTAATGCTTGCATTTTGCCCTTTCAGGAGAAATGGTGATGGACAATGCCATGTCTCCTACGGAAAAGAGAGACATGGTTGACCCTGGGGTGGGGGTAGGATAAAAATACCATCCTTCTGTCCTACTGTATAGCATTGGAACTATATTCAGTATCCTGTGATAAATCATAAAGGAAAAGAATATGAAAAAGAATATATATAGGTATAACTGAATCACTTTGCTATACAGCAGAAATTAACACATTATAAGTCAACTATACTTCAATAAAATTTTTAAAAATACTGCCCTGTAGAGGCCTCATAAAACTATTTGAAGTCATTAAGCCTCTGTTAGCTGTCGGTAGGGAAAGCTATTTGTAAAATGCCGTTTTATTTATATCCCACTTAGTTCATGCCTTAAAAAAAAAAAGAATTGGGAAAAGTTATTTTATTTATTACCTGTTTACACAGATCACTAGAAGTTTCCCCATCGATGTAATCCAGCAAGAAATTGACATAAAATAGTTTTAAAAAAATCAGTCAAGATTCTCTGTTAAGCAGGTGAAACATTCAATAAATTGTAACTATCATAGCTCCACTGACAAAGAGTTTTACAAGGCTTCTCTCATTTAATTTTTTCCATCATCCTTCAAGTCAGTTTCCTCCTCTGCCACAATTGAGATAAATGCGCCCGGCTCACTTATCTTAGGAACGATAGGACTGCGATTCAGAGGACTTCTGTCTGACTCCAGAGTCAGTGTTGTCAACCGCTGTGTCCCCACAGTTCAACTGTATTACAGGATTCTCAAGACTAAGATTGATTCCTGGTGGTTACTCTGATTTAAAGGGGCATTGGTTTGAAATCTTGGAATTTCAGACCAAAGCTGTACTTGCAGGACCAGGAAAGACTGAAAAAAGAGGCAGGCCACTCCAGATTGGTAGGTGGCAGTGTCAATAAGCAAGTTACACATGAGGCTTGTCTTGGGCAACCACAAGATCTCTGCACCTGCCCGTCAGAGTCTTAAGGTTATTGATACAGAGGCGTTCACGGGGTTCAGTCACATATACCGTCCAGATGGTCTCAATAACGCATGGCTCTCTCAAAGCTACATCTTTGAAGTGGCTCCTAGGGCAGGAACAGTGGGCGGGACGTGGATTCCAAGGACCGGGAGGGCTAAGGAGCCTTTGATTGCCTGGGTGCAGCGCATGGGTGAACCAGGGGTCACTACTTCTCCGTGACCTCTTCTAGCGAAGGGCCAGCACAAATTGTTTTCGCTCATTAGGTCTTTGACTATTAAATTTTGAGCAGGTGATTTAAAGACAGCAAAGGATGTGGCTTTTAAATGGAGAAGGAAGGATTTAGACTACACTTGAGAAACGACTTCCTGGTACTACTATGTCTAATCGGCAAGGGAAGTGTGGAACTTAGATTCATCTTTGTGAGGTGATTTCAAGACAGTTCTGCCTGAAGAAGATCCAACAGGATAGATTCAGCGTCAGTATCTTAACTAACCTTATAATTCTAAGAAAGTTTATTAAATAAAGTTCTGAGTCTATAAACACTACAAGAGGGAACTTGACCTTCCTGTCTTTGCTACCCCATTCTGAAATGTCTATAGCAGGGAAGCTTCTATGTGAAGGAGAAAGTTCTGACTCCATCTTGGGGGAGGATGAGGAGAGGGCATGTACCTAGCTATTTATCTATCTGTCTATCTATCTATCTATTTTTGCCATGGTAACCAGTAATTATAGAACTAGAGGAAAACTAAAGCTTCCTGCAGAAAAACAATAGCGTGTCAATAACAGCAAAGACTGGATTTGGCAGGTATTATTCTGAGTGGCAAAACAAGCAAATGATATGCTTTTGGATAGAGAGACAGCTGGGTAAGTGTATGATCTGATGCCCAAGAAAGACGTCCAGATGTGCTGTGGTTGAGGGGAGAGATAAATGTGTGTGTGTGTAAATAAGAAAAAAAAATCAAATTCTATCCTGCCAAGGGAATTTGGTCAGGGAATTCTGAAGGCTTTAGGAAAGGCGATTCTCTTGTATTATTTATATTTGGACACATGCAAGTATTGTTCCTCTCCAGTCCAGGGCTTGGCGTGAATTGCACTGGGCCACAGGCTGAACCACATACCCCGTGTCGCTGAAATACACTTCGAATTCAGTGTGCATTTACCTGTTTTGAAGCAGCCTGCTAATGGCTGTAAATTCAAGGTCAGAAACATTTTTAATAGAAACTCTCTGGTCTTTTGTGTCATCTTTGCTTCCATGAAATATTGTGGCCGCTAAGCCCAGTGGATAATAAAAGCGTAATTTCCTGTCAACCAAAATAATCTGCAAGATTGAATTCTAAAGTGTTGGTTAAAGCCCATTTTTATTTTAGGCTTCAGAGTGTGGCTCATCATTGGGAACTTCAATCCATGTTGTTTGCCAAATCGATGGTGTAATAAATTTTTGCATAATGACTTAACATATCTGAAAGTTGACTGAGTTCACCTTAAAAAAAAGTTGAGGTCAGTGGGTTCAGACCTGTTCAGGCTGTAATTAAAACTATCTCTGAAACGTAAGTGAATGAAAAGTTGGATTGTAAGTATCTTACGTAAGGCAAGATGCCTTCTGGGGGAATTCTGTTGCTTAGGGGACTTCCCTGGTGCCCAGTGGTGAAGACTCTGTGCTCCCAGGGCAGGGGAGCTGGGTTCGATCCCTGGTCAGGGAACTAGATCCCACGTGCTGCAACTAAGACCCAGAGCAGCCAAATAAATAAATAAATATTAAAAAAATAAATTAAAAAAGTAAAGAGTTACTTATTTGTAAGAATTCCAGAGAGACTGTAAAATCTCTTCATCTCACTCTCGAGGTGTAAATCAATGCAGCATTCTAATCAAGTGGATTGCTTGGCCAGACGTACATACTGTGGTTAGAAAATCTAAAAATAAATTGATTTTTACCCAGACTTTACAAACGACGCTCAATTTCTTCTTCCTTGCATAGAGTTAAGCGGTTTGTGTACACAGCTACTCTTACAACGTTTATTAATTCTGATAACAGTAACATAACATTCGGTTGCATCTCAGGAATTCCTATAAAGCTATTCTGTCCTCATCAAAGAGGATAAATTACCTCTGCCTGTGGCAGAGGTACCTGCATGTAAATACTACAGTTCTAATTGTCACAGTAGAATCCCATTTCTCTCTGAGTAATAGACTTCCGCTGAAGTGAAGGCCAAGTCTCAACACCCCCGATGGCATGCTTGGGAACACTCCACTGATTGGAGCAGTCTTCCCAGTGTCCCATATGCAGTGAGTTAAGTATGTAAGTTATGACATCGTGCAAAATCCATACACTCCAGTGCTGGGTTTCCCGAAGTCTGATATATGTGTGTACCGTGCTAGTGCTAGTAAGTAGTTCATGGGCATGGCATTAAATGACACTGAGGAGGAAGTGACTTTCTCACCACACCTTTGAATCTTTCAAGTCTTCATTAAGAAGGTCAGAGTTAGGAGGTGGTTTTATTCTCTGGAACTCCAAGCTTCTCAAACCATGGTCCTCTTATCAGTAACATCTGCATCACAAATGAGGTTATTAGAAATGCAGAGTTGCAAACCCCACCCTAGATTTACTGAATCAGAACCTGCATTTCAGAAAGATTTCGAGGATTTGTATGCACGTTGAAGTTTGAGAAGCACCACCTAGGGGTGTTCTGGAGGTGACTCTTGGCTTAACCAGAGCTGGTTGGTAAATTTTCTCAAACTGCCAGACCTGGTTAGTGGTCACATTGAAAACTTGAAATCGGTCATGGTGGAAGTATTTCTATCATGGAAATCAAAACTCAGGGATTCTTTTTTCTTTTAGAGAGCCACGTGCACAGCCTTGCCTCTAACTGTTGCTGGTCTTCCTTTTTAACAGAGAGATGACCTCAGGCTCTGACAGTGTTTAGTTCAGTGAAAATTAAACATCATTTAAAATGCCAATCTCATTGTGCTTCAGTTCGCTGTCTCCCGTACCCTCTCCATGGGATGGCACTTGTTTTTATTCCTCAAAGCTTTGGAAATCAAACATGCTCTTCTCTTCACAAAGAACTGGCAGAGAAGAGGGCACTGATTTGACTTGTACTCTGGAGACCATGATTAGGACGATTTGGTGGGTAGGGAGAAGATACCATGGCCATGGGTTGGATGATGTGACAAGAAATGATTTACAACTACGCTAGGTACTGATTCATTCACAAATCCTGGATTAATGGTGGTTTCCTTCCTGTCCATCGATTGACTTAAATGTCCTTTTACACCTACTGCTCCCCCTGCCATTGGGTAATTCCTTCTCAACATTTAGATGACACTTCCCGCAGGAAGCCTTCTTTAAGGCAGTGAAGATGAGTGGCATACCTGTCACTCTGTACTACCCTAACCCTTCTCAGACTAAATAAAAGATTCTAAGTATCCATTTCTTAGTCTTTAACCATTAGACTCTTAGCTTCCTGAACATAAGAACTCTGATCTGCTTGCGTTCCTAGCCTTAGTGCCTGACCCACAGTATATGCTTATCAAATATTTATGTAATAAGAGAAGGGATTCTGGTAAGAAAGAATTTTGAAGTTAGATTACCTAGATTCAAACAATGGTTTGCTCTTTACTGGAGGTGTTCTTTGGGCAAGTCATTTAATTATTCTGCACCTCGGTTTTGAGTAAAACAGTACAAGGCATAGTAAGCTTTATCTAACTGTAAGATATTGTGTTAATGGATACTGTTGGGGGCTATGCATACATTCCTTTATTAGTACCTTCATTCTAACTAGTGAAGCTATACTATTGAATCAGATTGTTTCAGGGTCTATCATTACTTTTTACCTGATTCTGGCGAGTTCAGGTAGGACAGCAATTGTGTCACATTCCATCCTGAGTGGTTTGGTGGCATTCCATCCACTTGGTGGCTTCCATCAAGGAAGTGTCTGTTAGGAGTTAAAACTGGGATTAACTTTCCTTATCCCCGAATACTCGCAGAGTATTTGGCACAATTTAAAAATAACTGTCCATTCTAGCTTTTCTTAATTACTTTACCAAGATTATCTTTTTTAATCTTCAAAATAAACCAGCTAGGTAGATATAATTCTAATTGTTGTTGTTGTTAATTGGCCCCCAATTATGCAACTGGTAAAGGTAGTTCCTTGACTGGAATTCAATCCCCACGCTGGCTGGTGTTAGAGAAAACTCTCACAACCATCTCACGGTTCTGCCTCTATAGCACTCAGGCGATTAGACGATGGTCTACATGGCTTTCGAACATTCAGATATGGCCCAGCATGGAGCAGGGTGTGTCTGGAGAGAATAAGTCTCTTTTCCCTGAGAAGTGTTTAGGCAGAGCCTCTGTGAATAGAATGACTATCACCTTCTATCCAGTATGGTCCAGCCCTTCTCTTAGCAGCATCCCACTCATCCTCCCACATCCCACCTTCAGGAAGGTTTTTGACTAGCTTTGTGTGACTCTCGTACCCTGACTACACTACCCTTTCTGAGGAGGTCACACAGCTTAACTCTTTGCTCCTTCATTTGACTTTTTTAACCAAAGGGTTGGTGTCAGGACCATCCTCCCAGTCTGGCTCAGGAAAACCACAAGCACCGCAGCTTACTGAGTGCTTCCCATGTTCTGGCTGCTTCACATGAGTCTTGTTTGTGAATCACCCTACTGCCTGGAAAGTAAGAATTATTATTATTGCCATTTTGCAGAAGAGAAATGCAAATTCTCAGAGAACTTAAGTAGTTTGTGCATTATTACAGAGACAGCATGTAGAGTGAGCTGGGATTCAAGCCCAGGTTTTTCTGCCTGTAAAACAGAGAGTCTGCCAAATAGCGTGACCGTCCTGTATCATCGTCCCTGCTCCATGTCTAGGAGAGCATGGCATGTGATGGTTGTGCTATACATGCCGTTTAAGTGGATTGGCAATTCAGAGTGATATTAATATTTCGCGATTTCTTACCAAGACCTTTCAACTTTTGTTTTCAATTTGAAGCCTGCAAAGTTCTGCCCTCACACTGGGATGAGAGAAGGCCTTACTGTGAAATCTGCTTTTTATTTCCCTGCGTGTACTGCAATTCTAAGGAAAGTTGGGACGTTGTTCCGGACTCTGTTTGGTCTGAGTTGGTTCCCTATGGAAAGCTTGTCTTCCCTTTAGTTTCCAGAACAACTGCTGCTTGCAGTGACTCCCCTATGCACTTATCAGGGTGGGGCCTCTTTTGAGGTACGGAGAGAATCCAAGTGATTGAGCTGAGCCCAGGCAAAGAGTGACAAGCAGGGCTATTCCACTGACCATCTTGTTAGATCAGATCCTTCCTGTCTTTACAGCAGAATCTGGGTCTGCCCTTTTCAGCTAGCTTCACTAAGACCACTCACTAGCCCAGCCAACGTAATGACGTTCTTGCTTTCCCATTCTGAGCCAGAATGGAACCGGGGACCTACAGAGGAAAGGTTCCTACCCCATTATGAATTCCCTGAGCCAAACTGTTCCCCATAGTGTCCTGATGAATTATTTTCCCATTTAATCTAATTCAGCAAGGCTTCTCTCTGGGATATGGAGTGGACATTATTTCTTTAAAAATACTTTTTTTGAGAGGGAAGAAACACGTTTTGCCATGCTGTAGGTAAGCAAAAAAATGTATTTGACACCTCATGTAATGGGGATTTTTTTTTTTTTTTTTGTCCACCCCTTTCTGAGTCTCTACAATTGAAAATTGTATTTTTACCGTATTTCATTCCCAAAGGAGATTTTCATAATTTAAATCTCCTGTTCAACTGTACATTTGGAATGGGAGCCTTGACACCATCCTGATTATAACATACATGCTGGACATTACAGAATTTCTCTCCGGGAGCATTCTAATTTTATTCACTCTTTATTAGCATCCTAGCAGAGAGTTGTATTCTGCGCCCTGAACTGGACAATCCCTTCTGATGGGTTGCGGCAGCTAAGACTGTGAAAATTGGGGTCATTTCCCTTCCTGTTCTCATTTGTAATTTTTTAAAAAAATGTACCCATTACAGGCTAGTTTATTCACATAGTTCAGCCTAAAGTGAACTAGAACTTATTTTTAAACTGGGAGGGTGGAGAGGGGCAGGGGAAGAGAAGGAAGGAAGGAAGGGAGAGAGGGAGGGAGGAAGGAAGAAAGAGAGGAAGAAATGAAGGAAGGGGGAAGGAAGGAAGGAGGAAGGAGGCTTGCAATCTCTACAAGAGTACAAGAAAGTATTGGCAACACCCAAACTTGCATTACAACCAAAACGACTATAAGAAAAGAGAGAGTGGGAGTAATGGAGAGAGAAAAGGAAGCGAGGCAAGAAAGAAGACAGGAAGGAAGGGAGGGAGGGAGGAAGGAAAGAAGCAAGGAGGGAAAAGAGAACTTGAAGCGGTTTTTGATAAGTAACATAAATACAAATATAAATACGAAAATTTAAATAAAGCTCACAATATAAAAAGACCTGTTAGCTTACTTGTTCTAATTCCTCAGGTCCACTTTCTTGACTCAAGGGTTTGGGAAATGCCTACTATTGTTCATGTATATGCTTTTGAAAACCAGTGATTTTGTTTTAAAACCTGTTGCAGTGGACCTTTATCTTTCTTCCTCCTTGTTTTTGCAGGAAATTTCAATGAGAAGGAAAGCCAGTGGATCGTGGTCTTAGAAAAGCTGCTTAGATGATGTCTGTTTCCCGTGCTGTAAACACGTGGCAGAGCTGTGAGTAAATGCTCGTCACTGCATGATGAATTGGATGGCTGCAGACCAGAGGCAAACAAAATAATTGTCTCATTTTCGTGGTGATTTGCTTAACTGGGGGGACCATGCCAGAACGGCTAGCGGAAATGCTGTTGGATCTCTGGACTCCATTAATAATATTATGGATTACTCTTCCCCCTTGCATTTACACGGCTCCGATGAATCAGTCTCCAGTTTTAATGAGTGGATTCCCTTTGGAACTAAACAGGCTGAGTGAAGAACAGCGGATTTTGAACCGTTCCAAGAGAGGCTGGGTTTGGAATCAAATGTTCGTCCTGGAAGAGTTTTCTGGACCTGAACCGATCCTTGTTGGCCGGGTAAGCTTCGTTTTTAAGGTCCCAATTTCGGGATCTGTTATTGATCCCTAGACCTTTAACATTAGGCTTGTCACAGTTGTTGCCACACTTAGCTGTAAGTACTTTAGGCCAGATGGTTAGTTAGTTTACCTCTTGGTTCTTTAGGAATATGAATAATCCCATGGTAACAAATTTAAATGTAAACGAACTGCTCTTCTCTGGAAAGCTCTTCCTCCCCATCTCTCCCATCCTCCCCATCTTTTATATCATAGCTTTAATAACACTTGTGTAATGCATACACAAATAAGCTTTTTCGTTCTCATTTCACACAAGAAATCTGCATGCCAAACCTTTCCTGTAACTTATAGCGCTTGGAAGAGGTATGCATTTTTGCTCAGTTTGAATTTCTACCACCTGGATTCCTAAGATGTTATTTTGTTCCATTTTAGTTTGAGGCCATGTATCTCCAATTGCAGGTAGATTTTTCTCCTTTTTATGTTTCTTTTTGTTGTTTGTTGGTTGGTTCAATTATTAACCTAGGATGGGGAAAGGGAAATTCTCAGAGTGGGTGCTTAGCAGTGCTTTGTACTTACTGTAACTCAGTAAATTTTGCAATAGGAAACTGTTGCATTCATTGTCAGATGGAATCAAATGTATAGAATCAAAATTTCAGCTTAGTGGTGCGCGTGTGTGGTGTATGTGTGTGCGCGCGCGTGCACGTGCATCTACGTGTTAGACTGGATTTACATTTGTTTTGTTGCTGTTGGCAGGTTAGACAAATGTTCCTTGTGTGGATAAGGGCTGCCTGCTTTTCAAAGTTTCACTGTGGGTTATTGAAGACTATACATGTTTATTCCTCAGAATCGCTCATAAGCTTCTGTTAATTTTAACACTCACCATCATCATAGGTAGAATTCCAATTACGAGCCTGCCAAGGACTGATTTTCCTGATAAGTCAGATTCAGAAGTGAATCATGCCAATATTATGCGTTTCCCAGATGCAGTGATTTAAAAAAAAGAATTAAATATGGATCTTCAAGACTTGAGTTAACACTTTGTGTCTCGCTAGGAACTTCTGATTCCATTCCTGCTTCTACCTCATTGTCTTGCAACGCAGATTGAGCCTCCCCAAGGATTATGCTTTTTCATTTCATGTAGTTCTACTTGGACAAGGGAAATCATTCAAAGAATATTTATTGAGCCAAGTACCTTTTTAGGCATATGGGGGTATATCAATGAACAAAACACTGACCCCTGCCTTCAAGCAATTCACATTCTGGTCGATACTGTTTTGTATTGAGCAGTCTCATAACGGCACTTTGTAGGCACAGTCCTGTTTGATTTTAGCAGCAGCTCCCTCTGCCTCGCTCTGTATATGTATATGTGTATACGTGTGCATATGTACATATATACAAACAATACGTGTATAAAACAGGTCTACATTCCTTTCTTTGTAAGTCCAAAATACAAAAAAAAATTTTTTTATATGCTTGATACACACTCAGGTAGCAGAACTGACTGGAGGCTATTTATAGTCGTAGTGCATCCCATTGCTGTGACTGTACATATATTTCCCAGCAGAAATGTTACTGTGTTTGATTACAGGGTGCTGCCCCAGACTCTGCTGAAGGTTTTGTTTACTATACAGTTTATCTACCTTAATACATTTCTAAATGTGAAAACTTCTCAGTTCCAAAACATCTGACCCAGCCTGTTTTGAATAGGGGCTTCTTGACCACATTATCTTTTTTTGTTGTTGTTAAGTGCAAACATTGAGACTTTGGTGGGTTAATAAAGTAAACCGAGATCGTAGAGCTAGTAAATGATCTGAATCTGAATCAGGTTGGGGATTCCCAAGGCCATAATTTTATCCACTGTATCCTATTACATCTTAGTGACTAGTTACCATGTATTTAAACTATAATTTGCACTTAAGAATTATTGAGTATAAAATGCAGAGTTCTTAAATTCTTACGTTCTGGAAATTCAAAACTTCTTTAGCCAGCGCTAAGGCAAGGCGTTTTCATACCGTATGAAATTCTGGGTATACGGTACATGCACACATGTATAATTGATGGATATTTTCTCCCTGTTTCTATTAGTGAACTCTGTGGAGGTCTGCCACACTGATGGTATCTGGTGTAATATAAACAAACTTGCTATCCCCAGAACTTTCCATTTTCATCTGAATATAAAAAGTAATTAAATTGGGGTTTGTTTTAGACTCAGGCTCTAATGAGTAATTTTGTCTCCGTTCTTTAAATGTAGCAACAGAGAGAGAGGCAAACAATGTGGCATTTACTGTCCTTTTTTGACTTAGTAATCCTTGAGAAATCCATGCCTCTTTGAACGACAGAAATGTTGCTAGTGAACCCTAGGATTTTGAAACGGCCAAAGTGGTTCTCATCCTTGATGGCTGCTCTTCACATGGCCAATCCCCAAACGATTGTTAAATCCGAGTTAAACTTATTTCTGAAGAACTTTTTCTGCAAACATATCCAATCATATATATTTCCCCTTAAAGAAAATTGCTCCTGAATTATTACAGCTTGGCCTTTGAGGATCTTGAGTTGTAGCAAAGCCCAGAATGCATTTCGGGTGACTGCTGCCGATTATGAGTCAGGCCGAGTGTGGGGAGGATCCGTATCAGGGTGCCCACGGGTGCTTTACAATGTTTTATCTCTGTGCACGCTCTTCCAAGACTGACTCTAAAGCACTTCATCGCTGAGCTTCTCCCCAGGAACTGGCTGAGAAGCATTAGTTACTTGTGAGCACGCCTGCTCTGTAAAAGGCCCTCCTGCGAGTCACCATGGTGGGAGCCTCGGGCCTGGCACACTGAGTTCAAGCTCAAGGGCAGAGCCAGCTTTTAAGTGATTGGCTCTTCAGAGCTTCACATATACCCTTACATCCTTTGTTGTCTGTTTTTACTCTATTGGTAGGCAGCTAGATGCAGAGAAAGAACTAAGCCTTAGAGATGGACTCTGCAGAGGTCTGAATATTGGCTTTGCCACTTCCTGGATGTTTACCCTGGGAAAGTAACTAAAGCTCTTCAAGGGTTACCCAAATAAGATGAATACAAGTAGATGAGAATAATTTATGCACAGTGCCTGCACGTAGCAATTGTAGTCATGATTGTAGTCTTAATTGTGTGTGTGTGTGTGTGTGTGTGTGTGTGTGTGTGTGTGTACTTGGAGAGATGGACAAACTGACAACTACATCACTAGGTGAGCACAGGACTCTGGGAGCCTAAAGAGGGGCCCTTTCAATTAGCCCAGGTTGCTTAGGATGGAGGTGTTGTTTGATATTTCCGTGTGTCTTGAAGGGTAACTGTAACTCAGCTTGATGGCGTGGGATGGAGTGGGAAGTTAGGTGCCCCTGCTGGATAGATTTCGGCTTATGCAACGTCGTGGGAATAGGGTGGGATGACTGAGGGTCCCCTTGATCAGAAGTAGCATAAGCCTCTATGTTTCTCAGTGAATTAAAATGAAGTTGAGATCTGTATTCTTACAGAGCCTTCTCTGCCCCATTCTGTCTAAAATATAAGCGTCCCATCTCTGATATTTCATACCCTTTGACTGTGCTTTATTTTTTCTCCTTCCTGATGATCACTGTCTCACATACTCCATACTTTATCATGTTTATGATTTGTCTCCTACTAGAATGTAAGTTCTACAAAGAAAAGGATTTTGTCTCCTTTGTTCTTCACTGAATATCTCCAGAACCTAGAACACTGCCTGCATATAGGGAGAGCTCATAAATACTTTGCATGAATAAGTGAATGAATAATTCACCTAAATCATGGGGGAATTTATAAAATAAGATAAACCCAATCAGCTTTAATACAAATAGCATTTTTCAGCCAAAGGGGCAGTACATTACTGTCATGTTCTCCTTTTCAGTTGTTTATTTTAGAGACCTGCTGGGTAGTTTAAACATTGTTTCTATGTATTGATTTTAAAAGTCCTTCTTTGAGGTAGTAATAGTGATAAGTTAATTTGTTAAAACAAGTCTCCTTATGAAGGCTGCAGAGTCTTCTCTCTGGAGGCTGTCCCCCTTACTAGTGGCATGAAGCAATTCAGGCTGGGGATTCCATTATCTTCCAATTCTTCTGCAAGCTTACATTTGCGCTTATGTCACAAACTAGACCAAAAATCTTTCTGAATTCTTGAAAAACAAATAGCAGCTAAACAGACTCCGCTCCTGGCTCCAGCTCTCTGTGGTACAAGGTGGTCTGGAGCCTGTTTGTATACACACATAAATATTTAGATTTCTGCATTGCCCAGGACCTCCTGTGTTGACTTTCTCTGGCAATTCTGGAAGAGAATAAGGTGGTACATGGGACCCTTCACCCTATATTCTTATTTGTCTGGTTTTGAAAAGGAAGAGAAGGAAAACCCATGGTGCTTTTCATAAGTCTTGTAACCGAAACAAAAATGTTGTCCTGGGGATGAAATGTGCATGGGTTCTTTAAGGCTGGCGTCTTGATGCCATCATGAGAGCCCTTGGCTGTGAGTCAGGAGGGTGATCGATCAAGTCATTACACAAATATTTATTGGGCACCTACTATCTCTTAAGTGTTGTTACCAGTGGATTCTCAGTTCTGAGCAAACACAGATCCATGCCCTCTGTCATAATGGGCTACTAGGGGTAGACAGATGTTAAGAAAATAATCATAATGTGACATATGCCATGTTAAAACTGAGATAAGTACTCTGACGTGAAGGAACATGGGTCTATGGAAGCTGGAAGCATATAGAGGAAGCTGGTCTATTTGGTGGGATGATGGAATCTTCCTTAAAGGAATCACCTGTGAGCTGAGATGCCAAAACCATGAACTAAGGTGCAGGGTTGAAAAAAGACAGCATTCCCACAGAGGACATAGCATATGCACAAGACTATTTAAGGAGCTGAGAGAGGGTCAGAGTAACTGGAAGACAGAGAACTAGGGCTGAGATCTTTTGAATTAGGTAGAAAGATGGGCAAGGATCTCTTGGAAATCTGGCTTCTGTCTTTTTTCCCCTCTGCTATAAAGGAACTGGAAGAGAAAGTCACACAACGTCTCTCGGGCGCAGTTTCCTCACTTGTAATTGTATAGTGGATTATGGAATTATATTTAAGATACAGATCCCTGTGGAACAGGAAAAGAAAGCAATATAAAAAAAAAAAAAAATGTGTGCAACCTATCTACCCAAGTTCCTTTAGCTCTTGTTCTGTGGTTCTGTGATCCTCTGTTCCTCAGACTGTTTTATTTTGGGAAAAAATGGTTTGCTTTCCAGGTGGTCAGAGTTCTATCCTAAATCCTCTTTCTTACATAAACTCCTCTGCTCTCTTTCCTCCCTTTTCCCCTCCTACCTGGATTTCTGAGCAGTTCCTTATTTGGATATAACTCTCACTGGTGATGCCACATCTATTTATAATTCTCTCCCTCCAAGGTACTGACTCATTTTCTGTCTTTAAATTTGACCTTCTAACCTCCCCTCTTCCCCGTAACTTGGAAATCATTTGGGTGGTGTTTAGTATGAAGGGCACGGGGTGCCAAATAATTACACTATATTACAGTTTACGGTGTCAGCGGCTGGTGAGAAAATTGCACTTGACATGCCATTATTTTTGCTAGCTGTTTGCATGTTAAGAGCACTGGGCTACGCAGCCACAGCCAGATTGTATCTTTGGCCTTGCGAGAACAATTCGCTGTCAGTTTCCTGAAGCTTCTGCCTACTCAGACAGAGACTTGTGCACCAGTAATTTGGCAGGAATGCGAGTCAGCCTCGCATGTCTCAATCTGACCAAACAACAAGGGTTGTCTGCCTTTTGCCCAGTGTCCCAGCTTAGAAATAACAGGCATCCCAGAGCTGTTGGAAGTCTTTTGATGCTGATATAAAAAAAAAAGGAATAGCATTAGTCATGTTTGTTAGCAGAAACCCTCAACACACACACACACACACACACACACGCGCGCGCGCGCACACACACACACACGCACTCACGCACGCAGTCTATTAGCTGACTTTGTACATGAGTAAAATCCCAAGACATCTCCTGATTCTTTCTCTTGGTAGCCCCCAAACTCTCACTGTTTTTTTTCACCTCTGCTATGAAGGTAGATGGAGGGGAAAGTCACACAGGCTCTCGGGCACAGCCAAATTGTATCTTTGTTCCTTACCAAGGGGCCAAGTGAGAGTGTGTATAATCTGCTTATCTCTGTAGATGCCTTGAAAAGTAAATTCCTTCAGACTTACAAGAAGAGCCTTGCACATTTTGTCGGTCCTCTTGAAGAGTCATCTCATTGAGGCAGATACTTTTCCCACTTGAAGCAAAGTGCTAGTAGTTATATGTTTGTGGGTGAAAAAGCCAGATTATGTCACCCTATTTTATGAATAAATAGTACCAAGGTATTCAATGTGGAAAAGAAAGAAAGCAGAGAATTGATTCCTATCACAAATACGAAGCCAAAGCTCAGAGGGAAGAATTGGGCAAACGTAAAGGCTGCACAACTGGGAAGGCTTTCCTTGCATCACATAGCAGAATAGTATGAATCATCCAAAAATGGTTAAAATTTAGAACATGGAAACATGATTGCAACTGAATAAATATCAGAAGCAAGATATAAAATGGGTGTAGAATTTAATTTAAAAATGCATATGTGATATGAACAGAGTACCTGGCATGTATCTATTACGATATGTATGTGTACATAAAAAATATAATCAAACATTAACAAAAATAATCAACTCCTTTGTACCTATCACTCTTGATCATCCATATTCAACAATTTTCACAAACAAAGTCAATACTCTTGATTTTAAAAACTAACGTAAGGAGAATCCTAATCGTATCTATAACCACTATCCACTATTTTCTGATATAAAGATTTCCCCAGTTGAAAACAACATAAGATTATAAAAATCCCAAATGTATGATTCTATCTAATGAATAACTAATAATCATGTAGCCCTAATTAAAAACAAAATAAGGGGGGACTTCCCTGGTAGTCCAGTGGTTAAGAATCCATCTTGCAATGCAGGGGAACATCAATTCGACCCCTGGTCAGGGAACTAAGGTCCCACATGCCGCAGGGCAACTAAGCCCGCGCGCCACAACTAATGAGCCTGTGTGTCACAACTAGAGAGAAGCCCGCGCACTGCAACGAAGAGCCCATGTGCCACAACGAAAGATCCCGCGTGCCACAACTAAGACCTAATGCAGCCAAAAAATAAATAAATATGAAAAAACAAACAAACAAAATAAGAGGTTAATGCCTGATATTAATTCATATTAATAACGGTACCACAAATCAATAAAAGGAAATATACCAATATACTAAAACTTCTTTTCCAATATATATGGTTGGATTATCTTTTTTTATAATTTTCTGCATTTTATTTTCTAGGTTCTGCTTTTACTACGTTGTAAAATATAATAAAATGAGAGAAAAATAAATGACAATGTTATATTGTTCAATTTTTTAAAACCAATGCCATCTATTCATAGCAAATTCACGGGGACCATCATTTAATGTGAAATCAGTTGGTAAATATTAATAGAATTTTTTTACTTTTTAAACCACACCTGTGTTAAACCTTTGGAAGTTCAGTCTCATCAATTAATAAATTAAAGTGCCAGCAATATTTAATCATTTTTATGAAACGATGAAGAGAGAAGGAACAGCCACAGTCTTGCTGCACTGTTGTGTGCATGTTAAATGACTTTCGTTACCATGGAACAGACCACATATTAACCAAAAATTGAAGATTTTGTACTTGGCCTTGAAATGGGAAACTGTCGTATGAAGATTGTGTATTTGGCCTTGAAATTGGAAACTATCTTTGGAGTTTTCAAGTAATGCAGTCAGCCTGCATGTTGCTTTTAACATTTCTGTAAGAATAGTGTAGAAATGTTATTTAAGGTACTATGTTATTTAAGAAAAAGCGTTAATGGCATTTACAGGATCTCATTTGGCATTTACAGGATCTCATGTTTTCTACATAGTAGTTTCTTTAATATTTCATCATTTTTCATCTGTACATATTATTTCTATTATAGTTAACTTAAAATCACTCGCACGCGCGTGCGCACACACACGCACACACAGACACACACTCACACTCACCCCTTGGCATAATTTGATTATATATATTCCTTTTCCTAACTAAGTCTTTGAATATTTTGAAATGTATTAAAGACAGTGTTGTCAGTATTCAAAGATCTGAATATTTCATTAAAATATAGGTATGTTTTCTCATTAGCACCAGCTATTACCTCACTCCCATTTCAAAACATTTAAGAATCTTCTAAGATTTATCTAGGAGGAGAACTAAAATACACTACATTCTTATTAATCAAAGTGAGGGTCTGTAGATTAGCAGCAGCTTGTCACCTGACAGCTAGTTTGAAATGCAGAATTTCATTCTTATTGAATCAGAATCTGCATTTTCACAATAGCCCCTAGGTAATTCCTATGCACATTAAACCATAAAATACATATTTTTAAAGAAATCAGTCAATCATCAGTTAATCCAGGGATAGTGCAAGTCATGCTTTTTGCTCTCTGCAGACAGCTTGAGTAAATTTTGAATACCACTCAGCTAAAGAAAAGAGTCATGGAGCTGGTGTTTGCAAGAGCCCCAGGCAAGGTTGTGGGTAGAAGCCGCTGCTTATCTCATTTGCACCCCTGTAATAAGTGCTGGACACAGCAGGCTGTGGCACCAGTTTGCACATGGGACTCCCCTGTTTTGCAGGTGACAGCAGAGGGAGGTTACTGTCTGTGGAACACCCCTCCCCAAACTTGATTAGTTAACAGGAGCTGTTTCCTGCTCATATCCATGGGCTTCTTTTTCTGCTGCATGTATTTACCACAGCGTGGCAGATGTGCTCTGAAATCTGCAGACCATCAAATGTCACTGGGCTTCTGTGGGAGACAATAGCGGAATCCAAATGAGCCTGGTCAGGAGGGCTGAGGAATATTGGGGGAACAGCAGGGAATAAAACACTGGATGCATATTTCTATTTCTCTCTAATCCTAATAAAGTAACCTAGCTGTATTGTATAGATTATTATTATTACTATTATTATTATTATTTTGGCTGTGACTATCTAGTGGAGACTGTGAACTTGATGACGTTAGCCAGAGACATTAAAGTAGGGGAGAAAAGGAGGTTTAAATATCTATTAAATGTTTACTATATGGTAGACACTTTATAAAGTTTTCTCGTTCAGTCCTCCTGGCAACCGCCTGACGAAGGTACCATTATTCCCAGTGCCAGATCTGGAGAGAGGCACTGAAGGGAAGAGTTGTTTGCTTTAGAGTTTACAAGTGAATAAGTGTTGAAGCCGGGAGTCAAACCCGGGTGTGGTGATCTTTGAACTTGTTCCTGTAATCTCCGCAGCACATGGTCACGTTTGAACCCCGTGCAGGAAGGGCTCAATGTGCTAGGCTGCCACCCCAATTTGTAGATGAGAAAAGTGAGACTCACTGAAGTTAACCGACTACATATCTGTATGGTCTCCAGACTAGATGTAAAAGGTTTAGTAAGACGTAAATAGACATTTAGTGATATCTATCCAATCGCAAAGCCACTACACCTTTTTCTTTGCATGCGTCTCTCTGTGCTTTGGTAGTCAGAGACAGAGGTGGATACAAACCCCTTGAGAGAAGAAAAAATGTCCTTAAGACTAATGCATGTGGTGGCTCTGTTTTATTTCCTTTATGGGGAGATGAAGCTGTCACAGTCTGGGCCTGAGCAGGGCTGGTACCATGTACGAGGTGATTTGTGGGTTCTTCTTCAAATGTAGGGGCTAGCCCAGTGTCTTTCTTTCTGGCATTATCATTTAAAGATACACATTTAAGATGATTATGATGATAAAGTAAGAGATAAATGTTGAAGGAGTAGCAGGAGGAGAAGAATATTTTTCCTGAGCATTTATAAGGCATATTGCTTTGTGCGTTAAATATATGTATAGATGTTGTCTCCATTTTGCAGGTAAGACAATTGCGATGTTGGAACTGAAGCGAATTCTCATTGGTTAGGTGACTACAGTGAAGTGATTCTAGCTGTTTTCTGAGTTGGGCAGAGTTCTTAACTACTCCAGAGCTGTAGCATTAAGTTAGCTCACTGGAAGCTTTGCCGCAACTGGGCAATTTTGTGGGTTTGCTTTGAACTGAGAATCACCAGAACGGTGGAAAGAAGAGCAGAATACTTGAATGGGATGAAAAAGAAAATCTTGCACACATAGACAGGTGCTAAAAGAAGACAGAAAGCTTGTGCCCTCCAGTTGATTTAACTAACTGTGTTAATGCTAAATAATTTAGTAACAATTCCCTGTGCACTTGGTAGACAATATTACAGAGGCTCCAGAGGTGGGATCTATAATTTACTTAGCTCTCTCCAGTGACTCACCCAGTGCCTTTTGCAACTCCAAGAATCTTTTTCCAAATGGATATGTGCTTCTCTGTTTCATCTCTTCCTTGCCAGCTCTTGTCATGGTGACCTTCCTCTGGACAGTTCTGGTCATGTCCTTTGTTACTGGTGCACTTTGACCACTGAGAATAACCCCCTCATGCCTTTAGCAGATTCTGTGAGGAAAAGTAATTTGGTGAAAAGCAAACATGGCTATTAAAAATGACCAAATCCTGTAACTCCTTGAAGAAAGCCAGACTCCCCAGTCACTCAGAGGCTTTATTTAGAATGTGGCAGGTTTATTTATAGTGGAGTTTTCTTTGCTTTTATTTTTTATGTGCTTCTGGGAACTCAAAAGTATAAATGAATTTCTCACTGCGGTTTGCCTCTTGTCGTACTTCTGTGAGTGTGTGTGTGTGTGTGTGTGTGTGCACGTGTGCGTGTGTCCTTTTATTTTTCTCTTAGAGCAGTGTTGCTTTGGCAGAGCTCATCGTCTGAATCTGACCCTGACTTTGCAGGGACATTTGTAATCAGCCTTGTGAGGTGCTTTCAGGAATCATTAGTCATTTGCAATGGTTGGTCCTATTGATTACAGCCACTGTTCCTCTCATCTTCTCCACTTTTCCTGCCATTACACTCATGCTGTAAAGGTCTAAGTTTTTTATAGCTGAAACCAAATTCCACATCCCAAGTAAATTATCGGGAATGCATTTAAATGTTTCCAGTTATTCCTCCATCCACAAGTGGGAGGAAAGACACAAGTTGAAGCTAAAAGACCAAACAAGAAACATAGAGACACACCTGCCCCAACACATAAGTACACACACACAGAATGAGGTGATGAGAGAGGGTCAAAGAGATACAAAGGGACTTCCCTGGTGGCGCAGTGGTTGGGAGTCCTCCTGCCAATTCAGGGGACACGAGTTCAAGCCCTGGTCCGGGAAGATCCCACATGCTGTGGAGCAACTAAGCCCATGCGCCACAACTACTGAGCCTGCGCTCTAGAGCCAGTGAGCCACAACTACTGAGCCCGTGTGCCACAACTACTGAAGGCTGCGCACCTAGAGCCCGTGCTCCGCAACAAGAGAAGCCACCGCAGTGAGAAGCCCAGGCACCGCAATGAAGAGCAGCCCCTGCTCGCTGCAACTAGAGAAAAGCCCTTGTGCAGCAACAAAGACCCAACGTGGTCAAAAATAAATGTTTATAAAAAAAAAATAATAACCCCCCCTTTAAAAAAAAAAAAAAGAGGCACAAAAGATAGGGCCAAGCAGCAAATGGACAGTAAGACAGAAATCCTCCATTACAGAGAGGAAGTCATGTGAGTGTTACGACATAAGAGAGGAGCCCAGACACAAAACACAGAGAGTGAGTGACTTTCGCAGAAACACAGAATTTCAGAAACACAAAGAATCCAAAACAATGAGGAAAAAAGAAAGATTGGGTGAAGGTGAAGATTGAGAGAGAGAAGTAAGGCAGAGGAGACAGAGAGTGCATGCGGAGAAAAGCCATCTGGAGAGGATTTGGGGTCCACTAAGTGGTTTTCACTAGGCCCAGACTAATTTCTTTCAGTCCCTGGACAGATGGGCTTATGCATACTTTTATGGCATTTCTGATCACACAGGTCTGGCTTTTTGAAAAGAAGTGCGTTTTGATTCTGACACATGGCTTTTGCTGAATAACTGTGGCTGGCAGGACTGGGCATGAAGTCAGAACAATTTGAATGAACCAACAAACAGGATGATCTTTCTTTTAAACTTTTCCAGAGACACAATTTTGGCTTTTAAAGGTATACACTTTCAAGTAATTGATGCTAGAGACTAAATCATGGGATTTTACCTCAAACTGGTTATGGAGCATAACAATTTAATAATGAGTCTTTAAGTAAAATCATCACATCATTCCTACTTAGGGAACATGGCACTAGTTTACAAAAGAAGTGGGAAAGTGGGAAAGGATTATGAGTAAGCCTCTGGACAATTTATGTCTTCTAAAGCTCTCTAAAATTGTGGAATGGGCTTTTGAAACATTGGAAGAAAAGCCATTTTATTAGAATTTACATTTACAATTTAATTTATACAACTAATTAAAATAATCTAAAATGGCCATAGAGAAGGCTGAGGTTGTTTTCTGTTTTTGCATTTCGCAAATATATTTGAATAAATATATATTTTAACAGCTTAAGAAAGAGTAGGCAAGGTGGAAGTTGAAGGATATGTATAGGTAGGACCAAGGGAAATAACACTTCCTAAGTACCTAGTGCCTTCCAGATGTACAGAATCTTATTTAGCCTTCACTTGGACCCTGTGAGAGAGGGCTGTTAATATCACCCCTGTGCCCTCTTAACAGATAAAGAATTTTAGGTTTAGAGAGACTTAGTTACTGCCCTAGAATGGCCAAGAAAGTGGAGAATGGGGAATGGAATGCAGAACCAGCTGATTCTGCAATCTATGCTTCTTTCTGCCTACACTGCACTGCCCCCTCACTCACTTTATTTGGTTCTTCCATATGTTTCCTTGCACATGGATACGTTCTTATGGAATATAGAAAAAGTTCTTAACTTTTATACAACACAGTTTGTTCTTCCAAATACTTCCCTTGATTATCTCAGTAGCCGAGGGAGCCAAGGAGGATAACTGGGATGGTATTCAACCCACATGGAAACTGGGCCTCTGACACCTTGTTCAGTGTTTGCTCTAATGATCACACTGCCTGCACACGGTCCTTTGAGAGGTACCCCCCTGTGGTAACTTCTCTCCATCAGGAAGTGTTGAGGTTCCTACTGCAGTTCCACGTTGCACCACAAAGTGGATTGCTTAAGACTCGGACTCCTAAATCCTGCTGCGCGTCATTGCCAGGAGCTAGCAAAGGCCTGGATGGGATACCTTTTAAGTATACCATCCAGTCACCTGATTTATGTGGTCTCTTTTAAATCCAAGGACTACATTACTTCCCTACTTAATGCTGCCAAATGCAGGCTGAGAACTTGGATTAACAATAGTCACCCTCCCAGGGGATGTTATTGAATGAGGCTTTCAGAAGCCTGCACTGCCTTGTGACCTCTTGGCTTCACATTGTCCAAGATTGTGTTCCTTTATACAGCCTGGTGCCCCAAGTTCCCCATGATGTATAGTCCAGGCCAGGAAACGATGAATGCAAGAATGTTAGAGAATTCTTTCGTTAACATTTGAGGAAGGTCATTGCAGTCAAATCTTTCTTTAGGAATATTCACCAGGCTGGATTTGGGTGGGAAAAGGAGGACCAGGTCTGTGTCACTTGGCATTTCAAGCCCTGGAATACAATTTCATCCCGTGACCTGACAGAGAAGCTTTGTTACATTTACAAGGACAATTAGCATGCCTGGAAACTGCTCCCTGAGATGTGATAAGGAAGGAAAAGTCTGCATCTGAAGGCTCCTCTCTCCTGAGAGAACTTTGGAGCTAGCTGAAGAAAGGATTCCCAGTTTGGAAATGGAGTCTTAGAAGAGCCTTTACAAATGCAAAATCCTCGGATTCTGCTACTCTGTAAGCACCACAAGGTTCTGGCTTTTTCTTTTGAATTTTATAAAAGCGTCAGCACAAGGAAAACTTTTCTAACCCATTGGGTCAGGGGTTGAGTTTAGTTTCCATTCTCGCTCCCCTGAAAGCTAAGCATTCATGTGACTGGATGCAGATTTTCATTTGAACCTCCTTCCTCTTAAAGGACTTGTATTTTCTATTTTACGATTTACTATTTAAAGTATATTGTTGGAGGCAGATCAACTTTTTAGGGGGCATAGATTTGGGGTTTGCAGCTCTAGGAGGGAAACTGCCTTATATGAACATAGAGACACAACACAAAATTAGGAAGTGATGTTTAGCACAAATATCTGAAACCATTAGCAAGTTTTCAGTCTAATTTCTGTCTTGTTTTGTTGTTGTTATAACCACAGTGGCTAACCTATTATTCTCCCATATTTATCCCCTGAGATGAAGAGCTTATTCAGTTCACCATACCCTGCATCACCTCCACTGACCTCTATCAAAAGTACAGGGTCCTTTCTTTTTAAATGAGAACTGTAGTAGCCTGAAGTGTTGTGGTAAGGAGTTCCTCTTTGAAGTTAGACAAAGCTGGGTTTTACGTCTTGTCATAACAACCATACACTACAGCTTGTGGCCTTGTGTGTCATTTAATCTTGTTGAGCTTCAGTTTCCTCATCTAGAAAATTAGCTCACAGGATTTTTTCCCTCTAGGATTCCCCACGCAATGTGATTATCTTCATTCATTTAGAGGGGACTAAATATAATGGTAGTTGTTTCTGTTTTAAGCCATCCACACTTTGGACTCTTCTTGTCATTAGTTAAAGCTTTTTTTCTGATTGTCATTCCCTGGGCATTATGAGGCCCCCACATTCCATGGCCATAGGTTACTCATGTGGAAAATGACATGGATGTCTTCAGGGCTCTCTAGGGCCCTCTGAGATCCAACATTCTGTTTCTCTACAATTCTAATTGTAGAGAATTGAGTTATCTAAACAAATATAACACCAAGCTTGAGGAAGGAATACATCTCATGGAATAGAAGGAGCAGTGCTTCTTTAACATGAGTGCTTTATCTTCTGAAGGCATGGATGAAAGTACATGCGTACCTGTGACTGTTTGATACTCAGGGAGAAGAAGAAAATTGAGAGTGAGATGATGGATGCCCACATTCCGTGTTGATAGGCACACATTTCCAATGCTTCAAAGTGTCACAGTACAAGCACAGTAAAAAAACCTGAAGGTCAAGTGAGAGGGTGGGTTGAAGATGTTTACCAACTATCAACTTCCACCACTCAGGGAGTGATGTGGAACATAGTAGTGCTGTGTTCTACCATGATGCAGACCACCCTCAGATGAACACTAGTCAGAGAGACTATTTTCTTTTGAGCTGTATAGGAGTAAAAATGATTTGCTGAAAAAAAAAATACAATCAGGCATTACAAAGTATTATTGGCATACAAATATAGAATCACCATCATCATAATAATATAAATTACAATGGAATATTAAATTTATAGCACCTGGTAAGGAGATTGCATGAAAAGAACATTATTAAAACACACTTGAGGGCTTCCCTGGTGGTGCAGTGGTTAAAGAATCCACCTGCCAATGCAGGGGACATGGGTTCGAGCCCTGGTCCGGGAAGATCCCACATACCACGGAGTAACTAAGCCCATGCGCCACAACTACTGAAGCCCACACACCACAACTATTGAAGCCTGTGCGCCTAGAGCCCATGCTGTGCAACGAGAGAAGCCATCACAATGAGAAGCCTGTACACCACAACAAAGAGTAGCCCCTGCTCGCCACAACTAGAGAAAGCCTGTGCACAGCAACAAAGACCCAACGCAACCAAAAATAAATAAATAAAATAATTTTTTTTAATTTAAAAGCTTACTTGATAAAAGCTATTACACTGCAGTAACAGTGCTACTAAATCGCTATTTTTTGTGTGTGCGGATTTTTGAAAGAGCTTGATTTTCAAATTCTTGAACAGGCAAAAAACATTCCATTATTTTAGTATCTGGAATTCACTGAAATAGAATCTAACCTTCAATGGCACATTTTATAAATACTGAAGAGAAGGACCTTTAGATTCATAATTATGTAAGCATTTTACACCCCTTCCACACATGCATACCACCAAAATCCCATACCTTCTCAGACAAACATTAACTTTCCTACTAATGGATAATTATTGTGCTAAACGTTTCTGATAATTTTGTTTTTAGGTACAGTGCTGGTTAAATCTATTATCTAAGATGAGTTGTATTATCTTATAAATTTGCCTCAGTTTTGTACTGATTTTATTTTTATGAAAATGAGATATTTTACAAGAAGTTCATCTCTAGACTATATTGTATCATGGGTATTACAATATCCATCCTATAGAACTCTCAAAGAAAATAAGGAATCTCGTTGCTGTTAGTCGTAACAGTGAATAACATTTTGAACACTTTTTGCCAGCACTAGAATAAACACTATGGCCTGTCTCATTTAACGGTCACAAAATCCATGTGAGGTACATACTGTAATACCTTTCAGTCTGTAGACGTAAACAGACTTAATGAGGTTGTATAATTTGTATAAGGTCAGCCAGCTGAAAGTTGTGGAATCAAATCTCAGACATAAGTATATTTACCATCAAATTTTGCCCTTGAACTTTCCTTATTTATAATCTCCCCTAACATAGTTGAAATTCTTGGGTAAACTATCCACATCCTATCATTTCTTCAAACACGCGCACACACACACACACACACACACACACACAAACACAGAATTTAGAAACTAATGTGATGTTTCACAGAATTATTTACTTTCTATTTTCAAAATCAATACAATTGATTAACATGTTATCCTGAAGTGCTGACAGATTATTGGGTAAAAGTAGATTAATATATTTATTAAGCAATATTTATTGGGAAAATCCTATGTGCCAGAGCCTTTGCTGAGATAATTAAGACGGAGGCAAGGACTGTGTATTGTTGTCCGACCCAAATTGGTGTGCCCGATGCACAGTGAGGCCAAACAAACGGAAAGGTCAGAGTTTGGAGCAGAGAAAGGTTTATTGCAATGGCCACGCATGGAGAACGGGCAGCTTGTGCTCAGAAGACTCGAACTCCCCAGTAACTTTCAGGCACAGGATTTTAAAGGCCGTGTTAGGGGAGGGGTCTTAGGATGCATGATCTGCTCATGGACCTTCTGATTGGTTGGTGGTGAGGTAACAGGGTGATATTTCCTGAATCTCAACCTTCAGGTTCCAACCAGTTGGGGGTCTATGTGCTTGTGGTCAGAATGTAGTCACCATCCTCCGTCTGGGGGTGGTGGTCATAGTTTCCATAGAATAATTCAAAGATATGCATCAGATTCTTATCCCTATCCCTTCAGGAGGAACTAGGAGTCTTGTGACTCTTGTGTCCTAATCATTAACTGCTTGAGCCTGCTCTTTGGAACTCAGGGAAAGCCTAGGGGACTGAAGCCTTTTTTTTCTAAAAACAAGGAACGGGGGGACACAGAAAGTCCTTTGTACCTGGGAGGACCCTGCAGGGTCCTGCTCCTGTTTCAGGATGACATCAACATTCGCTCTGAAGAAATAAGGTAGAAATATTCAATAGTGGGCTATCCACTCTTCAAAGCAACTTTACCTATTTTTTTTTCTATCATATCCACTCATCTTAGCAATAGCATTGCTACCAGTTCATGTATGTCATCCAGATCTCACATCAACCCTGGAAAGGAATGAACAATCAAACCAGCTTGAGATAGGAAGGATTTCTCTCCTCATGACTCTTAGCAGAGCACATAGCTTGAAGCTAGTGCAACTTTCTAGTCAGGAAGAGAGATGATCACTATGTAAATCATTATCCGTGACAAGTTAAGCCTCCAGTCAAAAGCAGAATGGCAGAATGTATAGTTTATGTATTTACCTCAGGCTATTTGTCTCACTGGGTAACTTTTTGAAAAGAAATACAACATGTTGATACACACACACACACACACACACACACACACACACACACACACACACACACACACACACACCCCACTGTATTATGCTCACGTCACCTTGGATTAACCAAATTCCAAGGCTTAAATTATCCCCCGGATTCTTGTTAACCCATCTCGCCGTCCTAACCCAGAAATCCCAAGTAAACGAGATGAAGTGAAAATTCCATCCAGAATGAGTTGTTATTTGATGAACTCTAACTGTGATGCCGAGCAGGGGCCCTGTGGGCCCTTTTGTCCCCCACTTCTTGTAGGCAAGACTCCAACCTCCATGACCTTCCCTGAGTTCCAAAGGGCAGATTTGAACAGTTGCTAATCAAGGGAGGAGCAGCCACGAAACCACCTGAGGCCAGGTTACAGGGACCAGAGAAGTTCCTCAAGATTAGGAGACCGCCAGAGAGCCTTCACACACCCTAATCAACCCCACCCTTTTGAAATTTTGCATAAGAAGGAAGAATGCAAGCCTGTTACTTCCTTGATCCTTATACCTCTGACCACTACCCCTGACTATATAACCTCTCCCTATTCCCCAGTGAGGGGGGGGCACAGTTTTTGAGGCGCTAGCCTACTGTATTCCCTCTTTGCCTGACAAAGAAATAAAGCCACTCATTATTTCTCCTCTATAACTCTGTCTCTGTATTTCTGTTTGGCATTGGTGCACAGAGAGGCAAGATTTTGGCACCAAATGTACTTACTAAGCATAGGGTGGGAGGTGGGAAATTATCTAAATCAATCTTTTCCAAGCCTTTCTCCATAGGGTTGGAGGTGGTCAAATCTGTTATTCCATCTAACTTTCTGTGTTTCATTCAAATCGTTTTTCTAAATTTCAAAACTGGACAGGTTGTTCCCCTGCATGTAAAATTTCTGTGTGTCTCCATTACCTACGTAGATGAGTCCTAAATCTCTCCTTAGCCTCAGTGAAATGCAGTTACCATTATGTGACCTTAGGGGATTCATTCAACCTTTAATATTAGAAACATTAGATGAGTTGATAGGAAATAGATAGCATTTAGCACAGTACATGGTAGTGCTATGTAATCATTAACTGTAATATGATAATGAAAATAATAGCTATTATTCACCTACAAATAACTCTTACTACTAGTGTTACTACTACTGCTGCTAAAACCACCACGGAATTTTTCTACAGATGAGAAAAAAAATGTCAACTTTTCTCAGCAGTCATGTGAGAAACTGAGCTCAGAGAAATGAGAAAGGGGTTCAATTAAGATTTTAGTTAAAGGCTTTATCTCATCTCTGTACAGTTATGTCTGCTGTGACCTCTTTCTATTCAATTTTTGGCAGATTGTGGGTACACAGTAAATGTTAATTGAGATAGCTTTTTTTAAAAAAATAAGAATGTTCATAGCAGTTTTGTTTATGATAGCCTCAAACTGGCAATAGCCCAAATTTTCATCAACAATTGAATGGCTAAAATAATTTGAATTTATACAATAAAATACTACTTAGCAGTAACATGAAAGAGCTACTGGTGCATGTAAAAATATGGATTATTTTGAAAACCATTACGCTGAATGAAAAGTCAATTATAAAAGGGTTTATTCATACTCTTTAGTGTAATTTTAGAACAGGCAAAATTGACCTATGGCAAGAGATACCAGAACACTGGTTGCCTCTAGCAGGGACAGGTTTAGGGAGGATTGAGTAGGAAGGGGTATGCAGGCACTTACTGGGATGATAGAAATATTTCTTATTATAATAGACTTGTGGCTTACAAAAGTGAGTGAATCCGTTTGTTAAACATTTAATGTCTATGTACTTTACTGTATGAAAATTATACCTGAATTTAAAATATAGGCACGTTTTGGATCACTCAATTCCTTCTCCTCCCTTTGTGATTTCAAATGAATTTTGCAGTTATCCATTTGTACCTGTGTGAAGTCTGTAAGCTAAATAGGATATTTTATTTATTTATTTACTAATTTCTTTTAACAGTATTGCACTCTACAAAATGATTTACTGGAAGTCTTAGGCAAGTCTAATAGATACACAAACAAATTCTACTGACACACCTAATTATAAGACAGCAAACAGCTGACTTACAACACAAATTTATTTTTATTTATTTTTTGGAAATTTAGCTGGTTTTTTATTTTACTTTATTTTATTTTTAACATGTTTATTGGAGTATAATTGCTTTACAATGTTGTGTTAGTTTCTGCTTTATGACAAAGTCGATCAGCTATACATATATCCCCGTATCTCCTCCCTCTTGCATCTCCCTCCCATCCTCCCTATCCCACCCCTCTAGGTGGTCGTAAAGCACCGAGCTGATCTCCCTGTGCTATGCAGCTGCTTCCCACTAGCTATCTATTTTACATTTGGTAGTGTATATATGTCCTTGCCACTCTCTCACTTCGTCCCAGCTTACCCTTCCCCCTTCCCCGTGTCAAGTTCTTTCTCTACGTCTTTATTCCTGTCCTGCCCGTAGGTTCTTAGATTCCATATATATGTGTTAGCATACGGTATTTGTTTTTCTCTTTCTGACTTACTTCACTCTGTATGACAGACTCTAGGTCCATCCACCTCACTACAAATAACTCAATTTCGCTTCTTTTTATGGCTGAGTAATATTCCATTGTATATACATGCCACATCTTCTTTACTCATTCATCTGTCGACGGGCACTTAGGTTGCTTCCATGTCCTGGCTATTGAAAATAGTGCTGCAGTGAACATTGTGGTACAACACAGATTTAGATGGCAATGCATTATAGCCCCAGCATAAGCTCAAAGAAAGTAGTTTTAGACTCTGGCAAATGATCAGAACCTAGTAGGTTGCAGTAGGAAATGTGCACTCACACATATAGTCACTCAACAAGGACTGCAAAATTGCCAAGGGTCACAGTTCTGGCATTTTCATTTCAGATCACTTTAGCAATTTTTACTTGTAGGTTCTGCTTCAACAAATGCCACCCTTTTCTTTGGTATAGCCTCAAAGGAACAGTCTCAAAGGAACCTTTCCAACACTGTTGGACACAGTTGATCAATGTCTTCTTCCTGAAACACATTTTCCTTTGGCTGCAATGACATGATACTACCCTGGTCTCCTCCTGCCTTCATGTTAAGTCCTTCTCAGTTTCTTGCCATTTGCTCCTCCACCTCTTCCATATTAGATTTTCTCAAAACTCTCTTCTCACCTACTGATGTCCTCTGCCAACACTTATCATTTCTCCCTCAGAACTTCATCCTTGCTGACTCCTCGCAGTTCCCCTTACAGGCTCTTTCCTAAGAGCTTGGGTCCTTCGTATCACTTTTGTTAGAACTTATGAAACCACCTAACACTAGTGGGTACTAAAGAAAGGCATATTCTCTTTTCTTCTAGCTTCCTCTCTCACAAAAGCAATCTGCTCTGAAGAGGGATAGCATGTGTTGTCTTAAGCCATGTGTTTCCAAGATAAGGAATTCATTATGACTTTCTTTTTTTCTGAAGGAAACTTTCACTCTTGTCCTTACAGTATCTCAGTGAACACAATAAGAACTTCAGAAACACATGCAGAGTTGTGTGTATGTATATAACCTTTTCCAGCGTTCTTTAAAATCCTAATCACTACCTGGCACTTTACACACATTATCTCATTTAATTCTCATAATAAACCTAAAAGTTGGGTGTTATTATCTCAATTGCATAACAAGAAACCGATATACTCCAAGAGAAAAGGTAAATTTTCCAGTGTAGTGGAGACAGATCTAGGTCTACTGGCATTCGCCTGTTTCTCCACTCATCACGCTGCCTTTTTAGAAGTAGCTTCTAACTTCCATGATTTCCACGATCCTTTTACTCTGAGAGTTTCCGCCTCTAGATCTCAATCCTCCACTTCAATAGCGCTGGTCTCCAAAAGATGGGATTACCTAGCAAAATTGTAGTGGAGCTGTGTTTCAGACCAGATTCATGTGACCATGAAAAAGGTAGTACAACCTCTCTGAGCTCGGTTCTTTCAGCTGTAAAATGTTTGGTCTTTACACATTTTGGATTACATGAGAGAGCATATGAGAAGTACGTAACACAGCATCTTTCATGCAATAGGCACTCAGTAAATGATTGCTACTCATATTATTATTCATACTCTTCTGATAATTGTTAATAATCAGATCATGTAGGGGCACCACAAATCGTTAAGATTTTCATTCTTCTAAGGCTGTATATTGGTTCTGTTTGCTAATGAGACTCTTGTACTTAACTTACCTGCTTTGTCATGCTCCAGTGTCTTAGTTTTAGCTTCCATATAATATCCTCCTTATTTCTTAGAAAATCGTTTCCCCTTCTTTATTAATTTCATTAAATCTTTTAGCACAATGAGTCATTAGAATAAAAGGTCTGGTCTTCAGAGAAAACAGTCTTTGGAAATAGAAATGTCGTGGGTTTTTTTGTTTTTACTGTGTGAATTTTTTGTTTAACATCTGTTATTGGAGTATAATTGCTTTACAGTGTTGTGTTAGTTTCTGCTGTATAACAGAGTGAATCAGCTATATACATATGTATATCCACATATCCCCTCTCTCTTGAGTCTCCCTCCCACCCTCCCTATCCTACCCCTCTAGGTGATCGCAGAATACCAAGCTCATCTCCCTGTGCTATGTGGCTGCTTCCCACTAGCTATCTATTTTACATTTGGTAGTGTATATATGTCCATGCCACTCTCTCACTTCGTCCCAGCTTACCCTTCCCCCTCTCCCGTGTCCCCAAGTCCATTCTCTACATCTGTTGATGGGCATGATTCATTTATTTACAAGGTGAAAACTTAGGCAGAAGAAGCAGGAAAGGGCTGCATTGAAGTTCATATCAGTTTCCTCTGTGTCTAGGTACAAAGGGTTCTGATTCAAGGCAGTTAGGTTGGGAAATTTTTGATTTTCGACAGTCCTGGGCTAAAATTTTAATTTTGCCATTGTATTAGTCAGGGTTACATGGAAAAACAGAGCCAGTAGAATATACAGAGATACATAGAAAGAGATTTGTTATGAGGGGTTGGCTCATGCAATTATAGAGACTGAGAAGTCTCACGAGCTGCCATCTACAAGGTGGAGGTGCAGGAAAGTCAGTGATGCAATTCCAGAACAAGGGGAGTCAATGGTGTAAGTCCCAGTCTGAATCCGAGGTCCAAGAACCAGGAATGCCAATGTCTGAGGGCAAAGGATGGATGTCCCAGTTTAAACAGAGAGTAAATTCACCCTTCCTCCACATTTTTGGTCTATTTTAGCCCTCAGTGGATTGGATGATGCCTGCCCATATTGGGGAGGGCGATCCTCTTTACTCAGTTAACTAATTCAAATGCTAATCTTTGCCAGAAACATCCTCACAGGCACACCCAGAAATAATATTTTACCATCTATCTGGACATCTCTTAGCCCAGTCAAATTAACCCATAAACTTAACTATTATAGCCACCCTGTGTTCTTACGCAAATAGCCTGTTCTCTTTTTGAACCTCAGTTTGTCTCTCAAATGTAGAAAATGATACCTCGTAGAAATTTGAAAAACAGCTTTAGTTATTATTTGTCACAGAAAACCACATTTTATTGTGGTATAATTTCAACTTAATTGAAAAGTTAGAATAACAAGGATCTCCCCATATTCACCAGTTGTTTACATTTTAATCCATTTGTTGTATCATTTGCTATCTATCTACTTATGCATATTATATTTTCTTCTGAATCATTTGGGAGTAAGTTGGGAACATTTTGTCTATTATTTCAAAATACTTCAGTATATTTTCTAACCACAGGATAACTATCGTAATAAATGTAACATTGGCACAATGATATTACCCTGTCTATAACCATATAAAATTTTGTCAGTTGTCTCAACAATGCTCTTTATAGATGTTTGTCTTTTTTGGTCCAGATCAAGATGGCATACTGCATTTATTTGTCACATCTTTTCAGTTTCCTTTGATCTGAAGCAATTTCTCAGTTTTTCTTGAAATTTATACTTTAGAGGATTATAGGCCAGTTATTTTGTAGAATGTTCTTCAATCTGTGTATCTGATAGTTCCTTGTGAGTATACATGCATTTTTGGATAAAATACCTGTAGAAGTGATGTTGTGTTCCTCTCAGTGCATCATATCATGAGATGTGTGATGTTGACTTGACTCTATGTTTAATGATGGCTAAATTTGCTCACCTCGTTAAGGTGATGTCTGTCAAGTACCTCCACTGTAAAGCTACTGTTTTCTCCTTAGTAATTAATAAGTAATTTGTGGGGGGAAACTGTGTGAAAATTTTATTCTTCATCAGACTTTCATCCAGTAGTTTTAGCATCAGTGGAGGATTTTGTATCTCCATTATTCCTTCCATATTCATTAATTGGCATTCTACTCTAAGGAAGTTCATGGTAACTTGACAACTGTTCTGTGTTAGGAGGAAAACACAGTAGAAGCAAGAGAAAATATTGTGGTGCCTAGATAAACAACCAGTATATATGGGTACCTAACCAGTCATTGTGATGGTGTATGAAACATGGTGTATGGTACCTAACCAGTCATTTTGATGATGTGTGAAACATGACATATATACATTATGTTTTCATTCCAGTAGCGTGTCTTAATTTGTAGTTCAGACAGTATTGTATAAGGCAGAATGGTGGAATAATGGGGAAATCAGCAGGGTAGGCTCTAGGAGACTCTAGATTGGGAAGGGTTGTATTTAACATAAGAATTATGAACTGTTTTTTAGGAAAATCTAGATCTTGAGAACAAGGAGACTACGAAATCAGGGAGGGATTGTCCTTAAAAAAACCCACTATGGTCATGAACTATTTTTTGAAGAGTGTTAACCTCATTTATGATAGAAAGCAAAGTGGGGATTAAGCTATCTAACATTTCAGGATTGTTTAAATTGTAGACCACATTAGGGATCTAATAAACCGCCTTTATTGCCATTATATAATTCAATTTGTCTTCTGAAAATTATTTCATAGATTAAATTACCACCATAGGTTTCAGTTAAAAGTTTCCCTACTTCTTGGTGAACATCTTAATCTAGATCTGTGTTTGTGGGAATCTTCTGAACTTTAGAATGAAAGCTGATATAGCTTTAGTCAATATTATGTGACTTCATATATTCCTAAGGAAAACTTACTGTAGTTGAGCATTCTTTTTTTTTTTCCCCGGTACGCGGGCCTCTCACTGTTGTGGCCTCTCCCATTGCGGAGCACAGGCTCCAGACGCATAGGCTCAGCGGCCACAGCTCATGGGCCCAGCCGATCCGCGGCATGTGGGATCTTCCCGGACCGGGGCACGAACCCGTGTCCGCTGTATCGGCAGGCGGACTCTCAACCACTGCGCCACCAGGGAAGCCCTAGTTGAGCATTCTTAAACGTGCTTTTTTATGTCTCCCAGGAATGCACTAGTGCTCTTTTAAGAAAGGAAGATGCTAAAGCAAGCCTTTGCTCTACCTACAGATTGACAAGAATCTTTAAGTGCAGTCATCCCCTGATAGAGGCCAGCTTTGCCCCCATGTGCGGTGTTTGCCGCTCCCTATGATTGCAGTGAAAGAACAGTGTTGTTCAATTAGAAGACATGACTCTTCCATCCATAGCTCAACCTCAGTCTGGATGCTGTTATTTTTATCTCTGCTTCCAGGGATTGGGTTGGATGATCTGTCAGGTCCCTTATAGCTCAGATATTCTAAACTAAGAAATAGAGAGCACATTAGTAAACATTTCCACGGGCCTTGAGTTTTGATGAATTTATCTGCAAAGATGGCTTCGGTTTATTGTTCTTTGTCTCTAGGGTAAAGAGACATATGTCTTTAAAGCTGCTAGCTGGACTGTCTTTTCAGCATGATTTAAGAACACAGGAAACTTTCACATGGGATTAGAATCAGTTTGAGCCATCTGAAGATTCCATAAATTCTTTTGGGAGAGTAAGTAGATGAGACAACCAAGGGTGGATGGATTATATCTACTGAGCAATACAGGTAAGATGAGAACTTGTCAGGTTGAAAGCGTTTTTTCCTCCATCTTTTTTTTTTTGTTTAATACATCTGTTAATTTTGATTGGACAATAATGAGAAAACATATTATTAAGTATGGTTGTAGACACGCAGTCTGCCTAGTAGGAGCTGTTCTGGCCCAATTTATCTGAATGGACACTGAGACATGTAAAAGGTAAAAGGAAAATCAAGTGTGCCAGCTCCCAGCCCAAGCCCATCTTTGTCCATAGAATCTGAGAATTAGATGATCTTTGTGGGAAGAGAGGAATTGCTTCCAGTAACCTCTAAAATTGTTTTGTTTTGTTTACTTTTCTTGTTTTCTTTTTCCTTTTTTATTATAGCTTTAGGTAGGTTCAATCCTGGGACATTTTCCCATTTATAATCATCTATCACAAGAAAGGCTTTCTATGTCTTACAGAGCAGAATGTTTTCTTTGTATGTATACTAGGCCTATTCCCTCTTTAATAAAACTTTACCCATGAGTGCTTTGGCTAGGAACAAGAGAGCTAGCATGATTTCACACAAGTAATCACCTTTTCTGAAACCTGGTTCATTTTTCTTAATCTCCCTGGGAGCTTGAGTTAACCTTCAGACAGATCTGTTTGCTGAAAGTAAGTATTGTGGGACACAATTAGAACTTCAATAAGATTGTAGAAGGAAATAGAAACAGGAGTGGTGAGATTCTGCTGCTTTTCCCAATAAGTGGTTCCAGTGTGGGGAGCAAAATTGATTGCAGGAGGATAGATGATGGGAAAAAAAGAATGGAGAAACATGTATACTATCCTTCTGAAGGTCCAGTGAACATCAGAATCACATAGAGGGCTTGTTAAAGCTGGGTGCTGGGCCCCACCTTGAAAGTTTCTGATTCAGTACCTCTGAGGTGGGGCATTTTTTGACAAGTGCCCATGTGAGGTTGATGGTTTGGTCTGGGGACCACATTTTCAGTATCAGTACTCTTAATATATCCCTAAAATAGAATCATTTCTGTAGCTTTTGTCTGTATTGGAGAGAGTATTAGATTGGAGTCATAAAGCTTTTTAAATTCTGTTAGTCATTTGGTGAATTTTCCTTGGCCTATGACAGGTAAATTATGTGCTATGCCCTATTAGTATAGAGATTAATAAGTCACAGTCTTGGGCTTCCCTGGTGGCGCAGTGGTTGAGAGTCCGCCTGCCGATGCAAGGGACACGGGTTCGTGCCCCGGTCCGGGAGGATCCCACATGCGGCGGAGAGGCTGGGCCCGTGAGCCATGGCCGCTGAGCCTGCGTGTCTGGAGCCTGTGCTCCACAGCGGGGGAGGCCACAGAAGTGAGAGGCCCGCATACCGCCAAAAAAAAAAAATAATAATAAGTCACAGTCTTATATTCCAGGAAATTGATAGTCAACTAGGGGAGACACTCAAGGAAATCCACAATCTTAATACAGTATAATAAACAATCTAATGGCAGTTAGTACTGGTTTGCTGTGGAGATGTACAGGAGCCCTAGCTGCCTGAGTTTGTATCTAGGGCCTAGAGTCAGGGCAAACTTCTTGGGAGCAGAAACCAAAAATGATTTTGGGGGGATGGGCAATATAGGGGTAAGGGAGTAAAGGGTACAAACTATTAGATATAAAATAAGTTACAAGGATATATTGTACCACACGGGGAATATAGCCAATATTTTATAATAACTATAAATGGAGTATAACCTTTAAAAATTGTGAATCACTGTATCATACACCTGTAACTTATATATAATATTATACAGCAACTATACTTCAATTAAAAAAAAGAAAAAAGAAGTAAAAAATGAGTTTTGAACATGCTTGAGGATTTATTAGACTGAGAGACAATATTAAAAGCTAAAAGGATAAGGGTTAAAGGCAGAAAAGAGTGAAATGACAATGCAATTTTAAAATAGTAAAGAGTTCAGTAGAAGTTGAACGTGAAATACTGTTGAGGAACTTGCTTCCTCCATAGCTTAATCACTGTTCACCTCCCAGCCATGAGTTTTGTCTGGTATTCTTAGGGGTTTGCATTTTATTATGTATGTGATGGGAGTGGGAGGGTCAGACATTGAAGATTTTAAGCAAGGGAGTGATGAGATTAGATTTAAAATTATGAATGCCTAAATACTTTATGATACATCTATTCTGTGGAACAGTATGCAGCTGTGAAAAAGAATAAGGTAGCATCATGCTATGGACTGGTCTCTAAAACAAAATACAGAATAGTATTCATCAAATGCTTTCATTTGTGTACAAAGAAGAATGAAAAGGGTATCTGCATTAGCAATATGCTTGTGTTTGATTAGAATATTTTTTGTGTGTAGGAATACCATACATGCACAAACATGCAAAATAGAACTTGATAGCAGTAGTTGCCTCTGGATATATGTGTTGGAGGAGAGAGGTCTGTAATGGGAAGAATGCTTTATGCTTTGCATGCTTTTTTATACTATTTGACATGATTTTAACATACACATATTTTTGCTATTATCACATATTTACTGCTACAACTCTTAACAAATCATCTTAGAAAAAAAATCACTGTTATAAATATTTTAAAAAGAGATTTTAGGAGGAAAGTCTGAAGGGAGGAAGGGCAGTTGTCTCCACTTTTGGTTAACACGATGAGTAGTGTTTAAAGTTAGAAATACTGTGGCGACAGAATACATGGGAAGGAGGAAATTGATCTGAGAGAGTTATACAACTCATGTTTTCTGAAGTCACGGTATGCATTTATAAAACTTTATCTTTGGACCTTGTTTATGCACATTAAAAGCAATGTCTGTCTTCCTCACCAGAAGGTAAGCTAACTGAGGGCAAGGGGTCTATTTTTCTTGTTCACATCCTCAGCACTTCCTAGGTAAGGACTCACTAAATATTATTAGATGAATGAATCCCAGGGCTTTAATTTATTTCTTGCCTCTGTTGAATTTTTATTCTCTGAACCACACATTAAAGCTATGTACACTCATTTGGGTGTAGAGTACTGGTCCCCAACCCCTGCACAGGAACCGGGCTGCGCATCAGGAGTTGAGCAGCGGGCGAGGTAGGGAAGCTTCATCTGCCGCTCCCCGTCGCTCCCCATCACTCGCATTACCGCCTGAACCATCACCCTCCCCTGCCCCGTCCGTGGAAAAATTAACTTCCACGAAATCAGTCCCTGGTGCCAAAAAGGTTGGAGACCGCTGGTGTAGAGCCCAGAACAGAATATGTGCTTTTCTATTGCAGAGCCCCAAAGGGGGTGTATATTCCCTTCTGTTCCCCGCTGCCCCCTGCACAGATGACCTCCACAAAAACAAGGCTTAGCATATACTTTGCTGGAAGCAGGTGGTTGCAGGGACCATTCAATATATTGACTGGCCAACAAGTTAGAAAAGCAAAGCATTAGACACCCCAGTGTCTACTAAGAGCAGCTTGTCTCTCCAAAGCAGTAGATAAGCTTTGGGATTGCCAGTTTTAGGAACTGGATTAGACAAGAGAGAGAGAGATAGAGAAGTCTTGGCTAACTCCTAAATTTTCTGATTCAGCTAAATGGTTGAAAGGGCTTGAATGCCAACCTTATCTTTAACTTGTGTTGTTTTGGGCAAAACTCTCATTCTCTCAGAAACTCTATCCCGCTCACCTGTAAACCAGATGACGATACAGCCTCCATCTGCCTCCACATGTTGTTTTAAGTGCCATGTAAAGTGAAATACATGAAAGCATTTTGTAAATGTCCCTGGTGCTCTAGAAACTGAAAGGTATGTTATTACCTGCCTGCACTCACTTGTTTTGCATTTGCATTAGGTGTTAAGAGCAACTAGAAGGTTATGATCACTTACATTCCTGCTCTTTTGGGTTTCTGTGGGGAAATGAGAGCGGAAGTTTACAAAAAGGAAAATCAATAATACAGACGGAGTGCTTCAAAGTGCCTCGCACTCCACCTGGCAGATGGTTGTACCTTAATAGATGTGTTCCTTTTCTTCCGCCCCTGCTTACCTAAAATGACTTAGATATGCTAACTGTGGCAGTTTGTAGAAGATTGCATTCCTGAACTTGCCAATTTGGTTTAGGGTATGTGTATATGATTTTTATCTGAGTATTGTTAGGAAAGACATATTGCTAGTGAAGTGACAGAGGCAAGGAGTCCAGTCCTCACTCTGGGATTATTCTGCCAATGTGCACGTTTACTCTTGACTCTGTGTTTCTTATCTGTAAAATGGGAATACCTTCGACTTTATCAGAATGTTAAGAGGATTTGAACTAAACTATGTGCAATATTTGTTAAAGGATCTAGCTAATAATAGGTAAATTAAGAAATGGAATACATGGTATTAACTAATATAATGTGTTTTCGGGGCCCTTTTCCTACTCTATCACACTATAACGAGCAATAACACCCCGATACCCGCTCTGTAAGAACTTAAAGATTACATCTGTGTCAAATACTGTGCTGTTACATTTTTCCATTATCTAGAAAATGGAAAAAACAACAGCACAGATCAGTTAATCTTTCCATAAAGAGATTATATACATGCTTATAGTCAAAGGCCTTGTAATTTTGAGATGTAGGGATTGGACCTATTCTGGTCCATCTCCGGACACCTGGCTGACTTCTAACTAGCATGTGATATTTGCTTTTCTAAGGGCATTAGAAGAAGAACACAGACGCCTGCCTTCTGAGTTCTCCCAAAGACAGAATTCTTGCCTTAGACAAATCATATAATATCATAGGCACCTAAATTTAACAAAGAGAGTAAAGAAAAGTATATCGTCAGCACAATCTCAACAGATGATGAGAAGGACTTAATTAATGTTTATGGAATATTTATGTGTTTGAAAAGGAATACAAAAGAAAGAACAGAAACAAGTACATGTTTTTCATTCCCTGGGCTCTAATGCAATTCAGTACAGTTAATTTATTTCATCACTTCCCTGATCAATCAGAGGAGGATGACGGTCTGAACATAGTATACTGATTTGTAACTGTGGTTAACTGGGGCTTTTGGCTACACAAGCACATCTCTGAAAAAGATGTTCCAGGAGATTTGAGATGGGGCCCTTGGCTTGGCACTGTTTTTTTTTTTTAATTTAATTTAATTTATTTTTTTATACAACAGGTTCTTATTAGTTATCTGTTTTATACATATTAGTATATATGTGTCAATCCCAATCTCCCAATTCATCCCACCAGTGCACCCCCACTGCACCAACACTTTCCCCCCTTGGTGTCCATACGTTTGTTCTCTACATCTGTGTCTCAATTTCTGCCCTGCAAACCTGTTCATCTGTACCATTTTTCTAGGTTCCACATATATGCGTTAATATACAATATTTGTTTTTCTCTTTCTGACTTACTTCACTCTGTATGACAGTCTCTAGGTCCATCCACGTCTCTACAAATGACCCAATTTTGTTCCTTTTTATGGCTGAGTAATATTCCATTGTATATATGTGCCACATCTTCTTTATCCATTCGTCTGTCTATAGACACTTAGGTTGCTTCCGTGTCCTGGCTATTGTAAATAGTGCTGCAATGAACATTGTAGTATATGACTCTTTTTGAATTATGGTTCTCTCTGGGTATATGCCCAGTAGTGGGATTGCTGGGTCATATGGTAATTCTATTTTTAGTTTTTTAAGGAACCTCCATAGTGTTCTCCATAGTGGCTGTATCAGTTTACATTCCCACCAACAGTGCAAGAGGGTTCCCTTTTCTCCACAGCCTCTCCAGCATTTGTTGTTTGTAGATTTTCTGATGATGCCCATTCTAACTGGTGTGAGGTGATACCTCATTGTAGTTTTGATTTGCATTTCTCTAATAATTAGGGATGTTGAGCAGCTTTTTATATGCTTCTTGGTCATCTGTATGTCTTCTTTGGAGAAATGACTTTTTTTTTTTTTGTGTGGCACGTGGGCCTGTCACTGTTGTGGCCTCTCCCGTTGCGGAGCACAGGCTCCAGACACGCAGGCTCAGCGGCCATGGCTCACGGGCCCAGCCGCTCCGCGGCACGTGGGATCTTCCTGAACCGGGACACAAACCCGCGTCCCCTGCATCGGCAGGCGGACCCTCAACTGCTGCGCCACCAGGGAAGCCCTGGGTTGTTTTTTGTTTTGTTTTGTTTTTTAATACTGAGCTGCGTGAGCTGTTTGTATATTTTGGAGATTAATCCTTTGTCCATTGATTCATTTGCAGATATTTTCTACCATTCTGAGGGTTGTCTTTTCATCTCGTTTATGGTTCCTTTGCTCTGCAAAAGATTTTAAGCTTCATTAGGTCCCATTTGTTTATTTTTGTTTTTATTTCCATTACTCTAAGAGGGGGGTCAAAAAAGATCTTGCTTTGATTTAGGTCAAAGAGTGTTCTGCCTATGTTTTCCTCTAAGAGTTTTATAGTGTCCGGTCTTACATTTAGGTCTCTAATCCATTTCAAGTTATTTTTGTGTATAGTGTTAAGGAGTGTTCTAATTTCATTCTTTTACATGTACCTGTCCAGTTTTCCCAGCACCATTTATTGAAGAGACTGTCTTTTCTCCATTGTATATCCTTGCCTCCTTTGTCATACATTAGTTGGCCATAGGGCCAACTCTGGGCTTTCTATCCTGTTCCATTGATCTATATTTCTGTTTTTGTGCCAGTACCACATTGTCTTGATGACTGTAGCTTTGTAGTGTAGTCTGAAGTCAGCGAGTCTGATTCTTCCAGCTCCACTTTTTTCCCTCAAGACTTCTTTTGCTCTTTGGGTCTTTTGTGTCTCCATACAAATTTTAAGATTTTTTGTTCTAACTCTGTAAAAAATGCCACTGGTAATTTGATAGGGATTGCATTGAATCAGTAGATTGCTTGAGGTAGTATAGTTATTTTCACAATATTGATTTTACCAATCCAAGAACATGGTATATCTCTCCATCTGTTTGTGTCATCTTTGCTTTCTTTCATCAGTGTCTTATAGTTGTCTGAGTACTGGTCTTTTTTCTCCTTAGGTAGGTTTATTCCTAGGTATTTTATTCTTTTTGTTGCAATGGCAAATGGGATTGTTTCCTTAATTTCTCTTTCTGATCTTTCATTGTTAGTGTATAGGAATGCAAGAGATTTCTGTGCATTAATTTTGTATCCTGCAACTTTACCAGATTCATTGATTAGCTCTAGTAGTTTTCTGGTGGCATCTTTAGGATTCTCTATGTATAGTATCATGTCATCTGCAAATAGTGACAGTTTTACTTCTTTTCCAATTTATATTCCATTTATTTCTTTTTCTTCTCCGATTGCCATGGCTAGGACTTCCAAAACTATGTTGAATAATAGTGGTGAGAGTGGACATCCTCACCTTGTTCCTGATCTTACAGGAAATGCTTTCAGTTTTTCATCATTGAGAATGATGTTTGCTGTGGGTTTGTCATATATGGCCTTTATTATGTTGAGGTAGGTTCCCTCTATGCCCACTTTCTGGAGAGTTTTTATCATAAATGGTGTTGAATTTTGTGAAAAGCTTTTTCTGCATCTATTGAGATGATCATATGGTTTTTATTCTTCAGTTTGTTAATATGGTGTATCACATTGATTGATTTGCGTATATTGAAGAATCCTTGCATCCCTGGGATAAATCCCACATGATTATGGTATATGATCCTTTTAATGTGTTGTTGGATTCTGTTGGCTTGTATTTTGTTGAGGATTTTTGCATCTATATTCACAGTGATATTGCTCTGTAATTTTCCATTTTTGTAGTATCTTTGTCTGGTATTGGTATCAGGGTGATGGTGGCCTCATAGAATGAGTTTGGGAGTGTTCCTTCCTCTGCAATTTTTTGGAAGAGTTTGAGGAGGATCGAAATGTTTGATAGAATTCACCTCTGAAGCCATCTGGTCCTGGACTTTTCTTTGTTGGAAGATTTTTAACCACAGTTTCAATTTCATTACTTGTGATTGGTCTGTTCATATTTTCTATTTCTTCCTGGTTCAGTCTTGGAAGGTTATACCTTTCTAAGAATTTGTCCATTTCTTCCAGGTTGTCCATTTTATTGGCATAGAGTTGCTTCTAGTAGTCTCTTAGGATGCTTTGTATTTCTGCGGTGTCTGTTGTAACTTTTCCTTTTTCATTTCTAATTGTATTGATTTGAGTCCTCTTCCTCTATTTCTTGATGAGTCTGGCTAAAGGTTTATCAGTTTTGTTTATCTTCTCAAAGTACCAGCTTTTACTTTTATTGATCTTTGTTATTGTTTTCTTTGTTTCTATTTCATTTATTTCTGCTCTGATCTTTATGATATCTTTCCTTCTACTAACTTTGTGTTTTGCTTAATCTTCTTCTTGTTGTTCCTTTATGTGTAAGGTTAGATTGTTTATTTGAGATTTTTCTTGTTTCTTGAGGTAGGCTTGTATTGCTATAAACTTCCCTCTTAGAACTGCTTTTGCTGCATCCCATAGGTTTTGGATCATCGTGTTTTCATTGTAATTTGTCTCTATGAATTTTTTGACTTCCTCTTTGATTTCTTCAGTGATCTCTTGGTTACTTAGTAACGTATTGTTTAGCCTCCGTATGTTTGCATTTTTTACTTCTTTTCCCCCTGTAATTGATTTCTAATCTCATAGTGTTGTGGTCGGAAAAGATACTTGATATGATTTCAGTTTTCTTAAATTTACAAGGCTTGATATGTGACCCAAGATGTGATCTATCCTGGAAAATGTTCTGTGTGTACTTGAGAAGAAAGTGTAATCTGCTGTTTTTGGATGGAATGTCTTATAAATATCAATTAAATCTATCTGGTCTGTTGTATCTTTTAAAGCTTGTGTTTCCTTATTAATTTTCTGTCTAGATGATCTGTCCATTGGTGTAAGTGAGGTGTTAAAGTCCCCCACTATTACTGTGTTACTGTCAATATCCTCTTTTGTAGCTGTTAGCAGTTGCCTTATGTATTGAGGTGCTCCTATGTTCAGTGCATATATATTTGTAATTGTCATATCTTCTTCTTGGATTGATCTCTTGATCATTATGTAGTATCCTTCCTTGTCTCTTGTAACATTGTTTATTTTAAAGTCTATTTTATCTGATATGAGTATTGCTACTCCAGATTTCTTTTGATTTCAGTTTGCATGGAATATCTTTTTCCATCCCTTCGCCTTCAGTCTGTATGTGTCCCTAGGTCTGAAGTGAGTCGCTTGCAGACAGCATATATATGGGTCTTGTTTTTGTATCCATTCAGTGAGCCTGTGTCTTTTGGTTGGAGCATTGAATCCATTTACATTTAAGGTAATTATCCATATGTATGTTCCTATTACAATTTTCTTAATTGTTTTGGATTTGTTTTTATGGGTCCTTTTCTTCCCTTGTGTTTCCCACTTAGAGAAGTTCCTTTAGCTTTTGTTGTAGAGCTGGTTTGGTGGTGCTGAATTCTCTTAGCTTTTGCTTGTCTGTTAAGCTTTTGACTTCTCCGTCAAATCTGAGTGAGATCCTTGCCTGGTAGAGTAATCTCGGTGGTACTTTCTTCCCTTTCATCACATAAAATATATCATGCCACCTGCTTCTGGCTTGTAGAGTTTCTGCTGAGAAGTCAGCTGTTAACCTTATGGGAGTTTCCTTGTACGTTATTTGTCATTTTTCCCTTGTTGCTTTCAATAATTTTTCTTTGTCTCTAATTTTTGTCACTTTGATTACTATGTGTCTCGGCGTGTTTCTCCTTGGGTTTATCCTGCCTGGGACTCTCTGTGCTTCCTGGACTTGGGTGGCTATTTTCTTTCCCATGGTAGGGAAGTTTTTGACCATAATGTCTTCAGATATTTTCTCAGGTCCTTCCTCTCTCTCTTCTGTTTCTGGGCCCTCTATAATGTGAATGTTGTTGCATTTAATGTTGTCCCAGAGGTCTCTTAGGCTGTCTTCATTTCTTTTCATTCTTTTTTCTTTATTCTGTTCTTTGGCAGTGAATTCCACCATTCTGTCTTCCAGGTCACTTATCCGTTCTTCTGCCTCAGTTATTCTGCTATTGATTCCTTCTAGTGTAGTTTTCATTGCAGTTATTGAATTGTTCATCTCTGTTTGTTTGTTCTTTAATTCTTCTAGGTCTTTGTTAACCATTTCTTGCATCTTCTCGCTCTTTGCGTCCATTTGTTTTCCGAGGTCCTGGATCATCTTTCACTATCATTATTCTGAATTCTTTTTCTGGAAGGTTGCCTATCTTCACTTCATTTAGTTGTTTTTCTGGGGTTTTATCTTGTTCCTTCATCTGGTACAAAGTCCTCTGCCTTTTCATTTTGTCTGTCTTTCTTTGAATGTGGTTTTCCTTCCATAGGCTGCAGGACTGTAGTTCTTCTTGCTTCTGCTGTCTTCCCTCCAGTGGATGAGGCTATCTAAGAGGTTTGTGCAAGCTTCCTGATGGGAGGGACTGGTGGTGGGTAGAGCTGGGTGTTGCTCTGTTGGGCAGAGCTGAGTAAAACTTTAATCTGCTTGTCTGCTGATGGTTGGGGCTGAGTTCCCTCCCTGTTGGTTGTTTGGCCTGAGGCGACCCAGCACTGGATCCTGCAGGCCTTTGGTGGGGCTAATGGCTGACTCAGGGAGGGCTTATGCCAAGGAGTACTTCCCAGAACTTCTGCTGCCAGTGTACTTGTCCCCATGGTGAGCCACAGCCACCCACTACCTCTGCAAGTAGTTCTGGTTCAGTCTCTTATGGGGTCACTGCTCCTTCCCCTGGCTCCCAGTGCATACACTACTTTGTGTGTGCCCTGCACGAGTGAAGTCTCTGTTTCCCGCAGTCCTGTTGAAGTCCTGCAATCAAATCCCACTAGCCTTCAAAGTCTGATTCTATAGAAATTCCTCCTCCTGTTGCCGCACCCCCAGGTTGGGAACCCTGACGTGGAGCTCTGAACCTTCACTCCGGTGGGTGGACCCCTGTGGTATAAGTGTTCTCCAGTTTGTGAGTCACCCACCTAGCAGTTACGCGATTTGATTTTATTGTTATTGTGCCCCTCATACTGTCTCATTGCAGCTTCTCCTTTGTCTTTGGATATGAGGTGTTTTTTTTGGTGAGTTCCAGTGTCTTCCTGTCGATGGTTGTTCAGCAGTTAGTTGTGATTCCAGTGCTCTCACAAGAGAGAGTCTTGACATTGGTTTTATCTCTGGATGTGTCTTGCTCTCCCAGAGCCCAGATGCACTGCCTTGTTTAGGGCATTGAGTTGAAGTTGCTATCAATCTCAACATTTGCCTGCATCTTGGGAGTTTACCTTTCCATCAAAGATGGCTGCCCAAACCTTAACATTAGCATTGCCACTAACCAGTCTCCCTGTGTGGGGAAACTCATTTCAATCGATCATGGTATTGATTTATATGGAATATTTTGAACCACTGTGTTTGTCTAAAAATAGCAGTGCATCGATAGCATGTAGCCAACCTTGCCCAAAGAGTACAGATGTGTGAAATTATACTTTCAGCATCCCTTTTAGTTTTCTTCTATCCATTTTATCTTTCTGCATCTGAGTTTAAGTGTTAGAACTCGTCTCTAAGCCAATTCACTTCCAAGGCTTTGCAGAAGTCTCCAGTTACTTGCAGGTCTGACAGGATCAAAGGAACTTTCTCTGTCTGTGAGCCCAAATACAGACCAAAGAAAAATTGCTGGAGTGTTTTTAGGAGCTCTATCCAAGTTTGATCTATACCCTGACCCTTTTATTCTTTTTCTTGCCGAAAAAGCCGACTCCTCTTGGAATGAAATTATATTGATTTTATTCTCATGGGTGAATATTTGTGGCCTCAGCAGCTTTCTTTATGTTGCTACTCAGCCTAGCATTGGGATTTCCTGAATAACATTTCACATTTTAAAGGGGTCTGAGCCACAGAGTTCAACATTGCCAACAAATGTTTGGCTGGCAACCTTTCTTACTTATTTGAATTAATAACAAAACAGCATTTAAAAAACTTGCATCCAAAGTGAAAAGTTCCTATCCAACTGTGTTACAATAGATGCGGTAAATGTGTTTTCACCTGCGAGTCGATGTGTTTTGTGTTTATTTAGTAAAGGAGGCTCTATCATCTGAACATGTTGGATTTTTTTTTTTTTTTTTTAATATTTGTAGCTCATGAAGACAGGCAGGTGGAAACAGCTGCATTGTCACTAAGTGCTGCATGCTGTCAGGAGTGGTTTTATAATGTTATTACAAAAATATTTACATTAAAATGCAGGGCTTGGTTTAGAGAACACCTGTTTAATCAAGGATAGAAAGTCATATTTTGTAAATGTCACTAGGTGAATAGGTGTCTTGCATATCAATGTGTCCTGGACTACTGTCCATTCTGTGGAGTTTACTGTCTTTGGAAGATAATTGTTTGTAGAACCTCTAGTTAAAATTTTAGGACAGATATTTATCTACTGAGGTTTGCCTGGGCACTGAGTTGGTTTTTTTTGTTTTTTTAATGTAACTTTTTTATGTTTAAGTTTCCCTTTGCCTTTAAAAATAATTTCTTACAGGAAGTTGGGTGCAGATCTTACCTAGAGGAACAGGAAGCAGATAACATCAGTGTCCTGAATCTCCTCAGTGTTGCGATAATGGGATGTTTTTGTTAATTGAAGAGTCTTTTTCTCTAAGAGTAAATGTAGAGTAGGTTAACTACAACCTGGGCTCTTAATGCCCTGAAGTTAGAGAGGTTTGGTCCATTTACTAGTAATGTAATTTCAGGAAATTTATCAATCTTAGTTAGGTTTTACCAACTTGGAGAGTTATGAAGATGGTATTTCATCTCTCAAAAGGTTATTGAGAAAATTAAATGATGGAGTTTATACAAAGTACCTGAAATGAAGCTAACACTTAGTAAATGCTAATTATTAGTATTAGTATTAATATCCAAACAAGATCTATATAAGGATGAGCAGTTTTCAGAGACTGAGTATTTTTGCCGGTCTAAAACACCATAGTGGTTATAATTTGAGTAGTGAGAAGATTCATATTTTTGACATCATATTGTGATGAAAGAAGTACGAGACCACAAAATCAGCCCGATACATATTTGAATCTCAGCTCCATTACTTACTAGCTAAACTTACGTTTTCTCCCCTACCAAACGGAGGTAATAATCCTTATCTCTAAGGGCTATTGTTAGGATTAAGTGATGCTATCTCCAAATATTGACCCATAGTGAAAAGCCAATATATTTTCTACTCTTTACGCATTCTCCTTTAAACTCTTTATTATGAATTAGTAGCAGAGAGTGAGTTAATGCAGTGGAAGCACCTTCTTCCTCCTATGTAGCATAGTTTTATTGAACTCCCTGGGAGTTAGAAACAGGAAATATTTGTTTGAAAGCCCAATCTCATTACTTTTCCGTTATTGTTGTGAATGATAGCAGGCCAGCCTACCTGAGATTTGTTTCTAAAGAATCAGTCATAAAACAGGCGTTAGAAAAGTTACATTAAGATGCTGAGATAAATTCCCAGTATTCCATATCCTGATGCCTCTTCTGGATCCATTTAATTGTAAATGGCCTTCCTAGGCAAAAGCATCCAAACTGTGCTTGAAAGCTCTTTTGTAGCCAGTGGCCCATAGTGTCCATGAGTGAGCAAGAGGACCTTCTACTTTTCCTGTTCTGACTCTGATCTACCTTCACACAGTCCTGGACTCCCTGCCTCTAGCCCACCGAGATGCTTCACCTCTGCTCCATGTGGTCACCTCCAGACCCCGTTGTTATGATGACTTGCTTTGGACACAGGTCTCCAGTCCTTACTAGGATTCAGTTCTCATAATTTCGGGGATGGGTTAGACAGCAGTTTTTTTTTTTAATTTATTTAATTTATTTTTTTATACAGCAAGTTCTTATTAGTTATCCATTTTATACATATTAGTGTATATATGTCAATCCTAATCTCCCAGTTCATCACATCACCCCCCCACCCCCCCCGCCACTTCCCCCCTTGGTGTCCATACATTTTAGACAACAATTTTTTTAACCCCCTGTTAAAGAATAAAATTCAACGGAGTACACTTTAAAGATCCTATGGGCTCTATTCAGCAATCATGAATTGGGGAGCGTACAATCTACCAGTTGTACAATTCAAGAGGGCTTTATAGACCAAAGTGAGCAAGAACAAGGAGGTTGTACTGGGCATTAGCTGATGGCTTAAAGCAGGGTCACTCCCCTTATATGGAGGAAAGGGAAGCCTTGGAGCCAGGCAGGTAACCTGTGCTGAGCTGGCAAGTGCTGATTGGTTGATGTAGGCCTTCCTTTTCTGGGAGAGCCAAGCATAGAAATTTAGGAAAGTGTTTGTTTGCTGACATGGGGTTTAGTGGGAGGGACTCCATCTCTGGTTACTTTAACACCCCAAATAGCATATGTTCTTTCTTTATGTTATTCCCAAAAGGCATATGGTAGAACTTGTTGATTTTAGAGATGTTTCAAGGCAAATAGAGAGCCTTAGAAGATAATGAATTTCTTATCACCAGGCATGTGTAAGCAGAGATCACTTATCCTGCAAGTTACCCAGGGAATTCAAGTATCAAAAAGGTGGAAAGAGGGCTTCCCTGCTGGCGCAGTGGTTGAGAGTCCGCCTGCCGATGCAGGGGACACAGGTTCGTTCCCTGGTCTGGGAAGATCCCACATGCCGCAGAGCGGCTGGGCCCGTGAGCCATGGCCACTGAGCCTGCGCGTCCGGAGCCTGTGCTCTGCAACGGGAGGGGCCACAACAGCGAGAGGCCCGCGTACCGCAAAAAAAAAAAAAAAAAAAAAAGGTGGAAAGGAGTGAGAACGTTCTGTAGAGGAGCTCTGAGGTCCAGCCTGCTCTTGAGACTATTAGGATATTTCTACTGAGTACACTTGTATTTTTCAGCTCTTCATCTGTTAGGATGAGGATTGTTATATCCAGCAAGAAAGACATTACATGTAGAGATTTTTTTAAAAATCCAGATAAAAAGCATGCAAAATCAGAAGACCTTTTTGTGTGTATTGCTTCAATGTTTTCTTCAAAAGTGAACAAACCAACTTCTTTGATGGTTCTGTATCAAGGGTCTAAAACAGCACTGTCTGATAAAACTTTCTCTGATGATAGAAATGTTCTCCATCTGTGTTTTCCAATATGGTAGCACTAGTCACATGTGGTTATTGAACACTTGAAACATAGATAGTACAACTGAATAACCGAATATTTATTTTTAAAAAATTTTAATTAACATAAGTTTAATTGGCCACATGTATCTAGTGGCTCTAGTATTGGTTAATGCACGTCTAAAATTTATCATGGCTCTGTCAGAAGGATACTTAACTCCCAACTGTATTTCAGGCCACCCCTGCAAAGGGATTTTAGGCTTTTCATTGATAGGGGATAGAAGAGGGATCATTAAGAGTCTCCATGTTTGAAAAAGACAGTCATTCTTGAAGAAAATCAAGGTGTGGGTGGTTGTACTAACATGTATGAAGACTCTTTATGTCCTTTTGGTAGGGAAGCATTTATTAAGCTACAAAAATTGTAAACCTTAAAAGGAAAAATTAACAATTTTTACTACATTAAAATTAAGAACTTTGGTTTAGGCATCATAAAGTTAGAAAAAAGTGAATGGAAAAAGAAAAGGTATTTACCACTTATAACTGGCAAAAAATTTTATAATAAGTAAAATTAATAAGTAAAAGACAAATAAAAATAAGTAATAGATGCAAAAAAAGAAACATGTATTACTGTTAAACATATTAAAAATGTCAGCTCATTAATGATCATGCAAATTAAAAATTACAGTTAAGTAGCATTGTGTACCCAGCACAATGCAAAAATTAAATGTTGAACAATATCAAATGATGAAGATGTAGAGCAAGGTAAGTTCTGATAGGTAGTGTGTGAGCTTATAAAATTGTTTCATAGAAGAATTTGATATTGTCATGGAAACTAGGAAAATTGAAACTATGGATATATCTATTACCTAGCAATTTTTCTCTTAGGTAAATACCCTAGAAACTCTCTTAGATATAGGCACTGGAGTTCAAGTAAAACTACAAATCAGCATTGTAATGTTAAGAAAAAAATAACCCAAATTTTCATCTAATGTAGAATGGATAGATTTGGTATTGTCTTAAGATAATTTGCTGGAAATGAATGAACTAAAACTGAAAGCAACAACATGGGTGAATCTGAAAAACAGACTTGAGCAAAAAGCAAGCCACAGTAGTATATATGAGGTTGAACTCTAGAGGAAAAAAAAAAGGTATGTTAAATATGGAATTTAGAGAACTGGTTACCATTATTGGTGAGGGAGGGGATGCTGTCCTGTAGGGTCATATGCAAGCCTTCAAATACGTTAGGATTATTCTATTTTTATGTGATTGATTAATTCGTGATTACTTTTTATCCTTACTTTTATATGTTGTATGTATATTTTGCATGTAGATAATTAATTCACAATAAAAGTGACTATTAAACAAAAACCAGAAACACTTTCATGGCAGCATATAAATTGCTTCATAAAAATATTCTTTACCAACTACAGAGAACCTTTGGGGTCACTCCTGAGCTAAGGGTTATGCTAGTTTAGTTCCCCCTGCTGCCCCCCATCCCCCCGACCCCAGGCTCAGACTCAGAGTTCCTGGGACTCAAATTTCTGTCTTAGTAAATTAATTAATTCCTATATGTTACACAACTTCAGTATCACCTACAGAGCTAAAATTGCTAGTGTTATGTCTAGAAATAAGAGTGGCTTCTGTCTATTGAGTGGTCACTATGAACCTGGCACTTTTAAAATAATTTAGCACATATTAATTTATTGAGTCTTTACCACAACTCAGTGAAAGTGCATTCTTATTATCCATCCCCTTTCTGCTAATAAGGAAGCTGAAACTCAGAAAGTTTGAATGACTTGCCCAATTTCCCACAGCTAGTGAGGAGAGAAGACTGTTTCTCACATAGGTAGTAGGAGTTCAGATGAATTGTTTCAGCCATTATATTGTAAGGATTTCCTGTCACTAATCTCACCTTTTGATTTTTATATAAGAAGTGAATTTGACAATTTATTTGAGAAATATTATTTATCATGTACTGGTCATTATTCTACAAGATGAGGGCACAGTGACAAAAAAATAAATAAAAATAAGATAATATGTCTCTTTTGTGAAAGTCAGCAGCATGCTCAGAGGAAAGGAGACAGAAAGAGGGTACATTTCTCATTCCCCTTTTTGTTCCCAACACACCATCTCCACCACCACCACCACCACCACCACCACCACCACCCCACACATCTTTCTATTTATGTAGTTTTGAAGATTTTCCTGCCCCTCCCTTCATCTCTGAGAAGAGTAGATGAATTAGTCTGTGTTCCTATTGCACTTATAGATAGATAGATAGATACACAGACAAACTGACTCCATACGTTATTCTAGAGGCTCTTTCTCTGTATCCCCTAATTGATGTTGAGTTTAGAAGCCTCACGTCCAATACTTCATTCCTGTAGACCACCAAAAGAGAAGCCATGGTACTAAGAAATATGTCTTCTTGAGGAATTTAGGTTGAGGAAAGCAATAACGAATAAGTTTGTTACAGTTATAAGAAAATGATGACACAGCTTAATAAATAAAAGCAGTATCATTGGTAGTTATCACATCTTAAAATAGTGGATACGGTACTATTTGTTATCATTTGCATTCCTCAGACAATTTTTCTGGATTTCCTTATTTAACTGGTTAAATCATTGTGACTCTATTGCCAAAAGGCATATATCGTAACAGCTAATACTTCCTTAGTACTTTCCGTGTGCCAGACACTCTACTAAATATTTTGGAAATACCCTCTTCTTTTATCTTTGGCACTGTAATGTTATTATCCCTCCTTGCTGCATAGATATGGAGCTGAGGCACAGGTAGATGAAGTGACTTGTTCAAGGTCATCCTGCTGGTAAATTGCAGAACTTGGTTTCGAACCCAGATCTTCCCGTATCTAGCTGTTTTGTTCTTTTAGACATTTTTTTATCTAAGAGGAGAGTCCGTCTGCAGTGTATAATAATTTTCTGATATTGTGTTTTAACAAAAACGTGCATAATCTAGGCAGCGTTCTAAGCTAGGAGTTCAGGAGTTGGCAAACTTTTCTAGAAAGGGTTGGATAGTAAATATCATAGGTTCTGTGGGCCATTCAGGATCTGTTGCAACTATTCAACTCTGCCACTGGAGAGTGAAGGCCACCAAGGCAAATGAATGGATGTGTCTGTGTCCCAACAAATCTTTATTTACAAAAACAGGATTGACCAGCATTACCCTGAGGGCTGTAGATTGTGGACTCTGGTTTTAAGAGCTTTATCTATACCACCATAATCCTTCAAACAAACAAACAAACAAAAAACCCCAAAATACAAACCCTAAAAAGAGGTATTACTATTGTAATGGGAACGGTATGGTAACAGCATAAAATATCAGGACATGGAAGTGAATAGAGCTAAAATAAATTGCCCAAACTTTCAGAGTTGGTAAACAGTAGGAGAGTGTGAGGTCTCCAGGGCTGTGGTCCTCACCATTCGCATGATGTTCCTGCATTTGATGCAGAAGAAGTCCCGTATTCTAATTCCTGAATGTGTGAGACAGTAGCCCTTCCTCTTTGCCTCTTCAGTCTCAGGGCACATCCTTGGTTCTCTATAGGAAATCCCTGTGCCAAGGTACCTGCTGGGAGCCCTTCTAAATCTATATTCTTGCCCCAGTCCTTGTCTTCCTTGGGGTTTTCCTGGAGATCCATGTGCTTTCTCTCATTTCTATAAGGTTCTAATGCCTTATTATACAGTCCTGAGCACCTTCTGCTTACCTTCTTCGGCTCCTCTTTATCCTTCTGTTCTCTAGTTCCTATGTTTGGATTGTCTCTGGTTGGAATGCATCAAATTTTGCACAGCCTCTTAAGTAAAATCCTTACGTAAGAGCTTAAAAGGAGAAGAGAAGCACATTTTGGCATGCTAGAATTTCAGTAAAAGGGTTTACAATGGGGTGAAACCAAACAAGGCTGATTCATCTTGATTTCTCCGGGAGGTGTTAAAGTATCTGGCATGAAATAGGTGTTTGTGGAATAAATTAATAGCTGAATGACACCTCTTATTTGATAGTCTTAAAGCATTTCTGAAATTAGGGGAGTATAACTGATTAGAGCAGAGACTAACTGTGAGTATCTGTAATTAAACATTTGGATGCCCTTAAGAAAGTCCCTTCTTCTTTTTCCCCATTCTGTTTATCAGATGACTTCTCATCTACCTTTTTTTTTTTCAGTTTTAACAGATTTATTGAGGTATAATTGATGTACAAAAACTGCACATATTTAGTGTATACAATTTAATACGTTCGGACGTATGGACATATGCATACACCTGTGAAATCATCACCACAATCAAGGAAATAAATGTATCCATTACCTCGAAAAAAAAGAACAGTGGCTGATACTGTAGAAAAAACCTGAGGGTAAATTTAAAAAGAAGAGAAAGAAACAAACAAAAAATAGTCATCCGTATTCTTTGTCTTCTGTGTTTCGGTTTGCACAAAGGTTTTTTCCTTTGTGTCTCTTGCAGTTGATTGATAGAGGCTGGTTGGAATGTTGTGTTCATAAAAATGCTTAGGCTAATCCTAGTCCCGGAGAACAAGTGCTTTGATCAATTAGTGATGTCTGCCGTGGGTGCATGATGGTAAAGTGGAGGCACCCATGCAAAATATCTGTTGATCTTTATCTAGAATTTATGTTGCTCTATAAATAAAGGTTTTTATTTTACTAATCAATGAGAAAAACTTTAATGACAAACTCTATCCAGCCTCTATCTTGGCCTTACTAATTTTCTCAAGTTCACTTTTCACCCTGCTTATGTCCCTTTATCCACAGGGGATGAGCAAAGCCTTTTACCCCAATTCTAACAGTCCTGTATGATGTCTCATCTTTAATATCTGAAATGTGTATTGTCAGTAGCTAAGATTTATTTCAGTGCCTACCTTACTGAAGACACTTTTACTTCGGGCTCATCTTTTCTGGCTCTGGCTCTGGCTCTGGCTCTGGGCTGGGATTCTTTATTTTTCTCTGCTTTTTTTTTCAGCCCAGAAGCAAATTGCTTTTCAAAAGTTTGAGAAGAAACTAGAGCAGTTTTGGATGAGTTAGAAATGGGGAAAATGGCTCTTTTCATGAATAAATATTTGCCTGTGGCTCTCTACTTTGCAGCCTCAAACAGGGATTAAAAGGTAAAGATTGGCAGGAGGGAGTTGAGGAGGCTTTTAGGCAAAAAGTAGCATGGATGTTATAGCTCCACATACAGAGAATGAAATTTCCCCTTTGTTATAAGTAAAATCAGCTCTAAGTAGCCCTTTGTCGCTGCCATTACACAGGGTCAGTCCAGTAGAAAAAGCACAGGCTTTGAGTCAAAAATATCTGCATTTGGATCACTTACAAGAGGTGTGAGCTTGGGTAGGTGGTGGCTTAAGGTCAAAGAATGTCAGTTTACTCATCTGCAAAATGAGGAACAGTGCATGTAATATATGTGCAAAACCTGACATGCAGTAGATGATCATCAGTAAATCGTTGTTCTCTTCAGTTCACCATGAGGAAAAATTAGAAATTGATAGTATATGACTAATTATAATCCAATGAGAATTATTCAGTTGCAGAAGACTAGTTTGAAGCAGCCATCTTAGAGCATTTTATTTGTATAAATGTGTTTGCCATACAAAAACATTACACCACTGCCACCACCGACAGTAACAGCAGTAGCAGCAGCAGCAAAGCCATCAATGGGGAGCTTCCCACAGTATGTACAGTCAGGGAAACAGGTCTTAGCCTTTTTACCAAATGGGTCAAGGAAAGCATGATTTGTGTAGAGAGAAGTTCACACACAGACACACACACACACACACAAATAATGAGAACCTTGTGTTTCATAACTACTAGGCTGATATGCTCACTAAAATGCTGGCATACCTTCTGAAGTTGTATAAAGATTTTCATAGAAGAGCAGAAGAAAATTTTGGAGCATCCAAAGATAGTAGGGCCTCCTTGCCAGAAGAGGAAGAAATTATAAATTTATAGATTCTGGGGCTTCCCTGGTGGCGCAGTTGTTAGGAATCCGCCTGCCAATGCAGGGGACACGGGTTCTAGCCCTTGTCCGGGAAGATCCCACATGCCGCGGAACAACTAAGTCCGGGCACCACAACTACTGAGCCTGCGCTCTGGAGCCCGCGAGCCACAGCTACTGAGCCCGTGCGCCACAACTACTGAAGCCCGCACGCTATAGCCCGTGCTCCACAACAAGAGAAGCCACCGCAATGAGAAGCCCGCGCACTGCAATGAAGAGTAGCCCCCACTTGCTGCAACTAGAGAAAGCCCGCACCCAGCAACGAAGACCCAACGCAGCCAAAAATAAATTAAAAAATGTAAAAAGAAGCTTCATTATAAGTAGCACATGGACACTGATTTCAATTACCCTAAACTTCAAACTCACCTTGTTCATAGGAAAGAATTTATCATATCGAGAGATTAGCCATCATGTTTTTTAAGACACAAGTCTTAGAGGGGAGGCACTTTTCTTGAGTGTGTTGGGAAGATGTCTTTGAAGTAAATCGTCTTCAAGAAATATAGAATACTACCTCCTTATTGTGTGTTTTTTTTTTTTTTTTTACCGATGATTTTTAAGATTTGTCCTCCCCAACTTCCTGCCTCTTATTTTCTTTTGTTATTTGCACAGGCATTATTGAGTATTTACTGTCTGTTTTCTAGACACTGATTGGGGCTGGAGAATCAAAGACAAATAGTGTTCTCTCTGCCCTTAAAGAGCTGCCATCCCAGCACCTCTCTGAAGGTTAACTGCTGTATGAGTGGGAGAAGATAGTAGAATCTCTGAAAAGAATTTAAGTGACTTATCTTAACTCTACAGCAGTGAAAGTTTACCTTTTCTTTTTTTTTTTGAAACAAATGTTAACCCAGATTCCATGGCCGTGTGCTCTTTGTTACAATTCTGGCTTTTTCTATTATGCAGTTTAAGAACCCATTGGTTTCATGTACCATTAGATATTCTGGAAACTGATCTTTATACTGGATATCTGCATTCCAGACTATTTTTTCTCAAGTGGACTAGTATGCACTTTTTAGATGTATTTGAATTGTTTCTTGAGTGAATCGCCCGATGATGAGAGCAAGTTACCACCAGCTTGGATAACAAGGGATTAAGCTTAAGAGCCATTTAGCTGCTCATACTCTTCTGAATTTGATTTGCAGTTAAGGTCTCCACTAATGTCCATTATGCCATAGTTATATGTGTGCTGTTGTATTCTTAGTGTAACTCTCACAAAATTACAGACTCTCATTCTCAATGCTATTTCTATCCTGGAATTTTGGTTGATTCTGTTGGTTTATGCAGAAATAATGGCAGAGTATTGAGAGGTTCACAGAATCAGTGAGAGATCCATTGAACTTAGCTCAGAGAGCGTATTCAGATCCTGAAATGGTGATAGCTTGCTAACAGCCCTGGTGCTGCCCCCTCCAACACTCACTCTTAGAAGTCCGGAATCCCCATTCATATCCACGAGTGATGATGGATTTCCAAGATATCACGAGAAGGATCTTGATATGATGTACAACCTGAGAGAGAGAGAGAGAGAGAGAGAGAGAGAGAGAGAGAGAGCAGATTCACTGCAAAATCAATCTAGGCTATTCTTAAAATGAACTTTGTAGTATTGAAATATAGCGCTGAAGCACAGAGGGCCTGTTATGTATATGTTACTGCAGAAATATTTGAAGATTGATTTTCATCCCTGTTTTGCACACTAAGAGTCAGAGAATTTGAGCAAACTCTCCAAGTTTGAATAGCTAATAAAAGACTGAACTAAGTTTTGAATATAGTATATTTCAGTATAACTTTCTCCCTGAGGAGGTTTCCATCAAATCTTAAGTGTAGGATTAACAGTGCAGCCTTAGGAAGCAACTTGGAAAAAGGAGTGCTTTTGTCAGGCACTGCGGTAGATTGATTCTCCTGTCAGTCGATGACGTTTTTATTGGTTCTGATCTACACTCATTAAAAGGAACCTGCAGCCTTTTGAACCCACACTTCAAATCTTCTTTGGCCATTATAACCCAGATATTAACTAGAGCCCCTTCATGTTACCCTCATGCATTCAGTGGAGCTGGGTAGGCACATGGACTTTATAGGAGTTGATCTTATTCTTTCATTTACTAGCTTTGTGACCTTTAGGAAATCAGTCTTCTAGAGCTTTATCATTTCCCCTTAAAAGCAGAAATACTACCCTTAAAAGGAAAGCTTCGTAAGTGCAAGGCTAGATCTAACTTTTCTGTCAATGTTGAATACTGTATGAATGAAAAAAATGAATGAATGAATGTTTAATTCACTCATTAATTCAGTGATTTATAATGCCACAATTTATGACATTAAAAGTGTTTAAAAATTTTTCAAGTATCAAACATATAACAAATATTATTTCCATGCTATTGTAGTTGTGCTGTTTGATCATCTTCCTTATTTTTATCTCACTTATTATTTTCACCATTAGTGCATCTTACAAATGACCTATTACATGCCATACCCTATGCTTGGCCTACTGCATACACTGGACCTCCTGAGGGAGATGGTCATTACCATTATTTGACAGACAGAAACACAAAAGCAGAGAGTTCACTTACCTAGATATTAGATGGAGCTGTAATTTAAACCCCATCTCTGTGTTCATGGTCAATTGTTTTTTCCTACTCCACCATTTCATGTCTGACAATAAATGCCACAACAGTATGGATTTTCTGCTTTGGATATCCATAGTCAAAATGCTGAGCAGCCTTTTTTATAGGTAGGAAGATGTTCACATTTGTTTCTTTCCTTTCTTTCTTTCTTTCTTTTTTTTTTAAATGTCAACGTCACAGAACCTTGATAATCTAAAGGGAGACAGAGATTTATGGTTTCTTGAGATTGTCTCCTACTTCTTTGAGAATAAAATGAAATTCTTTATACTGCACTTCAAGGTACTTGACGTCTTTTATTATTTTCAGGTGATACACATCTTTCTTCCTATAAAGAGAGTCATCCTACAAGCATTCATTCATTACTCTTAAGGTCATGTCAGAAAGACTCATAGACTTATTGTCAACACACTCAGTATAAAAATATAAAACCATTTTTTGCCCAAAACCTTCCGTATGTTCTTATCAGGAAATCAATGTGCTGATGGGGCACTGAGAACGGGGAGACTTGGAGAAATTCAGTGTACTTTGCCATCTGCCCAAGCAGATGGAATTGGATTGAGCACTCGCACTCTGATCTCAGATCCGCTGGGTATTATCATCTTGGATGTCATAACTTCTAGAATTACTGCCCATGAAAAAGGTACCACTTAAGACGTTGAAAAAAACTGCAGAGCATAACTTTGCTGTGATATGGCTTCTGTATTTTCTGTACTGTTTAATGTATTATGTGCTTTGGAAGTTTAAAAAGAATCCTGAGAATATCTACAATTCTCTTTCTTTTGAATCTGCTTTCAGACTTCTTAAAAGCTGTGATATCAACAATAACAGTGCCACATAATGTTCTAAGTCATTCAAAACTTTCAGAACTGGGTGTCTTGGATTTCCTGGTACTTACTGCACCTTTTCTCACATTAGTTCTTGATTTATGTGAGCCAGCTGTACACTGTATTGCCAGGCTTAACAGAATGAAAAAGATGCTGTTATATATCCAGACCCCTCATCCTTGATACAGGTTGGTACCCACCCCCATTCTCATGCTAATACCAGCCTGGTTCAGAGATGGATGTCTGTATTCACTTAATAAAACACTCCATTATCTAATGGGTGGCTATTGTAAACTCAGTGTATGCCCTCATCCTTTTCCAAAACTCTTTTATTGAAAGCCAAATATATTTTCTCATTTCATGAATTAATTTTTTATATGGTTCTGCTGTTCACAGCCTCTTGAATTATTATGTAGAAGTGTCGGATAGGCCCATTACTAGCTGCATTGGTCAAGTTATTCACTCTCTCTAAACCAGATTGTTTAATGCAAAATGGGACTAATTATGCCTACACCATAAAATTCTTGTGATGGTTAATGCATGCAAATTGCTTACTATATTTTCAGCCTTGGGTTAGTGGTTCAAAACTGATGAGTCTGAGAATTAGGCAGACCTGACAGATAAGGCTAAAGAGGGGCATGGGAACTAATGTTTATTTCAAATATTTGAGATGGGGACGTTGGATATATGGGGTTTTTAATGCACCAACAACTTGAAAAATTGTTTAAGTGTAGAATTGTTGGATATCAATGTACCAATTATAAATCTGAAGGCAGTTTAATCTATAACTGGAAACAGAAGCTGTGAGTCTTTTCTTCAGATCATCATTCAGGAATTTATGCCTCTGGGTTTATTTAGTTTTCACGACGTCATTTTCATGGACTACACTCCAAGTTTCTTAGCAACCTTAGATTCCTCTGTGTTGCTATGCATGTGGCTTTATTGGACCATGGGCTCTGTGGTATGAAGGAGAGGTGGGAAAAGCTCCAGGGAATCACATACGTGTTATTCAGGACCCTGAATAGTTCTATAGTCACCTTTTTGGCTTAAGCTGGTGTAGGCAATTTCTGAATCCAGACCCATCTCTATTTGCAGAGGCTCATACGATCTCGACTGAACTGCATATCTCTCTCCCCGTCTCATTTCTGCTTTCCTCTCTGAGTGGAAATCCTTTTGTAGACTGTTTCTGCTAGGCACCTGGGTAAGAGGTTCTTGAGAGCTACAGGCTTGACTCTTCCTTCCAACTCAAAAGACAGTAGGAAAAGTGAGGTCCATTTTCACCTAGCACTCTTACGCTATTCCATGGAAAGGTTCTGGTTAGTCTTGGTTGGGTGATGTTTCTGCTCACAGTTCAATCACATTATTATGGCGAGGGATAGTCTGAACATTGTAGGAGCCAGGCCCAATTAAAAAACAGAATCAAACATACACACACACACACACACACACACACACACACACAAGTGTTCTCAGAAAAAAAGACTTTTTTTCTTGCTAACGGAGTAGAGGAGGCACATACCAGTTCACCTTGGCCTTGCTCTTTTCTCACCAGCCCTCCCATTGCCTTCAGGAATAATGCATGTTGCTTTTACTATCCCACCCCAAACCAAATCAACTACAAAACTAGAAGCTTCTTGCACGATGCTCCTCAGGGAGGTGAACAAGTTTTGTTCATTTTCTTCTTACTTTGAGGAACTCCATTCTTCTTGTTGTTTCTTTCTTGGTTTTGGAGATTCTGCATTTATCCAATTGTAGTGTTTCTCATTTTCTGATGCCTTTGATAATTTCTTTTCTATTTCCATTTAGGAAAGGAGACATTCTCCAATATTTTCTGCTTGAATTTCTATTCTCATCCTTCCCTTGAGTTTGGATTTTTCTTAGATCAGTGTGACACACAAATATGCATCTCTAAACCGGGTCTCTTTTTTAAGTTCCTAAACCACATGGCTAATGGCTCCACCTAGACATCTACATCAGCACTTTAAACTCAGATTATCATGGTGCAATTAAAAATACATGGATTATGGCATTTTATGGACTTGGGTAAAAGTCCAGTATTCTAGCTTTAGTAATGAGGTGACCTGGTAGAAAATTAGTGTATATTGTATAGCATGTTTAGTATGGAGATGCTACTACATGTCTTTAAGAAATGTTTTGAAGGTCAGAGATACTGCGTGTAAAATCATGAGCAGATGCCTGAAACGTAGCATTGAAGAATGTTACTGCTATCATTAGGACCTCAAACTAAAAGAATGGCTTTCTTATCCTTTCAGCACCCACGTATCAGTCCTAGGGAAGCACCTTAATTGGAAGCTTTGAATCACATAAATATCTCTGGGTCAAAACAGTGTTGTCCTAGGAAATAGACCCATGCCTGATTCATGTTCTTAGAGCTAGGAAGGTACTTCCACATACTAGATTTATATTTATGCCACTGCACTTGAAGAGGTTGGAACATACAGTAATGGGATTATATGCATTTTACCCCACCAGTAGTACATAGTGAATCTATTAGGTGCTTGGCAAATCTTTTGTTAATTAATGAATGCATTGGAAAACATATATATATATATATATATATATATATATATATATATGTAATGTATAATATATGTAATCTATTGGATTATTGTCTGACACTCATAGAATTAGAGTCTGTTGGACCTGGGAGAAACATCAGATGTTATTCAGTACATTTTGCAGATAAATCCACATAGGACCTCTCTGCACACTGGATATTTTTTGATAGATTTCAAAATAAAATGTAGGCAATATTTAAGGGACCTGCTGCATGCTAAGACAGACAATAACCCCATTACCAAAACCATTATATGATTACATGACTCATTTAGCAGTGACTCAGAGGGGTAGGTGACTTGAACAAAAGCATACAGCTAGCAAGTGTCAGAGTCTGGATTCAAGCCTGTGCTTCTGTGATTTTAATAAGGGAGCACCCTGTGCTATGAAATCTGTTCTCCTGAATCACAATTTATGTTTTATCCTACCACATCACACAGACAGAAATACATTTTTAACATTCCAGGGCTTCGAGGGAAGATTCAGTCTACCCGGAAATCCATTCAATGACGGGTCTGCCACTGGAGTTCACTCTTTTTTTTTTTTTTTTTTTTTTTTTGCGGTACGCGGGCCTCTCACTGTTGTGGCCTCTCCCGTTGCAGAGCACAGGTTCCGGACACGCAGGCTCAGCGGCCATGGCTCACGGGCCCAGCCGCTCCGCGGCATGTGGGATCTTCCCGGACCGGGGCACAAACCCATGTCCCCCGCATCAGCAGGCGGACTCTCAACCACTGCGCCACCAGGGAAGCCCTGGAGTTCACTCTTTGTACTGATTGTCTGTGTTTGTTCCTGCTTATATTCCCTAAGTTGTGAGAACTCTCATGTCAGATGCCAATCCTCACTTCATACCGTTCATTCTGCCAAGAGGAAGTCTATTTTGAGTCATTTGTATCATTGTTGCAATTTAAGGGCAAGAAATATGCTCTTAACACATATCAACACAATCACCTTAATTTTTCTTTTTTCTTAAATACATAACTGCCTGAGAAGGTTCATTTTGCTCCTTTTTTGTGTGTAAATCCAAACCCTAACTCGGTGTTTTTCAACAATGTTGGACTCTTTTTTAATTTTTTATTTTTGGCTGCGTTGAGTCTTTGTTACTGCATGTGGGCTTTCTCTAGTTGCAGTGAGTGAGGTCTGCTCTTCGTTGTGGTGCGTGGGCTTCTCATTGCAGTGGCTTCTCTTGTTGCGGAGCACGGGCTCTAGGTGCACGGGCTTCAGTAGTTGTGGCATGCAGACTTCAGTAGTTGTGGCTCGCGCACTCTAGAGCACAGGCTTACTAGTTGTGGTGCACGGGCTTAGTTGCTCCGCGGCATGTGGGATCTTCCCGGACCAGGGCGTGAACCCACATTGGCAGGCGGATTCTTAACCACTGCGCCACCAGGGAAGCCCAACAATCTTGGACCCTTAACATTCTATCGTGGTCTTTTGCCAAGAACAAGAGGCAATTTGAGGTACAGGGCGACAGGGAGGTGTTCCCCACCCTTTTTTGGAGCAGTGGAAAACTTGTTTGAGATGAGCAGCGTGCACCCTGTCAGCTTTCCTGATGCTTTCTCAAGCAGCACTAAAGGAAATGAACTAATGGTAACCGATGCTTCTGATGGGCAGACTCCCTCCCGCCTGCCGCTCAGAATTGGAATGTGAGTGAAACCTGTGGGGGCCAGGGCCAACCCTGAGAGAAACAGGTTTTTAACAGCATGAATTTATGAATCCAGTCAATGCAAATGAGAGGTTACTATGCTTGGAGTCTAAAAATGATGCCTCATTTATTAAATTAAGCTGCAGAAATTCTACTCCAATAATGTTAAATGAGAGTTTTTAACTCTCAAAGCCAGGCTTTTCTTTTGGTTATTATCCTTATTTGATAGTGTTATTTTACACTCTCCTTCACAGGGAAGGGAGAGTAAAGATTTGCGGATGGAAAGTGCTGTGCTTACAGCCAGATAAAAGTGGGTCGGAGTCACAATTATGCCTTTTACCTGCCCTAGGTCTCACTGCTTTTAAGATAACCTTTATCATCTTTAAAATGGACATAATTCCCTAAGCTATAAGAGTGTGGTGGATGAGAGTGTGGGAAGGAAGATCATGGCCTATGACTCAATAGTTCGGTGGAAATAAAAGGAGGAGAGAAAAACTTCAGACACATACGTCAAGATAAGTGTTCTCACAGAGTAGTTTCTGGGGCACATGCAAGAACTCCTATTCACTCTTTTTTTTTTTCCTTGAGCTGATCACAGGAATCTACATAAAACTATCCTCGAAGGAACTCTTATTCTAGTGAAAGAGCCACTGGCCTTAAAGTCATGTCTCTACTTAAATCCAGCTGTGATATAAGTGATATGAAAATTTTAACCCCAGCATGAGATTCTCACTAGGTTACTAATGATCAGTATTAACATGATGGGAGGGAATGTGGTGGTATTGGAAGGAGAAAATGAAAACCTATACACTATTTGAAGTCAACCATATGTGGGATCTTTGGGCATGTCTATCTTTTACTAACTACATGACATGGACTAGTATTTTATCCTTTCTACTACTTGGTTTCCTCCTTTCTAAAGTGAAAATACCCTGTATTTGCATGATTGCTTTGATTGATAAACGAGATAATGCTTGTAATGATCCCAGCACAGAGCTTTGAATGCCATGGTTGTTTTGGAGTGCCAGTCTTCTACCTACGTCCTAAAAATTAATAATTGCTTATTGTTTGTTTCTGCGTTTTGGAACATAATTGACTTATTTAATGGTTTGATTCAGTGTATTCTTTAGTATTCTTATTTAGACACAGATTTTATGATGATGATGCTATGTAGTTGAATATTTAGGTACATATTACATGTGTGCGTGTATGTGTGTTTGTTATTTTTGTTTCTGAATGACCACACTTTCTTTCTTTTGCGGCCAAATTATATAAGTAGACAAGCTGGTTTGCTCTCAAATTATTCCCACCTCATGTCTGTATGAAAGAAGTATAAGAAGTATGTAAACTAGAGCACTGCTTTATCCTCTTCTTTTTAAAGCTACATTCTCAATGAAGAGGTTCAGCCTAATAAGGCCCTTTGTGTTAAAACCAATGAACATTCATTTTAATTGATAATTCTTCCTGAATTTTGAAATACGGTTTCTCATCTCAAGAAGCCAATTTTACTAACCCTTTGATAGTGTCACATTTGTAATCAAGGCATAAGAACAATTAACTGTTAGGATTAGGGTGTAAACAGAAGGATAATTCACAAATGTGCATTCTCCATACCTGTTATGCTAAAGAGCCACTGCAAATGAAAAGAATTAGCATACGTTATGGGCCATTTTCATGAAAGTGCCTGCTTGCAAATGAGAACACCTAGGTGGAAATATGCAGTGGCGGTGCTCCCCAAAGGTACACTAGTGCCACCTCTGTCCTTGTTAGCATGTTTTATCAGGAAGGCAGTCAGCTGTAAGAGGACCATATGTGTGTGTGTGTGTGTGTGTGTGTGTTTGTGTGTGTGTGTGTGTAAAATTGTTCTTACTTTTGTTCTTTTTTTCTTTACTTAGAATTAAATTTATTTGGTAGCAGGAGACAAGAGTCTCTTTGTGAGGCATCTACTTTGTGTGAGCTCATTTTAGAATTTTTTGTTTAGGTTTTTAAGAGCCTGGGCGTATAGAAAATTGGGTAGCTAAATGTCGAACTTAGGATACTTTGCTATTATGAACTTTGGGACTCATAAGTGTGTCTTTTGTTGGAGACATTTAACAAACACGTGAAACAACTGTTCTGTGCCAGGTCTCGTGCTGGTGCTGGGTATGCCGTAATTACCATATTGCGGTGACTGTAGCCTTTAGGGAAAGATGATTTGTTTTGGATCTTACCTCCCCTGAGAATGTAAACACATTAATAAATTAAGCATCAGAAGGGAGGTTGGTTGACAATGAAACAAACAGGGTACAGCTAGAAAATAGTAAACGGGTAGGGGTAGTCTAGTTTAGATGATGTGGTCTTAAAGGGACCACTTTTGACATTTAATCAGACCATGATGCCCATTTGAGGGAATTTGAACATGCTATTTCTTATATGTTGAACACTCTTGCCCCCAACCTCAATGCCAAAAGCCATAGAGAAGCAACTGATTGGGGGTGGGGGGTAGGATGTATTTTATACATAAAGAACAGCATGATCAAAGGCCTTGAGGCAGATAGAGGTGGGGAAGAGCTAGATGCATATGAGGAACTAAGATACTTCTGTGTTAGAGGCCAGGTTACGCAGGGCATGTTGACCACTGTAGACCACTGTAAGAGATCTGGATTTTATTGCTTTGTTCACAGGAAAGCCATTGAAGGATTTTAAGCAAAAAAGGATGCAAAGTACTTTACATTAGAAAAAAAAAAATCAGTCCACCTTCTACTGAGCAGTGAGGTAGTATGGAAAGAGAAAGGTAACCAGTAAACCATCTGTAAGGCCTATAATTAACCCAGGAGAGAGCATGGATGATAATTTATAGAGAAGGAGAGATGTAGGTGACAGATTCCCTGTATATTTTTGGGCAGACTGAGACCCATAAAGAGGCAGTGATTTGCTCAAGGCCACAGACCCACTCAAGGGTTGAGCTAGAAGTACAGGCAAGTATCTTTCCCCACTAAGCCAGTGCTCATTGTAAATAAGTGAGCTTTGAAGGACTTTCCAGGGAGAAATACCCAAGGGTTTAATTGTGTTGCCATTGGCTGCCTCTTGTTTGGTAGAGATAAGCAAGACAGAAAGGCTTTAAACAAGCTTAAAAGCCGGTTTCTGAGTATTCATTTACATCTGATTTGTTAGAAGATTCTCGATTAAAGAAAACAACAACAAAAAAATCAACATTACCGGTATATTTGCTTTCTTGAATTTCAGAAATTCTGGGATCTTGGGAAAGGCTTTAGAAAATGGGTAGTTTTTTTAATTTCCCAAGTCATTCCCTTTTCCTTTGGCTTTCAGTCTTTTTCACAGTGGAGAAGAAAGTCTTAGTTTATTGTTAGTCCTTAGCGAGTGTTAAAAAGAAAGATTAACACCTACCTGGGCCTGAGGCTCCCCTCCCTCATTTCTTTTTTAAAAAATGTATTTATGTATTTTTGGCTGCATTGGGTCTTTGTTGCTGCACACGGGCTTCTCATTGTGGTGGCTTCTCTTTTTGCAGAGCACGGGCTCTAGGCGTGCGGGCTTCAGTAGTTGTGTCACGGGCTCTAGAGCACAGGCTCAGTAGTTGTGGCGCACAGGCTTAGTTGCCCCATGGGATGTGGGGTCTTCCTGGACCAGGGCTCAAACCCTCGTCCTCTGAATTGGCAGGCGGGCGGATTCTTAACCACTACGCCACCAGGGAAACCCCCTCCCTCCTTTCTTAGAGACTTTGACAAGCTACAGCATCTAGACAGAATTTAATCACGTTGCTTCATTTCCATTGAATTTAGTTTTATTATTACAGTTATTTATGGCATGTGATACAGGTTTTCTGATATATTTCAAAAAGTTTTCTTTTGAAATAAATTTGAGTAAAAAGTCAACTTAAAGAGAAAAGTAAAAACGTTATAGGGGCTTCCCTGGTGGCGCAGTGGTTGAGAGTCCGCCTGCCGATGCAGGGGACACGGGTTCGTGCCCCGGTCCGGGAAGATCCCACATGCCGCGGAGTGGCTGAGCCCGTGAGCCATGGCCGCTGAGCCTGCGCGTCCGGAGCCTGTGCTCTGCAACGGGAGAGGCCACGGCAGGGAGAGGCCTGCGTACCGCAAAAAAAAAAAGAAAAGAAAAAATGTTATAAATAGTATGGGTATGTAACAAACATACTGCTTTAGCAGGATTTTGGATCCCTGTACAGGTCACCTCACTGTTGGTCCTGTTGGCGTAGTGGAGACGTGGAGAGGGGTTTGCTAGGGGCCAGTTTTCTGTGTCTGCTCCCCCCCCCCACTCCCACTTTGTTTTTCGCTCTGCGGGAAGAATCAGTTTCCCATATTCCCATAGTAAGGCAGTGAGTATGAGATACAAAAGAGCCCTAATCTTCAGAAACCAACCTCATAATGAAGGTGGGGTGGGGAGAGAAGAATGAATTTAAATGTTTATCAAAGGAAACACTTTTTAAGGTAAATTATGCTTTATGTGTACCATGGAATGGTGCAGAGTCACTAAACATACCAAATTGATCTAGGTACAATGTGGTAACCGATTTCTAAAACAGATTAAATGAAAAAAGGTCAAAAGATGCTACAAATGCGTGCTTTATTTCTCCCATTTTTATAAAGAAAATAAATGCTGCATGCACGCTAATGTAGATGAAGGTAGTACGCACTTGGGGAAGTTATCACGTATTGCCTCAGGCAGGGTTGGGAGGTAGACTTGGGAAAAGGCTTACGTATATTTTATACCAATGTTCCATTTTGTTGAGTTATGCCATACTTTTCTCACAAAAACAGAAGGGGCAGCACACAGTTTTTGAAGGAAAGGAATGAATACCAATTTTAAGTCAGAGCCCATTCAGTTCAACAGTATTAGAAGCAAGGCTTTAGGCCAGCAGCCGAAGGCTAACTGGTCTTAAGGCAGACATGCCCAGCACTTTCCTCAAACAGCAGATCCACGGGGTCACATGATGGTAACCGGGGATGCTGTGGGTGGCACAGTCATGGTGACATCCTCCTCGTGCCTGCTCCCTTCCCCACCCCACGCCTAGTGAGGACTCAGGACTAATTCCACTCTCATGGAGACACGTTTACTTAGCATTTGTACTTTTCCCACTTTTAACAACTTTCACAGATTTACTGAGTATCTGCTCTTTGCATTGTTCTTGGTATAGAGATGCAGAAGTGCAGAAGACAGTCTTACCTAACATGATTTTGGTGTGAAGCAGTCAATTTACCCTGGAAGGGAAGAGAACTATACTTACTTATGTAAGTGCTATGTATAAGGCAGGGATAAGAGATAAACAGTAATGCAGGTAGGGATTTCCTCTGTGCAGTTGGTAACATCAGAGCAGAAGCTGGAAGGAAAGCACTGTGAAAACTCTTTCCCTGGAATGGGGAGGAGCTGGTCAGGTATAAGGAAAGAAAGAGAACATTGTGGCATCATCATCGTCGTCCTAAATGAGGCAGAGAAGAGAGACGGGCAGGGAGGGCTGTGGAGGTGGACAGGGATGTGACCAAGAAATATGTGATGGAGATTTGCGGCCACTGGAGACTTTGAGTGGGAGAGTAACGCGATCCGATCCGTGTTTTTTAAGAGGTTCTGTCTTCAAGGCCGTAGGAGAAGCAGGAGCTCATTTGGGATGCTACTCTGATTTTCTTAGAACTTTCATCTTAGAACTTTAAGGAATGCAAATCCTCAGAGAATGTGGATGAGAGAAAGAAAGTAAAAGTGACGTGAACGCTCTTAAAGCTATCAGAGAGAGATCCGACAATAGTTTTTAAAAGTATGAAGTATACTGCTCAGCTTGACCACAAGGATCCGGCCAGTCAAAACAGCGTCGGTGATGGATGATTAAAGAGGAAAGAAAGAAGGATGGGATGGAAACAGGCATGCAGACTGAATAAAGAAGGGGCAACAGCTCTGAAGTACCAGAAATCCACACATTGTCTCTGTGTGCGTGCTGCATTTCTTTCAACATCAGAGTATTTGTGAGTGTTAGGCTATGGATTCCATATGTCACGCTGCACTATTCAGAAACATCTTCAGTAAACATGTATTGAGTGCTCCACTGTGATAGGCTCTGTGCTGAAGACAGAAAAAAATAGGCCATGTGGTGATTATGCCCTAAGGACTCAGCTTCTGGAGAGACAGGGCTGGTTTCTTGTGCATAAAATCTTTGGAGTCACACAGGCCTCTGCTGCTCAGAAGGGCCCCCATGCCTGGATTCATTCCCTGCTGTCACTCTTGTGAGTGAAGTCTGATGAGAGAAAGGAGCCTGCACATAAGCAGAAGAGCTATGTGGAAGAAAGGAGAGTATTTCATATTTTAGTACCTTTTTTCCCTGCGTTTTCATTTTGTACTGGGCATCATGAATTATGTATCTGGTTTGCAGCCAGACATGTGGATATTTAAACCAGTCATTACAGTAGACCCTGGCTTCTCCTAGGTGAGAAGTGCCCCGTGCACAGGTGTAGGGTTAGATAGAGGCACTGAAGTCAGACGGAGGTGGGAGATGCAGGGGGTCAAAGAAGGCTTTCAGGAACAAGCGAGAATGCAGTTGACTTTTTAAAATTTTTTTTTTTTTTTTTTTTTTTTTTTTTTTTTTTTTTTTTTTTTTTTTGCGGTACGCTGGCCTCTCACTGTTGTGGCCTCTCCCGTTGCGGAGCACAGGCTCCGGACGCGCAGGCTCAGCGGCCATGGCTCACGGACCCAGCCGCTCCGCGGCATGTGAGATCTTCCCGGACCGGGGCACGAACCCGCGTCCCCTGCATCGGCAGGCGGACTCTCAACCACTGCGCCACCAGGGAAGCCCTGCAGTTGACTTTTGAAGGAAAATCAGGAGTTGGACAAATGAGAGAAAGGACTTCAGGCAGAGAGAGCAAACAGTATATGTGACTGTGAGATGGTGTAAGGAGTTGTGCCTGGGGCTTTAACACTGTCCTTGAGGCTTTAGTTCAGGGAATGGCTTGGGGTCCTATTGACTGGAGATGGACCTGGAGAGAAATGGTCAGGCTCAGATCAGGGAGAGCCTTCTGTGTCACACTGTTGAATAGAGAAGCAAACTGTCTCTGAAGTACTACTTTTAGTAAATAACCTTAGATGTGCAGGTAGTAAGGAAGGTGTTCAGGAGAGTGACGATTGTTTTTATTAAGTATTACATGACACTCCTTGTGCAAATCTTCTCATGTGCATCACTTTGCTTCATAAGGCTGTTTTGAAGATTCCTATTCATCCCTACCCTGGAGCACGGATGAAGGAACTGAGGTTGAGACTATGACCCTCCAAACAGGTGGCCTTAGAGAAAGTGGGAAAATGAGATTCATGTCAAGTATTTTGACTTCAGGGCCCATGCTCTTGACTTCCACTTTTTTTTTGGGCATCCCTCCAGAATGGTAGGCCAACAGCCATGGTGGGAAAAGGCTTTGACACATTGATAAGGCTTGATCTAAATTATAAGGGTTGTAGAACTTTACTGTTATAGATGAATGTGACAATATTCTTACATTGATACAACTCTGCTTTGTTTAGCTATTTTCCCACATACCACTACACTCATATAGATTAATTCAACTTTCAAATAGATCAAAGAACTCTTATAACTTCAGGCCTGCATACATACTTTTTCTTTTGACTGGAGAGCAGTTCCAAGCACTCTTATTTTGCTCAGTCTCCAGAAACCCACCTAAGCTATCACTGACCTCTGGCATTTTCCTTGCCTCATGCAGACTGGCTTGGCTTCCCTTTTCCAAAGTTCCTTAATCCTCTGTGCTCTCTTATCTCTTGAGATAAGTGTACTTATCTCCTCTCTCACTGGACAGGAGGTTCTTGAGGATAGGCACATGTTTTATTTCTGCATTTCTGTACCATTTTATTCTGCATATACTCAGTCTCTAAAACAATTGGGAATATAGTCAGTGTACAGTTGTATTCCAGCGTGTGTAACCATCCATTGTCCTAGTAGAATCTGTTTAGTGGAGTGCCTGACATTAACAGAAAATTCTATTGAGTGCCTAGTGTAAGGCAGACACTGCTGGGTTCTGGGACTATAAAGATGAAGGAAAAAACATGTTAAGGGGGAAGAAACAATTTTAAATATGGTGCTCAGCAGAGGTGGGGTTACATTCAGGCTGTAACCTGAAGGGTGAGAAACCAGCTATGTAAAGATTCATGTGGAAAGTATTTCATCCATTGAGAAAATACCAGATTCAAAGGATCTGTGTTGCAAGAAAATTTGTCATGTTCAAGTAGCCTGTGTGGCTGGCCCAGAGCAAATGAATGTGTGTGCCTGAGTGTATATGTGTTTGTGTTCATACGTCTTTATGTGGTTGTTCATACATTTTTCAATCCTTTTATTTCCATCCTTAAATCCTACACTCTACTTTCTTGTATCTGAGCTGAATGGCTGCTTAAATAGTTGGAGTCTCTTGAAGTCACATTAACTGGTATTCTGTTTCACAGAAACGGTGAACCTGGGAGAAGATAGGGAGGGTTTCCAATGTGTTCGTTTTAAACTACACTTAGCTGCTGCTCCTGGTTCTTAAAATGACATTCTTTCTGGCTTCCTTGAAGGGAACAATCAGATAGACTGTAGGTGGTCTTGCTTAGACATTTGAAGCTTTATTCTTAGACAAATACTGCCAGGATATGCTTTGATTCCTGAGAGCAGCTAGAACCTTTCCTGGTGTGTGTGTGTGTGTGTGTGTGTGTGTGTGTGTGTGTGTGTGTGTGTGTGTGTGTGTGTGTGTGTCTATATGTCTAAGGGGACGAGAAAGGACTAGTAACGTTGATCTCTTGAGTCTCTGATTGTGTAATTAAGAATTAATTGGCCAAAACCTAATTTTGAATATATAGCCACTTCCACTAACTTGTTTCTGCTGAAATGATTTGCCAAGCAATATTACATTAACCCCTGATCTACTCTGAATCCACTTGTTTCTATGAATGTCAGTATTCTGCGTGGAGGATAGCATGGTCTTCATTAGATGGAATTCCATTTCTTTTTTGTTCGTTTTTTTCTTTTTTTTTTTTTGTTGTTGTTGTTTATTTGTTTTTTGGAATTCCATATCTTAAACACTTACTGGGTCTATGGCCTTGGTTAAATTGTTTTCCCAACTCTCATTTACTTCCTCGTCTGTGAAACAGCCAATACCTACTTTAGAAGATTACCTTTGAAGTACAGTGTTAGTGGTAGTTCATTATGTGTTCACTTTTAAGATTGTTACTACCAAGCAGAGTTTATACTTACAGAATTATTATTTAGCTGTCTCACTTTTCCCATAAAATTGGGAGTCAGTTTTCAAAAATCAAATAATTATGTGCACTTGAACTGATTCTCAAAAGAATTTTTGTTCTGCAAATATGTTTAGAGTATTTATCATGGTTCAAGTTTAGTCCCGGGTCCTAGGAATATAGAGATGTGTAAAGCCCGTTCCTAGTCATTCTAGAGAGCATCATATTAAAATCACTGTCGAGACTGGTACTGGACATGAAATCCTGAGTAGGGGAGAGGGTGTGAAAAACCAAGAGGGACAAACACCATATCTAGTTTTTTTATATCTCCTTTCTCCATAACAGATAGATGAGAGGTGGTCAGTTGACTTAGAAATGTGTCCTCCTGAGATACAGGAAATCCTGCCGTGAAAAGATTTCAACTGAGTGGAAGACTCCACCCATCAGTCTCTAAATAGGGGAAACATATGTTCCAAACATGCTATATGAATTGAGATGATTTTATAAAGTTGACCAATATAACTTGAAAGAAAATTGAATCTTTTGGTAGCAGTTATTCTTTGTTTAGTCCTCAGTCCTTTGATATTTGAAAGGGAATGTTTCCACATAGTCATAGCATGTCTTTCTCTCATAATACTTAACCAGTATCAATTTTCTAAGTGAAACAGAATTGGTCTTGTGCTCAGAGATTTTGGGAGACAAGAGCTAGTATTTATAATACTAGTTTCCCACTAATAACAATATGATACATTATTTTTAAATACATTTTCACAAAGAACAACAAATAAAATTAATAGTATTCTGGTATAGAAAAATATCAAGTAGATGGAAGGGAAAAAAGCAAAAATATGGAAGTAGTACTGTGCTTTTTGAAGATTTTACATTTTAAATATGTGCAGTCCTTCCACCTACCAGTCTTTCCTCTTCTACCCTTGAGGTCCAAATGATCAACTACTTTCATGATTTATTGAAAAGATATCCCAGGTGATTTCCTTGCATCCATTTACTCCCCTTCCCAATTTGCACTCTACACTTAATCATAGAGGGGATACAATTTGATGTGCATTTTGAAATTATCATGTGAGATACTACACATTAATCGTTTTTCTTTACATATAGGAGATAAAATCTTGAGAATCTCTAATAGACATCACATGACTTGCCCCTGCCTTTCTAGTCAACCTTCTGCAGACCACGCATCCTCTTCAACATAATCTGTGCTCCCCCCATCCTGGCCTCCTTCCATTTCTTGATGTTTACATGGGTTTTTTTCCTCTGGGTTTTTCATAGACTTTCTTCTATCTTGAATTCACCTCCCATGCCATCCCAACTCCACATTAACTCCTAACCTTTCTGAAAAATCTCAGTTAAATATTTATTTCATTTGAGAGGCCTTCCCTGATACCCCTTCATGGAGTCAAATCTCTTCCTTCATTTTCACATGATACCCAATACTTATCTTCTGTAACACTTAGCAACACAAATACCAAAAGTAAACACAAAACAAAGAAAACTGTAAGTCTGTCCCCCAAGTCAAACTATACATTATTATTCTTTTTTTTTTTTGCGGTACGCGGGCCTCTCACTGTTGTGGTCTCTCCCGTTGCGGAGCACAGGCACCAGACGCGCAGGCTCAGTGGCCATGGCTCACGGGCCCAGCCGCTCCGCGGCATGTGGGATCTTCCCGGACCGGGGCACGAACCCGTGTCCCCCGCATTGGCAGGCGGACTCTCAACTACTGCGCCACCAGGGAAGCCCTATTATTTTCTTGGTGTTAACCATTATAGTCTCAGCACCTAACACAGTAAAGGAGCTCAAAATATATTTATGTTTGAATTAGTTATTGAATGGAATTCCCTCATGGCATTCTTGAACTGTGGTACTGGTATTTTGTTTCTATGTAATAAACTCATGCAAGAAATTAGAGTTTACTGGCTTATTTTAACTCATATTAATAATAAAAGTAATTTTCAGAAATTTAAAAAAAGAATTTATTTCATCAGGCAATTATTAAACATGAGGTCTAAAGAACTCTACTTTGGAAGATACACTGATGAACAAGAAGACATGGGCACTGCCTTCAGGATGCCTAATAATATTCAGTAACTGATTTAAGGTTTATTCTATTTCTTTCTACATCAGAGGTTTCTACTAACTTATGTCATGAATGAATTCCAGCAAAGTTGGCAAATTCCTGTGAACCAAATCCTATTTTCCCATCGACTTGCATTATGATATTGAAAATGCATTTCCTCTTGGTGAGGGGACCTGCAGTATTCAATTGCTTAGCATGGTGGATGCCTGGGAAATCATATCCCTTTAAATGAGTAAAGAGAAAAGAAGGAGGAGCCATAGGGGTTATAGGAATTGCTAATATCCTATAAAGGTGCTGCAGTTAAAGGTTAGTGGTGGCCTAGAAATTATTTCTGGCTTTTACCTTCAGTAGAGTAAATATGAGACTCAGTAGTGAAGGCAAGCAGAGCCTTTTGGTTTTGAATCACAGTTTTTCCCCACTAGTGGAAGGACCTAGGGCAATTTACTCAACTTCTTTGAGGTCCATATTTTTCAAATGAAAAAGTAAGATAATATGGGATTTTTCATAGGTGTATTGAGAGGACTAAACAAAGTATATATGTATTGCTTAGCATAATGTCTGATACAAAGGAAGCACTCATTTAAATATATCTGTGTTTATTATTATTACTATTATTATTAGTATTACTCTTAACCAAAGACTGGAGTGTGGAGTGTTAGTGGCATAAAGACATAAAGAATTAGAAATAATAGTTGACCTGATGTTGGAGAGGAAAATAAGAAAATATCACATCTTGAGGTTTTTTTTAATATTATCATTTTTGGCACTAAGCCATTTGATCAAAAGCAATAGGGGGGATCGACACCCAGTTACATTCCCCATGGTACTCTGCACTCATGTCATTTAATCTTTTCAACATTGATTCACTCAACAAACAAATATTGAAATCCTATGCACATTTGCTAAATAGAGTAAAATCTAGCGCCTTCCTGCAATATTTCCCTAAAGGTGTCTGTCTTTAGAAGAGCTGCTTCTCAGCTAAAAATATCCTACTCCCTGTCTAATCTCTAGTACCTTCTCTCAACACATAAGTCAGAGAGGGGAAAAAAAAACTATTTGGGATCAAAGGGTCTTGCCTTCTGTATTACAACCTGTACCACTTACCAGAGAGTGTGCTGGACTCATCCTTTACAGACAGAAGGGCTTTATCAATAATTTTGCTGTACCACATCATTTACAGGTCCCTGGCTGTCTTGATTTCAGGCTTATTCAGGCTACACATGCTGTAAAAAATCAGGGCACAGGAAACACAAGTGTGATGCTGTGGTTCATGGAGCTTAAGATGTCTTAACTCTAACATTTACTCAAGTGCATCCTGTGAGGTATTTATAGATATCACATGAACTAACGTTTCCCAGTGTTCACCACAAAACCTGCAAGTTTGTCATATTAACATGTTTCTTTGCTGCAGGAGTAATCAGACTTTTTTTTTTTAACATCTTTATTGGAGTATAATTGCTTTACAATGGTGTGATAGTTTCTGCATTATAACAAAGTGAATCTGCTATACATATACATATATCTCCATATCTCCTCCCTTTTGCGTCTCCCTCCCACCCTCCCTATCCATCCCCTCTAGGTGGACACAAAGCACTGAGCTGATCTCCCTGTGCTGTGTGGCTGCTTCCCACTAGCTATCTATTTTGGTAATCAGACTTTTAATTTGCCGACCTGTTTTGTGTGTCTCCACATCAGTGATATAGCATAAAGTCAACACAGCACATAAGTTCCCCAAAATATATTTCATCACTTTGAGTGCATAAGATAATTTAAAAAAATATTCACCCCCTCTGCTACTTCCATCATCAGAGGAGTATGTTTCCCTGCCCCAATTTTATCAAAAGTATTGAGAGAAGAAAGATAATTTTCTAATAAAAAGATACTGTACTGAACAATTAGCACATGCTCTTGTCTTTAGCATATTCTTGAGAGGGATTAAAAATATGCATTTAGCATCTATTGTTGAACTGCTGCTTCTTTCAGTCAGTGCTGGACAGGTTCTATGCCAGTTGGGGCCCCAGTTGTATTCTGGTTACATACTGGTAATATTTGGTGAATAATGAATGAGTAGCGTGTCTGCTATTGGAGAGACACTGTGCTAGATGTTAAGTGTTGACTGTGTTCTAAGCCCCTTTTGGATGTTTCTTCCAATTTCATGAATTTTTTAAACCTAAACTTACGTGATCAGATTCAAATCAGAAAAGCAAGAGATCAGAAATACTCAGAAGCTAATTCTTACAGTCAGGCTTAAGTTAACCCTTTGATAGATATCTTAATGTCTTTCTGTTTTATTATGTTATTCTTTACAGTGTCAGCACCACTTAAACATCTTCTCAGATCTTGTCCCAATTTGGTGTCATTAAATGAAGTTCACTTGGTAATTACCAACTAATTGATTTACATGTAGTTTTTCTTGTTGTGTTGCCATTATCAATGTGGGATTCTTTTTAAAAATTATTTATTTATTTTTGGCTGCATTGGATCTTCGTTGCTGCCCGCAGTCTTTCTCTAGTTGCAGCGAGCAGGGGCTACGCTTTGTTGCAGTGCGCGGGCTTCTCATCGCGGTGGCTTCTCTTGCTGCAGAGCACGGGCTCTAGGAGCGCAGGCTTCAGTAGTTGTGGCACACGGGCTTAGTTGCTCCATGGGATCTTCCCAGACCAGGACTCGAACCCGTGTCCCCTGCATTGGCAGGTGAATTCTTAACCACTGCACCACCTGGGAAGTCCCCAAAGTGGGATTCCTAATGGCTAGTTAACTAGGACAGAAGTATGGACAGGGAAGATAAGCTGGTTAACTATGCATGGTCAGGAGTCCCTGTGCTCTCAACCACATAGTTTGCCTGACTGTCTCACTGTAATATGAACTCCATCAAATGCACATGTCCTTGGATTATTTTCATTTCCTTGTGGCATCTATTATTTGAGAACAGAGCCACAACAGCCTTGTAAGTTGGCAATAGCAATTCCATGCTGAAATTTAAATACACTTTTAACCCTGTTTGACATTTATTTTAATCTTAGACAAAATTTACAATACTCTAGAGTAATGAATGAAGCTTTTCTAAGAAAGAATTGAAACAAATATGTAGAACGAAGGGAAAAAAGCATATTCATGTATTAAGTCTGAAAAGGAGTGTTACTTCATTTAGAGAAAAAAGTGTAGTATAATTTCTCTCAGATTTACACTACCCGAAACATGAACTCTATTCCATTTTTCTTTTCCATTGACTCATATATTCCAGGAGGAGAGAATTCAACCTAGGATGAGAATTTCTTGAAGGAAGGGGTCACGTTTTATTCATCATCTCTGTGTGTAACTCCTCTGGAAAATAATAGGGACTCAAGATACGTTTGTATGACTCTGTATGACTGAAAAGTACGAACGATTGAATGGTGCAGTTACAAAAATACGTTTTTGGGGAATGATCAGCCTTTTCCTTGACACATTTAATACAATTTTTATCCAAACTGTTTAGATATTTAAAAAAACTCAGTACCTTACAGAAAAGTCATATTTGCCTTATTTCCTCCTAATCATTGTAATAATAATCATACCCAAACCTAAAGTGAAATATACTTCAATTTAGAAATTAGATCTACAATAGCATTCATGTGTGGGAAATAAATAATGGTTTGGAGTTGTTCTGGTAATGTTTGTGATTGTTTTTGAGCAATCTTGAAATTCTTGGGTTTAATAAATAAAGACCTGTTTCAGACCCATCAGCAAGAGAATACTTGGTAAATTAGTAGAGACACTGCTTCAATCACTGTGGAATATTCCACTCAGTAAATAGGAGAATTGACCTTTCACCTGGGAACCAGATAACCCGATTTGGTCAACTTTAGTTACCTACAGTCTGATTCCAGATCCTCAATTACTAGATCCTCAATTACTTCTCTTCTCCTCTCTGAATTCTTTACATAACACTGTTTTTTGAGATTTCGCTGGTGGTCCAGTGGTTGAGAATCTGCCTTCCAATGCAGGGGACATGGGTTCGGTCCCTCGTTGGGGAACTAAGATCCCACATGCCTCGTGGGGCAACTAAGCCCCGCAACTACTGAGCCCATATGCCACAGCTATGACCCGACACAACCAAAATAAAAATATAGTAAATAAATATTTTTTTACAAAAAGTTTGTTTTCCACCCGTCAAGAGAAGAAGAAAAACACTGGTGTTCAGCTTAGCAGATATTTATTAAGAGGCCAAAAGGTGGGGATCTAGAATCTGCAGGTATTTATTTATGAGCTGGGCCTCCTTGGACAAGTCATTCAGTGGCGTTGAACTTCAGAAAAATCTTTGTTCTTTCTAAATTCCATCTTGTTTTCAGGGTCAAGGGGGTTAACACGTACAAGGGGGAAAGGTGGAAGAAAACTATATGTCCTAAACAATTACTGTATACCAAATAGTGTACCTTTCAAACCTCAGCTTCCTAATTTACTAAATAAGTGTGTTCATACCTACCTACTTCAAAGGAGAAAATAGAAGTTTGAGCAGGCACCAGCTGTCGGAAATTGAACTCAAGTCCTAACATGCCTGATTCTAAAATTTAGTTTTGTTTTTTTTTTCTAAATATCCTCTCCAGAAACACTGTAAATAAAGGTATTAAAAGCAATGCTTTCTTTAGAATTTGCTAGGCACCATGCAGTACACGATCTTCAATTCTTATGGTTTCCACAATTTCCTATAGAGATACTTTTCACTTAGAAATAAAAAAGAGGGGGACCTTCTCTGGCGGAGGAGTAAGACGTGGAGATCACCTTCCTCCCCACAGATACATCAAAAATATATCTACATGTAGAACAACTCCTACAGAACACCTACTGAACGCTGGCAGAAGACCTCAGACTTCCCAAAAGGCAAGAAACTTGCCATATACCTGGGTAGGGCAAAAGAAAAAACAGAGACAAAAGAATAGGGAGGGGTACCTGCACCTATGGGAGGGAGCTGTGAAGGAAGAAAAGTCTCCATACACTAGGAAGCCCCTTCGCTGGCGCCCAGTGGGTGCAGGGGGGAAGCTTCGGAGCCACGGAGGAGAGCGCAGCAACAGGGGTACAGAGGGAAAACCTGAGAGCCTTGTCTGCTCACCCACTGGGGCGGGCGGGGATGGGAGCTGAGGCTCGGGCTTCGAAGGTTGGATCCCAGGGAGAGGACTGGGGTTGGCTGCGTGAACACAGCCTGAAGGGGGCTAGTGTGCCACAGCTAGCAGCGAGGGAATCCGGGAAAAAGTCTGGAGCTGCCTATGGGGCAAGAGACCATTGTTTCAGGGTTCAGGAGGAGAGGGGATTCAGAGCACTGCCTAAATGAGCTCCAGAGACGGGCGTGAGCCGCAGCTACCCAGATACAGACGTGAAATGCTAACACTGCTGCTGCTGCCACCAAGAATCCTGTGTGCAAGCACAGGTCACTCTCCACACACACCCCCAGGAGCCTGTGCAGCCTGCCACTGCCAGGGTCCCAGGATCCAGGGACAAGTTCCTTGGGAGAACACACAGCACGCCTCACGCTGTTGCAATGTCGCATCAGCCTCTTTCGCCACAGGGTCGCCCAGCATTCCGTACCCCTTCCTCCCCCCGGCCTGAATGAGCAAGAGCCCTCTAATCAGCCGCTGCTTTACCCCCCTCCTGTCTGGGCAGGGAACAGTTGCCTGAGGGTGACCTACATCCAGAGGAGGGGCCAAAACCAAAGCTAAACCCCAGGAGCTGTGCGAACAAAGAAGAGAAAGGGAAGTCTCTCCCAGCAACCTCAGCAGTGGATTAAATCCCCACAATCAGCTTGATGTACCCTGCATCTGTGGAATGCCTGAATAGACAACGAATCATCCCAAAATTGAGGCGGTGGACTTTGGGAGCAACTGTAGACTTGGGGTTTGCTCTCTGCGACTGATTTGTTTCTATTTTTATTTTTATCTTAGTTTATAGTGCTTGGTATCATTGGTGCATTTCTTTATTGGTTTGGTTGCTCTCTTCTTTTTTGTTTTTTTATTACTATTTTTAAATTTTAATAATTAAAAAAATTTTTTTTACTATTATTTAAAAACATTTTTCTTTCTTTCTTTTTTTCTCCCTTTTCTTCTGAGCTGTGTGGCTGACAGGGTCTTGGTGCTCTGGCCTTGTGTCAGGCCTGAGCCTCTGAGGTGGGACAGCTGAGTTCACGGCATTGGACCACCAGAGACCTCCTGGCCCCAAGTAATATCAATTGGCAGGAGCTCTCCCAGAGATCTATGTCTCAACACTAAGACCCAGTTCCACCCAATGGCCAGCAAGCTCCAATGCTGGACTCCCCATGCCAAACAACTAGCAAGACAGGAACACAACCCCACCCATTAGCAGAGAGGCTGCCTAAAATCATACTGAGTTCACAGACACCCCAAAACACACCACCGGAGTTGATCCTGCCCACCAGAAAGACAAGATCCAGCCTTATCCACCAGAACACAGGCACCAGTCCCCACCACCAGGAAGCCTACACAACCCACTGAACCAGCCTTACCCACTGGGGGCAGACACCAAAAACAATGGGAACTATGAACCTGCAGCCTGAGAAAAGGAGACCCCAAACACAGTAAATTAAGCCAAATGAGAAGACAGAGAAATATGCAGCAGATGAAGGAGCAAAGCAAAAACCCACCAGAGCAAACAAATGAAGAGGAAGTAGACAGTCTACCTGAAAGAGAATTCAGAGTAATGATAGTAAAGGTAATCCAAAATCTTGGAAAATACATAGTACTCTCATTACTATGATCCACAGGATTTATTACTATAAAAACACTAAATTATGTTTAGTACTATAATGTACTAAATGTAATTTAGTTTTTTTTTTTTTTTTTTGCCACGAAGTATGTTTTATTTTCATTAATCTTACAAATAATTTTTCTATAATATCCCAGGGCAAACCGGAGAATTTGGCAATCCGATTGGAGGGTGCCTTCAGAGACCCAGAGGCCGGTGGCATCAGCATGGAGTGCCCGGGTTCACAGTGCAGCTTGTCGCTTCTGTCCATCTTGTAGGTGGCTCTTCCTCCACATCACGACTAGGGTCTCCAAGATGACGGGGGTGGAGAATACTCCAGGTTCTTAGGAAATTTCACTTCACTTGCTCTCCTGCTCGATGGTCTCTTTGGTCGGCAGGGTGTTCTCCTCCATCTCCGTCTTCTTCAGCTTGGCCTTATAGAAGCTGGCGATTTCCCCCATGTCTGGCTTCTCTGCCATTTTCTTAAAACAATCCGAAAAGTTGCGCTCCAAGCCCGTGGTCCCGGTGCTCTGACTCGTGTCGCTGCAGCAAGAGACAAAATCCAAAATCCTGTGGATCATAGTAATGATAGTACTGTGTACTATGTTTATAGTAATAAAACTGTGGATCATAGTAATGATTTAGTACTGTAATGTACTAAATTATATTGTAGTACTATAATGTACATTAGTACTGTAATGATAGTAATGATCCAAAATCCTGGAAGTAGAATGGAGAAAATACAAGAAATGTTTAACAAGGACCTAGAAGAACTAAGGAGCAAACAAACAATGATGAGCAAGACAATAAATGAAATTAAAAATTCTCTAGAAGGAATTAATAGCAGAATAACTGAGGCAGAACAACGAATAAGAGAACTGGAAGATTAAATAGTGGAAATAACTATTGCAGAGCAGAATAAAGAAAAAGAATGAAAAGAATAGAGGACAGTCTCAGAGACCTCGACCTCTGGGACAACATTAAACGCACCAACATTTGAATTATAGGGGTCCCAGAAGAAGAAGAGAAAAAGAAAGGGTCTGAGAAGATACTTGAAGAGATTATAGTTGAAAACTTCCCTAACATGGGATAGGAAATAATCAAGTCCAGGAAGCACAAAGAGTCCCATACAGGATAAATCCAAGGAGAAACACACCAAGACATATATTAATCAAATTATCAAAAATTAAAGACAAGGAAAAATTATTAAAAGCAGCAAGGGAAAATCAGCAAATAACATACAAGGGTACCCCCATAAGGTTAACAGCTGATACTTCAGCAGAAACTCTGCAGACCAGAAGGGAGTGACAGGAAATATTTAAAGTGATGAAAGGGAAAAACCTACAACCAAGATAACTCTACCCAGCAAGGATGTCATTTCAGGTATGATGGAGAAATTAAAACCTTTACAGACAAGCAAAGGCTAATACAATTCAGTACCACCAAATCAGCTTTACAACAAATGCTAAAGGAACTTCTCTAGGCAGGAAACACAAGAGAAGGAAAAGACCTACAATAACAAACCAAAAACAATTAAGAAAATGGTAATAGTAACATACATATCAATAACTACCTTAAACGTAAATGGATTAAATGCTCCACCCAAAAGACATAGACTGGCTGAATGGATACAAAAACAAGACCCATATATATGCTGTCTACAAGAGACCCACTTCAGACCTAGAGACACATACAGACTGAAAGTAAGGGGATGGAAAAAGATATTCCATGCAAATGGAATTCAAAAGAAATCTGGAGTAGCAATTCTCATATCAGACAAAATAAACTTTAAAATAAAAACTAATACAAGAGACAAAGGAGGACACTACATAATGATCAAGGGATCAATCCAAGAAGACGATATAACAATTGTAAATATTTATGCACCAACATAGGAGCACCTCAATACATAAGGCAAATGCTAACAGGCATAAAAGGGGAAATCGACAGTAACACATTCAGAGTAGGGGACTTAAACACTCCACTTTCACCAATGGACGAATCATCCAAAATGAAAATAAATAAGGAAACATAAGCTTTAAGTGATACATTAAATAAGATGGACTTAGTTGGTATTTATAGGACATTCAATCCAAAAACAACAGAATACACTTCCTTCTCAAGTGCTCATGGAACAATCTCTAGGATAGATCATATCATGGGTCAAAAATCAAGCCTTGGTAAATTTAAGAAAATTGAAGTTGAATCAAGTATCTTTTCTAACCACAACACTATGAGACTAGATATCAATTACAGGAAAAAATCTGTAAAAAATACAAACACATGGAGACTAAATAATATGCTACTAAATAACCAAGAGATCACTGAAGAAATCAAAGAGGAAATCAAAAAATACCTAGAAGCAAATGGCAATGAAAACACGATGACTCAAAACCTATGGGGTGCAGCAAAAGCAGTTCTAAGAGGGAAATTTATAGCAATACAATCCTACCTCAAGAAACAAGAAACATCTCAAATAAACAACAACACCTTACACCTAAAACAATTAGAGAAAGAACAAAAAAACCCCAAAGTTAGCAGAAGGAAAGAAATCATAAAGATCATATCAGAAATAAATGAAAAAGAAATGATAGCAAAGATCTGGTTCTTTGAGAACATAAACAAAATTCATAAACTATTAGCCAGACTCATAGAGAAAAAAAGGGAGAAGACTCAAATCAACGGAACTAGAAATGAAAAAGGCGGAGTAAAAACTGACACTGCAGAAATACAAAAGATCATGAGAGATTACTACAAGCAACTACATGCCAATAAAATGGACAACCTGGAAGAAATGGACAAATTCTTAGAAAAGCACAACCTTCTGAGACTGAACCAGGAAGAAATAGAAAATATAAACAGACCAATCACAAGCACTGAAATTGAAGCTGTGATTAAAAATCTTCCAACAAACAAAAGTCCAGGACCAGATGGCTTCACAGGAGAATTCTATCAAACATTTAGAGAAGAGCTAACACCTATACTTCTCAAACTCTTCGAAAACATAGCAGAGAGAGGAACACTCCCAAACTCTTTCTACAAGGCCACCATCACCCTGATACCAAAGCCAGACAAAGACGTCACAAAAAAAGAAAACTACAGGCCAATATCACTGATGAACATAGATGCAAAAATCCTCAACAAAATAGTAGCAAACAGAATCCAACAGCACATTAAAAGGATCATACACCATGATCAAGTGGCGTTTATCCCAAGAATGCAAGGATTCTTCAAAATACGCAGATTAATCAATGTGTTACACCATATTAACAAATTGAAGGAGAAAAACCATCTGATCATCTCAATAGGTGCAGAAAAATCTTTCGACAAAAATTCAACACCCATTTATGATAAAATCCCTCCAGGAAGTAGGCATAGAGGGAACTTACCTCAACATAATAAAGGCCATATATGACAAACTCACAGGCAACATGAGAAACTGAAAGCATTTCCACTAAGATCAGGAACAAGACAAGGTTGCCCACTCTCACCTGTATTATTTTTCAACATAGTTTTGGAAGTTTTAGTCACAGTAATCAGAGAAGAAAAGGAAATAAAAGGAATCCAAATCGGAAAAGAAAAAGTAAAACTGTCACTGTTTGCAGATGACATGATACTATACATGGAGAATCCTAAAGATGCTACCAGAAAACTACGAGAGCCAATCAATGAATTCGGTAAAGTAACAGGATACAAAATGAATGCACAGAAATCACTTGCATTTCTATACACTAATGATGAAAAATCTGAAAGAGAAATTAAGGAAACACTCCCACTTACCATTGCAACAAAAAGAATAAAATACCTAGGAATAAACCTACCTAAGGAAAAAAAAGACCTGTATGCAGAAAACTGTAAGACACTGATGAAGGAAATTAAAGTTGATACAAAGAGATGGAGAGATATACCATGTTTTTGCATTGGAAGAATCAACATTGTGAAAATGACTGTAGTACAAGCAATCTACAGGTTCAATGCAATCCCTATCAAACTACCACTTGCGTTTTTCACAGAAGTAGAACAAAAAATTTCACAATATGTATGGAAATAGAAAAGACCCTGAATAGCCAAAACAATGTTGAGAAAGAAAAATGGAGCTGGAGGAATCAGGCCCCTGACTTCAGACTATACTACAAAGCTACAGTAATCAAGATAGTTTGGTACTGGCACAAAAACAGAAATCTAGTTCAATGGAACAGGATAGAAAGCCCAGAGATAAACCCACGCACATATGGCTACCTTATCTTTGATACAGGAGGCAAGAATATGCATTGGAGAAAAGACAGGCTCTTCAGTAAGTGGTGATGGGAAAACTGGACAGTTACATGTAAAAGAATGAAATTAGAGCACTCCCTAACACCATACACAAAAGTAAACTCAAAATGGATTAAAGACCTAAGTGTAAGGGCAGACACTATTAAACTCTTACAGAAAAACATAGGTAGAACACTCTATGTCATAAATCACAGTAAGATCCTTTTTGACCCACCTCCTAGAGAAATGGAAATAAAAGCAAAAATAAACAAATGGGACCTAATGAAACTTCAAAGCTTTTGCACAGCAAAGGAAACCATAAATGAGATGAAAAGACAACCCTCAGAATGGGAGAAAATATTTGCAAACGAAGTAACTGACAAAGGATTAATCTCCAAAATACACAAGCAGCTCATGCAGTTAAATATCAAAAAAACAAACAACCCAATCCAAAGATGGGGAGAAAACCTAAATAGCATTTCTCCAAAGAAGATATACAGATTGCCAGCAAACACATGAAAGGATGCTCAGTATCACTAATCATTAGAGAAATGCAACTCAAAACTACAATGAGGTATCACCTCACACCGGTCAGAATGGCCATCATCAAAAAATCTACAAACCATAAATGCTGGAGAGGGTGTGGAGAAGAGGGAACCCTCTTGCACTGTTGGTGGATATGTAAATTGATAACAGCCACTATGGAGAACTGTTTGGAGGTTCCTTAAAAAACTAAAAATAGAACTACCATACGACCTAGCAATCCCACTACTGGGCATATACACTGAGAAAACCATAATTCAAAAAGAGTCATGTATCACAGTGTTCATTGCAGCTCTATTTACATTATCCAGGACATGGAAGCAACGTAAATGTCCATCGACAGATGAATGGATAAAGAAGATGTGTCACGTATATACAATGGAATATTACTCAGCCATAAAAAGAAACGAAATCAAGTTATTTGTAGTGAGGTGGATGGACCTAGAGATTGTCATACAGAATGAAGTAATTCAGAAAGAGAAAAATACCGTATGCTAACACATATATATGGAATCTAAAAACAACACAAAAGTTCTGAAGAACCTAGGGGCAGGACAGGAATAGGGACGCAGACCTAGAAAATGGACTTGAGGACCCAGGGAGGGGGAAGGGGAAGCTGGGACGAAGGGAGAGAGTGGCATGGACATGTATACACTATCAAATGTAAAATAAATAGCTAGTGGGAAGCAGCTGCATAGCACTGGGAGATTAACTAGGTTCTTTGTGTCCACCTAGCTGGGTGGGATAAGGAGGGTGGGAGGGAGACACAAGAGGGAGGGGATATGGGGATATATGTATACGTATAGCTAATTCACTTTGTTAAAGAGCAGAAACTAAAACACCATTGTAAAGCAGTTATACTGCAATAAAGATGTTAAAAAAAAAAGAAAAAGAAGAATTTCCAGTCTTGTTCAGACATTTATGCAGCTGTTCATTTTTTGGATAAATCTTAAGAAGCAAAAGTACCACTAGCTAGAAAGCCTTGTAATCTCCACAACATTGGAGCAGGTCTTAGTGCACGAGGATGATTCAGATTCTGTGTGTGTGTGTGTGTGTGTGTGTGTGTGTGTTTGTGTGTGTGTACACGTGGGATCTTAGGGATTCACAGTGGGTGGTAGAAGCTTTAAAGTAGGGCCGTGGACTCAAATTCTTTCAGAGTCCTTTAACAGGTATTCTGATTTTGAAGATGTTAAAATCCATTCTGCCTGTGATTTATCAAAATGAAGGGAAATCACAAAACATCCTTTGATTCAGCCACGTTTCTTTTCACATTTTACAGCCATTCATTGTACAGTTTGGATCCAAAGGATTTAAAAAAAAATAGGAAATAATGAAACACCTCCCCCCCACACACGCATACACACACACATAAAAAATCACCATGCTTGAGAAAGCTGTTAGAAAGTCTAGTTCTCTGTAAGCAGCTGGCTCCACCACCTTTTCGCAACATATTTCTCTTGATTCACACCAGCTGGTTGTTTCTAATTTCTCCTCAGTGTCTTGGAATAGCTATTTTCCTTGAAGCTAATCTCTCAGCCTTTGCCGATGACTCCCTGAGCTTGGAATTCCTACAGAAGGTATTATTCCTCTTCAGGTTTCTGCTCTTAACTCTTAAATAAACTTAGCCTTCACAGCTGACCTTTGAGTAAGGATGCTCCCAGAGATTCACATCACTTATGAGTTTAGGTAAGCTTTAGGGGTAAGAGTGGTGACATATCCGCATGGATAAACTTGAATCCCTGTTTTTTTTTATCATGCATCTAGGTTCAAAATGAAATTGACTTTTTGGCAGGACTGATTGAGGTGTGAGCATCGTGTCACCTACCACCCCTCTCTGGGCAGGGATAGAAATTCTAATGGAGAAACAGGCTTTGTGACCATCTAGATGCACATTCTGTTAAAAAGATAGAGCACATTTCTCATGTACTATTGTAGTTAATCTTCACAACCATCTTGAACAGTGGGTATTTTCATGTCTTCTTTAAAAAAACGTTTAAAGGAGGCTCAGAGAGCTTAAGCATGTGCTAGTATCACATAGCTCCTAGGAATGAAACCTCAGTTCAGACCCAGGTTGTGAAACTCAAAAGCCAGATTTTCTTCCTAATGGATCACAGTATCTAGTCCTCCACTGCAGTAAATCTGATAAGCTTGCTTTTCTTTGAACCTGTTTTCTTAGGTTTTGGACCATGTTTTCTTTTGTCTTTCTTTTAACATTGGTAGGACTTTAATTATGTGTGTGTGTGTGTATATATATATGTGTATATATATATATAAACATTTTACTTTTATTTCTGTTTTTGTATTATTGACAGACTCTTTAAATTGGAGAAGCCTTGTCTAGGATATGAGGAAATCAGAACCATACCTGGAACATTGCTTTTATTGATTGTGAATATGTAGATACCAATATCTTTTAAACTATACGTGCTTTACATACATCTGATTCATTAAGTCTTCAGAACAAACTTAGTAAATCAGACACCAACGTTATTCCTGTTTTAAAAGGAGGAGTGAAAACTTAAATAATTTGGAAAAGGTGACACAGCCAATAAGGCAGTATTCAAACTGCTATACTGAGTATCAAATGGACAGTGGTACCTCCTCCAGCAGTGTTTAGGAAGAAATGACTGAGAACTCTTAGAGTAGAGGTTTATTTTTGTGTTACAAGTATCTTAGTCCAAAGCTAGCAAGAATTATAGATTCTATGCTAATCAACATTCAACTCATTTCTTGTCGCTCTATGCCTTTCAGTTGAGTGTTGCAAACACTTACCGGCCACTCAAGTGCTAGGGTATGTGGCATTACATGCTTTACACTTATTATTGTCTCATTCCAACCTCACAACGCTCCTCTGAGGGAATGAGCAGTGTTCTCAAAGCCTTCATTGTTCTCATCTATAGAAGGAGAAAATAAGTAACTTCCCCAAAGAGGCTCACGTATATACATATATATGTATAGGGTAAACCGGGAATGCAAATCCAGTTCCGCCTGATCTTAGAGCATCTACTCTTTACCATTATGCTATGCTGTGTAAGTCCTGTGTCTACCTCTCTCTATTTAGATTTTTCTTCCACAGGCTTTGGTAACTTACCTCTCTTCTTTGGTTGACACTAACCCTGATTCCATTTTTCTTTGTTCTCACTTAACCCTATGTTGCTTCGAGAATGAGATGAGGCATTCACTTATATAAAAGAAATCTTCTGTGGTCAGCCTCTGGGCTCCATAATATAATTTCACTTTCTATTTAGTGTTTTACTACTCCCATTAAATTATGAGATCTGAGAAAAGGGATTATGTCTCAAGTATATTTATACTTTTCAAATAAACAGTACATAGAAAATAGAATAAATAGTCATTCAACACACTTCTGTTGAGTGTCTTATATATCTGAATAAATCCAGTTCTCACCCAGATGTAGTGAGGGATTATTTGGTCAATGTATGCAGCTAGGTTTTGACTAAGAGTAGAATGGCCACTCTGTCAAAAGCTCAGTACCATCTTGGCATGAAACTGAGCTGCAAACAGCTATTCTGAATCCCAAGCTAATCTAGAGGACAGTAGGCATCCTCCAAATTTTATCTCTCTCAAGTGTCTACAGTCTAGACGATGGAAATCCATTTTACTACCACTGTGTTTGTCTCCATTCATTTGTTCTTTTATTCAGCAGTCTATTACACAGCACTTTATATTGGTGAGACACTCTCCCAGCCACCAACGTACAAACTAGCTAGATAGGTAAATCGTCTACTCTCATGAAGCTCACGTTCTACTATTTGAGATTGGAGAGTAAGAAAATAAGATGAAACAGAGTCACGTAATGTAGAATGACTGGGTAACTAGTTTGGTTTGTCTGGAAAATCTTTTCTGAATTAGCGATTTTTTTAAAGCTAAGATGTGAATGACAAGGAGTATCCATCCATGGATAGAAAAGAGGAATTAGTGCAAATGCCTTTAGCAGGGAACAAGATGAACTTGTAGGGTTCAGAAAGTAATGTAGGGTGGCTGAGGAGTGGTGAGCTAGGAGTACAGTATTATGAGGTCAAGTTGGAGTGTAAGATCAAGGTCAGTTAATAGGTTCTCATGGATTGAGATAAGGTGTTTAGCTTATTTTCTAAATGTCTTCTAAATGTGTTGGGTGAGTATTGAAGAGTTTTAAACTAGGGACAACAACATGTTTTATATACATATTTTGAAATATATATATATTCAAAATAATCACTCAGGCAATGGTATGTAGATAGGGTTTTAGGGAGATACAAGTGGAAGAGGGGAGACCATTTAGGTGAGTGACCCTTATGTGGGCCAATCAAGGGATGATATTTCACTGGTCTGAGGATGTGGGTAACAGTGGAGATGAGGAAACAGGACAGTTTAGGGATATTGTTTAGAGGATGTGGCAACACTTCATTTGGATGTAGGACTTAGAGAAGAGAGGGAACCAGGAGGACTTCTAGGTTTTTGCTTTGAACAATTGGGTAGATGGTGTTGCTACTTCCTGAAATGAGGAGCGGGTTGTGGGTAAAGGAGAGTTCAAGGGATTGAGCGTTCTGCTTGGGTCATGGTGACACTGAGATTTCTTTGGAGTATGTATGTGGAACTGTCAAGCACAATGTTGGGCATATGAGTCTGGGGTCTAGAGGCAGGTCTTTCACAGAACATGCACATTTTGAGGCTATTGCCATTGAAATAAATGCGGAAGATAGGATGAGCTCCCCTAAGTAGAGTGTGTAAATAGAGAGAGAAGATTGAGGGCAGGACTTCAGGAGGGAACTCCAAGCCTTCTGAGTTCTGGAAGAGGAGGGTGCATCTGTGGAGGAGAGGAAGATTATAAGCCTGGAAAGTGAAATGTTTTGGACATCAAGAAAAAGAAAGTGTTTCAAGGAGAATATGACTCTTTGTTTTACTTGCTGTTACCTTTATTTTAATAAAAATCATTTGGAGTCAAAGCAGTAGCTCTTTGAAGAGTGGCTTTGAAGAAATCTTAACTTCCCAAAAAGGAAAAAGAAAATAATCAAAGATATTGGCCACATTTCTCTGGAAATTTCACCATACAACCAAGACTGTCTTTTAAGGCTGCTCATGAATGATGAGAACCAAAGATAAATGCAATCGGCCTCAATTGCTTATTTTTCTTATGGATTATGTTATAACTCTTTGAAAACAGTGTTGCATTACTGTAAAATTACTGTGTATTTTTCTCTGTCAAGTCTAACCTGATGGAGTTCTATGGGCCTTTCAAACGGTACAAGATGAATATGCTCGCTTGTGACTCCCTGATTTGCCAACATTTTCTCACTATTAGTTTATCATTATTACCATTTTTATTATCATTATTATGCATGTGTTTCTCTTGTCCTTAAGATCTGAGACTCCTAAAAACTTAACTTTGTAATTCTTGAAAGATATAAAAGACAGGGAAGAGGGCATCACTTGGGGTGTTCTATATGGCATCTTCTTGCCAAGAAGTTGCTGTTGAATCAGCCGTGGTTACATCAGACCCAGAGAGACATTAGGGATTCCAACAGCCTCTGTTCTGGGCCTTTTTTTTTTTGGAAGATAAAACAACCCATTAGCATAGCTCTCCCCAACAAGGCTGGAAACTCTGGCCCTGGTGAAGAGCACACATATTCAGAAACCAATTTAGGCTAGTAATGAGATCTTTAATGTGCAAATAAATATTAGATGGGGCAAGGAGCACATCCTTGGTGCTCCGATCCTGTGGTGACTCATTTATGTTGATGTTCACCATTTGACGTAAGAAAGATGGAAAAGGAGATAAAGGGTAGATTTATTATTTTTAATATGTTCTTCATTTTTGTAACAAATCTATGAACTATCCAAGAAATATAACTCAAGGACTGACTTTTAGTATCTCTTTGATGTTTCTTATCTGTGATGTGGTAAAATTGGTGAATAAATAAAGAGCTATGCTAAGCAAGGGAATTCACCTCTTTTATGGGGGTTGCAAGAGAAGTGTTGGGAGGAGGAGGATGTTTTATGAGCCAGACATTTCAGGTTTGAATCCCTGTCCCATCATTTAAAGTCAGTGTTCTCTTGCACAAGTTTCTTAAACTCTTGGATTCTCAGCTTCTTATTTATGCAACGTGACACTTATGTTCCTGAAAATGACAGATATTCAGTTAGTTACAGTTACTTACAATGTTATTTCACATCTTTCTCCAAATTGCTAAACCTGTTTCTCTAACTTTATAAGTAGCAGGAGAGGCAGATCTGTTTGCATAGCCCATCATTTTCACATTATGGAAGGGCTTAGTATTTAGCTTTTTGGTATTAAAGTCAATTACCAATGATTTATTAGCTACTAGGAAAGTATAATATAAATAATAAACTTGAAGGTTATAGGTAAATTATGTTTTTAACTGGAATGCTAATAAATTATGTCATGTTATGAAATAAGTAGCTGTATTCTTCAAACATCAGAGTAAAAGTTACCTGATGAAAATTTTCCCAATGATGGCACAAATTAAACTTAGCTGTCAGAATAAAATCTGCAAAGGAGGAAAAATAATGATTCCCCATCTCCAAATATAGTTTATTTGAATTTAGAATTGTTTCTACAAATCTATACCATAATAGATCACCTAATCAGAAAGATTAGGTGGTAATAAACTTTTCCCCAAACGCTTTTTCTCCTTTAGATAGGAAAGCCATATTTTGTTTGCAGATATTCCCTGAATTGAAATCTGTGCCTTAATTCTTTATTTTATTTTATTTTATTTATTTATTTTTGGCTGCATTGGGTCTTTGTTGCTGCGTGTGGGCTTTCTCTCGTTGCGGTGAACAGGGGCTACTCTTCGATGTGGTGCGTGGGCTTCTCGTTGCAGTGGCTTCTCTTGTTGAGGAGCACAGGCTCTAGGCATGTGGGCTTCAATAGTTGTGGCTTGCGGGCTCTAGAGTGCAGGCTCAGTAGCTGTGGTGCATGGGCTTAGTTGTTCCATGGCATGTGGGATCCTCCCGGACCAGGGCTCTAGCCCGTGTCCCCTGCATTGGCAGGCGGATTCCCAACCACTGCACCACCAGGGAAACCCTGTGCCTTAATTCTTATTGGGAACAAGTTGAATTGTTATGATAAGTGGAAGCATCTTTTCATACCTCTTCAATTTTCTGGCTTCAGTACCAACATAGCATTGAAGCACAGTTCTAAAGAGTGTTCAGTATTTGACAAATAGCATCACCTCTAGGGATTGAGAAACTCAGAATCTGAAGAAGGGATTAGTGCCTCATCCTACGTGAGGTCTTTGTTGAGTTCTTCATCTTCTTGGCTTTCTTCTTTCTGAGTGACAGAAAGAAATGTTTATACAGTACACTGCATGTAGTAGTATAATGACTATTATTTATTAAATGCTTACTAAATAGCTGGCACAGTGCTAAATATTTTACACGTATTATCTCATTCAGTCTTCACAAACAATGCTAGGAGATCTGAACTAGCCTCATCTCGATTTCAGAGGAGCAAATTGCTGAAGGTCATGCAGTATACAGATTTTATTAGAGCTGAAAACACAAGCAGTCTACTGCATGTTAACCTCAATTCAGTACTGCCTCTTTTCTACAAAAACCCATTGGGAAGGAAAACCCCATGGAGATAATGATCTTTGGACATTTGAGTGATTTTGCTTACCTGTGAATTTCAAAGAGGTTACCAGATGGGTGTGTGTCATGTTTCTGTTCCCAGCTTAACTGTTTGCTATTACCTTACATTTTAACATTACTCCTGGTACGAATGATTTACTAACACTAACATTTAGGAGGTATATTTGCATATTGCAGAGATGTGGCCAAAGAACAGGCCTCTGATTCTGTATTATGCAGAGGAAAAAAGAAAACAGGCATATATATCTCCTTCAGTCAGAGAGACATGCCAGCAGGAGTGGGAGTGGGGCAGGGCTCCTCATTAATATCTAACTGCAAGGAATGGTTACTTCCAATTTTATGGTATTCTTCTCCCTGAATGAACTATTGCAGTTCCAAATGACTGGTAAGAACATGGAAATCATGTATATTGTAAAATAAGTGTCGTTTGGGATAACTGAGTAATTAATTCGCTCCTTATCAACTCGTCTACAGCCACTGATGTATTACATAGATCTGGGCTTCATTAGGAAGTGGTGAAATATATACTGAATGAAATCATTTTATATATGATTTGGGGAATTTTAAAAAAATCTCCATTACTTTATCTCGATGACTCAACATGAGGTGTTGTAATTTTCCAGGACACCAATGAAATACTGAATTGTGCCATTAGTCTATTTTAAAGGAATTTAATTCCATTAAATTTAATAATATTTAGTACTTATAGAGTACCATCTCCTTTGAAATGGAAACATTAACTGCTATAATTAATCCTCCTAGCGCTTCTCCAGGCTAAAAATATAAATAGAGATAAAGAAAGCAATTAGGAACTGGTGTGCCCTTGATAAAAGAAGGAAACACAATTAGATGTTCAGCCTCTGACTCAGGACTCCTGGGTTCAGATAATGCCCAGAGAAGGTTTTCTCTTTAGCGGGGGGGGGGGGGGGGGGGAAGCAGTTCACTTCCTAGGAATTGCACGTTATACCTAAAGCTTGATTAGTTGGGTGAAGATATCTAGGTCCCTTTACAGACATTGTAAATAAAGCTCTATCATTAGCAAAGATTTGAAAATAGATGACACCGTGGGCACCTCTTCACACTGAAATGCTGTAATTTTTTCACTCTGAAAAATTTGACTATCATTTGTCTGCTGTTCACTTTCACCTCTGGCTTATGCCACTTTTTCAGGGTCTGAGAAAAGGTGTGTGTATGGGGTGGGGGATATGGAAGTAACAGATAGTAAAAAGAAAGATTGTTTCTTTGGTCACTGGTGTCCACTGTAAGACACATCATCTCTCAATCGAACTGTATCTCAAATTGATCAGTTTGATTCTTTCTAAAACACGCATCTGAGCATTCCCTAGTGTCCTTTAGTTGTTTCCTTCTGTCTTCAAGATCAAATCCAAGCTCCTTTCCATGGCACAAAACATGTCATCATAAACGGCCTCTTCCTGTTCTTCATCTCCCAGTCTTTGAGGACTATAAGCCCAGAACCATGTTTTAAAGTTTCATGTGTGTACGTATGCTGGTTAAAAAATCCGATTGCATTAGTGGGAAATCACCCACTAATTACGCTTGGAAAAGCTATGTTCCACACAGGAGCGGCATAACAGTGGTTTTCAATCCAAGTAAACATTAAAATTACCTGAGAGGCTATAAAAAATACCAATTCCTGAGTCCCGCCTCAATCTATGAATTCAGAATTTAAGGAAATGGTACCGGGGCATTGGTATTTTACAAAATCCCCCAGAGATTCGTGGTTTCGGTTTGCATCCAAATTTTAAAACCGCTTCAAGATAATACAATAATGTAATAAAAAGAATATTGTCTAGCAGTTAAGAATAAGGGCTATGGAATTAGACAACCCTGAAGTTCGTAAGGTGTTCTTTTTTTAATTAAATTTTTATTGGAGTACAGTTGATTTACAATGTTGTGTTTGTGCTGTACAGCAAAGTGAATCAGTTATACATATACATATTTCCACTCTTTTTTAGATTCTGTTCCCATATAGTTCATTACAGAGTACTGAGTAGAGTTTCTTGTGCTATACAGTAGGTTCTTATTAGTTACCTATGTTATATATAGTAGTGTGTATATGTCAATTCCAATCTCCCAATTTATCCCCACCTTGATAACCATAAGCTTGTTTTCTACATCTGTGAGTCTATTTGTTTTGTAAATAGGTTCATTTGTACCATTTTTTAGATTCTACATATGAGCAATACCATATGACATTTGTCTTTCTCTGTCTGACTTAATGTGTTCCTTAAATGAATTTTTAATTCAATATTTATTTAGAGCCAGAGCAGGACATTGCAAATGCTTAGAAAAGTAGGGCCCCTGGTGGCAGTCCTCAGATTTGTCTCTTCTGCTCTGAGCAATTAAACTCTGGATCTCCATACTCATATCCCACTCAGGAAGACAAAAGCCTTCTGATGAACTAGACCTAGCTCCCTTAGATACGGGGTAGAGTGATAATCCATTTTTAACATGCCTCTTTGGGAGGGAGGTCAGGTTCCCACTTCAAGTAACTTCTCATATTACTCTTTCCAGCCACATACATAATCTCCCTGAAGGGATTGTGACAAATCAAGTGTTTCTCCATCTTGTTAGAAAGCCAGTGATATTTTGGCCATGTTTATCTACTAGCCTTCGATGCGAGGATTAAATTAAGCAGCAGTAATACAGCATAGTATTTGACAGTGTTAAATGTTCGATACATGTTGACTGTTATTATTTTCATTTCTAGCACTCTGTATCTGTTTACCTGAATGCCTCGTAACTCTGTGATTCTCATTATTCATTATTTCTGAAATGACATTTTCTTCTCTTTCAAGGGAAACATAAAAAGTGAGAGCATGTATGTAAATACTTAAGTATTTAAATACTTAAACATCTATGTAAATACGTAAAAAGTGTGTAAATATTTAAACATACTTTAAGTATTTACAGTGTAATGGGCACCGTTTTAAGACCTTTATATATATATTTAGCTTATTTAATTCTTATACCTATGGATGATTCTTACTATTACCCCCGTTTTAGAGATAAAGACACTGAGTCACTAAGAGGTTATGTAGATTTCTGAAGGATGCGCATAGTATGTGGTGGGTCTAGGATTTGAACTCAGGAAGTCTGATTCCAGATCTTGTGCTGTGAATCTTCACAACACCTACTGTCTCATCCTCCTAAGATCCAGCTTTCACGTATCATGACTATGTGAATCTGTCATAGACACCCGCCTCCTCTAAAGAACATGATCCGTTTTCTCCACTGTCTCCTATACAGACTAAAAATATATCTATGATGCTATACTGCATGCATTTTTTTTCTCAAGGAAAATATAGTCCATTAGAGGAGCACACGTGTCTTATTTATTTATGTGTCTTTAGTTCATAGTAAAATGTCTGATGTATTCTAGATGCTCAACAAACATTAATAATAGAACCAAAGAGAAAAATGGATAAGGAACTCACAGGAAAAAAATGTAGAAGGAAAATTATGAGGTTACTTCCTTCCTCTCCCATCAAAGGTATACAAGTATGAGTTCGTGGTCAGGATGGGGAAAGAGGTGAGGACATTTAAATGTATATTTCCATTCTTCATGCTGCAGGAACAGTTCTCGATACATATTTTCAATTATATACCACCACCATTCATCACTTCTAAATCCCTCCATTCAGAATTTGTCTACATAAAGCTGTATTTGGGCCTAATGGAAATTTAATAAAAATGTGTAGCATGATTCATCTGAAATAATATGACGACTGTATTTTTCTAGTTATGTACATACATAAGTATCTTAAAGCTTATTGATGCATTCAAAACAGGATAGCTGTATCCTACTTTGACATTTATTGTGTTTGTTTAAAGCATGTAGACTGCAGCTGCTCCACTTCTGACTCTTCCAGGGTTAGCCTGCAGGGTGTTGGTGAATTTTCATCAACAATGTCATCTAATGCTCAATCCATACGTCATCATCTCCTCCCCTCTGATGTAAGGGTGGCATTCCCTGTGGCTGTGGGTTTTAATGTAAAACATGACTGGTTAGTTGATATTAGTGTTAACAAATTAAAAATATTTCCTGCAGACAATCCTTTCAGCAGTTTTCTGTCTGGACTGCTTACTTTGGACTTGGAATGGGATCTAACTTAGGAGTCATGTCTCGAGGTTGCAATTATTGCCCGAGAAGCTGAAGCTCACATTTTTATCCTTGAAAAGCTTCAGGTGACAAGCAGACTTAAATTCTCTGGTGATTTTAGTGCTTGTGATCATCCGGTCATTCTACAAGCATGTCTTGAATACCAACAATACGCTAAGTCGTGTACTCACTGCCAAGGATACAAAGATGAGTGGGATGCAGTCAGGAGTTCAGATCCATTTGGGAGGAGGGAAAGAGTCCTGGTGCCCATAATGAAATAATAATAGCTGCAGCTTCCACTGATGAATTGGTATATACCAGATATTTACCTCTCAGAGTTCCATTATTTGACGTCATATTTTTCCATCTGAATAATTGCCATAGAGAGAAGTAAATGATTTTAAGATTAAATAAATAGCATATGCACCAAATCACACATAGGTGATCCACAACCCATATCCTTAACTGGTAAGATAGAAAAGAGTATAGTGTTCTTCCTGAATTCTAATATTAAGTTTTCCCTTGTTTTTATCCCTCAGTTTATACTAACTAGTACGGAGTTACCAGTTACTCAGCAGATCAAGGAAGCCTTTTGCAGTAAGCTGTGAGTGAGGGCTTGAAGGATAGCTGGGAGTTTGTTCAGATTCCCAGATACATCCTGTATTTCCCTTCTAAACTCTCTTTCTGAACCGTGTTGCTCCCCACCTCCACTGGCGTGCCTGGGGTGTCCACGAGGCAGGAACTCAGTGTTCTAGATATTGAGAGTACTGAACACAAAGCCTGTTTGGCGTTGGCTCAATCTGGGCACCACTCAGTGCTTCTGGAAAGTGTGAGCTGAGGCAGCTTCACTCATTCAGGTGTTACCTTCTTATTTTGTGCTGTATGCCAGCACCATCCAAACACACATCTGCCACTGATCCAATCTAAGTACGGTAGATGATTTCTGCCTTGAGTTAAGCAGTATTATCTTTACAATCACAGGTTTTAATGTGTTAGTTGTCCTCTCCATTCAGACAAAAATGAATCGGCACATTTTAAAATTGTCCTCTCTGTACCACTTAAAATTAATTTGTGTATCTCTCTTTGGGAAACACAGAGCTAATGCAAAATATGCTAGACCGTATGAGATCTTAAAGGAGGAGAAGATGTACTGGAACTCTGTCCTTTTTGCCACATGTAAAAGTTGCAAAAGAAATAAAACAAAAAACCCGGGCATGGAGCATTAATTAATACCCCCACTGATATTTTCTCCCAATAAATATTTCTTAAATTTCATCATGCCGTTCCATGTTTCCTGTTACCACCCTAAGCCACATTTCCATCCTTGCTTGCCTGATTTATTTAACCATTTTTTTTTTTTTTGCTGTACGCGGGCCTCTCACTGTTGTGGCCTCTCCCGTTGCGGAGCACAGGCTCCGGACGCGCAGGCTCAGCGGCCATGGCTCACGGGCCCAGCCGCTCCGCGGCATGTGGGATCTTCCCGGACCGGGGCACGAACCCGTGTCCCCTGCATCGGCAGGCGGACTCTCAACCACTGCGCCACCAGGGAAGCCCCTCACCATGTATTTTTTTAAAATTTGATTTCTAAAAATTTCTTTTCTGAGTTCAAGATCACACTCTTTCAATTTTCCACATTGCAGTGTGAGTGATATTTTAAAAATACGTGCCGGATATGTTATTGTCCTGATCTAAATCCTTCATTAATTTATCTGAACTCCTTTGGGTAAAAGTCTAATATCCTTTATGTATCTACAAGATGCCCACAAACATAATACCACTGCCTATGATTTCAGCCTCTTCTCTTGTCACTTTTCTCATTATCCTCTGCTTTCGTCACTTTCATTATCCTCATTATCCTCTCTGTCCTCTGCATTTATTCTGATTTCTTGAAACTGTTCAACTAATATTGATCCTCTTAGTTTGGTATACAGTGTGGTTGATTGCAAAGAGAAAGAGCTTTGGACCTGGATTCAAATTTCTCTTTAGATTCAATTTCTCTTTGTCTATGTTGCTGTTTATTTCAAACAGAGATGAGGAGGTCTCACTCTCAGGATTATTATGAATAAGAAAGAAGACAACAACCACCTTAGTAAATGTAACTTATTTCTTATAAGAATAATTGCTCATCATTTTCACCTTCCAAAGAACGGATTCTGCCTTGCTATTCAAAGTGGGTCCCCTGGGCTCCCTAGATCACAACATCAGTGTCTCCTGGGGGCTTTTTAGAAATGCAGAGCCTCAGACCGCATGATAGACCTGCTGAATCAAAATCTGCATTTTAACAAGATTCCCCAGATAATATAGGTACGCACTGGGATCTTATTTCCTAACAGCTGATGATATTTCATAACTGCTGTTGCTTTCTTTTGTAGATTTCAAATCAAGCCATCATGTCCAATAGGATGTATGCCACTGAGGGCAGGGAGTATCTCTGACTTATTCATTGTTATATCCCCAGGGTTTAGAACAATGCATTCAATAACAGTTAAAAAAATTAGTAGTAGGTCCCAGAAAATAAGTTGGGACACGATTTTCATCACTCGGAACGTACTGTTGTATCCTAATCCTGATCACTCTAAGTCGTTACATAAACGTGGCATGACACTGTATATATCAAAATCCAAATGACTCCAGGTTTATTTTTCCCCAGAGCATAAAAAGTGGAGACTATTTGGGAAAGCACATACACATACCCCAAATATATTTTTGGAGCACATAAATCCAAACCTCTGAATTGCATTTTTTTCTTAATAATGCTTTACCTTTTGTTTGTTAGCATTATCTCCAATAAATTCCAGTGCTTTCTTCTAAATTAATATGTCATGGAGATGTTTTGTACTTTTTCATTATATTTTATAACATCTCCCTTCTAATCCAGTTTTCGATTAAATGTGTGTATGTGTGTTAATCCAGTTATTGAATAGTTGTGTGTGTGTGTGTGTGTGTGTGTGTTTTCAGCACAAATCCCAGGACCACACGTTTAATACCATTGATTTTGTAAAAGTATATCTTATAATTGCAGATTACGTTTTTATGCTCTTTTTGTTTCACACTTTCCACTATTACAGTAAGCAAATTCCCTCATGAACTTTCTGATGGACCCAAATGACACTGTGGTTCACAGTTACTGACAGTGGAATGTGGGTGTTTCTAGCATCCAGGAAAAGTGGCACAGCCCTGTGATAAGAGACTAACATAGTTTACATTTCACTTAGCATGTCCTGAAGCCAGGTGATTCCTAATGAATGTTAAAAGAAGTCCTCATTATTTCAACATTTTCATTTTTAACTGAGACATTATTAATATATATTTATATCTCACGATTTTAAATTGGTGGAATCAAATAGAGAAAATGTTGTGATAAGTACAATCTTTGATGTGATGTCCTGGCAATTTTGTAATTCGAGGGGGTGGCTAGATATGCGTTGAGCTAGTTGGAGCCAGCAGGTAGCGGCAAATCAGGCTCCTTTGAAAGCTGCATTTTGCTCCTTGGACATCTCAAGCCAGGTAATGTAGAGTAACATCAGACATTTCATTGAAGGTGACGTTTAAGACCTTTTGTTTGGTTTGGTTTGGTTGCAGTCAAATACCTAGAGACCACTTTTAACTAAGCAAAACTGTAGCTAGAAAATCCTTAATGGTCCGTGGAGAAAGGAATGATATAGTACAAACTCTGACTTTAGTTGTTATTTTAAATCTGGACATGATTTTTACCAGGATCAGGAAAGAGTTTATGGTTTATTTTTATGGAATGAAAGGTCCACACAGTTCTTAATGCACATTCTAAGCCCAAAGCAAGTGTCTCCTAAGGTTTGTGAGTGATGAATCCAGAATTCCAAAGATCAGTGCAGGGCTGTAAACTTACATTCCGTTTGGTATAAAAGAAATAAGCTAGTCTCGAACCCTTTTCAAAGGCATGTTGACAAATAGGCAATCTAATTGTAGTCTAAGCAAAGGTCAGTGATTTAATGTGCTAATTATGAAGCATTTTTATCCTGTTCTCAAATTGAGGTGCGTCCCCGCAACAGTTGGTTAACTTGCATTTAAAGATTATATGCATTTGAATGTAATAAAATTGTATTTCTCATTTAAAAATATATATTTATATGTGTGCATATGTATGTGTGTGTATTTCTCTAATTTTAGCTAATTTAAACAGGACTCTCCTGGGCAGTTAATTTACATTAATACGATTCTTACTTGTACTATTCACACTTTTCCCCCACCTTAAACATTTCTCTTTGCTCTTAGTTCTGCATAATGCAAATCTAAGTATGCGGTTGTTTTCAAGCAATCATTTGTAACCACCAATGTGATTACAAAATGATTAATGGTCACCCTTCTGTTTAATATTTATTTATTTATTATTTTATTTATTTTGGCTGCTCCAGGTCTTAGTTGCAGCATGTGGACTTCTTAGTTGCGGCATGCATGTGGGATCTAGTTCCCCAACCTGGGGTGGAACCTGGTCCCCCTGCATTGGGAGTGTGGAATCTTACCCACCGGGCCACCAGGGAAGTCCCCACCCTTCTGTTTAAGTACTATCCCTGGCATATATTTGTTATGCAACAGAATTGTAGAAGAAAGGGCCTTGCAGATATTAAACTGACTTACGATTTGCATTTTGACTTCTTGCTGAGCAATGTAATTGATAACCTATTGATTGATTAACTGATTCTTTTCTCATTAAAAAAGAAGGCATTTGTAAAGAATCTTTCCATTTGTGAACTTACTAGAAATCCTTACTGGCAATCTCAGTACACTAGGATTCTTCCCAAGAATCTCAGATCCATATGGATGAACAACCAGCTCCTGGTAAGATAGTTGAGAGTGAAATCACCAGGCTCAGAAAATTTTTGTTGTGGTCACATGGTTAAGAGCAGGAGTCCTGGAGTCAGGGTGACTTTACTGATAGCAAGACAGCTAGATGTGTAACCTTAGCCCCACTGCACACATTAGAAGACCAAGGTTCAAGATGCTTGTATGAGTTAATTCAGAAAGAGTCATGTACCACAATGTTCATTGCAGATCTGTTTACAATAGCCAGGACATGGAAGCAACCTAAGTGTCCATCAACAGATGAATGGATAAAGAAGATGTGGCACATATATACAATGGAGTATTACTCAGCCATAAAAAAGAAACGAAATCGAGTTATTTGTAGTGAGGTGGATGGACCTAGAGTCTGTCATACAGAGTGAAGTAAGTCAGAAAGAGAAAAACAAATACTGCATGCTAACACATATATACGGAATCTAAAAAAAAAATGGTAGGGGCAGGACAGGAATAAAGACGTGATGTAGAGAATGGACTTGAGGACACGGGGAGGGGGAAGGGTAAGCTGGGACGAAGTGAGAGAGTGGCATGGACTTATATACACTACCAAATGTAAAATAGATAGCTAGTGGGAAGCAGCCACATAGCACAGGGAGATCAGCTCGGTGCCTTGTGTCCACTTAGAGGGTGGGATAGGGAGGGTGGGAGGGAGATACAAGAGGGAGGAGATGTGGGGATATATGAAAATATATAGCTGATTCACTTTGTTATTAAGCAGAAACTAACACGCCATTGTAAAGCAATTATACTCCAATAAAGATGTTAAAAAAAAAGATGCTTATGAGTTTATACATAGAAAGTAGATAGTACAGTTCCTGACAACAGGTAAAACAAACAGAAAACCTGTAGCCTCCATTAAAGAGCTATCTAATGTACGTAGTTCAACAAACTGTTCTGCTTCTATGCCCTTTTCTAAATGTACTAGGGGCCATATTAGCTCCAAATATGTTGGCCTACTAGAATATAGACAGAGAAGGATAGTTTGGCAAAGTGCCTTGTTCAGCGGCACCTGGACCTTGAACACCTTCAAAAAAGTCCTTATACCATTCACTTTCATAGGGTCTCTAAAATATAGTGCTATTTCTATTTGCTCATTTAAAAGGCTGCTAAACGTCTCCTACTAACTGTTAATAGGTTCCTTAATATAGGGGCCACTGTTGGAATCAGGGAGTGAGGCCACTCATTGGCTGGTGTGCAGTCTTTTTGTCCATTAAAATTGGACAAGAGATAACAGGAAATAATGGAGGAGAGGAAGAGGCACACAATAGATGCAGTTACCCAGAACACTTAAGAGTCATAGTAAGTGCAAGATTTTTTTTTAATAAATTTTAATTAATTAATTAATTAATTTCATTTTGGCTGCGTTGGGTCTTTGCTGCGTGCAGGCTTTCTCTAGTTGAGGCGAGCGGGAGCTGCTCTTCGTTGCCGTGTATGGCCTTCTCATTGCCGTCTTCTCTTGTTGTGGAGCATGGGCTCTAGGCATGCAGGCTTCAGTAGTTGTGGCACGCGGGCTTCAGTAGGTGTGGCTCATGGGCTCTAGAGCGCAGACTCAGTAGTTGTGGCACAGGGACTTAGTCGCTCCGTGACATGTGGCGTCTTCCCAGACCAGGGCTCGAACCCGTGTCCCCTGCATTGGCAGGCAGATTCTTAACCACTGTACCACCAGGGAAGCCTGTGAACCAGATTTCTTGATGGAAGAGGTAGAATTATAAACAGAACATTTGTAATGTGCTAGTAGCATATGCATATGGTGGGCATGAATTTGAATATCTCAAAAATTAAGTTTACTATATTTATCTCAGTATATTAAACCTTACCATGGAGGAAAATATTTTTAAGAGTAAAACCAAAACATAACACAAAAACAATGACAGGACTACATCAACTGGTAATACTTGAGAACAAAGTTATGAAAATCAGAAATAAATAGGAGGAAAAGGGCACAGTTAAATTAACTAATATACACAATTGCATGATAGAATTCCTATAAATGTGTTATTTGGGGGGGCCACCATTTTGGCTCTCAGTTTACCTAGTATCCATTGTGAAGTATAAAAGCTGATTACTAGTACAAATCAGAGTATCCATGAGATAAACAAATTCATCTCAAGAAATTTTGTTAGTACCTTAGTATGGGAACAGTTATTTTCACCTAAGTGTTTTCTCCCTGCAGTACACTAGGCAGGGTAATGAGCAACATCTTCGACTCTAGCCCTATAATATCACAGTGAGGTGTTGCACAGGGCTTTTAATTTCTATCATGCCTTAATGTAGGTCACAAAAGTGCAACTATTGCATGTAAAGTGCAATTCAGTGGAACTACTCTTACTAACTCGACTGAAAAGAAGGACTTCTTGTACAAGTGACATTGCATTTGGAGCTCTCAAGTATTCCTGTGTAGTTTAGTCATAGGTATTAGAATATTCAGAGCAATGATTTTCAAATATTTTTAAATAGCCTAACCCTCTTGTCGAACAATGCTTTACATAGAAACATTTGAAGTTGATACATTTGAAGGTTCAGCATTATGCTGTGAGCCGAGTAGGTCCACATGCCCCGTCATGTTCCATCTTCTGAGGCATCGCTGCAGATTCTGCCCCAGCACAGAGTTGTGCCATATACTTTTGTATATATAATGTCTGTGATTTAACATGTATGTGTGTGTGTTTAGTGAAAGATATATACAAGTAGAAACAAAATAGTATTTGGTGAATCAAGACCTATACCTACACCTTACACACCTATTGCCAGTTAACAGACATACTTCTACTTGATGTAAATGTCACACTGACTCTTTGAGGTATTCTTATTCCTTTGGTGACATAGAAACTGAAGGTAAGAAAAGTAAAAGTAAAAGTAAAATGATTTGTTTAAAGTCACGTGATGTTTAAATGTTTAAATCACAAAACCAATGTTGGTGTTGAGGACTCAGTGGCTTCAAAATCCATATTCTTTCTGCTATACCATGGTGTTGAATTACATGGCAAGGCTAACCAGTGAGGCACTCAGACCACAGGTGATAGCTCATGCAATGCCTGTTGTTTTTTACTCTTTATCCTTGAAATTGTCATAAAAGGTATTAACAGCAGACTTCAATGGCAGTAATTAGCCACATGAAATAAAAAGTGCATAACATCTTAAATGAGACCTTTTGTATCCTCCCAAACCTCACCATTAACTCAGCACACCCTAGATGCCAGTCTCCAGTGTGTGTCTATGTATAATTGCTGTTACTATTAATAAGGCTTATGTAGTCTCACAAAAGAAATAATAGGACCTATTGAATTAAAATTATGAATCCTTTAATAGTTCTTTATTGTGGATGAGCGCACGGTATCCTGGTGATTCCTGTTGCATAGCCAACAGTTGTTTAAATGCTGGGTTATTTGTGGGCATATGCTCCATCTGTCAGGTGTCACAGAAACCTAAGGACATAAAAAAGTCCTTCTACCACCTAATGGTTTTCATCTGTTTGGTGAATTCAAGAGTTGACCCTTTAGAAGAAATAGCTAGCAAGGACATAGATCAAGGTGTTAATTTGGAAGGTATTACAAAGAGAGGAAGCAAAACTCTCTATAAATATATCAGAAGACTTTGGAAAGGGATGTGAGGTACTAGAAATAAATGGGCTGCTGTCAGGTACACTTGGGTTCAAATATCTGTTCTTCTATTTGTTGTCCTGTGATTTAAATCATCTTTCAAAGGATCAGTGTTCAACGAGCATTAGTTCATTTTCCTTCTTTCCATATTTAGAGCATAGATTTTTTTTTTCTATTTCCAAAGAGGCACTGACAGAATTCAGGAGAAAAAAATAGAATAATTATTTATTTGGAATGGAGGAAAAGAATGATTGTAAACAAATGTGTTTATGCATACACAAGCATGCACACCTTTGGATTCCAAGACCAAAGTCTATGGTTTTGATTCTTATTAGTTTGTATGTCCTGTAGCAGGTTGTTTACTCTGTGTCTCAGATTTTTCATCTGTAAAATGAGAATAATAAAAACTGTCTTGGGTGTGAGGATGACATAATGCATGTTAATCAGTTAGAACAATGCATGGCATATAGTAGGTTCTGTGTATTTCCAGGTTTCTTCCTCTTCCATCTCTTCCTCTTTCTCATTCAACTTATCCTGCCACCTCCTGACCCAACCGTGGTAAGAGTCATCTTTGAAATAATGTTAGAGATTTTTTTTTTATTTGCTTTTTATAAAAAATACATCTTTAATGGAGTATAACTTTGTTCCCCCACCCCCCGACTAAGAAGAACACTTTGGAAGTCAAATCATTTATGGAGTAAACAGTTACGTACTGTGAATCTTGATTTTAACATTTGATGATATGCACTTTCTCTAAGGAATAGTGTATTGCGCTTTTGCAGAAAAATGACCCTACTTTAAAATCCTCTTAAAATTCATATTGCATGAAGCTTTGAAATACATGTGGGGTGATTCTTCTTTAATTAGACATCATGCATTAATTATGTCCTAATGAGTTCAAGTGGAGAAAAATAAAAATAGCACCAAAGAAATGTAATATGAAATTATTTTCTTTCTCTACCTAAAACCAACAAACAAATAGACATAAGTTTTCTCCTCCAAATGGCAGCTTGGTTTGGTGGAAGATGAACATTGTGATTTTGAGCTATTCAATATCGTTGATAGTAACACATTATTCCATCTAGATGGAGTCTTGACTGGGATAAGGAAGAACAGTGAGTATCCTGCTTTCTATTAGCTTCTGGATGTTCTATTTAAACAAGAACAATAAAAAAACTTCTTTTTTTTATTGCATTTTTGTCTTGTTATTTAATCAGTTTGGCCACATACGATAGGCATTTGACGGTGTTGCCACCCCACGGTCTCACAGGCTTTAATTGGACAGTGGCAGTTTTCAATTCGTGTAAGCGCACAGCTCCTTGGACCACCTCTGCAATTTCTCTCACACATATATTGTAATTATGTGTGTACCTCAGTGTGTGGACTATAAACATATGCTATATATTTGAATAAGAGTGCTGTCAACGCTTTATTTTAGAAGTGTGTTAATGATGACTGAATAATAATGTGGATGCTAACACAGCAGTATCCTGTACCTGGATGATATTTACATTACCAAATAGACCTTTTTTTCAGAAGGATGAATTTTAAAGTAAGGAACAATTAGTGACTCTATGGAAATTGTATATTTAGAGTGTCTCACAAATAATCCTCCTCAAGACGACTAAGAGCTGTTTATCTTAAATTGTTTCTTTGCCAAAACAGGCAGGGATGTTAAAAATAGAAGGGTGAGTTTTAGTTCGACTTGCAGTGACTAAAGATGACGACATGCCTGGATAAGAAGATTTTTTTAAGTGTTTATAGCTCTTTTTTTTTCTACAGAGACTAATATTTGTTTATCTTGATTATATTGCTCCATCAGTCAACAAGATCCTGTATATTCATGAGTGCAATTTTTGAGTATGATGTTCTTTAACCTTCACATGAGCACACACTGACGATGCCTGGGAAGATTATTATTTTCAGCAACTTTCAGTAGAGAGGCAGATACAGATTTTCTTAAATTCTAATATTTGCTAGAAAGCTCAACTTGTTTTTCATGGGCAACAAATACTGTTGGTTATCTTTGAAGAAATAAGCTAATTTTATTCATTCATAAATTAAAACAACCATTCTATTTTCTAAATTATAAATTTTGGATAAAATGTCTGGTAAATACTCAAGTCAGAATAGCCATAGTTTGTCTGTCATTTGTTCTTTCCATTTTCCATTTTATGGTAAATGAGGTTCATAAAAAATTGTGGCTTGTTCCAGCCACCGAACCAATCACACGTTGCATTCCTTGAGTCAACAATCATACTTCACCATGAGCAGAGTGCTTTATGTGTACTGTCCATTTCATTACACAGGAGATTAAGCATATGTGTACTCAGGGCTGAGATTTCATTAAATTAATAATTTGTACTGCCTCAACAAAGACATCTTAAGTGAAACTGGCTGTTTCTTTTTCTTTCTTTCTTCTTCTGTTTTTTTTTTTAATCCTGAGAGTGTGTGGTAGTGAAGGGTACCATGACTCTTAGTATAGTTTGGTGCCGCTGCCTTGATAGGTGTGAACATAGCAGCAGTTTTGTCCTCCCTTACATTTGCACTATCAACACAAATGTCAACACAGTGAGAAAGGCAGATAACTTTGACCTCCTGGATGCCCTGAAGGGTGCTCAGAAATTCCCAGAGGTCTGTGAACCCATGCTTTGGGAACTGCTGCTCTAGACTTTCCTGTTTCTTTCGTTGCTCACTGACAGAGGTGTTTCATACAGAGGTAGGAACAACCTTGTAGCTTTGCTGCTTGCCAGAATTATTCTCGTACCTGATGAAAAAACTGGTCATTTTTTAACTCAACCATAGGAGATTAAACTTAGCTACCAGGACTACAGAAACATTCAATCCAATCTCCCCAGTCTTCCCCCTTGCTCCGGAATTGCCAGCTTTTACATACACGTACTAATAGGTAAATAATTTGTGCAGTGCTGAGCTGCAGTGAGCCTTTATCTCAGTACATGGTCACTTTCAAAGAACCCTCACTCTCATATCCAAAGATAATTGAACAGCAATTTATTCATTTAGTATAATCGCTCTGTCATATGCCAAAGTGAAGTCTACATTTTTATAGTTAAATGAAACCTTAGAAACCTGATTCCCCTCTTGTATCTCTGAAAACTTTCACATTAGTGATAAGTGTCCCCAAATTTCTTCTCTCTCCTCAAATGCACCAACATTGAAAGTAAATAAACAATATGCAAAAAGCATATCTTTTCTTCTAACCCCTGTCCATGTAACCTCTTTGTCACTTTTATTCTCTCTCCTTTCCACGTCTATTAGTTTCTGCCTTAGTAGCCCTTGAACTTGTCACTGCAAACAAACTAGCATATCTGATTAATAAGAAGAAGGTTAAAAGAAGGTTAAATGCAATGTATTTTTAGTGACCTAAGAGTCCACCAGGCCAGATAAAATTTTTCTCATGATCAGAATGAATGAAGAAGTTGTGAATGCACATCTCCATTAGAACTTTTTATCAAAATTACACAGAATACTGGGAGATAGAGTAGAGCTCTTTTCTTATATTCATAATTACATATTGGGCATCCATTATGCACTTAATAAATGTTGTCATATTACTAGTGTTGTTGAGGGTGCAAATGAAGGTTGTATTAGTTTATTTTTTTTAGGGAAAGGTTAAATACGTGATTATTTGAGTAGATATTTCCCACTGGTAGATTGTGCTTTGCAAAGTGTGTCTAATAATTCTCTAGCTTGACATTGTTATCTGCAAATCCCCCACTGCACCTCCCTCCCTCCATCTACTAGGCTTGCTAGATTTCCCCAAAGCTTTGGTGTTACAGGTTTCCAGAGGTCATTAGATCTAGGACTCTGTTTCCTCCTGTGTGCCACAGGGATGACGACTCTGACCTTGACTTTAAGTCTCACAAGGCTCCTATTAAGCAAACAGGTAATACATGAAACGTATGTTGAAAAAAAAGTCACTAAACAGGTTATAATTTTGTGAACAGTGAAGTCTTTTGTTTTACGTACTTCTGTTTTTCTTCCTCCATGTTTGATTCTGGCACACAATGCTAAAATAATAAAATGAATATGAGCTTGAGAAGCAGATAGACTTGGATTTGAATCCTTTGTTCATCTCTTGCTACATGCAATATTGAGCAGTTGTTTAAAATTCTAATCAGTAGATTCTTAATCGGTAAACTGATGAGTCTCGTATGTAGCTCGTAGGGTTGTTGTGACACTTAAATGAAATAGAAAATAAACGTATCTAGTATAAGGAAACTCACAGTGTTCTTGGAGAAATGGCTAAATAATCAAATGAATGGGTTATTCCCTGTGCCTGGGTGGCGAGGGTAACTATATATTTTCTGAGGGAGTATGCATGATAGTATCATGATAGTATACTGAAAAAGTAAAGTAGCTATGCACAATGGAAGGATGTGTCTAAATAATCACAGGCTGTTTGAGCTATAAAACATCTGAAAAGTAACTTTATACGCTTTATTTTATAAGTGAAGGAAGCTATAATTAGAAGGATACAAGTTTTACCCACAGTCACTAGATATCTGCTATGCAAACTTATCAACATTTCAACAATTTTATAATTGTATTGCTTGGAAATATTATATTAGTTTTCTGTTGTTGCTATGACAGATTATCACCAACATGGTAGCTTAACATAACGTGAATGTATTATCTTATGATTCTGTAGGTCAGAAGCCCAGCACAGGTCTCACTGGGCTAAGACAAATGAGTCTGACTGTGTTCTTTTCTGAAACTTCTAGAGGAAAATCTATTTCCTTTTCTAGAGGCTACCCATTTCTTGGCTGTTGGTCCTTTCCTACATCTTCAAAGTCAGTAAGTTTGAATCTCTCTGACCATTATTCTGCAGTCGTATCTCCCTCTGACCACAGACAGAAAAGGTTCTTCTTTTTTAAGGATGCATGTAATTAGATTGGGCTCACCTGTATAACCCAGAATAATCTACCCATTCCAGGGTCCTTAAATTAGTCACATCTATAAAGGCCCTTTTGATAGGTAAGGTAACATATTTGTAGGTTCTGGTAATTAGGACATGGATATCTTTTGGGGACTATATTTCTGTCTACAGCACCTAGAATCATAACCTATCAGTAGCATCACTGTAACTTGCAGCCACCATTTTGCATAAGTAAGGTATTCATTGATAAGTGGCTGGTATGCTTTGGGAGGATATGTTCGTTTGCTAGAGCTGCCATAATAAAATACAAGAGGCAGAGTAGCTTAAACAACAGAAATTTTATTTTCTCACAGTTCTGGAAGCCAAAAGTCCAGGTGTCAGCAGGTTGGGTTTCTCCTAAGGTCTCTCTCCTTGGCTTGCAGGTAGCTGCCCTCCTGCTGCCTTTTCACATACCTCCTCACATGGTCTTTCCTCTGTGCATGTGTGTCCCTGATATTTCTCTGTGTGTCTAAGCTTCCTCTTCTTATAAGGACACCAATCAGATTGGATCAAGACCCATCTTAATCATCTCATTTTAACTTAATCATCCTCTTTAATGGCTGTATCTCCAGATATGGTCACATTCTTTTCTTTTAAAATTTTTATTGAAGTATAGTTGATTTATAATGCCGTGTTGCATGTGTACAGAACAGTGATTCAGGTATATATATATATATATATATAGAGAGAGAGAGAGAGAGAGAGAGAGAGAGAGAGGCACATTCTGAAGTACTGGGGCTTAGGGCTTCAGCATATGAATTTTGAGGAGAAACTATTGACCTCCTCACAGAGGACTTGAAAGGATTATTTATGTTTCTGTTTAAAAATGAAAAAAAAATACTGTTTATTTTCGTAAAAGATGATGACGATGATGATTGCAGGAGATTTACAGATTTCCAACAGATCTATTTATAGTGTGAAAAGTAAGGGCATTTCCAGTCTTCAGGTTGTTTTTACTGTTATTTTTTTTTAGCTAACTTCTAAGCTTTGTTGGCAGAATGGAGATGGAGTAAAGACACACACACACACACACACACACACACACAGACTCTTACACACATATTTATAGCATTGCAGGCTATATTATTAGCATCTAATTGCAGTACGTTGATGATATATTAGGTTCTATTTCCAAATCTTCACTACAGGAATGATACTTGGGAGAGTAGGAGTTAAAAAAAATTAAAAACGACTTTTACGTACAAACTATCCTTACAACAATCAGGTAGTCTTTTTTGATAATGGTGCTAATGGCCTCATTAGTATCATTTTAACAAGAAGAAACTAAAATGGGGAAAATTAAAGTTCAAAATCATATCCACTAGTTTTAATTCAAATCGGGTTTTTTGATTGTCATTTATCTAAAAGGAAGGATGCTTGTGAATCTATTTAGCCATCTTCTCATGCACTCTTTTGTGCACCCATGCATTCTCCAACAAAACCATTTACCTACCCATCCTCTTCCTCTTAATTTTTTTTATCAACACATTTATCCATTCATCCCTCCACCCATCAATCCATTCACCTACCCATTGATCAGTCAGACTTGGAAATGTGATTATTTCTGTGAAATCTGTGCTTTGGTCGTGACGCTCTGCTTTCCTAGGGAGGCTCTGAATGAGACAGTTTACAATGCTCAAGGAGTAGGAGTGGGTAACACAGCTAAGTTATTATCAGGCTTTTTGATCACAGAAAAAAATGATTCGCTAATGGCACACCCTATTCTATGGCCCAAACTAAATCCCAGGTTTATGTGTTTCATTTTTAACTTCAACTGCAATGTTCTTCCAAATTCATGGCATTTTGATTATCTCACAGTGCTTTTATAAATAGAGAATTTCAGAGAGAATAGATGACTGTCATTTGGTTATCCACTGTGTTCTTTCCCACTGTGATCTTGTCAATTTTTGGATAACAAGATATATCCTGTTTAGCAAGTAACGGTGATTACCACATCTGAAATCTATCTCATATTTTCAACTCCTATTAGGACTCTGGTTAATCAGGTTCTTTGCAAACATAAAGGGCATTGACACAACATTTTTATATTTTCTTTTTTCCTTTTTCCACAGTACAACTGAAGGCTTCACTGTAAACTGATCTTTGGATAATATCCTGAATATCTGTTTTAAATATCCATATCGGTTTAAAATCTACTTCTTTTGTTTGGCTAGTAATCCTGGGTGTCTTCTTTTAGTCCTGTTCACCTTGCTTATATTGTATATTACTATATTGTCTATTTATTTTGCACAAAGTTTCCCCCTCTCATATCTATATCTTTACTATATATATATCTATACATCTATTGAGACAAATTTTTTAAAGAAATCTGTGAAGAGTGATGGTTTAGTTGCAAAGTAAACATGCTCCAAAGATCTTTGTCTGAGAATCTCTCATAATTTATAGTTGAACTCCCAAGTCCTATGTCTGCTTTACTGTAAGACAAGAAATAGGACTGTGAGAGAGAATAATTTGTTATGTTTTCCCCAAATCAATCTTTTAGTGAGAATCTCTGTGGTCCTTCCACCCACCCACTCACCAGTATGTCCATCTGTTCATTCATGTATCCGTTCATAGTATTTAATGTGCTTTGGAACCTAAATGGAACAACGGCTGAGACTCTTACTCAGCTAGCCATCCCTCTATCTATTATTTTTTATGCATGCATTTCCCAATAAAACCATCTGTCTATCCATTTTCCTCCCCTTAATTCTGTTATCAACCAATTTATCCATCCATCCAATCATTCATTCATCCATCCACTCCTTGATCCATTCACCTAAATCTCTTTTTAGTAATAGGTCCACAATTACTATTCACCCACACTCTTGAGCACACAAGCATTTATTCAATGGCCCAATGCACATTAATCACCCTCCCCCTACTTCTAGGCTTACAGTTTTTGAGTAACAAGAAAGAAAAATGAAGTACATTTTAAATACCTTACAATTTTATTTGTCGATTACACGTCACTAAAGCTGAAAAAAAGTAAAAACTTCCAGATACATATACTATCATTACTTCCTGAGCAGGTGAGTAAGTACCAAATATGTGACTGTACGCTCAATATAAGAATGCCCGATGTAAGAGTTTAAGCCACTTTGTACCAAGATCATTTGACTCAAGAAGCGACATTCTTGGGAGAAAATATTTGCAAACCAAGCAACTGACAAAGGATTAATCTCCAAAATATACAAATAGCTCAGGCAGCTCAATATCAAAAAAACAAAAAGCCCAATCAAAAACTGGGCAGAAGACCTAAATACCTAAATAGACATTTATCCAAAGAAGACATACAGATGGCCAACAAACACATGAAAAGATACTCAACATTTGGAAGTGTATATATGTCAGTGCTACTCTTTCGCTTTGTCCCAGCTTACACTTCCCCCTCCCCATACCCTCAAGTGCATTCTCTACATCTGTGTCTTTATTCCTGTCCTGCCCCTAGGTTCGTCAGAACCATTTTTTTTTTTTTTTTTTTTTTTATAGATAGCTAGTGGGAAGCAGCTGCATCGCACAGGGAGATCAGCTCGGTGCTTTGTGACCACCTAGAGGGGTGGGCTGGGGGTGTGGGAGGGAGATGCAAGAGGGAGGGGTTATGGGGATATATGTGTACATATAGCTGATTCACTTTGTTGTACAGAGAAACTAACACAACACTGTAAAACAATTATACTCCAATAAAGATGTTAAAAAAAAAAGATGCTCAACATCACTAATTATTAGAGAAATGCAAATCAAAACTACAATGAGGTATCACCTCACACCAGTCAGAATGGCCATGATCAGAAAATCTGCAAACAATAAATGCTGGGGAGGGTGTGGAGAAAAGGGAACCCTCTTGCATTGTTGGTGGGAATGTAAATTGCTACAGCCACTATGGAGAACAGTATGGAGGTTCCTTAAAAAACTAAAAATAGAACTACCATGTGACCCAGCAATCCCACTACTGGGCATATACCCTGAGAAAACCATAATTCAAAAAGACACATGTACCCCAGTGTTCATTGCAGCACTATTTACAATAGCCAGGACATGGAAGCAACCTAAATGTCCATCAACAGAGGAATGGATAAAGAAGATGTGGTACATATATACAATGGAATGTTACTCAGCTATAAAAAGGAACGAAATTGGGTCATTTGTAGGTCCGTGGACGGACCTTGAGACTGTCATACAGAGTGAAGCCAGAAAGAGAAAAACAACTATCTTATATTAACACATATATGTGGAATCTAGAAAAATGGTATAGATGATCTTATTTGCAAAGCAGAAATAGAGACAGAAGTAGAGAACAAACGTGTGGATACCAAGGGGGAAGGGGCAGGTGGATTGAATTGGGAGATTGGGATTGACATGTATACGCTATTGATACTATGTATAAAATAGATAACTAATGAGAACCTACTGTATAGCACAGGGAACCCTGCTCAATGCTCTGTGGTGACCTAAATGGGAAGGAAATCCAAAAAAGAGGGGATATATATATATATATATATATAGCTGATTCACTTTGCTGTACAGTAGAAACTAACACAACATTATAAAGCAACTATACTCCAATAAAAAAAAAGGAAGTGACATTTCTTATATTCACTACAGAGTAATGTTGCATGTTGAAGTCTATGTTGTTAGATGTATTTTTCTTGGAAAGCAGTTCCAGGTTTGGCAGAACTTATCATTGTAATTCCAAAATTCAATCTCCACAAGAATCCACCCTATATGCAGTTTTACTTGAATATTTTGGCTCCTAAAAGGTATCATGCCTTTATCTATCACCTATTGTCACATTTTAATCATTACAAAAACCCTATAGATAGGTTGTTAAACCTGTTATTAAAGCATTTTACAAATAAGGACACTGAAATCTGGGGAGGTTAAGTAAACCGCTCAGTATCTTACAGTTTTTTCTATTTCTTATCAGGCTCTCATTCTGGTTCCCATAATCTGAATTACTACTATATTAATCTTTGGTTGCCTTAGAGAAACATATTGACTTCCAACCCTGTAAGATTTAATATGTTAACCAGGATGTTATCAACATACATAAGAAATTATGCGTCCAATTGAAAGGAGTTCATTGTCTTTCTTTTTTTTTTTTTTTTTTTTTTTTTACCTGTGGTTGCTTAAATATCGGAGCCTCCACCTCATTACTTAAAGGAAAAGAAAAAATCTGAGAATACAAAACTTAAGCATGCTAGAGCAATTTTAAGACTGTTTTTGTAGGATGGGCATACTTATGCTATTTTTTCCCATGGCATCATTATGGAATTGATCCATCTAATTCTCCTTTCTCTGAATCCTATCAACAAGGATCATTTGGCTTCACTTGTGTGTGGGTCTTTATATAAAGAGAAATTGCTCATCATGATCACTTAAATAGTCGAAATACTATTTATCACTGATATGTTGCCTTTAAAAAAATTGGGCTTGGGAACTTTCTTTGTTGGCGTCGGGCTAAGAGAGATGGATTTGCTATAAGGCTGACACATCATGTTTCCAAACCTATAAAGCTGCGGTCCAGACAAGATAGTAGCAAATTTGCCAAGGTCATGAATGTTGGCTTGGTAAACAGCTGGCCAGCCTCTTCTTGTCAATATTCTCCATTTGCATTCCTATTAGTTGAGCATACTGCTTTTCTATTTCTATGTCTACTCTTATTTCAGACTTTTTTAGGATGAACTGTACTGCATGATTTCATACAAATAGCTTCTAAATATATATAGGAAATTTCTACTGCCATATAGGGACAGAATAGAGAGGCTTCTCCATTCTGCCTCCTTCTCATCTAGTGAAATAGGAGGTCTCCAGACTAACTAGGTATGCGTTCCTGGGGATCTCTCTAGAATTATGCTAAAATGTGTATGCTCTGAAATCTGATTTACTGGGTTACATCTGGTTCTGTTATTTGTTAGTCATGTGAGCTTGAGAAAGTCCATACATTTACTGAACCTGTGCCTCTCATCCTGGTAAAATCACTGATAAGGTGCAGGAAGTTATGGTAGGTCCTGTGCAGACAAAACAGCAATTAGACTTTACTGAGCATTTGCTATGTACCATGTACAATGCTTGTTGTTGGAAGATTGTTGACTAATGTACCTAGAGGCCCTTTGTGGAACTTAACCATTTAAAGGAGTAGCACAAGTAATGCATTCCTAATTCTGACTATAATTTCAGGTCCCTGCAGCCAAAAGCAGCAGTTCACTCAGACTTGCTTCCAATTTTCTATTTCTCTGGGCACTGGTCCCCTTGGCCAGGTTAAGCTGTTCAGCATACACATCAGCAGCTGGCACGGAATGCAAAGACCACACTTCTGAGATATCAGGACGCTACACATTTGCCTCCTGTAAAACATTAGAATTTTTTTGTCAAAGTAGAGGTCACTTCCAGTGTAGGATGCTCTGTTCTAGTCTTTTAATCGGGGATTGTGTCTTCTTTAGCCTTTCACTCCATAAGACAAATTTAAGAGTCATTTGGTTTATATGAGAATGACTTTGAGGACTGTTATCATTTCACTGAATTTATTTCCTTAGAGTGTATGATCGTGAGAGTAAGTGCATGTTCCCAACTTGATCTTACTAATATGCTGGGGTGTTTTTATGTCTATTACCTGGCTTTAGTTTTATAATTTGTTTCTGCAAATTGTTAAGAGTGGAGTGACTGAGCCATAAAGAACAGACTTGTGGTTGCCTAGGGGGAGGAGGAGCAGTGGAGGGAAGGATTGGGAGTTTGGGGGTTAGCAGATGCAAACTAGTATATATAGAATGCATAAACAACAAGGTCCTAGTGTATAGCATAGGGAACTATATTTGATATCTTATAATAAACCATAAATGAAAAGAATATGAAAAAGAATATATATATATATATATATATATATCTGAGTCACTTTGTTGTACAGCAGAAATTAACACAACATTGTAAATCAACAATACTTCAGTAAAATAAATGAAAAAAAAAGAGTGGCATGACTGGCTGGAATGATTATTTAGATTTACTGATGTGGTATAACATTTCAGCATATAAAGGCATTTTACAAGTTATGTGGTCCATCCTAACATCTTCACCCCTCCTACCCCATCTCCCACCATCATGTGATGCTTCATTTAGCTCTAAAGCAGAAGAACCAGCGGTTGTCTAGTTCTGCTTGAATCCAACGATGGACTCAAACTCATTCTCGAATGGACCATTTCATGTTGGGTCAGCATCTTTTGTGAGATGTTCTATAGTGCACGGGAAGGCTGAACTACAAGTTAAAATAAGTAGGTTTCAAGTCAGACTCCTGGTCTTTGTTGTGGAAGAACGGTTCAGGAACATGAAAGTATCCTCTTCTTATACCCTCTTGTACTCTTTCTCTGCTGGCCCTTTCACTCTCCTAGCAGCCTAAATATGCACCTGATCTAGAGTGAATTCCTGCACTCTTATCATTTAGGTCAAAAACTTATACTGTGCTAGGTTTCTGGTCCCATCTTTGATGTTAATTGGTTATAACTTAAGGATTAGATTATCCGTCTGTTCGCTGACAGTATCTCCCTGACAGGCACCTGGTAGATAGGGAGAGTACAGTGTAAGATTTAATATTATTTAAGTGTGCTAAGCTTGCTGTTCTTTCCAAGGGAGAGCAGATTGATGAAAAACAGGCATCAGTGATAGAGATTCATGTTGTAGTGATCCCCGTTAACCCCTTTGGGTTTCAAAAGATGCTGATTCTCTCCCTGTAACTTAGACTTCTCTAAAGGAAGAGAGGAAAGTTGAGAAACCTCTTAGGATTTCCTTTTGGAGGGAGTGGAACTTCAAAGTAAGTTCTGATGTCAGAGCTACCGATTTTCCGATGAGGTGCTGATTTCCCCCATAGTTCACTGAATCCTACTCCTCATCACTCACTCTCCAGGAAAAGTTGGGCAGCATGGTAATTAAATCATTCTTTGGTATTAAAATAGGCACTCAGAGGAGAATTTATCTTCTCTAGGCTCTACTGTACTAGGAGTGCTGTAGTGTCCTCAGGAATCTTGTAGGAGAAGGTAGAAAAGTAGTTTGTACTTTTTTTTTTCTTTGACAGCCACAGGGGAGATAAGGGTGATTCTGTTGAAGACTGGGGTGGTGGGGGCTCTTATTCTGAGAACAGTGATGTGTGTATATTAGATACTTGTTGTCTGTTGTCCATCTGTTATTCATCCATTGCCATCCATCCATCCATCCATCCATCCATCCATTCATCCATCCATCCATCCACTCATGTTTCCATCGATGTTCCCTCTACTGTGTCTCAGTTGTTTTGCTGGGGGCTACAGTTGAATGCATATTTGAGGGAACTCAAGGGCTTTGCGTTTAGAGTGGATAAGATTTTAGCTCACTGAACCTAACTTTTCTAAATTTCTTTACTCTCTTCTTTAAATTACTGTTTTGAAAGTAAAACGAGGCAATGTTCTTTCCTTCCCTTCTTTTGCATTCACCTTACTTACTCCACAAATATTGTTTGAGCTCCAGCAACATGACAGGCACCTTACTAGGCAGTGGGAATGCAAAGGAGAGTGGAGATGCAAAAGCTTCTTCCCGTGGCTTTTAAAGTTTAAACTTGTATTTTAATTAAGGGATATTTTGAAAATATATGAAAGATAGTGAAGGTGTAATTATATTGATACTCACAATTCAACTTAATTATGTAGCAGTCCCGTTATTATCCCTCAAATCGAAGACTTAATATGCATGACTGGATCGCTCGTTGCATACCTGACACTCAGTGCTTCTCCTACGAGGCTGCTGTGAGTGACCACCGGGATCCGTCTGGTTGTAGATGAGACAGATCATGGGTGCTGGGCTGAGCTTGGGAACGCAGATTGAGGGAGCTTTGTGAATTGGTGTCTAAGTTTTCCCTCTGACCTCTTTCCCTTTGCTTCTGAGACTTTTGCTTATGGGCACACACGAAGCACTGTGATTTAGTAAAAAAAAAACTATTATGATGCCAGGCTTCTTACTGAAACCTTGTGTTTATGGACTCTTGTTGCTTTATAGTCAAATCTGAATTCTATCTTGCCTTCAAAACTCTGTGTAATCTGACCCCTGCCTTGCTCTTTATTCTTATTTCCTGCCTCTTCTCGTCTCCTGAAGTCAGTGCGATGTTAAATCATCTTTTCCCACTTACTATGCTCTCTCTTATCTCTGAATCTTCACCCATTCCCTCCCTCTTTGAGATCTGGAGTTTTCATCATTACTTGTTTGTAGTGGCCTTTTCTGTTCCTCCACGCTCCACTTTCTGAGTTAAGTAAACTTAATATATGCACTCAGACCTTTAGAGCATGCATTTGAATCCAGGAAATTTCCTTTAAAGCTTCTGCTGTTAAGATCGCCACTTGCTGATAGTACATTCTATGGAAAAGTTCCCTAAAAATCTCTGAATCTTAACTGTTTCATGGGTGAAATGGCAAAATGTTCTCTGGTTGGCTGTGAGAAAAACATGACAGTATACATGTATTGAATAAAATGTTTACCAGGTAATATGTAGTTAGTACGTGTGGTAGTAATAATAACAATAACAACAGAAAATATTTTCTGTTTATTTGTGTTTATCTCCCGCTAACCTATGGGTCTTTGAGGGCAGAGACCATGTCTGTGTTGTTTGCAATCATATTTTGTGCGCATTTAATCAGTGAATGGATGAGGTATTTTTGTACCACAGCCAGGCCAACCAGTCTTACCATCCCAGCCAGTTTGCATGTGGCCCCTTATGCTGCCCTAATTAGCAGAAGCAGCTCTTGGGAGAGATGGTCCTCACACTTTCAGGTGATGCACAATGTGTGAAAATGTGGTGCGTTTGGGATACCTTTGGTACCATAATCTCACAGAGAGCGTCCTGGGGTGGGATAAATTGACAAGAACAGTCTTGATGCATTGAAGTGAGCAGGTTTTAACAGATATGTGAAGACCAACCAAAAAAGCAGCAGCTTATCATCACGCATTCCAAAGCCTGAGGTCCAGATCTGGAGTTTTATGAGCGTTTGCTGCCTGTAAATTGCTATTCTTACATACCCACAGGTCTTTTATTTGTAATGTCAAGTTGGTTACCTGAACAAGCCATGTGCAAGAGCGTGTGTTTGAGTGTGCGTGATCCAAATAACAGGATGAAATGAATGAATACAGAAACGCAGTACTCTGCCTTTCAAGATCACGAGGGCTCTGGATTTTGCTGAGATTTGCTCAAAATAAATTTCAGGAGAAAGAGGAAGCACATGGTGTTTGCTGAGAGTTTTTTCAGGATGGAATCTTGGGAACTTTTCACTCAGCTTGCAACTGGGCTTTATTATAGTGTTTTCAGATAGTCGTACATAGTTGAGGATGCTATGAAGTAAAAATGGTTTTAGTTATTGTACACTTAATATGCCAACTTCCATTTTTCTCTATTTTTCAAATAGATCATCTCAGATTCTAAAATCAATTCTGCAGGGTAGATGTTTTATCCCCATATTAGAGGCAAAGTAACTGAAGCTCAAATAAATGCGTTAATTTCTCCAGTTTATATAGTTAGAGAGACCTGAGTCTTAGCTTTGTGGTTTTTCAAAAACCTATGCTTTTCCCTTCTCCCTCAGTTATTTCTAAACACAAAGGATCATCAAAACCTGGGAGTACGATACGATTTACTAATCAGAGGCTATTGATAAATATAAGGAAAATGTGGTGCAAATAAGTTCTAATATAAGTAATAGTAGCAGCATTTTGAATGTCTTAATTTTTAATAGCAAAAATGTGATGGACAAGAGTGACACATACCAATACCTCTGTGTCTCAGGAATGCCTGTATATGAATGGAAACATCCATGAATCATATTTTATTCAAAATTTTCTTTTTTAATAAAAATGCTAATGGAATGTTAAAATGCACATAAATTAAAATGGTCATAAATTAGGATTAATATCATATTAATGAATTATAATCCTACATTCATTAAGATAAAGTGGCATTTCAATATTTGCTCTTGTTAATAAGTTCAATACAATAAATGAAAGGGATACATTTTGAGATTCAGTAAGTATCTGATGTAATCTTACGCTTTAGCTTTTTAAAGTATTCAAAAGTAAAATAGGAGCTCTAGATGCATTTGGATGCTTTGTTGCTGTTTTATGTCTTTTAAAAAATCTTTTCATGTATTGAGGCACTAAATGCAATTTAAATTGGCAAAGAACGCAATCACTGAATGAAAGTGATCCCAAGAGAATGCAGTGTCTTTTGAGCTTCTAGGAGTTTCTTTGCACAAGACTTTTTTTTCAATATATACATATGTATATTTTTTAAGGAGCAAGTGTTTGAAATCTCATGATGCAAGAACTATAACTATACTGGCATTTAAGTAACTGGATTAAGCTGAAAATATGTACATTTGAGCAGTATTTTGCAAATATAATTCAATTAATTTTCCTTTTAAAAATACAAACTAAAAATATATATATTCTTGTCTTATTTTAGTGTTTTTAATAGGAGTCAACATAGTATAAAAAAGAAGCACCCTGTATCAGGAGTCTCCCTCTAAAGAATAAACTGTGAAAATTTGAAAGCCAGGGATTCTGTTTTCCCCAGTACCTACTAAAATGTTTTAGGCAGAGTAGGTGTTCAATAAATATTTGTTGCCATGATCTAAGATGGATCTGGATCCCTGCTGCAAAGTTTTCATTTCTCTAAGAAGTCCCATTTCTGGAAAATGTGCTCCCATAATCTGGCCTCAGTCATCTTTGTAAAATGGGGATAATTTCCCTGGACCAGAAGAATTGTGTAAATCAAAGGGGAAAAAAAAAGACTTACATAAACATAAGATCTTAATATATATCAGATTATTAGAATTATTTCTGTTTTTATGAATATAGCAGCCAGATCTGAGTTGAATTTTAGGTCTACTGCACTTGATTCCATCAAATGGAAACCTTGAAGATGTTATAATATGCCTTGTCAAACTTCCCTTTTCTCATGTTTCATATGATATATTCTAACTCAGTGACTTTTGGAAGAATTACGGGGATTATCATATGAGAAGTGATTCATATAGTTCTTGGCACACAGATAGTAACCCATAAAAGGTAACTAATAATAATAACTTTCAATAAATGTATTAACAAATTAAAAAGCATACATGTATTTTTGTATTTTCTCCTGGTCTTTTTATCATTGTAAATGCATATCAGTTTATACTGAACAGGTAAATGTATGAATAAATGGAAAGAATACATATATTTTAGTGTTTTCTCCTCAATCTTTTTATCATTGTAAATGCATGTCAGTTTATACTGAACAGGCCAGAGTATATTTTTAAAGTGTTCAAACATATTTGTCTGAATTTCATTATATTTTACTTGATAGGCATACAGTTGCATAGACTCTTTGTACAGCTACTGTTAGCAGACATTGATGAAGTTACAATCAATGTAGAAAGAGACAACTTTATATTGAAACATGAGTTAGTAAAACATACTTTGCCAATTGCCACATCACTAACCAATGTCCCTTTTTGTTTTAGCTACATACAGACCTGGATCCTGGGAGCAAAAAAATCAAATATATCCTATCAGGCGATGGAGCTGGGACTATCTTTCAAATAAATGACATAACAGGAGATATCCATGCTATAAAAAGACTTGACCGAGAGGAAAAAGCTGAGTACACCCTAACAGCTCAGGCAGTGGACTGGGAGACAAATAAGCCTCTTGAACCTCCTTCTGAATTTATTATCAAAGTTCAAGACATCAACGACAATGCACCAGAGTTTCTCAATGGACCCTATCATGCTACCGTGCCAGAGATGTCCATTTTGGGTATGTATGCTTCCAATTTCACAGAACTATTAAGAATCATCTTTAAAATAGCTCCTGGCATCAGGGATAGTGTGTGGCTGAATAAAAGACATTTATTACCGTCTTATCTCTAATTTGCATTTCCAAATCCCCTTTTCTGGCCTCAGTTCCATAGCTCAATAGCTTTAGTCCCTTAGTAATAGGAACTGACGAAGCAGTTTTATTAAAATATCTCTCCTTACACGACAGTGCTTCAATAGGCTGAATTCGTATTCCTCTCATAGACTGTAGTTCGAGTATTGTTACTGAGGCGGATTTATCAAGATTTGTTCCAACATGCCAGACTAATCCCATTGATATTTTCTTGATGTTTAATTATTTGTTTGTATATATTCACATGCAGATGCAGCACACAGAGAAACAGAAAACCGTCTAGGTCTGTAGTCAGCCAGATATTGGATTGAGCTGGTGGGTCGAGTCTAGAGTGAATTAGGAAATCACAGTTACCAGAGGCTTCTGAGCTGTGGGCATCGTACTTTAACCGAACTTTTTAAAGGAGCATTGCTATCACCAAGGACTCACTCCCACTTTTTCTGAGCCATTGAAATATTCATTATACTTTACAGAACAGAATATATTTCAAAACATGATTTTCTACTTTTTCCTCCCCTTTTTGGATTTGTTTTATCCCCAGACTCTGGCCTCGATAAAGGAAATCCCTGACCCCAGACTTTATACTGACCCCAGACTTTATCCCTGACCCCAGACTTTAAAAGGTATTTTAGAGCTCTTCCTGGTCTGACAAAAGTAGTAGGTAGGGTCCAAAATCCAGGGGATTAATATCACTAAAGTCATTCCTAAGTGTGCAGTGGATGTAAGGGATACCCTAGTTTGTTTCAAATTGCATTTAAGACAGCCTATAAGGATACGTGCTATGCAGTAAAATCACATAAATTAACAGCAGGTGAACAAGATGTGATAAATAAAAAAAACACAAGTGGAGATATAAATTGAAGGCCAAAATTAGGTAAATAGTTTGGCTTCATTTGATCTCTTCTTTCTTAACCCACAGTATAACTTTGGTAGATACACCCATTACAGCAGCAAATCAGAACTGACCTCAGGTCTTCACATTTTACCCATGTATTTCTCCTGCCGAGACTCCCCTTTTCTATCTCTTTTGTGAGGAATCCTATTATTGTTTATTTTTTCCTTCTTATCAAAATCAAATCACTCCTCTATGGCTGGCTGAAATGACACTTTTTCTAGGGAAACTTCTAGGTCTTTCTAGCAGGACTTTATCTCTCTACCATCACTATTACCACAGAAAGAAACCCACAAACAAGCAAAAACACATTCATGTTTGTACTTCTTCTAGATTCTGCCATGTAAATAGGGACTAAGAAATACTATATATTTTTTTTCTCTCTTTTTATTTTCCTCTTATTTGATCAACTTATTTAGGCCAGAGAACTTGCCTAATCCATCTTTTCATTCAGGTTTGTGTGAGATGGTTTTAAAGGACTATTACCAGCTGTAATACACACAGAACACTTAATCTTAATTGCTAATGAATGAAGAACAGGAAAGCTGCTATTTTTGCCTCATTATTATGATTTCTACATCTTAATGACCAAGTCTATATCTATTCATTGTAAATGTGTCAGAGGCTTCCATGCCTGTGTGTATGAGTTATGTGCCTGATAAGTATGTTGAGAAAAAAAAAAAAAAAAAAGCCCCCAAACGTCTGCAAACTTCAAGGTCAATTTCAGCTAAGACAAAGAATTTAAAGATATTATTAGCTACATAACGCAATGTGTATGTGCACCTATGCATGTTTCCTCTATCTAAAGTATTTTTCTTGATAAGAGTGTAGCAACTAAAAGAAATAATCTACACTAACTTTACACAGTTATTTTTAAAAATGCTTAGCTTGTGACATCTCTTCTAAAAACCACATGGAATATGCTGCAGTTGAAAGTGTGGGTTTTGAAGTTAGGTGGATGAAATCTTGAATCCTGGTTCTATCCCTTATTATCTGGTTGACTTTGAAGTTCAAGGAGGTTAAACTGTTTCTTGTTTTCCTTAGCTACAATGCAAAGATAACAACTTGCATCTTGCTTTCATTGTTTGAGAACCGCGTGATAAAATACAAAGTCAGGGTGCGCCATGAAGTAAATAAGTGTTCAATAATTGGTTGTTGTGGTTTTAAAAATGATTTTTATTAATCGATTTCCCATCGTACCTTTGGACCTTTCCTCTGTATCGATTATACAGAGGTGTCTGGTTTCTGTTTGACTCCAGCCTCTCTGGTTAAAGAGAGGCAGAGGCAACTGCACTATTTTATTGTCAAGTGTGAATTATTCCCTTCATTTCCATGAAGGTGAATATCAGGATGAAGGTCGGCTCCTATCTCCTTTCTCTCCCCATTACCACTGTTCTCTCCCAGCCTGTCTCTTCCCTCCCCTCCTTCCTTCTTTCATTTTTCTTCCTTTGCTACTGCAGAAATGCCGACACCTGCACCTGTACACCCTGAAGAATGCCAGCAAGGACTGGGGGATTTCATTGTGCAGAAAGTGAAAAGTAAAATTCTAATTGAGAAATTTACCAATATTACATTGAAATGAATGTGATAATCAAGAACCGTCTGCCAGTTGACAAGCTGTCAGGACAAAACACACATATATATTTGCCCAAATGGCAGCCAAATTATTTTAGAAATATCATATTTGGAAGCTGTAGACAGAGCTCTTTTATATTCTACTGTGAATTTCAGAACTTGATGAGAATTCACTTTTATAGCAATACCACATAAAGAGTGATGTGCAAGCTTGTCTGGTTTTTACTGTGGATCCCAAACTAGCATCGTTGAAGTTGGTTTTTCAGTGAAAATGTGCCTACACTTATTAAGTTCCAGGCACTTTAAATAGATAATTTTTTTTGCTACTGGATATTAGAGTGAGGGATACTTAACCCTGATTGTGTGTCCACACCTGGGTTCAGGTAAAATGAACTTTGTATTTAGCTTCGAAGTAGAATCTCAGATTATTTGACTGCAGATTTTCTACTTGTGTTAGTGACATGACCCATCTAAGCCTCATCTTCTCTACCTGTGTAGTGTGTACAAGCATCCCTACCTAAGAAAGTATGTTTGGAAAAATTCAATGATTATATTTAAATAACTTGGCATAGCATCGAGTTGGTGCTCAATTGATATTAGTTTCTTTACAAACATCCATTTTCAAGCTGCTTCTGCTAGTATGATTCAATAAATTGCGTATAGGATATGAATGCCTTGGTCAGTGAAAAATTGCTCGACAAGCCTTAACTTTATGTTTCGCAGTTGTACATGTTGGAATGAAGCCTATTTTATTCAAAAGGGCATATTAGTGAAGATGGGAATAAAAGGATCAGAAAGCCAAGTAGGGCTTACGCTGGTGGGCATGATTGCATTGTTGAGTACACAGTTATATAAAACACAGCACTGGTGGTTTTCTTAGTTTTCTTTGAGATTCAAGACTACTCTTATGATGATCAATATGTATTAAAAAGTTGCTATATCCCCAAAGCTGTGTTAAATGCTTGCAATATTCACAACAATCCTACATTAGTACCGATGTTAACTTCTCTATTTCTCTTTATTTTTAATCAGAAAAAATAGGGGAAATAATAGCTAATCCAAATCCAGATATTAAGTGGGAGAGCGGATTTAAATTCAGACATCTGGCTCTTCCTCCCGTGGGTTTAACCAGTATGCTGTACTAATTTTTGATAATATCTCTAGAGAATTTTGTTTATATATGCCCTACGGTTCTGCTGCCTATTTATAATAGTTACTATTTTTCCAAGGTGGAAGAGCTCTTGAGGTCAGCATACTTTGCAAATTAAATTGAGGAGCTGAGACAGGAGTTGGACAAAGAGAAGTTTGGGTGAAGTATTACACAGTGTTTAAATAGGAATATTAAGCACATTAAAAATGTAAGAACAATACATCACATAGAAATTCAAATCACAGTACAATTAATTGAGAGCCATGTGGTGACTAACTGGGGCTGAAGTGCTGTTAATATGTTAAAGATAAAAACTACAGAGAGTAACCGGGATTGACTCTGGATTTCCTGGTACTGAATGCAAAAAAAGAATGCACTCTCCATCAAAAAATATTAATCAAAAAACCAGAAGGTCAAGAGATTACTTAGTAAAATATATTTTGGAAAGGCAAGTCTCACTGCTTTCCAAAGGCTCATAACTGAAGAGGTCGAGGCTGTCAGTACACAGTATGCAAGTGAACTTACTCTACTTGAAACAGTAACTCAGCCAAAAGGAAAATGCCAGCATTTGAAAACAGTTTGTGTTGTCCCTTCTATGTGTCATTCTCACTCTCCTGTCTTCTCTTACCATTAGTAGTATGTCTTTTCTTTGTAATTTTGTTCTTTTATGGTAAAAGTCTTCAAATCCTCTTTTGGAGGAAGGCCCATATAAAATACATTCTATTTCTTTTGTGCTGTTCATTATCTTTAATTTGGAATAAATTTAATCTTAGAGAAAAGTTGCATTTGTAGTCCAAATGTATTTTTCCTGAACTATAAGTGAGTACATTGCTGCGATGATGCCCCATTACCATGAGATAACTCAGTCAGTCTTTGCCACATGGGTGTTTTCTCTACACAAGCACAATACAGCCATCAAAATTAGGAAATTAATAGTGATACACCATTGCTATTGGATGCACAGACCTCAGTCGCATGTCTCCATTTGTCCCAGTAAAGTCTTTTTATAGTGAAAGGATCAAATCCAGGACCCCACATGCATTACCTCAGTACCTCCAACTCTAAAGCAACACCACAGGGTTCATTCCTATCGTTTCTTTTTCTCCAACAGTGAGAACCCTGTGTCTTTACACTCAATATATTTGTTATTTGGATCATCCCTCACTGCTGTAGTAAGTGATTTCCATTTGCTCCCTCTGCCCATCCCCTGACTCCCTGACACAAATGTTTATCTGCTGTTCCACTCTCCCTCCACCTTCCTGCCTTTCCATGGATTCTTACCTCACCCAGACATACCTAATGCCTTTCGGAATGAAGTGTTCAGGTGGCAGGCAGACAGTCAGGAATGGAGGCAGCAACTATATAATACTCTCTACTTTTATTCTCCTGTATATATCAATTGTTTGTTATTATACAATAGACCTATGGCAACATCTTCCAATCTGTGCTCAAAATAGATCTACTGAAACAAATCAAATCAAAACTCTGAATTAAAAAAAGTGAAAGGCTTTTCATACTTCAGAGTCTTTAAAATATTAATATGCTGGAATTTGATAAATGCACATTATAGGCCCTTTTGGAAATTCCAGAAACTATTTTTAAAAAGTATCTTGCAGAAGTGCATAATTTAATACTATAAAAGCTTTACAAACACATGTCTAATGAGAAGAGATTTTTGAATCTATGTTAGGTCACATGTTAATTTAGCACGCAACTAAATAGTCAAATTTGCAATTTCTAAAGAGCAAATTAAAAACTATGATGACTATAGCTTACATGGATTAGCTTGTTATTCCTGTCACTGCCCAGTACATATTTTCATCCCATATAAAGAAGATTCCCCAACTGATAAAGAGATTCATTTTCATATTTTGTTATTATTAAAGAAACAGTTTATGTCACAGAAGCTTAAAAGATCAAAGAATGTTCATACTGACAAATTGTCTTAAACCTAACATACATCTTCTTTATTTAGAGGTTATGGCTTTCTTCCTCTCTCTAAGCTAGATTTTAAAAGGATTTGGCAGAATTTCTCTATTTCAAAGGAGAGATGCAAAGTGAGAAAGGGAAAAACATATCTTGATGGATTTGATTATCTTTTTTGTCTTATTTGATTCGGGCTGATGAACAAAATTGAAATTCTTTAGGAAAACATGGGCGGGAAATCATGAGGATTGAAATAAACACTTTAAAAAGAAATCCAGCTTCTCTACCTGATATGAATGCCTGTAACAGCTGTGGTTCCAAAACTCTAAGATGGGGTGAGGATTGTGTAGTTTCTGTTCTGCGTAAGGAAGGTAAACCTCCATTAGGAATACATAGACAGTTGGTGTAATAGATGAACCTTGTATCTGTGAAGCAGTGATTTCTGATATGTGGATTTTAGTGGTTCCCAAAGGTCTCCCTAAATGATCTATGGCTTAGAAATTACTGGAGTATCCAAATGGGAAAATTATTGGCAGTTAACTGTGAGAGGTACCTAAAACAAATTAGCCTTCCAAGAGCCATTATGTTATTTCTGCATTATGGCTCAGAACAAGTTTGGGGTATAATGGTGGGGATATAAACAAGGTTTATTTGAATGCCTTCTGTGATGAGGAAACTCCTTCCATCAAATTTTGCTTTAATGCTTACTCTTCTTTACTCTCTAAATTATAAGATGATATTTTATTAATCAACTAGGTGATAATGCAATAATATAATTAATTGATTGTATTGTCCGTAATGAGATTCTTACTATTTTTAGGTCAACTCATATACCTGATGTCTTTAATTTTAATGTTCTTTGGGCTAAATATCAACCCATAAAAATGCATGAATGCAGGTAGGATAGCTTAGGGAAGTTATTAAAAGTATATAGAGGGGAATTCCCTGGCGGTCCAGTGATTAGGACTTTGTGTCTTCACTGCCGGAGGCCAGGTTCGACCCCTGGTTGGGGAACTAAGATCCTGTAAACCTCGTGGTGTGGCCAAAAAAAAAAAAAAAAAAATATATATATATATATATATATATATATATATATATATGTATGTATACACATGTATATATAAATTCAACTTTCATTCACTTTGAAAATAGTTAAAATTCTAGAACTACTCATTATAGGACTGGCTCAGGAGCTTCAGACCCACTCTTGTTTTGGGGTTTCATGGCCAACATAAACTAGGTGTTTTCAATGGTCTCTTCTTGTAGATTTGGTCTGTCGACTTAGGAATTTCATATAAATACTAGAAATCTTTGAATTCTTTCTAGAAGATGAATTCTCAATCACTAGCCAATAAAAATTTTTCAGAATTATATAAATCACAAGAGAATGTGATGAAATACCTCATTCGATTTTACAAGTTGTAATGTTGGTGTCACTTTTGTCCTATATAATAGAATATTACAAAAATATATTTCAATAAGTTACATAAGTACCTTAAATTTGAACCTATTGAAAACAAATTTAACACTCTGCCCCTAACTCCATCCCCACTGGTGAACAGGGTCACTCTGTGTGGAATAGGATTAATTTAGAGACCTGTATCTCCCATTCATGAGTATCTCATAATTTGAATTGGTGTTCTAGAAGATTAAAGTTAAAGCATTGACTCAGCATTAACAGTATCTAAGTGAAGAAGCAACATTGACTATATGTCTCAACCTGTGCCTTTAAACCAGGTCATTCCATCAACGTACCGATTAAACAATGGTTTCTAAGCCTATTCATAACAGTAGCTAGGGCTAACATTCTGTTTCTTTCCCTCTTACTTTTTCCCTCCATTTTATCCCTGTGATCACTCATTAGAATTAAACTCAATTTGATTAACAATTTGATTATCACATTAAGCTCAATTTGATTATCCTAGTGTCTCTTTAAGTTCTTCAGAAATATGTCTTCTACTCACTTACATTTTGATTCTTCCTATTTCTGGATACACTGGATAACCTCTCTGGAAATTACACCAACTAGCCTGTTGTCAGAGAAAGTTCCTATGGCGAATAATACTTCATCCAGGTCTACCGTGAACCTTTCTGAAAAGATAAGACATCTACTGCTTTCTATTCAAGTAATCTTCTGTACTTGAAATACTGAAAAGTATTCTCATATCAGTAAACCTGCATTTCTAAGGAAAATCAAAACACTTAACAAAAACATTGATCACAGATGGAAGGTTGAGAAACAAAGGGGGAATACTATCTAGACAATTCCATGATCCTGTTGTCTTTCTCTTTGTCCTCACCTAAGAATTAATATTTTAGGATTCAACACATTTATTGACTCTAGATGCAAAAGGGCAAATCATTCTTAAGTTATTCAAGCCATGCTTGTGTCTAGAGCTCTGTGAATTAGCATCAATACCCACAAGGTTACAAGTTTTTGTTATATAGCCGTTTCAGGAAATCATGAATTAAAAGGGGCTAGAGAGAAAAAGCACATAGAGTTCAGCCTTTGCCCACATTCGCCTGTCAGAGAAATGAATCCACTGCATGTCAGGGCAGCTCTGAAACATGCATTTGTGAAATCCTGAAGTCTTGGCTGAAAATGAATGTGGGACACATTTGTCAATATATTTTTGGTGTGTGTCATGCCCTCCTTGGCTCTCAGAGCTGGTAGGGGTTCCTAGAGTCTTTATCTGTGTATTAATGTTATTTCTTTAATTTTGATATTTGTGCATAATGGACTTAATAGTTGTACTTCCTGGATTCATTGGACTTGGAAAATTGCCATTTGAGTTTTAGACCCAAATTGCTTTTATTCTTTGGTTATATAGCAATCACAGTTGTGTGAGATATGTGCCATTTTTCCTATTCTCCTTACCAGTAATGTCACATAGAGAAAAATACGATGAAATTTAAATGGCAAGATAGTTACATGCATAGATAGGCAAATAGATCAATACAGGCATGCCTCAGAGATATTGTCAGTTGGGTTCTAGACCAGCACAATAAAGCAAGTCACACAAATGTTTTGGTTTCCCAGAGCAAATAAAAGTTATGTTTATGCTATATTGTATTTTACTAAGTGTGCAATAGCATTATGTTTAAAATATGTGCATACCTTAATTTTAAAATATTACTAAAAAATACTAACCGTCATCTGACAATGCAGGGTTGCCACGTACCTTCAATTTGTGAAAAATGCAGTATCTGTGAAGACTGATAAAGTGAAGTGTAATAAAATGAAGTATGCCTGTAGATAAAAGATGGTAGAGAAGATATACAAGCTGTTAAAAGAACTGAGGATAAATATAAGTATGTAGATATATGGAGGAAAGAAATTTAAGTGTGTATGTGTTTACATGTGTGTGTATTTGATATTATAATTAGATATCCTAAAAAAAAAAAGACAAAAAATTGTTACATCATGAGGCTCTAAGTGAGAACATGTGGATTGTCTCAGATGCATCTCCAATTCTAAGGGAACAAGGTTTTATTCCTTGTGTCTGTGCTGGAAGAGTTTAAAGTCAGTATAACCATATTTGTGCCACTGTTGAAGATGATTTTATTCTTTTTTTTTTTTTGTCAGGGAGCATTACACCAAGGAGTCTTCTCTTTATAACCACGTCAGACTTTTCGGATCTCATTATCTGCCATTTATGAATCTTTGCAAGCCACAAGAGTGGTTTGAGTTCAAGAAATACATGGGGGTAGGAGAGGGGGAATTCATCAAATAAGGGTCTCTGGAATAGGTGTTGAAATGCCTATATGTGTTTCTTCTGAAATCCAAAGCAATGTTATTCATTTAAGGTTAGCACAACGAATAATTGTTTTATGACTACATAGAGATTAATATTTTAAAAGTTTGTTTTACGCCAAACACACTATTCAGGTACATTCATTTAATCGTAACGACAACCTTATGAAGTGAATTTTATTATTCTTATTTTTCAAAAGAGAAAACTGACGCACACAAGCTTAAAATGTACTCAAGGTCTTATCATGGGTAAAAATAAGAGCTCCCGTCAGACATGCAGAACCGCTAACAGTCCACAGAGTAATGGAGGAGTTATTATAGGGGTTAGACCATATACGACAATAGAGCTGATAGAAGAGCTCTTGTCTCTGCATGGGGTGATGGGAAGGAAAGCTGGAAGTGAAGTGGAAGAGACCAGGAATATGCTGGAATCCAAAAGGAGCCTGTACCTGGCTCTCCCACCTCAATTTTCCACGTGGCAGATAACCTTCAGGAGAAGCTGGTGCCCTTTGTCACATGGCTGTGCATGGACCTGGCCCGGGACTTGGACATTCTTAAGGAGCACCTCTTATGGTTGCTGAAGGAGCTGTGAGCGGGATTCTGCTCTGTGCCAGCATGGTGAGCTTGAGAATCTGCTGAGTCAGACGTGTGCTGCCCTAGTGCCCGATATTCTACACTAGCATTTTGTCTGTCTTCTTCACTTCTGCCTTCAAAATCACATGCCAAACCTAACCAGGACAATACAGGGAAGAGAATTCTAGAAATGTAATCCCAGTTTAGCTAAACTGATAGAGAACAAAGCCATGACAGATATACTTTATTTAGTTTCTATTGTAGGCTAGGTACTATGGAAAACACTGTATAGATTTTTTAGAAAAGAACATTATATATGTCAAGTATTATCATTGCACATCATATATTACATAAGAATTATATGTCTTATAGGTTACATGTTATTATCATATTTTTACTGAAAAAAAAATAAACAGAAATGTATTTGTGTTACAGGCTGCATTCTGTTCGACAAAATTAATATGCTGAAGCTCTAACCCCCAGAACCTACGAATGAGATTGTTTTTGGAGGTAGGGCCCTTGAAGAGGTAATTAAGGTTAAGTGAGGACATATGGGCAGGGGCTAATCCAATCTAACTGGTGTCCTTAAAAGAAGAAGGAATCTGGACACACAGAGAGACACAAGGGGCACATATGAACAGAAGGACAACTGTGTGACAAGGCAGTAAGACAGTGGCCATCTGCAAGCCAAGGAGAGACCTCAGGAGAAACCAACCCTGCCAGCACTTTGATCTTCAACTTCTAGCCTCCAGAACTGTACAAAAATCAACTTCCGTTGTGTGAATCACCTAGGCTGTGATATTTTGTTGCGGCAACCCTGGCATACTAATGCAGTTTGTGTGGCCAGATTGACTTAATTTAGGATGCACTAGGGTCAGAATCCAAAGTCAGAGACTTATTAAATGGGGTATCAGTGTTCTTTCTTCTAGAGCTATTGTGTCCCTGTATCAGCCTTGACTTAGGGTCATATCTCTGGATACATATGGAGTGAACATCTGTTCCCAGCTATGGAATTTTTTAAAAAATAGAAAATCATATGCTTAAGTGTGGAACTTCTTTTGGTTTTAAATAAACTTCTTATTTTAGTATAGTTTTAGATTTATTGAAAGGTTTGAAATTATACAGAGAGTCCCCATATACCTCATACCCACATTTCACTATTATTAACATCTTACATTAGTATGGTACTTTGTTAAAATTAATGAACCAATATTGACACTGCATTTTTTGTTTTTTAAGATGTTTGTGGGTAGGACTTTATTAATTAATTTATTTTTGCTGTGTTGGGTCTTCGTTTCTGTGCGAGGGCTTTCTCTAGTTGTGGCAAGCAGGGGCCACTCTTCATCGCAGTGCGCGGGCCTCTCACTATCGCGGACTCTCTTGTTGCGGAGCACAGGCTCCAGACGCGCAGGCTCAGTAGTTGTGGCTCACGGGCCTCGTTGCTCCGCGGCATGTGGGATCCTCCCAGACCAGGGCTCGAACCCGTGTCCCCTGCATTAGCAGGCAGATTCTCAACCACTGTGCCATCAGGGAAGTCCTTGACACTGCATTTTAACAATTGTGGTGAGTACTGGTCAGGTACTTTTGTAGAATTTCCCTCATTTGAGATTTGTCTCATGGGGTAGAATATCGGGGAGGAAGACTGCCATTTCGTCACATCATATCAATACATACTATCAATAGGGTTTACCCCTGTTGATGTGAACCTTGGTCACCTGGCTGAGGTATTAAGTTTGTCAGGTTTCTCTCCTGTAAAGTTACTCTTTTGTTCTGCTTTCTACACTGTACCTTTTAGAAGGAGGTCACTATGAGCAGCACATACTTAAAGAGTGGGAAGTCATGCTTCCCCCATACATAGTTGTCTACGTTACTCATGTGGATTTCTTGTGCATAGGTGATTACCCTTCCCTCCTTCCATCCTTCCTCCCTCCCTCCCTTCCTCCCTTCCTTCCTTCCTTCCTTCCTTCCCTTCTTTCTTTTATTTAATCAATAGTACTCAAGGGTCATTTTATACTTTGTTATAATCCAATGCAACTTTATTTTCCTGCCTATTTTTTTTTTCCAGCTTTGGGCATTGGGAGCTCTTTTAGTTGTCACCTGTGTCCCTTCCACATACGTCCATTATTTTTTGTTTGCTTTTTAGCACTTATATACATTCTTACCTTCCTACAGTGCATGATGCTTCAGGTTCATCTTGTATATTTATTGCCTAGCTTCTAGAATTAGCTATACCTCTAAGGAACCCTGGTTCTTTTTATTGGGGTATTAGAAGCCAAGATCTGAGTGCTAGGTATACTAGCTGCTGCTGGGCTATCTTTGATTCTAGGCCCTCTCAGATGATAGAGGGAGGACAAATACATGTGGAGGTATGTATATATATATATATATATACTTAAGTTTTACAAATACAATGGTAATATAGTTCTATTATTTTGTCACTGTTTGCAGTCCATCTTGGGAAACCCCACATCCTAATTTTTAAAACATTTGCATGTATTCAGTTTTACTTGTGCTGTAAAGTTAGTTCTAATGGTTTTGATAAGTCCATTGTGCCACATGTCCATCATTACAGTATCAGATGGAATAGTTTTACAACCTGAAAAAGAAGCCCTTGAGCTTTACCTGTTAACTTCCTCATTCCCTAAACCCCTAGTATCCACTGATCTGTCTACTGAATTTATAACTTTGTCTCTTCTAAAATATCCTAAAATAGTATATAGACCTTTTACTTAGCAATATGCATTTAAGATTCATTCAAATTTTTGTATGGCTTGACAGTTCATTTCTTTTAAACCCTAAATAGTATTCCATTGTATGGGGGTTACCATAGTTTGTTTATCCTTTCATCTATTGAAGTATATTTTGATTACTTCCAGTTTTGTGTGATGATACATAAAGCTACTATGAAAACATTCCTGTTCAGGTTTTTGTTTAGAAATAAGTTTTCAATTCAGTTGAAATACCTCGGAGTATACCTGATGTATCACTCAGTAAGAATATATTTAGTTTTATAAGAAATTTTAATTGATTTAACCAAAATATGTACCAGAAAGCCCTATGAGTAATCTGTAAAACACTGTAAAGATATCCCTCGTTCGTTAGCAGGCAAAAACTATGGTAGAAAACCTAGAATAGGAAGCAATTAGTTAATATAGAGATGAACAGATATACTTGTATGCGTTCCAGTGATCACACTGTAAATAGGAATTATCTTAACATGCTGTCAGATCTCCATACCTTTAGGAAATGCTGCCCCAGAGGATTTTTTTATCTTTCCTTTCTTCTCTCAAAATGGGTCCTCCTGTTTCTAGTCTTGGAATATGTGTTTATGGACACTGTTCACCAAGTTGTCTCTACCACTGCTACTCTGCCTATTTCTGCTTTTTGAAAGTTTATGCAAAAAAAAAAAAAGAATGAATACAGGAGTGTGCATCTTGTGGTCCACAACCACCTATGGAGAACCTTCCTCTTTCGAGGCTGTAATGAACACCCACCTAATGTCAGCCATACTCACACTGTGTTTATTCTCTAGTCACAGTCCATCTCCCCATTGGCAGTGTGGATAACCACCAGCCAGTCTGTGAAGTGTTGCTTCTGTTTTCAAACACAGGTAGACAGTTCACCAATCTAGTTCAATGACCTCAATCCCAGGCATTTGCCATGGGGACTGAGAAAATACTGAAATAGTATTTTTCCAAGCAGCTCAGTGTAAAAATATGTGAACTTAGGAACCACCAGGTAGACATCATCCTTTCATGATATATATTAGAGAAACAGAAAAACTATGTTTCACATGTTGGATTTCTTAGTCTCTGGTCCTAGAAACACACTGAATCTCAGTTCCCATCTCTGGTTTCTATGATACTTCCATCTCTCCATATATGACTCAAAAAGACCAGGTGGGGCGATACTATATTTCCTAGAAACAAAAATTTCCTAAGAAATATAAAATTTTCTGCTGGATGCTATGGGTGCCAGTGAAAAGGAATTATTCAAAGAAATTCTGGTCTATCAGAGTAGCTATAGAAGCACCTTTCTTCTTGGCTATGTAAACAGTGTATAAAATGATAAATATTTATGCCTACTCGGTGTGCAGTTTTCTCATTATACAAACCTGGGGAATACGCTATCCCTCTTGTGTCTTCCTTATAAAAGATCCTGGCTCTTCAGGGCAAGGCATTGTATGGATGGGTATTAATAATGTGTCGTGCGTATCTTAATAACATATTAAGAGGTTTTTTCTTTCTTTTTTCTTTTACTGCCATTGACTGCTGCCCATATAAAAGCAATGAACTGAAATTTAAATCCTTGGGAAAGTTAGAACCAGAGTGGGATATGGGCTATCCCTCTGCCTGGCTTGTAAAAGGGCCATGCATCTCCTTGAACTGGGAGAGAAAGAGACATTGAGAGAAGGAATATTCTGAGTTCAGTCTGAAAAAAAGACTCTTCATGCTGGGTGCAGTGTCACTCTTCCATCCATTTATGTTCTCAGATCCTATTAATAGATGTAAGATAACCTACAGTCTTCTGTGCTTTGTTCTTTTTTAAAATTAGTATTAAAAGAAAAACTAGATGATCAAGACAGAAAACAAAGGGCAAAATTCATTCCTGAGCATGTCTTTATTGTCTTTTTCTCACCTTGACAGCATCATCTGAATAATGATAATCACCCCAGTATTTTTTTTTTTTTTTGTATTGCTATTCCTGTGTAATTATTAGGCCACTGATACCATTTGGTGACAATGAAATAATATCAAACATTCCCCATTCATTTGTGTATAGGTAACAAGTTACAATGTCAAAGTTAAATGAAAGGAGAAGTGTCAGTATCCATCTTAAGAGCTGCTCTTATAGTGTCTCACAGCTCCAGTCAACAAGACACAAGGGCACTGTGAGGGCTTTTTCGCGGACCACACAGCAACGGAAATAAGACCATGTGATGTGAATCTGGCATTATCGCCACTGCTTGATGTAGCACTAAAGGCATGGCTAAGTTAGACTTTTTCATAAGCGTAGACAGCAATTCTTCTTTCTGTTCAGGCTTTTCTACATTTTGGCCTTTTCTTGTCCCCATACATACTTTTAAATTATGCATTGAAGTGTAATAGCCTCACAGTAAAATGCATATACTATAAGAGCACAAGCTCACAGACCCAGCAGACATGTAATCAGCACCCAGCTAAAAAATCAGAAGAGTTCCCAGCACTGCAAGATTCATTTTTGTGCTTCCTCCCAATATCCTCACTTCTATAAGCATAGAGAAGTTTTGCCTGCTTTGTGCTTTATGCAGCTGGACTCATACACTGCTTTTGCTTTTGAGTCTGGTTTCTCTCAACACCCAAGCTTGAAACCAGGTCTACCAAGTTTACAAAGATTGGTGAATGAACCAGTGAATATATTGACTTTTTTTTTAAATGATGCAAAGATATTCCACAGGGTATTCTGTTTTGTTTTGTTTATTTTTACTTTTGCTGTGTTGGGTCTTCATTTCTGTGCGAGGGCTTTCTCTAGTTGTGGCAAGCGGGGCCACTCTTCATCACGGTGCACGGGCCTCTCACTGTCGTGGCCTCTCTTGTTGCGGAGCACAGGCTCCAGACGCGCAGGCTCAGTAGTTGCGGTTCACGGGCCTAGTTGCTCCGCGGCATGCGGGGTCCTCTCAGACCAGGGCTTGAACCCGTGTCCCCTGCATTAGCAGGCAGATTCTCAACCACTGTGCCACCGGGGAAGCCCGAATATATTGATTTTTATATTTACTTATCCTTTTGATTCCTCTCCCCTCATCCCCTCTTTTCTTTTGTATTCTGGAAAAGCTGGAGGCTGACTTTAATATTAGGTATGTTATTTGGGGTGATCTTTCATTGTGTGCCAAGCTCAAGACAGCTAAGGGGGAACTTCCATGTCAAGGCCAGGGTTAGTTCTGCCTGTGGTAAATCTGCACCTGTGGGAAGTTTAAGTATCCCATCTACCTGAAAAAAATCTCACCTTATTCCTAACAGAAATTCGCTAATTAAAACTACATTCATTCCAAAGAAAACAAAACTACTGTTCTGCCTCTACCACTTTATTTCATCTTTTTGTTTCAACCTCCATGCCTCTATTTTCTCCAAGGTTTTCATCAAATCATTTAACAGACATGTAGTGAGCACCTGCATTTATAGACAGTGAGGTCACAGAGATCAAAGCTGTGTTTGCAGAGAGAAAGACCCAGTGGTGAAGAGTACATTCTCTGGAGTCAGCAGGGCTTGTAGCAAATTCCCACTAGTTTCCTTACAGCAACGAACCCGCCTTTTGCCCTTAGAAATGCACCTCCAGGATTATTGTCCAGTCTTAAATATGCCATTAGCCTACATGGAACTGTCATGTTAGAGAAAACTATTATAATTTTCTTTATATAAATTGTCATTAAAAAAAACTTTATCCTACATCCTGTATCACTTGCCATAAATAGAGAAGATAAGTGTCAGATAAATATATTAGATAAATATCATGAAAAATATACATACTATTAGATAAGTATAATGTGAGATATATATATAGATATATAAAAGTCATTAACTTTTGTACAGACACTGTTGCCTGCCAAAGGCTCTTATCCCCAAGCCTGGTATTCCTTACTATATAAAGGGATTTTGGAAAATATTACAAAGGTGTTAAACACATACTGGCGTAAAACTGAACGTCTTCAGTATAATCTGAATGGTTAAAGGGAGAATGAAATGGATATGCCACATCTGTTGCTATGGATTTGAAATTAACTGATGCTGATTCTTTGTCTACCCTAGAGTGCCATATTTTGGAAAGTGAACATGTTATGTAAAATGCAAGTTCACGTTTTGGTAAATGCCACACCAAGACACATGCCTTCAAGGGGTGCATAGTCTGTCAGGGAAGATAACCTGCTTTCTTGAGGCTTGTGAAAGATGTGGAAAAACTATCATAGCAGAAACCATGATTACCTAGGTGGCCAAGGGGTGCCAAGAGATACCCCTGGGAACTCGGCTTGCCTAAGATTTGCATGGCAGGGTATCAGTTAAAATTTCATGTTTCCTCAAGACTCAGAGGACCTGCTGCTGTTTCTTAAGCTCTTTGGAAGTGATGAGAACGAGGCCCATGGAATCCCCTGCTCAGAAGTCAAGTCATGTGAGCAGAGCAGAGGCTGTATTAGCAGGACTGTGTGGGCTCTGCTTAATAGCTTAAGGATTGATTCTTGCAAAATGGAAAATATGTCAGCATCATCTCTCCTTTCCTAGGCCTAAGGAATCCAGTGTGTATAAGCAATTAGTGTCGTATTCAAATGAGCAAGCAGGTGGATGAATTTAAAGGTGTGTAATTGTTTTAAATATTGGATGGGAACTTTTGCATTATGTCCATCAAGTAAAACACCTTTGATCTGAAGATATTTCAAAGTGTTGTGATTAAAGTGAGTTATTGCTGTGCTATCAGCAATGGCGATAAAGGCCATTTTGAAGCTCCCTTACCCCCGGCTGCAGGGACAAGGGCAATGTTAGATTTTGAAGGGGTATTCTAACACATCAGACTCGGCATTTGCTTTGAACAGAAAAGATATGCCTGACTAATGCTAAGATTTCCCTGACTTTTTAGATACATCTGTAGCTGTTTAAGTTCTACAGAGTGGGGGATTCTTAGAATGTGGGATTCAAGGTTAGGCTTAGGACGGTGTAAAGAGTATAAAAATGTGCTTCTTTGTGTCTGATTTAATGCTTTCTTGAAATGCTCAAAGATAAAAGCTCGAGCTTTGAAGCCAGACTGTTTGAATTGTGGATCTTCTCCTAACTACTGAATGACCGTGAGGAGGGAATTTACCCCTCTCAATCTGAGTTTCTTCTTTTAAGAGGGGTTTGAAAAGGAAAATTATATGAAAGGAAAAAATACTCTGCCTGACATGCAATATTTCAAAAAGTGTCAGTTTTGCCCAGGCTTTGAGGCATAGCTGTGTGTTAGAAAGGTTACCCGGACTTCCTTTCTCAGTCCGCATGCTGCTTCTGAATTCTCTGAGCATGTACATAAAGTTGAGTCTTTGTCGCTGATATTTTTGTTTATGATACATTTTCAGAATTAAATTAATCTGTCCAAAACAAATAATTGATTATTCCATTAGCTTTACTTCAGGTGATATCCTTACCCTTTGTTCCTATGACCCTCCCCCCTCTTTTATTATTTTCTAAATTCACCCTCCAAAATTAGCATCTTATTTCTGAGCTTTTCTCTGAGTTCCAGGCCTACAGCTCAGACTATCCATGTGACGCATAAATGTGAGATTGAGGCACCTTGGTTAACAGCAAGCACATTCAAAACTGAATGCATCTATTAGTTATTGCTGTGTAACACTATTACCACAAATTTCATGGCTTTTAACAACACACATTATCTATCTCATGGTTGCTGTGGGTCAGGACACATTCAGGAGGTCTGTGGATCCTCCTGCTTTAGAACCTCACAAGGCTGTAATCAAAGTTTCAGCAGGGGCTGAGGTCTCATCTGAGGCTTGATAAGCAAGACCTCAATTCCAAGATCTCATGGTTGTTGTCAGCATTCAGATCCTTGCTGGTCTCAGTTTCTTTGCTACCTGTGTCTGGTGGGCACCCTCCACTTCTTGCTACATAGATTTTCCAAATGGCAGCTCAGAATGTGGAAACTTGCTTCTTCACAGCCAGCAAAAGACAGTCTCGGTATGGTAGACATTACAATCTCAGATAAAATCATCACATCCACACAACCATATACACCCGGTCACCTTTGCTATATTTTATTGGTGAGAAGCAAGTCCCCGGTCATATTTATTATTGATCTCCTCCAGTCTGGTTCTATAGTAGCAAGAGTGATATTTCCAAAACATGGTTTTGAGCATGGCATTCCCTTACCACACATACTGGCTTGGCCAAAAAGTTCTTTCGGTTTTTAAGTAAAGACACATTTTTCATTTTCACCAAGAACTTTATCGAACAAAGTATTCACCGTTTTGTTCCACAGCTTCTGCCATTTTTCAGGCAACTTCATAATTCCATCCTCCCAAAACTTTTTATCTTTTTGAGCAAAGAACTGTTCCAGGTGCCTTTTACAGTCTTCCAGGGAATTGCAATTTTTTCTATTGAGAGAATTTTGTAAAGACTGAAATAAATGGAAATCCGAAGGTGTAATGTTTGGTGAATATGGCGTACGAATCAGAACTTCCCAGCCAAGCTGTAACAGTTTTTTTTTCCCTTTTTTATAAATTTATTTATTTATTTTTGGCTGCGTTGGGTCTTCGTTGCTGCACGCAGGCTTTCTCTAGTTGTGGCGAGTGGGGACTACTCTGTTTCGGTGCGCAGGCTTCTCCTTGCGGTGGCTTCTCTTGTTGCAGAGCACGGGCTCTAGGCACGCGGGCTTCAGTAGTTGTGGCACATGGGCTTCTGTAGTTGTGGCTTGCAGGCTCTAGAGTGCAGGCTCAGTAGTTGTGGTGCACGGGCTTAGTTGCTTCGCGGCACGTGGGATCTTCCCCAACCAGGGCTTGAACCCGTGCCCCCTGCATTGTCAGGTGGATTCTTAACCACTGTGCCACCAGGGTTGTCCGCTGTAACAGTTTTTGCCTGGTCAACAAAGAAACGTGGTCTTGCGTTATCCTGATGGAAGATTATGCGTTTTCTGTTGACTAATTCCGGATGCTTTTCGTCGAGTGCTTTTAGTTGGTCTAATTGGGAGCAGTACTTGTTGGAATTAATCGTTTCATTTTCCAGAAGGATCTCATGATAGAGGACTCCCTTCCAATCCCACCATATGAACAACATCACCTCCTTTGAGTGAAGACTGGCCTCTGGTGTGGTTGGTGGTGGTTCATTTCGCTTGCCCCACGATCTCTTCCGTTCCACATTATTGTACAGTATCCACTTTTCATTGCCCACCACAATTTGTTTTAAAAACAGAACGCTTTCATTATGTTTAAGTAGAGAATCGCCTGCAGAAATACGGTCAATAAGGTTTTTTCGCTTAACTTATGTGGAAACCAAACATCAGAGCGATGAACATAACCAAGCTGGTGCAAATGGTTTTCACCTCTTGATCTGGGTATTTTGAGCATGTCCGCTATCCTCCCACATGGTATAACACTGATTGTTCTCAGTTAATGTCTCAATTTGATCACTATCAACTTCAACTGGTCTACCCGACCGTGCAGCATCATCCAGCGAGGAATCTCCAGCACGAAACTTCACAAACCACTTTTGACATGTTTGATCGGTCACAGCACCTTCTCCATACACTGCCCAAATCTTTTTTTGCGTTTCAGTTGCGTTTTAACCTTTCTTGAAATACGGAAGCATAATATGCCAAAAATATTGCTTTTCTCTTCCATCTTAATTTTAAAATGGCTACACACAAATTCACCAGTTTTGACAAGTTTTTTAAAAATGCACACTGATATGACAGCTGTCACAATACAGTCTGACAAAATAGTTTCAAATGAAGTTAAAGACAACTAAGCGCTACTAGAGCCATCTTGCAGCCAAAAAAACAAATGAACTTTTTGGCCAGCCCAATACTCAGGTGCTTTCCCGTTGCTCTGAGAAATAAATGTAGGTGGATTTGAGTCATTTTACAATAAATAAAGGGTCACCTTCTACTTTTCGACCACTGTGCCTTCTCTCACCATCCTACTTCAAGAAACTAGAATTCACTTGGACTTCTGCCCAGCCTCCGTACTGGTTGTCTGGATTCACTACTGCCCTGTTCTAATGCATCTTCTGATTATGACATGTTCCTACTTACTGAACTTCAGTGTTTCGCCATTGCTTTTCAGATACAGATCAAAATTTATAACACGACTGATAATGTTCTGCACAATGTAACCATGCCAACATCCCTATCTTTTCTAGCTGTACTCTCTGCCTTACAGACCTGTTTTTTGTCCTTCAAGTATGAAGGCCTCAGAGTCTCCATACATGCCATTGATTTTGCCCAGAAGACTCTAATTCCTATTCATCTTTCCAGTCTCAGATTATCATCACTTTCTCCAAGTCTGTTAAAGACTTCATATCATTCTGTCTTTTCCTTCATACAAATTATCATTGATTGATTAATTCCCTGTGGAGCTCTCTGTGCTTGGCTGTAATAAGCTCCCTTAAGTTGGTGGAGCATGTGCTTCCATTGTTCATTGCTGTCCTCCAGGGCCCATCACAGGGCCAAACATACAGTATCTCAGAAAATATGTATTATACAAAAGGAAGAAAGTTACAAATGTAGAAAACAAACTTATAACCATAAGTAAGGAGGAGTAAGGAGGGGGAGGGATAAATTGGGAGATTGGGATTGACATATACACACTACTATATATAAAATAGATAACTAGTAAGAACCTACCGTATAGCACAGGGAGCTCTACTCAATACTCTGTAATGACCTATATGGGAAAAGAATCTAAAAATGAGTGTGTATATGTATAACTGATTCACTTTGCTGTACACCTGAAACTAACACATTGTAAGTCAACTAAACTCCATTAAAATTTTTAAAAAAATAAACAAAAGGGAGGTAGGGCTGAAATAACGTGCAGTGTTCTCTCAGAAGATTTCAATGGCAGTTAGGGAAACAGACAACAGACCTTGGTGCAATGAAATTAGGGGCATAGAGAGTTGCTTTTTCGTGATCGGTGGTCCTGAGCGGTGCAGTGGAAGAGACTGGGAGAGGTTCAGCAATGACGGAGGCACAGGACAGTTTGGGAGAATGATGACGAGTATCTGGTGCAACTGATAGCACTCAAAAAATGGTGAAATAAACTTCAATGTCTTATAAAAACATGAGGCATTCTCGTGTTGGAATGTTATCATCAAGCTCTGTACTGCCTCTCAGATTGACAAGGCAACTGATCCTGAAATGTGATAAGGAGGGAATTTCTTTTAGATGATATTGTGTCTTCAGTCTCCCTACACAAACCAAACTGATGTAGAAATGAGGAAAGTCCAGTTTAAGTGAAAAAATGCTCATGGCCTCCTTCATCTTTCCTTTTCCCTTTTGCTGCTCAAGTTACTCCCTCGTATTTAAAATAAATTCCTCCTGAAACAGTAACATTCTTTCCCTTGATGGTTCAATATAAATGAAGTTAATGTATTCATTACTACCTTTTAATTTTTGGTCATCAGAGGTAAGAGCATCATGAAAACCCTGGGAATAACAATTTAATAGTCTTCTTTTTGTTTGAGGAAACTCCTTTATGTAGGATTTAGACAATGAAATACAAGATTCTCTGTATCGTCTTTTATTTTTCAGTGGCTTTAGAAACTTACGCAGGTCATGGGGGTGAATACACTAATCTTATTCAGATATAAGGATCAAAATCTTCAGGTGGTAACTTAGATAGCCTGTTATAAAATAGGATTTAATATATAACATGAGATATTCAATGTAGAGTGAAATCTGTGGATCATGGAGACCCCTCATTAAACATGCAAATTTGGATATATTATGTCTCTCCCCTGCACATCCAATTTATTACTTTTAGAATGGTATTCCTTTACTGTTATTTAGGAAACAGTAATGTACTTAAACAGTAAGTTTGATGTACCTGCAGCAATGACACTTAATAGGCATTCAATAACTGTTAATTAAGAAATAAAAATAATAGCACATACAAAATACCTGGGCTAGTGTCTTGCACATTGTAGGTGCTCAGTAAATCAATACCATTAGCCTCCTCATTATCAACATCATTATCATTATCATTGCTACTATTCTGAGCCAACACTGCGCTGTACAATTTCATCTGACTTTATGTCCGCACAAGAACAGGCAGGTGTTTTTGTTTTGTATAAAGAAAATGCAGTAAAGCAATTGGCTAAGAGTCTCAGCAAATATGCAGTGACTCTCTTCATTCTTACCCACAAACACTTTAACTAAAACATGATTCCGTACCTCCAGGTGAAGCATACCATTGTTATTTACTATCTATATATTGTTATCAAAATCACAAATGCTTTTAAGATATGGCTTTATTCAGCTTCTTATTATCCCCAGACTAAAGCCTTCGTAGTGATGTTAAAATACCTTAAACGAGGGGAGGAAGACTGAAACCCTTCTTCAACTTAGGCATCACTTATTCAAGGTGCTCCTTGCGCCATGTTTTTCAGAATACCTTCCCTAGGGAGAGAAAGCGGAAATCATTTCTCAGTCTTCCATCCATCACTGATAAGCAGAATAAGTATCCAAAGAGAAGTTCACATTTGTCTAACATATGACTAGATGGCCAGCTCTGTGAAGGCAGGACCTTTGCTCACACATGTTTGGCATGGTGTTTGCATGAATGATTTGCACACAGCAAGCCCTGATGCATGTTTTTGTTTACATGTAATTTTTTCAACTGTGACCAAAAAAAAAAAACAACCCAACAACCTTGTAACAGTGTGATTCTAGTCTCCTTTCTTCTTAGTTTGTAACTTACTGTTTATGAATTGCAGGTGAATGCAATTTCCAAAAATATTTCTGTTAACCCTTGAAAAGAGCAAAAGTCTTTAATATTTTATTGCTCTTGCACAAATTTATTCTCTCTCTCCCTCTCACACACACGCATTCCCTTTCTCTTAATTCTCTCATTTCTATATGTTGCGGTATATGTGTGTTTGTCTGTGGATTTGTGTAATATATACTGTCTAAGTTGGAGAGAAAATGCTACTTTCTTTCCAAATCAAAGAGAAAAATGTGTAGTCTGGAACGACAACAAAAATAGTTGGCTTGCCTCACAGTCTCTCTACTCTGAAATATAAATTCTATCCTGAAGGAAATTCTCTTTTCTGTCTAGAGTAGTTTTCTGTCCATACATACACAGTTAGTGAAATATGTGCAGATTCTGAAGTCTTCATAGGGACATGTGAGATCATTAATTTTGTATTATCTTGGCAAAAATGGGGGTGAGAAATTATTTATATTGTGGGCTCTGATTCAAGGCAATTCAAGTTCAGAAGGATTGAGTTTCAGCAAATGCCTAGGAAGTCTCTTCCTTTGTTTCTTTTCTTTTTCTTTTTTTTAAGAATTCCACATTCCCCATTTACTTCCTCATGAGTTTGTCAGTTCCAACCATAATGTACAGCATCGGGTTGTCTTGTGCTAAGAAGATGGTGCAATTATTTCTTTGTAATGGTGCTTAAAGTAATTGTGTCTGATTTCAATAGGTTTTATAGATGTAGTGGTGTCTAAAAAGGATCCTCATCCTGGTGACAGAGAAAGAAGTTAACATGCAAGGGAACTGACACCTAATATGTAAATATATTTACCACAGTTATCTTTATAGACGTCTTAATGTTTGCGTGAGATTTTCATGTTTTTGGATGGGGTTGTATATCTTCGTTATGCTGTTGGTTTTCCATGATAGTGCCTGCCGTAAAGTGGGTAAAGCAGTGTCCCGGGGCGCACACTACTTTGTGTGTGCCCTCCAAGAGTGGAGTCTCTGTTTCCCCCAGTCCTGTCAAAGTCCTGCAATCAAATCCCACTAGCCTTCAAAGTCTGATTCTCTGGGAATTCCTCCTCGTGTTGCCGACCCCCAGGTTGGGAAGCCTGACGTGGAGCTCAGAACCTTCACTCCGGTGGGTGGACTTCTGTGGTATAAGTGTTCTCCAGTCTGTGAGTCACCCACCCAGTGGTCATGGGATTTGATTTTATTGTGATTGTGCCCCTCCTACCGTCTCACTGTGGCTTCTCCTCTGTCTTTGGATGTGGGGCATCTTTTTTGGTCAGTTCCAGTGTTTTCCTGTCGATGATCGTTCAACAGTTAGTTGTGATTCTGGTGTTCTCGCAAGAGGGAGTGAGAGTACGTCCTTCTACTCCACCATCTTGAACCAATCTTACAAAGGATGTAATTTTAATGACTATACTTAGATCTGTTACAATATATTAATTTTGGAGAAATAAAAAGTAGGATTAGTATGAAAACTATACTGCATCCCATACTTCTTACTTTGCCATCCTAAAGAAAAATGAATTATTCTGGTGATGACACCCTACCTTTTGGTGGTAAGCCACTATCATTACTGGAAACCATTGGGTAAAAATAAGGACATTTATGAGTTATATCCTTACTAACACTACACTAAAAATGTACCACATAATAAAAGGTTCAAAAGCACACCTAGATGTATTTCCAGCATCTTGAGCAGCAGTACTTTCTGTACAACCTTCGAACACAAAGAGGTAAAGGGAATTTTTCAGTCTACTTTTCCATAAAATTAGAAACTTCATAATTGTCTTACCTTACTCAGAAGGTTGTAAAGTTATAAAAAGAAGCTAACACATTATATAACACATTATCTTAGTGGCTTTTTTTTTTTTTAACGTCAAAGATACCTATATTGATCTGGTATAATAGTACCATTACTGTTCACTTAATACATTGGTTCCCTAATTTGAGTGGGCATCAGCAGGACCTGGAGGACTGGTTAAAATATAATTTTTCAGCCTCACTCACAGAGTCTATGATTCAGTATGCCTGGAGTGGAGCCAAGAATTTACATGTCTAACAGGTTCTTAGAGGAGACTGATGCTGCTGGCATGGAGACCACACTTTGAGAACTGCCTGCTTAATGGGTGACTAGAGTGCCATACTTCCTTACTTGGAGTTCACTCCACTTGGCATCTCTACCTGGTAGGGTGCCAAGAGATTCTGAAAACAAAATACGAGAGGCATGACACATCTTTGTGAGGTGTTAACCAGAACCTTTGTAAAGCTATTTCATATTTTAAAGAAATAACATGGAGGGGCTTCCCTGGTGGTACAGTGGATAAGAATCTGCCTGCCAACGTCGGGGACACAGGTTCAATCCCTTGTCCAGGAAGATCCCACATGCCACAGAGCAAGTAAGCCTGTGCGCCACAACTACTGAGCCTGCACTCTACAGCCTGCGAGCCACAACTACTGAAGCCCGTGCGCCTAGAGCCCGTGCTCCGCAACAAGAGAAGCCACCGCAATGAGAAACCCGCACACTGCAACCAAGACCCAACGCAGCCAAAAATAAATAAATTTTTTAAAAGATAAAATAAAAAGAGAAAAAAGAAATAACGTTGATTTATTAAGGAATGAAATGCAAAAACTGTATGATATATTCTGAGAAAAACGCAAGGTCTCAAAGTAGTTCCAAGTTTGTAACTGTCTGCTACCTATGAAAGCTGTCACCTGATGTGGCTGCCTAACTTACTAGAGATTTTCAGACACGTCCAATCAAATATTCTAAGATTAGGGGCTCCACAAGGGTAAGTGCTATATTTATTTACCTAATATTGAATCCCTAGGCTCTGAGTTCAAGTCTGGCAAGAATGGAACCTCAACAATCTGTGTGGTCCTAGGCAAGATTTCTTCTCTTTTAATCTGTGTCTGGTTGCTGCTTTAGGAAAAAAGGAACAATGATGAAACCACTTCACTGGGGAAATAATTTTCTCACTTGGGCATTTTGTATTAATTCAAGACAATGTTTGAAAGCCTTTACCAAATACAGTAAATGCAGGGAGAGCTTACTGTGAGCCACACAACTATTTAATAACAGTGAGTAGGCCAGTGGATGTGTACCATTGTATATGAAATTCTTTGTATGTGGAACCTGGGAATTTCATGTTGAACCAGTTCACAGTGTGCTTCTTCATTAGGTGGCCTGTGTGGTTTACAGCTCAGAAAATACGGCTACGGAGGTTTTTGATTCCTTTCAGCAACAATGCCAGCCTGGGGCATATGCTAGCAAATAAAGGCAGGGTGAAAAATTCAGCCTGCCCCAGGCTTGTGTAGGTAAATTAAAAATGTACTTGACACTTGTGCTTGTCTAAATAACTAATCTTTTTATGATTTATATAATATTAGCCACTGTTTGCATTATTTATTTCCATTAGTAAAAACAAACATTCATACAAGCTACACTGTAATTATAGAGAGAGCATTAGAAGTGTCCTGATGCCTTAGCACTACAGAAGAATTACAACATATAGGTTTAAGTACTTACAAAAGTGAAGTTTAAGCTGTTATCTTTCACAATTCTCTAGGCTCTCCTGGATGTTTTTCACAGTGTTTGACCCCGTCTGTCCCAAATTGTACCTGACAGCTCTTTAGAATGCAGGTGCTAATTAACTTCTTAACAGTTTGCACTGTCCTAAAAGCCCAGCCTTCTCACTTCTGGGTCTCTTAAGGTGTCTCTTTGACCAAAAAGAGGTGTGTTTCCACAGTGAGTATGTATTACTTTTATAATTAAAATCTTGAAGCAACATATAACTTTTTGAAGGTGTGTAAGCCCCCCTTCTTCTTCTGACTCACAAATAGCACTCTTCCAGGGACCTGTGTGTGATGAAGTATATTCCTTGCCCCCTCCTCTGAGATTTCAGGGGTAAGACCTCGGGATCTATTTGCATTGTAAACTCAGCTTCTCAGGGAATTCTGGTTCTGATTCACTCTGAGCAGGGTTCTTTTCACGCTGGACACACTGCTCTGTTTTCTGACATACTGTACTTTTTTGATAGTTTCAGAATATGTCCTGTGAGTCTCTCCATGTTCTATTCTCAAATAGCTGCTGTGTTCTGTTTCTTTTAGTCATACAGGAGCAATATTGTTTAGTACATAGTATATAGGACATAGCACCTAGCATAGTACAGTATTGCCCAGTGCATGCAGTTTGCTATTAGTTAGAACCAGTTTCTGACTGCAGGTCCCACACCTGTCAGTTATGGGAACCTACGCCACCTACCTAAACATTTTAGTTTTTTCCTTCATTTTCTTTTCTTTTCTCTTCTCTTTCTTTTTTTAAAAAGTGAATCTGTCTATTTATTTATTTATTTCTGGCTGTGTTGGGTCTTTGTTGCTGTGCGCGGGCTTTCTCTAGTTGTGGCGAGCGGGGGCTGCTCTTCGTTGCGGTGCGCGGGCTTCTCATTGGAGTGGCTTCTCTTTGTTGCAGAGCGTGGGCTCTAGGTGCGCGGGCTTCAGTAGCTGTGGCATACAGGCTCAATAGTTGTGGCTCGAGGGCTCTAGAGCGCAGGCTCACTATTTGTGGTGCACAGGCTTAGTTGCTCCGTGGCATGTGGGATCTTCCCAGACCAGAGCTTGAACCCGTGTCCCCTGCACTGGCAGGCAGATTCTTAACCACTGTGCCACCAGGGAAGTCCCTCTTTCTTTCTTTCTTTTTTTAACAGTCATTATTTTCTCTTATTTACCTTTGGTTGTTTGAATTTTGTGTATCCTGTTTTATCTTCAGGTTTTTAAAAAAACTATCTTAATTTTTACTATTATTATAACTATTATTAATGATATTCTAATTGTTTTTAAATAATATTTATTTGTTCTATCAGAGGGTAACAATAAAAATGTTTGCTCATATTTTGAATTTTTTCTTTAGAATAACCCAAGAGATAAAATTACTAAGTCAAACGTTTTGAGTGTATCTATATGTATTTCTATCTATCAATCTCCTATCCATCTATCTACCTATCTATCTGCCTATCTACCTAATTTGTTTTGTTTTCCTGGCTGTACCAAACTAACTATTGGGGTGCTTGCTATTATAAAATTATTCTAGTTCTGTGAAAAATGCCATTAGTGATTTGATAGGGATTGCATTGAATCTGTAGATTGCAGTGGGGAATCAATTTTGACAATATTGATTCTTCTTATCCAGGAACACGGTATATCTTTCCATCTGTTTGTGTGGTCTTCAGTTTCTTTCATCAGCATATTATATTTTTCAGAGTACAGGACTTTTGCCTCCTTTGGTAGGTTTATTGAAGGACCTACTGTATAGCACAGGGAACTTTATCCAAGGTCTTGTAATAACCTATAATGGAAAAGAATCTGAAAAAGAATAGATATAGAATCACTTTGCTGTATACCTGAAACTAACACAACATTGTAAATCAACTGTACTTCAACAAATAAATAAATTAAATTATTCTAAAAATATCCAGGTAGAAAACTCATCTGTAATTGAGTAGATGAACGAATTAAAAACAAACATTTATTGGGTACCTATCTATTCCTGTCCTTTTTTAGGAATGTAAATGTGCTTTAAATCTAATTTTTAAGGGTTTATGTGAGGTCTAAAGGATATAATTAAATCAATCTGGGCCAGAAACATGGTGGTTCCTTTATATTTGATGGTAATTATCAGTCTCTAATTAAAAGAAAAGATGAATATTTGAAAGTAAAACAGTCAATTGACAGTGGATTTTTTAAAGGAGGCTAAAGTGATGTGGACTTCTCTAGAAATTGGTGGATTTTTTCCCCTTTATGCTTTTTCTTTAATGGAGCATCATGTGTGAAGTCTGTATTTAAAGATTCTCCTGATTCCTCATTATTTGCTTGAGAAATCTGGAGGACTGCTCAAGGTAGCTTCCCTTCCTGTATGAAATACTGTCTTGAAAATATTTCTCTGGAGAATTTAAAAACAAGAAAAACCCAGATTCCACTCTTTTTAGACATATCCCGGTGCTCCTCATTTCACACATTTATACTCAAACATGTACAAAATCTTTTCTCCCACATTTTTCTTTCTGCCTGGAGAAGAGCTGTAAAGATATTAATTGTGCTTCAGTTATAAATGGATTGCCAAAAGGGATGGAACGGGTTGTGTATCTCATCAGCATGCCCTGTCTGGTATAAATAATGAGACGGGAACTTGGAAAATTGGAAATTTGTGATAAAAATGAGATGTGATATTATGAAGTCCCACCAGTTCCTTCTTCTGGGTACATTGATTTTTAAGGCATTCTGCAGGACTGCTAAATCAATGATAGTCTGTCACAAAATGTTGGTTAAAAGGGCTCTATTACAGGGGTCAACTACAAATTAGCCCAAAGGGTAAACACAAAGGTAGTATAAATGTTAAAGAGAAAAAAGCTGCAGATGTTGTAAAATACAGTTGGAAAGGCACAGCTGTTGAAAAACATATACAGTAATTTCTCTTATTCCACCTAAGGTTTTTTTTTTTTTTTTTTTTTTTTTTTTTTGCGGTACGCGGGCCTCTCACCACTGTGGGCCCTGCCGTTGCGGAGCACAGGCTCCGGACGCACAGGCTCAGCGGCCATGGCGCACGGGCCCAGCCGCTCCGCGGCATGTGGGATCTTCCTGGACTGGGGCACGAACCCGTGTCCCCTGCATCGGCAGGCGGACTCTCAACCACTGCGCCACCAGGGAAGCCCCACCTAAGGTTTTTAAATGTGGTAACTAGGAAGAAGTGAAAAGAGTGGAAATGTAACTGAATTGAACTTTATTTTATCATTTCAGTTATTTTTATCATTTCAGCTATTTTTAAAATGAACCTGGGATTTTCTTCGATGGGTCCCCACATTCTCTGTGTGTCTTTCAAATCTGCTATGTTTTGCTTTTACTTTTTGTTAGAACCTAGTAAAGTTACTTTTCCCGGCATGGTATCATGATTAAAATTTAAACAAATCTAAGAAAATATTGATATTTCCAAATGTGTTATACAAATAAATTGATGCACAGTAAGTTGTTTTCTAAGTAAATCCCAAATTTGGACAAGGTCTTACCTTAGTGTGATCAATATTTAGGAATGGAATAAAAAAACCTCACACACCTCCACACACACATATGCCATTCATTTCTGATGGCAAAGTCAATATATTTGTAAATCACAGAATACCCTTGAAGTTGAACTACCTGCCCTGTCTCATATCAGGGAAGGTTTCATTGACACACCTCCAACTTGCCATCCATCTTTCCCAGCAGTAGGACTTGGAGTCAGTCTCCTCTGTACACACACCTGGAACCTACCCTAAGTTACAGCCTATGAAAAGATGTTTCTTTCCATGCCTCTCCCTGGTTAGGCTGTGAATCCCCCAAAGTCCAGGAAGGAACCGTATTAATTTTTGATACCCCAGGGCCAAGCACAGTTTGATGATATACAGCAATCAATAAATATCTATAGAATGAGAAGAAGGGACTAAGAAAGGGAGAGTAAAGAGAAAGAAGGGTACAAAGACAATCTAAAGAAAAGATGAGATAAAATACTAATTCACTTTTCCTGTTAAGCTGCTTAAAATTGTGGTCCGTGTCAGATTCATCAGTACATCTTCAGGGCTAAAAGTGTAATCAGTCATAGTCTGTCTATCTCATCCTCTCTTCCTCTTTGTGGGTTTCTATCCTCCCACTTAAAAAAAAAAACCCTCATGATGTTGGCAGATCCTTGATCATTTTTCGTAAATTTGGTGTCTAGCCTTTCATGTATTCTTTTGGTTTTGCCAAGATTTTAATTAAGGCAAGTAGACTTGCCAATATATTTTTTTCCCCAACTCTTTCCAAGCAAGCAGGTGCCAAGGTCTCACTATATTCTTCTAGTTTCTATGCTCTGCTTGTTTTATATGGCCACACTTAACTTCTTCCTGTACAGCTGTAGAAGTCCCTTTCCTCTCCCACATCTTTTAGGATGAACTGGGGGAAAGAAAAAAGACTCTTAACTGGCATCCAGGAATCCCTGTGTCCAGGAATGAGCTAATAGTACCAGAGATGCAAAAGATGGGGTTGGGAATTGACATGGATCAACTTGGATTTTAAATCCAATGATTAATTTTCTTTGAGGTGAGGTACCTTTGCCAAGGCTAATTTTCCAATAACAGCCCTCGTGTTTTGATTATTTGTCAGGGTTATATATGTGTGAATTCCTTAGTTATATGGTTAGGTTTCAGACATATGACTATTTATGGTAAGATGCTGGAACTCCAGAGTTGAACTCTTGGAGTTTGAGGGGAAAAATGAAACAGTTAGAATAGTGTTTCTCCACTTATGGACTATATGTCTTAATACATTTATTTAGCTTCTTTGAGCCTGTTTTCCCATCTAAAAATGGAGATAACAGTTTCAGCTTAATAGATATATTTGGAGGATACAAATGAATAAGGAAAGATAAAGGACCTGGCATAGTATGTAGGACATAGTTGGAGGCAATTAATGGTATCACTGTGTCTGTCCCAAGCAGAATTTGGGATTAGGACCAAGTGATATCTCTCCCTTTCCATACTGAAAGTCTCTGCTTTTATGATAGGTAAAATTTAATTTAAAATACATTAATACCAAAGTACAAATGATGTATGCCCCTCTTTTTCTTTTTAGTAGAGTAGAAATGTTGTCTTTGGATCAGGTAGAACTGGACTTGAATGCCAGCTTCTTAAATTGTAACCTAGAACTTGGTTAATAAAAGACGGTGGTAAACAACAAACATTTATTTCTCACCATTCTGGAGGCCTGGAAGTCAAAGATCAAGGTGTCGGCAGATCTGGCGTCTGGTGAGAACCTGCTTCCTGGTTTGCAGATACCCATCTTCTTACCATGTCCTCACATAGTAGAGAACAGAGAGAGAGAAGCCAGGTGTCTTTTTCCTCTTCTTCTAAGTGCACTAATCCCACTCTGAGGGTTTTATCCTCATGAACTAATTACCTCCCAAACGTTCCATCTCCTAATACTATCCCACTGAGGATTAGGAATTCAACATATGAATGAGGGAGGGCACAAAAAAGTAGTCCATAGTACCCTGTTTGTGAATTTTTATAAGGATTAAGGAGCTTCCCTATGTAATGTCAGTGGAACATCTAGCAAGGAGTGGCTCAGATTCAAGAAATGTTATCTCCACTTATTTTCTCCAGTTTAACTAGAATTTCCTTAAGCACATACTAGCGAGATGGGCAGAAAGTACTTATTCTTGTGGATCATAGGAAACTCCAGAGGGATTTACTCATCACAGAGAAACGTCCACTAGACGTCAAGCTCTATCAGCAGGAAGGAGAGTCCAGCTCTTCTCCACCCTCCATCACCAACCCATCCCTGGCCATTGCTACCACCCTTTACTATCAAAGGATTTTGTTGATGCATGCTCTCATGGAACCTCCTAGTCCAGTTCTCTGCTAGACCTGTGCTTGCCCTGGGTGGAAGGTAGCCTTGTGACTATTCACTCCACGATAGCTTGGCTTTGATGCCTAATTTTCAGACTTGGGCTCTTACTGATCAGCCTTCATGGATGTGACTGCAGCCACCCTTGGTACAGGCTTGTGAAACCTAGACAGGCTCCAACCTATCACCTGTGGAACCTACCATCTTTATCGTCCTTCCTAGTCCCTGGGAGGGTCTTTACTCCTGATAAAAACACTTTCCACCCTCTAAACACCTCCCCACCCAATAATGTCTTCAGTCCATCATTTGTTCTATAGGAAATTTTCACAACCTTATATAAGGGTTTGATATCATACTAGCTTTTGTTTACAGCCACAAAAGTGGGCTTCTCTTGAGGAAGACAAGATCATGACTACCCTCAAGAGGAATAAAAATCTCTACTGTTTCTTCACTAACAACCTAACATATGAAAATGAGACAAAAACATAGAAATAACACCTATTTAAAATATCAGTGGATCCAATCTGCTGTATTAATTTCTGAATATGTGTTCCTAAAGAAAATAACCATTCATTCATTTATTCAGTTATTCACTTAGTACATATTTATATGCAAGGCACTTTCTGAGATGCTAGAGAGAAAGATAAGGACATTGAGCCATGTTTTCTGCACTTAAATACGTAAAGTTCAGAAGCATATGGTGCTTGTGTAGTAGTTACAAGGGCCAGTTTGGAAACTTCTGGTTTTGAATATAGGATTTATCCCTTTCTGTTTGAAAGGAGATAATCATCACAAATGCTCAAAGCCTTGCTGCAAACGTTAAATAAATAAATATTTTATACCAGGTGTTCTTAGCATTTGTACAACTAGGACAGTGTGGAGCTATGTTTATGATGTGATAAAGGGATGAAGCCACATTAGAGAGTGAGTTAATTCTGGAGAAGAAGATTAGAGGGGAAAGTTGAGCAAATAAGAAAGAGTATTGTTTTCGAGAAGCTTTCAGTCTGAAAAGGAAAAATCTGTATGCAGTGCAATTTATATATAAGAGTAAAAGGTGCCCTGAGAGACAGATAAAGTATTTTTAGAGTTCAGAAGAGGGAACTATTCAGCTTAGGAATCAACTAAATCTTGAATCTGTGTCTGAACGACTTAGATGATATATTAGGGATAGGAATGTACTTGCTTGATCAAGTCTGTCAAAAAGTGTAAAAAAAAAAAGTTGCGTAAATTAGAGAACTCTGGGTGATTGGTGTAAAAAAGCTGTCCAAAACTCATTTCTAACTTCGTATTTTCCTAAGAAAAGCTCCAATCTGATTAACCTCTTTCATGGGGGTTCTTCCTGATTTGCAACCCCATGTCTGAACATTGACTCAAGATCGTCCTTTTTCTTAAATCTAATCTTAAATCAATGTCCCCTCCTCCCAGAAACCTTGCTGTTGCTGTTTGGCTGCCCTGTGTTATCCAGGTCCTTTCTTTGACCTACAGCACTTTATCACATCATTTTTGTTCGTTATTTAATTTTCTGCCTTTCCACTAGTCTGCCCTTCAAGAAAGCAAGAATCTTCTAACTATCAAGTTTCTTAGGTGCCTAAAAGAAGGCTTGACACATCACAGGAGCTGAATAAAAATGTATTGCAATAATAAAGGGCCCAAATAGGAGATCAGCCCAAGCCAATTCACCTCCATTTTAGCTGGCGGCACATGTAGGATGGCATATTTTGGATGAATTCGTGAATACTTATTTTTTTTAATCTCTGTGAAACTATAGCACTGTAATAATTCCCAGTTAAGCCTGTTTTGTCTAGGACTTTCCCTTCCCAAAAGCACAACAGCTCAGCGGCTTTTCATGTTCCCAGGTTTGCAATTTGATAGGAGAGTTACTCATTTTGTATTTCACGTTTAGGGGGGAAAAGGTAACTATGTGATGTGGTAGATGTGTTAATGAACTTGACCGTGGTAATCATTTCACAATGTATACATATATCAAATCATCACGTTGTATACCACTTTAAATATATTGCAATTTTTTTGTCAATTATACCTCAATAAAGCTCGGGGGAAAAAGAAAGAAAGAAAGGGAGGCAGGGCAGCCACAACCACGCTACTGAAATTTTTTAAAGTCCTATCTTTTAACTAGAAAATTAAGCTTATTCTAAAAGAATAAAAATGAACAGCCACTGCAATGGTTATATTTTTTTTGTCACGCATCTTGGCCCCAAATTCTCACTTCATCAAATGTAAATAATGTAGTAGCATGCCCTGGAGAGCCCAGGGATGTGGCTTTATACAATGTCCCATCATCCAGGGAGTGCTGATTGTGTGGTACCTTTATGGAGCCTTAGAATAACAACATGAAGTGGGTGATAGCATTCCCATTTTTTAGGTTAAGAAACTGAGCCTTAAAGCTGTAAAAAAAAAAAAAAAATGCCCTTGCTGTGTGAGAGTGGCAAGTCATTGATGTAGAATATGATCTGTCTTATAATAAGATGATGTGAACAAAATCTTCTGCTGTTATAACTGTGGCATATAGGTGTTTTCCACTGCATCATGTCTTCTAGAACTAAACTTAAAGATTGGCACAGTTTCCTGTAATAAAGTGAAATGATGTGGAAGCACTGCTAAAATAAGCTTCAAACACTGTTGGGACAGAAACTCGGACTTTGTTGCACATTCTTGTACCCTCCCCATCTAACTCTGAGCCCCGCACACAGCACGTAATATGCAGATGGGCTTTGTGCGAGTGAATGAGTGAATTCAGATAATAAAACAGAATAAACAAAGCTTCCACCTACTGCAATCCTGACACACTGTAGAAGATGCCTGCAGTGCCGCTGGTAGGATAATTGTACAAGGTCAGGATGGAAATAGCTGTCAGTCTAAAGCATAAACGATGCTAGTTTACTTCTTAAGCATTTATAGGGTTTTGTTCCATAGGTACTGGAACAGCAAAGGCCTGGTGGCTGGGAACAGGCCGCCTAAGAAAAGAAAATATACTATTTTTCCCCTGTTGTATTATAAAAGAGTCATTCCGACTCTGAAAGTGTTTATTTATGCACATGAAACTGTAAAACAGACAGCTTATTAGTTTTCACAACCAGGCCTCCAATTGTCCTCATTATAGATTTGCGAAAGCAGTGGGTAGGCCACCATCCTGGCGTTGTTTGCCCGGGATATAGAAGGCATTTTTCTCCTGTGCATAGTAAACATGGCTGAGATTATACAGTTACATATTTTCATACAATATTTTTCATTTCTCTCACCCGATGCACATTACAGATGTTTGCTGAAATGATGCATGGGTGAACAGAAGACATCTGTGTGCTCCAGTGCGTTTTCTGAAGTGTTTAATTGTTCCAGAAACTTTCAGGCTCATTTTAAAAACACAATGTTAAGTGTGTATGGAGGTTTCATTAAGTTACAAAACTGTTTATACCTCGAAATGCTCCAGAATATAATATTGAAACTGAATTTTATTTCCCCAGTTTACGTCTCAAAACAGAGCCAGAGAAATGACAGGATACATTTTGGTGCTGTCCATCCACCCGACTGCAGTTAAAAAATCTGTCCCTGTTCCCATAATAAATTCAATTTGGAGCCTGTAGAATTTGGCAGCAACATTTCACTACAGGCTGAGAGCTGGCACAGGAGGAGAACACCCAACGAGCAATGGTTAGGCCTTCGCAAAAGAAGATGGCGTGGGACATGATTGTTTAGGATTGCACTGTGTGGTATGTGTCTTCAAAGAGAGGTTTCTGAAGTGAAACGGCAAGCGGAGGCCACCTCGGCATCCTGTTCAATTGCAGGATTGATCACCAACGAAAGAGAAAGGTTAAATCTTCTATTATCACCCTGACATAACTTTCTAGTTAAACAACAGTGGTTCAGAGCACAAGTACCTAGAAGGAAGTGGAAACCTGTCTTCTTGCTTATAGGTGAACGAAACCCAAACGGTCAGATGGTACAGTTCACTATTTATTTCCCGCAGAACATGGTTGGGAAGAATTCTTCATACACAGGGTTACAAAACACAAAAAGACAAGCTGTAATTTTTACTGATCTGTGTTTAATCCTCCTCTTCCTCCAAAGACACCGTAAAGCATCCCTTGGTGATTTGGGTGTTTGGCGTATGTCTTCTATAATCAAACAGCAAAATGAGAAAATAAATACTGGTAGGATTTAGGCCATCTTTCCCACTGGGGGAGTTTGCTTGAGGCCCTTCAGGAGAAATGAATGTTAAAACCTGTGTTATCAGTCAGAAGTGTGAAGAAAAATGCATTGGCTGCCTGCATTTATTTCTCAGATTTTTTCTTTTTTTTTCTTTACATCTTTATTGGAGTATAATTGCTTTACAATGGTATGTTAGTTTCTGCTTTATAACAAAGTGAATCAGTTATACATATATGTTCCCATATCTCTTCCCTCTTGCGTCTCCCTCCTTCCCACCCTCCCTATCCCACCCCTCTAGGTGATCACAAAGCACCGAGCTGATCTCCCTGTGCTATGCGGCTGGTTCCCACTAGCTATCTATTTTACGTTTGGTAGTGTATATATGTCCATGCCACTCTCTCACTTTGTCACAGCTTTCCCTTCCCCCTCCCCGTATCCTCAAGTCCATTCTCTAGTAGGTCTGTGTCTTTATTCTCATCTTACCCCTAGGTTCTTCATGACATTTTTTTCCCTTAAATTCCATATATATGTGTGAGCATACGGTATTTGTCCTTCTCTTTCTGACTTATTCACTCTGTATGACAGACTCTAGGTCCATCCACCTCATTACAAATAGCTCGATTTCGTTCCTTTTTATGGCTGAGTAATATTCCGTTGTACATATGTGCCACATCTTCTTTATCGATTCATCCGATGAGGGACACTTAGGTTGTTTCCATCTCCTGGCTATTGTAAATAGAGCTGCAATGAACATTTTGGTACATGACTCTTTTTGAATTATGGTTTTCTCAGGGTATATGCCCAGTAGTGGGATTGCTGGGTCATATGGTAGTTCTATTTGTAGTTTTTTAAGGAACCTCCATACTGTTCTCCACAGTGGCTGTACCAATACACATTCCCACCAACAGTGCAAGAGTGTTCCCTTTTCTCCACACCCTCTCCAGCATTTATTGTTTCTAGGTTTTTTGATGATGGCCATTCGGACTGGTGTGAAATTATATCTCATTGTAGTTTTGATTTGCATTTCTCTAGTGATTAATGATGTTGAGCATTCTTTCATGTGTTTGTTGGCAGTCTGTATATCTTCTTTGGAGAAATGTCTATTTAGGTCTTCTGCCCATTTTTGGATTGGGTTGTTTGTTTTTTTTTGTTATTGAGCTGCATGAGCTGCTTGTAAATTTTGGAGATTAATCCTTTGTCAGTTGCTTCATTTGCAAATATTTTCTCCCATTCTGAGGGTTGTCTTTTCATCTCATTTATGGTTCCTTTGCTGTGCAAAAGCTTTGAAGTTTCATTAGGTCCCATTTGTTTATTTTTGTTTTTATTTCCATTTCTCTAGGAGGTGGGTCAAAAAGGATCTTGCTGTGATTTATGTCATAGAGAGTTCTGCCTATGTTTTCCTCTAAGAGTTTGATAGTGTCTGGCCTTACATTTAGGTCTTTAATCCATTTTCAGGTTATTTTTGTGTATGGTGTTAGGGAGTGATCTAATCTCATACTTTTAAATGTACCTGTCCAGTTTTCCCAGCACCACTTATTGAGGAGGCTGTCCTTTCTCTACTGTACATTCCTGCCTCCTTTATCAAAGATAAGGTGACCGTATGTGTGTGGGTTTATCTCTGGGCTTTCTAGCCTGTTCCATTGATCTAACTTTCTGTTTGTGTGCCAGTACCATACTGTCTTGATTACTGTAGCTTTGTAGTATAGTCTGAAGTCAGGCAGCCTGATACCTCAAGCTCCGTTTTTCCTTTTCAAGATTGCTTTGGCTATTCGGGGTCTTTTGTGTTTCCATCCAAATTGTGCAATTTTTTGTTCTAGTTCTGTGAAAAATGTCAGTGGTAGTTTGATAGGGATTGCATTGAATCTGTAGATTGCTTTGGGTAGTAGAGTCATTTTCACAATGTTGATTCTTCCAATCCAAAAACATGGTATATCTCTCCATCTATTTGTATCATCTTTAATTTATTTCATCAGTGTCTTATAATTTTCTGCCTACAGTCCTTTTGGCTCCTTAGGTTTATTCCTAGATATTTTATTCTTTTTGTTGCAGTGGTAAGTGGGAGTGTTTTCTTGATTTCACTTTCAGATTTTTCATCATTAGTGTATAGGAATGCCAGAAATTTCTGTGCATTAATTTTGTATCCTTCTACTTTACCGAATTCATTGATTAGCTCTAGTAGTTTTCTGGTAGCATCTTTAGGATTCTCTGTGTATAGTATCATGTCATCTGCAAACAGTGACAGCTTTACTTCTTCTTTTCCGATTTGGATTCCTTTTATTTCCTTTTCTTCTCTGATTGCTGTGGCTAAAACTTCCAAAGCTATGTTGAATAAGAGTGGTGAGAGTGGGCAACCTTGTCTTGTTCCTGATCTTAGTGGAAATGCTTTTAGTTTTTCACCATTGAGGACAATGTTGGCTGTGGGTTTGTCATATATGGCCTTTATTATGTTGAGGAAAGTTCGCTCTGTGTCTACTTTTTGGAGGGTTTTTTATGATAAATTGGTGTTGAATTTTGTCGAAAGCTTTCTCTGCATCTATTGAGATGACCATATGGTTTTTCTCCTTCAATTTGTTAATATGGTGTATCACATTGATTGATTTGCGTATATTGAAGAATCCTTGCATTCCTGAAATAAACCCCACTTGATCGTGGTGTATGATCCTCTTCATGTGCTGTTGGATTCTGTTTGCTAGGTGTTGTTGAGGATTTTTGCATCTATGTTCATCAGTGATATTGGCCTGTAGTTTTCGTTCTTTGTGACATCTTTGTCTGGTTTTGGTATCAGGGTGATGGTGGCCTCGTAAATGAGTTTGGGAGTGTTCCTCCCTCTGCAATATTTTGGAAGAGTTTGAGAAGGATAGGTGTTTTTTCTTCTCTAAATGTTTTATAGAATTCTCCTGTGAAGCCGTCTGGTCCTGGGCTTTTGTTTGTTGGAAGACTTTTAATCACAGTTTCAATTTCAGTGCTTGTGATTGGTCTGTTCATATTTTCTATTTCTTCCTGATTCAGTCTTGGCACGTTATGCATTTTTAAGAATTTGTCCATTTCTTCCAGGTTGTCCATTTTATTGGCATAGAATTGCTTGTAGTAATCTCTCATGATCTTTTGTATTTCTGCAGTGTCAGTTGTTACTTCTCCTTTTTCATTTCTAATTCTATTGATTTGTCTTCTCCCTTTTTTTCTGATGAGTCTGGCTAATGGTTTATCAATTTTGTTTATCTTCTCAAAGAACCAGCTTTTAGTTTTGTTGATCTTTGCTGTCGTTTCCTTCATTTCTTTTTCATTTATTTCTGATCTGATTTTCATGATTTATTTCCTTTTGCTAACTTTGGGTTTTTTTTTTTGTTCTTTCTCTAAATGCTTTAGGTGCAAGGTTAGGTTGTTTATTCGAGATGTTTCCTGTTTCTTAAGGTAGGATTGTATTGTTATAAAATGTGTATTCTGTTGTTTTTGGATGGAGTGTCCTATAAATATCAATTAAGTCCATCTTGTTTAATGTATCATTTAAAGCTTGTGTTTCCTTATTTATTTTCATTTTGGATGATCTGTCCATGGGTGAAAGTGGGGTGTTAAAGTCCCCTACTATGAATGTGTTACTGTCGATTTCCTCTTTTATGGCTGTTAGTATTTGCCTTATGTATTGAGCTGCTCCTATGTGGGGTGCATAAATATTTACAATTGTTGTACCTTCTTCTTGGATCGATCCCTTGATCATTATGTAGTGTCCTTCTTTGTGTCTTGTAATAGTCTTTGTTTTAAAGTTTATTTTGTCTGATATGAGAACTGCTACTCCAGCTTTCTTTTGGTTTCCATTTGCATGGAATATCTTTTTCCATCCCCTCACTTTCAGTCTGTATGTGTCTCTAGGTCTGAAGTGGGTCTCTTTTAGACAGCATATATGTGGGTTTTGTTTTTGTATCCATTCAGCCAGTCTGTGTCTTTTGGTGGGAGCATTTAATCCATTTACATTGAAGGTAATTATCGATATGTATGTTCCTATTCCCATTTTCTTAATTGTTTTGGGTTTGTTATTGTAAGTCTTTTCCTTCTCTTGTGTTTCTTGCCTAGAGAAGACCCTTTAGCATTTGTTGTAAAGCTGATTTGGTGGTGCTGAACTCTCTCAGCTTTTGCTTGTCTGTAAAGGTTTTAATTTCTCCATCAAATCTGAATGAGATCCTTGCTGGGTAGAGTAATCTTGGTTGTAGGATTTTCTCCTTCATCACTTTAAATATGTCCTGCCAGTCCCTTTTGCTTGCAGAGATTCTGCTGAAAGATCAGCTGTTAACCTTATGGGGATTCCCTTGTATGTTATTTGTTGTTTTTCCCTTGCTGCTTTTAATATGTTTTCTTTGTATTTAATTTTTGACAGTTTTATTAATATGTGTCTTGGCGTGTTTCTCCTTGGATTTATCCTGTATGGGACTCTCTGTGTTTCCTGGACCTGATTAACTATTTCCTTTCCTTTATTAGGGAAGTTTTCAATTATAATCTCTTCAAATATTTTCTCAGTCCCTTTCTTCTTCTCTTCTTCTTCTGGAACCCCTATAATTCGAATGTTGGTGTGTTTAATGTTGTCCCAGAGGTCTCTGAGACTGTCCTCAGTTCTTTTCATTCTTTTTTCTTTATTCTGCTCTGCAGTAGTTATTTCCACTATTTTATCTTCCAGGTCACTTATCCGTTCTTCTGCCTCTGTTATTCTGCTATTGATCCCTTCTAGAGTATTTTTAATTTCATTTATTGTGTTGTTCATTGTTGCTTGTTTCATCTTTAGTTCTTCTAGGTCCTTGTTAAATGTTCCTTGCATTTTCTCTATTCTATTTCCAAGATTTTGGATCATCTTTACTATCATTATTCTGAATTCTTTTTCAGGTAGACTGCCTATTTCCTCTTCATTTGTTAGATCTGGTGGGTTTTTATCTTGCTCCTTCATCTGCTGTGTGTTTTGCTGTCTTCTCATTTTGCTTATCTTACTGTGTTTGGGGTCTCCTTTTTGCAGGCTGCAGGTTCGTAGTTCCCGTTGTTTTTGGTGTCTGTCCCCAGTGGCTAAAGTTGGTTCAGTGGGTTGTGTAGGCTTCCTGGTGGAGGGGACTAGTGCCTGTGTTCTGGTGGATGAGGCTGGATCTTGTCTTTCTGGTGGGCAGGTCCACGTCTGGTGGTGTGTTTTGGGGTGTCTGTGGACTTATGATTTTAGGCAGCCTTTCTGCTAATGGTTGGGGTTGTGTTCCTGTCTTGCAAGTTGTTTGGCATAGGATGTCCAGCACTGTAGCTTGCTGGTCGTTGAGTGAAGCTGGGTGTTGGTGTTGAGATGGAGATCTCTGGGAGATTTTCATTGGTTGATATTACTCGGAGCTGGGAGGTCTCTTGTGGACCAGTGTCCTGAAGTTGGCTCTCCCACCTCAGTGGCACAGCACTGACTCCTGGCTGCAGCACCAAGAGCCTTTCATCCACACGGCTCAGAATAAAAGGGAGAAAAAGTAGAAAGAAAGAAAGAGGATAAAAGAAAATAAAGGAAGGTAAAATAAAATAGTTATTAAAATAAAAAAATAATTATTAAGAAAAAAATTTAAAAAAAAAGCAAACGGACTCATAGAACCCTAGGACAAATGGTGAAGGCAAAGCTATACAGACAAAATCTCACATGGAAGCATACACATACACACTCACAAAAAGAGGAAAAGGGGAAAAAGTAATCTATCTTGCTCTTAAAGTCCACCTCAGTTTGGGATGATTCGTTGTCTATTCAGGTATTCCACAGATGCAGGGTACATCAAGTTGATTGTGGAGATTTAATCCGCTGCTCTTGAGGCTGCTGGGAGAAATTTCCCTTTCTTTTCTCTGTTCGCACAGCTCCCGGGGTTCAGCTTTGGATTTGGCCCCGCCTCTGCGTGTAGGTCGCTGGGGGGCGTCTGTTATTCGCTCAGACACGACGGAGTCAAAGGAGCAGCTGATTGGATGGCTCTGGCGCACTCAGGCCGGGGGGGGGGGGGGGGGGGGGGGGGGAGGGAGGGGCGAGCCTGCGGCGGCAGAGGCCAGCGTGAGGTTGCTGAGCCTGAGGCGCGCCGTGTGTTCTCCCGGGGAAGTTGTCTCTGGATCCCGGGACCGTGGCGGTGGCGGGCTGCACCGGCTCGCCGAAAGGGAGGTGTGGAGAGTGACCTGTGCTCGCACACAGGCTTCTTGGTGGCGGCAGCAGCAGCCTTAGCGTCTCATGCCTGTCTCTGGGGTCCGAGCTGTTAGCCGCGGCTTGCGCCCGTCTCTGGAGCTCCTTTAAGCAGCGCTCTTAATCCGCTCTCCTCACGCACCAGGAAACAGAGGGAGTTTTCCCTTACTCCCTCCCGGCTAGCCGTGGTGCACTAACCACTTCAGGCTGTGTTCTCCCCGCGAGTCGTCTTCCTGCGCTCGGACCGACGCCCAAGCCTCAGCTCCCAGCCCCGCCCTCCCCGGCGGGTGAGCAGACAAGCCTCTTGGCCTGGTGAGTGCTGGTCGGCACCCCTCCTCTGTGCGGGAATCTCCCCGCTTTGCCCTCCGCACCCCTGTTGCTGTGCTCTCCTCCGCGGCTCTGAAGCTCCCCCCCTCCGCCACCTGCCGTCTCCGCCCGCGAAGGGGCTTCTGGTGTGTGGAATCCTTTCCTCCTTCACGGCTCCCTCCCACTGGTGCAGGTCCCGTCCCTATTGTTTTGTCTCTGTTTTTTCTTTTGCCCTACCTAGCTATGTGGGGAATTTCTTGCCTTTTGGGAGGTCTGAGATCTTCTGCTGGCGTTCAGTGGGTGTTCTGTGGTTGTTCCACGTGTAGATGTATTTCTGATGTATCTGTGGGGAGGAAGGTGATCTCCGAGTCTTAGTCTTCCGCCATCTTCCCCCTCTCTCCCCTCAGATTTTTTTCTTAAGCGCACTAGGTCTGTGCTGTGTTGTAATTGGGGGTGGGGTACGGGGTGCACAACAAACAAACCAAAAAAACCTCTAAAAGTGCATGCCAGTCATGTACAGAATAACCCCAGAGCATGGTTTGATAAACCTAAAAATAAAAAAAAAATGGATTTCGCATGACACGTTTAAAACTTCCAGGGCCAGATGCTTCAGCTTCTAGGCAGTCAACAAGTTAGCAACACCTGTTCCCCATTACGTCTTGTATTGCCTACTACTCGGGGGAATTAATAAGGAGGATGAGGGAAGATGGGTTGAGGGTTTAGTTTTATTAAAATAATGAAGGCATTTGCATCGGTTGCTATAACCTGTTAGGCCTCTGATCTTTGGAAAGTCTGAATGTTTAAGTAACATGTTTTCAGATGATGATGCCAGACGCTCTTTCTGGGTATTGTACATACTGAACTTGGATCAGAGTAGCCAAAAGGCCAAATCAAAGTTGGAAGATGATATTAGGAGGGCCAGTAATGCATACCTTTCTGAATTTCAGCTATTACAAAGGTTCTGCTGTTTTATTTTTTCATCTGCTATTGAAATGCTTATTATCTGAAAATGTATTGCAAATGAGTCTTTGCAAATGGGGCTTGTGTTCTTCTTATTGTAAGAGTTTTAGCTTTTCCAATGCTCACATTTTCGCGCTGCACCAAACCTTTGTTTTTCTGCTCAGTGTGTCAGCACCAGCATTTTTTCTTTCTGAGTAATGTGAAGAATTGGTGTGCTGTCTTGCTCATAAAGAAGTAGAGCCTAGCTAACAGAGCTGCCCTACCCAAATCCCAAAATCTTATTTTCCGGAAGACCTTTCATCTTAGTTTGTCAGCAAACTGGAACCTCTAACCTGACAGTGAAAATTTTTGATGGTTAATTTTTCTTGTAGTGTTTGCTGTCATTATAGGGGGCAGATGTGTAGGTTCTGCTGCTAATGGGAGGGGACTTTCAGGTGTGGCAAGAGGCAAACGATACTGGAGCCCTCTGTTAATTAAAATCCAAGCAGCACTTTGGCAAATTGCACTTAACCAAGAAGCTAAATGCAGAAAAATGGGTTTATTAAAAGCAGAATTCACCTTGGAGTTGACATGCTCACACTTGACTTGATACTAGCAGGATGAATTGTGGTGACAGGGATCATTTTTGTTGACAACAGCTGGAAATACAACAGCTATATTATTATAATTAGGATCAGCATCGAGTTGGATTATAATAGGGGCTTTCTTGGAGAAATGGCACAGTGTCAAATTTATAGTCACTAGCTAAATGAGTCTCTTGTATCCTCGACAAAGGGACAAAAACAGTTCCAAATGAAAACACAAACAGAGAATCCTGTTGTTATATTTCCTGGGTATTACTCAGGGTCCTATTTATCACACACCAACACTTGCCGCTTTGAAGAAACATTATCCCTCAAGGTTTACACTTTTCAATTTGCCTCTGTGGTCTGCAGTCTGCATGCATTTCCATGGAGAAGCCTATACCGCAGCTTGACTAGAAATCTTTTCTGCTGTAAGATTAACCTCAAAGCATCCATTTTTCCCTCTCTGGGTAATCACTTGACAAATGCATCCACAAAACTTCTGCACACATTTATTCCAGTGTACAGGTACATCAACAGTCTTGAATCACTATTAGGAGAAATATCATCCTTGACGGAAAGTAGTGCTGCCTTTGCATTTCCACGTGTCTGAAGTTGAAGGATGTGGATTTCCTGGGAAGCCAGACAACAGGCAGAAATATCCTGGAGGAGGATGTGGGTAAAAGCTTGTCTTAGCTTTGTTACAGTCCCCAGCCCAGTGGTTCTTCTTGGGAAGCGTGTGGGATTTGCATGGACGGGGAGATATGACACTCAAATATGGGAGATATTCACTCAAATAACATCGAGAAACTTGTATTGAGGGTGTGTCCAGTGCCTGGTCTTCTGCTGGCTACATCAAAATACATTGTATTTTTGAACCCACAGCAGTTTTATACCACAGAGCAAATTGACATGGAATTGACTGGATGGGAGAATGTGAGATGTATGTGTGTGTGTGTGTGTGTGTGTTTTCTAAGTCACTTTCTTGTTAAAGACAAGAACATATTGTTACATTTGAGAATACCTTTTTGTGTTTCCTCTTCCAAATTTAAGGAAATGAGCTATTATTTTTTTCTTTTCCATTATGGTTTATCACAGGATATTGAATATAGTTCCCTGTGCTATACAGGAGGACTTTGTTTTTTATCCATTCTGTATATAATAGTTTGCGTCTGCTAATCCTAAACTCCCAATCCATGCTTCTCCCACCCTCCTCCCGCTTGACAACCACCAGTCTAATATCTACGTCCCTGATTCTGTTTCTATTTCATAGGTAGGTTCATTTGTGTCATATTTTAGATTCCACGTATAAGTGGTATCGTGGTATTTGTCTTTCTCTTTCTGACTTACCTGAGTTAGTATGATGATCTATAGTTGCATCCGTGTTGCTACAGATGGCATTATTTCATTATTTTTTATGGCTGAGTAGTTATTCCATTGTTATATATGTACCACATCTTCTTTATCCATTCCTCTACATCGACATGTAGATTGTTTCCATGTCATGGTTATTGTGAATAGTGCTGCTATGAACATAGGGGTGCATGCCTCTTTTTGAATTACAGTTTTGTCTGGATATATGCCCAGGAGTGGGATTGCTGGATCATGTGGTGATTCTATTTTTAGTTTTCCGAGGAACCTCCATACTTTCTTCCGCAGTGGCTGCACCAACTTACGTTCCCACCAACAGTGTAGGAGGGTTCCCTTTTCTCCGCATCCTCTCCAGCGGAAATAAGCTACTATTATAACGACTAGGCAGGACTACACTTATAAATTACAACATCCACCACCACTTAAAATTGTAAAAGACTAGTTTATTATTCAATCCCTCATGTACATACACATAATGTACAGGTAATTATAGTGACAATAAGCTCTCAGAAATATTGAGTAAATAACTCTTCTATACTGTTTGCATAAATTATTATATTTAACTCAATAAACCTAGGATATAACAATTACTGTCACCTTCCTTTTTTACAGATTAAGGAATCCAAGCTTAGAAAAGTTTTGTTACTTGGCCAAGGACACAGAACTAGTAAAAGTTGAGGATGGAACATAAAACAGGTGTTCTGGTTAGAGACAGTTTGACTTCAAATTTATCTTCTCAGCCACTGCTCTCTACTTACTAGTATCTCATTTGATCCTCACACAAAACTTTGAGGTTTGAAGAATAAAAACTATTGTTTTTGTATGTGAAAAAACTGAATCACAGAGCAGAGCGTGTAAATGATGGAGAAAATGGTCCCCTACTCTTGCCTCAATGTTAGGTAATGTGATAGGAGTCCTCTCATAATAAGATAATATAAATTTATACTAACTAATGAAAATAGATGTAATCTTCATCAGCCTTGTAACAGTAAATTCTCAAGGAACTATCCCCAACTTCTTTTTTCTTTTTTTAATATTTATTTATTTATGGCTGCGTTGAGTCTTTGTTGCTGTGTGCGGGCTTTCATTGCAGTGGCTTCTCTTGTCACAGACCACAGGCCCTAGGCGCGTGGGCTTCAGTAGTTGTGGCTCACAGGCTCTAGAGTGCAGGCTCAGTAGTTGTGGCGCACAGGCCTAGGTGCTCCGCGGCATGTGGGATCTTCCAGGACCAGGGCTCGAACCCGTGTCCCCTGCATTGGCAGGCGGACTCCCAACCACTGCGCCACCAGGGAAGCCGCCCAACTTCTATTTAATAAGAAATAATCTCCATGACTGTTTATGCAGTAGGAGTGGTTTAAAAAATTACTTCATTTTATATACAAATCTGAGCAAAAGTTCTTCGCGGTAATCAGGGTAGAAATTAATGCTTCTGTGGAGAAGAGTGAAGTTAAAATTTTAAAAGTCTGGTGCCCACTCCAGTTGTTCTAAACTGTGGCTTTACATCAGATTGCCTGAGAAGACTTTAAAAAGTATCCCACCCTCATCCCTGTATTGCCATCCCACAGATCTGAAAGGAACCCTAGGGATCTAAATATTTTTCAGCGCTAGATTCTAATCCGTGAGCAGAGGTGATACTCACAGGCTTAGCATGTGGTAATTTCCGTTCTAGCCCCTACATATATTATTTTGCTTGACCCTCACAGTAACTCTAATATTCATTGTAGATTTGAAATCTGGGGCTAAGACAAGTTAAGTGATTGGTCCAAAGAGAAAGAGGTACTTGTTTCAGAACATTCCACATGGAACTATTCCATCTATGAAACTATTAACCCCACGCTACTCTGTCCAAATACACTCACCCCACAAATATATGCAGAGATACTGTCATTGTTCAGACACTATCTAGATTTTTTTTTTTTCCCTCTGTGAAGACATTTCTTAATTTTAGAGTCCCTCACTAGAAGGTAAATTTGTTGATGACAGAAAGTTTTTACTTTGTCACTTCTCTTTTTCCAGCCTAAACAGAGCCTGGTACAAAATGCTCACACTGACTAACTTAGCATGATACAGATTATAGAGCTTGACTTTATTTTCCTGATAATGTGTTACTTCATAATGGGGGAAGATCATTTCTCCTAAAAGAAATCTAAATAAATAACAACAAAACAAAGGAAAACAAAAAAGCTATTGCGTGGTCTTCTGCATGGAAGAGTTCACCCTTTCTGATCAGTCTCTGAACTCACTTCTTTCAATAATTCTTGAATCTTTTTCTCGCGATTCATTTTTTAAAATCTTACTCAGCTTACCCCCAGTTGAACATTTTAGATAAACTTAGTGCAAGGACCAAAACAAGAAAATAAGCATTGAGACCCATATTTATTGTCATTACCCAGTGTCAATGTTTTGTCACCTCTTAACTGGACTATTGCTGTAAACCACATAACTCATCTGATCACCTAATCTTCTATATCTCTGCCTCCAACTGAATCTGCAAGCACTATTGGAGGAGGCTTCTACCTAGGGTTGATCCCTAACTGATAGATTTTCTCTCTTTCCTACAGGATGAAGCCAACTCTCCCCATCTTGACATTCACGTGCCCTTGTATTTTGTTCTCAGCTTGCATCTCCAACCTTAGCTTTAATGGCTGGCTTTTCCAGACGTCTCTCCTCCTAGAAAAATCTAGTCACTTTTATCTTATTATCCTCCTCTCACCTGGAATGTTTTTCCTCCATTTCTTCTCCATCCCACACAATATTCAAATAACTGCAAATACTGTACTTTCATGTCCTCAGTTCACCAGCTCGTTGATGAGCTACCTGTGAAAGTGAGTCTTTATTAATTATTTTTTTGATACCGTTCCCAGTATCTGGTGGAATGTATTACACAACTGACATTCAGAGCATTTTTTTATTTCTGACTGTAGACTTTTATAGCACCTCTGAATCATCATTCTGAGTAAAAATTCCAATTTTACAGGACAGTCAACTGCTTGACAAATATCATTACATTGTCCTCTGTAGTGACTGTAATTCAAAACACTTCAGAAAGATTTTGATTGGCAAGATTTTGCAAAGGCTCTACATTGTTTCAGCAAACGTAGAGAAATGCTGCTCAGATCCACCCTCAACTCCCTTCAGGTTTAAAACACTAAGCTGCTGGGAGTGTTGACAATTGACAGCTCAGGGCTGATGATCCCTCAACTGAAGATAGCTCCCTGCACCAGGGCCAAGCCTTCATTCTCAGGGAGGTTCCCACAGCCAATAACTGGTCAGTGCCAGAGTATAAAGTCCTGGATGGATCTCCTCAATGACTATCCCAGCTCTAGAGGAGAGACCACTGAGGTCTGTGTTGTAGCTGCATCATTGCCCAAGTGTTCCTTCTACTCAGACTTGTCCTTTTCACTTTCCCACAGATGTTGATCAAAGAGACTCTTCAGTAAAAATTCAAGAAATCTTCATCTTAGAATCTATTTTAGGAAACTCATTTGTGGTAGCTACCTACCATTTGTCATGAAATCATCAGATAATGTATTCATTCGTCCATCAGTTAGCAAATATATGTTCGATAATTATACGTCTGATGCTTACTGGGTGAGGAAGACATTGACCCTGCCCTCATAGAACATGATTCTGTCACCACACCAGACTTCTCCAATTTCTCCCCACTTTCAGCAATTCCCAGAATTTCCCAGTCTCTCAGACTATTTTGCTTTTACTTATGCTTGACTTTTGTTTAGAATTCCTCCCCTGCTCTTCTTCTCCTGGTTAAACTCTACCTGTCTTTCATAATTCCACTCAAATGCAATGCCTCTCAGAAAGCTGTCCCTGACCGTATCCAGTCTGTGCTGGATTAAGTGAGGGATCCAAATCTGGGGCTATTGCATTCAGCTGAATGTCTAGGTACATTTGTCTCTTCCCTCCTCTTCCCTCCCACCACCAAACTGTAAGCTTCTTGAGTGTAGATTTTGTTGTAATATATATATTTTGTATCAGGCAAGCTGAATGTGTTCAATTGCTAAATGAATGAGTGAATAAAAATAGAAAATTAATCTGGGAAAAAATTAAGGTTTTGATTCTGTTATCCATAGGCCCAATTATCTAAACATGCTGATTACTTGGTAGTTCCAATATAATTTATATTCTGAGGAATTAATAAAATGGGATAAAATATTCCTTTGATATTTCTGCACAATTTTTTTCAGCAGCCAATTTTTCCAGGTAAATTCAGTTGTGCTTTTGCAAAACTTAAGTGCTGCATTGTTATATCCGTCATATTATTAAGCTTATGTTTCATATTTCTTTGATATGTATCTTTTTCATATTCTCTAAGCCCACATGAATCTGATAGGTATCTTTAAATGAAAACTACAAAGGAATCTTAAATCATACCAATTCTAAAAGAGCTATCTTTATATAGTATTCCAACCTAGCAGTACTCTTTCTTTTAAAAGGTTTGTATATCATTGAAGTTATGATAGAGTAGTCTATCTCCATATTTTTAAAATGATTTCTTTTCCTTCTTATTCCTACACATGGATTTCTGTATAACATGCTTGACAAAATTTAGTTCTTGGCAAAGAATGACGTGTTAATTATTATTTTCTCTCTTTCTTTCTTTCTTTTAGGTACGTCTGTCACTAATGTAACAGCTACCGATGCTGATGACCCAGTTTATGGAAACAGTGCGAAGTTGGTTTATAGTATCTTGGAAGGGCAACCTTATTTTTCCATCGAGCCTGAAACAGGTTTGTGGCCTAAATTTTGAATTCTGTTTACCATATCATTACTTCAGGAAAATACTTTTCTTGGGATGTGGATTATGAAATGTTATGGTTAAGTACTTCACTGCCTATCAATAACATTTGAATGTGTTATTCCTGTGCAATGGGAGGTACATGGCAAGCCTGACAATCATTTTGATACATATTGAAATGAATTGCAGATCCTTTGTAGAGTATCACCTGTTTAACAGATGGCCTGGCACCATTGTTCATCCCTGGGAAAATGAGCTTATAAAGCAGGCAGACTTAAATATCAGATTTAAGAATAAATACAGTTAGTTATCGGCTGCATGATGCTTGGCAAGTAACATTTATAAAGCTTTCTAAGTTTCAACTCACACATCTATAAAGTGCTGTGGAACCTTCGTTATAGCCTTATGATGAAGATCAGATGAAGCAATAAATATTAAACCTACAGTACACGACATGTGGTAATCATTCCATGTATGGATATTATGACATTTGCTATTAGATTCCTCATTTGTAAAACAGGATACTGATATCTATGCACTAGAGGTCTTATGAAGATATTATTATTCTTGCCAATATTAAACCCCACCCGTATCCTGAGTCCAACGGTATAGATTTTAGCAAACAGGAAATAAGTTATTTAAAATATAAGACAAAACCAAAAAAACTATTTTTAATGATTTGGAACATAACTTCATAAAATGATAGTTTTTGTAAATGAAGATATATCTTTTATTGTTTAATTTTAACAATGAAGTAAGAGAGTAAGCCATTTTGTCCCACTTATCATTTTGTTTTTTATAGCACATTTTAAAATTATTATATATAACACCATCTTTTGTGGGTACTTTTCTTCTGTATCTGGTGGTTTTGTCTGCAGACTTCCAAATAGAAAAATTCAGTATGTAGGTACATACACATATTGTTTCTTTGATTCATGAGTTTTCAGCAATATTGAGATGAATTTCATGTCTTACCATTAAGTCAATTATTAATTAAATTAAAAATTTAAAGCCTCTCCTCACTTTTTTCTAATTCAAAGAGTAAAATCCTCATGCATTTAAAAGTGAGGAAAAAGTACATTTATACATAAATGGGTCATGGCTTAAAATTGAATTTAGATTTGGAAACAGGAAAGAACTCTTGTAAAATACATTAATTAGGGGCATAATTACATTTTCTTCCTCGGTGAAAGAGGAAGTCTGCCATAAACTTCATCTCATTTGTGCTCTTTGATGACCCTGGGGAAGTGGTAGAGGAGGTAGTCAGCTTTGAATTTTGAGGGAAGAGAAAAAGTCTAGAGATGTCCTATTCCTTGGCCAAAGTCACAGTGAGAGTTGGGACCAGAGTTGGGACTCACACCCAGGTCCTTAATTTCAAAGCCAATGTCAGATATCTTTGAACTTTTCTTTTCATAGGCAATAGTTATGGTGTAGTGGCTTCCACAAAACAGAAATGTGTTAATTGCTTAAGGGGAATTGAATAGTTTCCTCCTTTGCTCCTTGGCTATTTGTTTGTTTACTGGAATCTCAGAAGTTCACCATTTACAGTGTAATATAGTGAGAAATAATTGATACATAACTATATATTAGTTTCAGATGTATAACATAAAGATTCGATAATAGGTATGTATTGTGAAGTGATTATCATAATAAGTCTCGTTAACATCCGTCACCACACGTAGTTATATATATTTTTTTCTTATGATGCAAACTTTCAGGATCTACTCTCTTTGCAACTTTCAAATATACAACACAGTATTATTAACTATACTCACTGTGCTGAACATTATATCCCCAGGACTTATTTACTTTATAACTGTAAGTTAGTATCTTTGGATCAGCAATGGATATTAATCCAGCAAACATCCAGTCAGCATTCACTATGTTCCAGGTGCTAAATTAAGTATAAGGAGACAAAATTCACAAAGGCTAATCTCAGACTACAAGTATCTCACAATCCATTTTGGCAGACAGACTTTTTTTTCCAACATAAATACAAGGAAGTATGATGATGCCATTTAAATAATTTATATCTTAAGAATAACTTACCATGAAGTACAGAGAATAAAAGCCCGCTACTAAGTCAGAGGATTTGGGCAATTTTAAATCTCATTGACATATATTGCCATTTGCTTAATTAAATATTGTCAGCATCATTTAAGATTTACATTTTTACTTAGCATAATGAGTGTTTATCTCAACACATTCATTTTAGCCTTATTATTTCCAGTGTGACAGATACAAAGTTATCTGACATATATTTTAGAAAATTATTCTGGTACTATTGTGGAAAATGTAATGGAGAGAAATGATACTTGAAGCATATACATAATAGCTGCTTAATAAATATTGGTTGAGTGAAGTTGAGGTTTTTAACTAAAGCAGATACAATGCAGAAGGAAATAGAGGCTAAATTTAATAATCAATAAAGTCAGCCTAAGTTCTTTAGCTGAAACATCAATATGTGTGAGTGAAATGTAAACCTTATTGTGTAAATGTGTGCGTAATTACACTTGAGTGTGTTCAAATGAAAACTGAGTGTTAGTTGTTCCCAAAGAATCTAAATTTGTCAATCTCTGAGGCCTTTGTTCTCTTTTTTTTAAAAAAAAAATTGAAACTGGTATGAATGTATGTGTGTGTGTATAAACACAGAAACAGATTCAGAATACTTTTTAATATTTTCTATTAGAAAAATATAGGAAAAAATGTACAAAGACCATTGAGGATTTGGATTTTTTATTTTGTAAGTAAATGGAAAGAAAATACCCTTCCTGGTGACCAAACGATGTGTACCAGTTGTGTCCTCTGGGAAATAGACTCTGAGGTGGAGTTAGGAAAACAAGTGACTTGCTAGGGGTTAATGACTGTGAAAGATAGAAGAAGCACTGTCTTAGTTCCAGCTGCTATAACAAAATACAGTAAACTGGGTGGCTTATAAGAGTCAGAAAGTTATTTCTTAGAGTTCTAGAGGCTGGACGTTTGAGATCAGCGTGGGCATGGTTGGGTTCCGGTGAGGACCCTCTTCTGGGTTGCAGAGGCTGACTTCTCCTATCCTCTTGGAAAGAGAACAAGCTGGCTCTCTGGCCTCTTTATACATGAACGCTAATACTATTTATGAGGGCTTCACCCTCATGATCTACCTCTCAAAGCCCCCACCTCCAAATACCATCACAGTGGGGATTACAGTTCCGTGTATGAATCTGGAGAAGGACAAAAACATTCAATCCATATCAGAGATGAAACAGAAGTAGGCAGGGAAGCCCATCATACTGTGATGCAGACAGATCTCATACCCATGTAAGTTAGGAGGAGAGGACATAGGATAAGGCAATGTAGATTTGACAGCATCTTGGCCAAACCCATAGAGGTCCCTGGAACAAAGATTTCTCTTAAAAGGAGTCTCATGGTACACACAAATGACCAGGCTTTATTATCACCTGCCATGCACAGTCATTGGCTGGGATGTGTCTGGGAAGAGTAGGTCCTCTGCTTGAATCTTAAAACCGATCCTAAAAATGCCTCAGCTGGAGGTTGTCGGCTAACTGCACTCTTGGGCAAGTTCTTTCTTGAGAAGAAATCCAAGCGGTAGGTGTCTGTGGCTGCCACAAGGCATGGCAAAAACAAAAGAGAAAACGTTGAGAATGTGATGTTTATTTAAAACAACAATACATAAAATTAGCATGTGCTTGGTGAATTTGTCAAAAACCGATAGTAGGAGTGTTAATAGGTACATTTATTGGGGAAAAAAAGGCTGTTGTGCTATTTTGATTTATAACAAGAAATGTATATTTGGTCTTTGTCCCAGTTTCTGGCACAGAGCTCCTAAAATCCTTAGAATTTCCTAAGAGGTGAGAGTGATAAAGGTGTCTTTTGTTATGTTAACCAGGTGACTTAGGGAACCAATGTTTTGATTATAGGGTTGGAGCTTTCAGTCCCACCCTCAGACCTCTGGAGAGGAGAAAAGGGCTGGAGTGTGACTCTTTTGCCAATGGCCAGTGATTTCATCAGTCCTGCCCTTATAATGAAGCTTCCATAAAATCTGAAAAGGATGGGGTTCAGAGAGCTTCTGGATTGGTGAACAGGTGGAGATTTGGGGAGAGTGGCACCTGAAGAAAGCATAGCATCTCCACACCCTTTCCCCATACCTTGCCCCATGCATCTCTTCCATGTGGCCATTCCTGAGTTATATCTTTTTACAGTAAACTGATAATCTAGGAAGTGAAATGTTTTTCTGAGTTCTCTTAAGAGCTCTAGCAAATTAATTGAACTCAAGGAGGGGGTCGTGGGGACTTCTGATTTATAGCCAGTTGGTCAGAAGAACAAGTAACAACCTAGACTTGCAACTAGAGTCTGAAGTCCAAGAAGGGGAGTGAGGGAAACTGTGGTCTTTAATCAGTTGGTCAGCATGGGTGACAGCCTGTGGAGCCTGATGCTACCTCTGGGTAGATAGTGTCTGAACGGGGTTGAATTGTAGGACTCCAGGCTGCTATCTGGAGAATCATTTGGTGGGATGATCTTTATAAAGAAGATTGCCCATTGACCACTGTCAGCAGGTCACTGATGCTAGAATATTTTCAGTAAAGAAAAGGAAACCAGAACATAGGAGACAAGAATACATTTATGTGTCTTGTTTTATCCTCACAAGAATGCTAAGAACAGAGCTCTGGACTTTGGAACAGAGAAGTTCTGCCCCCTTACTTGCTACTTTCTAATTTTCTGGAATTATTTCCTGTTGCCATATAACACATCAATCGCTCTGTCAGAGGGAGAGCTTCTCCTCCTGTTTTAGGTATAAGCTTAAGACGGCAGAAAGATTTGCCATTTTTTCTGTTTATCATCCTCTTTGAGCATCTCATAATCAGTAATTATCTTGTAATTGACTTGTTTGTAATTCTAAGTCAGTTCTCATGCTAGAATGTATAGTTCATGAAAGAATGGGGCTTGTCTGATTTGTTCATTTTGCATCCCTATGCCTAGCAGAGTGTTTGGCCCCTAAAGTCATTCAATAAGTAGTTGAGATAGGAAGGCAGGAAGAGGTTGGGGTGGGGAGGAAGGATAGAAGTAAGGAACAAATTAATAAAGAGAAAGAGAAAAGCTTGCCACAGCTCAAAGAGAAGATGTGTGAAGCACCAGGTAGGGAATCCAGCTTGCTTTCCAGCCTGTCTTCCTTCTAGTTTTGCGGTGGGAAGAACACCATTGTAATCTCACATGTGATTTTTGTTGTTGTTGTTGGGATTCACTTAAGACTAAAATTCATGTCATTTCCAAGTCTCATGCTATGTCTTAAGTGTCTAGCCAATGCAATGCTATTCTGGTACTTGCAAAAATGAGCCTTGATTCAGCAATAAATTCTTGCCCAGATTTAGTTCTAGATTAGATGTTAAGATAGAAAGGTTCAGGGACCACTGCAGAAGGAAGGAATGGTTATTAATATATCTCCCTATTCCAGAGGTCACTGTGATAGTAATAATAACAGTAAAGAAGGGAAAATATTACTGTGTTTCTAAACCACAGTATAGAGGGAAGGATTTATGTCTCCATTTTGCAACTGACAAAATTGTGTTTCAGAGAAAGTAAGGTAAAATGCCTTCCCCCTCTTTAACTCAAACTCTCTGTCAAATTATAAACAACAGGAAAAATAAAAACAAGAATGTAAACAACCACCACCTCATTTATTGAACACGTATTATGTTCTCAGCAGTGTGCTAATTGGGTTTGCATGCATTATCAAATTTAATTTAATTTATTCCACACAATATTTTGAGATAGGTACTAATGTCATCTCTGTGTTACTGATGAGAGAACAGAGGATCAGAATTGATACATTTATTACACAAAGTGTTTGAAGCAAGATTCAAAGTGAGTCTCTCTGATTGCAAGATCCAGGTTTTCAGCATTCTCCTGTACCACAACTTGACTTCCACGCATTGTAGCTTGTGCCTGGGGCTGCCATTGGTTTACAAACGGACCTATAGAACTTGGAAGCAGGCCCAGGTCTCCTTTATACATAGACATATGAGGCAGTTTGGTGTCAGATAAGATGTGAGGCGGTAGTATTATAAAATGAATTGTCATTTTTGTGAATAGCTTCAAAAGGCTGAAAATAGCTTATTTGTATTCTATAAATGTTTTCTCTTTTTTTGTTTCCCTCTCCCTGCTACCCCCGATACCATATGTTTGCTTGTACCATTTTGGGCACAGACAGGGAGAAATGTGACATTTATTTTAAAAGCTACTAATTTGAGGACAGCAGTGAGAAAACAGTTGCAGTCCATCCTAAATGATTGGAGATGGAAAATCTAAATAAAATGCAAGGCAAGTGAATAATAAATGCTTAATTATCTAAAGAAATCAGGGTGAAGTTGCAGCACAGTCTAAACTTTCCTCCAGGCAATCAAGGGTATGGAAAATGACCAGTGTAAAAATAAACTAACTTAATTCACTGACCTTTTTTTGAAACTCAGACCATCTTTCTTCATTGGATACAAATAACATTTGTCTCAGTGGAACCTGTAAAAATGAGCTAAGGAAAAAAATACTCCTTAGGGAAAAAAAAAATCCATGTAATGAACGGTTGTCTTTCCTAAAAATCAAGATAATACATAGAGCCTTCATGGAATGCCTTTGGAACTGAGTCATTGTTTTACCTTCTGAGCCAGTGATAAATTGCAAGCATACAAGGTCTCTTTTTTAATCAGGATTACATAGATTATCATTTCCACTGCCAAGGGGTCTGGCCAAAGGATTTTCTTGTGCAGACCTTTGAGAAGAAATATTCAGATAAACTCAGGCTGCCCAACAATGCCAGGATATGCACTGATGAGTGAGAATGTCTTTGTAATTCGCGTCAACTCATATTTAGTCTACACTCTGATAAATCATGTGCCAGGCATTGAGGGTGCAATGTTATGTATGATAAATCCTAAAAGAGATGTATATGGGCACTCAAAATGGTGTGGTAACATAGGACACATGCCAGAATTCATGACATAGGGATGGAGAGGAGTGCCAGCTAAACCAACTAGTATGGAAAGAGGAGATTAAAAGAAGCCTTGTAAAAGGTAGTGATACCAAAGGTTGTGTCCTGAAAAACTGCATCCTTTAATAGGTGATTGGTCTGGGGTAGGGGGAATGGTTAAATAAGGCCTTTTAGCAAAGGAAATCAAAGGGATATGTGGTCAGGGGAAAAATTGGATTAGGAGGTGATATTGAGAAATTCAGTAGCTTTCACTTCCTCAATGGTATCAGAAGATATTTACGTTAAGAGACATTTCTATATAAAATAAATTGAGGCTGTAATTTAGGAATCCAAACTCCTTTTAATTTTCTGCGTGACTTTGGCCGAGTACCATCTCCTCTTGGGACTAAGTATCCAATTTTTAAAAATACTGATTATAATGCTGTTTCCAATCATTCATGAAATTGGAGGAAAAAAAAGCATATACTCCATACTTTGCTTTTGATCTTGACAGATTTAGACTATCTTGAATATTATTATTATTAATTTTTCTTTAAGTATTGAAAATCTGTCAAAGTCATAGTGGCTGGTGAATACAGCTTTTCTTTGCTTTTTTATTTTTTTAACATCTTTATTGGAGTATAATTGCTTTACAATGGTCTGTTAATTTCTGCTTTATAACAAAGTGAATCAGTTATACATATACATATGTCCCCATATCTCTTCCCTCTTGCGTCTCCCTCCCTCCCACCCTCCCTATCCCACCCCTCTAGGTGGTCACAAAGCCCCGAGCTGATCTCCCTGTGCTATGCAGCTGCTTCCCACTAGCTATCTATTTTACATTTGGTAGTGTATAATGTCCATGCCACTGTCTCACCTTGTCCCAGCTTACCTTTCCCCTTCCCCATATCCTCAAGTCCATTCTCTAGTAGGTCTGTATCTTTATTGAATATTATTTTTATACTTTAATTTTTATTGAATCAAACAAAATGTGATGTTTTTGATTGGACGTTTCCTCTTAGAACAACCCAAAGCTTTTGCATTAATGGTAGAGAGAAAGGTACTTCGGCATTCTTTAATACAAGGCATCTGTTTCCATTAAAACCTCTGGATTTGGAGTGGAAAGTTTGACTGAAAGGAAAGAGTGACATGGAGAGGGAGGAAGCTGGCTTAACCAATTGTCTGGGTCAGTTTCATCATAGCAGATAAAGAACCCCTTTCTAAGTGCTGGCTAAAAGCACCCATCTCACAGCTGACTCACTTTGAAAATTACAGAACACCCCAGATCAAGTTCTCCCATGAAGTGGGTGGTCAACGGTGGGGAAGGAGCAGGTACAGCTTCTTCTGTAACATGTGGAACCTCTTCTAAGCCTCCTGAAAGAACAGGGGTTCTCCCTGAAGAACCTCAGGCATGAAGCCAATAGACAGAAAGATTGGGAAGGGAACCAAAGGGTGCTTTACTCACCTGTGGAGACATCCTCCTAATGCAGTCTTCATCCAATTTATATTCTCTTTATACAGAAAATAATTTTCGAGGAAAAAATACAAGCCTAGAGACATCCCTTTCAAACATACACACACACACACACACACACACACACAGAAACACACAGGTACGTGTTCAGAGCAACTAAAGATGGGAGGAAGTATCAGTTTGTGAGTCTATGCTTGTTTAAGGCCAAAAGACTGTATAGAGAAAGACAGTTCCTTTATCATATGCCTTACATTTCAGGTAGAAGAACCACAAATGGATGCTCAATAAAATTGTAGGCAGCAACAAACAAACTAAGTCTTTGCACTCTTGTAAAATCCCTACACCATATGAAGTAGCTATTTTTAAATGTCTTATTAAAGATGAGGATTATGAAGAAGTTTAATAATATGGCCAAAGTCAGGCAGGTGACAAGTATTTGGTACATATAGTTCAAAATCAATATTTGTTGGAAAAAATGGATGAATGAATTAATGAGTGAGTAATGAGAATCTAATGTGTGTAATGCCACCTGTACCTATATTTAAATCTCACTGTGTTGTTTTAGTTCCAACTAAATGATGATATGATGATAACAAAATGTCATTTTTAATACCTAATGGATTAATGTTCTAATCTGCGCAGTATTTAGAGATGGTATTCTCAACAAATGCTATCCCTCCGTAGTCTTGCTGATGATTAATTTTTCATATCCCAGTGAGTATATCAGCTGGCTGCTTGCACACACTGACTTATTAACAATCATTTATTTCCCTGCCTGGAGTCTCTTGAGGGAGGTAAAGTGGGTTAAGTGTTGTGGTCACAAAACTGTTTTATGATTACTAAAAATAATCTCCCTACCCAATCTCCCCCCCCAACCCAGAACGATTATACGTACTTGGGTAAGCTGAAAGAAGTGTGACTGTCATGTTACTTACACCTTTGAACATTTTTTAAACTCAGAGGGAGCTGTCCAGTGCTGACCATAGCTAGAATCAAAGTGATGTATTTTCAGAGAAACCAAAGTCTTTGGAGGTGCATGGTGAAGAGAAAGCCTGAACCACACAGACGACTCAACACGTTACAGCTGCTGTCACACTGGGGTGCTTTGGGATGGGTTTAGGTGGAAGCAAAAGCAAATACTCCCCCATGACACCCATCCAGCCTGAGTAGACCAGCTAAGATCAGGAATATTTTTTTCCCCAGCTTACTATGAATCATGTCCCTGCAGAAATAAATTGTAGTTTCTATTTCTGTGGTGGTACTCTTTCTTCCTTTGAAATATAGCTTTGAATTTCAAAATGGCTTAGGGAAGAAAGACAAGATGTGTTTTCATTGATTTTATAGCAAAGCATGGTTTATGTAAGGATATCAAAGATTAACCTTATGTATTCAAAAATGCACACACACATATGAACACCCCTTTGGTGTTTTTGTTTAAGGATAGCAGGTTATTTGTATAGTTCCATCCCCACCGCACTCCATCCTTTGGGCCTAACTCTGCGTCCCCAGCAGTTAAGACTATTTTGAACACGTTACTGATGCACAGTAATTGCTTTAAAATATTCTAGCAAATGTGACTTTAGATATAGCTCCCAAAAGAAGGATTATCTAACATTCAACTGTTCTAGTTTTTAAAATAGGGTATTAAATATCATAAAATGTTATCTATGGTTTTATATATATATATATATATATATATATATATGATTTTGGAAGCTCAGAGAAGGGGGTTAATTCATACTGGACACCACTCTTCTTAAAGCAACTGAGATAGGTCTAGTGCACAGATAGGAATCCACTGAGAGGCTGGAATAGAAGGAGTATATAAATATTTCATCTGTTTCCTTATAAGTCAAATTCTAGAAACATTCCTGTGAGATAATTTCCTCTGGACCTAAGCATTAAAGACCACAATTTTTCTTTATTAAGAAAGACTACCAAAAAAAAATCAACTGTAATTACAGGGAATCCTATCTAGTTCTCACTCTGCACCTGTGTGCCTAGCACTGTGCGTTCCTTGTGATAGTTGTACAAGAAACATGTTATAAGTGAACCAATAAACATGGACAATTAAATCAAGGATGAGCGTGGTTAGAAAATGGGCTTCCTCAGAAAGACTTAGATGTTGTCAATTTCAGATCCCAGAGAATTTTGGATTTGAAAAATGGGTGCTTCTAGAAGCTTAGAGTATATATTTATGTTCTCATATTTAATATATATTAGCATCTGACCATTTGATTATTTGGAAGCATTCGGTGTGACATTGCTTATGACAGACCAAGGACACAAGGATGTGCCCATAGATGCTACATAAGACTAGCCCATAACACTGTTGTGTCCGTTTATGTCTCCCTTTCCAGAAGCAGTGACCTCTCATGGCAGTGGCACGTAACACTGTGTATTATATTCTGTTTATAAAATCAAAGGGAAGGCAGGTACTATTTATTGATCATCTACTATGTGCCATTTCCTATAATTTTCATAGTGACCATGTGAAGTGGGTGCTATGATCCTCATTTTACATAAAGGAAATAAAACTCTAGGCAAATTAATTTCTGGAGGCTGTCCAGGTAGTAAAAGTCATAGCTGGTTTCCTGACCACATCTGTCTGATTGCAAGCTCTGCCGCATTAGGCTTTTTATGTCCTAATAGAGAGGACTTGGGGGAAAAAAACCCAACAACAGTGAAAAGTCAATGAGTCCAGAAACTAAAAAGAAGAAAAAGAAGAGAGAGACTCTATAAACATTTTAATGCCCTCTTTTATATTAATGTTTATTTTCAATTCAGTAAATGGATATTTATTGATCACCTCCACTCTCAGGGACAAAATGATGAATGGGGTAAACATGGCCCTGACTTCCTGGAGCTTACAGAACAACTAGAGAGATTTCGACATTAATAATTATGTTAAAATACATCAGTTGGATATTTTCTTGTTTATTGTCCAAAGTGCCATGAAGAAAAGATGTAAGGGAATGAGATAGTTGATTTATTATTATTATGGGTTGTTTTTATTTGAAGGATTGGATTGAATTTCATGAAATTAAAGAGGAAAAAATAAACAACGTTCTTGAGTAATGAGAATAATTGGTTCATATAAATATGGATGATTCAGGAATATTGGGTAAGGGAGTCTAAAATAGAGCTACTTGCAAAGAATAATCAGTCTCAAGAGAATCAGTTCTTCGTTTTTCAAAAACTGGAGGGACGTTCCACTTGGGGTGAAACCCTGATTTAGAAAAAAATTTGAGTGTAAGTACTGGTCTCTAGGCTTATATTTATTCCCTTAGTTAGAAGATTTTGTGGCTATAATATGGAAATAAATGGTTATTTCTACCCATACAGGTTTAATTGATATATATAGACTAAATATTGTTTCCAAACTCTTATGTGCCTGGTACTATGCATAGAGTAAGTGAAAAAGACAGAAGTTTTATGTTTTCCTAGGCAGGGGCTAAGCATGTGGGTCTATAAATACAGTAAAGAAAAAAAAAATGAAATGGTTTATTTATTTTTGGCTGTGTTGGGTCTTCGTTGCTGCGTGTGGGCTTTCTCTAGTTGTGGTGAGTGGGGGCTACTCTTGTGGTGTACAGGCTACTCATTGCGGTGCCTTCTCTTGTTGTGGAGCACACACTCTGGCACGCAGGCTCAGTAGTTGTGGCGCACGGGCTTAGTTGCTCCACAGTATGTGAGGTCTTCACGGACCAGGGCTCGAACCCGTGTCTCCTGCATTGGCAGGTGGATTCTTAACCACTGCACCACTAGGGAAGCCCCAAGCCAGGCTGTTTTAGATGACCGTGAGGAGCAGAAATATGGAAAAGTAAATTAGCGATTTTAGTGTTCATAAGTTTAACAGGATTGAACTGGTTGGTAAATGCAAGCATAGCCATAATTAGATAGACTTTTAAAATTTTTTTAAATCTGGAGAGTTTCTTTAAAAGTAGTTTCCATATGCGGTAAAATTTTATTGTGTGTGACATAGTACTATTGGAACTTTCCTTTCCATCCCATTAACTTTACTAATGTTGCTGTGGTATTATCTATCTTAAAAGCTACCTTTGCACTCTGACACCTGTGGTTCTCTTAAAGACAGGAATTGAGATCACCTAATTGTGCTATTTAATAACAAACACATTCATGAGCTATAAATGAAAATAATGACTGTGTTCACACAATGAAACAAAATGCAGATTTGATTCCCTTGCTCTCATTCTCAGCAGAGTATAAATTAGCAATCCCAGACACAAACAGTAATAACAGAAATGTACTAGGCCTTGGATAATAAAGCTAAAACATTTAGTGATTTGAAAGAACTGGCAACAAACCTCACTGGTCCTCAGTCCTCTTGCAAAACCAGGTCAGGGAAAGAAGTAGCCCTGTAACGTTCTCGTTCTCATAGGATTAACTTTGTTCTTTCTATGACTTGAGTCAGGTCACTTGAGTTTAGATGACTTGATATCAAAGTAACATTTTTAACAATCATGTTCTGCTAACTTCATAAAATTGTACTTAAAAAATCTTTCCCTTGTGAGGCAACTGTTTGAACAAGAATTGTTAATAATTGGGTATTGAGAGAATGTTTGTAAGTGTGGTACTTCTTCTCACTCTGTGTATCTGTAGTTGTTCTACAATAGCTGGAAGGAAATCACCCCACCTTCCCACCGTGTTCCGTTTTCTATCCACCAGGTCTCCCAAATTGCAGTCGTAAAATATTAGAATTGTCATAATGGAATCTATTCTGAAATGACATCACTTTCTATCACAGCTGAAAATAGGTATGGGGAAAAACACATTTAAAAACAGCATTTGTCTTATTTACATTTCATATGAACTCTAGAGTAACGTGCCTCCTACACTCTGGAAAATAGTTATTGAAGACTGTCATCTAAAGCGACTGAAAAATACGCTGAAAGAAAGCAAAAAAGACAAACAAAAGCTCTGTGTTACATGTAAACACTTAGAACAAAGCTGAGCTTCTGAATGGTCACTGTGTTTCTGCGAGAAAGAAAGATTCCAATGATGCCTATGTGGCTTGGAATTTCAGAGGAGACAATATAGCGTGGGAAGTCATGAATGGGAACTTTGGAATAAGAGTTCAGTTCAACTTCTGTCGCCGACATTCCCGAGTTGATTACCATCATTAAGCTATTTCCTGTCTTTATACTCTTTATATCTTTATCTTTATACTCTTTATATCTTAAGGATGCATGATCATAGCTACTTTTGGAGCTCTTGCAAGGTTAAGATTGAGATAACATATTTAGAGTGTCCACACCTAATTTCCGTTCAACTACTTGAGTTCCCTTACCTGCCAAAGTTATAATTCCCACTGAAGAACATTAACCCAAATACCACCCCCTTGCATGAATATTGTCGTTAACAGGTCATTGGCTTGAAAATGAATTTGGGTGGAAAATTGAGGTTTGTTCACACTTAATACACACCAAAAACCTCATCCACCCACGTGTTCAGATGTCTGAGCAACCGAGGGGGGCGTGGAGTTTTCAGAGCCCTCACCCCACCTGTCGTAGGCCCTGGTTTCTGTATATCTGCTCCACTGCTCATGGTTACCCCATTGACAGAAGACTGTCTTTCCCCATGCTGAATGCCATCGCCTGTCCCTGAGTCAATTTGTCTCATTTTTCCGTGCAACTATTTCAGTGGACGTCAAGGTGCTGAATTTTTACACGTGCAATATTTATGTGAGAGTGAGAATAAGCACAACAGTAATTTGATGCTAAGGTATTCTGAATGCTTCACGGGGATAAATTGATTCCACCACGCGGCTCCTTGTTAAGTAGACCCATCCTGCTCTGGCTCCTGAGCATTCTGCGGCTAGAAGTTTTCACTACAGAGGTGAAGAAGCGGGGAAAGTCAGCTCTAATTAGACCTCCACACATCTTTGGAAGAGGTCTGTGATAGTCATTTACTTGTCTGTGTTTACTTTTATGTGGGATTCCTCACAAGCTCACATGGAGGAAAGTTAGTCATTCATGCCCTGAGTCATTGAAAAACATTAAAATGCGTTGAGAGACAACTAGTGTCAGGTACTGTTCTAGGGGCTCGGTAAACATCAGTAAACTAGGAAAGCCCACTTGTCTACTGTCTGTCTGCTCCCCCTAGAATGCATGTAGGCAGAGACTTTGATAGCTGAATAAGGAAAAAGAGTACCAGCCCAGAGGGTTATTATTTTGTAAAGGCTGGTCAGGGAAGCCTCACTAATAATTTGACATTTGAGTAGGGACATCACAATGCTGTTTTTACAAATGAAGAGAGCATCAAAGAGATAAAGTGACTTGCTCATGGTCACATGACGGTGTGCACCTGGGATACAGTGGGTGCTGAGATTCTGAATGTGTGACTGTCCTTTTACATGAAGGAATCATGGAAATCACTTCTGTCTGTTCTTATGGTATTTATCAAAGTGTAGAGGGGACTAATGTATAGTCATATATTTTTTGAGTGAAAAAGATCAGAGCAGGAATCTTTTTATAGAAAAGAGGATGCTTAAAGTCTTAGTAAATTTGACAGAGAGGGGCGGGCCAGTTAGATGCTGCAATAAGGACAAAAGCACATACGGAAAACAAATTCGGTGTGGTAAGCGTTATGACTGAGTAGTGCACAAAATGATAGCAAAGTTCAAAATTGGAGGGGGTGAATTTGTATTTTGGCAGGCAGCTGATCACTCCTGCCTCATCTTGTGGATTGTGAACTACTCCAGACCAGAGAACTGTATGTGTACCTCATCAAGCTTTGTATCTTCAGCTCTTAGTATAGTGCCTGTTTCGTTGGAGGTGCTCTCTCCCTGGCCACTGATTTGAATAGCGTTATCCAGACTTTTGCAAAGATGAGGAATTAAAGAGGGTGGATGATGGTGTCATGGTTTCTTTTCTCTTGCCCTGCTGGTGGTGGGCTAAGAAATTAGAGTTATTTGGAGTGTTTTGACAGAGTCAGCATAAATGTGAAAGACCATAAGGAAGAAAGAAAGATTGATTTATTTATCACCCTCCCGATTCCCTCACACGAGCCTTCTTTGGATATTAGGTTCACTCACACCAGAAATGGATGCCTAGAATTCACTCATAATAATGGATTATTTGCATACATGAAGATAGTGAGGCTTATGAAATTTTATTTGCCTCTAAATATATAAAACAACAAAAAAGGATTTTTACACTTTGAAACTGATTGGGCAAATAGTTATTGAAAGGATACCTGATAAGTTCAGGAAAAAGCAAAAGCAGCCCCGTATCTTTGCAGCCCTTTGGGGCCATTATTTGGCAACAACTGCTAGAAAAAGACAAAGGAAACATTACAGATCTTAGTGATCATCAGTACAATATGCCTCTGTCTAGGACACAGTATATTTGATGTGTTCCATAGGTTTTCAGGAAATGTACATTTTTAACAAGGATGGATGAAAAAACATGCTATTACTTAGGCACATTAGTACTTATGGTGAGAAATATTGGAACTAGAGTTAGAAAATTCTGGATTCCATCATCATTTACTAGCAGTGTGACCTTGAGTAAGTCACTTATTATGTTGTACTTTGAAAGAGTAGGAAAAGTATGTCTTCCAGGCAACCTCACCCACCTATCTTTGATTTAATCCCTTGCTCATCTTAGAAACAAAGTGCCCATGGTCTTAATTTAATACAGAGAAATCATGATGAGAGAGGGAGGTGACGTATTCAAAGTCACCCAAAACATAAATGTCAGATTTAAAGACAAATGTATTCCTTTGTCCTCATCCAAAAATGTTTTCTCTGTATCACATGATTTCTCTTAAGTATATTGCACTCTTGTTCATGCACAGAGGTTACTCCTAGAACATTTCATTTCTCATTACACTGCATACAATGACATGTGCAAGGAAAGACTGCAGGTTTCTCAGAATTAGCGCCTTGCGTTCTTTGTATTGCGAGAAGGTCAACAACAGATGAACACATAAACCTCAGGTCCTGTAATTACCATGAGCAACTAAGAGTTTGAAGGAGCCAGTCTTTCGCCTACCGTGGATACCTCTACTAAAGAGAGTCATGCACAGACCCCTGCACCATGCCTAATGCTTGGCAAATGGGGGTAATTAGTGAGTGACTATTGAACTGCATTGAAGGAAGCAGACTTTTAGAGATGATCGAGCGTCAATATTCATTCATTCATGCATTCACACACCAAATATGTATTCACATAAAATGTATCTTCACTTAGATTTATTGGAACAAAACATTAAAAAGAAGAATACATACAGCAGGGAAAGGAGTATCGAATGGGGCACGAGAAGAGATTGATAAGAATCAGGAAGAGAAAGAGAAGGGGGGGGGGTCATGTAAGTTTTTAAAAATCAGCGAAGAAAAAGGAAGAGCTACCTATTTGTTAGGGTTTCTAATTTTAATACAGAGCATCAAAATCATAAGCCACTTAATGTATTTGAAGAAATAGAGCTCTGATGTATTTTGACAACTGTCACTAAGGGAACAATAGATCCATAAAAATCTGCTCTCACTAACCCTCTGTATGGTAACTGTCTGTTAACTGGAACAGCTACCTCACATCCCATTCTGACTGGTTTTGCCTCGGGCTTGCCTCCCAGGAAGGTCAGAAGGCTTCTTGTTTATACACGTCTAATTATCTCTGTCCTGGAGGCACACAGATCTATTCACCTATGTTTGCCTCTCTGTTGTGGGGTATAATCATACCTGGATTTCAATATTCACAAGTGTCCAGGGCTAATTATAGTTAAATGTGTCCTATGTATATGAGAACCACCGATAACGAATAGCTCCTGCAGGTAACATATGTCTGTCTCATTTTTTTTTTTCCTGCAAGGTAAGTATCACTCTCCCAGCTTTACAAAGGAAATAGCTGGAGCCCAGAAAGCCAGGGAGTTGTAAGCCTGGTTACCTGGTTTTGTGTAGCTCTGCACATTGCAATCCTCCCCCTGCTTTTACACTTAGCGTATAAGGAATGTGAAGTTAGCCTCCTAGTCCGTCTTCTCCACCGTATCCTGAGTACGTGAAACAGTGTTCTATACAGAATAGTCATTGACAAACATTTGGGGAACCACAGATTGATTCCTTGTCAGTTATTTAGCCATACTGCTTCTTCCCCTTATTCTGTACAAAATAGAGCCCAGGGCATTCTGTGCCACCTGCCCTATTAGGTCCACGATGGGAGCTGAAAGGCGTTGACTGGCACAGTAGAAATAATTTTGGTGCGAGAAAAAAACCTTAAAAATAAAAAAGAATAAAAAGGGCTTTCCTGGTGGGCGCAGTGGTTGAGAGTCCGCCTGCCGATGCAGGGGACACGGGTTCGTGCCCCGGTCCGGGAAGATCCCACATACCACGGAGCAGCTGGGCCTGTGAGCCATGGCCTCTGAGCCTGCACGTCCGGAGCCTGTGCTCCGCGACGGGAGAGGCCACAACAGTGAGAGGCCTGCGTACCGCAAAAAAAAAAAAAAAGAATAAATAAACTAAAACCTATGATAATTAGCAAGAGTGAAAAAGAGGGACGGTTACGGTGCCAGGGGAAGGAAGCTAATGGTGCTTCTTGCACTGACATGGATCTGATGAAGAGGGAATCACATAGCACCATTGTTGGAGAAGAGGCATGAGGGGAGGAGGAGGAGAATTCTATTTTGAGAGATAATGTGAAGGAACGGAGGGAAGTCACTCTGCTGGGAAGAAGGCAAGCCTGCAGCCCCAAAGAAGAATGTAGGAAGATTTCAAAAACAGAACTTTGGGAATGTAACAAAGGGGTCAAGGAGGGTATTGGATTGAAAGGCACAAAAGGAGTGGTGAGGAGATTTTCCAGGATTAGTTAGTTGTGAGATCGATAGCCCTTAAATTATTCTAAACGAATCAAGTTGGCAGAGTGTCAAGTGATTTTATTACGTGACTCCTCTCAGTACTTGAACATGTTTTACTTTTGTACATGTCAATGGTTTATAAAGGTCTTTGACTAATAAACAAAACGCAGTAGAAGCATGACAGTGGTAGGAAACCCTAGAATATTTCTTTGGAGCCCAGTCGGATTCCTGATTGTTACTTTGAGGGCAGTTGGGACAAGTTCTCAGCACATGTTTGGTGCTCATGGTAGCAGCTATAATAATTATAGGAAGACCGTCCCCTTCCTGGCCAAAGCCCTCTCCTGGAATTAGGTGTGCCCCTCTGCCCCGTGTTAAAGCGATGGAAGCAAATTGATACCTCCTGTCTCTGATGCCTTGTGTTATGATTTTATGAATGGTAACCTTATTCATTCACATGTAGAAATCATACAGTGATCATCTGTTGCTAAACATGTAGTGACTCATGGGGCAAAAGCAGAATTTATTAGCCAAACATTTCTCTAAAAATTTGAGGTTGAGGATTTAGTTAATTTGGAAAATTTTATTAACAATGGCAATCTTCGCCAATGCCTGTCTTACTTTCTGCATTTTATAGATACTTCAAATCAGGGTCAGTGAGTCACTGGAAGCTCCCTGAGGGAGGCCCCTGGGTTAGCACCTCTGGGTTAGCGATTACTAAAAGAGGAAGAGCAATGATGATTATTTGAAGCTAACAGGCAAACTTACACGCAGAGTACTCTGAAGTCAGTGATTACTGATCATCTAGACCCTCCAAAGTGTAGAGGAGAGCAGTTGGTGTAACAGGAAATACAGAGAGGAATATCACGTCTATTACTGTCTCAACCATGTTAAAGCTCATGGAGTATAAATAATTTAATAAGACCACAAAAGTTCATGAGTCTTCATCTTTTAGCAGGAACTGCAATAGGTACCTGACTGGGTGGTTGTAAAAAATAACAATGAGGTGATGGTGATAATAATTTCAATACCTATACAGGTAAATATCTACTCTTTGCCAGCCATTGCGCTGGGCACCTTATATGCACATAGACTTTGTACCTGTGTAGGGCCTGGCACAAAAGAGGCTCAGTAAGATATGGAGTATTATTATTTTTACTGTGATTGATCTTTACAATCACCCAGCAATAATGTAGAATAAGTGGTAGTTATAGTAGCAGTACTAGTGATCAGCTAGTTACTATTATATTATTGGGTAAATATTTTAGATGCATTATCTTCCTTAATAATCATTTTATGAACACAAAAGCCTATGGGTAAGTACTATCTCTTTGTAACGGAGGAAAAAACAGGGGCTCAAAGATGTTAAAAAGTTACCCAGGTTATTTATGACACTTGGAATCGGAAGGGTCAGAAATCAACCCTGATGTCCCATATCAAATCCTGGGCTCTTAAAACACCATGTTGCACTTGTCCATATCAGCAGGCTAAAATCAATATGACATGCTGGGTCTGATTGAGATCTGGGGTCAGACAATTCCTCTGAGGCATTAGAGGAATCAGGGCCACTTTAACATTTGGGGATAGTATCAGTTTTGAGTATCTGTTAGGCTCTGTGAACAAGTGCTAGGTGCTGTTTCATGTAACCTCAGGTGGGTGTTACTATCTCTGCTGTATAGATGAAGAGACTGAGGTTCCAAGAGTTGAAAATAGTTTCTTAACTTTGGCTCCATTTCTTAGTTGGTGAAAACAGAGCTTGTGCTTTATCTACTCAATCCCCTCCCCACCCCCCGTTCTCGTCTACCCAAGTCCTGAACTGCTAAGAGAAAGCGTCCAATTTTGTAGCGACCTTTGCTTTGCTTTTTAAACCACCCATACTTATTATACATATAATTAGTTATTGGAATTATAGCTTAAGGAAAGAATAGTGTCATCCTGTTCTTCACAGAAATAATTCCACTTGATTGAGGAGTCCCTGGAAGTGTTTTCATTTAGGGGAAAAGAAATTTCACCTTAATTCTGAAGAGGAATAATTGCGAGGATTTCAGTGTAACTCAAAATTGGCATTTTTAAATAACATCAGTTATTGGCTAGCCTGTGTGTTGATGCTATAAATGGTGGCTTTTGCAAAACTACTTAATAGGGGAATCCAGGAGCTACAGAAGTGACAGTCCGTACACTAAATGCACTATGAACATTGTATGTAAAAATATAGAGATGGGGTATCATTGTTATTTCACTTACAACTATTTCATATGTTATTCTATATGGATATGAAGATAGACGTGGCTGTGATCCACGCAGTGGGAAAACTTTAAAGTTGTAGTTAAGTATATGGAGGGTTTTTTTGTTCTTTTTTTGCCAAGGGGCAGTGTATTATTTCATTAATAATTCATAATTAAGATTCTAGAGACCCAGATTTGTATCCTTGCTCAGCCACAGTCTGTGACATTGTGCAAGACCTTTCTCAGTGCTGGACCACATTCCAAATCCCTAATATTCATGTGATAATACATTTTCAATTCTGACAGATGAACTAAGTTTTCCTATGGATTACTGTAGGAAAATTTAGCTGTCATAACTATACATTTTCCAAGAGAAGTAAATAACAATGGAACTTCAAAAATAGAAAAACCAAAGCATTGCTGATATATAGATCAAAAGAAATTTTTCATGAATTCATCCTTAGCTGATTCAATTTTTGAAGTGTTACTAGTATACATAGCTCATCAGCATCACTGTTTTGAGTGATCCTGAGAATATCTGAAATATTAGAACAGTGCACCACAAATTTATACTGAGACATTCAATAAATAACTCAAATGTCAGTTATGAAATGGATACAATATCTAACGAAACCATGAGAACCCCTGGCTTCTTTAATCTGTGACACACACACACATCACTGGCATTCAGGAAGTGCTGTGCCCTTCCTCTGGCAAACCGGCATGACCTTAAGAAGTGACTCTTGCAATGGTACAGAATAGCTCTTGAGTCTCCCTTGAGCCTTGAAGGCAGCAAGACTTGGTTTGAATCTTGACACCCTCCTTCCCGACTTAACGGCTCTGTTACCTTATAACTGTATCTAAATGTCTCTGGTCCCCAGATACATGACAATTATTAATATTTATCAAGTGCTTACGTACTCCAGGGCTGAGTCCCCAAAGCGGCTAGAGAAATGATCTACTATTATCATTTTTTTCTGTCTCTCTTTCTTCTTCCTTTTTCACTCCCTCGTACCTTCTCTCTTGACCTTTGTGTTATTTTCTTCCCTCCTATATTTGATGATACCTATTATGGGCCAGAGATTGTGTTCAGTTCTGGGTATTCAAAGATGAATGAGACTGGTTCCTGTCCTCAGTAATTTACTACCAGGATAGGTTGACATAATAGGGCAAGTGGTGAAATGGAGAAGAAACAGAAAAGTAAGTGACATGAGGAAGTTCCTAGCAAAGATGGGTAAGATCCAAAAGAAGAAAAGTCATTAGTTCTACCTGGGAAGGCTCCTTGGCTTCTGAAACATCAGAGCTGAAAGGATGGATGGAGTTTTAAGAGGTCCATAAAGGGCAAGTGTGGACGAGGCTGCATTATCTACACAGAGTTGTGGAGGCACAGAAGCATGTGGAAAGTCTGAAGAAAGGTAAGTGGGGAATCAAAGGCATATGCTGTGTAGAATGTTGTAGTCAAGATGAATCTGGGTACAAATCATGCAGAGATCTGGATGCAAAAAATATTAATTTTTGTTACATGAATAGCACTGTGGAGGCATTACCATTTTGAAGTTGGTAAGAGATGTTCTTGCAGCATCGCTGACTATAATCTTTGTTTCTGATATTTAAAATAACGTATGTTTACTTTATTGTTAGCACTGAATTAATATCTAAATTTTATTTATACATATATGTCTATATATTTATAAAATGTAAATACAAAAGCATATATATATATATATATAGGTGAATGTATATATGCCTACATATATATATATTTATAAAAATAAATACGAAAATATGTATTATATTTACATATATCTCTGTATGTGTCTGTATCTATATCTGATGTATAAAGTAAAACATTTGGCTTTTACCTCTCGGGTAATAATACCAACCTAAACTCTTATTTGGCAATTAATAAGACTTTAAACATGATTGGTGAGCTTCAGGAAATTTCAGTGACTTGCCCAAAATCACATGGCTAGTAATACTGAAATAAATTTTCATCTATATGATCCCAGACCATTTTCTAACAGATGCAGTCCTATACTTTCTATTGCAGAGTGCTAGGAAATGTGGCGGTGAACCTCCAATTCCTTCACAAAACACATCAAGTTATCTTCATTTATATTCTTTGCCAAATTGTTATAAGCACTTATATAAGATTAATCATGGGATACATTATTTTTATTTTTTTTATTTTGTTTTTGTTTTGCAGTACACAGGCCTCTCACTGTTGTGGCCTCTCCCGTTGTGGAGCACAGGCTCCGGACGCGCAGGCTCAGCAGCCATGGCTCACGGGCCTAGCTGCTCCGTGGCATGTGGGATCTTCCCAGACCAGGGCACAAAACCGTGTCCCCTGCATCGGCAGGCGGACTCTCAACCACTGCGCCACCAGGGAAGCCTGGGATACATTATTTTTAAAATAAAATTTTTAAAATGTTATAAGCATTTTAAGTTGCTACCTAATTTTTTTTTTCACATCTTCATTGGAGTATAATTGCTTTACAATGGTGTGTTAGTTTCTACTGTATAACAAAGTGAATCAGCTATACATATACATATATCCCCATATCTCCTCCCTCTTGCGTCTCCCTCCCACCCTCCCTATCCCACCCCTCTAGGTGGTCACAAAGCACCGAACTGATCTCCCTGTGCTATGCAGCTGCTTCCCACTAGCTATTTTACATTTGGTTGTGTATATATGTCCATGCCACTCTCTCACTTCGTCCCAACTTACCCTTCCCCCTCCCCATGTCCTCAAGTCCATTCTCTACATCTGCGTCTTTATTCCTGTCTTGCCCCTAAGTTCTTCAGAACCTTTTTTTAAATATATATTCCATATATATGTGTTAGCATACAGTATTTGTTTTTCTCTTTCTTTCTGAATTTTATTTTATTTATTTATTTTATACAGCAGGTTCTTATTAGTCATCAATTATATACACATCAGTGTATACCTGTCAATCCTAATCGCCCAATTCATCACACCACCACCACCCCCGCCACTTTCCCCCTTGGTGTCCATATGTTTTTTTCTCTACTTCTGTGTCTCAACTTCTGCCCTGCAAACCGGTTCATCTGTACCATTTTTCTAGGTTCCACTTATATGCGTTAATATACGATATTTGCTTTTCTCTTTTTGACTTACTTCACTCTGTATGACAGTCTCTAGATCCATCCACGTCTCAACAAATGACCCAATTTCGTTCCTTTTTATGGCTGAGTAATATTCCATTGTATATATATACCACATCTTCTTTATCTGTTCATCTGTCGATGGGCATTTAGGTTGCTTCCATGACCTGGCTATTGTAAATAGTGCTGCAGTGGACACTGGGGTGCATGTGTCTTTTCGAATTATGGTTTTCTCTGGGTGTATGCCCAGTAGTGGGATTGTTGGATCATATGGTAATTCTATTTTTAGTTTTTTAAGGAACCTCCATACTGTTCTCCATAGTGGCTGTATCAATTTACATTCCCACCAACAGTGCAAGAGGGTTCCCTTTTCTCCTCACCCTCTCCAGCATTTGTTGTTTGTAGATTTTCTGATGATGCCTGTTTTAACTGGTGAGAGGTGATACCTCATTGTAGTTTTGATTTGCATTTCTCTAATAATTAATGATGTTGAGCATTCTTTCATGTGCATCTTGGCCATGAATTTTTATATCTGCTTAATATTTTATGCATTTAATCATTACAACCTTAACTGCTAATTTAATATTTCCCATTGTTACATATTTAAATTACTTGCCTTTTTAAAAATACCATACAAAAAAGTGAATATCTTAATCCAAAAATTTGAGGGGTTAGGAGAAAAGAAATGTGTCATTTCCTTGGAATATGTTCTTAGTTTTAAAAATACCAGGTCAGAGTATCTAAACAAGCTTTTGATTCCAGATACATAAACACATTAGCTTTCTAATTATGTTATGTTTTGCAAAAGCACCAGAGATATCTGAGAAATCTAGTTTCTCCAAATCCAGACCATTCTCTCTGTCTACCTATCTACCTGTATATCACCTATCTAATTGATAAGTTATTGGTCACAAAGAAAGGTAAATGCAGTTTTTTCTGAACCCTATAAAGGTTGAACAGTTTTCTAATGTTTCACTTTCTCCTTTGCAATGTATCTGTGCGGATATGGCATTATTGAAGTTATTGTATCAAAGCTATTATTCAGTGATAAGGTGGGCATGCATTGAAGGGTCTTTGGTTGTATACCCTTCACCCCTCATAACTGGCAGCATGTAGTACAAATTCCATAAGTAACAGAAAGTATGGGTGTAGGATATGACCCCCCAAAAGAATTTTTCCCTGATGAATTTGTACCACTTAACCTCATAATTGAAAGACTCTTTTTCAGAGATCGTAAGATGATAATTGCACGTTATATTGGCAAGAGTTTGGGAGAATAACAGAGCTCGTTTTTTCATAACTAGGATAATGTGTTCAACAAGTCTTATTCAAATAGGAGTTTAGCACAGCATTTTGTATCAACTGCAGTCTTTGAACAGCACAATCTGGGAGACCCACAAAGAGTGAATTACAGTAATCAGCCTTCAGAATGACAAAGGAGTTAATCAGCATCTCCTTGCCTTTCTCATGAAGCCTCTCAATCTGGTGATATCACAGAAATTATAAAAGGAAGTCTTTGTGACGGATACAAAATGCTTCTCAAATGATAATACCAAAGACAATGGGAAGAAAAAAATAAAGAGTCAACTTTAAAATTTTTGAGATGACTGAATTCTAATAAGAAGTACTCCCTGAATGATGAGACATAAGGAATAGCTGTTTAGTACTTGGGAGGAACTTAGGCCAGGCTAGGATTTAAATTCTTAAACTTCTGCACAAGCGAAATCTCCATGTGATTGAATACAGTTAAGATGAAACCATGTCTTTTAAATACAGGAGAATCAAGCACATTGGTCTATTCACAGTAGGGTGGTGAATGCCAGCTTCAGAGCAAGACGATTCCCTCTTTCCCCAGTTAATCCTCCTGCCAGGGTTCACCTCCGATCTCATACCTTCCCAACCCTACTCCCAGTGCCAGGTTCAAAATCTCCATTGAATTCAATTCACAGAGAATGGACTAGTCTCATTAATTGAATTTTCTGATTAGATTAGATTTTCAAAATGGAGTTCCAGGGAAACACTTCTAGAATTTAATAGTTTACATTTCCCATTTCTGAGTCTACTTTGCAGTTAATGTGATCAAGGATTCAGCAGGACAGGCTCATCCTTCTGAACATCAATTGTGGATTTTTCTTCCACTGGAAATGTTAGAGCCTCCTATTTTCAAGGAAAAAAAAATGTGTCCCAGGGAAGTTCTGTGATTTTTCCAAAGGCAACTATTTAAGGTGTCTAACTAAGTCAGCCCTAGACCCCTTCCTGAGTTGAAAGTTTACAAAAGCCAAAGACAAAATCTCTAACAGTTTTCGTTGTATCAACTCCAAGTCATATGCTGTTTTCTTTTTTGTGAGGTTATTTACCATACTAACTGCCCCTGAAGAAAGCATGTTGTATACTACTCGCCAAAAAATTGATAACTCTGATTTGTTGCCAATTTGGTGTAATGGAAGTTTAAACATAATATTTAAGCTTGTGAACACATTGTTGGGCATTGAGGATGTGTGACTATAAGCACATGGGGAGGGCTTCCCTGGTGGCGCAGTGGTTGAGAGTCCACCTGCCGATGCGGGGGACGCGGGTTCGTGCCCCGGTCTGGGAGGATCCCACATGCCGCGGAGCGGCTGGGCCCGTGAGCCATGGCCGCTGAGCCTGCGCGTCCGGAGCCTGTGCTCCACAACGGGAGAGGCCACAACAGTGAGAGGCCCGCGTACCGCAAAAAAATAAAAAAAAAAAAAAATAAATAAAATAAAATAAATATAAGCACATGGGGAGACGTGGACACTACTTTTGCTTGACCACTACTTTGAAAAAGAGGAACACAGTCTATTTCTTGGGAGATGGGAAGCTATTTAAAATGAGCACCATCCAAAGTTGTTTTAAATTAGTTTACTTTGGCAAAAAGGGTATAAGGATCTTTTCTCTGTCTTCTTAAAATCACAGGTGAAAATGGATAAAAGTGCCATTTAATTGAGGATTATAGTCACATTTTAGTCTTCATAGTTCAAAAGTTGTGACTTCTCAAATCAGAGAGGGAAAATCACTTATTACTATATTTTCTCTTCTGTATTTGGTGATATTTAATACCAAACAATTATTAAAACATAGAAGTCCTTCTCTTGTCCACAAAAGAAATAGCTTAAAGCTACTAATAACTTGGGAGAATATGTGGGCCAAAGCAAATAATTCAGGGTAGAAGAAGTAGGAAGAAAGTTTAAGGCAGTTTTTAAGCTTCTGTTTTAGGAGTGTATTAACATCTTGCCGTATCTATGCACGTGAAATGATCTGCCTTTTGTATAGGAATTAAAAAAGTTAAGTAACATGTATAGATATGCCCCAACAGAAGGAGAAGAATAGAAGGACCAAAGGCACTTGTGGTTTTTCTTATCCTGCTTTTATGGGCACAAGGTAGCAGGAAAAATGTTCCAGAAACTATGTCTTGGATTTTTTAATGAGTTGCTGCTAGTTGTAAGGCAATGGGCTCAGGCAAAGCAAAAGCTGTTCATTACAGTTTGTACTGAAGCCAGTTACGTGTGTGGCACACCCTAAGGACATGGGAGACACTCCCCACTTAACCTTAAAATATCAGGAAACCTACTCTCAATGTTGTACAATAAAAGAAGAAGGTGTGAAACCTCCCAGGTGTGCAGCTTCCCAGATGGGTCATTGTAAGCAACTCACTTCACTGTATACGTATTATTCTCATGTTACAGATAAGGAACCAAATACCTGTCTTGCCGTCTCAAGGAGCAGTCCTTTAGACAGCTATATGCGATGACGTTGATGAACTTTTGACCTGTAGATGTAAGAATGACATGGTGGAAACATGTTTGACACGTGGCTAAAGAACCAATATCCGAACCATATCTTTTAGGATCCTGGCAGGAGTGGGGTGATTCAGGAGAGTTTAATGAGGGAAGTACTGAGAAAAGTATGGCCAGGTTAAGAGAGCCCATTAAGGAATAGGGAAGCCCCACAAGGCCAGCAGCAGAAGTGCTAATATCATTCCTAGACCTGAAGGAGCCAGGGAAGGAGGCGCTAACAGACACTAGAGTTTTGCTCTAGTGTTATCCCAGGATAGAAACCGTAGATGGCCAAGCATGTGATTGAGGTATTGGGTGGTCTGGAACCTCACCCTGCTCCAGCCTCCCTATCTCCTGGGGTAGTGTGCATTGGTGGAGTCTAACACAAAGCCAGCAAGTAAGTCCATCCATAGAGGCCACTCTCCCACACCAAAAGTAGGTGCAGAATGCTGGAGAGTGGATGTGGAAGAGCAGCTGGCAAGAGTTCAGCACTCGAACCAGTATCCAGATAAGCATTAAATTCTGTTTGGGAAGCCAGAAGGGGAGGGGAGACAGTACGGTTGGGTAACTACTGTGTGACAAGAACTTTGCATGATTTATCTCACATAGTCTTAGAATCCCCTTGATGAGAGGCTGATTATTATCTCCATTTAACAGGGGAGGTGAGCCCTGGTGGGTTTAATAATGATCATGATCACAAAGCTCGTAAGTGTGAGGATAATATGAGAAACCAAACTTGCTTGACTTCAATAGGTGGGAGCATTTATAAGGGGACTCTAACTTGTCAACAGATGGGCATCGTAGGTAGTAGGAAGCTGTATACCTTGATGGTGGAGGACATCAACATTTCTGTAATAGGTGGAAACCCAGGGAGCTCTTCTTGTCCCATTAAAGCAAGGCCCTCTGTCATGATGCTTCACTCATATTCTGATACAACTCACAGACACTGACCCAAGTATGCTATTTTCAAACGAGCTTCCAAACTATTTTAATTCCATGTGTCTGAGAGACATCACAGTTTTTTTTTCTTAATTTACATTCTCATGATATATTAAAATAAATGAGGAGAATAATACATACCAGTCTTCTCTGACTCTGAGGAAGCTGTAAAAATTCTTCCACTGAAGTAACCTAAGAGGATTAATGTGTAGACCTTAATCCATCAACTTCTTTGAAAACAGTTGCTGCCTCCCTTGAGGAATTATATCGCTTTTCTCTGATTATTGGAAGCTCTACATCAAATTCCAAAGTCCAATGGATGGCTTTAATTCATGATGACCTTAAATTGTGGTGGTACCTAAACTTTACAAACTACAAGTTACTCATGTTACTAGCATGGGGGTAAAACTGTTTTCTGATCCTTCTTACTGGAATTGGGCCCATACTGAAGATTCTGAGTCATGAAAATATACATCCATAGCGGAGTAACCGTGTTGGCATCTTGTCATGCTGTTAATGAGGTTTTCTTATTGTTGTTTTTACTGTCTTTTGCCTAGATGTTTATTTTCTCCTCAGCAATGCCTCACAGTGATCCAAATCAGAATGATTGCTATATTTCTGTTTTTCTCTTCTTTCAGCTTTTTGTTTATAACCATATATGTATGACCTATTGACTTATATTACAATATGGTCAAATCCTGAAAGAAATCACTGTATTGAAAGATATCAGTATGTTACTATCCATACTTCCAAATAGGCAGGGTTATCCAGTTGAGTGCTCCCTGAATGGGAAGCTCTGATATAAAGGTGGCTTCAAGGTTGAAGAAAGTGCATAAGAACTCACAACTTTTCCCAGAGCCTGCTCACTGACTGGGTGGATTAGATTTCCCTGGGCACTCTTGTGCCTCGGCTGATACTTGAATGATTCAGGGACTTGAAATCCTTGCAAACCTTTTACAGACAGATGATATAATTAGAGCATATGAGTCCAAAAACACAGGATTACAACTTCAGACATGACCAAGCGATTCACTCATCTTCAGTTTGAATTGAACATTTATGATGTCCCTGAGGTTAGAAGTGAGGGGCAAATTGTCTTTAATGCAGAGAATTTTCCTTCACTTGGTGCAGAGAGGTAACACATTCATTCAATAGGGATATTCTGGACTAGTGACAAACACTTCTATTATGGGCTTTTAGTAATATGGGGTGGGCATCTTATGGCATAGAGTTAAGTAAAACTGCAGGGCACAGAAAAATATAGTATCATCATAATAAGATATGTGGATGGTTATTTGAAATGGGAAAAATAGCAACATCGGTTAATATGGGAATGCCCAAGTTACTCATAGTACATTAATTCAATGAAAAATTATACAGCTATAAGAAGTAATGAGTTGGGCCTCTAACCGTTGACAAGATCTCAAAGATATCCATTGTGTGAAAAAAGAAAGTCTCAGAGCAATGACTATACTGTGATCACATTTGTGGTTAAATGTTCATGTGCACATTTGTATGCGTATACATGTGAAAATATACACATCAGAATATTAGCAGTATCCATGAAAAGAGGTATGAGGGTAGGGAGAGGGCTAAATAAAGATTTTTCAAAATATCATCAGGAATATCTAAGAAGCTTTTGAATCTTTAATAAGAATATTAAATTACTAGTGACACACAGAGAAGCAGAAGATGAAACCCTGAAAATATGTCGGAAAAAATACTAACATTTTAGCACTGATATTATGTTATTTTATATGATTTTATGTTTACTCCCTTTTCTCTTTTCTATATCTTCCCATTTCTCTAAAATATTTATTACTTTTACTATAGTCATGATGTAACTAAACAATTAAAATATAAATGTAGTTGAACAATGCCTTAAGATTTAGACACTTGCCTATATTAACTCTGATTGGCATTTTATTTGTCTGAGTTGATTCTAATAATGCATTTATTTCTTTCATCTCTCTGATGTATTTGTGAGCCTCAGAATGGTTTATCTTTGACCTCAGAGCCTTCTAGCTATTTGTGTATTTACTTCTCTTGTAGAGGAATTGGAGTCTGTGATAAATTGTAGGATTCTTTCACTTCCAGGATTTTCCTGAGTAGATGAAGCTATGTTATGATTTATACTTTAATTTGGTAGGCAAGAGTATGCCATTCAGCTTACTTTCTGATGTATATATTCGCAAGTTCTTTTTTTTGTACATTATAAAATGTATTTTTGCAAGTTATCCACTACTGTCTATGACTACAGTCTTTCTCAGCGTTGACATCAGAGATGCACACCAGCTAAATGTCAAGAGAAAAGAGAAAATTATCTGAGTGGGGTCCTGATGTATGCATGTATGTGTTTCTGTGTGTGTGTGTGTGTGTGTGTGTGTATGTGTGTGTGTGTGTGTATGTGTGTGATTCACACATTGATTTTTGAATGAGCTGTCCGGCTAAAAGTCATTCTCCCATTTTTTTTCCCCTCAGCAATTATAAAAACTGCCCTTCCCAATATGGACAGAGAAGCCAAGGAGGAGTACCTGGTTGTTATCCAAGCCAAAGATATGGGTGGACACTCAGGTGGCCTATCTGGAACCACAACACTTACAGTGACCCTCACTGACGTGAATGACAATCCTCCAAAATTTGCCCAGAGTAAGTGAATTCCCCACGCTGGTGAGCATCTAAGTATGATGTTTCCCTTTGAATCTATATTCTAATTTTCAGTGATTTGAAAAACTGATAGCAATCACTGAGTGCTTATTATGTGCAAGGTATGGTAATTCATATATATGGAAAACTGTGAACTCTTCTTATCACTTTGGTACTAAATGTATCCTCACTTTACAGATTTCAAAGAATTTAAGAACATTTCTGAATATTAAGCATAAAGTAAACAATGGAGCTGAGAATTAGAACCAGCAAGTCTGGCTGCAAGATTTGTGCTTATTTCTCTATTGCATGGTACCTCCCATTAAGAAAACTCAAGAGAATGATTGAAATGCACCTCAGATATTGTTCTATCAATAGTCCCACTTGTATAAAAGAAACTAAATCTCTAGAGCCTGAGGTGGGGAAGGCAGATATACAGTACACTTGCTGCAAAATATACACTCCTCCTTCCTGTGGCTGGCGGGACATCAGTGATCACTGACTCTACCCGTTCCTACTAAAGCTGTGTTGGCCCCAGAAACCTCTCAACAGCATTGTAGGCAGCTACCATCAATGAATCAAGGAGACAATCATTATTTGCCAACTTTCTTGTACTCTCATAGAACCCTTTCCCTCTGTGCATTTATCCAAGTAATGTGACATTAGAGAGATGATTTGGGAAGGACTTTCTGACATGGAGAATCTTGAAATAAGAGAAATAAATGATGAATAGGAATTAGCTGGAACAAGGTGAAACTGGGGAAGGGAGGATGGACATTGCAACTAGAAGAAAAGGATGTCCAAAAGCCCCAAGGAGGAAGGGTGTACGGCCCTGGATGAGAACTGAAAAAATTTCACTACAGCTGGAGCACGAGGCTGGAGAGTTAGGCAGGAATTAGCCATCCTTGGATTTGCAGGTCATTTTAAGTACCAAGACTTTTATCCTAAGATCACTAGGAAGTCATTAAAATATTTTAACTTGTAGGTTAAGTAATAAGATTTGATTCTAGGGAAATCAGAGAAAATGGAATCTGGCCTTCTTCCAGTGTCTTTCCACACTGCAGCCAGGTAAGGGGTGCTTGTAATCATTCATTTAAAAGGTGATGGAAGCCCTGGCAAGCAAGGTTGGTCGCAGTGGGAGTGGAGAAAGTGTATAAGGGTGTTAGATATTTAAGAGCTAATGGTAACAAAAATCTAAGAATAGATTGCATTTTCAGTTGAGGAGGTGAGTTATCCTGTTTCTGACATGAGAGATTACATGCATGCTAGTGCTGTTTGCTGGGATAGGAAATACCTTAGGAAAACCAGTTTTTGCAGAGAGAGAGAAGAGAGGGGAGGGAAAAGGAGAGTGAGAGAGGAAGGGAAAGACAGAGGTACAGTTTGAAAGTGACACATTTGAGGTACCTTGGAGAATTTCTCTGCAAAAATGCCAAGGTAGAAAGAACAGAAAAGATGCATTTCATTAAGAATTTTAGGAAAAGTGGGAGTGAGAGCAGTGCCTCTTGACCAGTTTTGCTTCACCGACTCAGCTGTGGAAAAAGCACCACAGCCGGCTCCAGCTGGAGGTGGGGGCTCAGATTTTAATCCACTGGAACATTTTCCTTGTGGGTAGCATGAGGTAGAGCTTCAAAATAGCAGAGGAGTGAGCCGTGGAGATACCATATACATCAGAAATACATCTACATGTGGAACAACTCCTACAGAACACCAAATGAACACTAGCGTAAGACCTCAGACCACCCAAAAGGCAAGAAACTCTCCACGTACCTGGGTAGGGCAAAAAAACCCAAAAAACAAAAAACAGGGACAAAAGAATAGGGAAGGGACTTGCACTTCTGGGAGGAAGCTGTGAAGGAGGAAAGGTTTCCACACTCTACAAGCCCCTTCACTGGCAGAGACGGGGGGGTGTGCAGGGGGGAAGCTTCGGAGCCACGGAGGAGGGCGCAGCAACAGGGGTGCGGAGGGCAAAGTGCAGAGATTCCCGCACAGAGGATTGGTGCCGGCCAGCACTAACCAGCCCGAGAGGCTTGTCTGCTCACCCGCCGGGCGGGTGGGGGGCTGGGAGCTGAGGCTGGGGCTTCGGTCGGATCCCAGGGAGAGGACTGGGGTTGGCTGCGTGAACACAGCCTGAAGGGGCTAGTGCGCCACAGCTAGCCAGGAGGGAGTCAGGGAGAAAGTCTGGAGCTGCCTAAGAGGCAAGAGACCATTGTTTCGGGGTTTGCGAGAAGAGGGGGTTCAGAGCACCGCCTAAACGAGCTCCAGAGATGGGCGCGAGCCATGGCTATCAGAGTGGACACCAGAGACGGGCATGAAACACTAACGCTGCTGCTGCAGCTACCAAGAAGCCTGTGTGCAAGCGCAGGTCACTATCCACACCTCCCCTCCCGGGAGCCTGTGCTGCCCGCCACTGCCAGGGTCCCGTGATCCCGGGACAACTTCCCTGGGAGAACACATGGCGCCTCAGGCTGTTGCAACGTCATGCTGGGCTCTGCCGCCGCAGGCTTGCCCCGCATTCTGTACCCCTCCCTCCCCGCGGCCGGAGTGAGCCAGAGCCCCCTAATCAGCTGCTCCTTTAACCTCATCCTGTCTGAGCGAAGAACAGATGCCCTCAGGTTACCTACACACAGAGGCGGGGCCAAATCCAAAGCTAAACCCCAGGAGCTGTGCAAACAAAGAAGAGAAAGGGAAATCTCTCCCAGCAGCCTCAGGAGCAGCAGATTAAATCTCCACAATCAATTTCATGTACCCTGCATGAGTGTAATAGCTGAATGGACAACGAATCATCCCAAATGGAGGCAGTGGACTTTGGGAGCAAAGAAATTTTTTTTTTTTTTTTTCCTTTTCCCCTTTTTGTGAGTGTGTATGTGTATGCTTCTGTGTGTGATTTTGTCTGTATAGCTTTGCTTTTACCATTTGTCTTAGGGTTCTATCTGTTTTTTTTAATTTTTACTATAGTTGTTAGCACTTGTTATCATTGGTGGATTTGTTTTTTGGTTTGGTTGCTCTCTTTCTTTTTGTTAATTTTTAAATAATTTTTATTTTTAACAATCATTTTTCATTTTTCAGTTTAACAACTTTATTTAACTTTTTTCTTTCTTTCTTTATTTTTTTCTCCATTTTATTCTGAGCCGTGTGGATGACAGGGTCTTGGTGCTCTGGCCGGGCATCAGGCCTGTGCCTCTGGGGTGGGAGAGCCGAGTTCAGGACATTGGTCCACCAGAGACCTCCCAGCTCCACGTAATATCAGATGGCAAAAATCTCCCAGAGATCTCCATCTCAACGCCAACACCCAGCTCTACTCAACGACCAGCAAGCTACAGTGCTGGACACCCTATGCCAAACAACTAGCAAGACAGGAATACAACCCTAACCATTAGCAGAGAGGCTGCCTAAAATCATAATAAGGTCACAGACACCCAAAAACACACCACTGGACACGGACCTGCCCACCAGAAAGACAAGATCCAGCCTCATCCACCAGAACACAGGCACTAGTCCCCTACACAGGAAGCCTACACAACCCACTGAACCAACCTTAGCTACTGCTGGCAGACACCAAAAACAACAGGAGCTATGAATCTGCAGCCTGCAAAAAGGAGACCCCCAAACGCAGTAAGTTAAGCAAAATGAGAAGAAAGAGAAACACACATCACATGAAGGAGCAAGGTAAAAACCCAACAGACCAAACAAATGAAGAGGAAATAGGCTTTCTACCTGAAAAAGATTTCAGAATAAGGATAGTAAAGACGATCCAAACTCTTGGAATTACAATGGAGAAAATACAAGAAACGTTTAACAAGGACATAGAAGAACTAAGGAGCAAACAAACAATGATGAACAACACCATAAATGAAATGAAAAATTCTCTAGAAGGAATCAGTAGCAGAATAACTGAGGCAGAAGAATGGGTAAGTGACCTGGAAGATAAAATAGTGGAAATAACTACTGCAGACCAGAATAAAGAAAAAAGAATTGAGGACAGTCTCAGAGACCTCTGGGACAACATTAAATGCACCATCATTTGAATTATAGGGGTCCCAGAAGAAGAAGAGAAAAAGAAAGGGACTGAGAAAATATTTGAAGAGATTATAGTTGAACACTTCCCTAATATGGGAATGGAAATAGTTAATCAAGTCCTGGAAGCACAGAGAGCCCCATACAGGATAAATCCAAGGAGAAACACACCAAACACATATTAATCAAGCTATCAAAAATTAAATGCAAAGAAAACATATTAAAAGCAACAAGGGAAAAACAACAAATAACACACAAGGGAATCCCCATAAGGTTAACAGCTGATCGTTCAGCAGAATCTCTGCAAGCCAGAACGGAGTGACAGGACATATTTAAAGTGATTAAAGGGAAAAACCTACAACCAAGATTACTGTACCCAGCAAGGATCTCATTCAGATTTGATGGAGAAATTAAAACCTTTGCAGACAAGCAAAAGCTAAGAGAATTCAGCACCACTAAACCAGCTTTACAACAAATGCTAAAGGAACTTCTCTAGGCAGGAAACACAAGAGAAGGAAAAGACCTACAAAAACAAACCCAAAACAAATAAGAAAATGGTAATACGAACATACATATCGATAATTACCTTAAATGTAAATGGATTAAATGCTCCAACCAAAAGACATAGACTGGCTGAATGGATACAAAAACAAGACCCGTATATATGCTGTCTACAAGAGACCCACTTGAGACCTAGGCACACATACAGACTGAAAGTGAGGGGATGGAAAAAGATATTCCATGCAAATAGAAACCAAAAGAAAGCTGGAGTAGCAGTTCTCATATCAGACAAAATAGACTTTAAAACAAAGACTGTTACAAGAGACAAAGAAGGACACTACATAATGATCACGGGATCAATCCAAGAAGAAGATATAGCAATTGTAAATATTTATGCACCCTACATAGGATCACCTCAATACATAAGGCAAATGCTGACAGCCGTAAAAGGGGAAATCAACAGTAACACAAAAATAGTAGGGGACTTTAACACCCCACTTTCACCAACGGACAGATTATCCAAAATGAAATTAAATAAGGAAACACAAGCGTTAAATGATACATTAAACAAGATGGACTTAATTGGTATTTATAGGACATTCCATCCAAAAATAACAGAATATACTATCTTCTCTAGTGCTCATGGAACATTCTCCAGGATAGATCATATCTTGGGTCACAAATCAAGCCTTGGTAAAATTAAGAAAATTGAAATCATATCAAATATCTTTTCCGACCATAGCACTGTGAGACTAGATATCAATTACAAGAAAAAAAAAACTGTAAAAATACCAACACATGGAGGCTAAACAATACACTACTAAATAACCAAGAGACAACGGATGAAATCAAAGAGGAAATCAAAAAATACCTAGAAACAAATGACAATGAAAACACAATGACCCAAAACCTATGGGATGCAGCAATAGCAGTTCTAAGAGGGACATTTATAGCAACGCAATCCTACCTTAAGAAACAAGAAACATCACAAATAAACAACCTAATCTTACACCTAAGCAATTAGAGAAAGAAGAGCAAAAAAAAAAACCCCACAAAGTTAGCAGAAAGAAAGCAATCATAAAGATCAGATCAGAAATAAATGAAAAAGAAATGAAGGAAACCATAGCAAAGATCACTAAAACTAAAAGCTGGTTCTTTGAGAAGATGAGCAAAATTGATAAACCATTAGCCAGACTCATCAAGAAAAAAAGGGAGAAGACTCAAATCAGTAGAAGTAGAAGTGAAAAAGGAGAAGTAACAACTTAAACTGCAAAAATACAAAATATCATGAGAGATTAATACAAGCAATTATATGCCAATAAATTAGACAACCTGGAAGAAATGGACAAATTCTTAGAAAAGCGCAGCCTTCCAAGAGTGAACCAGAAAGAAACAGAAAATATAAACAGACCAATCACAAGCACTGAAATTGAAACTGTGATTAAAAACTTCCAACAAACAAAAGCCCAGGACCAGATGGCTTCACAGGCGAATTCTATCAAACATTTAGAGAAGAGCTAGCACCTATCCTTCTCAAACTCTTCCAAAATATAGCAGAGGGAGGACCACTCCCAAACTCATTCTACGAGACCACCATCACCCTGATACCAAAACCAGTCAAAGATGTCACAAGGAAAGAAAACTACAGAGCAATATCACTGATGAACATAGTTGCAAAAATCAACTATCCAAAAATGGGCAGAAGACCTAAATAGACATTTCTCCAAAGAAGATATACAGACTGCCGACAAACACATGAAAGAATGCTCAACATCACTAATCATTAGAGAAATACAAATCAAAACTACAATGAGATATCATCTCACACCAGTCAGAAAGGCCATCAACAAAAAATCTAGAAACAATAAATGCTGGAGAGGGTGTGGAGAAAAGGGAACCCTCTTGCACTGTTGGTGGGAATGTAAATTGATACAGCCACTGTGGAGAACAGTATGGAGGTTCCTGAAAAAACTACAAATAGAACTACCCTATGACCCAGCAGTCCCACTACTGGGCATATACCCTGAGAAAACCATAATTCAAAAAGACTCATGTACCAAAATGTTCATTGCAGCTCTATTTACAATTGCCCAGAGATGGAAACAACCTAAGTGTCCATCATCGGATGAATGGATAAAGAAGATGTGGCACATATATACAATGGAATATTACTCAGCCATAAAAAGAAACGAAATTGACCTATTTGTAATGAGGTGGATAGACCTAGTCTGTCATACAGAGTGAATAAGTCAGAAAAAGAGAGACAATTACCGTATGCTCACACATATATATGGAATTTAAGAAGAAAAAAATGTCATGAAGAACCTAGGGGTAAGACAGGAATAAAGACACAGACCTACTAGAGAATGGACTTGAGGATATGGGGAGGGGGAAGGGTAAGCTGTGACAAAGCGAGAGAGAGGCATGGACATATATACAGTACCAAATGTAAGGTAGATAGCTAGTGGGAAGCAGCCGCATAGCACAGGGGGATCAGCTTGGTGCTTTGTGATCGCCTGGAGGGGTGGGATAGGGAGGGTGGGAGGAAGGGAGACGCAAGCGGGAAGAGATATGGGAACATATGTATATATATAACTGATTTATTTTGTTGTAAAGCAGAAACTAACACACCATTGTAAAGCAATTATACTCCAATAAAGATGTTTAAAAAAAAAGAAACACATGAAAGAATGCTCAACATCATTATTAGAGAAATGCAAATCAAAACTACAATGAGGTATCCTCTCACACCAGTCAGATTGGCCATCATCAAAATATCTACAAACAATGAATGCTGGAGAGGGTGTGGAGAAAAGGGAACCGTCTTGCACTGTTGGTGGGAATATAAATTGATACAGCCATTATGGAGCGCAGTATGGAGGTTCCTTAAAAAACTAAAAATAGAACTAGCATACAACTCAGCAATCCCACTACTGGGCATATACCCTGAGAAAACCATAATTCAAAAAGAGTCATGTACCACAATGTTCACTGCAGCTCTATTTACAATAGCCAGGACCTGGAAGCAGCCTAAGTGTCCATTGACAGATGAATGGATAAAGAAGATGTGGCACATGTATACAATGGAATATTACTCAGCCATAAAAAGAAACAAAATTGAGTTATTTGCAGTGAGGTGGATGGACCTAGAGTCTGTCATACAGAGTGAAGTAAGTCAGAAAGAGAAAAACAAATACCGTATGCTAACACATATATATGGAATCTAAAAAAAAAAAAAAAGGTCATGAAGAACCTACTGGGTGGACGGGAATAGACGCAGACCTACTAGAGAATGGACTTGAGGACACGGGGAGTGGGCAGGGTAAGCTGGGACAAAGTGAGAGAGTGGCATGGACATATATATGCTACCAAGTGTAAAATAGATAGCTAGTGGAAAGCAACCGCATAGCACAGGGAGATCAGCTTGGTGCTTTGTGACCACCTTGAGGGGGTGGAGGGAGGGAGACGCAAGAGGGAAGAGATATGGGGATATATGTATATGTATAGCTGATTCACTTTGTTATAAAGCAGAAACTAACACACCATTGTAAAGCAATTATACTCCAATAATGATGTTAAAATTTTTTCTTTTTTTTAAAGAATTTTAGAATTTTCACATCTGGCCATTCATAAATCAGACAACAATGCCAACCTTTGAAACCAAATGACTGAAATAAAAAAAGTCATCTCTTGCATCCTTCCCCTGACTCTTTCGTTTTCTTTTCAGTTGCCATTATAGTTAATGCGCTAACATGCAACTCCTCTTTCTCACAAAATGATTGTTTCAATTGAGGGGTGGCATATAAGTTTCAAGTGTTCCCTTTCTTAGAGGTAATACTGATTAACTACGATCCCATTGAAAGGGATGATGAGAGTAGGAAGAGTAAAAGTGGATAAAGAAATGTTTCATTGGCTTGGTTTCCCAAGGCTTCCTGATGCAGGTTTAATAGCAAGGTGAGCCCCTTGCTGTCTTATTATTTAATAAGCACACCTCAAGGAATCATCTGAAAACTTTATCTGAAATATAAAGTTGGAAGGAAATGGAATCATTACACCAATTAAGAGGGTATTGGGAGACTTGTGCTAGACCGATGATTTTTGGTGCCTTTCTTACAGCAAAACTGTTCGGAAAACATTTTTGTTCCCGGGTCACATAATATTATGATTTCAAGAGACACTTTAACTTCATCAGTAAATAAAAGTGTGTTAGTTCTAGAAGAAAACATCGCCCATCATCTAAAGTAATCTTGTTATACTGGGGAAAATGAGCCTTAGTTTATCCAAGGGACTCAGTGATTGAGTTCAAACTAGAATTAGCTAATGTTCTCCAGATATAATTTTTCCTTTTGGGTTTATGGTTCATCGAATGTTTATTTTCCCTTGTTCTTGTTGCAATGGGACTACAACTTCCTGGTTGTCTGTGTTTGGGTTCCCCGCAAACAGGCGCTGAGACAAGGATTTGATTATAAGTAGTTTATATTGGAGATGATCCCAAGAAACGCCAGCAGGGAAGTGAGAATTGTGAGCGAGAGGAGGTAGAAAGCTGACAGTGTGCGTTATCAAGCCAGCGATGACTGGGGTGACTGGAGCTTCATTCCACTGGGGAAACTCTGGAGCACTGTAAATAAACAAAAGAAAAGGACCAGCTTAAGATTATCCTGCCAGAGAGGGCAAGGAGCCTGGAATTTTATATACTAAGTTGCGTGAGCCTTTGAGGGCTGCTTCTCTGGGGGTGTTAATTGTCTGATAGTTCTGGACTGACAGGCAATGGACAAAACGGGTTCTGAAGTCCAGAGGAAACCCTCAGCAAAGAAATGCAAGAGTTGGCCGTTGGCTGTAAGGCAGGTGTGACTGAAGTGGTAGTGGCCAGGGGTTACGGGGTTGGGGTACCGGCAACTTCCCCTACATCAGTGAAAGTGAGTGACACCAATACAACAGCCAAAGTGATCTGAATAAAAATGGGACTAATATCACTAAATAGACACGTTTTCCTGCCCCCATAGGGGAAGCCACATACACTGTAACTGTATTTTGCCTAGAGAGTTTTGAGGGTAGGATTTTTGGTCTTCAGAGCAAGGAGAATTTTAGTAACAAGAGGAGTGTTTCATGTGTCTGAACAGCTTGCTGCAGGGCACAGCAGAAGCTTGGTAATTGGATTTTATCAAAAATGGTCTATAAGTCTGTAAATATAAAGGTAACTTCAAAAGTGACTTTCAGTGTGTTACACATTGCATCTATCTGTGCTGAAATTAGCTTAATATTTTATGTTGGGCAACAATGAATATCCCCAAGGGCAGCCAGTGTGATTATACAGCAAATTGGAAAGAACATTCACATAGACTCACTAATATCCTGATATAACTCTGCTCCAAATATGTACTTGGTAAACATATGGTTGAATAAGTCCCATAACTCAGAAGAGTTTCGAAGAGAGATCACTGCTTCTTCTGGGAACATTTGTCTCTGGCTCATTTAAGACTGTACATTCCACAGTGGAAAGGAGGTTTTTGTCTTTCCCATCACTGTATTGGTAGTATCTATACAGAAGTAGCCAGAGCAAAAGAGGTGCCCAATACATATTTGTTAGATGAATGAATGAAGAATGGAATATGTGCAGTGCTCAGTGTCTCTCCTCTTTCCTAAGGTCTGTATCACTTCTCAGTACCAGAAGATGTGGTTCTTGGCACTGCCATAGGGAGGGTGAAGGCCAATGATCAGGATATTGGTGAAAATGCACAGTCGTCATATGACATCATTGATGGAGATGGAACAGCACTGTTTGAAATCACTTCTGATGCCCAGGCCCAGGATGGCATTATAAGACTGAGAAAGGTAAGCTCAGGAAGGTTTTGTTCGTCTTCAGAATACCTCTTTGAAACTTGAATGTTGAAGGTGGTAGGGGTTGGATGGACTTCCTGATGTAACCTTACAACTGGAGGAGGTTTGCCTTCTTGAGCTGTGCAAAAGTGAGTGCTTTTTGCACATCCTATCTTCTAGTCCTACTTTGTATTTCAGCTAAACCTCGGTGAACAGTGACCATGGTGGTGCTAGCCTCCCATCTCACCCATCATTTCTTTCCTCTCTGTGTTTCAGTGTTTTTCCATGAGCTGCAGGAACTTGCTCAGTTCTTGTCCAGAGCATCCACCTATGTAGGAAAGCCAACACTCTGAAAGCAACCTTTAAGCAATGAGGGACAAAGATTGGTGGACAGTTCCTATTCACTGAAGAAATTATTGTGAGGCATATTGTTTATGATTCCGTAGAGGATTTTCAGTGGGAATAATCCTCATCAGCCCATAGAGGTGGCAAGTTCAATGGCTTTTCATCCTTTTCTGTAGAACTCTCCCCATTTCTAATCTCCTGCTTCCTAGAATATCTCTGCAAAATGCATTCAAGTTTCCTGTGTCTTCACTGCAGGCTCTGCTTTTAGGGAAACTCAGAGACAGACAAAGTAGTCAGCTTCAGTTATTCTGGCTAGTTCTGGCACCGGAAGGACAGGGCCCACCCTGCTATCATTAGATGCTCCTAACTGTGATCAAATGACCAAGCATTGTGGTCAATGAAGCTCATCTTTGCTTTTTTCCTGGGTGTGGGGCTACCATTGGACAAAGAAACATCTCCATAAATAATACAAAGAATATATGGCTTTTTTTAAATTGGAGTATAATTGCTTTACAATGTTGTGTTAGTTTTTGCCACAAAGTGAAGTGAATCAGCCGTATGCATACACATATCCCCTGCCTCTTGGACCTCCCTCCCCGCCTTCATCCCACCCAACTAGGCCATCACATAGCACCAAGCTCAGCTCCCTGTGCTATACAGCAGGTTCCCACTAGCTATCTGTTTTACACATGGTAATGTATTTATGTCAAACCTAATCTCCCAATTCGTCCTCCCCTTCCCTTCCCCTCCATGTCCACACGTCCGTTCTCTACGTCCGCCTTTCTATTCCTGCCCTGCAAATAGGTTCATCTCTACCATTTTTCTGGATTCCACATATATGAGTTAATATACGATATTTGTTTTTCTCTTTCTGACTTACTTCACTCTGTATGACAGACTCAAGGTCCATCCACATCTCTACGAATGATCCAATTTCATTTCTTTTTGTGGCTGAATAATATTCCATTACATATATGTACCACATCTTCTTTATCCATTCAGATGTTGATGGACATTTGTTTCCGTGACCTGGCTATTGTAAATAGTGCTGCAATGAACATTGGGGTACATGTGTCTTTTGGACACATGTCCAAAATATGGTATATGCCCAGTAGTGGGATTCCTGGGTCATATAGTAGTTCTGTTTTCAGGGTTTTTTTTTTTTGTGTGTGTGTGTGTGTGGTACACGGGCCTCTCACTGCTGTGGCCTCTCCCATTGCAGAGCACAGGCTCCGGACGCGCAGGCTCAGCGGCCATGGCTCACAGGCCAAGCCGCTCCGCGGCATGTGGGATCCTCCCAGACCGGGGCACGAACCCGTGTCCCCTGCATCGGCAGGCGGACTCTCAACCACTGCGCCACCAGGGAAACCCCTATTTTCAGTTTTTTAAGGAACGTCCATACTGTTCTCCACAGTGGCTGAATCAATTTACATTCCCACCAATAGCGCAAGAGGCTTCCCTTTTCTCTGCACCCTCTCCAGCATTTGTTGTTTGTAGATTTTTTGATGATGGCCATTCTGACTCGTGTGAGGTGATACCTCATTCTAGTTTTGATCTGCATTTCTCTGATAATTAGTGATGTTGAGCATCTTTTCATGTGCCTCTTGGCCATCTGTATGTCTCCTTTGGAGAAATGTCTGTTTAGGGCTTCTGCCCATTTTTAGATTGGGTTGTTTTTTTTTTTTAATATTGAGCTGCATGAGCTGTTTATATATTTGGGAGATTAATACTTTGTCCGTTGATTCGTTTACAAATGTTTTCTCCCATTCTGAGGGTTGTCTTTTCGTCTTGTTTATGGTTTCCTTTGCTGTGCAAAAGCTTTGAAGTTTCATTAGGTCCCATTTGTTTGTGTTCTTATTTCCATTTCTCTAGGAGGTGGGTCAAAAAGGATCTTGCTGTGATTTATGTCATAGAGTGTTCTTCCTATGTTTTCCTCTAAAAGTTTTATAGTGTCTAGCCTTACATTTAGGTCTTTAATGCAATTTGAGTTTATTTTTGTGTATGGTGTTAGGGAGTGTTCTAATTTCATTCTTTTACATGTAGCTGTCCAGTTTTCCCAGCACCACTTATTGAAGAGGCTGTCTTTTCTCCATTGTATATTCTTGCCTCCTTTATCAAAGATAAGGTAACCATATGTACGTGGGTTTACCTCTGGGCTTTCTATCCTGTTCCATTGATCTAATATTTCTGTTTTGGTGCCAATACCATACTGTCTTGATTACTGTAGCTTTGTAGTATAGCCCGAAGTTGGGAGTCTGATTCCTCCAGCTCCTTTTTCTTACCTCAAGATTGCTTTGGCTATTCAGGGTCTTTTGTGTTTCCATACAAATTGTATAATTTTTTGCTCTAATTCTGTGAAAAGTGTCTGGTAATTTGTTAGGGATTGCATTGAACCTGCAGATTGCTTTGGGTCGTATAGTCATTTTCACAATATTGATTCTTCCAATCCAGGAGCATGGTATGTCTCTCCATATTGCAATCTGTGACTGCTTTTGCTCACGATCATTTGTGTGCGTGTGGTAAATGTGAAAAATTCTGTACATTTTCCATATTTATTTCTCATTGTGACAACTACATTCATTAAGAAACGTGTAGAACACAGTTCAGTGTTTTACAGACATGGGCATTTGCAAAGAAAAATACCCTTTTATCTTCATCATGAGTATTTTGTTCAACATTGTTCTTTATATGCTTGCCATGAAGTAGTACAAATTAATTTTAAAACGGATTTGCTGATTCATGAATTAGAAGATAGATAATAGGTCACACTGGCAGGAGCCAATAATTTTGCCCTCTGTCTTGATCAGCATTACAATGACATGACTCCAAGCTTACTATCTGACTCTCTCTGTCATGTTACACAGGGATGTGCTCCCAGTGGTCATGCTCTTAAAATCCCCTTTTGGGGAGGTATTGAAAGTGAGAACCTGGGATTTTCTGGATATAGTTTTATATACAAAATCAATTTTAAAAATCAATTTTGAAAAGAAAATGGCTGCATCTGTTTTAACTTTGCTGAGTAAGACTCTCTTTAAACCTGGCTGGAGCTCAGTATTAAGAGTTGCAAAGTATTTAAAAACTCGTGTGTTAGAGTACAGTATAATTATACTTGAGTCAATTATTGACTAACCCAGAGACACATTTTCCTTGGCTAATGATTGCTAATGTCATTTTTGTTGTTATTATTAACTGCTATTCTTTGTTACCATAAGGTGCTTTTATAAACTGAAGCAATTAGCTGTTTGCTGTATTTTTATTCACCATTATTCATAAACTTGGAAGCATATACTACACATCTTGACACCAAAAATCCCATGTATTTTACTCTAGAGAACAATCTGTAGGGAGTCATTTTCCTGCAATTCATGGGTCCTCTTTTTTGTCTGACAAAATCCCAAGGACACCAGGATGTGTTCCGGTAGATTGTCATTAAGTTGGGCAAAGAATTAAGCAGAATATAATCTCTTATGCTTAACAGCGTTTGTAAAGAATTTGAGATTACAAAATTGTTACAGTAGGGGTGATTAGCAAATTGTGAAAATGTTGATGTTGAATTGCCTATTCATGTACATACGGGTACATGTGTTTAGTAATTTCAGACTAGACAGGGGATTGAGTACCTACCTTTTCTATTAGAAAATATATCAAAAAAATCGAAGTCCAATTAGAATGAAATTCAAATATAAGAATCAACATAACATTTTGAAATAAGAATATAGATTTAAGCTTGTATGGGAGTTCTGAAAGAGTTCACTAATGCTAGCTTGTGTTCCAGCTTATTTTTTTAAAATTTGCACCGCAGATGTAAAGTTCAATTTCTTATAAGAATTGCCATGGAAATCTAAATTGTCTCTTTGAACCTTGACAGAAATACATCCTTGACATCTGAAGTATTATGTGTTGCTGAGAGAATTGGACTGTGAGGGTTCTGATGCAGATGGCCTTCTGGTTGTTGAAGGGGACTGTGTTCTTTTACCTGCCTCTATTTACATAGGTCATTAAGTTAAGTCTCTGGGGCTTTTAAGGAAAGAGGTATTAATAGGTCAGAAATATTTTCAGTAATGGTGCAGTGAGGTAATTTCAAATTGCTTTTAACTGGTTGGTGGAAGTCACCACCAGACCTAGTTACCTACCTGTCTGTCTGTCTATCTATCTATCTATCATCTGTCCTAAATATAAACACAGGCAGATATGCGTCTGTATACGTATTTCTTTATATGCCCACCTGCTTCACAGCACAGAACTCATATAATAGAGACCTTCTAAGAATGCCCTAAAAAATAATAAGCCTCATTTTAGCCACATGGTCAGTAAAGCAGTGATGCTCTGGAAGTGAAATAAGAAAACACTCTTTGTTGGGATTAGTGCTAAATTGTGCTTTATAATGTCTCCATGGACTAAACAATGATTATTTCTAGTTCTTTACATTTCACACACTGTTGCAGAAATGATAAAATATTCTTCCCAGATAGAGATTATGTTCGATGCTGCCTTATCTCTGACGAGCAGAGGCCCGATTAACTGGCTGATTGGTATGCAGATCATGCCTTCACTAGTAAAATTTTATTATGACTCTGAAGTGAAATTTTGATGGCACAATTCATGACTGTGAATATTTTGTGAATTCCAAGTGAAATGAGCAAAACAAAACAAAACAGTAGGAGATTAGATTCACTGAGCTTGTATAATAAACAGATATCAATAAATGCCTGTAAAATTTACAGGTTGAATCTGGGGGAATGGAGAGTGATCCCATTAAGGCTCACAAATGGGCTTAAATGCACATAACGATCATCCATCAGCATTATACTCATTTGTTCTCGCTGCTGTGGTCATTAGTGAGAAACATTCATCTTTGTCATTTCTTAACAGCCTCTGGATTTTGAGACCAAAAGATCCTATACGCTGAAGGTAGAGGCAGCCAATGTCCACACTGACCCGCGTTTCAGCAGCAGGGGGCCCTTTAAAGACACGGCGACGGTCAAAATTGTTGTCGAAGATGCAGATGAGCCTCCAGTCTTCTCTTCACCGACTTACCTCCTCGAAGTTCATGAAAATGCTGCTCTCAACTCCGTGATTGGGCAAGTGACCGCTCGTGACCCCGACATCACCTCCAGTCCTATAAGGTATTTCTCTTTTGAAAGGAAAACTGGCTGTAGTGCCTGACAAGCACATCAGTACAAAATGTAATTACGTATGCAGTCTGTGTGGCTGCCTTTGAGACTATGTTCACGTGCTTGTGTGTGTGTGTTGTACACACCTGCGAAGAGCTGCATACAATGCCCAGAGCCAGGAATATCAAGATGAAGAAAGCTATTAAGCTTTCAGAGAGCTCAATGAAAAAGCCAAATCGAATATATTTTGCAGTGCATTTGGGTGGATCTTTTATGTGATATTGTTTTTGCTTGTTTGTGGGGGTTTTTTCTAGCATTAGAAAAGTATTGCTGTTTTTTTTTTTTTTCTTTCTTTCTTTCTCCTTTGACAGTTACAGTGAATTATGTATAAGAATTTAGAGGCATGAGATCACTGTCTCAACACATTAAGAGACCCCCTGTCTTATTTCTGTGTTCGCTGTTTGGCTTTGAAATGATCTTTTTATCACTTTATGGGCATTTCTGATAGGTCAGCATGTTTGGAGCGGTGCCTTTTAGACAAAACCTTTCTCTGCCATTTCAAAGATATCTTTTGTTTATACTTTCCCTGCTCAAAATTTTTCCCAGGATGAGAAATATAATCCCTTGTTAAAGTTTTTCTTCCTTTTTTTAGAAATAAGGCTCAGTTCTGGGTTTTTCTTGTTGTTGAACTGTGTACATCTTTTCTCTTTGCCAGTCACCCAAATGACAGTAGATGCTCGAGCTAAATAGCTTTCTTCTGAAAGAACACTGAAAATCTGTAACTTTGTCCACTGGTCTCCAAGGGTGAAGTGTTAGTTAATGATGTGTTTGAGTGTGGATTTCAAATATTGCATTAGAAATGTTTGTTGAAAAAGAGAGAAAACTAGACGGAAGAATACGGTTTTAAAGAATTGTCCAGTTAATTTATGAGTTAGATGTCAGCTTATATCCAAGTCATTCAATTTCTAAGTTACAGGGACCTACGGCAGATATCTTTCTAATTACTTTATTCAGGGAAACTCTAGACAAGTGAGCTTTATGAAAGCTTTACTTATTCACTTCTTTTTTGTGTATTAAACTCCCAATACTCCCAAGGGTGCTGAAACTATGAGGCTGGAGGTGAAACCCAGCAGAATAATCAGTGCCCCAAATAATTTGAGTTTGGGCAAAAAAAGAATTATTTTCAGGTCTGGAAAAGTTGTTTTTAACAAAGGCATTTCTAAATTCAGGATAGTAGAGTGTATCTCATAAGGATATTAAAAAAAAAATCCTTTCTTCCAAAGAGCTCAACCTCTAAGAAGGGGATTTGAGGAATGGTCAGTGGCCCATTCTCTGTCGTAAAGGAACTCAACAAGTTGTGGACACACAGAATGGCCTCTGTTTGGCTAAGAAAATCGTATCTGTCAAAGGGACAAGTATTGAATCCAAGGGCAGGAAGTATCCAGAAAAATAAATTTACATGGGCATCCATTTTTTGACTAAATAGTGAAGTTGTGAAATGGCTTTATACTGAAATTCTAATATAAATAGAGACAGTGGTACTTGTTGAACGAATGAATCTGCCCCGTTTTCCATTTCTTCTGAAAGAACACAGAACAGAGCAATTGCCACTTTCTTCACATCTTCAAGCGTAAGAAAGAATATGAAGAAAGTAAACAAGATTGGCCTAACTGAGAGACCAGCCATGGGGTCAGTTTAGCATTTGACTTGCCAAGATTTCTACTCTTGTCAGCAAAGAACCCACAGGGGGCCAGGAGCACGCCAAGCTGAGGACCCTCAGGGCAAATGGGGATTCGGATATCAGGGCAATCCCATGTACACCCAAAACATGGACTCTATAGTACCAGCGGGAACAGACTTCCTGTGCAGAAGCATGTTCTTCATCAGCTGGAGATGAAGTTTGAGTAACTTTTGATGCCAATACTAACCTCAAATTGGTTAGAAGTGGGTAAATATCCAGGTTCATAGCTCCCCACTTGTTTCTGCCCATTTTATAATCTATCCATTGACTGATGTAAAAATGGAGATATACTGATAATCATTCCAGCTCACAGGGAATCAGTGATGGTTATCACTGTAGTTGATTGTTGTTGTTATTGCTATTGTTATTTTTTATAATTGTCGGTGGCATAAAAGGCAGGTGAAGAAGAAGCTTGAGGCTGCTTAGTAACAACTGCCCAACTTGGAAGCATTTTGTTTCCAGGCAAGCTAAAGGGGGTCTAGGGCTGTGTAACCAGGAAGGGATGGACAGATAAAGTACCACTTGATGACACAGGCATACTCTAGCTCTGATAGATGTCAGGCAAGTGCTAGTTCCTTGGCATATATGGTTTCACCCAAAGAAGGGGCGATTACTGTTTCAAATCATTTACAACAGGGTTTTGATGCATTATTCAGAAAGTGAGCCCCACACCGTTCTGACTGGAGGTGGACTGGCTCCATAGGAATGAATCTAGAATGTAAGAATCACCAACTGCATTTTTCAGTATCAGTTCTGCATTTTTGCAGTTGTCCCTCCCCCAACCCCTGTCCCCCAACTGGGTAATGGAGAGCAGCTTTCCTCTATCGATGCACAATTGATTAATTTGTGTAGAAAATTAAATTTCCTGACTAGCCAGAGCAGTGCATCGTTCCTTATAAGTCTAGCAGACAGACTTAGAGCCATTTAACCTTTTTAAACAGAACTAGAGGACACAGATATTCAGGGAACTATCAAGTAACAAATAGCAAAGCATGATTTTCTCTTTAGGGCTGTTGTATTTTATATGCTAACAAGAATGTACGCATCTTTTAAGGGAATGTTTACCTTGCCATCCAGCAAGAAATAGGCATTTATTGTGGCATCTGCCATGTTAAAACATGCAGTCATTAATTGGTTGGTCAACTTCCTCTAAGACTCAGCTTCTTTTGAGAGCACATTGTCAAGCTGAAAATATCATGTATATTAAAATTCTTAAAACTAAACCTATTTCTACGTGTATAAACATATCTGAATCTATATCTATGTCTGTATAAGCCCATCAGGGCAAACAGACAGTGACACAGAGGCAAACTTCATGGTCTTACCATCTCCCTTCCAGGAACATTAATTAAGCATGTGCTACTTTCTTCAGTACCGTATGCCTCTCAGTAATACAGGATACGATTGTGTAAATTATTTAAAAGATGCCATATCTTGAAACTACAGCAGACTGCATTTCAAATCCTGTCACTCCTACTTTCCAGTCAGACAGCTGGTCTCTGGGAATTCTCTGAGACTTAGCTTCCTCATCTGTATTTTGGGATAATACCATCTTTGGAGCTATTAACACTACCAACTAATAAAGCCACCATAAATTTCATATCTTAAATGCAAATTAAAAACCTAGTACTCATTTCACCTTGCAATAAACCTTTCTCTGCTCCAAATAAATAAATAAATAAATAAAAATAATAAAGTAAAATAAAAATAAAATCCTAGTAGTCATTTTAGCAGAGATCCTTCTACTCAAGGTTGCTGACGGTGCAGAATTACCTGTTATTTTTTTATTTAACAGTTACATGCTAAATCGTCTAATTAACATCATTTAGTCTAATTTGCCCTTGCTACTGTGATGAATATTGTTACTAGTGAGTGCTTACTATGTGGCAGGGATGTGCTAAATGTATTCAGTTCATTTCCTAACACCTTTATGAGATAATATGTGTACTCTCTTAACAGATGAGAAAACCGAGGATGAAAAGACTAACTTGCCCACTGTCATACAAATAGTCAAAAATGGAACTGTGGTGCATACTTTTTTTTTTTTTCTGGCAGTGCAATGCCTGCTTTCTGTTCCTTTGTCACACTCCCTTTCTTTCCCTATGATCTCTGTGACTCAAACTGTGTCTCTACGTGTTGTGATGGCTTAGCAGGACCACTTTTTTTTCTTAAAATCTTCTTTTATGTGTTTGTTTATTTTTAATTATATAATTTTCAGGTGTATAGCATTATAGTTCAACATCTGCATACACTACAGAGAGAGCACCACCACAAGTCTAGTCACCATCCATCACCATACAGCAGATCCCCTTCATCCACTTCACCTCCTCAACCCTGTTCCCTTCTTGGTAGCTACTAATCTATTCTCTGTATTTATGAATTTGTTTTTATTTTATTTTGTTTGTTCATTAGTTTGTCTCAGATGACACATATGAGTAAAATCATACAGTATTTGTCTTTCTCTGACTTATTTCACTAATCATAATACCTTCACGGTCTGTCTGTGTTTTCAGAAATGGCAGGATTTCATTCTTTTTTTATGACTAATATTCCGTTGTGTGCGTGTGTACATGTTTGTGTGGCATCTTCTTTACCCATTCATCCGTAGATGGACACTTAGGTTGTTTCCATATCTTGGCTATTATAAACAAGACTGCATTGAATTAGCAGGACCGATTTAATTGAAATAATAAACCATTCATTCTCTAAATGGTCTCATTCAGTCCAGGATGCATACCAGGAAAAAGGGGCATACATATATCAGGTCTGTGGAATTAACCAGAGTACGGGTGGAGTGTTCCTTTCTCATCAGTCTAGCCCCTTTGTATGGGTTTGTTACTATCGGTTGTGAACCAAATTGTGATTAGGGAGGTAAAGGAAAAAACAACGTTATTGTTATTTGATGAATCAGACATTGTGCTAAGTTTCTATTATGTATCATTTCACTTAATTCTCACAAAAGACACCTATGAAGTAGTCAGTATGATTCCAGCGTTATGGAGGAGACTGAGGCTCTGAAAAGATGCTTCCTGTGCATGTTGACATAGCAGGGGGTATGGGGCCAGGGTTTAAACCCGGGTTTCTTCTTACCACTGATGACTATGTCTGTGCATGCTTTGCTACGTTCTGGTATTTTGCATGAGGTGGGTAGGATAATGACAGCTAATGTTTACTGAGTCGGTACTTTGTGATAGACACTCTGAAATGGCATTTGAGGGAGGAAATTGTTTATCCATAAGGTGAAACTTCCTAGCACAGAGTAAGTGTTAAATACAGGTCAGTGCTTTCATGTAAACCTGCTATGGCTCCTTTTTTTCCTCTCAGTAAAGTCATGTCAAGTGTGTATTTGATTTCACCATGGCTTTGAGTGGCATGTGACTGTTTTTTTAGATAGTTGCTTCCTATTTATTTTTTGCAAAGCATTCTCCGTAAGACTGCATGAGCTGCTTAAATTAAAAGTGGGAATAATGGCCATTCAGCAGGTGAAGCAGGCTGACACATGAGGTGGCCACAGTGCTCTGTTGCCCTAATTCCTCTGTTGAATGCAAGTGCCTACTCAACACAAGACCCTGCTTTTTTTTTTTTTTTTTTCCTACTTGTATTCTGGCATTTTTATAATTCGCCTCAGTTACCAGGCTTGCTGTTCATGAGCTCTTTTCCTGAAAACACTTCTTATAGTCCTGATGTCCAATGATGCTACAGTGAAAATGCTTCATACTGTAGAAAACCTGGCAATTGTTTGGCGAATAAACTGTGTATCGATTGACTCTCTCCTCAATCTTGCAATAATCCCCCAGAGACTTTGTCTTTTTGTTGTTGTTGTTTTTAATTGTGATAAGAACACTTTACATGAGATCTACCCTTTTAACAGATTTTTAAGTGTACAGCACAGTACTGTTAACTGCAAGCACAGTGTTACACAGCACATCCCTAAAACGTATTTGCCTTACGTAACTGAAACTTTATAGCCATTGATTAGCAACTTCTCATTCCTCCCTTCTCCCAGCCCCTGGCAGCCACCGTTCTATGCTTCCATGGCTGACTATTTTAGATACCTCATATAAGTGGAATCATGCTATAATATCCTTCTGTGGCTGGTTTCTTGTACTTAGCAAAATGTCCTCCAGGCTCATTGATGTTGCCGCACATTACAGAATTTTCTTCTTTTTAAGGCTGAATAATACTCCATTCTGTCTATACACCACATTTTCTTTATCCATTCATCTCTCGATGGACATTTAGGTTGTTTCCACATCTTGGCTATTGTGAATAATGCTACGTAGGAGTGCTAATATGATTTCAGTTAGTTTGAATAAATGCCCTGAAGTGAGATTGCTGAATTATATGGTAGTTCTATTTTAATTTTTTTAGGAACTGTCATACTGTTTTCTGTAGCTGCTGCACCACTTTGCATTCCTACCAACAGAGTACAAGGGTCTAGTACACGGACTGAGTCTTTTTAAAACAATTAAAACTTGGTCACTTACTTCCTGTGCACTCATAGCCAGTTAAAGTTTGTCTCCCAATTCAACAGTACCAGCTTTTCCAAGTCATTTCCCCAAAACACTCACTGTACTGCTAATTCAGCTAATAGAGATTAGTATTAAGTCATATATTCATTTAGTCACATGGCCATTCATTCACATTACTATATATATATAACATGTTATATATACTATATATTATATTCTATGGCACATATGACTTGTCTATATCCATATCTATATATTTATATCTATATCTATATCTATCTAATCTATGGTTTCCTAAGGAATTTCTATAAAGACAGATCCTCTGCCCTCATGGACCCTGTTCTGTAGTAAGGAGGCTGGTTAAATAGCCATGTTAAATTCAAGTCTTTCACATTTATCTAACTAACCTTTAAGGCTATCTGAAAATGATAAACAAAACTAGATTATGGAACTTCAGGGTCACATAGAGGAAGAGGTCTCCTAGTTGTCTAAGAAATTGCAATAGAAGCAACCACAGATATCCAGTGATGTTAAAGTGGAAATACCTCACACTCTACAGAACCTAGTATTAATCTGGAGGGTGGACTGTATGTATATAATTTTCTCTCATTTTTTATTCCCTCCCTCCCTTCCTCCCTCCTCCTTCTCTCTCACTATAAAGAGAAGCTTTGGGTAGAAAAAAGACTCCTTTTTTCCCTTAAAGGAATAATAAATAATATGTGATGCAGGGACTTTAGAATTCTGGGACTAGCAGAACTCAGATAATATTATTTATTAAAGCAGTTAGAGCAACCAGTAGAGCAATTAGAGGCAAAAGTTGAAAACTTGTAGATGGAATTTTTGATACTCAAAGTGCATGGGAGAAAATGTTAAAATGGTTTCTTTAGGCATAATAACAAAAGCTAGAATGAAATTAAACAGTGAGAAAGAAACAGTTGGAGTTCAGTGAAGTATCTAAGTGATTCATAACTAAGGGCTTTATTTTATTATTAGTGGCTCTAAACAGCATCTTTCCTTGCAGTTGGCTCAACATTGTATCTTCCTATAAATTTACCACAGCAAAATAGTTTTTATAATATAAAAGTGCATTTATTCCTGTTAAATTTGGAAACTAGAATATACACTGCCCTTCTCCAAGAGCAGCATCTCCCTAACTGGGCTCTAAGGAACATCACTGGGACTAAAGACAGGGCAGCCAGATCAATTTGAACTCAAGTTTCTTTGCACCAGGATTTCATAGATGAGTTACTTGGCTCAGGGGCTTTGCACTCTTTAAGAAGGAGAGATTTAGCCTTTGAACTTTCTGTAATTTTTCAGAGAATATGAAACATTTGATGTAAAGGACATTCAGGCTTCTGTGCTGGTCTGTACTCTAGATTCTAACGCATCAAGCATTGCAGATCATTGCAAACATCACGGCACTTATTCCTATTTGTGTAGTAGAATATACGTTGCCCCCTTTTCCTTTCCATAGAACCTACTTAAGGGAGGACCCATGACTAGTGAATACTTTAAGTCTATTGCATGAGGCCAGAAGTCAGCAAACTATAGCCTGTGTGCAGAATCTGGCCTCCCACATTTTTTAAAAATAAAGTTTTATTGGAACACAGCCACTCTGCATTGGAATAGTTGTGACAGAGACAGTATGACCTGCAAAGCCTAAGATATTTACTTTATCAAAGAGTTTGTCATCTCCTACAATAGACTGGTAAGAGCTTGGATTTTCATCAGTAAGTTGAATAGTTGGTTCTCACATAATTCCAGGATCTTATTCTGTCTAGCAAACTCCCTAAAGGTAAGATTTTTAAAATATTTTTTTAAACTTGGAGTAGTCAAAGAAATTCTTTTATTAGAATCCAGCTGTATATGATGGGGTTGATGTCCCCCACGCTTGCCTTAGAACCCTTGGGACGTTAGTTCTCATGGGGCACCTGACAGTGTGCACTTAACGTTGAGTCAGCCAGAAAAATCTGGCTTCATTTAGTGTAGCTTTGGGGAAAATCATCATAACTACCATACACACTGTGAAAGGACATCCTGAAAAAGACTGAGATGCTTACTCTCTTGGACTGGGGAATATATTTGTTTCTTGCGTGAATTTCTCATAATACCCTATTTTTCTACCTGCCCTTTCCGTTCTCCAGGCCTCAGTGATGACTATGATACAGGGATTTTAGAACTGAGGCTGGTGATTGCCTTAGCCAGACGCTGGCCTCTGCAGTTCAATGCCTTGGCAAAACCTCTGACTTGCACAGCAGCATTTCTCTCTCTGAAAGCATGAAGTGGCATGAAATAGAATTTCACTTGGAACAGACTTGCTGGAGTATGTTCAACAAACTCTAACATGCATTCTCCAATACAAGAGTAGATTTTTATTATTATTATTCTTTTTTTTTTGTGGTACGCGGTCCTCTCACTGTTGTGGCCTCTCTCGTTGCGGAGCACAGGCTCCGGACGCGCAGGCTCAGCGGCCATGGCTCACGGGCCCAGCCGCTCCGCGGCATGTGGGATCTTCCCAGACCGGGGCACGAACCCGTGTCCCCTGCATCGGCAGGCGGACTCTCAACCACTGTGCCACCAGGGAAGCCCAAGAGTAGATATTTAATGAGTAATACTGGAAACTTTTTGTGGATCTTCAGTCATGCCTATTTAGTGTTTTAGCACAGTGCCCTTCACATATGTCTCATTTACACTGTATTACAGGAACTCTATGAATTACCTGTATTCTTATCCCCATTAAACACATTGGTTGCAGGTTGTTTTCCTGGGCAGTAGATAGAGTTTGAAGTGCAAGCTGTTTGTTAGAGGGCAGCACCTGTCACTGGAAGGGGACAGAAGCAGGCAGACTTAGGGAACAGTAAAACTGCAGTGCGATCCCAGCAAAGCCTTGGCCCAACCCAGTGGGATGAGTATTGATCATCAGAGGAGTCCTGTGTCCTGCCAGAATGGTAGGGCCTTTATCCCTCTGCTGGCTTAATCTCCAGGAAACTCCTGGAGAGGACAATTTCTGCAAAAGAGGCAGATTCTAAGGACCTGCTATCTAGAGGGTCTCCCCTGCCCGCTCATCCTACAGCTCTGACATCCTTCCTTAAAGGGACATGTGCCCCGAGTATGTCCATCACGGACAAGTGCACGGAACCTCTTTACTGGTGGAGTAATTTGCCCAACTTCACGCTGCTAGTCATCTAGCTCCAAACCCACATGTTACCTCCAAACTACAGTGTCTTCTCTTAGGCAAATATATATTTGTTCTACATTTTTAGATGCAAATGCTAAAGCGACAAATTGATTTAGCTGAAATGTTAACCAGTGTGGTACGGTAAACCTGACTAACAATAATCAAAAATTATCAAACTGATGAGAAACTCTGGTCTGAAGTGCAGGAGGAGAGGACTCTGAATGCAGTCCCCCTATGAGCAAGTGGACGTAGACTGAGCACAGAGAAAAAGAAAAAAAGTTGAAAGAATCTTGAAGTCGTAAACCTGGGGCTCAGATATAAACCTGATGGAAGCCGTAACTTGGGTCTCAGACACTGGCTGAACCTCCCAATGCTGCGCCCTGGAGCAGAGAAGGTTAGCGCCCAGCGCCCCGCATGACTCAGACCTGACGCCTGGCCCTCAGGTGACTGCACCTGACTGGGAAGCCCCTGACAGGAGGCCACACCTCAGGCGTCTCAGGGACCCAAGGAGAGGAGCCCCCAATAGGATGCCCGGCCCTCAGGCAACTCCGTGACAGGATGGCTGCCCAAACTATGTGACTGACAGGGTCCTGGTTCTTGGGCCTGGTGTCAGGCCTGAACCTCTGAGGTGGGAGAGCCAAGTTCAGGACACTGGACCACCAGAGACCACCAAGACCCATGTAATATCAATCGGCAAGAGCTCTCCCAGCATTCTCCATCTCAATGCTAAGACCCAGCTCCACCCAATAGCCACCAAGCTCCAGTGTTGGATGCCCCATGCCAAACAACTAGCAACACAGGAACACAACCCCACCCTTCAGCAGAGACGCAGCCTAAAATCATACTAAGTTCACAGACATCCCGAAACACAACACTGGATGCAGCCCTGCCCAACAGAAAGACAAGATCCAGCCCCACCCACCAGAACACGGGCACCAGTGCCCTCCACCAGGAAATCTACACAAGCCACTGAAACAACCTTCCCCACTGGGGGCAGACACCAAAAACAATGGGAACCATGAATGTGCAGCCTGAGAAAATGAGACCCCAGACACAGTAGGTTAAGCAAAATGGAAAGACAGAAAAATAAGCAACAAATGAAGAAGCAAGATAAAAACCCACCAGACCAAATAAATTAAGAGGAAATAGGCAGTCTACCTGAAAAGTAATTCTTAGTAATGATAGTAAAGATGATCCAAAATCTTGGAAATAGAATGGAGAAAATACAAGAAACGTTTAACAAGGACCTAGAAGAAGTAAAGAGCAAACAAACAAGGATGAACAACACAATAAATGAAATGAAAAACTGTCTAGAAGGAATCAATAGCAGAATAAATGAGGAAGGAGAACGGATAAGTGACCTGGAAGACAAAATAGTGGAAATAGCTACCACAGAGCAGAATAAAGAAAAAAGAATGAGAAGAATTGAGGACAGTCTCAGAGACCTCTGATACAACATTAAATGCACCAACATTCAAGTTATAGGGGTCCCAGAAGAAAAAGAGAAAAAGAAAGGGTCTGAGAAAATGTTTGAAGAGATTATAGTTGAAAACGTCCCTAACATTGGAAAGGAAATAGTCAATCAAGTCCAGGAAGTGCAGAGAGTCCCATACAAGACAAATATGAGGAGAAACACGTCAAGGCACATATTAATCAAGCTATCAAAAATTAAATAAAAAGAAAAAAATATTAAAAGCAGCAAGGGAAAAGCAACAAAGGACATACAAGGGAACCCCCATAAGGCTAACAACTGATCTTTCAGTAGAAACTCTGCAAGCCAGAAGGGAGTGGCAGGACATATATAAGTGGTGAAAGGGAAAAACCTACAAGCAAGATTACTCTACCCAGCAGGGATCTCATTAAGATTCTATGGAGCAATTAAAACCTTTACAGACAAGCAAAAGTTAAGATAACTCAGCACCACCAAACCACCTTTACAACAAATGCTAAAGGAACATCTTTGGGCACAAAACACAAGAGAAGGAAAAGACCTATAAAAACAAACCCAAAACAATTAAGAAAATGGTAATAGGAACATACATATTGATAATTACCTTAAATGTAAAAGGATTAAATGCTCCAACCAAAAGACATAGACTGGCTAAATAGATACGAAAACAAGACCATATATATGCTGTCTACAAGAGACCCATTTCAGACCTAGTGACACATACAGACTGAAAGATGGAAAATATATTCCATGCAAATGGAAATCAAAAGAAGGCTGGAGTAGCAATTCTCGTATCAGACAAAATAGACTTTAAAATGAAGACTATTACAAGAGACAAAGAAGGACACTACATAATGATCACGGGATCAATCCAAGAAGAAGTTACAACAATTGTAAATATTTATGCACACAGCATAGGAGAACCTCACTACATAAGGCAAATGCTAACAGCCATAAAAGGAGAAATCGACAGTAACACAAAATAGTAGGGGACTTTAACACCCCACTTTCACCAACGGACAGAGATCCAAAATGAAAATAAATAAGGAAACACAAGCTTTAAATGACACATTAAACAAGATGGAATTAATTCATATTTATAGGACACTACATCCAAAAACAACAGAATACACTTTCCTCTCACCTGCTCATGGAACATTCTCCAGGATCATATCTTGGTTCACAAATTAAGCCTTGGCAAATTTAAGAAAACTGAAATTGTGTAAAGTATCTTTTCTGAACACAACACTATGAGACTAGATAGCAATTACAGGAAAAAAAACTTAAAAAAATAAAAACAAATGGAGGCTAAACAATATGCTACTAAATAACCAAGATATCACTGAAGAAATCAAACAGGAAATCAAAAAATACCTAGAAACAAATACCAATGAAAACACGAAGACCCAAAACCTATGGGGTGCAGCAAAAGCAGTTCTAAGAGGGAAGTTTACAGCAATACAATTCTACCTCAGGAAACAAGAAAAATCTCAAATGAACAAACTAATCTTACACTTAAAACAATTAGAGAAAGAAGAACCAAAAAAACCCAAAGTTATCAGAAGGAAAGAAATCATAAAGATCAGAACAGAAATAAATGAAAAGGAAATGAAGAAAACAATAGCAAAGATCAAGAAAACGAAAAGCTGGTTCTTTGAGAAGGTAAACAAAATTGATAAACCATTAGCCAGACTGATCAAGAAAAACAAGGAGAAGACTCAAATTAACAGAATTAGAAATGAAAAAGGAGAAGTAACAACTCACCCAGCAGAAATACAAAGAATCAAAAGGGCTTACTACAAGCAACTATATGCCAATAAAATGGACAACCTGGAAGAAATGGACAAATTCTTAGAAAAGCGCAGCCTTCCGAGACTGAACCAGGAAGAAATAGAAAATATACATAGACCAGTTACAAGCACTGAAATTGAAACAGTGATTAAAAATCTTCCAACAAACAAAAGCCCAGGACCAGATTGCTTCACAGGTGAATTATTTCAAACATTTAGAGAAGAGCTAACACCTATCCTTCTCAAACTCTTCCAAAATATAGCAGAGGGAGGAACACTCACAAACTCATTCTATGAGGCCACCATCACCCTGATACCAAAACCAGTCAAAGATGTCACAAAAGAAGAAAACTACAGACCAATATCACTGATGAACATAGATGCAAAAATCCTAAACAAAATACTAGCAAACGGAATCCAACAGCACATTGAAAGGATCATACACCATGATCAAGTGGGGTTTATCCCAGGAATGCAAGGATTCTTAAATATATGCAAACAATCAATGTGATACACTGTATTAACAAATTGAAGGATAAAAAACATATGATCATCTCAATAGATGCAGCAGAATCTTTTGACAGAATTCAGCACACATTTATGATAAAAACTCTCCAGGAAGTAGGCATAGAGGGAACTTACCTCAACATAATACAGGCCACATATGACAAACCCACAGCCAACATCATTCTCAATTGTGAAAAGCTGAAGCAGGATCAAAACAAGGATGCCTGCTGTTACCACTATTATTCAACATAGTTTTGGAAGTTTTAGCCACAGCAATCAGAGAAGAAAAAGAAATAAAAGGAATCCAAATTGGAAAAGAAGAAGTAAAGCTGTCACTGTTTGCAGATGACACTATACACAGAGAATCCTAAAGATGCTACCAGAAAACCTCTAGAGCTAATCAATGAATTTGGTAAAGTAGCAGGATATAAAATTAATGCACAGAAATCTGTTTCATTCCTATACACTAATGATGAAAAATCTGAAGGAGAAATTAAGGAAACATTCCCATTTACCATTGCAACAAAGAATAAAATACCTAGGAATAAACCTACCTAAGGAGGTAAAAGACCTGAACTCAGAAAACTGTAAGCCACTGATGAAAGAAATTAAAGATGATACAAACACATGGAGAGATATACCATGTTCTTTGATTGGAAGAATCAACATTGTGAAATTACTGTATTACCCAAAGCAATCTACAGATTCAATGCAATTCCTATCAAACTACCACTGACATTTTTCACAGAGCTAGAACAAAAAATTTCACAATTTGTATGGAAACACAAAAGACCCCCAATAGCCAAAGCAATCTTGAGAAAGAAAAGTGGAGCTGGAGGAATCAGGCTCCCAGACTTCAGAATATACTGCAAAGCTACAGTAATCAAGACAGTATGGTACTGGCACAAAAACAGAAATATAGATCAATGGAACAGGATAGAAAGACCAGAGATAAACCCACACACATATGGTCACCTTATCTTTGATAAAGGAGGCAAGAATATACAATGGAGAAAAGACAGCCTCTTCAATAAGTGGTGCTGGGAAAACTGGACAGCTACATGTAAAAGAATGAAATTAGAATACTTCCTAACACCATACACAAAAATAAACTCAAAATGGATTAAAGACCTAAATGGAAGGCCAGACACTTTAAAACTCTTACAGGTAAACATCGGAAGAACACTCTTTGACATAAGTCACAGCAAGATCCTTTTTGACCCACCTCCTAGAGTAATGGAAATAAAAACAAAAATAAACAAATGGAACCTAATGAAACTTCAAAGCTTTTGCACAGCAAAGGAAACCATAAACAAGACCAAAAGACAACCCTCAGAATGGGAGAAAATATTTGCAAATGAAGCAACTGACAAAGGATTAATCTCCCAAATATATAAACTGCTCATGCAGCTCAGTATCAAAAAAACAAACAACCCATTTCAAAAATGGGCAGAAGACCTAAATAGACATTTCTTCAAAGAAGATATACAGATTGCCAACAAACACATGAAAGGATACTCAACATCACTAATCATCAGAGAAGTGCAAATCAAAACTACAATGAGGTATCATTTCACACCGGTCAGAACGGCCATCGTCAAAAAATCTACAAACCATAAATGCTGGAGAGGGTGTGGAGTAAAGGGAATCCGCTTGCACTGTTGGTGGGAATGTAAATTGATACAGCCACTATGGAGAACACTATGGAAGTTTCTTAAAAACTAATAATAGAACTACCGTATGACCCAGCAATCCCACTACTGGGCATAAACCCTGAAAAAAACATAATTCAAAAAGAGTCATGAACCACAGTGTTCATTGCAGCTCTGTTTACAATACCAAGACATGGAAGCAACCTAGGTGTCCATCGACAGATGAATGGATACAGAAGATGTGGCACATATATACAATAGAATATTACTCAGCCATAAAAAGAAACAAAATTGAGTTACTTGTAGTGAGGTGGATGGACCTAGAGTCTGTCATACAGTGTGGAGTACATCAGAAAGAAAAAAAGAAATACCATATGGTGACACATATATATGGAACCCAGAAAAAGAAAAAAAGGTTCTGATGAACCTAGGGACAGGACAGGAATAAAGATGCAGGCATATAGAATGGACTTGAGGACACAGGGAGGGGGAAGGGTAGGCTGGGACTAAGTGAGAGAGTGGCATTGACATATATACACAACCAAATGTAAAATAGATAGCTAGTGGGAAGCAGCTGCGTAGCACAGGGAGATCAGCTCAGTGCTTTGTGACCACTTAGAGGGTTGGGATAGGGAGGGTGGGAAGGAGACACGAGGGAGGTGATATGGGGATATATGTATACATATAGCTGATTTTCTCTGTTATACAGCAGAAACTAATACAACATTGTAAAGCATTTATGCTCCAATAAAGATGTTAAAAAAATTATCACACTGCATGTATTGATCAACTATTTTAAAACAAGTGATCTAAGATGGAAAAATAGCATAAGAAGCTTGAAAGAAAAAAAGGGCTGATCTGGGATTTTAAAAGTTTTTATTTATTTATTTATTTCTGATTGGTGAAGTCTCAGTTCCCTCTAGGGTACAAAACTTAATAATAATGTTTATATTCTGAGAGAAACAAAGCTGATTGTATAGGCTGAGCAGTGTTATCTAACATTATTACACTCATAAGGCAAAATAAATCCCCTATTTTGCATCCCAACAAAGGGAGACTGGTACTCTTGTCTTATGTTCAAATATTTATGGGAGTCATTTCAACCAAACCTCTATTTTTCCTTATATTTCTACATTCCGCTTTGACACAATATGTTATACAACCTTGCTTTTGATAAAGGACAATCAGATTTGACTTAGTGTTGCAGAAGAAAACATAATATGGCATATTTAAGAAGAGAATATGTTAAAAATGGAGAAGTGCCATTTCCATACATCTATCAAACGTTTATTAGCTCTCTCCTGTGTGTTTGAAGTCAGTTTGCTGGGGAATGGCATAGACTTAGTTGAAGTTCCTAAAAATGGGCCTCAGGATCCAAGTCAAGTTTGGGATGGTCACCTTAAATACTTTTGTCCCCCTAGAAAAATTACATCTGGTTGAATACTGAAATGGTGTGCTTGTGTTATTTCTGTTGTGATAGACAAGCAAACTATTTCAGTATAAATGCATTTCTAGTTCTTAAGAGTTAAGAGGCCACATCTTGTTTCTCTCTTAATTCCCAGCACTTACCATGTCTTTTGCATTTACTGAGCCTGAATGTCCAATTAAAATTTCTAAGTGTATATAACTTTTGACATTTTCAAAAATCCTGCTTCAATATAGCTGTGCACTACTCTTTTATTATTTCTTCATGTGCATGTTTTCCGTAAACACTTATTTTTCCATAGAATAAATGGTTTTGACAAAAATGGGACAAACGTATAATCAATTACCACCTTTCTGATAGCTATTCAAGAAGCTATTCTTGACTAAGAATTTATTAAGTGTCAGATACTGTGGCCAGGATATTATACTTATTATCTCACTAACTTAATGACTGGGGAAAATGTATATTATCTTCATTTTACAACTACAAACACTGAGAGTCAAGACATTTTATGTGGGCTACACAAGTAAATTAAAGGGAGGATTAACTAAGAAATTAATATACAGAGCTTAGCAGAGAGGCTGAAAATCAGGAAGGCCACAATAAATACATTGAATATAATATTAAATCTTAATTCTGCATGTGGCCCTATGGCCCATACTGCTACACAATGATTTGTTTTTCTGTCTCACACCATCTCTGTTTTATTGTCCATGTAGCATTCAGCTTTGAATGTCCTTTCTTATAGAGAAAAGTCATTATTGGCATGATTGACAGCCCCCAAAAGATATCTAAGTCAGTTAAAGGATACTCTTCACTGCTGGATTTCCCCTGACATCCTTAAGTCACTGTGAGCCTACAGAGATTCATGGGAGTTGGTTGGGATTCCGGTCACTTGAGGGTGAACAGTGAGGGTCAAGGTCATCATGGGTGTAAAAGAGTTTATCCTCATAACTCCTAATCTCCCATCATAAAAAACACACACCAGAGAGAAATATCACATAGCTCCTGTAAATTCCAGATTACATTTCTGGAAAGAAATATTTAATTATAGTTTGCTAATCTTTATGTGAAGTTTTTGACCAGTTTGGTGTATTGGTGATTAATTAGATAAATATGGTTAAAAGAAGACAAAAGAGAATTGATGTCTAATTTGAAAGCAATGTAGATTAATAGAAGAGGTAATGAGCCTTCCATAAGGGTGTTTCTTCAAGATTCCTTAATGTCCTTTACTTCCCACATCCAAATAATAACCATGTCCTATTTATTTTAGTTCCTAAGCTCGAACACCATCATCTCTCATGTGAGCAGTTACAAACAGCCCCATTTGCCCATCTCCCGCCATTTGATATCCACACAGGTGCCAAAGTGACCTCTAACTCAGTTTAGATCTCTGCTGATACAGTAGCCACTAGCCACATGTGGCTCTTTGAATGCAAATAAAATGAATTTAAATTAAATACAATAACAATTTCAATCCCTCAATCACACTAGCTAGATTTCAAGGGCTAAATAGTCACATAGAGCTAGTGGTTACCATCTTGGACAGCACAGAGCACATTTCCACATCATAGAAAGTTCTATGGAATCTGGCTGTGGTTTAGGTCATATCACTCTCCTGCTGTATTTTTTTCAAGTGGCTTCCCATCTCCTACAAGTGAAAAAATGAATTCCTCAGCACAGTTTCCAAGGTCCTTCCTGTTGTACCACTGAATCTTGAACTTCAACAATACTATCCTTTGTTAAAGTCTTCAAGCATACTGAATATCTTCCTAACTCAGACTTTTAATATTTGCTGTTTCTTTTGATAGGCATATTTTAATAATAATCTATACATCTCCTCCCTTTTCTTTTCTTCTTCATGAATACATCACCGTTAACTTTACAAAATCTTATTTTCTTTCATTGTCTTTCTCCAGATATAGATTCAGTTACATGAGAGCAGGCAAGGCCATGTCTGTCTTGGCAACTAACACAATGCCTTGTACATGAGAGATATTCAATAAAGAGTGAAGGAAAGAAGGATGGAAGAGACAAAATAAAAGAAAGGATGGGGAAGAAATGATAGGTTGCTTATCTGTCAGAACTTTGCTCTCATCACACCTAGTCTGGTCCTTTAATTGTCTAGTTTCCTAAACAAACCCAAACTCAAGATTTTCTCCATGCATTTCTTCCTGCTGAGGATGCTCTCCCTACATATTCTGCCTGGAAAAATGCTACTCATTTTTCCTGTCCCCAGACGGATGCTGCCTCCTCTTGGTGTCATCCCTGACCACACCTTCCCTTTTGCAGGCACATCTGGGGACCCTCACTCACTGCAATGTAAGCATTGCTTTATTACAGAGCTTGCTACTTTTCATTGTAAATAATGACAAAGTCATAGCCAGTGTGTCTGAGAGAGGAGGCTTTGTTCAAGCATGAAGCATCATACTTGACCAAAAGAAGCAGTCACTAAGCCTGTATTGAAATTAAATAAAAATTAAAATTTTACATTTAATCTCTTAAATGTAAAACTGCATTCAATTTTTTCATATTTTTCCCATCATATCATATTTAGAGTTCTCAATTATGAATGATTATTTTGATGACTCAGGGAGAAAATTAGAATTTCTCCAAAGATATTACATAAATGTTAAAGAATTAATCATGAATCAACTTTTACCTGGGACTCACTGTAGAAAAATCTATTTTCGGTTCTGTGGCTGCAGAAATTTACACATGAGATTCTGGCTTTATGATGCTATCCTTTCAAGGCATGAGTGGAACAAACTCTAAAACAAAACACATACTCAGAAAATGGGATGTTATTTGAACCAACAGATTTGGAATCTGAGATTTCTATATATGACCCTAAATAAATTAAAGTATCTGAGGATGACTGTGGTGGATGAATCTGTTTCATCCTTTGGGTGAAAACAGCCTTCTGTCTCTCCACATGGACACCAAATAGCAGAATCTTTCAAATATTTTGTTATTGTTGTTTAAAAATACCTAGATATTTGGCAGAGTATCTTGTACAAATAATGATAAATATTCCATGTAAAGCCACTTTTAAAAAGCAAAAGGAAATTTACAGTGCATTACCTAATTTGGGATTTACCTTAAACTTTAAATGAAGGCAATCTTATTGTTCTCATTTTTCAGTTGAAGAAACTAAGGATGGATGTATAAATTGGTCTAGCAGAGAAGTTAGGAATAAAAGGGTCTTTCTCTTGAAAAATCATCAGGGGTTTCACAAATATTGTGTTAGAAATAATATAGTCCAGAATAACTTTTTTAAAAGAAACTTGTTATTTATCTTTATCTGATTATTAAGATAATCAGTGTATCTCCTGTGTACACTCCGGACTTTAATCTGCACCCTTCCAGTGTGGCACCGAAGTCATTGGGAGTGAAAAAGACTCCTTGATAATGGGAGCTTGGTTCTGAAAATCCTTAAAATATTCTTGATATTAGAACATCACAGTCTGATGTTCTTTATTGCAAACAAGAAACAGAAATTCAGCAGGGACAGAGGGTCTCTGTAGGTACGTAGTATGGGGGTGAGATTGGAAAGAGGGAGTAGGAGATGCTTTAAATGAATAAATGAATGAATGAATGTATAAGTACATATAATATTTGTATGCTGACAATAAAATCTGTCTTATGTACACACACATACACACAAGAGATGGGATTTTGTGCCAAATGTTGGTATGAAATGTAAATAGTTGGGCTGTGATAATTGAGTAAACATATGACTCAGGTAAAAGTTGTAATTTAATATAAACAGTAGCAGCAGTACAGGAAGGGTGCTATTTTCCAACACAGTAATATCCAGTTGTCCATTCTGACCTACTCTCAACCACTGCACCAGTGACATCTTATGTTAACTTCTGACCTCTGCAAACTACTCTTGATTGAGTGAACTGGTGGCAAAGTTTGTGTTCATGGTCAGAGTGCAGTAGGTTAAATTAGATCTCCAAAGTGCTTAGCATCTAGGTAGGAATTTCCTTGCATCCATAGCCTTACCTCCACAAAGTAAAATGATGAAGTCTTTAGGATTTATTTCTAAGACATACTACCGTAGGTTAGAGGAACACTAGCATTGAAGAAAACCAGGATATTTGTTGGAATAAAATGGGAAAGTTTAAATAGGGCATCTGTGAATACTAGTTATCAAGGGTGATGCAGTTTCTAAAACATAGAATATGTTTAGAATAAGAATAAGAATGTCTATTTCCAAAACGTCCATCATTAGAGTTGACATTAGCATAACCCAAGGGGCCTGTTTTTTCAAATACCACTCCACACAGTGTTAATAAGAAGTTTCTTCTTATTGTGGCAGGAAGATGACTCTCCAAAGTATATTCTACTCTTTTGCAATGAGGTCTTTTGTCTAATGCATCTTGAGTAAATCTGCAAAGGAATAGCAAATCCAACAGATGCATATTTAAGAAATTAGAATGGAGACTTCAATACTGGAGATACAAATCCTATGACTTTTATTTTTAATGCAGAATTAACTTTTTTTAATAGATTTTATTTATTTATTTATGTCTGCTGTGATGGGTCTTTGTTGCTGTGCGTGGGCTTTCTCTAGTTGCAGCGAGCGGGGGCTACTCTTTGTTGCAGTGTACGGGCTTCTCATTGCGGTGGCTTCTTTTATTGCAGAGCACGGGCTCTAGGCGTGTGGGCTTCAGTAATTGTGGCTCATAGGCTCAGTAGATGTGGTGCACGGGCTTAGGTGCTCCGTGGCATGTGGGATCTTCCCGGACCAGGGTTTGAACCCATGTCCCCTGCATTGGCAGGCAGATTCTTAACCACTGCGCCAGCAGGGAAGCCCCCTATGACTTTTAAGATATAAATTAGAAGACATTGAAATTTTCAGTAGATATAGTAGGAACCAAATTCATTCTTTATTCTTTTTTTTTTACTTTCTTATCCCGTCTACTCTTTTTTCTCATATTTCTTTACCACCATGTTTCACACATAATAACAAGCCATGCTCAGTAAATGTTTGTGCATCTTTCCTATTGTGAGCTGTTGAGTAACTGCAGTACAAAATTCCAACTAATGTGATGTTATGATATATAAATCAAACAATCTCTTCCTGTCTATAAAGAGCAAAAGTCCAGCAAATGTTTACCTGTAGAATAATAGGAGGGATAACCTTAAGGAAGAGAAGATCTGTGAAGACTCAGGCCAGGTCCAGAAGGCTCCTTGTGGATGAGTGTTGAGAGAGGAAACCCCAGTACAGACTCTCATCTCTTCAGCTCAGAGTCTATGCTCTATGAAGCAGATATTTTTGGTAGCAGATATTTTGAAAAGGTTGATGACTTATATAGACAAACACTACAAATAATTTTGGAACATTTTTCTAGTGTCACTTGGGAAACTACTGAAGGATGTGAATGGTTGTTTTTATTTATATCTTTCTATTTCTAGTTATTCTTTTCCACAGTCATTCTGGGTTTGAAGACTTGACTATTAATTAACCAATTAGTTTATTGTATCTGAGTCATGTATCAACTCATTTACTGCAAAAAACCATGCTGTGAAATAGATACTTTCTCCAATTTATAGATGGGCCTATGAGATTATGACTAGTTACATTGTTTTAATGAGATCCCACAGGTGAGATTAGACTGAAGGTTTTCTGGTTTCTCTGTTTCTTGCACTCTGTTGCTATTCAGATAGACGCTAGGAATCCCAGAAAACAGAGTGAATGGCTTAGTGTCTACTTCTGGGACATCTATGCAAAATCATGACATCTGGAGAACTTGCTTGGTACACTGGATTCTAAAATTTAAGTTGGTACTTCAGGTTTGCTATTTTTAACCCACTCTGCTTTTCTTTGAAATTATTCTCTGTCAGTTGGCTTCTAAGGAAAGAGCCTATATCGAGTCTTATAATTGAGTATTGACTTTTATTGCTAGTGATGTGGCTGTGTCACACAGTGGAATGAGGAGGAGTGGGGAGAAACTGAGATAGTGGAGTGGATGGTGGCAGCTTAGAGGGCCAGAGGAAAGCAACTTGAATCTTTGCAGCTAGTGATGGAGTGGTGTAGCTATTGGTGGGGAGCACGGATCTTCTGAGAACATCCCTAAAAATGGCGTGTGGGGTGCAGTTTTTAAAAATAGGGGTAATCTTTATGTAATTCATTTCAAACTTATATAAAAATGTAATTAATTTTAACTATGATAACAAATGCTCATATAGTATTCAATATGAATACAAAAGTGAATGTGTACAATAATGCTTTGAAGTTGAATGGTCAGTTTATGGGATGGAGATTTTGGTCTGAAAAGTTGGTAGAAAAATGAACACTAGAATGGTGCTAGAGGTGCAGGTAGGAGCCTCCCCACATGCTCCGTCTCCTCAGCTTTATTTTATCACTTAAAGTGATATCCTCCTTGTGTTTGCTTCCACTGATATGAGAACCCAGATGAACTGTTTAGGGACAAAGAAGCAGGAGTAAAAGGAATGCTGGCTTACCACTGAAGAGGGGCCTGGGAATTGTCAGTAGAAACCTATTGTTTCCAGATAAGTAATGACAACATTAAAAATTTTCAGTAGATATTTCCTGAGCACTTATTACATGCCAGGCACTGCAATAAGTGCTTTATAGGTATTACCTTGTTTAAATCTCACAAAACCTATTATAATTCCCATTTTACAGATTAGGTAACAAAGGTACAGAGAGATTAATAACACAACTAAGTAACACCTGTGTAAGAGTGATTTTTTCTTTTATTCATTCTACAAGAAACCAAGGAGAGAAGGATGCAAGAAAGAAAAAGGCATCTAGCACTGTGCTTGGTATACGTTTGGTGTCTCATGCATGCTTATTGACTATGTTAAGTCTGGATTTTTAAACAGTTTAGCAAAGGCTCTTGGCAGCCTTTACTATAAAGTCTGTTAGGCAATAAAATGTGTGAAATGTCTACAAAGGGAGCAAGAGGCTTCTTGAAATAGTTGAGGTAGACTTTAAACTGAATTTTAAACTAAGTCATTGTTTTCCCCAAGTTCCTCCCATTGTGTAATCTCGTAATATTATGACATTCTTACCTCTGATCTTACTAAAGGGTTGTATTTATAGCCTATTTGATAAATTCTTAGGACTCACCCCATAAAGTCTGTCATGAACTGGATCTTTAAAAAATGAGGAAAATAGCCCTGCCTCTGTTAGAGTGATGGGAGTTAAATAACCCCCAAATGTTTTTCCAGGTTTATGCTATTTATAAACTATTAAGAAAGGGGCCTTCTCCACCACCTTCCAAGTAGGGAAGTTTATATAAAGTTTCATTTAATGGGACATGATGATTATGGTGATTTGATGATGATCGTATCTTCAGCACCTATTTAAGCACCAGAGACTGATTTATGCTTTATTTTTAATCTTCACAACCAGACCTGGGAACTGAGTACTTCATGTTTGACCAGTGAAGAAACTGAGGCTCAATGAATTTGTTAATTTTCCCAGAAACAGCAATGTATAAATAATAGAGATATAATTTATTCCAAATTTGAGGTCTGCATGTTACAGGTTTTTTAAAAAAATTTTTTGATGTGGATCATTTTTAAAGTCTTGTTTGTTACAGTATTGCTGTGTTTGTTACAGTATTGCTTTTGTTTTATTTTCTTGGCTGTGAGGCATGTGGGATCTTAGCTCCCTGACCAGGGGTCGAACCCACACCCCCTGCATTGGAAGGCGAAGTCTTAACCGCTGGACCACCAGGGAAGTCCCTGCATAATATAGTTTTAACTAAGGGATTAAACAAACAGCATTTATTTTTTTAAATACCAACTTCCAAAACCCTGTCATTGTTCCCAGTGCTGCTTCTAGGCCAGAAGTTTTAGGCATTTACTGGACAGCAATCAAATAGCCATGGAGTGTGTTTCAGATTTGGGATTCATGAGTATCAGTGATTAGACTGATTTTCATTTACTGTGGCCTCTGGGAAACTGGTAGCTGCATGAGTGTGTGAAATATCAGCAGTGAGATAATAAAATGACTACAACCCAGCAATGCCTGCAAAGTTTATTTATGAATATGATGCAGATAGTGATAATTAATCCTCTGGACATTCCTTAGCTCTTTTAAGAGACAGAGTGTTCATGATATCTGGAGCAAAACCCATGTCTTTTCAGTTATTTTACAGTTCAACTTGGAACTTCATAGGTCTAATCAACAATCATTGTTCCCCAAGAAAAGGTTTTTTAGTCTTTTTTCTCCCATAATACAACAGATTGAAATGTTTTGCAATGAACACTTACTTCCTCATGCTCAGGATTATTTTGCAAGCACTGTTAATTCAGAGATGCCTCTGGGTTCTTAAATTCTTTCTGAATTTCTCTAATCATCCTGGGGGTTAGGCATGGGGTTGGTTTGTAAATTCCTGGTGTATAGATGCATGTCAGTGTCTTAGTTTTCTTTATATCTAAGTCTTTACTGTACCAGGAACTATAATTTCATGGTACATGTTTTTACCAAGTAATTCAGCAATAAGCTATTGTCAATAAAATTAAGTGTTTTTTAATATTATTCCAAAATGTTTAGTGATGCTTGTGTTTGCTGGGGAAGATTCACAGAAATGCCTTTTTTCTTGGTATTTGCATCTGGTATAAGTGATACAAATATCCTTTCTAATGAAAAAGAAATAGCTAAAAGGAGGAAGGAGTTATCCATATCCCTATATGTCTGTCTATCTACCTATCATCTATCTACCCATCCACTTATCCATCCTTCTTTATAGGTAGATATAGATACAAATAAGAGACTGATTTATGCTTTATTTTTAATCTTCACGACCAGACAAATAAGTAGATACACATAAATAAGTAGATATACATAAAATACATATATATGTTTGCAATGAAATCCACTAAAATATTAACAGTACAAAACTACAGACAGAACACTATGGGAAATTTATTTTTTTCTCATTTTGTTATAATAACATAGTCTTATTCTTAATGATAGAATAAATGTCCATAAAAACCATGTAAAAAAATAAAATATGCTAAGCTCCAAATAGCCACGGACCATGTTTCATATTTAGCATTAACGGGTACCAGTAAATCGATTTCATGTGCACTTCTTAGGAGGTCACCTCAACCATGAAGGTTTTCTTCAGTCCTTCCTCCTAGATGGGATTGTACATGGCCTTGGTCTTAGTTTGTCCTTCTACAGATATGGAGTACCATAGACTGGGTGGATTAAACAACAAAAATGTATTTCTCACAGTTCTAGAGGCTGGGAGGTCTAAGATTAAGGCACCAGCAGATCCAGTGTATGGAGAGGGCACATTTTCTGGTTTACAAATGGTTCTCTTCTTGTATCCTCATTGGCAGAGAGCAGGGAGAGAGCCTATGTCCCCTTCTTCTTCTTCTTCTTCTTTTTTAAATGAGGTCATTGATCCCATCAGGAGGGCCCTACTCTAATGACCTATTCTAACCCTAACTACCTCCTAAAGGCCTTACTTCCAAACACCATCACATTAGGAATTAGGATTTTAACATATAAATTTTGGGGGAGACACAGACATTTAGTCTACTGTATCCTTCTTTGAGCCTCTGTTCCATCCTGTTTTAGTTTATTTCACTGCTTATTTATAGACCAATATTTCTAATTATGCCTTGTGTTCCTTAAGACATATAGCTTTTTATATTTGGCATTCCATTGCCAAAGCTCAGATACTGGTGTATAAAAAGGATATTAATGTTGTGAAAAAAATAATTCCTGTATGATCTTGATACTTAGTGTTCCCAAGAAGCACTTGGCCATAGACACAAAGCATCTTAATGTTGTCTTCTTTGGAAGAGTTTTATCAACAGAGAAACTACTAACCTGCCCATTTAAAGTTTTAAATTTCCTGAAATTGTGTGTTGTAAATCTGCCAAAATATCTATTCCAATTTAAAAAATTTTACTAGAGAATCAGTAAACATCTGATTTCTATAGACAGAGACAGATAGGAGACTAAATATATATTTTACTTAAAATGAAAACAAAACAAACCAACAGCAGCAACGACAGTAACACATACATACTGTGTAATCAAATGCAAGTTTTACACAAACACACATTTCCTTTGAACTGCCATAAATAACTTGCTGGCTAGTGCCATCTTGCTTTGGGCTTGGGTTCATTGTTTTATATGGTATTTTGTGGCAACTGCTAATTATCATAAGCTGTCCAATAAATGTGATGGATTGTCCAATTAACTCTTCATCAGCATCCATTTTTGAAGATGTTACCTATTGAAACTGATGGCAGTTTATGACCTCCGTGTTGCATATGTAGCTAATTACTCCTTAGACAATAATTATTAAGTTTCTTATGCTGCATTCAGTCATTTTGTTTTACAAATTATGATGCCATTGTGTTTCCCAGTTCATTTGACTTCACAACTATGGCTCTCTAAGGATTACTAAAGGTCTGCTGTGGAATGTATGGATCATAGAAACAGTGAAGTAGATTACAAATGTATCTGTTTTGTAGGTTTTCCATCGACCGGCACACCGACCTGGAGAGACAATTCAACGTTAATGCAGATGATGGGAAGATAACGCTTGCAACACCGCTTGACAGGGAATTAAGCGTGTGGCACAACATAACAATCATTGCTACCGAAATCAGTAAGTGCCTGGGTTTGTTAATTGCTTCCTTATGTGGCTGAATTCAGTTTATGCCTAGAGATCATATGACAAGTGGTCCCAGTTTCTATTAGATATTTTGGCATTGGAACTTATTTTATTGTTCCCGAGGAGCCTTTGAATGCATCGTCTCAACATGAAATAATTTACACTGTGGTAAATGACCAAAAAGTTGCAATATATGTGGGAAGGAAACATTCTTCTATCCAAGTATTCTTATATCTATATCCATTGTTCGGCCATCAAAAACAATGTTTTGCATATAAAAATATGGGGAAAGATTTAGTATAAAAGGGTAGGTTAAAAAAATAGAATTCAAGAACTATATACCATAATTTAAATAAGTGGACCCTAACATATATATTATATTCGATATAGAAACTATTACTCACATAGCTAAACAATGCATATATACATACATATATACATGCAGAAAATACAGAAAGAAAATTTACACTGTCGATACATATCATTTTGGGGAGATGAGATGATAGATGATTTCTTGTTTTTGTTTTTTAGAATTAATATGTCTTACACAGTAATCATGGACTTTATTTTACATCTTTATTGCAGTATAATTGCTTTATAATGGTGTGTTAGTTTCTGCTTTATAACAAAGTGAATCAGTTATACATATACATATGTTCCCATATCTCTTCCCTCGTGTGTCTGCCTCCCTCCCACCCTCCCTATCCCACCCCTCCAGGCAGTCACAAAGCACCGAGCTGATCTCCCTGTGCTATGCGGCTGCTTCCCACTAGCTATCTACCTTACGTTTGGTAGTGTACATATGTCCATGCCTCTCTCTCGCTTTGTCACAGCTTACCCTTCCCCCTCCCCATATCCTCAAGTCCATTCTCTAGTAGGTCTGTGTCTTTATTCCTGTCTTACCCCTAGGTTCTTCATGACATTTTTTTTTCTTAAATTCCATATACATGTGTTAGCATATGGTATTTGTCTTTCTCTTTCTGACTTCACTCTGTATGACAGACTCTAGGTCTATCCACCTCATTACAAATAGCTCAATTTCGTTTCTTTTTATGGCTGAGTAATATTCCATTGTATATATGTGCCACATCTTCTTTATCCATTCATCCGATGATGGACACTTAGGTTGTTTCCATCTCCGGGCTATTGTAAATAGAGCTGCAATGAACATTGTGGTACATGACTCTTTTTGAATTATGGTTTTCTCAGGGTATATGCCCAGTAGTGGGATTGCTGGGTCATATGGTAGTTCTATTTTTAGTTTTTTAAGGAACCTCCATACTGTTCTCCATAGTGGCTGTACCAATTCACATTCCCACCAGCAGTGCAAGAGTGTTCCCTTTTGTCCACACCCTCCCCAGCATTTATTGTTTCTAGATTTTTTGATGATGGCCATTCTGACTGGTGTGAGATGATATCTCATTGTAGTTTTGATTTGCATTTCTCTAATGATTAATGATGTTGAGCATTCTTTCGTGTGTTTGTTGGCAGTCTGTATATCTTCTTTGGAGAAATGTCTATTTAGGTCTTCTGCCCATTGTTGGATTAGGTTGTTTGTTTTTTTGTTATTGAGCTGCATGAGCTGCTTATAAATTTTGGAGATTAATCCTTTGTCAGTTGCTTCATTTGCAAATATTTTCTCCCATTCTGAGGGTTGTCTTTTGGTCTTGTTTATGGTTTCCTTTGCTGTGCAAAAGCTTTGAAGTTTCATTAGGTCTCATTTGTTTATTTTTGTTTTTATTTCCATTTCTCTAGGAGGTGGGTCAAAAAGGATCTTGCTGTGATTTATGTCATAGAGTGTTCTGCCTATGTTTTCCTCTAGGAGTTTGATAGTTTCTGGCCTTTAGGTCTTTAATCCATTTTGAGCTTATTTTTGTGTATGGTGTTAGGGAGTGATCTAATCTCATACTTATACATGTACCTGTCCAGTTTTCCCAGCACCACTTATTGAAGAGGCTGTCCTTTCTCCACTGTACATTCCTGCCTCCTTTATCAAAGATAAGGTGACCATATATGTGTGGTTTTATCTCTGGGCTTTGTATCCTGTTCCATTGATCTATCTTTCTGTTTTTGTGCCAGTACCATACTGTCTTGATTACTGTAGCTTTGTACTATAGTCTGAAGTCAGGGAGCCTGATACCTCCAGCTCCATTTTTCATTCTCAAGATTGCTTTGGCTATTCGGGGTCTTTTGTGTTTCCATACAAATTGTGCAATTTTTTGTTCTAGTTCTGTGAGAAATGCCAGTGGTAGTTTGATAGGGATTGCATTGAATCTGTAGATTGCTTTGGGTAGTAGAGTCATTTTCACAATGTTGATTCTTCCAATCCAAGAACAATCATGGACTATTTAAAATTATATCTTCAGCGTAAAATTTTTCATAAATTACATGTGAAAATGTAACCTTTTTTTCAAAGGAGGTTCTAGGGTTGTTAAAATAACACATGTTGGTCCTTCTGCCAATTTTTAATGAGCACAGCTTCTTTGATTACACTTAATGACACTATAATTGAGTCTCTAAACAATAGCTGTATGGTACAATTTAGTGCTATTCTGTCTATGAGGACTCACACTCTGTCTCACCAGTTTTTTTATTATACAGAACATGCAAAGGGGATGTGATATTCATTTTCTTTCCAAGCAAAAGACATTCTGCATATTACCTGACTTTATTTTTCCATAAAGGAGCTGATGAGGACTTCACAGTTTACACAGTTCAAGGGAGACATTACATTCTTGAGGGAATTAGGGTAGAAGGAATCTGAATAAGGAAATAAAAACTCACAATAAGCAAGATTCACGGGCATACATATGTAAAGGACATCAGCCCTAAGATCTGCTCTATGCTGTCTCTAAAATCTGCTCTGGTTTCACAGCTAATGTCTCTATGTTGATAACTTTGTCTGTAAGAGGAAGAGTAATCTAGACCTTCATGAAGGGCATGGTTTTTCCTCGTTCTGAGATGTGGGGTAATGTCTTCCATGGAGTCTTACTAAAAACAAAAGAAAACAGAATACAACCACGGTGTGAAAAAGTGACGATTCGAGAGTGAGGAATGTTTCTTTTGGCAACTCAAAGCAGGCAAAGAACCTGCTTGATATGGAATGAAAAAAGAGCTTTGGAAACTTCGGTGTTTTTCCTTATTAGAAGTACCATTTTCTTCTCCAGTATGTGACTCTGGCAATAGTTTTCCCTTGTAACGTTATGGGATAAAGGAAACAAAGCATCCCATTTGGTGGCTTTGGTTTATTAGAAGTCTTAACCCCATCTAGATATGAAATTTTTACAATTTACAGTGTTGAAGCTGCATATCACCTTAAGCGTCTGAGAAAAACTGTATCTATTTAGATTGGTTTGAGGCTATATAAAAATGCTCTAAAGGACCATGGTTTTCTTTAAAGTATGTAGGCAATAATTACTTTTAAAAGAATTTTCTCATATATTGAATATAAAAACCTACTTGAGTTCGCCTTAATCTATGACACTTTTTTAATGAGATGGATGCCTTCACTTAAATATTCATCAAGGAGGCCCTAATTAGAAGAATCCAGGTACTCCATTGTAAAGAGTAAAGGGAAATGAATACACAGAATAGGTGGTTAGGAAATATTTCAGGGGCAACCCAGAAACAAAAGTCTCATTTGCAAGGAATCACAGACAAGTAAGGAAGACAGATACAAAAGCAGAAGCTCTGGGATAATGAGCTGTTAATTCTAGGGTGACAAGGGTACCAAACCAAATAAGAGAAGACATTCATTTGTTCATTCACTCAATAATTATTTATGGAGTCTTCGGTACTTGCCAAGCACTGTTTTAGTGACTGAGGATATAGCAGTGAACAAAATAAGTAAAAACCCTGGGCCTCTTGAAGTTTTCCTTCTAATGGCACTTGGAAGCCCCTGCATATAAAAGTGTGAGTTGGAATCTGCTGATATATCTATAAAGAATGACACGGAGGTGAGCAAGAAGGTGATGAGTATTGGGAATTACAAGCAGTTCCATGTTGATGGTGTGAAAAAAAAGTATGACTACAAACCTCCTTCAATGAACATATGATTGATTAAAAAATACTGAAACATAGATCAGACAAAGTTTTCTTCATGACTTGACAGAAATCACTCAAGTATGTCCCAGATTCAAGGTTACAGTTAGCTCCATAGAGACCAAATAGGAAATGGTTCTGTCCACATGACAACCCTCAGCTTTACTTGGAACCTTATAGAATTAAAAATATACAACCCAAACTTACATTATTCTGTTGACATCAATGGGAGTTATCTCACCTTTTATTATATCCTTTTTTGATGTTTGTTTTTTTTTTTACTCAGAGATTGAAAACTAAACTTTTTTTTTTTGACTTTTTGCATGTAACTTTCTTAAAACCAACAAGGCAGAGTACAAAAGAGAACTTTAATTTTTGTCTGTAAAATATAAGCTGAGGTGGGCATAATTCTAGAAATTTAAATGTAAAATTAGGTTATCTTTTTTTTCTAAATCATGAAAGGAACTTGAAATAAGATCACAGAGAACTTAAGAAATATTGGAATTACTATGAAAATGGCTTAGAAACTTGTTTTCACTTGGTTTTATTATTTAGCCCATCATGTAATGTTTATCTTCCAAAGCCGCAGACCGTGTCTTGGAAAAAAATATTAAAGGGAGATTTATTGTATTTGGATGAGATGAATATTTAAAACTACCCAGGACAATAGAACCCCACAGGGGGAGGTTCTAATAAAGATAAAGAAATATTCATTCCAGGGAGAACAATTTAAAATTACTCTCAGATCACCATCTCTTCAGACAAAAGATTTAAACAAATGAAATTAAGCTATAAAATGGATTTTAGGAAAGTCCATCTGTTATCTCTTAATGAGAATGGAGATGTCATCCTTTATCCTCTTGTGTCAGATTCACTTAACCAAGGCTGAGATGTTTCACTGTGTATATTTCCCAAGAATTTCAGTGGTAATAGATCTAACTGGCCATCACAATCAACAAGCACATCTCATTACATGATCTGGCAGTTAGATGCCCAACTACTAACAAGAGATTAGGCTTGTATAGAGCATCTTTGCTAAGTAGCTTTGCTAGTAGCATCCCTTGAAGCTATTTTGCATGGCTGCTGTGTACCATGGTGGTGAAGGCTTAAAGTAAATTTAACTAAACACTGAAAAAGTATCATGTAATCCCTATGGTACATTTAACTCACATCAGTCTTTGAAAACAGGTACTATTACTGTATGCATTTTCCAGTCAAGGTATCTCAGACATAGGTTAAGTAACTTGCCCAGAGTCTCCACGAGAGCAAAGGGTGGAGACAAGATTGGTACCCTTGTTGCTTAACTGCAGATTACATGCTCTTAGATGCCTTCTTTGGGGGGAACCCTGTCCTATATCTTCTTTCCTTCCATCTTCCTGCTTAAATCGAGCTTCTGACACTGCCACATCATTTCCTAAAACAAGCGAGTGAAATAGTTCTTCTGTGCAAAGCGGAAGGCTGGTGCAGGGACAAGAGTGCAGTGGAGGAAAGAACAAGCCTGTATTTGCTCAGGCCCTCGTGTTCTAACGTTTATAACCCAGGGGAGGAACATTGCCTAATGGACAAAGCCAGCCTTTGGAGCTGTTCAGACGGGAATTCTATTCCCATTTTCGAGATCAGGAAACTGAGGAACATTTTAGGGGACAGCATTTTTCAATGAAGTTCACAGAGAACTTGACATGCCCAGCTGATCCCAGTCACCTGGGTTATTGTTCAAACCAGAGTTCTGGTGTTTGCCTAGGACCTATGGAATCAGAAACTCAAGGCAGCCATTCAGGAATCCACTTTTCGCAAGTTCTCCCACCTCCCCTCCACCCTCCCCATCAGATTCACATTATAATTTAATTACATTATAATTAATATAATTTTCTATTATAAACATAATTATGATATTTTGAAGGAAGGCAGAAAAAGGTGACGTGTTCTTCTGTTTGTGTGTTTTGGCCTCTATTTTTTGTTATTCCTGTGGTGATAGGTGATATTTCACTGAGCTGAGGTTTGAGCTAAGGCTTGTCAGATGATGCACAAGATCCCTTTAGGTTGGGTAGTGTAGTAAGACCTACTTAAGAGAGAGACATGGGTAACAAGCTCAGCTGTCAGATAAAGGATATTGGGGGACAGTAAGGGAAAAATTTTCTTACAGTAGAGTCTCTGCAGGGACATTTCAGAGGCATTGAATGCCCATTTTAGAGTGTCCTTCCCAGAGAGAGTGGTGATGTGGGATGGAAAGTGGGGAATCCCGCTGACACTGTGTACCCGAGAGCTGGCAACTGGCATTTACAGAAAGCATACTACTATTGGTTACCTGAAAGTATTGTAAAGCAGGAAGCATATAATTGCCCATTAAATGAATCTCTTTGAGTTATTGATAATGCATTGCTCTAGCCCACTACAGTGGGCTGCATACAGTATTGTCAATGAAGCTTTTCACTAATGATGGTTAGATCTCCCAGGGGACATACTAGTCTGATAGCACTTAAGGAATGTTTCTTCCTGACATAGGGCCCAGCCGCCAGAATAATTGCTTTGTCCAACCCAGGCTACTTAGGAAAAATACATCTTTATAGGGAGCTCATTGTTTTGAGAAATTCTGGGTCCTGGAGTTGGATGGAGTTGGCCACATTTTGCCTGTATAACCTTGGGCAAATTATTTCCTCTCTCTTGCTCTCAGTTTTCCCACCTGTGAAATGGGAATCATAATTGTTCTTTTAAATTTAGGTTGTAGTAAGAACTGAATTAAAAGTGATGGTATTATACCTTTTAGCTTAAAATCTGTCTATAATCTTTAGTAATTGATAAATAAATCACATATGTTCTTGTTAATACAGCCCTAACCTGAGGCTTTGAATAACAGCTTAATTTTAAATTATTTATTTGGTTTATATTTTCTTTTACCCCTTCTCCCCACAGCAACAAAATTGGTAGTCGTGACTCGTGTGTTACTGCTGGGTGCAGTTGTGTTTCTTCATTGCACCGCCAGTATGTTCACTGACCTTCCTCTTGTCCCTGGTTCGGGCTTGGTGGATTGACCTGTGCCTAAATAAAAACCCTCGAAATGAAGCAGGCATATTCTGGGAGAGCCTGATTGAATTAAGGACTTCAGATTTTGTATCAAGATCTCGTTCAAAATATGCAGTGCCTCTATCTATTGCCTGTGGCATAATCAGGACTAGAGTGTCTTTAAGAACAATATCATTCCCTTGTATAGAATTGAGTGGAAGCAGATGGAGAGAAGGTGTTGTCCAGTTCAGTAACTCTCACAGAAGGGAAAGGATGATGAAAGTCTGAGGTGAACAGTAAAATTCAGGGGCAGGAGTGGTTAAGGGCTCCCAAATATCAGAGAAGCTGTAGCACTATGGCTGACTGTCTGGGACTATAGGCACATGGCAAGTTCCTAGCAAGATCCCCCTACCTCAGACAAGCATGCAGGTGCTATAAGGTAGAGATCAGTATTCTTAACAATAGAGATTATAATGAAGGGAAGTGGAAATAAATTATAGGAAAGTGAAGGGGAAGCTACAGTTTCCCGGGAAAGAGATCAGCATACAAAATAAGATTTCCCTACAGGGAAGAATGGGAGTGTCATTCCAAGTTCAAGGAGAAGCCTGATACAGGCCCCGCATGAATATCATTTTGTGTGTAACCCACACCAGATTTATTTTAACCACTATAGTGCCCACTTCATATACAGCTGCTCCAGTTACTTGAATACTGACTTGGGAATCTCTCCCTTAGTTCCTCTTTGTTCTGCATCCTTTCTACCGATATCCTCCCACTACCTCTCCATCTCTTAAGATCATCTTTACCCTTTGTTCTAATCTGCTGATATTCAGAAAAAGCCTGCGGATTGAGACTGGAGCTATATCAATAGATTTTAACTAGGAACTCCTTTAAGATATCACTATGCCTAATAGCCCCTTAATCCTAACCCAGAAAAAGGCAGAAGGTAAAAGGCTTCCATCCCTATGTCTTGCCCTGGTCTCTCTTTATAAACCACCCTCCTCAAATCCTTAACAGTAACTCCTACTGTAGACAACTGTAGATAAAGAATAGGAAGTAGGCAGCAAATAGTAATTCAAGGTTTTCAGCTGCAAGTTGTAGCAAACTGACCAGTCATAGCAAATGGTCGTCTCCAGATTTGAGGGTACCAGATTCGGGGGGGCAGGTAGGGGAGGTCCTAGATATGTGAAGAGATTATAAATATTGGAGGATAGTAGGTTGATTTACCCTCAGCTACGGTTTCTCTGAGGACAGAGGAAGCACAGGGACTTGGGAAGAAAGTGCAGACATCAGTCTACAAGTCAAAGAGAATGACATATGAGTTAAGTGGCCAAGTTTATAAGTCAGTTTGCTTGGATGGAATCATAACTTTTTCATTCAATCACACTCACTCCATTGGTAAATTACTTCGTTCTGTGGCTTAGTTTCCCTATTTATAAAATGGGGGATATATTGAAACACCTTTAGAGGTGTGTGATAAGGAGTGAATATGTTTACATCCTAATATCTTTCCTAACATAGAATAAACTTCTGGTAATGATGCTTATGCTAATATTAATTATCATAACAATACTTATAAACATTAATTTTATCACTTTATATAATTAAAGAGGATATGCCTAAAAGTAATCTTTTTGTCATCAAGTAAAACCACCCAGCTTTATTTTGAGGATATACAAATTGTGAGTTTTTGAGGACGTATCATCCTGAGCTGCTTTGGGAGGTATAATTTTCCACAAAAATATGTATCCAAAAGGAGGGGCTTCTTTCCTCTTGTCAGTCCTGGCCAGCTTGGCAACCCTAAAAGCCTCCTTCTTACCCCAAACTAAGGTCACAGTTACTGTTACCACTGCTTTCTCAGACAACAGTAGTGCTTACTAGGTAAAACCAAACTATGAAGTCAAATTTTCAGAGCCAGAACATACGCTCTGTGTGTGATTTGAGTAAGTCACATAATCTCTTTTAGCCTCAGTTGCTATATTTGAAGTTTGTCATGACAATTAAATGATGTAATACAGGTAAACTGCATAAAATAGAGCCTGGCATATAGGAAGGACTCAACAACGTTTCTTCTTTCCCCTCTCTAGTGCCCCTCCCCACTCCTTCCTCACCCTCCTCTTTATCCTTCTCCAGACCAAACCTGGTGCCTACTCAACCCTGCATAAACATAAACTTTATGTCCTTTATCTAAACATTCTATTTGTCCTTCAGATCTCCCTTTTTCTCCCAGCCACTTGGGCTTAGGAATAAAGGGAACCAAAATAGTCATACGGACATTGATTTGTATTGGTTCACTTCTGCTGCATAAATGACCGTGTCAAAACTTAAAATGATAAAGATGTATTTCTCGTGGTTCTCTGGAGCAGCTGAGTGGTTCTTTTGGTCTGAACTGGTTTTGCTAGTCTATCTGGTCAGCTGGTGGCTTGTCTGGGGCTGGATGATCTATATTGGCACCAATTGTATATATGACAGGCTAGTTAGGCGTTAGTTAGCACCTCTTCTCTGCTCCACATGGCCTCGCATCCTCTGATAGGCTAGCTCAGCTCCTCTGGTGCTACTCCCGGGCGTCCATGGAACAGCAAAAGACTGGGGAGCAAGTACTTGCCAAGTCTCTATTTAAATCAAGTTTGCAAATCCCACTGGTCAAAGCAAGTCACATTACCAAGAGCAGGTTTAAGGAGTGGAGAAACAAATGTCACCTCTTGATGGGAGGAGTTGGAATTTCCAAATATTATGGGCATTCTTTTTTAGAAAAATTAATTTCACACTGGGATGCTAAATCTCAGTATATATGACCAAGAATGATATGGATCTGTAGCCTACACACATAGGTACTTCCCGTCTAGATTCCTCTTCTCACATACATCTAAAATTCTCTGCTCTCACCTCTTACTTATTTGAGAAAAAGGATTGGACACAGTATTCCTAACAGCTGTCAACTAGTTAACTATAGATTCTTTAGAATTTCAACTTAAATAGCAATTTGTATTATTCATAATAAATCTATTAGCATATTTTTAATGCTACAAAAATTTCTCCTACCTGACTGCTAGTGTAAGCTTTAGCAACTATTATTAATCCTTTGCTCTAAGGTCTCAAAGATCCATGCTCTTTGCCTTTAAGAGACTGGTTGCGGCTTATAATACCCACTTACTTGCTTGAGGTTTTGAAAATACCTTTGTTTGTTTGTTTGTTTTGGCTATGCCGTGTGACTTCCGGGATCTTAGTTCCACGACCAGGGATGATCAAACCCGGGCCCACAGCAGTGAAAGGGCCGAGTCCTAACAACTGGGCTACCAGGGAATTCCTTGAAAATACATTTCTAAAGGGAGAAATTGGTAAAGTCCTTGTTCTCATGAGACATTTTATTATTGCTTTGTTATTGATCACTCTTTTATCCTGGGAGCCTAGCACAGTGGGGCTCCCAGTACATATTTGCTGAGTTAATGAATGAATAAAGGAGATAAGAATTAATACCACAAGATAGTAACCTGATTATTTCTGACTCTAAACAGACACTATTGATTAATTGGTGGAAAGGATCTCTGCTTTTAATATACCCCACTTAGCTCTTTGTTAAAAGTCTTGGGCCGACAAGCACATAGGCACAGTGGCTTTTCTGGATTTTTTAAAGTCGTTCTTTCCTGAGTGACTGAAGCTGAGGCATAAAGGGCAGGAATGACTATGCTCTCCTTGTATGAAAATTGCGGGGCACTGACTGTGCTCAAAAGGAAGAATTCCCATAGAATATTAACCAATCTAAGGTCAGAGACAGAGACCATGAGAAAGGTGCTGGCAGAGAGGAGCCTCAGGTCCTCTCACTTCTTCCCCAAGGAGCCAGGCTTCTGATCTAAGAACCTTTATTTCTCTTCCCTCTGAGAGCCTGAGGCAAGCCCTGAATTATGCCAGCCCACACTTCATTACCCAATGAGCCCGTTTATCGTTTAATCTGATATGTATTGAACAAGTGGAAGCAGGTTACAAAGCAGCAAAGCCTAAAGAATGAAAATGCAGCATGTTTTCTGATTACAGGACTCCCTAATCCAGAGCTTAGAAGTCAGGGCTAAAAATAGATGCCAGTTCCATCTCTGATCCACCCCCACCCACCTAGCATTTCAGTGCCAGGTCAGGTGGCCCTTTTAGCCAGATGGTAGAATTTTGAACTATGATAACTTGCTTCCATCTAATTTGGGGTGGCAGGGCATTGGTCACTCTACACCCTCACTTATGATACTGATACCTTCTTGTTCCTGGAGTATCTATAGGACAAGGGTTCACCCCACGTGATGCCCAAGGTCAAGGGTTATGCTGTTTGTCACAAAGAAGCAAGGAAGTAGAATGTAAAGAAACTGTCTCTAAGGCATGCATTGAAACTCTAAATATTATTATAAAAATAATATTATATAAAAATATTTATAATATAAAAAGCATATAATTTGGAGTAGGGTGGGATCTCTCCATTGGATGGGAGAGACAGTCTTCTCTGGGAAGATCCTTTGTGGATGGTATATTTTCATCAGGGTCATAAAGCAAACGTCTTGATCAAGTGGAGAAGAACACAGAATATCTTCTGAAGATTAGAGAACTCAGGAGAGAAAAGAATATATGGTTGGAAAGTTAAGTATGGAAAATTATGATTGCCTTCGGATGCCAGGTACAGGAAATGATCTTACTCTCTGTGTCAGAGGGGCCCATCAAATACATAGAAATATCAAAATAAGGGAAATGTCTGGCTCAGAATATTAGCATTCCAGATTTAGGAGCAGAATAGGTTATGAGTGGAACAGAGAGCCTACAACCTGGAGAATGAGAAGGGGAAGAATATGGCTATGATGGTGGCTCAGAATCGCCCAGAGAGCTTGTTACAACACTGGGCCAAAGAATCTGTATTTCTTTTTTTTTTAACATCTTTATTGAGGTATAATTGCTTTACAATAGTGTGTCAGCTTCTGCTTTATAACAAAGTGAATCAGCTATACATATACATATGCTCCCACGTGTCTTCCCTCTTGCGTCTCCCTCCCTCCCACTCTCCCCATCCCACCCCTCCAGGCTGTCCCAAAGCCCCGAGCTAATATCCCTGTGCCTTGCGGCTGCTTCCCCCTAGCTATCTACCTTACTACGTTTGTTAGTGTGTATATGTCCATGACTCTCTCTCGCCCTGTCAAAACTCACCCTTCCCCCTCCCCATATCCTCAAGTCCGTTCTCCAGTAGGTCTGCGCCTCTATTCCTGTCTTATCCCTAGGTTCTTCATGACATTTTTTTCCTTAAATTCCATATATATGTGTTAGCATACGGTATTTGTCTTTTTCTTTCTGACTTACTTCACTCTGTATGACAGACTCTAGGTCTATCCATCTCATTACAAATAACTCAATTTCATTTCTTTTTAAGGCTGAGTAATATTCCATTGTGTATATGTGCCACATCTTCTTTATCCATTCGTCCGATGATGGGCGCTTAGGTTCTTTCCATCTCCGGGCTATTGTAAATAGAGCTGCAATGAACATTTTGGTACATGACTCTTTTTGAATTTTGGTTTTCTCAGGGTATATGCCCAGTAGTGGGATTGCTGGGTCATATGGTAATTCTATTTGTAGTTTTTTTAAGGAACCTCCATACTGTTCTCCATAGTGGCTGAACCAATTCACATTCCCACCAGCAGTGCAAGAGTGTCCCCTTTTCTCCACACCCTCTCCAGCATTTATTGTTTCTAGATTTTTTGATGATGGCCATTCTGACTGGTGTGAGATGATATCTCATTGTAGTTTTGATTTGCATTTCTCTAATGATTAATGATGTTGAGCATTCTTTCATGTGTTTGTTGGCATTCTGTATATCTTCTTTGGAGAAATGTCTGTTTAGGTCTTCTGGCCATTTTTGGATGGGGTTGTTTTTTTGTTATTGAGCTGCATGAGCTGCTTGTAAATTTTGGAGATTAATCCTTTGTCAGTTGCTTCATTTGCAAATGTTTTCTCCCATTCTGAGGGTTGTCTTTTGGTCTTGATTATGGTTTCCTTTGCTGTGCAAAAGCTTTGAAGTTTCATTAGGTCCCATTGTTTATTTTTGTTTTTATTTCCATTACTCTAGGAGGTGGGTCAGAAAGGATCTTGCTGTGATTTATGTCATAGAGTGTTCTTCCTATGTTTTCCTCTAAGAGTTTGATAGTTTCTGGCCTTACATTTAGGTCTTTAATCCATTTTGAGCTTATTTTTGTGTATGGTGTTAGGGAGTGATCTAATCTCATACTTTTACATGTACCTGTCCAGTTTTCCCAGCACCATTTATTGAAGAGGCTGTCCTTTCTCCACTGTACATTCCTGCCTCCTTTATCAAAGATAAGGTGTCCATATGTGCGTGGGTTTATCTCTGGGCTTTCTATCCTGTTCCATTGATCTATCTTTCTGTTTTTGTGCCAGTACCATACTGTCTTGATTACTGTTGCTTTGTAGTATAGTCTGAAGCCAGGGAGCCTGATTCCTCCAGCTCCTTTTTTCGTTCTCAAGATTGCTTTGGCTATTCGGGGTCTTTTGTGTTTCCATACAAATTGCAAAATTTTTTGTTCTAGTTCTGTGAAAAATGCCAGTGGTAGTTTGATAGGGATTGCATTGAATCTGTAGATTGCTTTGGGTAGTAGAGTCATTTTCAAAATGTTGATTCTTCCCATCCAAGAACATGGTATATCTCTCCATCTATTTGTATCATCTTTAATTTCTTTCATCAGTGTCTTATAATTTTCTGCATACAGGTCTTTCGTATCCTTAGGTAGGTTTATTCCTAGATATTTTATTCTTTTTGTTGCAATGGTAAATGGGAGTGTTTTCTTGATATCACTTGCAGATTTTTCATCATTAGTATATAGGAATGCCAGAGATTTCTGTGCATTAATTTTGTATCCTGCTACTTTACCAAATTCATTGATTAGCTCTAGTAGTTTTCTGGTAGCATCTTTAGGATTCTCTATGTATAGTATCATGTCATCTGCAAACAGTGACAGCTTTACTTCTTCTTTTCCGATTTGGATTCCTTTTATTTCCTTTTCTTCTCTGATTGCTGTGGCTAAAACTTCCAAAACTATGTTGAATAAGAGTGGTGAGAGTGGGCAACCTTGTCTTGTTCCTGATCTTAGTGGAAATGCTTTCAGTTTTTCACCATTGAGGATGATGTTTGCTGTGGGCTTGTCATATATGGCCTTTATTATGTTGAGGAAAGTTCCCTCTATGCCTACTTTCTGGAGGGTTTCTATCATAAATGGGTGTTGAATTTTGTCGAAAGCTTTCTCTGCATCTATTGAGATGATCATATGGTTTTTCTCCTTCAGTTTGTTAATATGGTTTATCACATTGATAGATTTGCGTATATTGAAGAATCCTTGCATTCCTGGAATAAACCCCACTTGATCATGGTGTATGGTCCTTTTAATGTGCTGTTGGATTCTGTTTGCTAGTATTTTGTTGAGGACTTTTGCATCTATGTTCATCAGTGATATTGGCCTGTAGTTTTCTTTCTTTGTGACATCCTTGTCAGGTTTTGGTATCAAGGTGATGGTGGCCTCGTAGAAGGAATTTGGAAGTGTTCCTCCCTCTGCTATATTTTGGAAGAGTTCGAGAAGGATAGGTGTTAGCTCTTCTCTAAACGTTTGATAGAATTCACCTGTGAAGCCATCTGGTCCTGGGCTTTTGTTTGTTGGAAGATTTTTAATCACAGTTTCAATTTCAGTGCTTGTGATTGGTCTGTTCATATTTTCTATTTCTTCCTGATTCAGTCTTGGCAGGTTGTGCATTTCTAAGAATTTGTCCATTTCTTCCAGATTGTCCATTTTATTGGCATAGAGTTGCTTGTAGTAATCTCTCATGATTTTTTTTATTTCTGCAGTGTCAGTTGTTATTTCTCCTTTCTCATTTCTAATTCTATTGATTTGAGTCTTCTCCCTTTTTTTCTTGATGAGTCTGGCTAGTGGTTTATCTATTTTGTTTATCTTCTCAAAGAACCAGCTTTTAGTTTTATTGATCTTTGCTATCGTTTCCTTCATTTCTTTTTCATTTATTTCTGATCTGATTTTTATGATTTCTTTCCTTCTGCTAGCTTTGGGGCTTTTTTGTTCTTCTTTCTCTAATTGCTTGAGGTGCAAGGTTAGGTTGTTTATTCGAGATGTTTCCTGCTTCTTAAGGTGGGCTTGTATTGCTATAAACTTCCCCCTTAGAACTGCTTTTGCTGCATCCCATAGGTTTTGGGTCGTTGTGTCTCCATTGTCATTTGTTTCTAGGTATTTTTTTATTTCCTCTTTGATTTCTTCAGTGATCACTTCATTATTAAGTAGTGTATTGTTTAGCCTCCATGTGTTTGTATATTTTACAGATCTTTTCCTGTAATTGATATCTAGTCTCATGGCGTTGTGGTCAGAAAAGATACTTGATACAATTTCAATTTTCTTAAATTTACCAAGGCTTGATTTGTGACCCAAGATATGATCTATCCTGGAGAATGTTCCATGAGCACTTGAGAAAAATGTGTATTCTGTTGTTTTTGGATGGAGTGTCCTATAAATATCAATTAAGTCCATCTTGTTTAATGTATCATTTAAAGCTTGTGTTTCCTTATTTATTTTCATTTTGGATGATCTGTCCATGGGTGAAAGTGGGGTGTTAAAGTCCCCTACTATGAATGTGTTACTGTCAATTTCCCCTTTTATGGCTGTTAGTATTTGCCTTACGTATTGAGATGCTCCTATGTTGGGTGCATAAATATTTACAATTGTTATATCTTCTTCTTGGATCGATCCCTTGATCATTATGTAGTGTCCTTCTTTATCCCTTTTAATAGTCCTTATTTTAAAGTCTATTTTGTCTGATATGAGAATTGCTACTCCAGCTTTCTTTTGGTTTCCATTTGCATGGAATATCTTTTTCCATCCCCTTACTTTCAGTCTGTATGTGTCTCTAGGTCTGAGGTGGGTCTCTTGTAGACAGCATATATAAGGGTCTTGTTTTTGTATCCATTCAGCCAATCTGTGTCTTTTGGTGGGAGCATTTAGTCCATTTACATTTAAGGTAATTATCGATATGTATGTTCCTATTCCCATTTTCTATATTGTTTTGGGTTCGTTATTATAGGTCGTTTCCTTCTTTTGCATTTCTTATCTAGAGAAGTTCCTTTAGCATTTGTTGTAAAGCTGGTTTGGTGGTGCTGAACTCTCTCAGCTTTTGCTTGTCTGTAAAGGTTTTAATTTCTCCATCAAATCTGAATGAGATCCTTGCTGGGTAGAGTAATCTTGGTTGCAGGTTTTTCTCCTTCATCACTTTCAGTATGTCCTGCCACTCCCTTCTGGCTTGTAGGGTTTCTGCTGAGAGATCAGCTGTTAACCTTATGGGGATTCCCTTGTGTGTTATTTGTTGTTTTTCCCTTGCTGCTTTTAATATGCTTTCTTTGTATTTAATTTTTGATAGTTTGATTAATATGTGTCTTGGCGTATTTCTCCTTGTATTTATCCTGTATGGGACTCTCTGTGCTTCCTGGACTTGATTAACTATTTCCTTTCCCATATTAGGGAAGTTTTCAACTATAATCTCTTCAAATATTTTCTCAGTCCCTTTCTTTTTTTCTTCTTCTTCTGGAACCCCTATAATTCAAATGTTGGTGCGTTTAATGTTGTCCCAGAGCTCTCTGAGACTGTCCTCAGTTCTTTTCATTCTTTTTTCTTTATTCTGCTCTGCAGTAGTTATTTCCACTACTTTATCTTCCAGGTCACTTATCCGTTCTTCTGCCTCAGTTATTCTGCTATTGATCCTATCTAGAGTACTTTTAATTTCATTTATTGCGTTGTTCATCGTTGCTTGTTTCATCTTTAGTTCTTGTAGGTCCTTGTTAACTGTTTCTTGCATTTTGTCCATTCTACTTCCAAGATTTCGGATCATCCTTACTATCATTATTCTGAATTCTTTTTCAGGTAGATTGCCTATTTCCTCTTCATTTGTTAGGTCTGGTGGGTTTTTATCTTGCTCCTTCATCTGCTGTGTGTTTTTCTGTCTTCTCATTTTGCTTATCTTACTGTGCTTGGGGTCTCCTTTTTGCAGGCTGCACGTTCGTAGTTCCCGTTGTTTTTGATGTCTGTCTCCAGTGGCTAAGGCTGTTTCAGTGGGTTGTGTAGGCTTCCTGGTGGAGGGGACTAGTGCCTGTGTTGTGCTGGATGAGGCTGGATGTTGTCTCTCTAGTGGGCAGGTTCACGTCTGGTGGTGTGTTTTGGGGTGTCTGTGGCGTTGTTATGATTTTAGGCAGCCTCTCTGCTAATGGGTGGGGTTGTGTTCCTGTTTTGCTAGTTGTTTGGCATAGGTTGTCCAGCACTGTGGCTTGCTGGTCGTTGAGTGAAGCTGGGTGCTGGTGTTAAGATGGAGATCTCTGGGAGATTTCCACCGTTTAATATTATGTGGAGCTGGGAGGTCTCTTGTTGACCAGTGTCCTGAAGTTGGCTCTCCTACCTCAGAGGCAGAGCCCTGTCTCCTGGGCTGGAGCACCAAGAGCCTTTCATCCACACGGCTCAGAATAAAAGGGAGGAAAAGTAGAGAGAATTATTAGAAGTATGAGGAAAGAAAGAAGGAAAGGAGGAAAGGAAGGAAGGAAGAAAGAAGCAAAGAAGGAAAGAAAGGAGGGAGGGAGGGAGGAAGGAAGGAAGGAAGGAGGGAAAGAAGGAGAAAATGTAGAGAGAATTAGTAGAAGTATGAGGAAAGAAAGAGGGAAAGGAGGAAAGGAAGGAAGGAAGAAAGAAGCAAAGAAGGAAAGAAAGGAGGGAAGGAGGGAGGGAGGGAGGAAGGAAGGAAAGAAGGAGGGAAAGAAGGAGAAAATGTAGAGAGAATTAGTAGAAGTTTGAGGAAAGAGAAGGAGAGGAGGAAAGGAAGGAAGGAAGAAAGAAGCAAAGAAGGAAAGAAAGGAGGGAGGGAGGGAGGAAGGAAGGAAGGAAGGAGGGAAAGAAGGAGAAAATGTAGAGAGAATTAGAAGTATGAGGAAAGAAAGAAGGAAAGGAGGAAAGGAAGGAAGGAAGAAAGAAGCAAAGAAGGAAAGAAAGGGAGGGAGGGGGGAAGGAAGGAAGGAAGGAAGGAGGGAAAGAAGGAGAAAATGTAGAGAGAATTAGTAGAAGTATGAGGAAAGAAAGAAGGAAAGGAGGAAAGGAAGGAAGGAAGAAAGAAGCAAAGAAGGAAAGAAAGGAGGGAGGGAGGGAGGGAGGAAGGGAGGAAGGAAGGAGGGAAAGAAGGAAAAAAGACAGAAAGAAAGAAGATACAGTAAAAATAAAATAAAGTATAATATAGTTATTGTACTAAAAAATATTTAGAAAGAAAAAAAAAAAAAGAACGGATAGAACCCTAGGACAAATGTTGGAAACAAAGCTATACAGAGAAAATCTTACACAGAAGCGTACACATACGCGTTCACAAAGAGAGGCAAAGGGGGAAAAATCATAAATCCTGCTCCCAGAGACCACCTCCTCAACCTGGGGTGATTCGCTGTCTAAAGGAGGGAAGGAAGGAAGGAAAGAAAGAAAGAACGAAGGTAAAGTACAATAAAGTTATTACAATTAAAATTAATTATTAAGAAAAAAAAAATTTTTTTTTAAAAAAACCATGGACTGATAGAGCCCTAGGACAAATGTTGGAAGCAAAGCTATACAGAGAAAATCTTACACAGAAGCATACACATACGCGTTCACAAAGAGAGGCAAAGGGGGAAAAATCATAAATCCTGCTCCCAGAGACCACCTCCTCAACCTGGGGTGATTCGCTGTCTAAAGGAGGGAAGGAAGGAAGGAAAGAAAGAAAGAACGAAGGTAAAGTACAATAAAGTTATTACAATTAAAATTAATTATTAAGAAAAAAAAAATTTTTTTTTAAAAAAACCATGGACTGATAGAGCCCTAGGACAAATGTTGGAAGCAAAGCTATACAGAGAAAATCTTACACAGAAGCATACACATACACGTTCACAATGAGAGGCAAAGGGGGAAAAATCATAAATCCTGCTCCCAGAGACCACCTCCTCAACCTGGGGTGATTCGCTGTCTAAAGGAGGGAAGGAAGGAAGGAAAGAAAGAAAGAAAGAACGAAGGTAAAGTACAATAAAGTTATTACAATTAAAATTAATTATTAAGAAAAAAAAATTTTTTTTTTAAAAAAAAAAACATGGACGGATAGAGCCCTAGGACAAATGTTGGAAGCAAAGCTATATAGAGAAAATCTTACACAGAAGCATACACATACACGTTCACAAAGAGAGGCAAAGGGGGAAAAATCATAAATCCTGCACCCAGAGACCACCCCCTCAACCTGGGGTGATTCGCTGTCTAAAGGAGGGAAGGAAAGAAAGAAAGAAAGAACGAAGGTAAAGTTCAATAAAGTTATTACAATTAAAATTATTAAGAAAAAAAATTTTTTTTTTTTAAAAAAAACCATGGACGGATAGAGCCCTAGGACAAATGGTGGAAGCGAGAGTATACAGACAAGATCTCACACAGAAGCATACACGCACACTTTCACAAAAAGAGGAAAAGGGAAAAAAATCACAGATCTCGCTCCTAAATTCCACCTCTTCAATTTGGGATCACTCCCTGTCTATTCAGGTATTCCACAATGCAGGGCACATCAAGTTGATTGTGGAGCTTCAATCCGCCGCCTCCGCGGCTGCCGGGAGAGACCTCCCCCTCTCCTCCCTGCTCTCCCAGCTCACAGGAGCTCAGCTTTGTACCCGGCCCTGCCCCTGTGCGCAGGTCGCTGGAGGGCGTCTGTTTTTTGCTCAGACAGGACGGGGTTAAAGGAGCCGCTGATTCGGGAGCTCCGGCTCACTCAGGCCGGGGATTGGGGGATGGGGGAAGGAGGGGCACTGCGTGCGGGGCGGGCCTGCGGCGGCAGAGGCGGCGTGACGCTGCACCAGCCTGAGACCCGCCGTGCGTACTCCCGGGAAGTTGTCCCTGGATCCCGGGAACCTGGCAGTGGCGGCCTGCACAGGCTCCGCGGAAGAGGGGCGCGGAGAGTGACCTGTGCTCGCACACAGCCCCCCTGGTGGCGGCAGCAGCAGCCCCAGCGTCTCCCGCCCGTCTCTGGGGTCCGCGGTTTCAGCCGCGGCTCGCGCCCGTCTCTGGGGTTCGCACTTCCCACCACGGCTCGCGCCCGTCTCTGGAGTTCCTTTAAGCAGCGCTCTTAAACCCCTCTCCTCGCGCACCAGGAAACAAAGAGGGAAGAAAAAGTCTCTTGCCTCTTCGGCCGGTGCAGGCTTTCCCCCGAACTCCCTCCCGGCTAGTCGTGGCGCACCAACCCCTTCAGGCTATGCTCAAACCGCCAACCCCAGTCCTCTCCCTGCGCTCCGTCCAAAACCGAAACCCGAGCCTCAGCTCGCAGCCCCGCCCGCCCCGGCGGGTGAGCAGACAAGCCTCTCGGGTTGGTGAGTGCCGGTCGGCACCGATCGTCTGTGCAGGAATCTCCCCGCTTTGCCCTCTGCACCCGTCGCTGTGCACCACTCCGCGGTCCCGAAGCTCCCCCCTCCGCCTCCCGCAGTCTCCGCCCGCGGAGGGGCTTCCTAGTGTGTGGAAACTTTTCCTCCTTCACAGCTCCCTCCCACTGGTGCAGGTGCCGTCCTTATTCTTTTGTCTCTGTTTTTTCTTTTTTCTTTTGCCCTACCCAGGTACGTGGGGAGTTTCTTGCCTTTTGGGGGCTCTGAGGTCTTCTGCCAGCCTTCAGTAGGTGTTCTGTAGGAGTTGTTCCACGTGTAGATGTATTTCTGGTGTATCCGTGAGGAGGAAGGCAATCTCCACGTCTTACTCTTCCGCCATCTTCCCCCGTCTCTCCAGAATCTGTATTTCTAACAAGTTCCCACGTGAGGCCGATGCTGCCGGCCCAGGTCCCACACTTGGAGAACCACTGCTATAACCCCTGCAGTCCTGATTCAGAGTAAAACTGAAGCTGTGTTAGAAATGGAGTTTGAATGAACAGAAATTGGCTTCTGGCTAAAACTAATGAGCAGCAAGGAAACTGATGGAGACTAAACCTTGGTGACAAGAATGAAAGTAATGATACAATTAAGAGTTACTGCTTACTGTATGCTAGGCAACATTCTAGCCCTTCTCATGCCCTTTATCCATTTAATCCTCACAACGGTTCCATAAATTGGTACCACCAGTCTCTCATCTCATAAAGAAAGCGAAGATACCAAACTTCAAGCTCCCCATGTTTAGGTGGCTAAGTTTGGATTTGATCCTAGGTTTGTCTGCCTCTTCAGCCTAATCTCTGACAATTGAGCCTGCATCCTCTCCTAGTGATAGCCTAGTTGCTCCTGAGACATATCATGATTCATGTTAACAAGTCAGAAAACAGAAAAGATGGTCCATCCTTCCAAAGTTTAAGAGTTCACAGCCTTCCTTTGACTAGCTCTTTATAAAACAGGTTAGAACACAATGGGATGTCACTGATACGCTTTTTTCCCCACTGAAAGGGTGGGAGGAGGTCCAGTTGGGGATAATGAATCTAAAATTTGCATCTGTGAACTAGCTGTTCCAGGGGAATTTGGATTTTTAGGAACCTCCAGTTCGTAAATTTAAAACAAATTAAAGGGGCTCCTTATTACTGAAGTTTGAATGCTCCTGCAACCCACTGAGATAAGCCTGGAATGATGCTGAAGTCTGCTCCGCACACCTGCTGTTATAATTTGACAATGAATGATTAATAATGGGCTGAAGAAGGGAGACATGGAATAAAACCATGGATGACAAATGTGGAAGGAAAAAGCGTCGGCTATGCAGCCAAACAAATATGAATTCCAACCTAGTTTACATTAACGACAACCTACTTGAACATCAACAGTTTCCTTGATCAATCTAGTGTGTTTATTTATTGGTTAAAAGGAAACTGTAATACCCAATAGGGAACTAAAACTCAGCTGGTTGATATAGAGAATATATATGCATATATAATTATCATATTTCTCTAATTAATATAGATTACATTAATATAATCATCACATTATAACATATATTATTTACTATAATTTAATATGGTATAATATAAACATTCTCTAAATCTGTTTTTAGCAATGGCAATAATAATAAAAGCCTCATCACCTGTTCTTTCAGGTGAACTATTGTGAGCTTGATGTTTAAGAGACACTGACTTAAAAAAAGACACTGACTTTTCAGAACATTCTCTGTCTTGACTTTAACTGTTTTGTTCAGTAAAACAAACAATTCTAATGCGCTATGAAGAAAATCTGTGTTTTTCTATTTTATAAAAATATATAGATATATTTTTTCCTAGCTCTAAAATAAGGCTTGTCTTCAGGTTGTGTTTTAGGCACAGTATCTGAATCTCATTGCCGGTTAATACTCGAGTATCTCTGGATATAAACATACCCACATTGAGCCAGCATCTGATTTCCTGCTGAAGTGTTTTTCACATTTCCAATATAATTATGTAGCAGTTACAAAGAAACCAAGACTGAACTCCACAGAATACCAGAATATAACAAATCCACATTTGTTTATTTAAGAAACGATATAAAAAGCATGGAAGATAGAACTGATGTGTTGGGTGACTTCTCAGGGAAACTGATAACCTAAAATAAATCTGAAAATATCTGGGTATTTATCAGAAGTGATTGGTTAGGCATGGGTTGAAAAAGGCATTTAGATGTTCTACAAATGGCCTCTGGCATATAAATAGGAGACCTTAGTGAAAATGGAAAATACTGAATTAGATATCTTTATTTTGGTTTTGGTCTCTGAATGATTGATTTTGTCCCTTGTAGTCTCCATCTTAAAGAGAGTTAAGATCCAATAAATTAGTCAGTAAATGTACCAAATGACTGTTGACTGAGCACACAAAACTTTAGTGAGTCAAACACATTTCTGCACCTCTGTACTAGACACTACGGTCACATGTTGTTAAAGACATAGTTCCCGGCCTAGATGCGGGGCTTCTGCAGTAGGGAGATAATTGCTGGACTACAAGCAGGTTGTCTAATGGAAGGAGACAGAGCACATCCTAACAACACATATGAGGAAGAAATTAGCTCTGTATGGTGCCTTCTCCAGTGTCCCTAGGAGTCAAGTGCAATGCTCTGTTGGGACAAGTGAAGAGGAAGAGCAAGAATGTTGCAGGGGAAGGGAATAGCATGAATCCACCCAGGATGTTTTGGGAATTTTGTGATGAAAGGGAGGGAATTGTTGATCTTGGCTTGTTTCAGTCATGGTTATGGGAGCCTCCACTGTATGTACACTTATTTCCATGTGGACCTTTCTGTTGTGCTTTTCAGCCAACAGGACAATAAAAATGAACACCCAAGGTATATTGTCTGTTTGTAGAAGGACTGGAGAAGCTCACTGGTCTTTGGACATGATAGGAATTACGATTTGGGAAAGTTGCATAGATGCATACAGAGCAACTCTCCTACGATCTCCTTTGATTCAGCGTCTAGATCTGTTAAATTTAATAATATCTGTGAGTGGCAATCAAGGCAAACTAGAATTTGAGATGCTACCTAATTCCAGGCAGAATGACAGTCACCACTGTGTGCAAACATTTGTTTCATTCACTCCTTATAACAGCATTGGGATGGACACATCCTGAGCATTGTTTCAGAAATACATGAAATGAACTCTGGGGAAGTCAGGGAATGTATATGAGGTCACAGATCTAATACTATGGGGTTCAAATCCACCAGGTTTAATACCAAAGCCTGAACTCTCTACTCTTTGGTGCTACTAATTGTGACAGATGGGAAAACAGGGCAAACATCCTTGAAAAATATTAATCTCTGTACAGATGTGTCATTAAATGTCAGGCTTTGTGCGAGGCACTATACGTTCGGGAAGAAAAAATCAGGGAATTAAACTGCTGATAGTCTACTTGGGATAAAAATCAGAAAAAGAAAAGTCACATAAGGTGGTATGTTTATTTTATTCAGCATAGTTTTGCCAAGAAACTTGGCTCATCTACACGTTCACATGAATATTTTTGTCCTTCTTCTTAATGGACACATACTGTAATTATTGTGTCTACAATAGGAACAACTGATTTTAAGAGGCAAGGAGTTGGGTATGATAAATCCATTCAGGAAACATAGGTTCAATTCTTGGACCTATCATAATGGTACTTCTGGACTTTAGAGTTCTCTTTAGCCTGTGGATAAAATGAGACCATCACTAAGTTCTCATCCATCTCGGGTTGATGGATCTTCAGTGGCTGCAGCATAATACGATAATGAAGAGCACAGGTTTGGGGACAGAAAGATATGGGGTTGTAAGCTAACTACAATACCTGTAACTCATGTGATGTTAGGAAAAGCGCTTATCCTTTCTAAGCCTTATTTTCATCATTTGTACGGTGTACGTAATAACATTTTTCTATAGTGTTGTACGCTTCACCTACCATAGTCCCTAGTCTTAAAAAAATCACAGAATGGTTGAAATATACAGGGGAACATGTGCGGGAAGCAAAAATCTTTAATCCTTTAAAACAGCATATTCGAAGTATGGTCTAGTGTAAGGTAAAGTCTTTTAGGGGTTCCATGAGGTCATAGTGTGTTTATAATAATACACAGATGCTATTTGCCTTTTTCTCTCTCATGTTCTCACACGTGAGAGTGGAGTTTTCCAAAGGCTACATGACATGTGTTGGTATCATTGCTCAATGGCTAATGAAATGTGTGTGTGTGTGTATTATTTTGTTTTAAAAATTAGTTGTGATTTCTAGTTGGTAAATATTGAGAGATATAAGCTAGTAACATGTTTTTATAAATAAAAACATTTTGATTTCTTTAGTTATTTTTAAGTGTATAAGGAGGCCCTGAGACCAAACTGTTTAAGAACCATGGCCTTAGGAAGGCATTTATCTTCCCAATTAGTTTGAGATATAGTAACAGCAAGAAGTATTGCTATATCTTAGATATCATGTTGATAAAATAATTTATCACCAGCAAAATGTAGGTTGGATATTGAAAGAAGTAATGTATATAACATCTTTCATAGGATTCTTGGTATAGTATAGAGAGTAAGAGCTCACTAAATGTTGGTCATTGTTAAGAGCAGAATGAAAATGAAGTTATCCTCAGTGGAAATAGACTGACATTATAATTGACATTTCTAGGGTCTCATCAAATAAGGCTGCCTTCTCTAGAGACAGCATTTTGTCAGGACAGATCAAAGACTTGCCTTCTGCTAAATCCCGGGTATTGTTACTCTTTCAGAGAGGCATATGAGCAGGAATAGGGAATTAAGTATGTCACAGAGATAAAGGCGGGGGGCCCATCCAGGTCTTCCGGGGAGTGACACCCCGGTATAAGGACCAAGCCCGATGTGCTCTTTCACGACAAGCCCTGCCTCTAGAAATAGGCGGATTAACAGAACACGGGGCTGCTAGGGTTTAAGTTGCACATCTAACTCCCATTCCTCTCCATGTTTTTTCAAGCCAATTTTTGTGACTATTTTATTCAGTTTTAGAAACGCTGCAGTAAAATTTGCTGACCTAGATGATGATGATAATAATGACAACAACTATCATTCCATCATTTCTTGAACTTACTTTCCTCAGAGCTTGACACGGCATTCTGAGTAGTCACCCGTGTATTTTACAAAACTTTCCTGTGTGGTTAGAAATTAGATTACCTACATTGTGCACACAAGAAAATCAGATAGCTATTGTGTGTCTTTAAGCTTTAAGGACTTTACAGCTAGTACTTGGTGGAGCCAAACTTTGAACCTTCGTTTGTCTGACACCAGAACCTCTGCCTTAACCACTGTGCCACACTACAGCGCCTTTGGCGGCCATTTTATTTTCACTGTAAATTAATGTATTCACATTCTCGTTAAGCAAGTGTCTTCCATGGGCTTGGCTAACGCGTATCTGTGCTGAAGCACCACTGTCTTCAGGAATGTGCTGACAGAATAAAGTTTCTGTTCCCACAAAGCTGAGGACAAAACCCTAAATCTCAGTGAATGTAGCAAGGTGAATGATACTTTGGAAAATTTAGTCATGAAAGGGAGGCTCTTGCCAGATAAGGATAACTTTGGCCTCCACATTTCATTTCTGCTAGTAATAGGAATTCCTTACATTTCTATTTTTATATTATATATTTGGTAAACTGATTCTTAATTCTTTACAACATTGAAGCCTCAAAACAACAATATGAAAATAAGCCAGGGCTGGTTGTATTATCCTACATTTTAGATGATGTAGCTGAAAGTTAGAAAGCTTGAGTTGTTTTCTCAGGATCATTCTGCTAGACAGTGTAAAGTCATTCGGTAACCCTAAGACTTTTCATGAATCTGTAATTAGCATGTGCTTCACTAATATTCATTTTGCAAGAACAGATATGTACCAGATCGATTCTGGTAATACAAACTGTGAGGATGGTAACGATAATACCACCTTTTGGTCACTCTGTGTATTACCATCAGTTTTATGGAGTAGTTATTTTATTTTATTTTATTTTTTGCGTCACGCGGGCCTCTCACTGCTGTGGCCTCTCCCGTTGCGGAGCACAGGCTCCGGACGTGCAGGCTCAGCGGTCATGGCTCACGGGCCCAGCCGCTCCGCGGCATGTGGGATCTTCCCAGACCGGGGCACGAACCCGTGTCCCCTGCATCGGCAAGCGGACTCTCAACCACTGCGCCACCAGGGAAGCCCCTGGAGTAGTTATTTTACCTAGGAACCGTGTAAGGAGTGTCACACACACTTTTAAATCAGGCAGAAATCATCTTGGTAAACACCTTGAAAAGTGTTAGCACATCAGAAGAAATCGAATTGAGAATGGGCGTGTTTCCACTGTCTTCAAGGGAGCAAGATGGCTGCTGCCCTGCTCCTTACACAGTGCTCATCCTCTCACCTCTCTGCACATTGTCTTCTCCAGAGCACATAAATGCAGCCCTGGAGTTGTGTATGCTGGAGGCTCAGAAGTTTGATCTTGTTTTTAAGGTGCCAGGATAATGTTGACCTGAAGCTCCTCTTCATACCATAAGTAACTTGCATGGACAAAAGACTATTAACTTTTCTTAGTACAATAAATATTGAGATAAGAGACTGTTAGGTAAATAGATTATATTATCTTCATTTTATAATATTGAGATATATGGAGGTAATTTCCTCAAGATCACTGAATGAGCACTTTCTAAAATTAAAATGTCTACCAAGTCTGTCTTTCTACATCAGTAGACTATATTCAAGTTAATAGCACATGGACTCCTTGCAAATAACTAAATTTATTCTGGATATAGAGTCTCTCCTCTCTCTCTGACTCCTTTCTCTCCTTCCATGGAATAAGCCTTGGGTTTCTCAAATGAATGCAGCTAACTTAAAAAGTTCAGGGCTTCCCTGGTGGCACAGTGGTTAAGAATCTGCCTGCCAATGCAGGGGACACGGGTTTGAGCCCTAGTCCGGGAAGATCCCACATGCCGTGGAGCAACGAAGCCCTTGCACCACAACTACTGAGCCCACGCGCCTAGAGCCCATGCTGTGCAACAAGAGAAGCCACCGCAACGAAAAGCCCGCGCACCAAAACCAAAAGTAGCCCCCGCTCGCTGCAACTAAAGAAAGCCCGTGCGCAGCAATGAAGACACAATGCAGCCAAAAATAAATATAATTAATTAATTAAATATATTGCTGAAGTACTGGGTCAAGCCAGATGTGAATTTCAGACCTTGTTTCATATTTGAAAACAACAGTTACTTCCTTTCTTATCAGAGTTAAAGCCTAGAAGGCAGAAAACAGAACTCTCCTGCATTAATGCGAGAGCATTTTTAAACAATTAGATGCCTATAATACGTGATGTCAAAACATCTGGCAGCAGAGATGAAAAATTAAATCAACTGGAATGTATCCACATACAGCCAAGCAACAGACGTGGGGGAAAGGCTGGATGAGTATCTCAACTAATTTTGATAAATTCCAGGAGAAATAAACCCTAATTGTCCACTTATTAAGTCTTTGGAATCATGGGTCTAATGATAGTAATCCCATCTGAAGGTTGGGTGCCAACTGAGGTGTCAGCTTGCAGCGTTTGAAGATCATCCCTTTCTTGGTTTCTTAATTCTCAGATGTCTTCATTCTTTTTTTTTTTTTTTTCTGAAAAATTGTTTAGTTTCTCAGATCTGTTTGAGATTTAGGCATTTGATTTAAGCACTTGATTCAAACAACAAAAAGCTCTTTAAAAATCACATTATTCCTGCATTCTTATATCTGCCTTACTCACCAAGGTTGGTAGGGTCATAGTTCTACTGGAAATTTTATTTGAAGAATCCAATAGAATAATGATGATGATCTCTTAATTTATCCAGCTTACAGCTCTTTACATGTATTTCATTAATCTTTGCAGCATTTCTCTGAAGTATGTAAAGGGCAAGTATTATTAGACCCATTTTTCAAGTGTAGTAAACAAGATAAAATGAGATAGAAAATCATTTTCCTAGGATAGCAATAAGAGCCTTGACCAAACCACCTCATATATGTAGTTGCAGTATTGCTTTGAAAACGTGACAAATGCTAGCTAGTTAATTTACTTGGAAATTATTTCTTAAACTTGTAAGATGAGTTATTAGTGCGTGTGTGTGTGTGTGTGTGTGTGTAGATCTGTATCTATATTTATATTCTGAGGGGAAGAGGAAAGGGAATTGTTTCTACACATTACAATAAGCATTGGAGTTGAGGGCTATCCCAATGAGGCTTTTCCTATAGACCTACATCGTTGGAAACACCTCACAGGATAACTGTATGGTTTCCTTTACTCACAGAACTATGTGTTAAATCTGTGGGAAAGAACTACAAGACAGAGCTGCTAAATAAACTATGAAAAACCTAACAAACTTTTTAATCATAGGTATCGGCATATCCCAAAGATCTGTACTATACTAGGGTGTGATAGCTTAGGAATTAATATGATTTGAACTTAATGAATGTTTAGAGGGTGTCTTAAATTCAGAACCAGGCAGGTCCATTTCCTCTGACCTGAACATGGCCCTAAAGTAAATTGCTTGAGGAAACTAGATCCTAAAGATTACAGGTGGGGAATTTTTGAAGTGTGTCCATACTCTATTGGATATCAAAGAAGCCTGACTAAAAGAATTGTGCATGACTGGACATGACAACTGTGGACTGAGCAAAAGTTCTTTTTGGAAGGGCTATCTTGAAGATTATGACTCAAACATTGGAGGAACTAAGGTAGATTGGCAGTGGAAGGAATCAGAATGTGTGAAATTCCTTAAAAATGTATTGACTTTAGGTAATTTTGCCTGTGTTACACATAATTTTTAAAACCCTTTACACTTTTTGTAAAATAAATAAATAAATAAAATAAGCATCGGAGAACTGAGAACTAATTTAAATTAGTTAATCCTCTCTTGGTCTATATCATGCCACCTATTACCTTCACCGTGTCAGTTTTCTCTACCTTTCCTCCCCAAAGCTCATGACACAACAGACTATGAAGACAGAGAATCTTTGGTATCCTTCGTTCAGTGTGGAGACAAGACGAAATGTACAGCAACATTAATCAGACAGTTTATGGACACGTATAATGGTTATGCTGTGTCAGTAATTGGATGTGAATGGTTAACGATTCACGTAGATGGTAGTAATTAGTCTTACTTTTCCAAAGATAAACTGAGCACATTTGGAGCCATCTGTGGAGAAAGACAGGAAAAGAGTTGAAGTTGGGTAGTTCTCTTTGATTTGAATCTGAAACCCATTCCTTTCTCAACTGACTGCTCCTGACCTCTTTTAATGCCCTTTCCTACTTCTGTCATGAAAGAAAGGAATTTTGGGAAGGTAGCATTTTGTTTGAATTCTGTCTAGGCCACATATGCGTTGTGTGACTATGGGAAATCCCCCCCATGTTTCTGAGCTTCAGCTTCCTTCTTTGTGAAACGTGAGTGATAATATCAACATCATAGGAATGTTGAATGATCTAAAGTAGAGAAGGCACCTAGTTAGCACCTAGCATCATGCCTGGTACATTGAAATTGACAATTAGTTATATTCGATGTATTCATTCGATTGTTATCGTATATTGTTCACCCTAAATTATTCATCTTTGAATTTCCAGGGGCTAGCAGAAACTAGAGTATGATGCTCAATGATACTAGTTGCTATTATTTATTTATTTTTGGCCGTGTTGGGTCTTCGTTTCTGCGCGAGGGTTTTCTCTAGTTGTGGCAAGCGGGGGCCACTCTTCATCGCGGTGCGCAGGCCTCTCACTATGGCGGCCTCTCCCGTTGCGGAGCACAGGCTCCAGATGTGCAGGCTCAGTAGTTGTGGCTCACGGGCCCAGCCGCTCCGCGGCACGTGGGATCCTCCCAGACCAGGGCTCGAACCCGTGTCCCCTGCATTAGCAGGCAGATTCTCAACCACTGCGCCACCAGGGAAGCCCACTAGTTGCTATTATTAATGAGGGTCTACCCTGCTCCATTAGTCATGTGCTTTGCTGTTATAGATATAACTTTATTTATTATTTCACTTCTGAAGATTCTACAAAAATATACAGAATCCTAATCTATTCTCTCACAGCTTTGAAGCATTTTCTAGCTATGCCTCCCTATTTATTTGGCAAAAAGGATTAAAAAAAAACCCTACACCTCCCCCTGAAGTCCCTAAACCATCTACTCAATCTGAATATTGCTATTTTCTTGAAGTTAAACCCTAGACATAAAAATGATAACTGATTTTTTATGCTGTCAGTTGTGCATTCAGATAACACTCGGTTCTGCCAGCAACTTCCACAGAATTGAAGTTTAGAAGATAAATACGCAGAAAATCCAGTCAGAGACAATCAGAGGTTTCCCTTTCAACTCTGCCTCCCAATAGTATTGTTTTACAGCTAACGTGCACTCTGTCGACTTGTGGTCTGTGCCTTGTGATGCACATGGAAGGATCAATGGGGGGCCTTGGGGAGGAGGAGGACCAGAGCACGCAGACACTCTGCAATCCCGAAACCAGAACATCCTGGGTGGTGTATCTGAGGTTCCTGTTACGAGCTTAGTGTCCAGAAAGTGATATGGTCAAAACTGCCTGAGTGAATAATGATATCTATTCTGACTCTGGAATGTGTGTCAGCAGTTCAGACACTCGCTGCTGTAAATAGCTGGAAACCAGAACTGGCCCACAGGAGCTAGACTAACAGATGAAGGAAGACTGGACAATTGAGCATCGTGGTTATGAACATAGGCTCTGGAGGGATCCAGACCAGAAGGATCATTTCTGTTGTCCCTTTATGTACTGTGCAAGCTCAAATCCTAGGCTCCTTCTAAGATGTGTGATCTTGGGCAACTTGTTTAATATCCCGGCCCCCGCAGGAAGCTGGTGCCCAAATGTTCTCACTGTCACTAGAAACAAAGCTGTATTTTCATGGGATGCACATAGTAGTTGTTCAGCAAATACACTAAGGCACCACTTCTTAAGCTTTTCTGTCCCTTTGAGTTAACTGGAGATCTTGTAAAAAGGCAGATTTGGATTCTCTAAGTCTGGAGTACAGATTCTGCATTTCTGATAAACTTGCAGATGATCAAGATGGAGTAAGTCAGTGCAGATGACCAACTTGCAGATGGTCAGTGGAGTAAATATGAGTAGCAAGGCTCTATGTCGTATACGTTATCACAGAACAAAACTCTAGGCTAGTGTTTCTCAGAGTTCAGCGTGCATCACACCCACCGCGAGGTGACTATTGAAGCACAGATTGCTTGTGCTTCACTGGGTCTGAGTTGGAGCCTGAGAATTTGCATATTTAACAAGTTTCTGAGTGATAGTCATACTGCAGTGTGTACCATAAATTAAAAAGCACTGACCTAGGCGAGTTCCTCCCTTATTTGAAAACGTCTGTTAATAGTTTTGAAAACCGTATTTGGTTTTTCAGTCTTAGGTAGATGATGATCATCAGGAAGTATTATTTATTCATTTATTTAATAGAATCGTATATTTGTACGCAGTTGTAAATATATATATATATACATGTATATGGAGAGCTCCTGTGCACCCTTTATACAGCTTCTTCTAATGGTAACATCTTGCAAAACTATAGTACAGTGTCACAACCAGGATACCGCCATCCATACCATCTACCCAAACTTATTCAGATATCTCCAGTTTTACTTGTCCTCTCTCTCTCTGTGGTGTGTGTGTGTGTGTGTGTGAGTGTGTGTGAGAGAGAGAGAGAGAGAGAGAGATTAGCTCTATGCAATTCTATCACGGGTCAGTTCATGTATATACCACCACAGTCAAGACATAATGAGACTTTCATCACTCACCACAAGAATCTCTCCTGTTGTCCTTTTATAATCACTCTTTTAGTCAAAACCAATACATTTCCTTTAAAGACTGTAAGTTTCTAACAAGTCCATTTATAATACACTCCATTAAAAAAGAGCTACACTCCCATATCTCTTCACAATGAGCCCTTCTTGACCTTGGGAATCTAGTGAAACTGGTATGGTCAATGCTCTTTAAGATTTTTAACAGAGAGGATCTGGGAGATTATCCTGTCCTTAAAATCTTCACAGAGACTTTTCTCTCTCTGAAAGTTCCCATGAGGAACCTCAGATCTTTCTGAGATAGTAACAACAAAGGATCATATTGTCCCAATCTGTATTTGATCGGTGGACTGAGATATTTCTTAACTTGATAATTGTTTTCCTCTGGAGAAGCTGCAAATGAAAACGTTTTATTTTCAAACCCAACCAGTCTTGATGGAAAAATTCCTTCTTTAGCCAGTGTGTCTCCATCCACATTTTGTTTAGTCAATGAGAAGAAGTGATGTGGTATTTTAAAAATTCTGCCTCTGCCTGGAATCTCTTAATCATCAAATTCATTAGGTACATTACCTTTTCTTCTGCATGACCTGCAGGCGACATGGTCAAAAATCTAGCCACTACATACAAGGGTCTCCTTTCCTCCAACTTCCAATAATACTTTCCCTATTTTCTTTACTGTAAGACCCTGTCAACAGCCTCTTCACATCCTTTAGTCTTTTGACGCTCTCCCTGGGGCCCTTTAGGCTTTCACCAGAGTCTTCCTAATTTATCTAGCTCCTGTCTGCCACCTGGTCCCAAAACCAATGCCACATGTTTTAAGTTTTCATTACAGTAGCACATTACATCCAGACACTAAAAATCTGTTCTGATTATCTACTGTTACATAACAAACTATTCCAGAACTTAGTGGCATAAAACAACAAATACGTATTTTACTCACAAATCTGAAATGTGAGCAGTGCCTGTCAGGGTCAGCTTGTCTCTGCAGAATGTGGTACCGGCTGGGATAGCCTGAATGTGGCTGACCATCCAATTCCAATAGGACTCACTCACATGACTGGCACATTGGTGTTGGCTGTTAGCTGCCTTTCTAAGAGGTAGCCTGGGCTTCTTCATTGCTTTGTATCTGTGTTCCCACAGTGAGTTTCCCAACAAAGATGGGAAGTGGAAGGTGGTAACTTTGTAAGCTTGAGTCTAGAAATTGACATAATTCACTTTTTTCATATACTATTGATTAGTAAGAGAATAGACATTGAAGAGAGTGGAACATATTCCCCAACCTTGCAACGAGAGGCATGTCAAACAATTTTGGGGCCATGTTTTAAAATTACCACACTGACTTGTTTCCCACAAAGGCATTATGTTACAAAGCACAGTTAACATAGTTTCAAACTACTTTTAAAGTATTAAATAATACTATTAAAATAATAATTGTTAAATGTTATTAAGTACTTCTTAAATACTTTAAGTCCTAAAACTTTAGAGCATACTAAAAGCTGAGAACGTCTGTGTAGTTTCCTTATTACTTCATAAACCCTGTTAGGTATATTCGTCGTTGTGCTTTATCTGTGGATTAAAAAAAAGTCCTTGTTTTAAGACTGGCCTTTTGCAGGGTAGCCAACTATGTGACCTTGGGATTGTTCCTCGTATCCACCAAAGCTTTTAAAATTTTTCTATAAAGAATATTAATAATATATCTTTTTCAGGGAAAGAGGAAGGATTTTATATTTGAACAGAACTCAGTTTGAGACCCTACACTGAAATCCAGAAATGTTAGGAGTCCTGAGTTTATTTCTTACAAGTAGTATTTAGGCCTCTTTAAAATAAAACAGTTTAAATGAGGAATTACGTCTTTAGAATACTGCTATCAGAAATACCAGTTATCAATAACAATATGTGGCTATGATTTTAAACTTGAGGATACTGTTTCAGGATAAAATAATACAAAAACTGTATCACCCTAATACTACATAGGTGTCTGGTATCTATACTATTTTGTCAACCCTTATTGCTCATCACTTTTACTTCAGATGAAGCGTGCGTGCAGTGTTCTAACGCTGGACCTTTTCTAGTTATATTATTTTTTCTTTCCTTGAATATCCTGTCATTTCTCTACATTTCCTGTGACTACTGTTCCTTCAAGATTTGGATAAAATGTTTCCTTCTTTCAGAAAGTACATATTTTGTCGCAACTACGTGGGAGTTCAGAGAAGGCAGTGATGATCTAATTTATAATTATAGTTATTTGTGTATGTGCCTTCTATTCCCTCCCAGACTAATGTCATCAAGGGCAGAGACTACATTTTACACTTTTCTATAATCCTCATAGCTCATGGCATACAAAGTATCACAATGTAAGTGATTGGCAAATATTAATTCAATGAGCAAATAATCTTAATGGTTACTTTTGGGATACAATTACAAGGTTTTTAAGCGCATGCTTATAATACGCTAAATACTTTAGAAACAGAAAAAAAATCTAACCTATCAAGATATGGGGAAAGAAAAGGGCACAGAATTCTTGCAAATATTCTGAGGTGGGAATATATCAGAAGAGAGGTTTCCTAAGGAAATAAAATATCCTCCAAGAACACAGCAGTTGGTTGTATACTTTGAAGTTAATAACCCAAGCCTAATTCTTTGTTAAAACCTAGAGTAGTTTTGTCTTACATTATCTCAATCTCAGTAATCAAGAAAAAGATGTCGCTTAATTGTTTTTGCAGTTTGTCACTGTTACGTGCAACTCTATCACTAAACCTAAGAAAATAATTTTGCTTGCTAACCATCCAGAAATCTGTGATTGAATACTTCCAGACGTTAGCCATGCTCTCCCTTCAGAATCTTTGCAACAACTGTTTCCTCTGCCTGGAATATGCATCCTCTTGCTGTAGTCATGATTAACTCCATCTTTTAAGTCTTTGCTCAAATAAGCTCAACCCTTACCACCATCAGTACCAGATCTTCCTTATCCTGCTTTGTTTTTATTAGCATTTAATCCTTTCTTACATACCATATAATTTAGTTATTATCATGTATACTGTTTATGAATTCTTCTCCATGGGTAGAATGTCTTATGCTTTAAATTGATATCTCCTCAACAGCTACAGAGTATCTGATAATAGTAAGTCTTCAATAAATATTTACTGAATGAATGAATCATTGATTGAATAAATGGATGAAGGGAGAATATGTAAACTAGTACTAGACTGTTAACATTTATCTTGGCTTAAAGAGCATTGGCTAATACCTAATTCCATTGGATAATTAACTGGTAGTATAACAACATGCTTAGTTTCTATAGACATCTTCAAATATTTGAACTGGAAAGTTCACCACAACTCAATGCAATGTAATTACCTTTTTGTTTTCATAAAGTGTAGTATGAAGCATAGAGAGAGGAAATATGTTTCCTGCTATATGCCAACGATTAAACAACATGTTATTAATCCTGGGCTGACCCCGCACCCTAGTCCAGAGTTTTAGTTACCACAATCTTTTTAGCAACTACCCTATAAACCAACTTTTCACTCTTTTTATTCACTATGTTAATTGTGTCCATTTGGACCTTTTAGTATATTGAGATGCTCAAAATGTGATTGGACAGTCTTTTATCTCCAAGATACAAGTATCAGGTTTCTTTAAGCCAGTGTTTTTTTAATCTCTCAGACTATTTTGGTTTTTTTCTGTTTGTTTGTTTGTTTTTAATGGAGAGAAGGTAGAGGGTATTTGTGGCAAATAATTTCACCCCAGATACACTTCTAGAGAAGGATCCTCTCTGCTAGCGTATGACTTTGTAACTCCATTTCTGTGGTGTCTGTACCAAGCTAATATTTAAGGCAAATATTATATAACTGCAAGAGATTTGGATGTGCTTTGGAATGAGGCATGCATTAATTTCAAACCCTGTATCGTATCTGTGTCTTTTAATTGTTTGACTTCAAGGATGTGAGATAGTTTCTCTATACCTTTGTTTTTGTCATCTGTATAATGGATACTAAAACTAACTGCATAATAAACACTAAACTGAACATCTATCATTATTAGCTTCCCTTTTTCCCTGCCCTTCCTTTTTCATTTTCCATATTACCCTGAGTCTATATTCACTGTTATTCATATGATGAAATGATTTAACTGCCTCAATACGTTAGGCAATTAATTCTTTTTCGTTTTGAGCAAATTCCAACACTTTCCTGAGACAAAATTATAATGAAGGTTTATGTGCAAGAAATGAAAAGTTATAGAAACTTTTTATTCTCACATAGTTATGAAGAATCACCTGGACAGGCAATATTTGAAATGATAAAATTCTGAATTGCTCTCGTGCACTTAATTAGAAGTAAATATGGATGTTGGGATGAGAAACTACACAGTGGAACTCATTAGCAGAGTTTTTATTTATTTATTTATTTTTCAGTAGAGGATTCTGGGAGCAATATCGTCACCAAATATTAAGAAATTAGTGGGGGGAAATCCTGAAATTATGTATATATAAATCCGAGTCAACTTGCTTACAGGAAAAACAGTAATTTGTAGTGCTGTAAAAGCATGACCTGTAATTTCAGCGTAGGAACCAGATGAGGTGGAAAAGTATTACAACAATTCCTAATTTAGTTTCACTGAGTCAACTCTGGATAAACTTTTACTAAATAAATTCGGTAGTTAAACATGAGTCAGAATAAAAAGCAATGTTTGTTTTCATTTAATGATTAGAGCAGATATAAAAACCTACCCCACATCCACCATCTGGTACTCCACTTGCCTTTACCACAGCCTTGTTCTATGACTGCATACTTGCAGTGGTCAGAAACTCACTACCTTGGGAGACTGATGAGTTTTTCTCTTGAGCAGCTGTGTTCGAAAGCACTTTAATCTTACAGTGAGCCAAAATGTGCCTCAAGGTATAAACAAGTCTTACTCTCTTCCCCTTTAGCCGAGTAAAATACAAAGTGTCTTGAAAAAATTGTTTATGTGACATGGTTTCAGTTCCCTGGAATAATGGCTAAGGAGAAAAATGTGCTTGTAGAATTAGGCACAGAGGTGACAAGACCTCAGAGGAAGTTGAGTCAGTAAGGAGGTAACTAGAAAATTTGGAGCAAAATACAACACGGGACAAAAACAAGACCTAACTCTTCAAATTCTGTAGTTTGCTTAGTGTTTTCATATATGATTTCATTCACTCCTCTCAGTAACTCTCAGATAGATATTATCTTGACTTTAGGATGGCCTCTTATGTACCAGTTACTGTTCTATATCCTGAACACAACAGTGAACAAAAAAGTCTTATCCAGATGCAATTTACATTCTAGTAATGATAACCAGGTTTGCCAAACCATAATACCTGCTTACCAGTTGGCTTAAAGTCTAAATTTCTACTGCCAGGGGGGATGCTAGGATAGAGTCTTTCTAGAAGCAAAGCTTCATAGAATATGTAAAAGTACCACAAGCATTAATGCTGTCTTCTGAACCCTCATAAGATTCATGGTATAGACAGAGGAAGGTTTTTAAATGAAGAAGGGATTTTCTCACTACAATTCTTACCATATTGAACCTGATCAAAGCTCTGAAGTCCTTTTAAGATTTTTTTTTTTTCTAATAAAAGTTTCTGGGCTCAAATCAGACCCATTGAGTCAAATTTTACTGAATGTTCTGAAATCCACAAGAATTTGAGAAAAAACTGCTGAACTTTTTATTTTAGATGTTTCAAATGAACTGAATTTACTACCCTCTCTCAGTACTATAGGTTATGGCTTGAATAGCCAAAATTCAGTAAAATCATTTGTTCCCTCCATAAAAACGAATTCAAAAGAAAATTACATTCCCCCTGAACCACGCCCCCCAATAGACTGTACCCTCCTCATAGCATCAACTGGCAGAAGTAGCCAAGGACATATTTGACCTTGGACCTTTGGAAGCTATTACTCTGATCATCACTGGTGGCCAACAGGCCTCTGCTGAGAGTAGATACAGTTTTCCAGGAATCATCAAGAAAAAGGTGTCAGTCTCATTTCATTTCCATATCGGGGATGAATGCACAGGGTCAAATTATTAGATTTTTTAATTAGAGAAAGGAGAGAATCGATTTGAGATAAGAAAATTGAGAAAAGAGGTTAGCACACCTATAACTTGATACTGCAGCCCCTGTAATTATCGTTTGTAAGCACTGAGCGAAAAGTTGAGTTCCAACATTAGTCTCTCTTATTTTACCTGGTTTTATTTTTGTTCATACATTTCATCTATACCTGAGAGTCTCCACCCCTACCCCCATTTATGTGTGAATATAATAGAATATGTTTTTGTTTGTTTGTCTTTTCTATTTGGTATCTCTTGTCCTAGAAGAGTATCTGGCACCCAGTAAGTATAAGGCCAATATTTGTTGATTGAATGGATGTTTAAAATTACAGTTATTATTTGTTAAATGTTTATAAGAGGAAATAATCATATGACTTTAGCCATAGGGTTGTATAAAAATGAAAGCATGGTGCCTGAAAGTACGTGTTCAATAAATAGCAGATCATTTCTTAAGACGGTGATGCTGATAATGACGATAATGGCGTTCTGATGTGGCTGGCATAGGTGATTACGGAGTACGGTTGGGGTTTCCAAGTAGGATTTCACTATCAGTTTGAAAATGATTAATGTTCTAGAGGAATGTGCCCAAATGTAGGCATCAGTTAGGTTACTTTTTACACAAATAACTTTATTCAAAGATCTGCCCCAATCATGCTAGGCCATGTCTGGAATAGACCACCAGAAACAAGTGGATTATTTGCAACAGCAAAAATGCAGGTGCCAACAATAGAACTTAGCATTTTGCCGGCAGTGCTTTTCTCTTGCATCCTTTTTTTTTTTTTTTTCTGGTGTGTTAAGAAAAAATCACTTTTCATTTCTGTCTTTGACCTGAATTTTTAGAAATTAACATATAAAATATAGCATGTAGCATACAGGGCTTTTCGCCATTCTCCATAAATTCAGTTAAAAAAAAAAAAAAAACAGGGCTTCCCTGGTGGTGCAGTGGTTGAGAGTCCGCCTGCCGATGCAGGGGACACGGGTTCGTGCCCCGGTCCGGGAAGATCCCACATGCTGCGGAACGGCTGGGCCCGTGAGCCATGGCCACTGAGCCTGCGCGTCTGGAGCCTGTGCTCCACAACGGGAGAGGCCACAACAGTGAGAGGCCCGCGTACCACAAAAACAAACAAACAAACAAAAACCTCCAGCAGCTTTTTCTGTTTCACCATTATTTGCAATTATTTTGCTAACAACATTGAATACTCTGCTATTGGTCAATGTTCTTTCTCTCATAATGTATTTTGTTTTTTTTTTTAACATCTTTATGGAGTATGATTGCTTTACAATAGTGTGTTAGTTTCTGCTTCACAACAAAATGAATCAGTTATATATATACATATGTTCCCATATCTCTTCCCGCTTGCGAGATCTCCCACCCTCCCTATCCCACCCATCCAGGCGGTCACAAAGCACCGAGCTGATCTCCCTGTGCTATGCGGCTGCTTCCCACTAGCTGTCTACCTTACATTTGGTAGTGTATATATGTCCATGCCTCTCTCTCGCTTTGTCACAGCTTACCCTTCCCCCTCCGCATATCCTCAAGGCCATACTCTAGTAAGTGTGTGTCTCTATTCCTGTTTTACCCCTAGGTTCTTCATGACATTTTTTTCCTTAAATTCCATACATATGTGTTAGCATACGGTATTTGTCTCTCTCTTTCTGACTTACTTCACTCTGTATGACAGACTCTAGGTCTATCCACCTCATCACAAATAGGTCAATTTCGTTTCTCTTTATGGCTGAGTAATATTCCATTGTATATATGTGTCACATCTTCTTTATCCATTCATCCGATGATGGACACTTAGGTTGTCTCCATCTCTGGGCTATTGTAAATAGAGCTGCAATGAACATTTTGGTACATGACACTTTTTGAATTATGGTTTTCTCAGGGTATATGTCCAGTAGTGGGATTACTGGGTCATATGGTAGTTCTATTTGTAGTTTTTTCAGGAACCTCCATACTGTTCTCCACAGTGGCTGTATCAATTTACATTCCCACCAACAGCGTAAGAGGGTTCCCTTTTCTCCACACCCTATACAGCATTTATTCTTTCTAGATTTTGATAACGGCCATTCTGACTGGTGTGAGATGGTATCTCATTGTAGTTTTAATGTGCATTTCTCTAATGATTAGTGATGTTGAGCATTGTTTCATGTGTTTGTTGGCAGTCTGTTATCTTCTTTGGAGAAATGTCTAAGTCTTCTGCCTATTTTTGGATTGGGTTGTTTGTTTTTTTGTTATTACGCGTATGAGCTGCTTATAAATTTTGGAGATTAATCCTTTGTCAGTTGCTTTATTTGCAAATATTTTCTCCCATTCTGAGGGTTGCCTTTCGGTCTTGTTTATGGTTTCCTTTGCTGTGCAAAAGCTTTGAAGTTTCATTAGTTCCCATTTGTTTATTTTTGTTTTTATTTCCATTTCTCTAGGAGGTGAGTCAAAAAGGACCTTGCTGTGATTTATGTTATAGAATGTCCTCCCTATGTTTTCCTCTAAAAGTTTGATAGTTTCTGGCCTTACATTTAGGTCTTTAATCCATTTTGAGCTTATTTTTGTGTATGGTGTTAGGGAGTGATCTAATCTCATACTTTTTTACATGTACCTGTCCAGTTTTCCCAGCACCACTTATTGAAGAGGCTGTCCTTTCTCCACTGTACGTTCCTGCCTACTTTATCAAAGATAAGTTGACCATATGTGCGTTGGTTTATCTCTGGGCTTTCTATCCTGTTCCACTGATCTATATTTCTGTTTTTGTGGCAGTACCATACTGTCTTGATTACTGTAGCTTTGTAGTATAGTCTGAAGTCAGGAAGCCTGATTCCTCCAGCTCCGTTTTTCATTCTCAAAATTGCTTTGGCTATTCGGGGTCTTTTGTGTTTCCATACAAATTGTGAAATTTTTTGTTCTAGTTCTGTGAAAAATGTCAGTGGTAGTTTGATGGGGATTGCATTGAATCTGTAGATTGCTTTGGGTAGTATAGTCATTTTCATAATGTTGATTCTTCCCATCTAAGAACATGGTATATCTCTCCATCTATTTGTATCATCTTTAATTTCTTTCATCAGTGTCTTATAATTTTCTGCCTACAGGTCTTTTGTCTCCTTAGGTAGGTTTATTCCTAGATATTTTATTCTTTTGGTTGCAATGGTAAATGGGAGTGTTTTCTTAATTTCACTTTCAGATTTTTCATCCTTAGTGAATAGGAATGCCAGAGATTTCTGTGCATTAATTTTGTATCCTGCTACTTTACCAAATTCATTGATTAGCTCTAGTAGTTTTCTGGTAGCATCTTTAGGATTCTCTATGTAGAGTATCATGTCATCTGCAAACAGTGACAGCTTTACTTCTTCTTTTCTGACTTGGATTCCTTTTATTTCCTTTTCTTCTCTGATTGCTGTGGCTAAAACTTCCAAAACTGTGTTGAATAAGTGGTGAGAGTGGGCAACCTTGTCTTGTTCCTGATCTTAGTGGAAATGCTTTCAGTTTCTCACCATTGAGGACAATGTTGGCTGTGGGTTTCTCATATATGGCCTTTATTATTGTTGAGGAAAGTTCCCTCTATGCCTACTTTCTGCGGGGTGTTTATCATAAATGGGTGTTGAATTTTGTCAAAAGCTTTCTCTGCATCTATTGAGATGACCATATGGTTTTTCTCCTTCAATTTGTTAATATGGTGTTTCACGTTGATTGATTTGTGTATATTGAAGAATCCTTGCATTCCTGGAATAAACCCCACTTGATCGTGGTGTATGATCCATTTAATGTACTGTTGGATTCTGTTTGTTAGTATTTTGTTGAGGATTGTTGCATCTATGTTCATCAGTGATATTGGCCTGTAGTTTTCTTTCTTTGTGACATCCTTGTCTGGTTTTGGTATCAGGGTGATGGTGGCCTTGTAGAATGAGTTGGGGAGGGTTCCTCCCTCTGCTATATTTTGGAAGAGTTTGAGAAGGACAGGTGTTAGCTCTTCTCTAAATATTTGATAGAATTCGCCTGTGAAGCCATCTGGTCCTGGGCTTTTGTTTGTTGGAAGATTTCTAATCAATTTCAGTGCCTGTGATTGGTCTGTTCATATTTTCTATTTCTTCCTGATTCAGTCTTGGCAGGTTGTGCATTTCTAAGAATTTGTCTATTTCTTCCAGGTTATCCATTTTATTGGCATAGAGTTGCTTGTAGTAATCCCTCATGATCTTTTGTATTTCTGCAGTGTCAGTTGTTACTTCTCCTTTTTCATTTCTAATTCTATTGATTTCAGTCTTCTCCCTTTTTTTCTTGATGAGTCTGGCTAATGGTTTATCAATTTTGTTCATCTTCTCAAAGAACCAGCTTTTAGTTTTACTGATCTTTGCTATCATTTCCTTCATTTCTTTTTCATTTATTTTCTGATCTGATTTTTATGATTTCTTTCCTTCTGCTAACTTTGGGGGTTTTTTGTTCTTGTTTCTCTAATTGCTTTAGGTGCAAGGTTAGGTTGTTTATTCGAGATGTTTCCTGTTTCTTAAGGTAGGATTGTATTGCTATAAACTTCCCTCGTAGAACTGCTTTTGCTGCATCCCATAGATTTTGGGTTGTCGTTTCTCCATTGTCTTTTGTTTCTAGGTATTTTTTGATTTCCTCTTTGATTTCTTCAGTGATCACTTCGTTATTAAGTACTGTCTTGTTTAGCCTCCATGTGTTTGTATTTTTTCCAGATCTTTTCCTGTAATTGATATCTAGTCTCATAGGGTTGTGGTTGGAAAAGATACTTGACACAATTTCAATTTTCTTAAATTTACCAAGGCTTGATTTGTGACCCAAGATATGATCTGTCCTGGAGAATGTTCCATGAGCACTAGAGAAAAATGTGTATTCTGTTGTTTTTGCATGGAATGTCCTATAAATATCAAGTAAGTCCATTTTGTTTAATGTATCATGTGTTTCCTTATTTATTTTCATTTTGGATGATCTGTCCATTGGTGAAAGTGGGGTGTTAAAGTCCCCTACTATGAATGTGTTACTGTCGATTTCCCCTTTTATGGCTGTTAGTATTTGCCTTATGTATTGAGGTGCTCCTATGTGGGGTGCGTAAATATTTACAATTGTTATATCTTCTTCTTGGATCGATCCCTTGATCATTATGTAGTGTCCTTCTTTGTCTCTTGTAATAGTCTTTATTTTAAAGTCTATTTTGTCTGATATGAGAATTGCTACTCCAGCTTTCTTTTGGTTTCCATTTGCATGAAATATCTTTTTCCAGCCCCTTACTTTCATTCTGTATGTGTCTCTAGGTCTGAAGTGGGTCTCTTGTAGACAGCAAATATATGGGTCTTGTTTTTGTATCCATTCAGCCAATCTGTGTCTTTTGGTGGGAGCATTTAATCCATTTACATTGAAGGTAATTATCGATATGTATGTTCCTATTCCCATTTTCTTAATTGTTTTGGGTTCGTTATTGTAGGTCTTTTCCTTCTCTTGTGTTTCTTGCCTAGAGAAGACCCTTTAGCATTTGTTGTACTGTTGGTTTGGTGGTGCTGAACTCTCTCAGCTTTTGCTTGTCTGTAAAGGTTTCAATTTCTCCATCAAATCTGAATGAGATCCTTGCTGGGTAGAGTAATCTTTGTTGCAGGTTTTTCTCCTTCATCACTTTCAATATGTCCTGCCACTCCCTTCGGGGTTGCAGAGTTTCTGCTGAAAGATCAGCTGTTAACCTTACGGGTATTCCCTTGTGTGTTATTTGTTGTTTTTCCCTTGCTGCTTTTAATATGTTTTCTTTGTATTTAATTTTTGACAGTTTGATTACTATGTGTCTTGGCGTATTTCTCCTTGGATTTATCCTGTATGGGACTCTCTGTGCTTCCTGGACTTGATTAACTCTTTCCTTTCCCATATTAGGGAAGTTTTCAACCATAATCTCTTCAAATAGTTTCTCAGTCCCTTTCTTCTTCTGGAACCCCTATAATTCGAATGTTGGTGCATTTAATGTCCCAGAGGTCTCTGAGACTGTCCTCAGTTCTTTTCATTCTTTTTTCTGCTCTGCAGTAGTTATTTCCACTATTTTATCTTCCAGGTCACTTATCCGTTTTTCTGCCTCAGTTTTTCTGCTATTGATCCCATCTAGAGTATTTTTCACTTCATTTATTGTGTTGTTCATCGTTGTTTGTTTCATCTTTAGTTCTTCTAGGCCCTTGTTAACTGTTTCTTGCATTTTGTCTATTCTATTTCCAAGATTTTGGATCATCTTTACTATCATTATTCTGAATTCTTTTTCAGGTAGACTGCCTATTTCCTCTTCATTTGTTAGGTCTGGTGGATTTTTATCTTGCTCCTTCATCTGCTGTGTGTTTTTCTGTTTTCTCATTTTGCTTCTCTTACTGTGTTTGGGGTCTCCTTTTTGCAGGCTGCAGGTTCGTAGTTCCTATTGTTTTTGGTGTCTGTCCCCAGTGGCTAAGGTTGGTTCAGTGGGTTGTGTAGGCTTCCTGGTGGAGGGGACTAGTTCCTGTGTTCTGGCGGATGAGGTTGGATCTTGTCTTTCTGGTGGGCAGGTCCACGTCAGGTGGTGTGTTTTGGGGTGTATGTCGACTTATTATGATTTTAGGCAGCCTCTCTGCTAATGGGTGGGGTTGTGTTCCTGTCTTGGTAATTGTTTGGCATAGGATGTCCAGCACTGTAGCCTGCTGGTCGTTGAGTGAAGCTGGGTGCTGGTGTTGAGATGGAGATCTCTGGGAGATTTTCGCCGTTTGATATTATGTACAGTTGGGAGGTCTCTTGTGGACCAGTGTCCTGAAGTTGGGTCTCCCACCTCAGTGGCACAGCAGTGACTCTTGGCTGCAGCACCAAGAGCCTTTCATCCACACAGCTGCTAGTGTTGGAGGGTCCTGCAGAGACAGGGGGTGGCAGTGGCTCACCATGAGGACAAGGACACTGGAAGCAGAAGTTCTGGGAAGTACTTCTTGGCATGAGCCCTCCCAGAGTCTCTCTCATAATGTTTTGAAGTAAGCTTGATACTTGGTGTCCTTGTCAGCATCTCTGTTGCTCTCCGTTGCAAATATGCATGATAGATTTACTGGGCCCATGAAGAGCTTATTAACCTTCCTTTAACAGAGTAGGTAGTTTTGAAGTTTTTTGCAGCTAGCACCTAACTTTTATCTAAAACAAAAGAGAGAGAAAAAGAGAGAGAGATTGGTTTACAGACAGACGTTCTGAGCCGCACAATACCATTATATATAGGTGCTCTGCATTGCCTCTCTAAATACAATTATAAAAACACCTAGTGCTACCTATTACTTATAGATTTACATATTTCACCCAATGTATCTTTTCAAATTTTATTAAAAGAATACATAATATTCTGTGTCTAGTTGCCTTTCTAGTATGCATTGATACACAGATGATTTTGTGGATACAAATGCAGTTGGAGGAAGTAGTGACATATGGATACAACTATGTATATCTACGTCTACATTCACATATATTCAACCCTTTTAATATTAACATCTGGGAATAAATCAGCATCATCCATTTTATTATCAGGTACTTGACACTGAGGGGGTGGCTTGCACTGCAGTCATTTCTACCACCTCTGCTAATCATTTATCTTGAGTTATGTATTTGTTTTGGTTTTTGTCACTCATTATGGTATATACATCTTGGTTCACTGTCACAATAAATGCATAATTTTTGAGGCCAAAGCATAGACTGAGGAAAGGAATCTCAAGAGATTGGTCTGGCTTTGTAGTCAGAGCATTAACTAAGGATAACACAATCTTAATTACCATACGTGAATTCTGCTGGGCAATAACTCATGGAGGATTACGTCATTTTATAGTAATATTTTGGCCATTGTTCCATAAGTGTGGGGTGATTTACAGTTTAAATTTCTTGGGAAAACAATGAACATACTATCCCACAATGGGATAGGGGTAATTATGTATTTTTCTTATGTCTATGGTGGTAGCTTATACCCAACTAATTCCCCCAGTGAGAATAACTACAAAATTAGAGAAAAAAATGGTATTTGAAGGCAGCCGGTACTTAAGAAGCCAAGATACCAGAAAGAAAGGAAACAAACTGAAGTGACTCCTAAATTTAGCACTGCTTATTTCCTTCAGGACTTTAAGTGATTCAGAGGGCATAGAAACCAAGCAGAAATCAGTGACCTGGAGTTTGAGTGTCTCGTGAGACTGTGGAGACAAAAGCTGTAGGTCAGGGCTACAGAGGTATCCAGAAATGGAGAGGCCAAGTCTACAGTGAGGAGGTAATTGAAAAGAAGACATCAGAGCATCATGGATGGATTTTTCCCATGATGCACTTACCAAATCTTAACATGTGCAGGAGTCAGAGGATTTCAAGGCTATGAGAGAGCGTGTGCTAAGAGGCAAAAAGCGAAAAAAAAAACTTTTTTTTTTTGCAATTTAATAGAAAGGGTGGGCTCTAGAAATAAGGAAAAACCAGAAATTAAATCAGCCCTCATAAATTCTGAAATCCAGCCTTAATAGTATTGAGATGATCCATCTATACAGACCTTCCTGTGAGGAGAAAATCAAACTCTATCTGAAGGAAGATAACACATTTTCATATCTGATTTCCAAAATGAAAACCTAGATACAGGAAAATGGTAACAAAATGGCATAAACAATTATGCATTATATATATCCTTTCATTGTACATAAAATGTTTGAAGCATTACTCTAAGGCATATTCTAATAAGTCAGTGACATATATACAAATATATTTAAGGTTACCACTAAAATAATATTAATAGAAGACTATGTAACTAATAGGCTAATCCTGCTTTTCTATCTTTTTTTGGATTCATAAGTTTTAATTCTTTAATTTCCCCCATTAGCCTATTAGTTGGGGGAAATAAAAGAATTGAAAATTATGAATCCCCAAAAAAATAGAAAAGAGGAAAAATGAGAAAGAACTGATGAAGAAAATTTTAAAGTACAAGAAGAAATTACAACCCAGATAAATAAACAATCACATTAATTGTAAATAAGCTACATACTTCAATTCAATTAAAAGACATTTGTCAGACTAGGAAAAAAGCAATCAATCAATTTTCAAATCATGTTTTTTATCAGAAATAAACCTTAAATATAAGAACACTTAAAGACTGAAACAACTGAAAGAAGATCTATGCAAATTAAAACCAAAATGGTTCAGGTATAGACTAAAAAGAAATATTACCAAAAATAAATTTTTCATAATGATAAATGATTAAATTCAGCAGCAAGATATAAAAATTCTAAATTTGTATGTACGTAATAAGATGTTTGTCAAGTACATAAAGCAAAAAATTGACAGAAGCAAAGGGATAAATAGACAAGTCAACACTTGTAGATGAAAATTTTAACCTACAACTCTACTAATCAAATAAGTAGACAAAAAATGAGTAAGGGTAGAAAGTGTTTGAATAGCATGACTGTCAACTTGCCTAAAACACTGCACTCAAAAATTACAAAAATACTATTATTGTCAAACACACTTGAAACATTTACCCAACATGGCCAAATTGGGCCATAAATCAAGTCTGAGCACTCAGAGTATGCTTTCTTAACACAGTGGAATTAAGCTAGAAATAAATCACTAAAGGCCCTGAAATGATCCCCAAGTATTGGAAATTAAGCCATATGTCTCTAAATGATCCATGGAAAACAATAAAATCACAAAGGGAATTAGCACATTAAAAAAATGAATGATAACAAAATAATGACATGACAAAACCTGTGGAATACAGCTAACACAGTGCCTAAAGAGAAATTAGCCTTAAATGGCTATATTAGAAAAGAAGAAATGCTAAAAATCAATTATCTGGGCATCCACTTCAAAAAGGCTAAAAGTGAAGAGAAAATTAAAAACTAGTTGCGAGGTGAAAATAAATATAGGGTAGAATATAGTGAAATTGAACACAAATATACAGTCCTGAAATTCAACAAAGCCAAAACCTCTTTATGTGCAAAGATAAAGTTGATAAAAATCTTGGAAGAAAAATTAGAAAAGGTACAAGTTGCCAGTATTAGAAGTGACAGGGAATTGCCAGCAGTCCAGTGGTTAGGACTCCGTGCTTTCACTGCAGGGGGCATGGAAAAAAATATTACAAAGGGGACTTCATTACAGATTCTATAGATGTTAAAAAACAATAGCTGGACATTATTAACATATTTATGGAATAAGGATTAAAATGTATATGAGACAGCCTAGTAAGTTGAAAAATGCAGTCAGTGCAAACTGGCATAGATAATATGTCTATCATTTTCTCTATTGAATAAATTGAATTCACAATTACTAACTCTTAACACATAAATTGTCATGCCCAAATGAACATGACAGATACTTTATCAGAGAGAAGTAAAAGAGGGAGCAGTTTCCACCTTATGTCACAAAGCCAGAATAATCTTAATGCTAAAACCCAACAAGAATATTACAAGAAAGAAAGGAGAATTAACAGCCTGCGTCTCATAAACAAAATCCTAAGTAATATCTTAGCAAATCAAAACTGTTAATATAAAAATATAATATTACACCCAGGGAATACAAGGACAGATGATAACATCTGAAAATCTATTAATGTAAATTAAAATCCTGAGGAAAGAAAAGAGAAAAAACGTATGATCATTCTCAGCAGATGCAGAAAATGTTATATCTTCATCTCTTCTTCCTGAAAAAGCTCTTTGCACACTAGAAATAGAAGAAAACTTAATTTGATAAAGGATAGTTACCAAAAAAATAATAGCAGATATCAAACCTAATGGTAAAATATTGAAAGGTTTCTCCCTGAGATTGGAAATGAGGTAGGTTGTGTACTATTGCTACTTTTATTCAATTAATTACACTGAAGGTTTTAACCAGTACAGTAAGATACAGGTAAGAAATTAAAGTATAAATATCGGAAAGAAGAAATAAAGTTGTCACTACTCATAGACAACATGATTGAGTACATAAAAAGGGAAAAAAAAATCTAAGTTAAACTATTATCAATAATGAAGAAAGTCTGCATGATTGTTAGTTATAAAATAATCATATTTTTAACAATACTCAGAAAATAAATATACTACTTATAATAGTAAAAAGACTACAATTAAATAGTAACAAAATCTAATGAATGGGGCTTCCCTGGTGGCGCAGTGGTTGGGAGTCCGCCTGCCAATGCAGGGGACATGGGTTCGTGCCCCAGTCCAGGAAGATCCCACATGCTGTGGAGCGGCTGGGCCCGTGAGCCATGGCTGCTGAGCCTGCGCGTCCGGAGCCTGTGCTCCGCAATGGGAGAGGCCCATATACCACAAAAAAAAAAAAAAAAAAAAAAAAATCTAATGAATGACATACAAAACTTCTAAATAGTAAACTATAGAACATTACTGAGAGAAATTAAGGAAGATATAAATAAATGAAGTATATACATAGTTCATGATTTGGAGATTCAAATGTAAAAGATGTCAATCCGCTTTAAATTTATCTGTAGAATCTTTGCAATATCAATCAAACTTCCAACAGCTATGTGTGTGTGTGTGTGTGTGTGTGCCCACAATTTGACAAATAATACTAAAACGTGTAAAGAAATTTAAAGGGAAAAATTTAAAAAATTTTTCTTTTAAAAGAAAAATTGTTGATCTTACCATATTCATGATAATATATGAAGATCTATCATAAAGAGTTATTAAAAGAGGATTGTATGAGCATAAAGACAGAAAAATAGAACAGAAAATTCCGGGAACAAGCCTGTACAAAAATACTCAACTCAATGACAAAGATAGCATAGGTGAACTTACAATAAAGTTGACAGTGAATTGGATATCCATGAGTGGATGAAACTGAACCTTGGCCTCTAACTCAGAACGTCAATTTTAGTAATCTTCAGGGAGATCAGAGATGTAAATGTGAAAAAAATAATATACCTTCTAAAAATAACAGAATTTTCAAATTCTGGATTATGCAAATAATTAACAAATCAGTTGCAACAAGTGTTAAAGTTAATACGAGCAAAAACTGATGAATTCAGCTTTAAGTTAAGAATCTGTGTTCATCAAAAGTTACTATTAAGAGTGAAAAATTAAGCCACAGAGTAGGGAAAGGTATTGTGACACTCATATCTAGCAAAGGACACGTATCCTTAATATATAATATGCATGTCAATTAGAAAAACATAGACAACCAATTAAAACATGGCAAAAACTTGAACAGGTTCTTCACAAAAGAAGATATCCAAGTGGCCAGTAAGCATAATATGTCCTTAGCATCAAATCATCAAGATATTAAAATAAAATCAAACTGAAACATAACTGTACACCTCAGCAATGACTAAAATGAAAAACAAATAATAAATAACTGGCTTTTCCAAGTGTTCTTGAAGACATGCAGCAACTTGAACTCTTATACATTGCTGGTCAGAGTGTAAACTGGCACATCCACATTAGAAAACATATTTGGAAGCATATGCTAAAATTGAAAGGAGCCATATTCTATAATCTTTCATTCTATTCCTAAGTATGTAACATAACGGAATTCACGTATTTGTACACCAACAGAAATACACAAAAATATTTATAGCAGCACTTTTCAGAATAGCATGAAACTGAAACAACCCAAATATCCACCAGTAAGAGAATGAATAAATGGTGGTATACGTATACAATGAAATTCTTTCCCAAACAGTGGAAAAGAATGAACGACAGCTGCCTACAACCACATTAATGAATTTACAAATACTATATTGAGCTAAAGAAGTCAGATACAAAAGTGTGTTCTTTATGTTATTTCAGTTTTTATAAAGTTCTGAAGAAGGCACACTAATACAGTGTTAAGAAACAGAGTAGAGGTTACCTTGAAGGGCATAATGACTGAGAAGGGGTACATGGGAAGCTTTGGGGATGCTGGTTATATCTTGACCTGAGTGATAGTTACATGGGTATGTTCATTTTATAAAAATACACTGGAATAAAACCATAAGGTGTATACACTTTATTGTTTTCATGGCTTACTTCTACAAAAGTTGATCTCACACAAGAAAATGTGAGGAGTTGCCCAAAAAATTAAAAATATGAAAATTATATTTCTAAAAATAAATTCACTAATAAAAATTCCATGTTAATGGAATCATCAAACCTTTCTTTTGAGGTTATTAATTTATTAGGATATTGTATTGTTTGGGAAGTGATCCATCTTAAAAATATATTTTAAGGTTATGTTTTACGAGTGCTATGCTGAAGAGAGCCTGTGGGGAATAATCAGTTTTGTTTGTTTCTGTGGTTTTTTGTTTTTTTTTTTCCCACTTGTTGAGAAAACTGCCCTGGATTAATATTTCAGCTTTATCACTTCTTGGCTTTGAGTAAATATGGGCAAGGTGACTAGAGTCCACATGATTTCTAGGTGCACTGGATGTTCTTTACTCCCTACTCTGATATGTAACATATAAATTTCAGTCTTACATAGCCTGAAATCATATTCCCATTTAAGAAAATAACGTCTTCACAGTAACCCAACAAACCTCAAAGAAATAGTACATAACAGATCACACCCAACAAACCTCAAAGAAATAGTACATAACAGATCACACAATACATGCTGGGTAGTTTACAATATTAGTTTTCTTCCCTAATAAAGTGTGTCTGTGTTTGTGTGTGCGTGTATGTGTATGCATGTATTAGGGGCACAAATGTTATTCTAAGCTGGTGTTGAATGAGCATTTAAACTCAATATTACATAAATCTATATTCCTCTGAAAGTGTGAGTCTCCTTTATTAAGATTCTAATATATAAGGGATTTAAACTGAATTGCATTGTAAGAGTAATACCAAGAAATTCAGTTCCAATAATTTTGAATCAATCCTATTTGAAATAATTAGGGGAGAAAAACACTGAAGATATAGTAATAGAAGCATAATGCAATTTTTGTTGGCAGAGTAGAATTAGAGATTTTGCAAAGACTTAGATTACCAAAGGGATCATAAGGAATAATAAACTTACTACGGCATTTTGTTTCCTCGCCTCTTACAGTATGGAGCAAGATGAGATGTATAAAAAGGATTTAAACATGCACTTAGGGCTGCGAAAGGAGGGAGTCAGTATTTTCCAGTCACAAATTCAGCAACAGTAGTACACAGTAGAAAAGAGAGGTGTTCATAAAACAAAACAAAAATGAACACGTAAAAACCATGTATGCATACACACATACACACAAAACAAAAAATGTAGACAACTAAAGGAAACAAATTGGTAAGCATACATAAAGAATTAAAAGTATCTTAGTAAGCACAGTAGTGTATACAGAAGTTGAACCGTAATGTTGTACACATGAAACTTATATGATGTTCTAAGCCAATATTACCTTAATTAGAAAAAATACTTGGAAATCATAAGCCATGAATTACTGGTTTATGTAAATTTAACTCAGAACTCTAGAAGCAGACTTATTGTCAAAGAAAAGGTCTTGGGAAAAAGTTTGGCAAATAATGCATATTTATCAATTTTAAGTTAAAGTGTTTAGTATATTAAAATAAAATAAAACTAGTAAGTGCTTAAATTTTTTAAAAAAAGAACTAAAAGTAGGTAATATTGGACTTCCCTGGTGGTGCAGCGGTTAAGAATCCTCCTGCCAATGCAGGGGACACGGGTTCGAGCCCTGGTCCAGGAGGATCCCACATGCCGCGGAGCAACTAAGCCTGCACTCTAGAGCCCACAAGCCACAACACTGAGCCCGCATGCCACAACTACTGAAGCCTGTGTGCTTAGAGCCCATGCCCGCAGCAAGAGAAGCCACTGCAATGAGAAGCCCGTGCACTGCAACGAAGAGAAGCCCCTGCTCACCACAACTAGAGAAAGCCCACACACAGTAACGAAGACCCAACGCAGCCAAAAAATAAATAAATAAATTTATTTTACAGTAGGTAATATTATATAACATATTAATAAAAAAATGGGAAATGTAATAGCTCCATTCCCATTAGTACTAGTTTTTCATTTATAAACTGCCATTAATGTTGCCTTTATTTAGAACATGACTGTTTTAAAGCCTTATATTTAATAAATAAATAGTACCTAAGAGGTTCATAACATCAGTCCTAACTTCAATGGCTCTAAAATTTTTTCCCATAGAATTTAACAACCATAAATGTGCCTACCTTATTCTTTAGGACTTCAACTTTTGTGAGCTGGAAAAAGGATACTGAGGGTTCACTGTAGAGAGTAGGAAAAGGTGGAGTGAGGTCTTGCCAAGGATTCCACTACGTCCAGGTTCACTTAAGATGAATGTAATAAATAAGAGACCTACACATTTTCTCCCTATTTAGAGAGCATTTGAAAATGCTGGAGCCAGACAGCATGCATTTTTGTAGTCAGTAGGGAAAACAGACAGGGGTCAGTGAGCACTTAAACTGAAGTCGCCATTTAAGAGTCATTTTCTCCAAAGAGTTTAAGGCACTTTCAAATATGTCTAAGTCCACAACTTGCACAGTGAGAGAAAGCGTTTCTCTACCTTTCTTGAGAGAGCTACTACTTGGTTAATACAAAAACTATGCCTTACAAGCTTTGTTCATTTGATACCAGAGACACCCTCTGATTAAAGTTCTCATTTAATTCTAAACTAATCTAAATATGACTGAGATTTTTAAGGAGTAAAATAGAATGACTTCTCTTTACAGCCTGGCTTGCTGGAATTTTCACAATCATATAATGAAAAATTATTAAAATTATGGTGGTCAACTGCTCCCTTGATGTTGAAATTTCTTGGTATGTATTTGAGGGAGATAATAGATTGTGTTTTAACTGGTGCATCAATACAGTTGCCATGTTAGTGAAAGGGTAACACATAAAAATAATACTGTAAAGAGAAAAACCTATCAAAAACATTCCAGAATATTTTTGTAGAGAATATTGAGTAGAGTTCCCTGTGCTGTACAGTAGGTCCTTATTAGTTATCTATTTTATATAGTAGTGTGTATATGTCAATCCCAATCTCCCAATTTATCCCTTTCCCCCCAGTAACCATAAGATTGGTTTCTACATCTGTGAGTCTTCTATTTTGTAAACAAGTTCATTTGTACCATTTTTTATTAGATTCCACATATAAGTGATATATATTTGTCCAATAAAATTTTTTTAAAAGTCCCAACAGATTTTCTACCCTGGTGTCCACTGGTTAATTATATTCCACCTTGTTTCTATGCTAATAATCTATGAATTAATAAACCATAACTAATGATTTAGAAATTATCACACCATTTATGGGCAAAATGTACATCAAAAAGTTTTATCTTTAGTCACCAGAGAGCCTAAATTCACGACTGAAATTATTTTCCAAGACCTTCTTTGAAATTCCCATCAGTTTCATTTTAAATTTCCTAAGTTGCTATCTTTTCTATCAATCATATATTCAGTTAGAATCTTCCTGTTTTATAAACTTTCAGCATTCCTCTCATCCCTATTCAATTATAAATTCACTATTTTGCATTCCCCCCGTTGACTGTAATTTACTGCTCATGCCTTCCACCCTTCCACTCGTAGAAGGCTCAAGAATTATTTATTGAACCCACCAGTATATCTAAATTTGTCAAATCAATTTTCTCTCTTATAGCCTGAAAAGGAGAGGCTGTTTATTTCAATCGATGCCTGCAAAAACAGCAGCTCGTGGAAACTAGTTAGAAGCAAATTCCCAAGTAACGCAGACTTGGCAGTATTCCATTACCTTTGATTATAAAAGGGCAAAATTAACGGGCAATTCATGAGGCTATGTGACAGAGAGGTGACAGGAAGTCACTACTATTCAAATGGTAGAAGTCAAGGAGTTGTTTATAGTAGGTGCCATTTCAGCCTTTTTTCCATCATTATGTGAAAACAGTCAACTTCTGTGGCCAATTGAAATGGGCTTTTCCTTCCAGACCACTTTGTCACATCTCCTGTGTTTAGAAAATTAATCTTTAACGAATGCTAATCAAGTTTCTAATTATAATATCTTTATATTTAATGTTTGTGTATCAGATGAAAGGCAAACATTTTGGGGCCAGTCACAAAGGACATGAATAATTTCCTTAGAAGCTTATCTAATTAATTTTATTGCTCTGTAATATCTTTAAATTTTGAACTCCCATCACTTCATTAATTTAGATAAAAGTGAATCTTCAGCATTTAAATATGACACTTGTGTCAAGAATTATAAGTTGAAATAATTTCAATTGTGCATGTTCATTTAATACAGATAATGATAACACATTTTGGGGATATTTTGGGGATATATGGTACCAGTTTATTGTTTGATTATATTTTATTGTTTTTTCTCCTTGATTTAGCAGTTTCAAGAAATAAAGTAAATGTCTGAGATTCATTTGCTTAAGAAAACAAAATTAAAACAAACCATAACTTCTCTTGTCAGTAAGCTTTATGCTAGCTTTTGAAATTGTAAATCTCATCAAAAAATATTTCAGTGACTCGCCAGTGATCATATGATATAGCCCCTATGCTCGTGATCTTCTAACAGTATTAAGTGATAGCTCCCAAACCTACATTACTTCTAACAACAGAAAAAGATTAGATGGTATTATTCTAGGGATCTGGGCCCCTGGATAGTTAACCACCACCCTGTCCCAGATCTTACAATAAGAGAAAGCATATATTACTTTACTTTAATGTTGAAAGTTATCCCAGAAAGAAGCTCACGGAGATTCTCTAGCCTCTATGCTTGAGTATTACCACCTGCTGGCCATCTAGATCTAAGAGATAATTGCAGTTTATTAAAACTGTGAGATTAAGAAAAGAGAGAAGTTAAGAACATGTGCCCTGGCATAATTATCCTTTTGCCAAAATAGTGAGAGTAAAATCTGTATATGCATGTTTGCCTGTGGCGTGTGTGTGTATGTGCGCAAGGCATGAGAAAGAGGGAAGACAAAGAATATCATATTTCGTAAACTTGGCCCAATCAACCATCTTCAGTGACTCTAACTCAGTAAGCTCAGCATTTTCTTCACTTCCCCAAGAACAAAATCGTGTTTGAAGAGTACGACGGCTTTTTCTTGTACCTGCAGTTTTCGAAGACAATGCATCTATTATTCACTGTTCAAGTTTATGTTGATCATTGTCTATGAACTGAATGCTTAACGAGAGTAAAACGTAATAGAAGGCTCCTCTAATCACTTATATACACAAGAGTTGGTCTAAGATGTGGCACGGAAGAAATGAATGTTATGTAACTAACTAATCAATAGTCCTTAGAGTTGAAATACAGAGAATCACAAAATAAAATCAATCAACTAAAGAGACCTTGGGCAAAAGCGAAGTATGAGGAAAAATATGGAATTTAAATTGTTCAGTTTCTCAGAGAGGCTTGCAGATTATTAGTGCAATTCTGAGAATATCAGTCGTGGTACAACCCATTAGATTTATCCAGCTTGATTTTTTTATATTTGTACTCAAACTTCAAAGAGTGGTCAAACTTGAAATAAAAATTTATAACAAGCCTATAAGCATTCTTGGGGAAATGGCAGTGATTAGTGACCTTACCAGTAAACAAACAACAAGCAAATATACTTTGTTTTAAACTTCAACAATATAATACTGTGAAAATGACTCATGTTTGGAAGGCCAAAACTACATTTTGGAGTCTTGGAGTTAATGTTTGAGTCATATTGGTAAAGGCATAGAGCCCTGTGAATATCAGTCTCCACGTCAGTAATCCACAACATGGGGATCACATTACCTGTTACACAGCTCTTCAGTAAGGACTGAATGAGATGATTCTGTGAAATATCTTGCACTGTACATAGTGCACACTGAATATGCACGGTGCTGATGTTTCCAGTTATAAAAGGTAAAGTCTAAGATACACTTGACTATGTGCCCAATATGATCTGGGCACTTCTAATTCTTCTTACATAATGTGTGTAATAGTTCTGTAAATAAGGTGTCAAGGTCTTGAGTTTCAGTGTCCTCAGGAATAAAATGAGCTTAAATAACATGTTCAGAGTCATATTGGTAGTGGGAGGCAAAGATGGGGCTCCAAACATTTGTTTCCTGCAAACACTGGATTCCCTTTTACTCTTCAGCAGCTGCTGTTCAGCTCATGGTCAGACTAGAAAAGAGATGTAAATCTTTAAGGACATAATCAGACCTTATTTCAAATACCTTATAACTCATTTATCTACCTGATTCAAGTAGATAAAGGGTAAAATGTAAGTTTCTTGTCCTCAGAGTCATGTGTTACACTTTTTAAAATTTTCCCTTCCATTGAAACTAGGGAGCTGCATGCCTCCTCTCTGAATGGGAATGAATTAACTCATTAGACATAAGACAGTAAAAGAAAAAGGACATATTAGGTAAAAGAAAAAGGGCATTTAAAGCCACTGGTGTGATTTTTGGGAATTGAGATTTTGTTCCATTACTGAGGTGGTTGGAATTCCAAAGGATAATACTCATCCATCCATAGTTAATCAAATTAGAATATTGGAGAATAGCCATGGTAGTTAAATTCCAATCTTGTAGCATTGCCAGTGGGGTTAACCAACTATAAAATTGTAACATGGCTATGATTATTTGGCATGTGCTTTAAAACACTTTTATATGTAATGAAAAAAATGAGTATTTGAAGGTTTCAGAGGTCTGAATTTAACCAATTGTCAAAAAGAAGAGTCCGATATATCAAATACAAGTCTGTTTCTTCATACTCAAAAGCCAAAGATTTTTCCCCTCCTAGCTTGCTTATAAATATTCAGTGCCACAGAAACACAAATAAATAATTGGCCATTTTCAATGCATTCTGTATAATTTACAAGCGATCAAAAGATTATTGCATGGTACAGAGTCGAGTGGTACTGCATTTATTAGAAATGAAAAATCATCACGTGGGCCAAGTCAGCAGGGTATTAATGGGCCAGATTTCTGTGCATGCATATTTGTGTGTGTATGCGTGTGTGTGCACGTGTGTGTGTGTGTGTATAATTTTTTAAATTTAAGGACTTAAGGATTAAGGTCTGTGCTACTGGAATTGACCTGGAAAGATTAAAAGATTATTATCTGTTTACACTGATGAAAATCTTTATGAAAATGACATATTAAAATAACCTGGGCTTATCTTACTCAAAAAGATCCCAAGGTCAATTTTGAATAAAAAATAAAATTCATAAAAGATATGATTCCCTTTCTTTAAGATTATCCCTTTTATCAGTATTAAAGATACCTTCTCAACAACTGATTTGGTTCTAGCCTTTTTTCAGGTTTTGATGTTCATCTTTAATATACAGTCAGTCGAACAAGTAATAGTGCAGAAATGGGCTGTCTACCCAAGATAAAGAAAGAGATAAATCTTTGTTGCAATACAGCATTCTTTTCTTTTGTACAATGGGCTTTATCAATAAAATAAAGCTTTCTTCATCAAGGACACCTCTTTTAATTTATTCAGAGATGGTCTTTATCAAGCTAAGCTCCAGCAAATGGTGTTTGGAATAATAATTTATATTTTTAAGCAGCCAAGCACTTGCTATTTTTCCTAGCTGAATGGTCAGATTCCATAATCACCATGTTGAAAACACCCTAATTAAGGGAAGTTGAAACAGACACACAAGCTTTCAAGAAGAACGTTGAATTGCACATTAAAATGCAATATCCTCAATGCTGATGTTATTTTTTCCTTCCCATAGGGAACCACAGTCAGATATCCCGAGTACCTGTTGCTATTAAAGTGCTGGATGTCAATGACAACGCCCCTGAATTCGCATCCGAATATGAGGCATTTTTATGTGAAAATGGAAAACCCGGCCAAGTAAATATCTCCATGTTGTTAATGCTGAATATGTTTGTATACAACTGTCTCATATTTGATTAACCTGCATTATAGGGTACACTTGCATCATTCACAGTCTGCAAAGTCATAGGCAAGAAACATCCAAACGGGGACAGAGAGGGAGTATTCTTCTCTCAGAGATGTTCATTCTCTTCCTACTTATGACCAAATTGGCTCCTGAAACGGAATGACCTGCTGTGCCATGAACCCCGAGCCAAGAAACTACCTTAAAATATCTCGGGGTATGGATGATCACAGGGGAGGTCTTAGAGTGATGGGGCCAAAATTTTAACCTTCAAATGACGGGAAGTGAGGGAAGAGCCCATGGGAAGGCATGTTTGTTTCATATCAAATGTAGAAATAACACATAACATTGGAACCCTAGGAAGACCACTTGCAGGAAGTGAATTTTTAAATCTGTAAAGGTGTAGCTGCATTTAGATAGACATAATGTGAACAACATGTTTTAGACATGCAAGTAAAGCATCTGATAATTGTGTATTGATGTGTATTGATGGAACTCTTTTTCTTTTAAACTGTCTTATGTAGCTTAGATAGGACAATGCAGACACAGAGAGAGAGACGGGGAGAGAGGAAGGAAGGAAGGGGGAGGGAGGAAGGAGGGAGAGAGTTAAGAAAGAAGAACGAAAACAAAACCTGCTATACTCTGAATGTCAAAATGGAAATAGTCTATGTAAAGTTCTAAAAAACACAAATGTAATAGACTTATTTTAACAAGGTGCCAAAGTACTGTATGTTAAAGAAATTTATCGTTTTTCAACTTCCTAATTTATTTCTGGATGGTGACATTTTAATTTAAATAAACAGCAGCTGACAGCATGACACTGGAGTTGTTAATCCAACTATTCTTGTCCCTCACGTGGGTGTTAGGAATTCAACTTACTATTTGCCGAGCAGTTTACCTGACAAGAGTCAGATTTCTTCCACCTAAGAAAGGAATAGAACTGTGGCTCTATACTTTTATTTAACTCTTACAAAAGATCAAGTTGCTACTCTCCTATAAAACAGTGGGCATTTTCCCCTAGACTGCTCTCCTGTATCTGAAGGATTGGCATTGTTTCCATCTACCAAAAAAAGATACACATACATGTGCACACATACAAAGTAAAAGCTAAAATTCTAATAATAAAATTGAGTAATTTTAAACACTTAGACATCATAAGTGTCGTTATAATCAAAACATTCACCTTCAGCAGTCATATGCCAAAGGTGACCGACCTCTTTTTAAAAATAATATTCTAACATTAGTTTCAATGTTTCTTAGTTTCATCATGTCGAATTGCCCTCTATCGGTCTTATCTTTTGAGTATTTTTATTTGTGATCCTTTGAGGATGGAGTGTATATATACTTGGCAGCAAATATCATTTAGCTAAGTTGGTGAATGCAGTTGGTGGACAGAGTCTGATCAAAATATATGCAGGTCAGTTTCAAGGATATGGTTGTGTGGGCCAGATTGTTGCTGGGGTAATGTAGCCAATCACAGAGTTATAAGCCAGACATTTTTGACCACAGAGAAACTGTCAAAGGCTTTAGAGTTTAAGTAAAACTCCACGGTTCATGCAAAACTCGTCACACAAGTTCAGAGAGTCAATGGCATTGATATTTCAAAAATTACACATTGGCTTCACTTGTGATATTGACATGCATGCCTTTGGACCTCCTGGAATCTGGAGGTTTACCCTGTGGATTTTGACTGTTTCCAAGGTTTTAATGATTCCTCAGCAGTTTTTATCCTCCGAAAAAAATGCATTGTTTCATCCCCTTTCCTATGCAAGATCAAAATAAAAAAAAAAAGTTGATTCTTTGTTTTATGATTTTTGCAAATCAACATGAATGACTCATTCTCTGAAAAAATGTTTATGTTGTGTGTGTCCACTGCACTATCTTATCCTCAAATGTATCTATTTAGGCATGTTTATTAGAGTTCATATTTACATGAAGATAATCAGATCTTTGTTCAGCATAATTTTTGGACATATGGCTGACTGGTTGATAACACACGCAGTTGTTCAAATAGCTCCTGAATTCCTTGAATCCTTTGTGCTAGTCAGAACTCATGTTTGATTCATTATATCATTCCTAAGTCACTTTTAATAGCTCAAGTATCTCATTTTTATATTTAACATTCTCCCAAATTCATTTTTGTTATCCACACTAAATAGTGTTCACTTATATAAGTTCAACATAGATACACTTTCAATCATGTCTCATAATACCATACAAATGGCTGACTCACTTTGAAATTAGAATATTCATTATCACATTCATGCAAAACAAATGTCAAAGACTGAATTAGCACTACATTCATAGTCATCTCAATATTTTTCAACAATTAATATCTGCTTTATAACAGCCTCAGAGAAAGGAGTGCAGGTGGCTTTGAAATGTCTAGTTTGCCTGGAAGATATGGATTTAAGGCTAAACTCGAGGGGGTCAGCTTCCTGGGAGATGATGCAGCTGAAAATCATTAGCAATAAGCAAGCACAAGCCATTAAAAAAACTCAATCCGTAGAAAATCTTCTGGATTGAGTGAGGCTTTGTAAAGAGTTCTTTAAAACATCTCACAAAATGAAAACCAGTATCAACATGAACGTAGAGAATTCTACTGCACTTGACTCTTTTCCGCTGGACTCATTTAAACAAAGAGTCCAAAAAAAAAAAAAGAAAGAAAAGAAAAAGAAAGAAGGGAGGCCATCTTCCTCTAAGATAGATCTCTAGGTCATGGTACATCTGTGTTAAATTGGAATAGGTGTACTTTGAAAGTAGAACTGGAAGTCCTGTCTCTTCCTCCCACCCTCCCACAATTCTGAAGTAAAAGATGACATTTTCTTGAATTGGTTCCCTTAAGAGAGTAACAACCACCCATGACAAAGAGAGTTCACAGTCAATATTATAAAAAATCAACGGGAATCCCTTTTGATTAGAATCCTTTTAAATAATCCCTCCACTTCAAAATTAGATGTTGATGTGGTATTTTCTGATGGCTAGTTACTTTTATTTAAAACAATTTTCCCCCAATAGTTACAGGTAATTTATCTTAAGTTAAAAGTTATAAGGTGACGTATATACCTTTAGTCTCCAATTCAATAATGCCATGATAGAATCATCTACAAATTACCTGGCCCTCAGTTTAACAGGATGAATAAAAAGATTCTCTCCACTTGCTCCTCTTTAATGGCCAAAGCAGAAATGAGCGTATGGGTTGAGGATTTCAAAATTAGAAGGCAATATATCTGAAAGTTCATGTGTCTAATAGGATGATAGGTTTTGACCAGACAGTAGATATTTGTCGAACACAAACTGTATGCCAAGACTTGGCTGGGTACTGGGGATTTAGTGGCAGACAAACTTCGGTCTTTTTCCCTCATAGCGTTTTCCCTCTGGTAGGCACGTGAGAAAATTAGATGTGCTAGAATTGCAAGAAAATACCTCAAATCCTCTGGGCAGAAAGGAGGTTGAAGAGATGAGAGGAAATGGAACTATCTTAATGAAAAGACACATTCCACCAGAGATAGGAAACATCTATCAAGTGCTGAAAAGGAGTCAGCTGGGGATAAACCAGGTTCTGTCTGAAGAGAATGGTACTCTGGTGGGATGGGTGGAGGACCAGGTAACAGCTCCTTCAGGAGAAACCAGTATCTTCCTTCACTATGATAACACCATACTCAAAACCAAACGTGAAAGAGAAATAGAGAACATCAGTGATCAGTGTTGGACAGAGGGCCTTCCATAACTCTGTTCCACATCTTGTCTCCTCAGTAGGGTCTTTCTACGATTTCAGGTGCTTACCTCTTGCTTACCATACATACAGAATTAGGGTAATGTGCTCCAGATGGTTCACTGACACAGGGACTGAACTGAAAATATTGTGTTTCCAGGGGTGACTCAAGGTCTCTTGTTTAGTCTCAGAGAATATTTATTGTTTGAGAATTAGTTAGCAACCGACCTCTTCAGCTATTTTTCCTTCAGGAAGGAGCTTCCCCTGTTACTATAAATAAATCTACTGGAGCATAATTTGAGCTTCTTCACCATCTATAGAAGTCGAGATGTTCTATTTAGCATCAGGTTAATTAGGTCTGGGTTAAAAACATACTTTGGTTTATCTCTTTTAATCCCTTCTATCTCTGACCAATACTGCAGCAATATAAAGTTTGCTTATCATGGGAATATCACAGGTCAGAAAAGATAATAGCCCGTACTTACAGATATGTATCTAGCCAATGCTTGTCATGTAGTAATGGATATCCACAAAATTTTAGTCATGATTCTGATTTAGCAGTGACAAATATTTCAATAATTAGTTTCTCAGATATTACCATGGAAACACTTGTTTTATTCACAGACACAGAGTGCACAAATGAAAAATCATTCATTTATTTATTGAACAGTATTTATTGTGTATCTACAAGATGCTAAGTATTGTAATATGACCTGGGGAGACAATGAAAAGAACAAAAAAAGTGTTCTCTCCAATGGAACTGAATGAGGAAGAGGGATAATAAAAAAACACAGAATGAGTCAATAATATAAATTTTGAAAACGGAGTTGAAGAAAACTACACAGTGTAGACAGAAGAGAACGAATAAAAAGCAGAGATCTACTTTATGTAGTGTTGTAAAGAAAGTTACTTTTTAAAGGGATATCATTTAGGCTGAAACTGAACAAAAATGAGAAAGGGTAGTCATACAAGAAGTGGAAACGAGCCTTCTAGCCAACAGAATAAGCTTGTGCAAAGACCCTGAAGGGAGAAAAACCTTGGTTTGTTTGAAAAATTGAAGACATCTGTGGCTGAGTATAATAAGAGTAATAAGCAACTGTAATACGAGTGTAATAAGCAAGAATGAAATTGGACAAAAAGAGTATTATGTTTGAATAAAATCCATACACACACATACACACATGCAGACGCGTGCACCTGCAATTAAACACGAAGAGCATCTAGAAGGTTGTAATTGCAAAAGATAATGGTAGCCTGGCCTAAGGTGCTGGCAGTGGAGGTGGAGAGAGGTGACTGGGAAGGCTGCACGCTTCCATGAATGAAATAATACATACAGACATCTAACATGCAATCAACATCACCGTTCTGGGAGTTTGGTGTTGCAATGACATTTTACAGATATGGGGGCTGAGGCTGATAAAAGACTAAGGGTCTTAACTAAGGCCATGAAAAGTAGGAAAGATGGGCTTCAAAGTCTATTCTTGGAGGTGCCCCAGTCCCTGTACTTTCTAGGATTTCACAATGCTTCCCAAGGAGCAGACTTTGAAATTCCATTGCCTGTGTGACACACTTTTTAGAAAAATAGTAATGAGAATAAGATTCTGATCAAGAGTGAGCACTTTTCAAAAGAAAAAAAAAAAAAAACTCCTGTGATCAATAACACACTCTATTCCAAAGCATTCCACATAATAAGAAAAGTAGAATTATCCTTTGATAAATAGCAGCAATAAATGAGTTTGCTACCATATTTATGTATATTTTTAGTTTCTATTGGTCTTTTTCTAATAAATGTGAAACAATGAAATGAAATTATGGCATTTTATAACACTCATGAAACAATAAATATAGGAGACTTAATTTTAACTTTCCTGCCGGAGGGCATCTTTCAGGATCTATCTGCATACACAAGAGAGAGACAGGATTCATTTTAGAACAGATGAAATTGATGGCCTCAACAAAATGCATAAAATATGATTTTCATTTTACTTTAGGTGAAGTAAGGGGAAGGCAGATTAGTGGGATGTATAAAACAATATTTGAGGAATTCACATGTAAAAAAAAATTTCAAGAGAGTCATTAATAGAAGTGTAACTTTTAGAGTGCAATTTTGACAGAGGGGGAAAAGCTAAAAAAAAAAGGCAAAAAAGTTTTTAAAAACTCGGAATTTTTGAAGGTTTGAAACTAGCACAATCTAAGTCTGAGTCACAGCTCTGTCATTTACTAGTTTTGTGACCTTGGGTTTTAACTGCTGTTAGTTTAAACTCTCACATTTTAGAAATATCTAGCTCAATATCAAGTGCTCAATAAATAATTGTAATTATTACTAGTATATATTTTAACTAGTTTCATAGTTTCAAAAGCAAAATACTTTATTAGTATTGTCTTTGTTGTTTTTATTGCTCTTATTGTTATATATTTATGATCCTTGATTTGGAGCAAAACACTATAAACAATGCCTAAATGGGTCAGTATAAAAGAGGACAAGTCTATTTCCCTGTATTGGAATAACTCTTCCTCTGAAAATTTACAAGTGTATTTGTCAAGAGTAAAGAAAGGGCTTGTACTTCATTCCTCCCCATATGAATTTGTGGGCTAATATAATTATTATTTTTTAAAGTACAGCAGAATCAACTTACAGGAACACATACAATCTAAATCTTTTTTGAAGTCATGTTTGCAGCCTCTATATGCTTTGACTGAACCTCTTGCATGATTCCAAATCCACATGCTTTACTCTGGCCCTTCACCTAAATATTAGGATTGATGATCCACAGAAAAAACAATGGTATAAAGGATTATTTACAAATCTTGGGTTGTTACTGACTGATGTTCTCTCTTCATTTTATTTTCAACCTACAAGTTAGTATATAACAATTTAGATGGAAGCATGGTATGCACACGTGTATGCTTGTTTTTATTTGTTCATGGAAGCCATGGTGATGAGCACGTCTTTTTCAAGAAAGTAAAAATGACACTAGCTATTAGGAGGTTTTAGTCTTATTAGGCTTTGTGTTAGTGACATAAATTGGGTAAGATCTGGTACCAAGAGAAGCTGATGTACTGTTGGAAGGGCAGAGATGCAAATGGAATTAGTGCTATAACCACCAAGCTATGTAGATACAACACCTTCAAAAGGAGATTAAAGAGGTCTCCGGGCCTTTAAGACTCATATTCTAGAGGGTAGCGTGTCTTAAAGTGACAGCCTGAGAAACACTTTTAGGGTATAGCATGTCAGTATATGGTATGGTGTGTGGTGTGTCTGGGGGTGTGTGTGTGCATGTTTTTCCCAATAAGATTGGGAACCACTGTATTAAACGAAATTAAAGAACATTATCTTCTACTGGTTTTGTTTCACTGTAAGATCCCCTTGCATTTATAAATACATATGAATCCCCAAAGGGCTAGAACCAAATGGTCTTGGGCATTTATCAAACATAGTTGATTGTAAGATCTTTTGAATTTCCTTCAGAGAACACTATACAACTAGTGGCAAATGGAAGCCAGCTGGAAAAATCTTGCTTAAGAAGAATAAACAATAGGATGCATTTTTCAGCCTAGGAAGTAATGTTTATGATATTAATGAGGCATCAGGAAATATTCCTGTGAAGTTGTGTAGTGGAAGATGGAGAGGAGATAAGACTAAAAAGGCAGGTGAGACTTCTAAATTATGTTAAAAACTGTGGACTTTACTAATGAGGTTTTCAAAGCACAGCAAGTGATGGAGTAATTTTTCAAAAATATTGATCATTTCAGAGATGCACAAAATACAGATGAAATATGCAGAGACAAGCAAAAGAAAATAAGAAACAGGAGAAACTGGAAAATTCAAACTTTGTATAAATACATCCTTTAAGAGTCCTTGCTTTGTATCATTTTACCTTAACTTAGTACAGTAAAGGGAAAGGGAATGAAAAAGAACGAAACTGAGGAAAATGTCAGAAGTTCTGTGGTGGATGAATGAAGGCACAGGCCCCAGATGTCTACCAAGAGGACTGAGGACTTCACTTAGTGTTTAAAAGAAACATATACAATCTAATCTACATTCTCCTGTTGTATTTTCTATAGGTCAGACCTCTAAGATACATGCTCTAAATAGCCACCTAATACTTTTTAAAGACAAAGACATATTCATGCAAAGAAATGTGACATGGGACAACACTTTGGGGAGGAAAAGAAAAATCTTGATAGAAACTGGATTGCCTTCCAAATTATAAAAAAAGTATCCAGGAATTGTCCATTAAATGGATATGAGCAGTGTTCAATTTGAACTATGTTACACAGTTTTGAAATAACTGAGGATAATTGGGTCATGTGGGTTTTCATATAGTTTCCTCAAATTCCTGTATGTCCTCCTTTTTCAATTAGTTATCATTGGTATAACTTGATTTCTCTTGTAGACAAAATTTGTATTTGCAAAGACCGCTCTTTCAGGGGATGGCTCTTAGTCTATTTTGTTTTGTTCCCTTCAGTTATGGACACCATTGATAATCTGATAAAAGCTCTGGACTTTTCCTTCATATATGTGTATATATAAATGATTTCATACAATTTTACTTTCATGTATCATCTTTTCCTTCCTCAAGTTGAAAACTACTGCTCTAAGAAATAGAAGCTAGTATTTCAGGAACGTTTACATTGGTAACCAGAAATAAACTATCAATAATAGGCAAAAGAATGAATAGAAAACCAAAAACTATGCTGTACTGCCTTTGATGTCTCCTCACTCACTCTCTTTCCACCACCTTCGAAATCAAAAGGGAACCTTAATATCCATAAAGCAAAGAACATAAATGTCAAGAATGGATAAGTTCATCTTTATGCACTCTCCAAAATATTGGAAGTCTAAGCCCCAATTTAACTGAAGTACACGTGCGGAAGATATGAATGCCAACAAGATTTTGAGGCAGTCTGACATGCGGAGCAGGAAGATGTAGGGAGTTTGTTACCTAATTTACTTGGGATCAGATGTTACAATGTCTTTGATGCGCTAGCGTTCTGATAAGTCTCTTCATACCTACCTCTCAAAGTTACATAAGAATTAGTGGTGATGCTAAAACATGCCTGACACGATTATTTATTCATCCATTCATTTAGACAATACTTATTAAAAAGCTACTATGTGCCAGACACTGTTCTAATAGAAGTGAGGGGGGGGAAAACCCAACTCATCATCTAAGAACAAATCAATGAACAATAACTACAGGAACTCACGGGATATTCTAATAGATTCCAAGAGAGTTTTAAGGCTGTCAACAGATCAGATAATCAGAAATGTGTTTGTTGGCGGCTTGCCTTTTGAAAAGTTAATAATGACAGTGAAACCTACTACTATTAACTTCTTTTGAGTTACTATAAAAATCTAAAATAATGTTTAATAAACTATATTAATTAAAGCGATCTAAGGTTTAGCATTATTGATAAACAATGAATAGTTTTTTTAAAAAGAGAATTATGATATGGCCGACAGTTCTGAAAAAAAATTTCTTTTCAGTTTTACTGAGGTTTAGAAAGGTCATTTGATTTCAAATCAGTACTCTCAAGAAATAGATCAGAGTCTGCTCCCATGGAAATTCAAGTATGGCCTTGAAATTCATTGCCTTATGCCCGATCTCAGATATGCTTTGTTTTTCTGATAGAGAAGTATATTAGCTTTTACCTTCCCTTGAAATTAATCCACAATAAGTTATCAAGCATTAGATTTTTCAACTGCATCCTAACTTTATTGCTAGAAAGGAAAATATTTAAGCTAAATGCTATATATTTACTATTAAAAATCTATGACCCCTTCAGAAATTTTTATATCATTTTCATGAAATAGTTGTCCAATTACTTAAAAATCAGCTGATGTCAAAGTAGCTCACAGTGGGAAATGCATGCAGTTTTCATTTGCCATCAACTCAGTGTACCTATAAAATCTGCTTGTGTGGAGGTGCACTTCCTTGAATAAATCTATTCTTTTTCTTCTGTTGTTTAAAGCCAAATGTGTTCAGACGTTATTACATCAATGAAAATTTCAACCTTTTAAATATGGGTAACTTAACGCATTTTAATAGCATAAAGTCCTTCAAGTGATCTACCAGGCATCTACTCTCAGAGAAAATGATCAGACAGTGGCCATTGCATTAAAATAAAATGAAGTGTCAAAAATGGTTTAAACCAAAGTCTTAACCATAGCTAGTTCATAGGATATTTGGAAGTTAATTTAAAGATTCACCATTTCATCACTTTTTTCCCAACACATCATGCACTGATTTTGGTGTAAACTTGACAGTACAAACTCTTCTAATGAACAGTAATAAGAGACCTATGGACACCAATCTTCTCCCTTGACTCAAAAGAGTGGATCCCAGACTTAAGCATGCATCAGAATCACCTACAAGACTTTAAAATGCAGATTTCTAGGCCCTGTCCCAAGACTTTTTGGTTCAGCAAGCTCAGAAATTGCATGTCTAACAGATTTCCTGACTTAAATAAATGGTGCAAAAAATATTTATTGCAGATGTAATATTTAGACCAAACTTCTGAGATGTGGTATGACAGGTAATTATACTCATTTACTTCAGGTAAGCTAAATTATTGACTCTTTTCTTTTGGTTGTGAGAGCGTAACATGTAGATTCACTCGCCAGCACGTATGAGTCTTTTTCATGCAGATGACTTAGAAATGGTATTGCTTGTAGGAGCTCTATCCATTAAGTACACGTGAAGAATGCTCTTAGTTACAAATGATTCCCACCCCAGAATACAAGACATCCTTTTTTTTTTTTTTTTAGCGTTGTTGAGCATCTTTTCATGTGTTTTTTAAAAATATCTTTATTGGAGTATAATTGCTTTACAATGGTGTGTTAGTTTCTGCTTTGTAACAAAGTGAATCAGCTATACATATGTTCCCATATCTCTTCCCTCTTGCGTCTCCCTCCCTCCCTATCCCACCCCTCTAGGTGGTCACAAAGCACCGAGCTGATCTCCCTGTGCTATGCGGCTGCTTCCCACTAGCTATCTATTTTACGTTTGGTAGTGTATATATGTCCATGCCGCTCTCTCGCTTTGTCACAGCTTACCCTTCCCCCTCCCCATATCCTCAAGTCCATTCTCTAGTAGGTCTGTGTCTTTATTCCCATCTTGCCCCTAGGTTCTTCATGTCCCTTTTTTTTTCCCTTAGATTCCATATATATGTCTTAGCATACGGTATTTGTTTTTCTCTTTCCGACTTACTTCACTCTGTATGACAGTCTCTAGGTCCATCCACCTCACTACAAATAACTCCGTTTTGTTCCTTTTTATGGCTGAGTAATATTCCATTGTATATATGTGCCACATCTTCTTTATCCATTCATCTGTCGATGGACACTTAGGTTGCTTCCATGTCCTGGCTATTGTAAATAGAGCTGCAATGAACATTTTGGTACATGACTCTTTTGAATTATGGTTTTCTCAGGATATATGCCCAGTAGTGGGATTGCTGGGTCATACAGTAGTTCTATTTTTAGTTTTTTAAGGAACCTCCACACCGGTCAGAATGGCCATCATCAAAAAATCTACAAACAATAAATGCTGGAGAGGGTGTGGAGAAAAGGGAACCCTCTTGCACTGTTGGTGGGAATGTAAATTGATACAGCCACTGTGGAGACATCCTTTCTTTGTTTGCTCTTTTTCTTCACATGTGCTCACACACTTCAGGAATGATTTCTTCAACAGGTGCACTTGGGAATAGAAGTCGTTTTTTTTTTTTTGTTTTTTTTTTTTTTTTTTTTTGCAGTACACGGGCGTCTCACTGCTGTGGCCTCTCCCGCTGCGGAGCACAGGCTCCGGACATGCAGGCTTAGCGGCCATGGCTCACGGGCCCAGCCGCTCCGCGGCATGTGGGATCCTCCCGGACTGGGGCCCGAACCCGCGTCCCCTGCATCGGCAGGCGGACTCTCAACCACTGCGCCACCAGGGAAGCCCTAGAAGTCTTTTTGAAACAAAACTGGGTAAAGGGAGAAGACGATGCTACATGTGCTCACAAGTAACTTTTCCCCCTTTGTTCTTCATAACTGCCTAAAAGAAGGCTCTTGTCAAATTATTGTTAAATATTTGTACATGTAGGTTGTCTATAAAAGATTCATCTGTATTTCACAGTTTTTTCCCTTGTACTTTAAGTCTTTCTTCTTTATAAAACTAGAAGCCCAAGGAATCTCTCTGCACCTAAATGTCAAGGCAAATATGCTAGCTGTTTAGATATAGTAAATATAATTGCTTTCCCACCTAATCTGATGAAAGCGAGGCCCGTTTGTGTAACATCTAAGTTGTTACACTTATCAATGTGCTATGTCATGCATAAATGGTAGTGACCTTAACAAATAATAATAAATAATAATGATGATGACTAATACTCATTGAACAGTTACTAGGAACCAGACACTGTATTAACAGATTGACATGAATTTACATAAAGAATTAAAACGACCCTATGAGAAAAGTATTCTTTTATTTAAAATTTAGGAATACTGAGTTTCAAAGAGTTAAGTAAATCCCTCCATTTCATGCAATGAGTAAGGGATAAGGCTATGACTTCTGTCAAGGCAGCTGTATTTCAGAGTCCATCAACTTAATGCCTATCTCACTGTCTCCACCATGACTTATATTTTGTGCTATTTTTTGTTATATTGTTACTAAAGCTAAGTACAATTATAAGACATTTCACAAGGTCTTTAACAAGAGTAAAACACCTACAAAGTAGGAATATGTTCCATTTACAAAAATGGAGAAATAGAAAATGAGAGAAGTTATTTCATTTATGCCCCAAATAACCTTGATGCACTGCTTATCGTATAGCATGTGGGTGATAACAATGCAAAACTTCACAGCTATTGAAAATGTTCTTAAATTGTGGTGATATCTTATTTAGGTGATAAGTTACAAGGCAATGATGTCTCTTTCTCACAAAGAAGTGATCCATTTTTTTCTCTTTAATGACACTGACATAGTTCAGTGGCACATAATTGTTTAAACTGACACAACATTAGGCATCATAATTCTCTAAATTTCACAAACCTGAGAGTATTTCCCTGTTAATTTTTTATGGTAAATCTGATTATACCCTTGACTGTCATGCTTCATAGGCATTTTTTTTGGTAGAAATTATGTTGTAACTATTTACGGTAGTAATTTAAGCTATAATTTTTACTACATTAGCTGTTGCCCAGTGTTTCATATGGAAGTTATTAATATCACAGACTCATAAATATGAAGTATTAAGCTAATTCTCTGACATCCCAAGGAACAACTTCGCACTAAGTTAATGCAGCTTTGCAAATGAAATAAGCACATTCAACTGGCACCAATTCTGAGTATGTGTATCTATCCAAACAGTTCTCTGCACGGCGGTAATTCTTCTAATCCCTATAATTTATTCATCTCAGGATACACTCCAAAGCATTGTTTGCATGTGTTATCTGCTAGCTTTAAAAACAGTATTCATTATTGGGAGGGAAGAGATGCAACTCTTCAGAAAGGTTTGTGGCAGTGATGTTTGTGCCGAGGAACATTCTATTTGCAAACACTTGTAACCTAATGAGTAAAATGAAAGAGGAGTTGTGAGGATTCAAGATTTAAGTACTTTACCTCCAACATCCTCCCGAGAGCCACACTACAGTCACTGTAACAACTGCAGATTTCATTCTTGAAGCCCGTACATACTCAAAGTGGAAAGGAGCCTGTAATTGCCCAGTGGAATTTTCAAATACCCTTAAATTTGCCATTTCAAGCCACAGATACCAAATGGACACAAAAGTAATGACCCTAATTTTCATCAGCTTATCAAAGCTAGGTTTTAAAGTGATGAATGTTTCTCCTTATTCTTGGTGTGAACCATCCATAACAACTTAGAAAACTGAAAAATATTCCTTGGACCCAAGTATCACTCTACTAAAGGAATGTCACTCAGCTTTTAAAGGCAGAGCAAGCCCTCTGATGTCATCAGAAGTGCTGACGTCCAGTTTTATGTTACAGGTCATTCAAACAGTGAGTGCCACGGACAAAGATGAGCCCAAAAACGGACATTATTTCTTATACAGCCTTCTTCCAGAAATGGTCAACAATCCGAATTTTACCATCAAGAAAAATGAAGGTAAATACATTAGCACTGTGAAACAGGGTAGAATATACATTGGAAAATAGGATGTGATTTCATAATTTGACTGAAAATATCAGTAAAATAATTTTTCTTCACTATGAGCAGTTGAAACTTAGCTTATCAGCCTAAAGGCATGGTAATTACATCACTTCCTCTTTCCAATATTGAAACAATAGATAAGGGAATTGTGAATCTGCAATGCAAGTTAATTTTATCCCGGGGAATACCTCAGTCACCTTACTTTAAAAAAAAATGGACAGTAAGATTTAACCCCTGTGAAAGTTCCAGTAATTTTACTGAGATATCTGATGTTATCCAAGTACATTATACCGAGATATCTGATAGAGGAGGGGCTGGCTTATACTTTGCAGTTGTTAAGTTTTAATTGAATGTTTACCAAGTCTTTAGGGAAAGCCTATTCTAATTTCGTCTGGTTTGTGGGTACACATTAGAGGTATTTGTTTTAAGCCTGTACCAACTTTGACGATAGCAATTAGATCAGAAAATCCTTCTTGAAGGACACTCCTTATCAGTATTATTTTGGAGTTAATATGAACTGATTTTCTTGTTAAGTCTTTTACTCACAGAAAATATTTAATCCATTTCATTATTTCTTGAGAACCAAGCTCGGATTAACCATTTCCCTTAACTCTTATCTATTACATATGAAGGCTATAGATCGTTTAAAGAAAGTCTACCTCATCTGTGCGTTTTTCTTTACTAACCTGCTGTACATTTAACAAGGATTTTTAGCTGTCTGTTTTGGCTCAGAAGTATTTAAGCCTTAGTTTCAGCTTTTTTAGAATGATTAGCAGAATAAATGTATCATCTGGGGCTGTCTTCTGGCTTTACTATAGGCATTTGTTTAGATTTATGAATGGTCTCTATAAAAACTATGCTCAATCTGAAGAGTAAAATTTGGCTCATGACATTTGGTTCATTTTCTCTGTTCTGTTTCAAGGAGGTAGTGAGTTTTGGTAAAACTTCCTTTATGAAGTTAAATAACATTTTATGGCTCTTGTTAAATATATTCTGGCCTTACCCTTTAACAAAATGCTACTTAGTTCTTTGGGGATGCTTTGATAAAGTAGATGCATCAGAGAAAAGGAAATGAGAAAGCTATTATATAGATATTACTCATTCAGCTGGCTTCCACTATTATAAACATTAAGGAAATGAAATCTTGATCTTTCTCCTCAATAGAGGAGTTACATGTGTTAGCCTCCCTGAATTAGGAGCTCTAATCCAAGTACATTGTCTTTGCTTTTTGGATAACGCTGCCAACATTTCTTATTTTGTGGAAGCCCCGTGACCACGCCTAAGATGAGAGCCCCCTCGGCAATTCCAAACTGAGCTGAAAGTCTGTGCAGAAGTGTGAGCCATGCTTACTTTGATTGTGAGCTAATAGGTACTAGTCATTATTTTTGCATATCAAATGCCCTACATTTAAAGATTCTCTGGGAAGAAGGGTTTTCCCATCCCAAAGGTCTGAGATCCTTGGTGCTTTCTGTGCATTCTGCAATTTCAAGATGTGCCCATTACAGGTATGGCCCGTCAAAGACACTGCGTAAACACATGCTGGATGAACGAGAGGTAGTTACTGGGTGCCTGTGAAAGCGTAGTTTTGTACTATATTTACTATGCCCTAAACCCTTTAAAGAGGAGATTTTAGTCCTACAGTGGATGAATTTCAAGTGTTTTCTCTAATTTTTAGAATTAGTACAAAGTAAAAGTTTGTACACCTAGGAAAACTCTTCGTGCTGCAACACACATTTCAATAAACCCTGTAGTAGAATATTTAAAGGCATGTGGATTATCTGTTTTATTGAAACTAGAAAATAGGATTTAAGTTTTGACTTACCTCACAGGTGTGTGTGTGTGAAATAATTACCAAAAAAAAAGCTAGGTATCACAAAATGGACAGAAAGAACACTCTCTGTGCCATGACTGTTTATTTAAAATTATGTGTTGATTTATTTTGCAAAGAGTGACCATATATTGTCCCAACTGGGATATTTTTTAAAGTGAAAGGGGTTGCTGTTTATATTTATGCCTAGAAACACCATAAACCAGGACGGTCTTGTGGAAACTAGGACATATGTTCTCTGTGATTTTGGATTTAGGATCCAAATATTCAACATCTCCATAGAATTAATCATGAACACAGGTCTCTGGAACAGATATGTCAAGTTTATACTCCATCTCCCTTTTCCTGGATCAGAAATGCATGAGTTTTGTTTCACTTTTTTGGCATCTGGATAGTTTCCATGAAAGTAGGAAAAAAACACAGTTTGTCTCCTCTTAACATTTAGAAACAAAGCAATGGAAAGAAGTTGTCAGGTTTAAAATGGTGGAGATATACTGCTAAGAAGGTAGATAAAATGTTGTCTTGTGAACCTGTTACTCATTCCTTATTAATGATGAGGGAACACAAAACAACCAAAAAAATTCAAATACTAGACACTATTTATTTTAAAACTATGGTATATTTTATGTTTGAAACGTGAGAGAATCAAATGATAAACTCATATTCAGAATTGTTTTTCCTTCTCAGATGGACTTTAAAATGGTCAGTAGCTGATGTTTCTCCACTGAGACCTTCATGATTTACAAGTCCTAGCCCAGCAGATGAAGGTTAATATTTTGAGACAGCCAATACATTCAAATCCATAATTGATAGGTGGATGAACCCTCTTTTTAATTGGATCTTTAAGGGAGATGGTTTCAGTATTTGGCATTTTCTAAGAAACTTGCAGCATGTCTTTCAATTCGAAGTTGCTGTGATCATTCTCCTCTCTCATACAGCTTGGTCCTTCTGCAATTTTCAGCTGACTAATTCATAATCAAAAACAAAATGAGATAGAAATTAACTGTCTCTTGTCTCCTATACAGTTGAGTGATTTCATAAATAATTCTCTTTCTGAATATATGAGAATTATATTTCTGCCAGAATAGGAAAGCAAACTTCAATACAGATAAAGGTGAAAACAAAGGTCAAAAATGTGATGAGGGCTTCCCTGGTGGCGCAGTGGTTGAGAGTCCGCCTGCTGATGCAGGGGACGCGGGTTCATGCCCCGGTCCGGGAGGATCCCACATGCCGCGGAGCGGCTGGGCCCGTGAGCCATGGCCGCTGAGCCTGCGCGTCTGGAGCCTGTGCTCCGCAACGGGAGAGGCCACAGCAGTGAGAGGCCCGCGTACCGCAAAAAAAAAAAAAAAAATGTGATGAGTCACTCACATCACATGTACACACCAAACAACCACAACGCCTTGAATCTTCTCAATTATACAGCTCAGACATCGGTTTCTTCATCTTCCAGTTGGATGAATTTATAAACAAAAGGAGTTTGACTGACAGCATTTCAGTAGTGGCTTCCATTCTAATTGTGAAAACAGAAGATACTAAGCAATTACATATTAACAAGTCAGGGAAGATAAATGAACCTTTTCCAGATACAGAAATCTCTTGCATGCAGAAAATGTGAGGTCGGCAGAGACATGATCTTCGCCAGCCTGCACGTTGCAGTTAAAAGATTTGATTGAAATTGCCAGAAAGCAGGCTGGAGAAATGGGAGTCTTCATGTTTTATACTGAAATATTTGAATCACATGTATAGAGAAATAAGGATAAACATAAAACGCTCCCCTAAAGAGGGTCTGTGGGAAGGAAAGACATAGACTTGGCCTTAGTTATAGCTTGATTAGGCTTAAGGAAAGACAGAGGGGAACCAGAATATCTGATGACACTAATATTTTTTATTTTCTCCTCTTGATGACTCTTTTTTAACCAAAATTCTATTAACAAGAACCTCACTCTAAAGGCGTGATTGTGATAATTAATTTAGATAATGGAGATAGTGATTAGAGCTTTGAAATAAGTGTGTCTTGGGTTATCTCAATATCCATTCCATGGTTACCTGTTTAGAGTATAATTCATGTTTTGTTTGGTGGGGTTTCCATCTCAACTCAATGGCCAACTTCAATCACTATGTGTTTCATGTCTTTTTATCCTCTAGAAATATCCCTTGTGAGAATACTGACTACAGGCAAGTTATTTTAAGCCTCAGTTTCATCATCTGTAATACCAGATACTACCTATCTACCCCTTAGGTGTGCTTTGATGGATATGAGTAACCGAGGGCTTAGACAGCTATTATCCCAATGTCTGGCATATAGAAAATCACTCATCATGAAATGGGACAAGATCCTATTTATGTGAATCCATTAATTCCTAAATTTCCATCTCTTCATGGAAGAGATGGCTTATCATTCTCAACCAGGTCCCTTTGCAGCTATAACTGTTGATTTTTGAATGTTGTACAGTAGTTCTGAAATTGGCCTCACTGGTAGTTGTGAAACTAATGGTCCTTACTAGTACGCACTGCAATGTATTGCAGTCTAAAGGGCAATTATCATAGAAACATAAAGGGGAAAAAAATAGGAAGATGAGGTGGGGAAAGAATGAAAATATTTACCAGCCACGAAATAGCTGGGATTCCTGGACCTGGTTTTAAATATGCAGGCTTTTTTTTTTTTTCTCTCTCCTTTGCCAATATTAAACTAAGCTTTCTCCATAAAATGGCTAATCCCAATTTCCAGTTTGTTAAAATGACATTCCATTCTAGCATATCAAGTTGTTTTAAATCATCCACAACCTCCCAACACACAGACTCTGTGGGAATCATTTTGTATAAGCTGGAAAATTAGAGTCTTCCTTTGCTTTTTTGAATAATGTCAACTTAATTCAGACGCCTCTTGTCCGCAAATTAAAATTTACTTCTTGAAAGTGGAAGTGGGTTTCCCACATTCCAAGCCAGCCAGAGCTGATCCTCCGCCCTCCATCCTCTCTCCAGCTGAATCCTCAGGCACACCTCTCCTGTATTCAGGATTTAGGTTTCCAGGCAGGCAGAGTCCCTCTGCCCCACCTGGGCTGAATTAGACCTGAAAAGCCTTCCTTGATTATCCACACAGCAAAGAGGACCTTGGTAAGCCAACTGTCCTCTTTCTGGACACCACCAGTCTCGTTAAATTCTTCCATTACACCAAGTTGCTTTGCAGCTAACAGAAGACTTTCCTAAATAACATCTCTTTCCCCAAGTGGTCTTTAAAAAGCCTCCATCCGGGCTTCCCTGGTGGCGCAGCGGTTAAGAGTCCGCCTGCCGATGCAGGGCACACAGATTCGTGCCCCGGTCCGGGAAGATCGGAGCAGCTGGGCCCGTGAGCCATGGCCGCTGAGCCTGCGCGTCCGGAGCCTGTGCTCCGCAACGGGAGAGGCCACAACAGTGAGACGCCCGCGTACCGCAAAAAAAAAAAAGAAAGAAAAAAGAAGCCTCAATCCCTCAGTGACAGTGGATTCATTATTATTGGGTTTCTCAGGCTACCATACCTAAGCATCACGTGAAAACTGCGTGCTTGGCAGAGTGTGGTAGTGAATACCTATACACGCATGTCTACATACAGTAGACACGGTGACCCTGTCTACTCTGCTCACATAGTAGACTTTTCCACAGCATCAAACATTGATAAGAGGTCTCTTTCATGTTTGGTGTTAGCTTTTACCCATATGAAGTAAGGTGTTCTCCCTCAGTGTTAAATCATAAAAGGTGGTGCTCAATTTGCATGGAACAGAAGGGCCAACTGGGATTCCGAATATGCAGAATAGCATTATGCATACATGATCCAAAAAGGCTTCTGCTTCAGTAATTCATAATTTATTGTTTATGCTTCCAGCAATGTTTTGGTGATAAAAAGCCATTTATGTTTCATTTTGTCGTTTAAACTGTAATTAAGGATGATGTGCAAGCTAAGAAAAGTAGATAACAGATCTGTACTTCCACTTTCTGAGTTGAGTGTGACTGTATAGCTTGGTTCAGAAAACTAGATTTTCTTTGCTTAAGTAGTTTTTAGAAAACTCTTGTTATTTTGTATCGTCTCAGAATCTTTTTTGTATGTTTGTTTGCTTTTTTTAAAATCATAATTCAAGAGTACCCACAGAAACTAAGAATTTCCTTTGCAAAATCTGAAAATCCTAAAATTATTGCTCTGGTCAGACAGCACAGCACAGTATCTCTTTTTCAGTGTATGTTATAGCAGACAATTTAGTCCTGAGACTGCTGACTCCTATGGATGTAATTTAGATACACGGCATATGCTCATATGTGTTGTTGTCCATATGCTATTCAAAGTTATGAGTTGATTCAGAGCTTTGCTGTCAATTTGCTAGCAATCTTTTCTGGTTCTTACAGAGAATTCTAATTCTGAGGATTTTTGAAAGAAAAACGAGGAGACACATGGGCACATGGTTAGTTATCTTGAAGTTATCTCAGTTATCTTAAAGATACCTTATGGCATAGAAACTTTTTTTTTTTTGAGAATTTTGCTTTCTGAGACTTTTGCTTCAAAAGAAAAATAGAACGATAAAGGAATAGATTGAACATTAGGGGAAGTAAAAAGAATTACTCAGAGAACTTTTTTTTGAATTTATCAAATCTTGTTTGGACCACTTTGTTGTTTGTGTCATTAAAGAATAATGTTATTTACTGATTTACCATCTATTTGCAAGCATGAAAATAGGCCTGGGGATTTTGTGTGTGCCAAATAAACATGACTGTCCTCTGGTAAGAACAACCAGATATTAAAATCGGATGTGGAAACAAAATGAGCTGTCAGTCTATGCAAATTTTCCTTTTCTAAAAAAGTATTAAATGTAGTTGACAATCATTTCATCTCTTTTCCACCCAGAAGTTTGCATTTTGAATTAATTTGAGCACTTTATAGACACAACATTAGGCATATGTGGCATTCCGTCTAGGGATGTGACCCGAATATCACACCATGTGCTTTGGATCCTTCAGTTTATTAAAGTGTATAGAGAAGGCAGAGAAATAATTTGGAAATACTAAAGGGGACACTTGCATAGATAAACATATAAAAAGTTGACTTGGGATGCATTAGAATGAAGGATAAAAGAGAGAGCCCTTGTGGAATACAGAATAGCACAAGCTTCCTGGTTAATAATATTTAGTTTTGAATCCTAGCGCTTCTGAACATGAACTGTGAGAACTCGCATGAATCACTGAATAACCTTGAGCCTTTATCTATAAACTGAAAGTAATAATTATCCCTATGTTGTTTTGTATAAGAAAATATTAATTTAAGTAAAAACATAAAAACATGCTAAGTTTAGTGTCTCGTAAATAGAAGGCACTCAATAAATACTAGTTTCCTTCCTCTCTTTCTCTCCTTCTTCTACAAATTTGTGAGCCCCCTAAGCCTCTTTCATTCACCCAATGTAACAAACAAAAATATTAAAAAGGAACCTAAAATAAGGATTGGGATGATAAGTAGTTATATGCTGTTCAACTGTCCCTTACCTGAAAGGCCAATAATTGAACCTACTGGTAAACACTGACCATGAGTAAAGCAGGGGGGAAAGGAGAAATGGGAAAGAAGAGTATTTGGGTAACTTAAGTTGTTCTTTGGATATAACCCTCATTACCATAACATAATCAATGGATAAAAATAAAGAGTACCTAAAAATTGTAGGTTTCCACAGGACTTGATCCAATTGCATATAGCTCTCTATATATTGGCAAATGGGATATTTAAGAGTTGATGAATGATATAATTTTGAAGAATGTGTTGAAGAATGATATAATTTTTGAGCTAGTAGCGCCTTAGTAAATAGGCAGATTATGAAGATATTAGATACTAGATACAGAGACTTCAAATGTATGTTTTAAAAATCAATAGCAGTGTGCTTTAAAAAGGCAACGACGAGAGACATCTATCACCCCAACTTTATTTTCCATCACTCTCTCCCTTTTACCTTGTTCCTGTCTTATACATCCTTTAGGTTGAACACGCAAAACCAATTATGTTTTTTATATCCCTTCCTTTTGTCTGGAATATACATCCTCTGCTCCCTCTATTTTCCATCTAGCTAATTTCTAGTCATTCATAACAACCCAGGTTCCCCTCATCTGTGAGCAGAGCAATGGAGTGCTTAACGGTTTCTGTGAAGTTTGATTTGCTTTTCTCTTGCAGGACTGTGATAACTGCTAAGGTAGACACGAGTATCTGTCTTGAGTCAAGGAGTACCTCCTCCACTGTCCTCTGAGGTTACTGATAACACACCATATCTTTATTCACTCCTATTCATTCAATACCTATTTATTTAGTGCTTACCACGTGCAAGGCACTACTTTGGAAATTCAAAATAAAACAGTGAATCAAATATACACTGTTTTTGTCCTCCTGTACAGAGTATTTTTGTTCTCCTTAGGACTCAGTCTTATACTAATTTGAATTCTCAGAGAGAACAGCTATAATTTAACATGGCTTTTTGTCATACAGTGGAGAAATTCACAGGCTAGCCTGCAAAATACTATGATATGAGGAGGAATGATCACACATTCTAGTTTCCATACTGTCGTAAACAATGTTCCCTTTTAAATCTTACCCAACTTGTGAAACTGGTTCTATATAAAGAGTTAGGTTCTCCTAGATTCCATCTCTCCCATCTTTACAAAGCATTTGGCCGATCCGGGTGGTGACACCCATCTGCACTCATGAACACATGGTTCTCCTGTGAGTTTCAGATTGGTGTCCTCGTGATTCCTGAGCTTAGACAAACTATGCTGAACTATACTCTTTAATGCTTTTCTGCTTGCAGAGTCAAATAATTTTGGTGAGCTCTTTCCAAATTCACAGCGATCCACCGTCATCACTGCAATTTGTGCTGTAGCACTGTGAGCTGGGGCTGATGATTCTATCTTTGCAGGTTTATTAGAATCCATTCTAGTTGTGGTCCAAGTCTCCCTGTAAATAGTTCATGCCTTTTCCAGTTGCTATGCACAGCTGGTTTAGAGACCTGTCAGTTAACATGTTTTAGCTAACTTTCAGTGTAGTAGAATGTTTATTGAGGGCCCCTGGCAACTAGAGGATGGTACTGTACTGATTTCAGGACATCATGTTGGATTCATTTTCTATCTGTTGCCTCTTCTGTTCCCTAAGCTGCCACCAGAATGAATGTGCTGATGCACTTCGTAAAGGAAGATAGTAATTGTTGTCCTTGGACCTCTTTGGTTTACTCATTGCCTTTGCTTTCATCCTAGTAGATTGCCTACTAGAATTTCCTCTCTCTATTGCTTGAGTATATTATTCTCAGACTTTTGAAGGCTGTTTATCTTGAAGCAGTCTGAAGAAAGGGTGATATGGTGCCTGGTGTGCTGAACACAATCATCCTTCTCTGAGTTTCCTGCTTTCATTTGGCCAGACAGGCATTGCTAGTTTCATCAAGGTCACACTGTGATATACTTCTCCCTGGACTTCAGTTTCCTCTCACACAAAATGAATAGGTTAGGGCTGGGAGCTAAGGACTCATCTATTCTAACATACTGAGCGTGCAAACCCATGGTATTAGGAGAAACAGTACAAACTTTGAAATCAGACAAATCCCACATCCACCAATTAACGAAGATGTGACTTTGGACAAGGCTTTTAACTTTCTGTAACAGACCGTGTTTAACTATGTCAAAACAAAATTGCTGGGATGAGCAAATGAAAGAATGTAGGATAAATGCCAAGGGCAGTACCTGAACTTAGATACTCTACGTATTTTGTCTTTATCAACCTTCAAAAGAAATAATGCAAATGGAAGTGATCTTTACATTAGAAATTATTGTACCAAACCTCACCCACATTAAAATACTGGATAGTATTATTAAAAGATATGCTTCTACAATATTATAGGTTGTATATAACTCATTGAGCAGGTTTCTGGACATGTTATAGAATTAAATTATTCCCCTACATCAAAATAACTCAATCATGTATGATACATGATTCCAATAGTTCAGAATTGGTAAGTCTTGCTTATCTTCTAAGGCTGGAGACAAGGAAAGTTAAGAGTTTTATGAAGGTATTTAATTATTGGATTCAGTTTTGATTTACAGAAAAATCTCTCAAAAAGGTAGAGTTTGAACTAACTTTTGCAGAGATAAGACACAGTCTTGGGTAGAGGTGCCTGTCGAAGTTAAGGAAGAATGATCAGCTATATGAATAGTTTACTTAAAGGAGAAATAGGGAATTACCAAAAACGTTTTTTTTTTTTTTTTTTTTTTTCAAAAACGTTTTTAAAAGAAAAATGCAGTGAGACATTTTGTGGAGATTCATAAACTCCATGATCATAAGAGTTTGCTTGATTCCCAAAAATAAATTAGTGAAGTAGTTCTTCATATTTTGATTATATCTGCATCGATTCTTGATGCTTTTCATAGGATAAACAATGCGTCTCACACTTTGAAGAGGTTTTTCCACACACGCTCATGCATGCACACAAAGTTTACTAATGGCCCTAGGAAGTGAATCGATGTAAACATCATGATCTACACGTTATGTACATCAGTAATAGATACATTTAAATTTTTTTTTCTCAGTGCACAGTTTTAAATCTTAAAAATAAAAAATAACTTTGGGGCTTCCCCGGTGGCGCAGTGGTTGAGAGTCTGCCTGCCAATGCAGGGGACACGGGTTCGTGCCCCGGTCCGGGAAGATCCCACACGCCGCGGAGCGGCTGGGCCCGTGAGCCGTGGCCGCTGAGCCTGCGCGTCCGGAGCCTGTGCTCCGCAACGGGAGAGGCCACAACAGTGAGAGGCCTGTGTACCGCAAAACAAACAAACAAACAAAACAAACAAACAAATAATAACTTTGGCCATATTCTGAAACATATTGAGTTGACATAAAACTTGCCTTTGTTATTATGAATGTTGGTAGGCTAAAGTACAATAAAGAAAGTTTTAGAATGGTTAAGAGACAATTATCTAGAATTCATTATCTTTTTTGCACAAAGAAAGAGAAGTAAAATGTACGCAGGTAATTGTATAAATTCACATTTTGACTGGGTAGGCAAGAAACAAGAAGAAAACCTATGCCTCTATATGAATCCTTTTATAACTTTTCTTTCTTTCTAAAATATTTATTCTAAAATGGATGTTTAATTTTGTAAGAACATTTTTTTTCAAGGAATAATCTAACATTACATACCATGAAAACAGAATTGCTCACAAAATAACTTTCATTGAGAAATATAAAAAATAATTATAAAGATTAGAGAGTATGCTTACATCTCTGTTTAGGATATTTTTTAAAAGTCCTGTGGTTATTTTAAGACAAATCTGTACTTTCTTACTCTGCATGGGTTATATATCAAATTGCAAAAAAAAAACAGCTAAAATTTATTGAGCACCTATTATTTCAGATAATTTACATAATATCTATCTATTACCATATATATTCGGGGTGAGTATTGTTATTGCCATTTTACAGATGAGGAAATTGAAGCTCAGATATGCTCACTGACCTGCCAGGTACAGAATGCAGCTTGCTACCAAGCTTCTAAAGCTACATTCTCACCAGTAGCACCTGCTGCCTTTCAATGCCTTACACTATACTTCTAGAACATTTGCTCAGTAAAACTGTTGATATTTCATTTATAATTTTCAAACACCTATGCTTTCATTTTTCCAACTATAGAACGTTAGAAACCAATAGCTAAACATCAGAGAAGATAGTCACAGTATTAGTTACAGAAAACCTGGAAGCATCAAAAAAGAATATTAAAACAAATGATTTACTATAGATATTGCAGGCCTACATAAAAAATTATTATGCCTACTGCTTAGTGAGCATCTACTACATGCCAAGTGTGATTCTAGACTGTGTGTGTCTGATCCTCACAATGGTCTTTGAAATTCATTACAATGATACTGAGTTATTAAGAAACATAGTAAAGCACTTGTTTCCTATGCTTAGGAAGAGAACAATGACTCTTGTATTGGGCTAATAGACCTGGTTCAGTCTTGCACAACTTTCCACCCTAAATTTAGTGAAGATATAGAAAGATATCTTTCTATATAGGTATAGAAAATGATTATAGAAAAATGAAAGCCACAAAAACTGACTGATAGTCAACATGTTGCCAAAATCTGGAAGGACTGTCTAATTAAAAAGGTGAAAGATCTTGCTGCATTGTCCTATTCAACGATCATACGTAACCATTCAAATATATACACAATGCATTAGGACAAAGAGAACAGATAAATCATTTAAACTTTTTTTTAATACAAAGAGTCTAAAATGCATTAAAAGGAAAGAAAAAGCATTTAGAAATATTTACTATTTTTTGGAAATGGGACTTTTGTAGTACTTCAATTCCACATAAACAGTTTTTACATACTTTTTAGTAATAGGATGTGACATTTACATGATCTAAAGTTAGGGGCACATAAATACCTGACCGGTACCTAGATTAGTATCCTTTCTTCCTTGGATATTTCTAGGGTTATTATGTTCATATAGAACAAAGTAGGGACTTGAACTAGGGCATTGGACCTATACCTCAATATAGTTTAGTGAATCATTTGCAATGGAGATAAGCCAATCATAGTGGCCTGAAACCATATCAGGCCAACACACTATCTTTGCCTTTTTCTGATTGAAAGCCTCAACTCTAATCTGATGCCTTAAAACTTTAATGTCACCAAATATAATATATTGTTAATGAGATGTATCATTAACGTTATATCCAGCTACGAAAAATAATGTTCCACTAAAAAGCTGACAAATACAATGTGCCCTCAACTATAATACACACCCATATTTCACAGACATTGCAATCAATATGGTATTCTGATTAATAAACCTGAAGAAAAGCACATTAGCTTCTAAGAAGAACTGGAGGAAAAGAATAAGAACCTAAGTACAAAAATAATGCTGGGTATAAAGAGTATAAGCAAAGTTTATAAGTAAAAGCTATAAAGAAGCACATTTCCAAAGGCAGTCATCGTTTTTATTATATTACTCACTTGCTTAATCCCTTAATACAATGTCTTTCAAAATAAGCAAAGCACCATTAACAAGGAATTACTTATTTCTCTCAAAGCACAATTTCCAATGTTGGAATTGTAAAATGAGAATTTAAAATTCAAATCTTGGCTGTGCGAGATTCTCCTGGAAATACGTTACTGGAGTATGTGCTGGGTCTTGTTTGTAAGTATAGAACGTGGAGTTTTAGCATCATAAAGTTTCTCTCATCAGGGCCTTTCCTCCTCAGAAGGGTGATGGGAATGAGCAGTGGTAGAGAACAGGAGAGTAGCGGGGTTTTTAGTACCATAATTCAGGTGGACCAAGTAGCAAAGCTGGTGGGACCTTACAAGAGGAAAGAAGGAAGCAGGTAAGAATGGAACTTAAGGGGTTAAACTAGCTATATAAAACCTTCCCTGAAATGTATCCTAGGTCTCAAGCTGATCCCAAAAAGGGATAAGAAGGGTCAAATTAGTGAGGATGATATGGCAGCAGGAATTTCCAAAACGTAAAAAAACTTCTCACTAGTAGGGATGTAGATGTTCCCACCTGTGACTCTCCTTCTTAAGAGTAGCACCCAGCCAAGGTGCTTGTTCCATGGGTACCTATGGCTCCACAGGAGGGCAAAGATGAAAAGAACAAAATAAGATGTCAGGAAAGTCATCAGTCAGTTCTGTTAGGAGATTCGGGGAAACTTAGGAAACCAAGGCCAAAACCAGACTGTGGAGATTAAGCAGGTAGAGTTCATAATTTACTAGTCAATTCCCTGGGTCCCTGCGAGCTCCACTTTTTTAAGTCCATTGGATGTTGGGCTTATAGAAGCAAGACCATTCACATTACAATGTGAGGGTCTGAGCCTCTTGATATACGGCATGCATTAGTTTGTTTTCTTAGAGGGCTTAGAAGGGAAAAAGTTATGATGCAGAGAAAATTGGAAGAAAGAGGGGAAGCATGGGCTGTTCCAGCTGTGATTCTATTATCCTTGATCCGACAAATTTGTGACTTCCTTGGGCTTCTAATACATAAAATACTCTCAGAAGCAACAATGATGAAAGTGAGCAATGACAGAGACAGTCACACAAGGTACGGAAGCCATCTCCCAGACTGGGTTCTGACTATGGGCTGCATCGCTTGTTAGCTGAACTTTGATAAGTATTGCATTTCTCGGCCCGAGTCTCCTCTTAAGATGGGTACATCCAGGCATTACTTACAGTGTTACAAGGAGTTTAAAAAACAAACTATGTGACCTTAGAGTATATTGCATGGGCTCAAAGGGAAGAGCAACAGATGGTGGCTGCATTTAAAAAATGTAAGAAACTGTTGAATGAATGCATGCATTTAACGTAGCTTCACACAGAAGAGCTTGTGAAGAGCTTACACTACTTCTCTTAAAAAGAAAAAAAGAAAAAAAAAGCTAGATGGAGAGAGTGCATATGCTTATTAAAAACGTATTTGCTTACAGGTGACAGAAGAACCCACTCAAATTACCTAAACAATAAATGTAAACTGGCCCAAATAACAAAAAGTCCAGAGTATAATTGGCTTTTATCATGACCAGATCCAGGTGCCCCAAAGATGTTATAGGTCCCCGTCTTTCCCTAGCACTATTCCTCTGCTTTCTTTCTCTGTGCTATATTGCCTTCCCTGTACATTCTCTCCAAAGAGTGGGAAAGAAAGCTTGCAGACAAGGTAGACCTATACAGATCTCACAGCTTGGTGTTTGTAAATGAGAGATCTTCTCTATGCCAGGTTTCATATCAATTCCTGGTTTAAAACAATGGGGTCCCTGTTTGACCTAGGAGATGAGCATGTGACTCAAAAGCCATTCTCTGTATTTACAGAGGTGAAGTGTTCTCAGGGCTACAGTTGTATGGGTTGCTCCCTGTGCAAGGCCCTCAGCCCTGGGAGGGATGACAACTGAAAACCAGCACACACTTCCCTTGAGAAGCTATGATCCCAGCACAGTCTCCTTTGTCTCATTTTTAGAAAGGCACCATCTCATCACCAAGCCCTTGAACTCTTTGAGGCTGTAACTTCAGAAAGATGAGTACATATTTTAATTCACACAAATGCAACCTTAGGCTAGTAGCAGCCCTGGGATCCCTGTTGGTTCAGCCTGGGTAAGTCCCCACCTTCCACTGGGGACAAGCCACTTGGATTGACAGCTCCATCACAATCAGAAGATGTGAAGGAAGGTCCGTTTTAAAAGGAAGGTGAGTTGGAAGAATAAATAGTACAGACAGGATGAGAAGATAAGTCACAAATAGGCCAGCAGTATCAGTGCTATGAGTGACCTCAGCAGAGGGATTAGTTTCCTCCCCTTGGGAAGCTTCTCTGTAAAGAATGACTCTCCCCGTTCAGAAAGTTACGAATTGCAGTTGTCTATTATGTGACTTACATTGCATTACATTGCAATATGTCATTGTGAGATGTGACATAATATAATGTCAGTGACACGCAGCTAAAATTTTATAGCAAGAAAACTTTTTTTTTATATCCAGGATCTTGGATCAAATTTGATATCAGCTATCAATCCATTTTTTTCTGCAGATCAAAAATTTGATGTTCATGAAAAGCAGGTCGTTTTGAAACATCCACAAACACTTCAGTGCCTGCACAACTCAGTTACTATAACTCAGTTAAAAACCAAACACTCTAAAAGCTGCATTAGTCTTGACTCAAGTTCTGTTTTTGCTTTCTATGATAAGTGCAATATTGTTTATTGTTTTGGATTGTAAATTTAGTTTTCTTTTGGATACTGCTAAAAAGTGATGATCAAATAAATTATTTTCGTGCCTACATCAAATGAGTAGTTCACAACTGAATGTGGTTTTGTAGTCTACGAGATATTTGGCAATGTCTGGATATGTCACAGCTGAGACAGGGGTGGGATGTTACTAGCATCTAGTGGGAAAAGGTCAGAGATGCTGCTAAACGTTCTATGATGCTCAGGACAGCGTCCGCAAGTTCATTCTGTCTAATGTCTTAGCGATGCCTCTAATCCCAGAGGTCACTATTTAAGTGAACTGGCCTAAACACGGCCATGACCTGGTCCAAAGGTGTCCCAAGTAAAATTCTGATGAATCTAGAATTGGTTTCATCCATCATCCCATCCTCAATACAGACCGTGGTAATACATTATTTAAATATCCAGCTAACTCTTTTGGGCTTAAGGGACACTATACAGAATCTTTGTGCACACCAAAGATTGATTATTGGGAATTTCACCTACTAACAGCCTCACAGCACGTCCTATAAGGAAAAAAAGGCAATATTTCTGAGCGTTCTACCTCTACCATAGCTGTATCTTTGAAGGCCTTTGGAAGATGGCTTCCCCTCTCAGGGCCCAGTGGTCTCATCTATACTATGGGAAACTGCATAAAGCAGAATTACTTGGCTTTGCTTGTTTGATTGTTTTTTTAATAGAGGAATACTTATATTAAGCTATTCTTCTCAAGGTACCGTAATTATATAGAACACATAGATGTGAAGTTTCTATGACTGAAACAGGTGAAAGACAGGACCAGAGACCCTGTCCATTCCATCTCCCCATCACTCCCAACATGACAGAACCCAAGAGATAACTTGAAAACCAGTGATGCAAAAGGCTCCTTCCAGGGATGGATACATTTGATGTTGTGAATCGTGCCAGGGAAAGACATTGGAAAGTCAATATTGCTCTTGGAAGAAGTCACTAAGGAGTATGGACAGCTTCTTCGATGTTTCCCTTTGCTTCCAGAAAGGCACGTCTGAGAACAAAGTTGAAAATAATCCATTGTCGGTGTTTATGTGTACCTGACAAAGAACTCTCACTACCTAGGATTTCCATCTGCCAAGATACAGAGTAGTACTGGTAAAAAGAAAGTAGGTTTTAGATTATAATCGATCCAAACAGAAATCCTTGGTCTGCCATTTACCAACTCTGTGTGTTTGGGTTCATTATTCAAGGTCTGCATGCTTCTGTTGCTTTCTTTGTGAGGTTGGGTTAATAATCCTATCACAGAAGTGATTTTAAGGATGAAACGCGACAATGATGTGCAGCATTCACCACAGAGTGTGATGCATAATAATAGCTATCATTTACAGACTGCTTGGCACTGTAACTGTAAGAATTAGAGATAATGTATGTAAAGTGCCTGGCATGTAGAAGATGCCCCGCATATAGTAGCTACTGTTATTATTCAGCTAGAACACGCAACCAGAAAGAGTTCCAGAAACATTTCTAAGTTGAACACCTCCTCATAAGGTGACCCCGTGATGGCATAAAGCAGCAACCCTTTAATTTAATCCCAGTTTTGTGCATTAGCAAGTTGTGCTGCTGCGCTTATAGCTTTGTATCTCTTCTGGCCTGAGCTGGCCTCAGCTATTCTCACCGGTTCACTCGCCTGCCTGGGGCTTTGGGTAGGACATCTGGAACCTCATTCCATGTGGTTTCTCCTCTTCTAGAAGGTTAACCTGGACTCAGGTGGTAGACACTTTCCCAGATGGGGAGCAGATTCTTAAGGTTCACTTGATTCCCGGGCTTGGGGACTTATATACCCTGTCGCTTTCAGCACATTCTTTTGGTCAAAGCCAGTCACAAGGGCAGCCCACATTAGGGGAGAGGGAAGAGGGTTGCCACTCTCTGATAGAAAAAGCAGTAGACATCCTGCAGCCATTTTCTGTTGTCTACTACTGTCTGCCTTCTGTCCAAAAATCCTTTATATTCTTCTCACATTCGATATGTGCTCTCTCCTATCCCAGGACTCCCAAAAACCTCTTACAATTATAGAATCAGCTAATCACGCTCTGTAACAGGTCTGAATTCAAATGCAATTCTTGTTTCAGCTTCTCTCAATCAGGAGACTATGAACTGAAAAGACACATTATCTGTACCCCCATATACCTAACATATCTGGTTAAATTTGAAAAGGATAACTGGACTGGAGATACTATTTAGATAGGGGAGGAATGTGAGATAGATAGAAGTCACTGGTCCATAGCTACTCTAAAATCCACCTGGTTACCTGTTGCCAGATCCTCTTACTCCAAAGGTGGGAAATGAGCCAGGTTCTACTCTATGTACATGATGCCTTGTTCATTGTTCACCACTGCTCTTGACTCTGCCTCTGGGTTCTTGGATCATCCCTTGATAAATCCTTTAGTTTTCTACAAGAAGTGTTGCATATTTTCAGCTCAGTATCTTTCTCATCTGCTGAGTATCTGAGACTTCTTTTTTAATTACAACTGTTAAGTCAATTTTATCCATGTTGATGATGCTTTCAACTATAAAATGTTTTTTTAAAATTTTTTTATTGAAATATATGTTGATTTACAATGTTGTGTTAGTTTCAGGTGTACAGTAAAGTGATTCAGTTATATATATATATAACTGAATATATATAAAAAATATATATATATATGTTTTACATTCTCTTCCATTATAGGTTATTATAAGATATTGAGTATAGTTTCCTGTGCTATATATAGTAGGTCCTTGTTAGTTATCTATTAATAGTAGTATATATATTTTAATGCCAAACTCCTAATTTATCAAAAAATTATCTTTTAATACTTTGCAGGTTTCCTATGAGTCCAGTCCATGTCTCCAAAAGCCATATCTATTATTCTTTTTGAGAAATGTCTATTTTTTTTCAGTATATCAGTCTACTTTAAGACACTGCCCTAAAGATCTTCTTAAATTCTAGTCAAGTTGGTCTGTGGGGTACCATCTTAAATCTTTTAGATGTCTTAACAAAGGGCAGTCTCACCCTCTATTTGATCTTTACCCCATGAGAGGGGTTGGCAAACTTTTTCTATAAAGGGATAAAAAAGGCTTTGTGGGTCTTATGCCCTCTGTCACATCTACCTGATTCTGTCTTTCTAGCGAGAAACCAGCAAATAAACAATACATGAACTATAGGCATGTCTGTGTTCCAATAAATCTATTTAGAAAAACAGGTGGCAGGCTGGATTTGGTCCATCATCATAGTTTGCTGACTTCTACTCTAGGTCACTTTATACTCTGAAACTCTTCTACTGTTTGAGAGACATTAATTAAGAAACAGTTTTATTGTGCAACCCAGTAAGCCTTCTATTTCAAAACTGCATTGAATAATGCTTACAGAATGAATATTTATTTTTTGTTATTATTGTTTTGTTTTAGCTCATATTTCTTTTCCTGTACTGTATCATATTTCACTAAAAGAAGCCAATTGACACTTCTAACATTTTGTCTGGAAGATTTCTTAACCAGAGTCTACAAATTAATTAGGGGATTTTTAAAAAAAAACCTTTTCTGTTACTATCGATATTTTATAAACTTTTGTCTACTATACAACTTGATTGACCACAGTATAACTGGTTGACTACCAGTTTGCTATAGCATTTTCCTCATGACTTTAATAGATTCCACTAAGAATCTAATAGCTTTCTTGCTGCGTTTTTCAGCATTTCCTAAAATTCTCCTGACTTCTTTTTCAGCCTCTGCACCTATCTGGTCCCAAAGCCAATGCTATGTGTTTTAGATTTTTGTTACCATAACTCCTTTTTAAAGTACCTATTTCTTTATCAGTTGGCTTTTTCTTTTTTCTTTTTGGCTTCGTTGTGGTGTGCGGGCTTCTAATTGGGTGGCTTCTCTTGTTGCAGAGCACAGGCTCTAGGCACGTGGGCTTCAGTAGTTGTGGCTCGCAGGCTCAGTAGTTGTGGCACACGGGCTTAGTTGCTCCGCAGCATGTAGGATCTTCCTGGTCCAGCGCTCGAACCCGTGTCCCCTGCATTGGCAGGCAGATTCTTGACCACTGTGCCAGCAGGGAAGCCCTCAGTTGGTTTTTCCATGTAACAAACTAACCCACAACTTAGCAGCTTAAAACAATCACGTTTTTAAATTTCTTATGATTCTATGGATCTTCTGGGTGATTCTTCTTACGTAGGCTGGCTCAGCTGGGACTGGATGATATAACACTACTTCCAAACATATGTGATGATTGACTGTTAGCTGAGCAATAGAGATGATTTAACAATGTGTGTCCCATCATTCAGAAGGCCAGTTCATACCTGTTCACAAGGTATTGGTTACAGGACACCCAAGTGTAGGAGAAAAGGGCAAGCACCAAATACTGGGCCATGTTTTCTGTCATCCCATTGGCCAGAATACGACACATGGTAAAGTCCAGATTCCATGTAAGAGGGGACTAGCTGGGAGCATAATTACGGAGAGAAGAATTATTGCAGACGTTTTTGCAAAAGAGAAAATCTATAAACAACCTACTCATTATTCAGCACCAATTTTCCCCAGATTAAAAAAAAAATTCTACAGAGCAGTAGGGTTCACTATTTCTTCTATTTTTCTCCCCCAGGGGAAGGGTGGCTTCTAAAGACATTTTGCTATAATTGTTTAGACTGTGACTTTGGTAAATCTAGGGGAAAGCAGGATTTATTCTCCTTCCAAGACCAGTTGTTTTTCTTCTTAGCTTACAACCTCAGTACACAATTCAACACGTGTGCATACACACACATGCAACCACACCTTTTTCTTCCAGGGGGTAGGGTGATCCTGGCACAGCCAACAAGGTATATGCGTACTCTACTCTTTCCATACTCTCTGAAAGGGGAAAGGCAGAAGAACAGCAACAAAGTAGACATTCTTTTTTTTTTTTTTTTAATTTTTGTTTATTTTTGGCTGCATTGGGTCTTCCTTGCTGCACGCGGGCTTTCTCTAGTCTCAGAGAGTGGGGGCTACTGTTTGTTGCGGCGCGCGGGCTTCTCATTGAGGTGGCTTCTCTTGTTGCGGAGCATGGGCTTCAGTAGTTGTGGCATGAGGACTCAGTTGTGGCTCGCAGGCTCTAGAGTGCAGGCTCAGTAGTTGTGGCACATGGGCTTAGTTGCTCCACAGCATGTGGGATCTTCCCGGACCAGGGATCAAACCCGTGTCCCCTGTGTTGGCAGGCAGATTCTTAACCACTCTGCAACCAGGGAAGTCCCTAGACATTCTTTTATACATATAGTTCTGCAGGAAGGAATCTATCAAACTACAGTAATGATGCATAGCAAGAGTGAGTAACTAAGAGAAATACCTAACAGTCAGGTTCATAGGTACCTCAGACACTTAGGTAAAAACCTCTGATGAGAGGATCTTCATAGGATTATCCATCACATTGCCTTTGGACATTGAACTTCATGTCAGCAGAAGGACAGTCATAAAAACATTGTGTTTTCTCTCTAGATAGTGTAAACTTTCATCACAGTTTGCCTGGTCGATTCAGGTTTATGCCAATTGTTCCAACATTTTAGTTGTTGATAATCACCTCTTCTGTTTCCAAAGTATTTCAATGATAAAGTATATGGTCACTTAACCTCTAGGCTCCATCTGTATTCCTATTATAAAAAAATCACTGATTTTGCTACATAGTAACAATTTCCAAGTGAAAACAAAGTGCTTCCCCTGAACACCACTTCATCTAAGTGGAAAAAATATCCAATAACTGTCAGTGTTTGGCAAGGTAGTTAAGAAGGTGATCCAGGTGATCATGAAATGTTGATTGAATAGTTAAAATGTATGTAAGTTGTGCATTTTTACTCTTATTCAGCAAGTTTTCAAAGAGTGTTATGACTGAGTACTGAGAAGCTATCTTTCATACAGTTTTCCTCTTACTCATCCATTCATATACATTTAACACATGTCCACTGAGTTCTTGTGGCTTATCAAGAGCAGGTATTGCGACAAATATGAGGGGTACGGAGATCAACGTCCTGATCCATATCCTTAGCAATGCTATTGGAGTTCTTATCTATCTCGTAATCACTGGTTTGCTTGTCTTAAGTCTGAGGTTTTCAGAGGGCAAACAAGATCTGAGACAAAGGGATCTCAATAAGACTGGGGTGGGAAAGGGGGAAAATGAGGATTTCTAGGAGAAAGAGATGCCTGAGCTGAGTCTTACAGGAATTGCCAGATGGAGAAAGTAAAGACTGAGTGGTGCTTCAATCCAAAACAACAAAACTGGGAAAGAAAACAAGATTATGCAGACGGATAATGTATATATGGCCAATTACATTGTCTGATAATGCAGATGGAGAAGTTCAGTTCAGCAATGGCCCAGGCATCCTAAAAATGAATATGGCCCTTTGCCTTATTAGAGGCTTTGAAATTAGAAAACAAATAACCAGGACAGCGCGAGGGACAAACACAGGGGGTGACTAGAACACAGAGAAGGAGCTCTGATAGCCAACTCTGAAAGCAGTAAACCTGGGCTGATTCTTCAAGGTGAGTGTACTTATCAAAGGTGCATGACTTACCCAGGTAAGTGAAAGTACAAGGGAAGTCCCTTGAAGGGATCATTCAGGACAAAGGAAACAGCTTGATCAGACAGCCATATTATATAAGGGAACTATAACCTCATTGGCAGTACCAGACTCTACTGTGAGGGGGCATGCAGGCATTAATGACTAAAAAGGAGGCTGGAGAGAGACCCAGGGAGATTTTGAAAAATTACTGGTGAAGGCTATAACATAAGAAAAGAAGGAGGTAATTCTTACAGTGATTTTGTATGCTGCAATCAGCCTTGTAGGAGTCACTCCCCTATCATAAACTATCCCTGTTAGAAAAAAAAAAAATCCCAGAGATTCCAAATATGAGCTATAGAGATATGTCCATTCTATCTCTGTGTTTTCTTACATTGGACAATGATCTGAGAAGCAGCATATGGTCCTGTTAGTGGACACGTTACTTGGCAGAGGAAAAAAATAAGCCAAGTGAAAAGACCAGCAAGCTGAGAGATTTATTTCAAACGTTTAATCGATAGCAACTGTAAAGGTGTGTGTGCTTATCAAAGGTGCATAAATATTTCACAGTTCCCATTCCTGCAAACACTGACCGAACTCTGAAGATCATATCATGCATATTGATGAAAACGGCATTCTTTCAAACCTCATGTTGCTCAGGCGAAATAGGAGAGCTTATATAGATGAGAGAGACCATTTCAGTGTCATCCCTACGTGTGAGAAAACCCCTTTAGCGGGGGGTGGGGGGGTTTATAACTTCCACCACTGTGCCAAGTTATTCCAAGGTTTCAGAAAGCCAGTAGTGACAAAATTGTAACAAGGGTCAATAAAGAATCCAACGTTCAAGACAAGAGGGAGAAGCACAATTAACCTTTAGAATCTATCTTTATACCTCCTTCTCAATAATGCCTCCAAAAGTTAGCTACTTCAGAGACCTGCTTGACCCAGGTAACTTGATCATCTTTAGAATATGGATACCGTACTGCCACAATGCCAGTATAAATCCCCTATGATCCATTATTCAACAAATGTCTAGCATACTTTCTTGCTCCTATACATCCCAAAGAATGTCAACTTCAGTGGAATGGCAGTAAGAATACAGACATAGACAGCTATAGTTTAACTGGCTAACTAACATGAATTCAAGTTCCTAGAAAGTGGAAGGCAGTCTAGATTAGTGGCTTTCAGATCATGGTTAGATTGTTGTATCTCAGCTGTAACACGTGTTAGTGATGTGACCGTGGGAAAGTTAGTTAAACTATCTAAAACTCAGTCTTTATCTAAAAAAAAATTAGTAAAGCCATTTTCATAGAACTTTTGTGATTTATGTTTATAAAAATCTTTAGAAGGACTCAATAAATGTTTTATCTGTACCAAAGTGCTGGCTATCATTATCATCATTGAAGCAAAACAAAATCTACAATGATAATAAAAACATAGTATGTATTGCTTCTTGGCTTACAAAGCAATGGCTTCACTTTTCTTGCCTTGTTTGTTCCCCCACAAAAATCCATGAGGAGATATTGCTATCCTCGTTTTAGAGCTATAGTATCTAGGGCTCAGTGAGGTCGAGGTTAAGTTGTTGCCCGAAACCACAAAGCTAATAAATGCTAATTCAATGGTGGAAGCAGAATTCCAGGTCTGTGTGCTGGGGGTAGGGGGACGATTCAAGGGAGAAAATGGAGCTTGGGGTACAGTTTGGCTAATGTTAATTGCATGCCCCTTATGGACCAGGTACTTTATATATCTTACCTCATTTTAGCTTTATGACAATCCTGAAAAGGTGGTATTCCTTGCTCCATCTTATATATGTAGAAATTTAAGTTGAGTCATGTGAAGGTTTCCAAGGTCACAGAAGAGCTAATATTCAAATTCCAATCATTTTTATTCTAAAGCCCTTAGTGTTTCATTATGAAATCTTGTTTTGCGTAACAGAGAAGATGCCGGTTTCTTGAACTGTCAAATGAAGTGGAGGACCACACCTCTACATTTTGAAACAAACTGCCAATCTGTGTTTCAGTGAAGCCCCCTCTACCCTGTCTCCCCATCACTTATGTTTCTCACCCCTTGGGTTCTATACTTAGGCTGTTACATATTGCAGACATTCGAAGTGCATGGCTTAGGGATGAAAGAGGCAATACTTGGAATTAGAAGTAAACATAAGCTCACAGAAGGCAGTTCTCCTGCCCCCTCAAAACCCCCCTCTTCTTCCCCCTACCCACTGCCCCAAACCCACTGCAGAACTTTGGCTGGAAAATATTTAGGCATAAAATAGGTTTAAGATTTCTTACATCTTTGAAAACTTTACTTTGAAGATGAGAAGGACCATCTGAATTGATGTTACGGGTGGCCCATCCACTAAAAGGCAGGAAGAGGGAAAATGCTCTTTTTAACTGAGTTGCATTTTCTCTGTCAATCAACCTGAGGTCCCTCCGTACAGAGTATTCCCTAGCTTGGGAGAGAGCAGAAGGGAACTCATGCTGTTCAAATCTTCACATCTCCACTGTCATCTCAGTGGGATCATTCTGCAGAAACCCGAGCCACGAGGGGATGCTACCTTCAGGCCTCGGGATTGCTGCATTTGGAGGTCTCCCAGACAGCATGCACATTTCATTTCCTCCAACTGTTCAGTGGTCCACCAACAGCATGAAAAAGGAAGCACTTGAAAAAAGGAGCAAACTCTTCCTTTGTAAACTGCTTTAAAAACAAACTGCTTTGCAGACAAGTCTGGTCCCTGCAGGAGGTTAGGAGCATACAGAGAATTGCTGCTTGTACCTGCCTTGAGTCCTTATATTCATAGGTGAAGAAAGCTAGGCTCTTTCATTAGAGTTTCCAAGGACACATATGCAGTAATTCCATCCTTGGCTTGCATCTGATCTGAATGAATGGGGTATAAATTAGCTGTTCTGGCAGAGAGGTTGGAATGATGGAGATAACACTTGCATGTGACATAATAAAGGGAAAAAGACAACACGAATAGGTATGTCCACCTCCTTGCTTCCTCTACTGGTCCAGCATAGTTTGGAAGTTTGTTCTGAGAAGAGATTTCAAAGTGCTTAGAACATGAGTTCTGGGGACAAAAAGACGTGGATATGAGGCCCTCTAAGCCAGCTTTATGGGGTGAAGTATTCTCATTTGCCAAAGGAGGCTGTTGATTTTCCTCACCATAAGAAAGGAAATAGTACATGATAAAATAGCACATAATAAAAATAGTATATGATAAAAACAAATATGATAAGAGCTAAATGAGATGACGCTGAGAAGGACTCACCACAATTCCTAGCTTATCAATTACGCATATTCAAATAATCATTAGACTTCACTTAGGCTAGTACTGCTATTTTCTCCATTTTACAGATGATAAAACTGAAGCACACAGGGGTTGAGCAACTTGCCCACGGCACTTAGTTGATAAATGCAAAGCCAGAGTCAAACGCAAGCAGTCTGACTCCAGAATGCACAAGCAAAGACATTGCGCTAGTGTTTCTTATAGTGTGAGCTTAGGATAATAATTCCTCGTGGGAAGGTTTGTGTGAGAACTAAGGAAGTTGTAGGAATGAAATCAACTTGTAGGGTGTTTAAATTGAGAGTAACTTCTTCGTGACATTCATCAAGACCTTCACAATGTCCTTTCAATTCACGAGAATAGGCTTTCGTGTCAGGAATCCCAAATACTCAGTGCTGCTGCCAAAGCACAGAATGACTTTCGGGAAGTAACTTAGACTATCTAAACCCCAGAGTCCTGGTCTATAAAATGGGTATAGCATACCTGCATTTATGGTGAAGACTGCTGGATAGAATCTGTACATGTGCCGCTCATGTTAAAAATGGAGATGAACTTTGTGAACTCTAGGAGATTTGTAACCGAATTTTTTGGTTTCAAAATGGGGTGAGTACTGAGAATTCCCAAATTTCATTCACAATCACATTTCATCCCTTTTTCATTGTGGCATGAAAGGAAGAGGGAAAAGAAGTCAGACTGAAATTAATCCATTGTAAACTAGGTATACTGTTCAATGATTCATTGAATCTACTTCAACGTTTAAGGAAAGAATATCAATACCATTTTAAGGTTTACAGTACTGAGGGGAAAGAAATTATGTAATTTGCTTACAATAATTTTATGGTTAGGAAGCTGTGGAGTTGGTCTACAGGACCCTTCATAAAACCCCACAGTTGCTGCTTTCTTCAAAACTGCCTGGCCCCTGTTAAGAAACTCTTCATTCCCCCTTGTTTCAAAAGCTATTTGGTTAAGCATAGATTCTGCTTTCAAATCTCCGAAGGACACCTACAAGATACAGAAATGTCCTTGTAATTTTGAAACACATACTGCCTAAACTAAAATGCAATAACTCCAATAAATAAAAAGAAACGCAAATCCCCAGCCCTGTCAAGGTTTCCAGCTACAAGACTTCCAATTAAAAATTTCTCTTTTTCTTCACTCAAGTAACATTTCCAGCATAGATAACAATTTTACTGCGCCATCTTTAATACCATTAATTATTTGATCGTTCTGCAGAGAGCTTAAAAGCCTGTAAAAGACAGTGACAGACCCGAGGTAGGTAGGTGGAAAGTTACACAGCAGGAATAGCTAGTGATCTGAACATATTAAAGTGAGTGCCCCAGAAATAAAGGAACCAGATGAGGGGCACTTACAAAGTAACACTTGAACACAAACCAACTGCTGATTTTTTAAATAAGGACTTTGGAATGAGAAAGTGGATTTTCAGTATCTCTCTGGCTTTATTTTCACAGGCAAAATCAAACAGATAATTGAGGCAATCAGTACTGGGAACAGTGCCTTGTACAGAGTAGGTGACTAATAAATTTGAGAAACGAATAATTCAGGCAAAAAAAAAGAAATTCGACTGTCATGAAAACGGAGTAAGAAGGATGGAATCATTCTCGCATAAATAGTGATCACTATTTGAATAACTGCCTAAACATTCAGATTGCCTTTGTTTATAGATGTGGCTTTACTGTGGTTTGGAGAAATCAGATTCACTGACCCAGAAACATCCCAACATGAGTAAGACTTTTTGCTTCAGTTATGTATGAGTGAAGTCTGGCAACTTCAAATTTATTGTTTCCCCAAATGAGATAGCCTGGGTGGATGAGAACATTCATCTTTCATTCCACAAACATTAAGACTTTACTATAGCCTCGTTGCTAGATTCTTCAGATATAAAGTCATTGAAGACACGACCTCTGCCCTGAAAGGAATTTACCATTGTCAACTGAAAAAAAAAAAGCACAACATGAGAGTTGTGAGTTAAGTTTTATTTGGGGCAAAATGAGGACTATAGCCCGGGATAGAGCATCTCAGATAGCTCTGAGGTACCGGTTACAAAAGGGGAGAGGGGAAGGTCAATGTTATACTTGATTTTAGTGAGGGGGGGTACATGCAGTCAAGCACCCGTTGGCAGAGGCTTGCTGCTTGTCATGAGGAACAGATGGCACCGTTAATGGTTTTAGTGCTTTTCTAGGTAGGAGGAGATGCAAGAATTTGGGCTCATAAAATCTTCTCCTGAAAATCTCTATCTGATGACCTGTTGTGCCAGTTTTTCCCAGAGCACAGAGTGCCTCCTTCCTGATCTCTGCCCTGAACTTCTTCCAGGGCGTGTTGAAGATCGGCGACTGCAGTGGCTAGTGACCTAATTCTTGTAGAGGCAGGTGGCAAGTGACAATTTATACTTGGCACCATTTACCTCTGATGAATACAGCAGTAATCCATTAAGTTAGTTTCATTCTCAGGTAAGACAGCAAGTTCTGCTTTGATTTAGAGCCACTGATTCTGCCCTAAAAGTCAACAATCATCTTCCAAGGTAAGTTGTGTGCACCAAGGCAAACCCATCTCCTTTGGGGAGGGCAGCACCAAGGGAAGAGAAAACCCAGAAAAGGCAATAATAATAGTTATTGTTATTATTATCATTTTAAAATTGACATCGTTACTATGTGTCTGGTCTATGTTAAGCACTTTGTCGTGTCATTCTCACTATTAGCCTGTGCGGTAAGTGATATTATTATCCCCATTTTATATAAAAGGAAACTGAAATCGCAATGTTTGAAAAAGTCTTAGAGAAGCTATGTAAATGCAAACGTAAGGCCTCCTCTTGATCTCTTTGATTTCATCTCCTTTTACTCCAGCCATGATCCACTTCACTCCACTACTCCCAGTCACAATGGCTTCCTTCCTGTTGAACTCACTGAACTCACCACAGGCAGACTCACCTCTGGGTCACTGAACTTATTCTTCCCTCTCTTGACATACTCTCCTACCCCCTGCCCCACCCCCCTATATCTGAATGCTGGACTCACTCACCGTCTGCCTCAAATCTGCTCAAATGTCCCAAGAGAGTCAGGCCTTCACTGAGCATGTTTTTCTCTAATTTCCTCCTCTATTCCTCAACCTCCTTCATTCTTCTCCATAGTGATTTTCACCTTCTATGATACCACACTGGCCAAGCTCTCACACCCAGTTCTTCTGCTATCCAAAGTATGTTGGATGCAAGTTGTAATTTTTTTTTTTTTTAAATAGGACCCTTTAGAGAAAAATTCTTTGCTTTCAAATTCTCTCTGTTCTCAATTGCTAAATTACTTCACAAAAGATTGTAGCAATTTGACCAGAACTATATGACTGTGCCCCTTCACATCATTGCCAATAAAGGGTATTATCGTTCTATGTTTTTAAAATCTTTGCCAATCTGATGGACATCACATGATGTCTCACTATAATTTATAGGATGCAACATGTTTCAGGTAATTAACTGGTCATTTGTGTTTCTTCTTTAGAGATCGCTTGTTCCTTTCCTTTGACTATTTTCTTATTTTGTGTAATATTCCTTTCCTAATAAATTCTTAGCACAGTGCTTTGAAAAGATTCAACCAAAAATAAAAAATTCTCTCTGCTCTCAATTCAACTGTCCAAGGACCTACTAAGACAACAGCTATCACTCTGATTATTTAAAACAGGAAATGTAATGCAAGACAGTGGTAACAAAGATGATAGAAAATGCTGAGAAGCCAAACAGCGGAGGCAACCTAAATATTGACAACAAAAGGAAGTTTCTACTGCCACTAAGCAAAGAGAGAAAGGGAAGATGCAGAATTACTGGAGCCATGGTCATCCTGGAGTTCACTAAAAAGTCAGAATCACAAGAAGTCAAATGAAATAAGGGGGACCTGAAGACACTGAGGAGGTTCAGCTGCTACAGAAATGCCACTTGAGGTAGAAAAGAAGGGAGATGAGTAACGTAACTTGGAATCTCCTTCCCCACAGCTGCTGTCTCCCATTAGCTGAACTCAGCCAAACTCTGGATGATACAGGATCTGTTAGGTCAGTACCTCTTACAGTGAAGAGCAGAGCACTGGACCATCAGAAGATGGATCTGGGTGCCAGCAGTCAAATAACTGGCACAGTCTCAGTGATGAATTAGGCTTCAGGTTGGCTTTAAGTACCCTTGATATAGACCCTCAGTGTAACCTGGCTTCCTTCTTACATAGCACATGCCAAAAAGTGTAGTTAATGAAACATGTGTGTGATTTCTGCATTTGTTATTATCATTGTGTTTAATTATGCCTCCTACTAGATTATAAACTCCATGAAAGCATCTAAACATTTTTATTGCTGTGTCTATAATGCCTTGTCTATAGGAAAACCTTCACAGAGTGCTTTGCAATAAATGCCTGGTGAATGAATGAATGAGAGTGAATAACCCAAGATTTAGCAGCACAGTGATTTATACATCACATTGTACTAATTACTTGCTTATTGGTTTTAGTCTATGTCCTAACCTGATCTTCTAACTCCAGAAAGGCAAGAATGTACAACTGATCTCAAGTTTTGAAAGAAAGTATTATTGCCTAGTATCACAGCATAATCATTCATGCCATATCTATGAAATCCCATATATCTGTGGAAAAATAGGAGAAAAAGACAATAAAAAAGAAACCATTTCTTCTGAACACCACTAGTGGTGAGCTAATTCTGGAGAGAAGTTATTCTCAAGGATCTCTTTGTTCTGTGTTCCATTGGCTTTTCTAGAATTACCAAATACAGGGCCTACCTTTCCTCATAGCTGATGAGGGTGATTAAAATAATGCCTTTTATAAAGAAATTGCAACTGAGAAACACGAAGCTCAAATGAATTTCAGAATCTTTCCATCTATGAGATCCTTAATGGGAGGACAGTCAGAAGTGTGTGACTATGAACTATACAAAGGTATCAGTGAATGCGATGCATGATGACATAAATACCTACAATCAGCACCTCTAGATAAATACATAATGATACTCCAATGTCCCTGGAGTATCAAAGGACATTGATATCCAGATAGTGTACTTGTAAGGGCCTCTTTCAGCACGCTTTTCAGATAATCCTTGATTGTGGTTGGTTAGAGCAAGCCAAAGAGTGCTAGGAATTCAAATTTATACTTCCATGACTATTGTAAGCATGACACCGTATTTGGGGATCTACATATGTCATCAAATTCTCATTTAAAAGTATAAATGCCTCCTTGCAAAGGTTCATGAATTAAATCATGTGTACCATTTACTGACTTTAGGGTTGGTACTGTGCTATAGTTTTTACATATATAGTACTACCTCTGATCTTTCTACAACTTCTACAGGTTATGTCTTATTATAGCATTACTCAGTTACAGGACTAGAAATTCAAAGAGGTAGAACATCTTGCCCAAGTCCACAAAGCTTCTAAAGAGCAAAGATGTAATTAGAAAATAACTATCTATTTTTTAACATTTCGTACGGAAAATATCAAAAGTATATAAAACTTATTATTATTATTTTTTTTTTGCGATACGCGGGCCTCTCACTGTTGTGGCCTCTCCCGTTGCGGAGCACAGGCTCCGGACGCGCGGGCTCAGCAGCCATGGCTCATAGGCCCAGCCGCTCCGCGGCATGTGGGATCTTCCCGGACCGGGGCACGAACCTGTGTCCCCTGCATCGGCAGGTGGACTCTCAACCACTGCGCCACCGGGGAAGCCCCAATGCTGTATTTTTTAAAAACACCTTTGCTTTTAACATAAGGGCTGTGAGGGAGGAGAAGAGTAATTGAGTAAAACCACCATAACTATTATGAATTGGAGATATAATTGCAGGTATAGTAAGAAGAAGTATTTTTAAAAACTGGAAAATGCTCAACTGCCTAAACATGATAACAAAAGTAACTCAAGAATTTAAAGCATCACTTTTACATATTGCCATGGGTATTGAGGTCTTGGCAAATGAGTTTTTAAAAGTAAGAATGCAGAGCAATTAGCAGAAAATCCACACGTGACATCTCTTGGGAGTCTTTTTGAACCAGTTTCATTTATCCTTAGAGTTTTAATATTTTCCATCTCAAATTAAAAAATAACATAAAATTACTATTTTTCCTAATAAATAAACTCTCATTGCTTTTGATCAGTAAAAAGTAATGAACTGTTAAATGTCCACAGAAATTGTTTTCAGTCTTAAATGGTTTCTCATGAAAGGAAAAATGCTGTGACTCTTTTCAGATTTTCACACACACACACAGTCGATTGAATAAGCTCTTTTCTGTTATAGAAAGGCAAGTTAAACAGCAGGATCTACCTATTGAGTCATGTGAATATCTATTTTTCAAGCTGTGGAATAGCTTCAGAAGCTTATCCTTCTTTACTTGGAGAGATTATTTTTCCAGAGATTCAATGAATGTTTCTATAGTTTTTGCAAAGTCTTATGCATACTGGTAGGATCATCCAGATAACCATATGGGACTCTCCTAATTTTAGAAGCCCAATATTGTCAGCTGTCAATCCATGCACAGTACTGCTCACAAGAACATTTTGTGGATTGGCCTTAAGTTCATGATGCTGACTTTGCAACTACTCTTCCAATCTTTGTGATTTTTTAGTAAATTTACAAATTTGTGCCACCATCACCACCATCTAATTTTAGAACAATCCTATCACCTTAAAATGATGAATAGATGTGCTGACATAGAGGCTAAAATTCCATCTCAACCTCATTTTGAGAGCCAGTTAAATTTTTAATTTTCCAAAATTGGGTGTTATTGTCATTTATCCACTGATATGTGGTGCCACTTTCTAATTTATATAACATAGCAACCGAATGTGGGATCATCGTAAAAAAAACTCAGTCCTAGAAAAATGAGGGACCCAAATAAGATAAGCCTAAGAGCCAAATTGGAGATTTTTTAGGGAAAAATGTTTTGCATCAAATGAGTTAAAGTTGGAGGTTGCCAGTGGGGGAATGAAGAACACATGAAACGTCCCAGTAAGTAAAAGTATTAGCGATTTCTGTGTGCGGCATTACTGAGGGCACAAGCAGAGCCAGGGCTGGTGGCGATTGGCAAGACTTTCGTGTGGCTTAGAAATAGAAATCAGAATTTACAAAGAGAGACAGAGCTGCCAGAGTCATTCAGAAGGCCTAGAAAAGTTTCCTGGGTCTTGGTGCTCAGGCTGGTGTCAGGCCTGAGCCTCTGAGATGAGAGAGCCGAGTCCAGGACATTGGACCACCAGAGACCTCCCAGCCCCACGTAATATCAATCGGCAAGAGCTCCACAAGAAATCTCCATCTAAACACTAAGACACAGCTCTATCCAAAGGCCAGCACCTCCAGTGCTGGGTGCCCCATGCCAAACAACTAGCAAGACAGGAACACAACCCCACCCATTAGCAGAGAGGCTGCCTAAAATCATACTAAGTTCAGACATCCCAAAACACACCACTGGACGTGGCACTGCCCCCCAGAAAGACAAGATCCAGTCCCACCCCCGAGAACACAGGCACCAGTCCCCTCCACCAGGAAGCCTACATGAGCCACTGAACCAACCTCACCCACTGGGGTCAGGCACTAAAAACAGCGGGAATTACAAACCTGCAGCCTGTGAAAAGGAGACCCCAAACATAGTAAGTTAAACAAAATGAGAAGACAGAGAAATATGCAGCAGATGAAGAAGCAAGGTACAAACCCACCAGACCAAACAAATGAAGAGGAAGTAAGTAGTCTACCTGAAAAAGAAATCAGAAGAATGATAGGAAAGAATCCAAAATCTTGGAAATAGAATGGAGAAAATATAAGAAATGTGTAACAAGGACCTAGAAGAACAAAAGAGGAAACAAACAATGATGAAAAACACAATAAATGAAATTTAAAATTCTCTAGAAGGAATCAGTAGCAGAATAACTAAGGCAGAAGAACAGATAAATAACCTGGAAGATAAAATAGTGGAAATAACTGCCACAGAGCAGAATAAAGAAAAAAGAATGAAAAGAATTGAGGACGGGCTTCCCTGGTGGCGCAGTGGTTGAGAGTCCGCCTGCCGATTCAGGGGACACGGGCTCGTGCCCCGGTATGGGAAGATCCGACATGCCGCGGAGCGGCTGGGCCTGTCAGCCACGGCCACTGAGCCTGTGCGTCCGGAGCCTGCGATCCACGACGGGAGAGGCCACAACAGTGAGAGGCCAGCATACCGCAAAAAAAAAAAAAAAAAAAAGTATTGAGGACAGTCTCAGAGACCTCTAGGAAAACATTAAACACACCAACATTCAAATTATAGGGGTCCCAGAAGAAGAAGAGAAAAAGAAAGGGTCTGAGAAAATACTTGAAGAGACCATAGTTGAAAAATTCCCACAAATGGGAAAGGAAATAGTCAATCAAGTCCAGGAAGTGCAGAGAATCCCATACAGGATAAATCCAAGGACAAACACGTGAAGACACATATTAATCAAACTATCAAAAATTAAATACAAAGAAAAAATATTAAAAGCAGCAAGGGAAAAACAACAAATAACATACAAGGGAATCCCCATAAGGTTAACAGCTGATCTTTCAGCAGAAACTCTGCAAGCCAGAAGGGAATGACAGGACATATTTAAAGTGATGAAAGGGAAAAACCTACAACCAAGATGACAGTACCCAGCAAGGGTCTCATTCAGATTTGACAGAGAAATTAAAACCTTTACAGACAAGCAAAGGTTAAGAGAATTCAGCACCACCAAACCAACATTACAACAAATGCTAAAGGATCTTCTCTAGGCAGGAAACACAAGAGAAGGAAAAGACCTACAAAAACAAACCCAAAACAATTAAGAAAATGGTAATAGGAACATACATATTGATAATTACCTTAAATGTAAAAGGATTAAACGCTCCAAACAAAAGACGTAGACTGGCTAAATGGATACAAAAACAAGACCTGTATATATGCTGTCTACAAGAGACCCACTTCAGACCTAAGGACACATACAGACTGAAATTAAGGGGATGGATAAAGATATTCCATGCAAATAGAAATCAAAAGAAAGCTAGAGTAGCAACTCTCATATCAGACAAAATAGACTTTAAACTAAAGACTATTACAAGAGACAAAGAAGGACACAACATAATGATCAAGGGACTGATCCAAGAAGAAGATATAACAACTGTAAATATTTATGTACCCAACATAGGAGCACCTCAGTACATAAGGCAAATGCTGACACCCACAAAAGGGGAAATCGACAGTAACACAATAATAGTGTGGGACTTTAACATCCCACTTTCACCAATGGACAGATCATCCAAAATGAAAATAAATAAGGAAACACAAGCTTTAAATGACACATTAGACAAGATGGATTTAACTGATATTTATAGGACATTCCATCCCAAAACAACAGAATACACTTTTTCTTAAGTGCTCATGGAACATTCTCCAGGATAGAACATATCGTTGGTCACAAATCAAGCCTTGGTAAATTTAAGGAAACTGAAATTTTATCAAATATCTTTTCCAGCCACAACACTATGAGACTAGATATCAATCACAGGGAAAAAAAACTGTAAAAAATGCAAACACATGGAGGCTAAACAATACACTACTAAATAACCAAGAGATCACTGACGAAATCAAAGAGGAAATCAAAAAATACCTAGCAACAAATGACAATGAAAAACCAATGACCCAAAAACCTATGGGATGCAGCAAAAGCAGTTCTAAGAGGGACATTTATAGCAATAAAATTCTACCTCAAGAAACAAGAAAAATCTCAAATGAATAACCTAATCTCACACCTAAAACAATTAGAGAAAGAAGAACCAAAAAAATCCAAAGTTAGCTGAAGGAAAGAAATCATAAAGATCAGGTCACAAATAAATGAAAAAGAAATGAAGGATACAATAGCAAGGATCAATAAAACTAAAAGCTGGTTTTTTGAGAAGATAAACAAAATTGATAAACCATTAGCCAGACTCATCAAGAAAAAAAAGGGAGAAGACTCAAATCAACAGAATTAGAAATGAAAAAGGAGAAGTAACAACTGACACTGCAGAAATACAAAGGATCATGAGAGATAACTACAAGCAGCTGTATGCCAATAAAATGGACAACCTGGAAGAAATGGACAAATTCTTAGAAAAGCACAACCTTCTGAATCTGAACCAGGAAGAAATAGAAAATATACACAGACCAATCACAAGCACTGTAATTGAGACTGTGATTAAAAATTTTCCAACAAACAAAAGCCCAGGAACAGATGGATTCACAGGCGAATTCTATCAAACATTTAGAGAAGCGCTAACACTCATCATTCTCAAACTCTTCTAAAATATAGCAGAGGGAGGAACACTCACAAACTCATTCTACGAGGCTACCATCACCCTGATACCAAAGCCAGTCAAAGATGTCACAAAAAAAGAAAACTACAGACCAATATCACTGATGAACATAGATGCAAAAATCCTAAACAAAATACTAGCAAATGGAATCCAACAGCACAATGAAAGGATCATACACCATGATCAAGTGGGGTTTATCCCAGGAATATAAGGACTCTTCAATATACGCAAACCAATCAATGTGATACACCGTATTAACAAATTGAAGGATAAAAAACATACGATCATCTCAATAGATGCATAAATAGCTTTCAACAAAATTCAACACCCATTTATGATAAAAACTCTCCAGAAAGTAGGCATAGAGGGAACCTACCTCAACATAATAAAGGCCATATATAACAAACCCACAGCCAACATCATTCTCAAAGGTGAAAATCTGAAAGCATTTCCACTAAGATCAGGAATAAGACAGGGTTGCACACTCTCAACACTATTATTCAACATAGTTTTAGAAGTTTTACCCATGGCCATCAGAGAAGAAAAAGAAATAAAAGAATCCCAACTGTAAAAGAAGTAAAACTGTCACTGTTTGCAGATGACATGATACTATACATAGAGAATACTAAAGAGGCTACCAGAAAACTACTTGAGCTAATCAATGAATTTGGTAAAGTAGCAGGATACAAAATTAATGCACAGAAATCTCTTGTATTCCTATACACTAACAATGAAAATTCTGAAAGAGAAATTAAGGAAACACTCCCATTTACCGTTGCAATAAAAAGAATAAAACACCTAGGAATAAACCTACCTAAGTAGGCAAAAGATCTGTATGCAGAAAACTATAAGACACTGATGAAAGAAAACCAAGATGACACAAACAGATGGAGAGATATACCATGTTCTTGGATTGGAAGAATCAACATTGTGAAAATGACTATTCTACCCAAAGCAATCTACAGATGCAGTGCAATCCCTATCAAACTACCAATGGCATTTTTCACAGAACTAGAACAAAAAATTGCACAATTTGTATGGAAACAGAATAACCAAAGTAATGTTGAAACAGAAAAACAGAGCTGGAGGAATCAGGCTCCCTGGCTTCAGACTACACTACACAGCTACAGTAATCAAGACTGTATGGTACTGGCACAAAAACAGAAATATAGATCAAAGGAACAGGATAGAAAGCCCAGAGATAAACCCATGCACATATAGTCACCTTATCTTTGATAAAGGAGGCAAGAATATACAGTAGAGAAAAGACAGCCTCTTCAATAAGTGGTGCTGGAAAACTGGACAGCTACATGTAAAAGAATGAAATTAGAACACTTCCTAACACCATATACAAAAATAAACTCCAAATGGATTAAAGACCTAAATGTAAGTCCAGACACTATAAAACTCTTAGAGGAAAACATAGGCAGAACACTCTATGACATAAATCACAGCAAGATACTTTTTGACACACCTCCTAGAGAAATGGAAATAAAAATAAACAAATGGGAACTAATGAAACTTCAAAGCTTTTGCACAGCAAAGGAAACCATAACCAAGATGAAAAGACAACCCTCAGAATGGGAGAAAATATTTGCAAATGAAGCAACAGACAAAGGATTAATCTCCAAAATATACAAGCAGCTCATGCAGCTCAATATCAAAAAAACAAACAACCCAATCCAAAAATGGGTGGAAGACTTTAATAGACATTTCTCTAAAGAAGATATACAGATTATCTACAAACACATGAAAGGATGCTCAACATTACTAATCATTAGAGAAAAGCAAATCAAAACCACAATGAGGTATCACCTCATACCGGTCTGAATGGCCATCATCAAAAAATCTACAAACAGTAAATGCTGGAGAGGGTGTGGAGAAAAGGGAACACTCTTGCACTGTTGGTGGGAATGTAAATTGATACCGCCACTATGGAAAACTATATGGAGGTTCCTTAAAAAACTAAAAATTGAACTACCATACAACCCAGCAATCCTACTACTGGGCATATACCCATAGAAAACCATGATTTAAAAAGAGACATGTACCACAATGTTCTTTGCAGCACTATTTACAATAGCCAGGACATGGAAGCAACCTAAGTGTCCATCGACAGATGAATGGATAAAGAAGATGTGGCAATATACATAATGGAATATTACTCAGCCATAAAAAGAAGTGAAATTGAGTTATTTGTAGTGAGGTGGATGGACCTAGAGTCTGTCATACAGAGTGAAGTCAGTCAGAAAGAGAATAACAAATACCGTATGCTAACACATATATATGGAATCTAAAAAAAAAAATGGTTCTGATGAACCTAGGGGCAGGACAGGAATAAAGACGCAGACATAGAGAATGGATTTGAGGACACGGGGAGGGGGAAGGGGAAGCTGGGACAAAGTGAGAGAGCGGCCTGGACATATATACACTACCAAATGTGAAATAGACGGCTAGTGGGTAGCAGCTGGATAGCACAGGGAAATCAGCTTGGTACTTGTGACCACCTAGAGGGGTGGGATAGGGAAGGTGGGAGAGAGACGCAAGAGGGAGGGGATATGGGGATATATGTATACATGTAGCTGATTCACTTTGTTGCATAGCAGAAACTAACACAACATTGTAAAGCAATTATATTCCAATAAAGATGTTAAAAAAAAATACTAGCACTTTATATCTCACTCTTAGGCATCAGCGACAAATTATAGCTATATTAGCCATGCAAGATTATACCCTTTTCTTCGATTCGTGTGTTCCCCGGGACAGTTCACAAGGAAGCCAGGATTACGTATAGCAGATACCTGACTGAAAGCGGAAGCAGAAGGATAGAGACAGAAGACAATTTATATCCTACTTTTGGAGGGCTGTCTTCCAAGCCTGAAGCAAAACCAAGCCTGGGGAAGGCAGATGTTTTAAATTAAATGTTATGTGATTTTAAAAATCATCTTTTATTGACATATAATTGACCTACAATAAACACTCTTTTAATTTAAGTGGAGTCTCACTCTTTAACATGTATTTTATTTTTTTACCTTATATTTTATTTTATAATTTAGTTTGTATTCATCTTTGAGGCTTTCAAGTGGAAATTCATTGGAAAGTATGAAATCCAAATATTCTTAAAAGATTGCAATGCTTTGCTTTAGTTCAATGCTAAAGTAACTGATAATCTTACATATATTAATAATAATGACTTGTTTTAAGTTTCATTAAACACTGCACACTTCAGACCCTGAAAATATACTTTAGATAAAAAAAACACATTTACCCCTCAAAGACCTCCTGACCCTCATTTCCTTAATTAGTAATTTGGGCACAATAAGAGTACCTGCTCTGACCTTGGGGAAATTATTTTAAAATGCAACTAGGTAAGTAATGAAATTAGGGTGCAAACACAATTAGGAATGATTCCAAAGCCCGAACATGATCTAATATGCCATTCTGAAGCATTCTGAATACACAGCCTAAAGAAATTACACCTAATATAAACTTTTCAGGAATTAGAAAGTTGAAAAGGGAACAAATTCCATTAAACTTCTCTTTATTTGTTAAGCATACCTCTTATAATTCCAAAATGCGGAGAATCTGATGGTAGGGATCTTTATATCACTGCCCACTGCTAGAAGATACCACACTTTCATTGTCAATGGGGGCTGGTAAGCTTGGAACATCAAATACCATCTTGAGAATATTTTAAAAGACTCATCAAAAAATTCCTTTTATTTTAAAAGAAAGTATTAAAATGAAATCATGCATGACTTCAAAATGTATTCAGATTTCTCTACAGTGTATAACAATAGGAAGTTTTATCAGATTACATCTTCAATAAAGAGTTTGAATGAGCTTGATGTGATTTCTATTTCAATCATAAGGGTGACCTACACAGGTATCTTTTTTCTTCGATCACTTTATTTCTGCTCTCTCCATCTGTATTTTAACCTGTTAATATGTGGGTGAATTTGAGGAAAAGCAAATCAGTTTGACCTTTAATGTAAAGTCATTTTTGAATGATCAAAACAGTACTATTTCCAAGACTGTAAAGAATGTGGATTTTAAGATTCAAAAGCACGTGCCATTCCCCGTAACCTGGAATGATAATGTGACCACTGCTTGAATGATAATTTTATCTACATAACTGCCTTCTTCTTCTATTAAGACTTCCGCCCAAAGATATATGTTTAGCCAGCTGTTTTAATATAACATATTAAACTTTAAAATGATTCAAGGACAAACACTGGACTGCAGCTCGCTGTAGGATGCCACATTTTGTTGCATCATTTCCCTTCTTTTTTAGCAGCTATTTTACCACTAAACCAGAAAAGAAGGAATTATGCAGGAAAATTGCTATTAGCTGCTACCCCTGCTGGATTACAAAATCCAGAGCACAATAGCTTCCCCAGTGGAGCCTCTGAGGGCTTGGGCCAAGCCATTAACCACTGCTAACACCTAAGGGAGGAAATAGAATAGAGTAGAATGGCTCTCAGGTATTCCAGAAGATTTTTATGCAAACAAAATTTATTTGAAATGCAGATGTCCAGGGCCTAGCCCCAGAAATTCTTATTCAGTTAATTTAGAATAAAATCCAAGAATATGCATTTTTAATATGCTCAGATATTTGTACCTGGATTTTTCACCTGGCTTCTGTTTGTGTGAATATTTGCTCAGACACAGGTGACCGTTAAACAGGCTTGACAATTAGAGTGTCAAGATGGACCAAATATATCAGAGCCTAGTATATGATAGGCACTTTATTTTTAAAATGAATGTAATAATGTATGTATCATTAGTGATGTAAGATTCTCTCACTGCATTCTATTTCTGTAGCATTGGATACATTTTGGACTTCTCAAGGTACTGCTTTGCGTTTTGAGTCTCTTGTTACATGTTGACTTATATTCACTGATGACTATTATGTATTTATTCAACAAACTAACTAAAACCATACTTGCTTTATACTCATTTTATAATCAAATCTCCATTACGTCTCTGAGTTAGATACTCCAAAATCCTTAGGAGTCTGTTTGTTCCTATTGCCTCCTTCATAAAGGAAAGAGTAAAATTTCAGCTGATTACTGAAGGATGACAGAACTTCCCTACATTGAAAACGAAGATGTGAGCTTATTGGATACAAGGGGAAAGATGTATAAAATCATGTAGCCAGAAAGATGATACGAGAAATTGGATCAAGAAAGAGATTTTTAGAAATGGAGAAGAATAGGCATTACATATTATTAGTTCCACTATTGAAAGGCTGAATTTGTGGCACTGACCATCCGGGTGGATGTACCCAGTAGGTAACTGGAGGGGACACAGGGCTAAGATTTTAGGAAAATATTGTCTGGTATTTGAAATCAGGTAAGTGAATCAGATTCAAACAGATCTTAAAGAGGTTAGAAAAAAATGATGAGGACAGAATGTTATAGAACAGAAAAATGAGAATTATAGGGACAAGAAGGGATGCCGTTCTTTGCACTTCCCCAGCTTAACAAACCAGCCCTTTCCTCTAAACCCAGCCCACATGCCACTCTTTCCTTAAAGCATCCCTCATTTGCATCTATGATAATAGAAATTTAAATCAAGGTACAAATGGCATAGTGGACCACGAGGTATAGGAGCAGAGACCAAAGGACAGGGCTCACAATTAGAGAATGACTATCAGCTGACTCACATTTTGGCTAGTTATGTGTTATTTTTCTCTCCCCTTCTGAGTCAGAAGTTCCTTGAGATCAGTAATCATTTTAAAAAGTCATCCATTTGTTCATTCAACAAGGATTAATTAAAATCTTGCCATGAAGATTGCTATACGGTGACACATACGATAGTCAATAGGATGCATTCACTAAAGAAGACAAAATCTCTGCATCCAAGGATCTTTCAGTTGGTGAGGCAGAAAACCATCACACCTGACTGTATAGCAGCATGCTGGGTAAATATGTGCCAAAGAAGACTTTCCTCTGACAGCGATGTCTTGGAGACAGGAGGAACTGAATAACTGAGAGAATTAACTGAACGTGTCAGCGTGGATTTGAAAGACATTAAGATGGAGGCATGGGTGATGGCAAAGGAAAATGAATTTGTACAATTTTTGGTGGCTTTCACTTAGTTTCTTAGGAAACTAAGAAACCATTTGCATGTATGAAACTAAGATCTAAAGACACTTAGGTCTTAGTTTCATATGTGCAAATTTAAAAATCTTCAGGAAGATGATGATGTCTACCAAAGTGATGATTTCCAGGGATACTTAACCTCCTTCAAATCAAAGCAGGTTATTTAGAATACAAACTACTTTAGGTACTTTCTTTCTTTTATATCCTCAGCTCTCTATTCACTATATATAATGATTTCCATATCTTATACACAATGTATGCTTCACTTTAACTGCTGTTTTAAAATCGTCTCACTTCCTGGTCCAACTACCCTATACAACAAGTGTGTTAATGGGCAAAAACGTATCAGCTCCAGTGCAAATGAATTAATCTCTGACTCCCAGTTTCTTAAATATTTAGAGATATCTATTCAATCAATAGAGATGTGGTAGAAAAGTCATTCTCCTGACAATGCTAGCTTTCCAATGTCTGGATTTTTAACCACTATTAGGTTAATTTCTGAAATGTTTACAACTCCACTAAAGACCTTGGTAGTTCTTTGTTTTGTTTTTGTATTTTTTCCCCTAAGTAGCTGTACACTTAAAAAATGTTAATGCATTTTTCAGTTCTGCGTAAATCCAAGTAGATAAGAAATGTTATTTTCCAGATCTGTTGGTATTTATAAAAACTTTAAAATTTCCATTCAAACAAAATAGAAATTGGGTCTTGGTATAGTTTTCACTTTTGTGAGTTAGTTAATGCAGGCATTTCTCAGATAAAATAAAGGTAATATTAATCTTCATCTCTCATTCCCTGGTGCCTGGAGTGAGACAAATCTGCCTTTCCTCTGAGTTCCAAGGGATATACAGAACATGCGTGGAACATTTTGAGTAAGATCAAGCATGCAAATTAAGTGCAGGAGAAAAATAATCAAACTCAGAAGACTTTGGGCAGAGTGATTATGTCTAGCATGGAACTTGGACTTTGAGATACTTGCATTCCTCTCTGGCACCGAAAATGCTTATTTCTTGATAATTAATTCAAGGTTATGCTATGCTATGCTATGCTATGCTATACTATGTTATATTGAGTCTCAAGAAAACGGGATTTAGATTGATAGAGTGTTGTACTGAATACCTTTTGATGCCTCTACAATACTATATTTCTGCCTACCAGTGGCCTTGACAACTTAATTTTTACCTTGACTCTGATAAAGGTGTCATGGTGTGGAAAAACCTCCTCCACACACTTTCCCTTTTTTATTCTATCCTTGAGCTTTAATATAACCTTCTTAGAGCCCATTTCTCCTTGCTTCCTGAGGTGACTTTTGCTAAGATGACAGAGAAAGTGTAGAAATACATTGGACTTGCTAGTAATTCTTAACTGTCAGCTGAGAAACCTTTTATCAGTCATAAAAACCTGTTTCTCATAGGTAAAATGGCCATAAGAATGCCTACCTTGCTTCTGTAAATAATATTTAATCAGATTTATTGACTGTATTAATTTCCTAGGGCTGCCATAACAAATTACCACAGATAGGGAAGCTTAAAACAACGGAAATGTATTCTCACAGTCTGGAGGCCAGAAGTCTGACATCAAGGTACTGGCAGGACCACACTCCCTCTTAGAAACCATAGAGGAGAATTCATTCTTCGTCTCCTGCAGCTGCTTTTAGCTGTAGGCATTCCATGGCTGGGGCCACATCATGTCAATGTCTGCCTTTGTGGTCACATTCTCTCTCCTTCTTCTCTGTGTTAAATCTCTCTCTGACTTACTCTTACAAGGACACATGTTATTGGACTTTCTTTTAAAGATACATGTTACTGGATTTAGGACCCACCAGGTAATCCCAGATGAACTCTTCATCTCAAGATTTTTAATTTGATTACACCTGCAAAGACCCTTTTCCAAGTAAGGTAACATTCATAGGTTCCAAGGAAAAGGACATATACATGTCTCTTTGGAGGTCACCATTCAGACCACTACATTGAACACCATCTTCATAAGATCTAAGAAAAATTTCCTCTTATATTAGCCATTTAAGAACAGTATATGTAGATTCTTAAAGAATTTTAGAAGACGCTTAAATTTCATAGATTACTTTAATGAGTCCTAACTTTTGTCAAGTGAAAAGCATAGCCCACTCTCTGTACATTTCCTCTGCAAAATGTCAATCTTTCATATATTTATAGAATTGTAGTACTACATGGTTATAGTGGAATAAGTTTTTTTCTGTTAAAAAGGCACTAATTTATTCTATATGTAACTGTAAAATGTTGACTGAACATTAACTTTGGTATTAGTCTAGGAACTTCTAAAAGAATTCACAGTGACAGTTTTTCTAAAGCCAAAGTAAACCTTGGTCAACATTTATGGCTAGATATACATACTTTATTATTAAATATTAGGAGATTTGGTAATGAGTCAACATTCATATAAATATTGAGATTACTGACATCAGGTGGCATGGTGCACTATCTAATGAGGAAAAAAAAGGGAAAAGAATGACAAATGGTCTAATTAGGTGACTCAGAATATCCAGTTGCATGTTGCAGACTTAGTATGTTGGTATACTTTCAATGAATTATGTAGGAAATTATAATGGTACTGGAGGAGACTGACTTCACAGAGTCTTAATTTTTATTAATTCATTATAGCCTGATTGTTTCCAACAAGACTTAGTGTTTAGAGTAAAAATACATGAATGAAGTGTAGATGTTATGATCTTTGCTTCATGTTCCTAGATATCAGATACTATATATGCATATTATCTAGTATGCTGAAATCCATGGATTTGTATCTTTATTGCCTTGCTAGGTTTTTAGAAGTAACAGACAACACAATGATAAGAACTTAATTAAATCTCTTGTCCATACCTACTGAACAGAGTGTCATTTTCCCTTGGTTTTGGCCTTCTTGCCATTTTCATTCCATTTGATTTGACCAAGAAAATTTGAATTAAATTTGCAAGTCAAATGACAGGAGACATTTCTCAAAAAGGCATAATATCTACTGATCTTCTTTTCATCTATTCCTTTGTCATAAACATTTGTCTGGCAAGTGCCTTGATTAACTCTGGCTCCTTGTTGCTTTTGCTTGCATGTAACAGGATAAACAAAGCCATAACTCCATGATTTCAAATAAATGGGACCTAGACCAAAGTAAACTTTCTGCATCAGGACAACAACAACAGATGAACTACACTGAAACAAACAGAGAATTTAGATTTGCCTGCTTTCTTTTATCTGGAATAAAAAATAGACAATGGGGAAAGAACAGGGGATATTTAAATAATAACAGCAATAATAATGGCCAAAGAAAATAAATAGAAAGAAGGAAGGAAGGAAGGAAGGAAGGAAGGAAGGAAGGAAGGAAGGAAGGAAAGAAGGAAGGAAGGAAGGAAGGAACTTAGGACTGTGGGGAAAATTACACAAAGAGAGTTGAAGAATTATCCAGGTAGGCACCGCCTGTCTCTTCAGATAGACGTTTTAGTTTTTCATGGAGTATGCATATAGAATTAATAAGTGACCATAGCACTATCTAGTGTGCTGAGGCTGCTATAACAAAATATTTCAGACTGGTGGCTTCAACAACACAATTTTATTTCTTACAGTCCCAGAGGTGAGGAAATCCAAGATCAAGGGGTAGGCAAGATGTGTTTCATCCTGAACCCTCTTCTTTTGGCTGCTTATAGGTGGCCACCGTCTCCATCTCTCTGTGTGCTCCATAAGACCTCGTCTTTGTTTGCCCACAGGTGGAGAATGAGAGAGCTCTCTGGTGTCTCTATATTCTATAGACACCAATTCTACAGTATCAGGGCCCCACCCTTACAAACTTCCTTAACCTTAATTACTTCCTTAGAAGCTCCATCACCAAATATAGCCACACTGGGTGTGTGTGGGGGGGGGGGGGGGTTAGGGTTTCAACATATGAATTATTGGGCTACACAAACTTTCAGTCTATAATAAACACTTATTGACTTATTTGCTAAAGGAAACTTTTCTTATAAGGATATTAATGTTCTATGAGAAAATACCCTTTGATTTCCAATTCCAAATGATTCAAAGGCTGAATATCAAGAATCAAAGAGGAGGGCTTCACTGGTGGCGCAGTGGTTGAGAGTCCGCCTGCCAATGCAGGGGACACGGGTTCGTGCCCCGGTCTGGGAAGATCCCACATGCCGTGGAGCAGCTGGGCCCGTGAGCTATGGCCGCTGAGCCTGCGTGTCTGGAGCCTGTGTGCTCCGCAATGGGAGAGGCCACAACAGTGAGAGGCCCGCATACCAAAAAAAAAAAAGAATCAAAGAGGAAATTTCTCCTAGACTCCTCAGTAGAATTCTGATGTGCACCTCTTTAAATGATGGTATTTAAGATATGTTAGAGCAATTTTTCTTCCCCTCTGAGCCTTCTCTACGTAAATATAAGCAACCTCAATTTATTGCTCATGTTACATGATATGAGGCATGTCCAGGGAAAGACTTGGAAACCATCAATATTTCTTTTAAAATTCCATATAAGACCCTGGCTATATATGCTTTCCAACAGCCTGAAATTGATTTTTCTCACTGACTTATTTTGAACTACATATAACCCCCCGTGACAAAATAACATGAACGGAAATAAATATGAGTCCCACAAAATATGGCTAATGATTACTTCTTCATTTATTCAGCAAATATTTGCTGAGTATTCATTATGCATCATAAATTGGTTATTTGTTATTTGGAAGTTCCCTAGTTTATTTCTGTATCCCCAGGGTCTATGATATCCCCATTACGATATCATTTCTTTGTGGTAAGTGTTCTGATGAAAATAAAAAGGTTTTTAGAAGATTACATAACTAATTTATCTGAGGAGATTGGGGACAGCTAGTAAAAGAAAATTTCCCCAAAGGAGTGATATTTAAGCACAGACATAAACAATGCATAAATTTTAATAATTCAAATTAGGGCTGAGGAGGGATAGAGAGATTATGAGACAGAAAAAAGAGCAAATATGAAAGCCCTGAGGACAGTAAATCCTTAACTCAGAAAAGACCAGGAGGGCTGGAACAAAGAGAGAAAGAAGAGTGGCAAGACCAAATAAAAGTAGGTTAAATGATGTGACTAATGTTGTCATTAGTCAACAACTAATGTCAACAACTAATTGTCAACAACTAATGTTGTTCTGCACCAAGTCCTGTGCTGGAGACTGAGACTAGAGCTGTGACTAAGGCCAGTCTCCCTCAAGGGGCTTAGAGTTTAGTGAGATAATGCGCACATTTTATTGAATATTATCTATTTGTCTTAATATTATCTATAATGTCAAAACTGTTGCATAAGAATTCTAAGCACTTAATTTTAAAATGACTGCCTTTGTTAACAGCCTCTAGCACTTTCCAGTAAAATTACAACAAATGCTCTGGAATAACAAAATGACAAAACTAAGAATACAAGTAACTATTTTTATTCAAAATTAATCTGTTGTCAGAATCTGAAAGAAATTTCATGCATAATGGCATAACTGTAATGTGCTATCTGAAAGCAAGCAAGCCCATGCACCTACTATTTAACTGGTCCTTTCTTTACTATTTATTTGATATATACCTTGTATTACTCAGACAAGGAGTAAGGAATGCAACAAACCACTACTTTAGGAATATCGTCATTTGAAGTATGCCTGGTGCTATTTGTCCACTTTAACTCCCCTTCATGATCTTTCCTTCAACAGTTGGTCATAAACAGAAACAAATGGGTGTGGAGTATGAAGCAAGGTTTTTAAAATAGAGTCATTCATCCTCCTTGTTGTAAGGCTCATAAGCAAAACATTCCAGGAGGATGAGAAAACAGGAAGATCCGTAACTGAGAAAAATAATAGGGAATACAAATATTTAAATATTTCACCTACTGAGAATATCAGAGAAGTAGGTGATAAGGTTATGATATGTTCCTATCTCAGTGCAACTCAACTGCACTATATGGGTAGCATATCCATGGACATTAGTCTGTTGACCTGGATATTCATCCACCCTAGAGAATGCCAAATGCTTTTGGTCCATTCTCTTCTTAAATAGATCTTGGCACAATATCTTTCTATCTTTTGTCAAATTCTGTCATTATATACTCAAATTCAAAAGATTTAATTTTTTTAAAAAAAATCAATGGTCATTTCCTCTTTTTGTTTCATATATTTTTCAGTTTTAGAAAATGTCTGTGTTTTCTCTAGTAAATCATTATCAAGTATCCTCTTATATTGGGTATGCTCAAAAAGAAAAATAAATAAATGCACTAAATATAATAAGTAAGGGAAGAAGCCATAAGGACAGAACAGGTTAGGTTGTAGAGAAAACAAGATGATATAAAATGGAAATGCATGCACATATGAAGGACTGGAAAGAAGATTTTTAAGTAACACAATAATACAATTGAAGCCAAGTTTAGAGGTAGTGAACAGCTAAGTTACTATCCTTGATATGACTGCCTTTTCCCTTTGCATCATTGTAAAACAAATAAAACCAAAGAAAAAATTAAAAAGAAAGAAATGAGAGTGCACTTTTACAAAAAGTGTCTTCAAATAAACACCATCAATCATCTTAATGTTCAAAGTCAAAAGCTATTTTCTCTTTTTTAATATCAAGAACAAGGTACAGGTGTCTACCATAACTTCTTATATTCAAGATTGTATGTGGGGTTCTTGTTAGTATAGTTAAGATGAAAAAACAAATTAATATAGGCATTTAAAGCTATAAGTATCTCTCTAAGCACTGCTATAGCTGCATCCATTACTTTATGATTGACTGCATTTTCACTTACATTGTCTCACATTTTCAAAATTCCCTTTTGATTTCTTCATTGAATCATTGGTTATTGAGGAATGCATTAATTTCCACATATTTATGAGTTTCCCCAAATTTTTTACATTATTGATATCTAATTTCATTCTATTACTGTCAGAGAATGCACTTTGTATTATTAATACTTTGTATTATTTCGTTTATGCCTAGCCTATAGTATACATTGCAGAATGTTCCATGTGTACTTGAGAAGAATATTTATTCTGCTATTTGGGTAGAGTGTTGTATAAATATGTTAGGTATACTTGGTTTATACTGTTGTTCAAATCTTCTATTGCCCTATTTATTTCTGACTAATTTTCTTATCCATTACTGAAAGGAGAATACTGGAATACCGAACCATTACTTTTGAATTTCTAGTTATTATATCCTCAATAATATATTACATATGCATTGTGTTATACAATTGCTTTTTAAAAGTTAAGAAAAGAGAAAAACTATGCGTTTATACTGTCTTTGATAACTACATAATTACTTTTCCTGATGCTCTTTGTTTTTAATGTGGAGTTGAATTACCATCTGGGGATATTTGCTTTTCAGTCTGAAGAACTTCCTTTCCTGTTTCTTTTAAGACATGTCTGCTGGTGACAAATGCCCTCAGTTTTTTTGTAATCTGGGAATGTCTCTATTTCATTTTTTTTAAAGATAGCTTTGCTGAATATGTGATCCTTGGTTGAAAGTGTTTGCTTTGAGCATTCTGAATGTGCTAGCCCTCTTCCTTCTTGTGACCATTATTTCTATAAAGATTTAGTTGTTAATCTTATTGGGGTTCCCTTGGAAGTGATGAGTCAATTTTCTCTTGCTTTCAGCATTTTTTTTTTCTGTCTCTTTGTGTTTACGTTCCTGATGGTTGTTGAGCTTTCTGAATGTGGAGACTAATGTTTTCAAAATTTTTTGAAGTTTTCAGCCATATTTTTTCTTTTCTTTTCTTTGTCTCCTAGTATTTTCATTTCAGGTATATTTGTGCACTTAATGATGTCCCACATTTTTCTGAGGTTCTCTTCATTTTTCTTCTTTCTTTTTTCTCTATATTCTTCTTCAGCTTGCATATTTTCTATTGATCTATCTCCAAGTTCACTAATGCTTTCTTTTGCCAATTCAAATTTACAGTTGGTAATTTATCATTTTAGTTATTGTACTTTTCAACTCCACATCTTCCATTATGTTCTTTTTTTGATATTCTCTATGATAGGACATTGTTATCACTCCTTCATTTCCTTCTTTAAAGGTTTACTGTAGTTCATTGAACATGTTTACAATGGCTCCTTAGAAGTCTTTGGTTAATCTGATACCTGTTTGCTCTCATGGACAGTTTCTTTTGCCTGCTTTTTTGTTTTGTTTTGTTTTGCTCTAGTTTATGGGTCATGCCTTCTTGTTTCTTTGTATATCCTGTAATCTTTTGTTGAAGATTGGACATTTTTAGAGAATATATTATAGCAATATAATATATTGCTATAATATATGATATTGACTTTTCACTGAAGGCCTGTTACTGTAATTTCCTTGTTTATTTGTTTAATGATCAGCTAGATTACTTTAGTAAAGTCTACTTCCCCTCTGCAGTGTTAAGCCTCTAATGTTTCACTTCAGGGGATCCCAGCCTTGGGTATGCCCACAGTCACCCTCGAATGGCAGTGGTTTTGGCAGGGTTTACTGTCTCTTTACCTGACTACACCCAAGTTGCTAAACTCCACTGATTGCCAGATGATTTCTGTATTGTTTTTAATTTGGGGCCCTAAATTGTTCTACAGACTAATCCAACCCAATTTGGGCTCCTTCAAAAGGGTATTTCCCTTGGCAAGTGTTTCAGATTTGTTCTGAACCTGGCAGGCTCCTCTGCCTCTCTTTCCTGGGTTCTTTGCTTCTCCACTGAGGCAAAACTTTGAGCCACTGGCTTTGGAGCTGAATTGGACACTATGCTGGGTTTCTCCGAGTGACGCCTCTACTTTAGGAGCTGGGCACTTGATGCAAGGGAACAGTAGCCTCAAGTCTTTTGGGCTTGGCTCTCCCAGTGTGAAACCACTGCTTTACAGTCCAGGGCAAGCACAATTGCGGCCCTGTATTCCCTGTGAAGCCTTGCCAAGGTAGAGCCTCTGTTGCACAAGTATAGGCTGTGAAGAAGAAAGGAGCCCCTCTTCTTGGCCATACCGATTCAGAATTTAGTTGATCAATAGGTAGCTAGGAGCAGGGTGAGAACTGGCAACACCTTGCCCTCCAACTGCTAGCTGGGGTGGGGTGGGGGGAGCCCTGTGTTCTTGGCTGAACCAGTTTGGAGTGGAGTTTCCATCTTGCAGAGCTGAGAGAAGGGATGAAGGAACTAGGTTCTGGTTGACAAACTACATTCTCATCATTCCTACCAGACTCTAATAGATTTTCTTGAATAAACATTTCTGCATTTGCTGCTTGTCTCCAGGACCGTTTCCAGAGACACTAATTTTTTTAAATGTTATTTTATAATTCTCCCCAGTTCCACTGGGGAGCAATTCCGTGGAGTTCCTCATATTATCATGCTCCTCACACATATCTCTGTGTTGAGATATATTTTTATAAGTAAAAAAAAGGTTTAGAAGTTTACTAGAATTAAAATCAATGCGTACAACAATCAGATGAACAATGAGATGAAAATATAATTTTAGAAAGGTAATATTTACTAAAGAAACAAAGTACATGCAGTACTAATAATAAGTGTAAAAAATATGTGAAAATCTCTTGTAGCTAAAATAAAAACGTTTTAACATATATTAAAGAAAATAAAGAAACCACGATATTGGTATAGAAGACTAAACATAATAAAGCTGTCAGTTCTCTAAATTTATTTACATCTTAATATAATTTCTACTAAAACTCTTATAGGAATTTTCACGGAACTTGATAATCTCTTCTATATTTGTCAGAGATTAGCAAATGGACAAGTATAGCTGAAATATTCCTAAAGAAGAACACGACAGGGGAAAATACCCTAACAAACATCGAGATTTATTACAAAGTTTTCATACATAAAAAGCATGGTATTGATGCAGGATTAGAAAAACAGCATTGGAACATGATAGAGAGCCTAAAAGGATGAAGATGCAAAAAAATTTGATTTGTGAGAGACTGAGAATTGAAGATCAGTGGGTAAGGGATAAGTTACTCTATAATTAACCTTGGAAAAATCAATAATCAGTACAGAAAAAACCAATTCCATACAATTGTTTAAATGTGAACGGTAACATTATGAGAACTAATTTTTATATAATTAATAATTTAAAAAATAAGGCTAAATGACTAATCATTAAAGAGATAGATAAAATTGACTACATTGAGATTAAAATTTTAATAAAATGAAAAGGCATATGTTTTAAAGAAACAAACAAGAACTTTGTTAAAGATATTTGCAACATGTAGATTGAGAGAAACATGTATTTCAAATACATGAATTGGAAGTGTGTGAAACTGCTAATATTCAATGTTTTTTTGAGTGTTAAAATAATGACAATTCAATTTGGCCTAATGAAATAACTAAATAATCAATAAATGCAAGTTCCAATCAAAAATATGGTAAAAAATTAATAGGCAAGTAGGGAATTGACTTTGCCTGGAAGTAGCAGGTAAATTTTAGCAAAAATGACTCACAGACTCCCTTTACTCAGTCAATAATTTTCTTTATATAGAAAGGGAGTAACACGTACAGATACCAGGAGTAGTAAAAAAATGAGTATGAGTTTGGTCTTAGACCCATCAATGCTTTTCTAAGTAAGAAAGGAGATGGTTTTGTTCTGCAATGAGTAATACTCCTGCTGCAGTTTCTAAATTATCATTATAGTTCGTTTTAAAGAGCGAATATGCAAAGATAGTTTCTCATATAAATAATGTTGACCACAGAAAGACAAAAGCCTCGTTCTAATTTTATTAATTGCATCTTGAAGAACAATTCCCATCTTCTGTTTTGAACTATGGTATACGAAATCACCCACAAGTGTTGCTTGTACTAATTTTAACTGTATTCAGTCTTGTCACACACTTTCTGGAAATGTAACACAGCTATATATTCTGTATTTTTTCAAGATGGTGTTCTCCTGCTTTTAGCTGAGTGCAATTTCCTTCTATGTCATGGAAATAAAGGTGACTAGATCATTTGGAATACCACTGCGTACTTCCACTAGAGACTTCTTTTCACTCTTCAAATTACTAAATAATGAGGCACAACCAGCAATAATTTAGAAAAAAAAAGTTAACTCAGAGTTTTTTCTTTTTCTTTTCTCTTTAACTGCTTACTAGCAAGGCATTGTAGGTCCACATATATCTTAAAGCAAAAACAAATATAATTTATACATTTATTTTAGGGAATGTCACTTTTTTTTGAATTCTGGTATAGTACTATATGGTTCAGAAGATTTAACACATTTACTTAAAAGCACTTGAGTGGAATATCTATTCATGTATTTGTGTATTCTGGAAACCAGTAGGACACTGATGACCAGGAACTGGACAGCAATGGTTTGGAATGCCTGCCTTAATATGCAACAACGAGGTAGACAAGAGTTCTGGGGTCTGCAAACTTGTCAATATTTGAAAAAATCCCAACTGAAATAATCATTTTGCCCAATTGTACTGCACACATTAACCAAAGTTATGTTTATTTGCTTTTGGCTGGAATATCAGTGTGAAATCATCAGTGTTCCCATGTTGAATAGACCTATGTCTTTCATTAATCAAAATGAGAAAATAGATTAATAATTTATATATATATACATATATGCATACATATATAGCTATAGTTCATGAGATAGGGATGAGTGACAATAAAGAGTTCGTTTTGGGGGTGAAATTTTGAGAACAATAGCGCTACCACGGGACCAATCACTTCTCACTGGCCAGTTCTACATCGAGCTGAAGTATGCCATTAAGTATTGCTTAAATGTCCTTAAGTGTTGCTCCAGATAACCAATATACATTTCCATATGATTAATTAATACATTAAAAATGGACCACCTGCTCCTATGACTTTTCATCACTTAATTCTTACTTGTGTAACCACTAGAGGTCTTCTCTGCAGAATTTTTAAATATGTGGCATATCTCCTCCAATTGGCAGTAAATGGGACTTTTGTTATGTGTTAGTGTAAAATGCTCTAGAGCATGAGTAAGTGTTTTTAGGTATCTGTGAGAGTCAAATGCATTGTTTTGTATGCCATACTGTCATATAGTCTACTTTTAACACAAAGCTTCTCAAACATGACTTTCAAATGTGATGAAATTCTGTCACGTTTGCATTATCAGGACAAACGAGAGAACATTAAACTTATTTATGGGGACTTGGGGTAATTTGTGTCTTCTGAAAGGACACTTGAAGATCATTTTTGTAAAAGATTTCTTTTGCATTTACAAGGTGGTGGTAAAACTCCATTAGTTTATCCTAGACCAAGCTCACTGAACCTGTTAGGGTGTGGATGTTTTGGTCCATGCCAACTGGGAAAGTGGGAAAGGGGAGAGGGAGAGAGCTGGAGTGGTTCAGTGGAGTTGGGATTGTCTTGAGGCTTGCAGAGGATTTATGAACTAGAAAAACAAGTGTTGTTTGGGCAGCCATTTTGAAATGATGCAAACTATTGTAATTTTCACTTTTTCCAGATAATTCCCTCAGCATTTTGGCAAAGCATAATGGATTCAACCGCCAGAAGCAAGAAGTCTATCTTTTACCAATCATAATCAGTGATAGCGGGAATCCTCCTCTGAGCAGCACCAGTACCCTGACCATCCGGGTCTGTGGCTGCAGCAGTGATGGTGTTGTCCAGTCTTGTAATGTTGAAGCTTATGTACTTCCGATTGGACTCAGTATGGGCGCCTTAATTGCCATATTAGCATGCATCATTTTGCTGCTAGGTATGTATTTTCTTCATAGCCGAATGGTCACCATTTTTCTGGTTCATAAATGACTGTAAAGAAGGACAGAAAACCCTAACCCAGCCTAGAAAACCCTAATTAGCATTCTTTGGAAGAAAAATTCCTTTGTATATACTTCTCCAAGCTTTGAGGTCACTAAGAGAAGGGAAAAAAAAAGAATTGTAATAGTAAATATTCAATTGGAGAGAACTATTCAGTGCCTTTTTTAATCCCATCACTGGTGAAAAGACTAAGCATAATGGTGGTGGAAGTGGGGATGGACCTTTATGTGGTTACAACAGCAACTATTACATTAGAAGGCCTCCAGATCTTCTGATACATGCCAGTTTACTTCAATGGGGGCACACATATGTCCAAAATACTCTTTTATCTAAACAATGTATAGATTGGGTTACGGAGTCCATCCAATCACAAAATTTGGCAAGATAAAAACAAACCAAAAAAACCCAAGCAAACAAAAAATACATTTTCTTCAAAATTGCATTGTTTCTCAGATATTTTTCTTGATATTACAATCAAATTTAGATGAAGACTGCAAAATAAGAAAAAGCTTTTGTAACTTTTCTACTAAAAAATCCAATTATAAAAATGAGATTAGACAGTAGGAAGACACACAAAAGGAAAGTTATATCTTATCCTGCCCTTAGATGAAGGTTATGTCAGTTTTTACCTTCCTGGTTACATCTGTTCTGTTCACCCAAGTACCCTGAGTTGATCATCGTTTCCTGCCACATTTTTTTAATGTCATTAGCCCAAGTTTGGTGTGGCTGATCTGGCTAGTTTTTTATGTGTTCCTCTCCCTTCCCCGACCCGTAGTCCTACCTTACCAGATAGTGGAGTGCTAGCTTTCATACAAGAGAAGAAGTTGCCCATGCAAAGTTGACATTCACCTTAATATATCATTTCATCTGTGAATGGACACTATTTTATTGGAAAGAGTCTTGAAGGACTGATTTTTAAAAAATACAAAATGTACTGAATATGATCTATTCAGCTCCTTTTTCTTTATAGAAGAGGGTCATGGAGCCAAAAAGTATTGAATAAACGGCCCAAGACACACAGCAAGTTAGTTACGCTATCGGTGCTGTTTCCCTTTTTGGGCCGTTCACTCTAGAGCTCCTAACGGTATTAAATGTAGCTTTCACCATAAATAGATACAAACTTGTGCTTTTAACCCAGCTTCTTCATCACCATTTAATAAACAGAAGCAACCTGGAATAGTATTCACTCAAAATTCAGTGCTCATACTTCAGAAAGGTATTTCACTTAATTCCCAAGTGAATGCATGAAAGGTACGTGCTCAGTAAGTTTTTAAATAGCGCCCCTCTCTCTTAACATACATGATGCGTTGCTTGTGAAATTATACCTGAGTCTGGCTAATCGCTATTTTGTGTTTTTCCTGTAGTCATCGTGGTGCTGTTTGTAACTCTGCGGCGACATAAAAACGAGCCTTTAATTATCAAAGATGATGAAGATGTGCGAGAAAACATCATTCGCTACGATGACGAAGGAGGAGGGGAAGAAGACACGGAGGCTTTTGACATTGCAACTTTACAAAACCCAGATGGAATTAATGGATTTTTACCCCGTAAAGATATTAAACCAGATTTGCAATTTATGCCAAGGCAAGGGCTTGCTCCAGTTCCGAGCGGTGTGGATGTGGATGAATTTATAAATGTGCGGCTACACGAGGCAGATAACGACCCCACAGCCCCACCGTATGACTCCATTCAGATTTATGGCTATGAAGGCCGAGGGTCCGTGGCCGGCTCCCTCAGCTCCCTGGAGTCCACCACCTCAGACTCGGATCAGAATTTTGACTACCTCAGTGACTGGGGTCCCCGCTTTAAGAGACTGGGTGAACTCTACTCTGTCGGTGAAAGTGACAAAGAAACTTGACAGTGGATTATGAATAAATCAGTGGGAACTGAGCATTCTGTAATATTCTAGGGTCACTCCCCTTAGATACAACCAATGTGGCAATTTGTTTTAGAGGCAAGTTTAGCACCAATCATCTATAAACTCAACTACATTTTAATGTTGAACCAAAAAAGTAATAATAAAAATAAAAAAGTATATGTTAGGAGGTTATAAATCTTGTGGAGTGTGAATTAAAGTATGTGGAGTGTCTAGAAGTCTTTGGATATTTGATATTTACCTGACCAACACAAAGATTGGGATCCTGGCTCGTCCTTAGAGAAATGGTTTAAAAAGAGGAAAAAATCAAACTTAAAAAGGTGCTTTCTTAGAAAAATGGACCTGCAAGAGATTTGCTACTGATATGTGTCTTCTGCAAGGATTTTTATAAATGAAAATGGTTTTTTCCCCTTCACCAATAAGGATCCCGCCACAAATGATAAAGCAATACTTGGTCTGCTGTACACTCTGACTTTTTGGAGCTTTGGGAGGCCTCCTAGATTATATGGTACGGTGACCACACCTTGTACATAACTGTTGGCCCCATTCATCAGAGACTGAATAGCATCTTTAAATATTGTGTCGAGCCTTAAAATATTCACGTTTGTAATCCATTCCAGGGTGGGGACTGCCAACTCAATAGTGGGAGGAGAGAAATCCCATTCAAACAGGCTTGTTCTCTGGAAGCAGGATTACTCATTCCCCCCGGTTCATCTTCTCCCACAAGGACACAAAGATAAACTGTGTCACACAGTGGACTACATAAGAGACAGATGATTTTATTGCTAGCGCGTGAATTTATTTGTTTAATCCTCGAAATAAATATTTTATTGATGTCCATTAATGCTTTTATTTATTAAGGTTGGTAATCTATAGATTAAGGGACTATATGAAAAAAAAACCTAAATTATATCCATTAATAATACTTTAGATTGTTTTATATAAATATATATACAATGAATGTTTAATACATGTACATTTTGATGAGATGAGTATGGCAGGCAATATTATCAAAAGGGAGCTAATAGTCTCTTTAGAGTAGAAAGTGTTATTGTGACTGGTGATGGCAGGAACAGCATTTTCCCAGAGAAACTTTTGGACTGTTTTCTATTTTGTTCATAATCCTAGTATTTGGTGTTTTTACTACAAGCACAAACATCTGAAAGTATACTGATTCATGTGAATATTTAAACTCTAGACTTTTAGATGCCTACATAATGCCCTGCCCAATAAACATGCTTCAAGTTGCCTCCACAGTTTTAGAGCAGGAACTGATTTGTACATAATTTTACTGCTTCTGTTTTTAGCACTTCTCTCCCTGATCTTCATGGTGATGCACAGAATGTCTTAGACTCCAAAAGAGAACAGCACTAGAAGATGTGAGCATATTCAATTTTTAATGCAAACCTGCCATTTAGGAGTAGAAAATGTATGATAAAACTCAAGTACTACATGCAGATCATTTTAATTTTCTACTTTGCTTTAATGCAATATTGTTTATTTACTTCATGTATTGTATTCAGAGAAACTCCTGTATTGTTTCCTACTTTGTGAAATATATTTTTATAAATACCTTTGTTGTCATCATTTTTTTTTTCCCATCAGATGAAGATCGATTAACAGAGTCATCAACTCTAATTAGAATTCTAGAACTTTCAACTAAATTATAAGGATCACTTTTATTTGTAAGAGTCTTCATTATAAAGAACCAGAAATGAGAAATGGTTTGGCAATGATCACACAGCAAGATACCAACAGGGACATTAAAGAAACACAGTGTATGTACAGGCTAGTCCAGCTGTGCCAGTTGGGTCCTCTTGGAAGCAAACGCTAAATCAGAGTTAGGAGTAAAAGATAAAAGAGAAAGGAAACAGGATTGAGCAGGGAAAGTTTTCATACAGGAATGCAGATTTTAAAACTTGTAAAAGTAGAGAGATTAGGAAGCAGGATTTGACAAGAGAGCCTTAGACTGCAAAGCAGACCTGACAAATCTTTGCAAGGCAAATCAGGGATTTTAATGGAATCCTGTTAAAGGAGTCCCTCATTGGGAAAAAACAGACCCCAGGTACTTCCCTGGTGGTCCAGTGATTGAGAGTCCACCTTCCAATGCAGGGGGCATGGGTCTGATCCCAGGTCAGGGAACTAAGATCCCACATGCCGCGGGGCAACTAAGCCCGTGTGCCCCAACTAAAGAGCCCGTGGGCCTCAATGAAAGATCCCGCAGGCCGAAACTAAGACCTGATGCAGCCAAAAATAAATAAATATTAAAAAAAAAAAAAATAGACTCCAGTTGCCCTGCCATCTCAGTCATTGGCTTGGGGCTGCCTGAGAAAAGTATGGCTTTGGCTAGAAAACCAAAGGCACCAACTTCTGGAGGCTGACTCCACTGTGATTTTTATGAAGTTTGAGGATTATACTTAGAATTTACAACTACCCAGTGCTCAGTGACCTAACTGACACCTTACTGAGTTTCTCTTGCCTGAGAATAGTTCGTCTTTAGTGCTTATCATCATGGCTATTGAACACTTTTCAATGAAGTCAAAATGATGGCCCAAATTGACTTTAAAATACACCAGGACTTGGCACAGTGACTAAAGCAAATACTTGGTGAATGCAGATTATTAATGGTAGTTTTAGTAGTAACCAATACTAATATTCTGACTATCTCACATTCTAAACCAAGGCGAGATTATTACTTCACTTATCTCTTGCATACCAGACTCATTTCTAGGGTACCTTTCAGTGAAATGGCATAGGTTAGAGACATATAAACATGTCTAACAAAAATTACACTAGTTTTCAGGAGTAGGAAATCCATATCTTCCAATCTTGGCAATCAATAAAATAATCTTCATATGGTGATTTTCAAGGGCAGGAGATAATATCTGGTATACCAGTTGTCCAATCTTATCTCAAAATTTACTTTGCCCAGAAAGAGAGAATGAAAGTGTGGTTTTCTTGTTGATTTTCTTTGTCACCATCTTGCTGACTGTGCTTAATAGCCCATTTAAGGTTTTTTTTAATATGGAATCAAGTAAATGATACCATGTTCATACAGGGATGAACTATACTTTTAGAGTACCCTGAATTTAATAAAGATCTGAGGAATATACACACACACTCTCACACACATACCCCTACCTTGACTTCAAGTACTTTTTACTTTGGCAATAGAGTTGCTAAAATTTCCTGAACCAAAAGAGGTTGATGGGGTTCCTAAACTTTTAGGATTTGAGTAGGCCATACACAACTCTTTAAATAATGCATTCTTTAACTTTATTAAAGTGACTATTTTTGTCTCTGTGCATTGTTTTCTGTCGCAGCAATACTGACATATGTCTTACATATTACGTGTGTGGTTATTTGGCAAAAGAAATGCTCATTCAGTCCATAGGCATTTTAATGTGTCTGTAGGTCTTTATTGTGTCCCAAGCATCAGTCTTTTTTCATTCTTGAAACTTATCCCTGCCCAAGGGTTCTCTGCCTAATGGAGAAGAACCAGTGAGTTGGAACCAAGTGAGACAAAATTATCTCCCTCTGCCTACTTCACAATTCAAGGTCCCTGCCTGGAGAACTAATGCATCCCTGGGTGACTGGACACCACATGGGATCAATTCAGCCTCACCCCTGCTCACTATTTGAACAAATCAAATTACAAAATTGTCTTTTAAACATCCACATATGTATACTAAGGAGTACTGAAGCCATTCTTTATAATAATCTTTTATGAGTACAGTAATAAGATTAAAAATAGTTTATAATAGGATGATTAAAATATGCTAGAAATTAAATTCAAGTTCAGCCTTGCCACGCAGAATTGTGATTTCTAAAATATGGACTTTACAGTAAAAGGGTTTTGGAGAAATGTGTGGGTAAGTGTTTGTATGTATATAAAATAAAACTTAGATTCACTGGCATCACCAGTGAAACAAGAATGCTGAGATGAGAAAGAGCCAAGTGTGTCTTTGGGAGAGTTTTTTGCTTAATCAGATGCTTAACGTAAGACAAGTCTCTGCATGAGACTTGGAAATCTCCTAGGAGCAGCGAGATTCCACACTGAGACCCAACAGAGTTCTGGGCTATGCTGAATTCTGGAGAAGGAAAAGCAGGTGCTGAGAGCTAAGTAGCCAATTACTCTTTATAGCCACATAAGACAGGAGGCAAGCCGGCCTTTCCAACAAGTTGTATTATGTGATCACTGGCTTTGCAGGGAATCTCACGAATGTATAACCTTCTGATTGCCTTTTTGATTGAAAGTTCCATCTGAGATCAGGGCAGTGCAACCAGTAATAAGATTTCAAAAAATCCCATCACTGGCACTGTTGGAAGGGCTGAGCATGACTGAAATCCCATCACTGTCAGTCAAAAAATAAGGTAACAGTGGGCATCACTATAAAAGTGATATAAATTCACAATTTAAACATGAATATCAACACTGAAAAGGCTATATATACACATATATATTTATATACACATATATATTTATATACACACACTCAAGGTTTTAGAAATAAATTTATATTTGCAATTTTTCATCTCCCAATCACACGTTACCAAAAACCTGGAATGGTGGCTTTTTGTTTTTCTGAATCTAACTTTGAAAGAAACTGGATTGAAGGTAAAGGATTTTAAATGCCGGTTTTTATTTAAGAATGAAATAATGACTCGCAATACCTGAAATTAGAATGAAATGCATAACATTGTAAAGCTGGATTAGATTTCTTTAAATATTGTTCTGTAGAGACAATAATTGTAGAATGTATTTTGCAAGGAATATAGTTTTCAACGTATTTTTATTTTCCTCTATTCCAGTACTTTAAAAAATTTTTGCTATACAAAGCTTCTTTGCAAAGTTACTCAGCTGGCCAGACCATGTTGCATGTATTGTTGTCATTGCTGTTATTGCTGTTTATGACGATTGTAGAAGACAGAAATTCTATGAGTAAAGTAGATGCTTATTTTCATTATTTTCTTAGTCAACACACATTTATATATCACCTGGTATACTTTTTGTTGTTATTGTTTAAATGATATACTCTTGACATTAAAGATATTCTAGTCCCAGTATTTTCCACCCAGTCCTAGTAGTATGGGGGTCATGCCACTTAAAATCCCCCTGACTTGATGGTCTATCTATAAGAGAATTGTGTCTCCTACAAATATTGAGCCATCACCCTGCTCAACAATCGGGTTATGTAGTTGATATGGAAAGATTACATGAGATGATGAGATAGCATCTCCAAACATATCTCTTTTATTTATAAATTTGAGCTAATGAATCTCATCTAAGCTAATTGTCAAAACATTCTTTTTCTATGGTCTCGTCACCTGTTATTTGCGTCAAGGTTTAAACTTAGATTGGTCTGACATTAAAGCCTGTGACTTTCGACTAAACAACATTTTCTGTAATTATCATGTGAGGCTCGTAATGACAAGAAATAGAAACTAAGTTACATACAGTGATATGGAAGAACTGAGGAGGAAGAAAGTGACTCTAAATGGGAAGTCTTCATGGAGAAGTTTTAAAATAAGATGAGAACTGAAGCAACAGTAATCACAGCTTTTCAAACACCCAACACTAAGAGGAGGAAATTATCAAAAGATCACATTTATAGACTAATGACATTTTTATGGACATTCAGAAAGATCTGGAAAGTGAGTGCTCATAGGAACTCTAGGTTTGCCTAAATTGAGGCATGTTTTGGGGATGAGAAAAATGAGGTTCAGAGATGTCTTAAGGGATTTTTCATGGTTAAATTACACTTCTAATAAGTGAAAGAGGCAGGAATCAAACTCTGGTCTTCTAGTTCATTGCTAGGACTGTGAAGTTCTAAGTGTTTTTGTGTGCATGCCCCCCCCTCTTTTATTTATAGAAGTTTCATCTGGGCTGCAAGGCAGGTAGGCATTTGCTGGAGGAATTGGTATTTGGTTCTCTCTTCCCCCAACTTGAGTTACCTGCCATCATCTGACACACATCTTGAGTGTAAGTATTATCTCTTGCAAGTATCTTTATTAACAGATCATAGGTACCTCTATTATTATCCACAGATGACAGAAGAAGGGTTGTTATAAGGAATAGCACAGGATGCTGTCTGAGAAGGAAAATGGTAGAAAACAAAGGCTTCAATGAACCCAGAGACTCAGACAAGAAAAGAAAATGAAAGATCACTGAAGGTAAATTTTAATTCCTTCAGATCTCCTCTGTTCATGCAAAGATATCCAGGGCCACTCTGTGACTCCTCATAAAAATCAGCTGGGATTTAACAGCTACGGTCTAACTGAACACAACAGGAGTTACTGGGATCCTTCTCTCTCCCTAATATGTGCATTCACTCATTGTCACTTCACCTAATGTTATTTTCTAGGTTTTCTTTAATTCAACCTCTAAAGTTTGAGAATTATTACACATTTGTCAAGTCTAATTGTTTCATGAGTGAATGGACTATCTAAGCCCAAGGACAGAGCTACAAATAACGATATTGCAAATAAACTTAAAAAAAAAGAATCTTTCTAAATTTTTTACAAATATGTGCTAGATTCTATAATCATAAACCATTTGCCTTGCCTTTCTAAGACATGGAGTCGGATTGGATCAATTATAGAAACAAATAAATAATAAAACATTAGATTTGTCTATGCTGTGGAAAAGGTAAATAGACAGTTCTATAAAAGTTCAGAGAAATAATATCTAACCCTGCCAAGGCACACTGTACTGCTAGAGACTATGTTATAGTGAGTCTTGGACGGAGCAGATCAGTACACTGGGAGCATCAGTAAGTAAGTAAGGTCAGGCTAGGTCCAGGTACTTGAAAAGGAATTGTGCTGCTGGGATAAATCTCTCAACGGACTTTACCGTTAGTGCTTCTTACCACATGAATTTCTACATATGACAAAACCTCCAATAACCTTATTTATTTTACAAATATATGCCTAAGATTTCCACTAATCTGAGTGCTGAGAATACAGCAGTAAATAGGACGGGATGTGTGAGGGGTCTGTTTCTTCAAAGACTTGCTGGTACAGGAGAAATGTAGATGAGCAGAAGTAAGAAAAAAAAAAGTTGATACAATAGAACATAAAATGGATGGGACACTAGATGTTATACATAGAATGGACAGAGTGATATTTGAGATGCTATGTGAAATCACCATGATAAGAGCAAACTACAGTAAAGGTCTAAGGAAAAGTTTGTGTTAGCTGTTCTGCTGCACTAAACCAATGGGCAAGAAATGAAAATGATGCCTAGATAAAAGTAGATGAGGGTGAGAGTGACACAATATGATGTGGAGAGTTGGGGAGAGACCATATTATACAAGTCCTTGTTAACCAGAATAAGGAGCTCAGATTTACTTTACATCAAAGGCAATTGAAGGGATCTAAAGGTAAAGATTGATATGATCTGGCTTATATTTTTAAAAAGATCACTGCCTCCTCTAATCATCACAGCAGAGGGATAAGAGAATTTAGAGTCCTGGGGAAAGCCCTACATGGAGTATGTAAAGGACCTTCTAGAAAATGTTACTATACTTTGATTCTTCTATATATCAATACATAAATGACACAATTAGTCTCAGGCAGAAAAAGTCCAGCCAGTCTGATTATTTGATTTCTTTAGCCTTCTAGAAAAGAAAAGGAAAAAAAAGGAAAAAAGAAACAGCCTCCATATTAATGAGTTCACTGTTGGCTGGCGCATGATGGATTCACTTATTGGAAATATTTCTTAATGGAAATGAAGAGTGAGATCCTGAAACATTTATCTATGATTATCTTAAAGCAAGGGAAAAGGTCACATATGGCTTTATATTAGAAACATAATACATTGTCCAGGAAGCATTCCCAAGGTGTCCTTTTCTTCAGAGTGAATGCTAATTCTCAAGGGAAGAGGAATTTTGGTCTTTGTGGTTTAGCTATGATTAAAAAAAAAATCAGAAAAAGACACACTCAAAAAAATCTTTTTTTTATTGCCAATTAATGATAAGTCCATCTGGTTCTCTGTAAGTTGAGGAGCTTGGCACTTAATAAATGCTGGGTGCATAGAACTGAAGTGATATCATTCTAGAGGAAAACATCTTATATTTATAAGACATTCTTACATAAAAAGCTATTTTAAAAGGATGCACCTTACTTGTTATGCACTTATTATGCTATAAGATGTCATGGGGGTTGGCCAAAGACAATAAGATTCAATTCCTATCTGTGAGAGCATCCAGTCTTCTGTGGTAGCATAACACAACTTTTTTTTTAATCATAGCATTGGGATTTGAAACAAGTTTTAGCACTTTCAAATTGTTATAGGAGCACTGAGTCAAAATAAGTAATGCTTCTTGAGTTTTGGGAAAGGTACAAAAATATTTATCAACCTATGCAATACAGGAAAAGTTATTCAGTTAGTATATAGGTGAGAGATGGAATGTACAAGCAAAAATAATATCACAAGTGAAAAGCAGGAGGGCATGACAGACCCAAAGAGCCTCAAGAAGACATAGTATGTATCTTAAAACTTGGCAGGGATAAACCAAGAACTGACCATTACAGACCCATTTATTTTTCCCGTAAAAGATCAATGGAAGGCTTCCCTGGTGGCGCAGTGGTTAAGAATCTGCCTGCCATTGCAGGTGACACAGGTTCGAGCCCTAGTCTGGGAAGATCCCACATGCCGTGGAGCAACTAAGCCCGTGCACCACAACTACTGAGACTGCGCACTAGGGCCCATGAGCCACAACTACTGAGCCCGAGGGCCACAATTACTGAAGCCTGCGCACCTAGAGCCTGTGCTCTGCAACAAGAGAAGCCACCAAATGAGAAGCCCACACACCGCAACGAAGAGTAGCCCCTGGCTTGCTGCAACTATAGAAAAGCCCGCGTGCAGCAACAAACACCCAAGGCAGCCAAAAATAAAAATAAATAAAATAAATACATTTATTAAAAAAAGGTCAATGGAATTTAATAGTGTATTAATAAGAAATATATCTTATTTTAATATGGTTCATTCTATGAATATAAAGATAATTTAGTATTATATTTAATTGACTATCAAAGACAAAAACATCATTGAACATTTATATAGATGCATTAGAAAAATTCTGATAGACTTCATGATCTACGTAATGTTTAAAAAAAGAAAATAAAAACCTAAGTGATAAGCAGAGATGGGAAGTTCTTTAAGTTAATAATCTACCCAAATCCTATAGCAAATAAAATATTTAATAGAGAATTGTAAGGTACATTCCTTTAATATGGAGATAAGAAAAGAATGGCTGTCCTCACTTCTTTGGTTCAATATAATATTGTAGAGCCTGGCTACCACCGTTACACAAAGAAAATCAAAAACAGAAACAAAGACTTAAAGATTTAAGGAAAAAAGTAAAGAAGTGTCCTTAGTTGCAGGTGACATTACCATATATATAGAAAAGTTAACAGAATAAATAGACAAACTATTAATACTAAACAGAGTTTAGATGAGTGATATATCATTGATAAAAGGACTTAAAATGTTAAAGATGTCAATTATTCTAAGCATCAACCCATAATTTTCATTCCATTACAATCAAAATTATAGCAGAATTTTGTGACCAACTCAACATCTTTTTTTTTTCAGATTTGATTTTAGTAGTTATAGAGCTCCATTCTTCAACATAAAACTTAGTCAGACTAGTAGAGAGCAGAGGAGGGAGGGGTATTTCTCACACTTACAGATAAGAAAGACTTACTACCAAGTCGTGAAACTAAAACAAGAAAACAACAACAACAAAAGCAATAAAAAATAAATCTATGGCATTCCTGTTGCCGGTGCAGAAGCATACTCAAGTAGGTGAACTAATAATCGAACTAAGTATAGCCAGAAAAAATGGAAATGTGAAAACAATAAGCTATTACTTCAAACTCATGAGACAGGTCTAAAAAGGTGGATATGGCCAAGTACTGGTGAAAATATAAAAAATGAGAAGCTTCGTACAGGACATCTACCTTATGATCCAGCAATGCCATTTCAGGGTATAAAACCCAGAGAAATTCTTGCACAGATTCACAGGTAAATATACATAATATTATTCATTGTACTGTATTGCTTTTCTTAAACAAGATGCTGAAGGCATTGTATTCATCTACACGAGGAGAACGGATATTAAGGGCTACTATGGGGCATTGAGAAGTAAAAAAATAAATTCACATAGTCCAACGCACATCAATTTTGAAAATATTGTCAAGTGAAAAAACATAAAATAGAGAATGATCTTTATGGCACCATAACATCTATACTAATTAAAAATGGATTCACACAAATATACACTTGACAAAGGACACATATCCAAGAATATTTACTACTGCATCACATGAGAAAAAAGAATGACCCAACTATTTGCATTTGAGTTTCAGTAAGGCAATGAATACATAAATAAAAATAAAATGAATAAGATGATTACTGTGTATGGAAAACAATAAATAACATATGTCTTGGACTTAGTGTTCAGTAGAGAAAAAACATTAGGAAGAGGATGAGTGGTGTTTTGATCATGAGTGGTGTTTTGGTTATGAAAGTCCAAACGTGCTAAGAAGTCTAGACATAGATGGTGAACTCCAGCCTATGGGATTTGTTCTGCAGAACACCAGGAACGCATATGATTTTGATAAGTATTCTGAGTAAAAGTTAAATTTTCAAATATATTTCACATTTGGTGATTTGCTCCAACTATCCATCCCCCTCTTAGAGGTCACAATCAACATATGCAAACTAAAGACTCTTAGAGGGACTTACCTGGTGGCGCAGTGGTTAAGAATCTGCCTGCCAGTGCAGGGGACATGGGTTCGAGCCCTGGTCCAGGAAGATCCTGCATGCTGTGGAGCAACTAAGCCCGTGCACCACAACTACTGAGCCCATGTGCCACAACTAATGAAGCCCGTGTGCCTAGAGCCCGTGCTCCGCAACAAGAGGAGCCACCGCAATGAGAAGCCTGCGCACCCCAACAAAGAGTAGCCCCTGCTCGCCGCAACTAGAGAAAGCCCGCAGGCAGCAACAAAGACCCAATGCAGCAAAAAATAAATAAATAAATAAATAAATAAATAAATATAAAGACTCAGAAATCCTATTGCAATGAAAACATTTAATCTGTTTATTCCAGGATTTCTCAAATATAATTAATTTTTTAAAACTGAAACACCAAATTCATCTTTCTAGATATATGTATTTTGTGAAATACAATTTTAGTATCACTATTGGAATCAATAGGCAAATTCTGAGGATTTTTAAGAAGTAAAAGGATATGATCAATGTGTATGTATAACATTCACTTTGCTGTACACCTGAAACTAACACAACATTGTAAATTAACTATACCCCAATACAAATTTTAAAAAAAGGATACGATCACATCTAATTTAATTCCCTTCCTTTTGTTGGGGACATATTAAGGATACCATCATCTATTTATTGAGCATCTACACTGCACACATCTCTGTGGTAAGTGTGATTAGGAATAAAACAGTAGAAGAAATCATAGACCTTGTTCACACAGAGCTAATTGGAGAGAGAAATGTTAACACATGGAGATAATTAGGTGATGTGCCCTACTGCATATGACACTGTCTCAGGAAGTGATAAAATGTGGGGAAGCTGTCTAGTCAATTGGTATTCCAAAAAGAAAAAGCTCAAGGAAGGTCAGAAGGGCTAGAGAAAGCAATGTGTGACAAGTTGAACTTGTCTGCTAGGCTTCCCTTCCCTATTTAGGAGAGGGGGTTTGTGAAACAATTACCTTCCCTATAGGTTATTGCAGTAGTCTACTGAATAGTGTCTCCATTTCTGATCTCTATTATCAAGTAAACCTCCTAAAACATCATAATTAGCCATTTTTCTGTAACTAACCTAAAGAGGCTCCCTAATCATTCTTTTTTTTTTTTAATCGCTTTTTGGTTCAGTATGTCCTTGTAGAACTTACTATGCACCACGTCCTGGTAAAGCACAGCCCCAGCCCAAAAGAAACGTCCAGTCTGGAGTTTAGGCATAGGAGAAGAGGGCCCTTATTATATTAAACAGTGACCTCCAAGCCAACAGATCCACTGAACTTTTCATTTAAAGTCTTCTCCCTTGCTTTGGTCAAGATAAGAGTCTCCTCTTGTTTGCCTTTGTTGAAGAGACCCAGAAATGCCCTTCCCACTGGTACTCAACAACATACGTATTTATTCTTCAAGTTTCAATCTCAGTGTTGGGTATGTGGTCACCAGATCATATCTGAACAACCAGGAGTTAGGCAAAAGTTCTAGTAATAATGAAGAGGGTTTAGAGTGAATTGTTTTTATTAATAAAGGAAACAGTCCTAGAAAGTTCGAGGGTTGGAGATGAAAAAGACTTAAACTATTTCAACATCTGTGTTGTCTTTAGATAACAATGTTTTTGTTTGTTTGTTTGTTTGCGGTACGAGGGCCTCTCACTGTGGTGGCCTCTCCCGTTGCGGAGCACAGGCTCCGGACGTGCAGGCTCAGCGGTCATGACTCACGGGCCCAGCCGCTCCGCGGCATGTGGGATCTTCCCGGACCGGGGCACGAACCCGTGTCCCCTGCATCGGCAGGCGGACTCTCAACCACTGTGCCACCAGGGAAGCCCAGCAATAGTTATTTTGAGGGGGCTAATAGAATACTAACCCAATTCAAGGCAGGCATTTACTTGTCAGGTTTATGTACATGGACATGATTGACAGCTTTGAGTAAAACGATGATGTATATGACACAGTTCTTAGATTATATGCCCTTAAACATGCAATTGTCTCTCTTGAGTCCATTGTCCTTCTCTGTAAAGAGACAGGAACACACATCAGTTGCTTTCAAACCGTACTCCACAGAAACTTGCCAGGTGCTGCTAACTGTTGGGGATGAAGAGGAAGGTCACTGAGCAGTGTCACAGACTTTCCACCATCACTACCAGCATCACTTGATTTTAACTCTCCAAAAACTGTTGTTTTATTTATTGAGGTGCCAAGTAAACTACACTATTTATTTATTTATTTGTTTATTATTTTTTTTATGGCTGAAAAATCTTTCTGGACAGTTGACCCAACATTTTTCAAAACTCCCTTCCAATATTTATAAGTTTGTATGTTTCACTTCCAATATTTATAAGTTTGTATGTTTATAAGTTTGTATGTTTGTATGTTTCACTCAATTATGAAACATACAAAAAGTTTGTATGTTTCATAATTAAATGGCACATTTAATTATGGCCAGTAGAACTCCCCATGACAAAAAAAGAAAGGCAGAAAGATAATTTTGAAGTTTTCTAAATAGGGCAAAGACAATATCAGAGTACTTATTTCCTAGTAAAAGGAACACAGAGTTTTTGTTCTGTAATATTTTGTCTATGATATCAGAGAGACCATGTATAGGAATGCAGGTACTTTGTACAAGTTGTCATGGCCACCATATGACTGACTTGAAAATCTGGAAGAATTAGTCATCAATCCTACCAATGTTTGCAGTGGGAGGCAGTGTTTCCATGTCATTGTACTTTCCACTTTCTGGAATCTTTTTGAAAGGCTTATGTTGAATGGATGCAGTACTAGTCTTTTATAGTCTATCATTCATATAAGTTAGGTTCATATTATTTTTATATTTGTGCAGGACAATATTCTGGGATTGCAGAAGGTAGAAATCAACTTTGCTAGCTTTATAACTCATAATGGTTTTGTAATCACACTTCAAAATGATCACTCTTGGGTTTCCCTGGTGGTGCAGTGGTTGAGAATCTGCCTGCCAATGCAGGGGACACGGGTTTGAGCCCTGGTCCGGGAAGATCCCACATGCTGTGGAGCAACTAAGCCCGTGCGCCACAACTACTGAGCCTGTGCTCTAGAGCCCGTGAGTCACAACTACTGAGCCCGCGTGCTGCAACTACTGAAGCCCACGCGCCTAGAGCCCATGCTCTGCAATGAGAGAAGCCACTGCAATAAGAAGCCCGCACACTGCAATGAAGAGTAGCCCTCGCTCACCGCAACTAGAGAAAGCCCACGTGCAGCAACGAAGGCCCAACACAGCCAAAAATAAATAAATAAAATAAATAAATTTATTAAAAAACAAAAAAATGAATATTCTCTTTTCTTTTATCCAATTCTGATAGTGCAGAAAGATGGCACATACCCAGCTCCAAGATTCTCAGTGGGGAATTATAAACTTTCCTAAATGTACCTGTGAGAGAGTGATGAAGATGTCTTCAAGATTATTTCCTAAAATGAGTTAAGTACTCCATATCTAGACAGAGGTGTAGAAGTAAGATCATTAAACTAATTTTCTATTCTGCACTCACCAACTTATCACTCCAATCAAACCATGTAAAATCTTTCTGATCAATTGGGGAGAATATGGTGAGGGATACACAGTTAAGAAATTTGGAATTGTCTCTTCTAACCATGCAGCTCACTTGTAAATGCAAATGTTTACTCCATGGCTGTACTCCAAGATGAAGGGCCTTCTCCTGGCCTATAAGGAAGAACCTGATAAAGAACAATAATAACTTTCTGTGACCCCACACTAAAATTGTTCCATGTCCACTTTTTCTGATTATTTTCTTTGTGGCCTGGTTTGTTGACCGGCTCACTCATGGCCCGATTTTCTCTGATGTCATGCTTTGACCTCTGCATTCTATTCTGCTCCCTACTCCAAAAGTGGGTAGTCAACGAGGGTGTGGTACAGTCCATAGCTAACCATAGCAATGAATGCATCAACATTCTTAATCCTGACTGGAAAATGAGACTAAATAGTTACTGGAATTTGGAGACAGAGTTGAAGTTTTATGTGTAGTATAGGTGACAGGAACTATGACAAAGAAAAGTAGTTGTCCCCTTTGAATTCGTGGAATCTCACCACCTGTTAGGGGACAGAATAAAGACATAAAAAGAGAAGTAGACAGGAACAAAGGAAGTAGAAAGCTGCTGAACTTGATCAGGCATTATGGGATATTGTTTTCACAGGTTTGTAGGAGATGTCAATAAAATAAGCGTTATTTTTATCACCATTCTACAGATTAAGAAACTGCGACTCCTAAATGTGAAGTAACTAGACTAAAATAAGATTTTCACCTGATTACAAAGCCTGACATTCACAGCCTATGAGTGATGAATTGCCATCAGACGACAGTTCTAGGAGGGGCTCAAAAACATGATCTCACTTTTTATCAATAGGGTTTCTGCAAGATTTTTAAATCATCTCCACTGTGGCAGTTTTACAAACTTCTACCTTCAGACAGAATCAAGACATCCCCTGACTTTCCTATAACCCTCAGCCTGCTCTCTTCTCTCACCTCCAGCAAAATTAGGCTTTTATCCATTACTTATAAACAATTTGCGAAACTCTGTCACTTTTTGCTGGGGCTTTCATTACATCCACATATAGCTACGTTTAGGACCAATACGTTCCAGCTTACCCTTCTTCCTGTGCATGCATTTGGAGAAATTCCACTTTGCCACTATAAAACTCAATCTGATTCAACCCAAATTTAACCCAATTCAATCCAATAATTCAAGAATGTTTCAATGTTTCTTACACTTATGACATAAGTAGTAACTAACTGTGACATCATGATTTCCAGAGACTACGAGCCTGTGCTTGTTTTCAACTATTGCAAGAAGATGTTTCCTGAATACACTTGGCAGGAGAAAAGGCATGTACCTCTGCTAATGATACTGGGAGATGAGACTATTAAATTCTCATTCGTGAAAGGGAATTCAGCAGACATGTATGTGAAATAATTTTCTCTTTACCCACCTGGTATAAAAACCTTTGTATACCTACCTATCGTGCAAAAAAAAAAAAAAAGCTATTTGTTATATAGTTGCTTTTTCAGCCAATGTTTATTGGGTGGCCTCATCTGCTAGAGGCTAATCTAGCAGTGTGTGTGTGTGTGTGTGTGTGTGTGTGTGTGTGTGTGTGTGTGTGTCTGGGATGCAACAGCTTAAACATAACGCACCAATATACACATATGTTGTATGTATGTGCGTATATATATATATATATATATATATATATATATATATATATATATCTATGTATACATACACACAAGCCCTGTGACCATAGCAGAGACCAACAGGAAGAAGAAAGACTCCTCTTCTTCTGTCCTAGCAAGTACTCAGCCAATTAAATGAAAAACCATGGACTCTTCGTTTACTATAGTCCTCCCAACTTCCTTTTTCCCTCTATAGAAGAGTTCTCCTTACCTTGCTGTGTAGGAACTTAAACATGGCTCACCAAGTTTGCAGATCCTGAATTGCAAGTCTCAGCTGATCCTGAATAAACCCATCTTTGCTGGAGAAATATCTGGTAGTCTATCAGGTCAACACAAGATGGAGGCTGTAATCCAGAGAAGAAGATGGAAAGGAATTGGTATTTGATAAGAGGGGCACTATTTTCTCACCTGTGATAAGAAGGAACAATGAATGGCCTATGCATTTACACATTCTAAAAATAAAAATAATAGTTTTGGGGGGTTTTTTTGGCCATGCTGCATGGCATGCGGGATCTTAGTTCCCCGACCAGGGATCAAACCCACGCCCCCTGCATTGGAAGCACAGAGTCTCAACCACTGGACTACCAGGGAAGTCCGTAAAAGTATTTCTTAAAATCTTATTACGCTTATAACTACTGTGCTGGACACACGCAGGTTAGGAAGACCAATGAGGTTACTGCCTCATGGAACTTTCATTTAGTAGCCATTTCAGACAGATGAAGGAAAGCAGAATTTCCCACCCCAAAATTTGCCTCTTTGGCATAAGGCTTATTTTAGGCTCATTATTTATTTATTTATTTTTCATTTGTTTCTTTTTCTTTCTTTTCTTTTTTTTTTAGGCTAATTATTTTTAAGAAACAGCAGACATAGGAAAGGCTCTAAAAATTGAGTAGAAGTTCCCTTTTGTTAGAGACATTTACGTTTATAAGGGAAATCTCCATCTGTAAGGGTGCTGTCCTCTCAGTACCAGGAAGAGGAGTTGCCTAAATATCTAGAATCTCTTATCAATGAAGAAAGGAGGGACTTAAATCAATCTGCATAACAAGCACACCCTTACTTACTGTACTCTTCCTGGTAACCTCCGGAAACTGTCTCTCCTTCCCCACCCCCAAGACCTTTCTTTGGTCTTTAGCTAGAGATGTTATTTAAGGTGATGGCTTGGGCCATTTGGGGGGAATTACTTAGTTTTCCTGGTTCTCTCCCATGTACATAGGTGCACAGGAGGTATACATGTTATTAAACTTCTGTTTTTGTTTTTGTTGTCGTTGCTAATGTCTTTTTGTTACAGATGGGTCTCAGCCAAGAACCCAGAAGAGTGAAACAGCACTTAAAACAATGACCAGCTAAACTAGTTTTGTCTCCTTACATAGGTTTATTGATTAATCAAACCTTGACTTATTTTAGAGACAGCACTGAGAATGTGCAAGACAGGAACTCCTGTCTCCAGGATGACCTAAGGAACCAAGAATTTCAGTCTGCAAAACTCATAGAATGGAAATGTTGTCACCAGAGCCCTTTACAAAGCAAGAAGTTTTTCAATAAGGAAAATCTAGCTTCTATCAGCATGAGTAACTTATACGGACTTATTCAAAACTGGCCAATCAGCTTCCAAGTGTGAAATTCCCCTAACCCCTTAAGTTTCACCCTGGACTCTGGATCAAGGAAGAGATTTGAGCCCTGCCTCCTGTCTCCTTGCCAGTTGACCTTGCAATAAACCTCCTTCTCTTCTCTAAAGTCGGTGCCATAGTATTGGCTTCTATGCATATTAGGCAGGGAATCCTAGCTGGGTAACAAGGGTAGAGGAAAAATGATTTTTCCTCCCTTACACAGATGATAAATAAACAAAAGTAAACAAATAAATGGAATGCCTTAAAGACAAAAAGGCAGTTTAGATGGAATGAGAGTAATGAGAGAGGAGAGTTTAGATAGAGCAGTCAGAGAGGGCCTCTCTGAGGAGGTGGCATTTGTGCAGAGACCCAAGTGCGGGTATGAGCTGTGCTAAAATCTGAAGGAGGAATACAGAGGAAAGCAAAGAGAAAAGATCAGAGAGAGGCAAGTCCACTGATGCTGTTTCTAAACAAAAGCAAGTTTATGCCTCAGCAGGAGGCAGGTGCTTTTGCAGCTACTTGGGGTTAAAACAACTTAAAAAAAAAAACAAAACTCTAATGTCAGTTCATTTTAAAAAGAAATCTACTAGCAGCCCACCCTGAGGCACTTGACCATGGATTCCCACATCATGCCTTTCTTTTTTTCTGAGCATTTTGAGGTAAATCTCTTCATGGTGTACTCTATGTCCCTGTTTTAATATTCTGTTTAATCTTTTTAAAAAAAAATATCACCTGGGTGTTGTGCAAAGCTTGTTCTCAAACCTACTGCAAACATTACTCCAGTCTCCAATAACTAGTGAAATACTGCAACCTGATGTTTCAGCTGCTACAAAGTTCCTGGTTCCTTCAGGAATGTTTTACATTTTACTGGTGTAATGATAGAGATTATGATTATCTACAGTATGTAATTACATCCATTAATAGTAACAGCACATTTTTACATTAATTATAATGAGAATTAATGGGTAGTTATATGGATTTTCGGCTACAAGGAAAAATTTTGGTACCAAGTACTCTTGTATAGCCAAAAATGAATTTATGCATAAATTTACTTTGGTAATTATTTTAGGAAATAATGAGATTTCAAGTTCCAGTTACCATGAATTATGGAAATTAGAAAAAAACATATATATATAGAGAGAGAGAGAGAGGGAGAGAGAGAGGGAGAGAGAGAGAGAGAAATTGGGCTTTGGAACTCTAAAGGGAAGGAATTTTATTGTAAGAGGAGAAAGTTTGGCATGGAGGTTAAGGAGGTAAAGACAGATGGACCTCAATTAAAACCTAATATTTGCCACTTATTGGCTCTTATTTAAACTTTCCCACCCTTGGTTTCTTCCTCATTTGTAAGTTAGGACTCACAATAATGACTGCCCTGAGCTATACAAATTTAAGGAGATAATTCTATAAATTTTCAGCATGCTGCCTGGTATATCATAAATACTCAATAAATGGTAGTTGCATATATGGAGAATAGGGAGGCGGGTTTATGTAATAAAGCCTTAGGAAATGTATATATGTATTTTCCCTAAAGGTCTAAGAGAAGGTAAACTAATTTAGAACTATATTCTTTGATATCCACAAGAGAATATGGACCAAATATAAGTGAGGCTGAGAGAGGCAGGAGGTGAATATGGAAATCATATTTCATGGCCCATAAAATCAGAAAGGCATCACAATTTTGAATGGAACACCAACCACAATTAGAAAATAAATTCCCTCCTGGCATGCATATTATCCCTAATAAGGCAAAATGAACTTACAAGCATCTCACTAAAACACAGGGGAGTGAGATACTAAAATTCTTTAGGTGCCCAGGCCTGGTTAAAAGAGATTAATGTGTGATAGAAATTATTACTAATTTAGGACTTGCAAAATGCCTTCAAATGTTTACATGAAGCCTTACTCCCTAAATATTTCTCAATCTCTCTCTCCCTCACCTCCCTCATACTTATGTTTCTCAGTGTAACTACTCTTGCCTGGAAGGGTTGCAGAATATTTCTTCCCATGATGGGAAGAGATGGAGCTTTTTCTACATTTTGAAGTACTCAAAATCTTAATTATCTCAGTTTCATTTATTAAATCACCCAATCCTCATGGCAACCATTGTGGTAGTCAGGGCAGGGGCTGTTAGTCCCATTTTTGCATCTGGCAAATATTCGCCTTGAATTCTATTAAGATACATTCTCCTTCCTTCACTCAATTAATCATAAGGGTCTCTCCATTCTTTCAGACCATAAAAACAGAAGGCAAAATAACTGTACAATCAGGGTGGTCAGTAACAATTCTCTGTGTGAATTTGTCTTTCTTTCATCCACTGCCTCAATTAAGAACACATCAGCATTATGAAGAAAAGAAAACACCTTGACATTTTCCAAATCTTGACAAAGCACAGAGCCTTCAATAATGTGATTTGCATTCCCTCCTGTATTTCCTACTGCAGGGTCTATTAAATGTCCCATGCAGATGGCTGTCAAGCAGGCCTGGGAACAACGTTGCATACAAAAATCTCCCTGGTGGATCCAGGAAAGGCACCCTCTGTCTTCTGCCTGCAGACTTGAAATGGCTTCTGCTTGAAGCCTTTTTGCCTTCATTAGTGGAAAATTTGCTTCACATTTGGAGACATGAACTCAAGGGATGCAGGCTAATGTTCTCTTAAACTGGGTTTAAGATTAGACCTCACTCCTAATATCCTGCCATATTTAGAGTCTTTAAGAATCCTAATTTCCTCCAAAGAGAGCCTAATTTAATCTCTCTTTCAGATGGGCCCTTGGCAATATGTGTCACATCTCAGAGAGACCCTAGCTCTGTTTCTCCACCTTCAATACCTTCACTGAAGGGTATCCAAATTGGCTTTCCCCCATGAATCTGTAGCAGTGATTTGAAAAGACTTCATTTGGGCCTCATAGGGCACCATGTTTGTTAGATACATGGCCCAATACAAAATATGGCTCATTTCAGGGAGAGCTCTTTTGAACTCATCAGATAAGCCACTGTCTTGCTGCTGCAGGTAAACAATAAGCTTATATTGGTAATATGAGAGGGTGATTATCCAGCTCTTAAATAGAGGACAATTCAGAGGTCAGCAGGCAAAGGAGAATCAAGATTCACATGGAATCCAAATCAAATGATCTCATGGCGTAGTTGGAGAGCATTTTCCTTAGTCATGCCTCCTTCCCTTCTGGTAGTAAAATAGAAATTGGAGTCTTTATAATTATTGAAACAAACGAATGTACACTTTAATATCACAAAACTGTCATTGTAGATTTTAAGCGTAGTAATGGAGCAAAAAGGTTATGAGATTTGAATCTATGTTCCCTTTATCCATCCGTCTATCCATTCATTCATTCATTCCTGGCAGTCACTGTTCCAGACAACTGGATAACATCACTGAACAAAAGAGCCATAACATCAGCTCTCCAGGTACTTACAGTATTATGAAGGAGACAGACAATAAACAATAAACATAAAACAATATTCTGCTGTGGAGACTTGTGTATTCACTGAATATTAATCTTATTTTATCCTTAGGTCATTTTGTTTTATAAACCTCTCTGAATCCATTTATCCACAAAACTCTACCTCTTTATAGCACTTTTAAAGTCAAATTGGGGTGTGTGTGTGTGTATGTGTGTGTGTAGGGCGGAGGATGACAGAAGTACAGCAATTTGCCTGAATTTAGGTATTAACTAATTTATAAGCGAGAAAAGGATTCCAGCTGGTTTGTCTGACTCTGCCGTCATCCTGCAACTGCTATGCTGCGCTACGTCTAAGAAACAGTGCTGCAGAAATGAAAGAATAGAAGTAGGGTTTTAACAAATAAACTGTTTTGTTTCTTTCTGTGAGTCCTATGTATCCTACGTAGAAACCTAGGTAGAATAAAATCAGCATTCCTGTTTCTCTCGCTCTCTTTCTTCCCTTTCTTCAATCTTTATTTTTCCCTCCAACCCTCCCTTTACTTCTCACTTCCTATTAAAAAAAAAATAAATAAAATATATAAAAAAGGAAGATTCAAGGCCCCTGAGAATACTCAGGTTAAAATAATCAATAATAAATTTCTGTTTGTGTTTATTTTTTATTTCAGTTTTCCTGATTCTGCAAGACCCCCAGCTCTTTATTTTTTAACCAAAAAAATATGTTGAAGAATTTTTTTTTTCTTTTTTTTTTTTTTTTTTTTTTGTGGTACGCGGGCCTCTCACTGCTGTGGCCTCTCCCATTGCAGAGCACAGGCTCCAGACACGCAGGCCCAGCCGCTCCGCAGCATGTGGGATCTTCCCAGACCGGGGCACGAACCCGTGTCCCCTGCATCTCAATCACTGCACCACCAGGGAAGCCCAAGAATTTCCTTTTTTTATTTGACTTTTGCCATTCTCCTGTATTATCCTTCCCCTAATTAAAAACAAACAAAAAAGATCCTCAGGGGCTCCTCTTCTCTTCAAAGTAAAGTTCTTACCAAGAAGTCTCGGGCTTTAGCAATTGGGCTCTAACCTATACTTATTTTCACATTAAAAATAAATAAAACTTCTTTTATGTTGCAATGAAATTATAGTTCCATTGATCTTAGAGATCTCCTAATGTAGTATGAAAATCCATGTACCATTTCCCTTTCTCCATATTATTATTTTTAATAAAATGGTAATACTTGGGCTTCCCTGGTGGCGCAGTGGTTAAGAATCCTCTGGGGCTTCCCATCCACATGTGTATGAGGGTTCTCTTTTCTATAAAAGACATACTGCAGATTAAAAAATATGAACTACTTGAGGGGTTCAACAGTAGATTTGAACTGGCAGAAGAAAGACTGCTAAGCTTGAAGATAAGTAGAAATCATACAATATGAAAAACAAAGAGAAAAAACAATTACAAAATGAAAAGAGTGGGAAATAAGAACATGAAAAGATGCTCCACATTATATGTCATCAGGGAAATGCAAATTAAAAGAAAAATAAGATATCACTACATATCTATTAAAATGGCCAAAATCTGGAAAACTGACAACAGCAAATGTTGGTGAGGATGTGAAGCAACAGGTATTCTCATATATTGCTGGCGGGAATGCAAAATTATTTAGACACTTTGGGACTTTCTTTCAAAACTAAACATACTCTTACCATATCAGCCAGAAATTGTGCTCCTTGTATGTTTCATGTGTACATTGTATTCCTACTTCTGTACACACTGCAATGTGCTCACCACCAAAAGTTTGTTTTCCATCCATCATCATACTGTTGACCCCCTTTACCCATTTCACCCTTCCCCTCCCCCTGCTTCTTCCCCTCTGGTAGCCCTTACTGTGTTCTCTTTATGTGTTTGTTTTTGGTTGGCTTGTTCATTTATTTTGTTTTTGGTTGTTTGTTTGTTTAGTAGCTTTTTTTTTTTTTTTTTTTTTTTACGGTACGCGGGCTTCTCACCGCTGTGGCCCCTCCCACTGCGGAGCACAGGCTCCGGACGCGCAGGCTCAGCAGCCATGGCTCACGGGCCCAGCCGCTCCGCGGCATGTGGGATCTTCCCAGACCGGGGCACGAACCCGTGTCCCCTGCATGGGCAGGCGGACTCTCAACCACTGCGCCACCAGGGAAGCCCTGTTTAGTAGCTTTTTATATTCCACATATGAGTGAAATCATATAGTATGTCTTTCTTCATATGACTTATTTTCACTTAGTATTTTCCCTCAAGGTCCATCCATGTTGTTGTAAGTAGCAAGGTTTTATCTCTTTTCATGGTTAAATATATTCTATTGTACATATATATCACAACTTCTTTACCATTTATGTGTTGATGGGCACTTAGGTTGTTTCCATATCTTGGCTATTGTAAATGATGCCACAATGAACATAGGGGTGCAGATATCTATTCAGATTAGTGCTTTTATATTCTCTGGATAACTAGCCAGAAGTGAGATAGCTGGATCATATAGTTCTTTTCTTAATTTTTTGAATAATCTCCACATTGTCATCCACAGCAGCTGAACCAATTTACATTCCCATCCACAGTGTATGAGGGTTCTCTTTTCTATAAAAGACATACTGCAGATTAAAAAATATGATGTGTTGATAGATACACAAATGGGAAAAATATATAACATGTAAACAGAAATCAAAAGAGAGATGGAATGGCTAGAGCAATATCAGATGAAACAGATTTTAAGATAAAAAACGTGACAGAGATGAAAAAGTATGTTTTATCATAAAAAGGGTCAATCCATCATTATACTTATGATCATAAATGAATACACCTAAGAACAGAGTGTCAAAATACATGAAAAAAACCTGATAGAATTAAAGATAGAAATAGACAATATAAAAGTTGTAGCTGGACACCTTAATGCTCCACTTTCAATAAAATATAGAACAACTAGAGAGAAGTCAACAGAGATATAAAAGACTTGAACACCGTATGAAACAACTAGGCGTAACAGATACTCAAAGAATATTCAACCCAATGAAAGCAGAATATACATTCTTTTCAAGTGCACAAAGCAAAAAGAACATTATCTAAGATAGACCATATGTTAGGCCATAAAACAAGCATCAGTGTATTTAAAATGATTGAATTCTCTGACTGAAAGGAAATGGAATTGTCAATATGAGAAGAAAGTTTGGGAAATTCACGAATTTGTAGAAATTTAAAAAACACTCCTAAATAATCAGTGGGTCAAAGAAGAAATAATAAGATAAATTAGAAAACATTTTCAGATGGATGAATATGGCATATAACATACCCAAACTTATGGGATGCAGCTGAAGGGGTGGTTAGAGGAAAATGTATCTGTAAACACAACAACCATACTAAAAAACAAAGACCTAAAATAAATAGTGTCACCTCCCACCGAAGAAACTAGACAAAGAAGGGCAAACTAAATGCAAACAAGCATAATGAAGGAAAAAATAAAAATAAGTCCTGAAGTCAATGAAATAGAGAATAGAAAAAAATAGAGAAAATGCACAAAACCAAGAGTTGCTTTTTTAAAAATGTTTAAGAAAAGTGTCAGACTTTAGCTAGACTGACCAAGAACAAAGAGAGAAGACAAATTATTAAAATCTGGAAAGGAAAAGGGGACAACATTGTCAACCTTACAGAACGATAAACGATTATAAGTGAATGGTATAAATAATTACATGACAACAAAATAAATAACCTGGATGATTATTTATGGACAAATTCTTAGAAAGACACAAACTATCAAAATGAATTCAAGAAGAAATTGTAAAATCTGAACAGGCTTATAACAGACAAAGAGATGGAATTAGTAATTAAAGAAAAACTCTACCCGCAAAGAAAAGCCCAGAAACAGATGGCTCTACTGGTGATTCTACCAAACTTTCAAAGAAAAATTAATATCAATTCCTCACAAACTCTTTCAAAAAGCAGAACAGGAAAAAAAACAAAACAAAACAAAACAAAAAAACAGAAAAGGAGGAAACACTTCCCAAACACTTTCTATCAGGCCAGGATTTCCCTGATTTGAAACTAGACAAAAATGTCACAAGGAAACCACAGACAATAACTCATATGAATACAAACTCAAAAGTTTTAAACAAAACACTAGCAAGACAAATCAAGCATCATAAAAAAGTGTTAGTTGTTATGTACAAATTTGTGAGTTGATCCCAGAGATGCAAGTTTTGTTTAACAAACAAACATAACCAATGTAATATTACCATATTGATATTAATAATTACCATATTAGTATTTGAAAGGAATAGGAGACTTAATTGATCTGATAAAGGATATCTACTAAAACCCTTAAAGAAGACTTAAATAAATAGCAGACCTAAATAAATAGGAAGACACCCCATGTTTATGGACTGTAACAACTAATTTTGTTAGGATGACAATACCTCTCAAGTTTTTCTATAGGTTGACTACAACACCTATCAAAATCTCAGCTGGATTATTTCTGTAGAAATTGACAAGCTGATTCTTATAGTCATATGGAACTGAAAGAAATCCAGAATAGGCAAAACAATTTTGCAAAGAACAACAAAGTTGGAGGACTCTCACTCCTCAATTTTAAAACTTAATACAAAGCTGCAGTAATCAAGGCAGTCTGGTACCAACATTAGGATATACATATAGATTAAATAAATTTGATAGTCCAGAAATAAACCATAACACATATGGTTAACTGATTTTTAATAAGGGACCAAGAGATCCAATGGGGGAAAGATTTGTCTTTTCAATAAATGGTGCTGGGAAAGCTGGATGACCACATGCAAAAAAGTGAAGTTGGACTCCTACCTAAAATAATATGCAAAAATTTCATCAAAATTGATAACAGACTTAAATGTAAGACCTAAAACTATAAAACTCTTAGAAGAAAATATAAGCACACATTTTTAAGTATTTGGATTAGGCAGAGTTTCCTTATATATGACATGAGATTACAAGCAGAAAAAGAAATCAAGAAAAAGAAACTGGACATTATCAAAATTAAAAACTTTTGGACTTCAAAGGACACCACCAAGAAAGTGGTAAGACAACCCACAGGATGGGATAAAATGTTTGCAAATCATATATCTAGTAAGGCAGGGGTCCCCAGCTCCTAGGCCATGGACCAGTAGCAGTCTGTGGCCTGTTAGGAACTGGGCTGCACAGCAGGAGGTGAGCGGCAGGCAAGCAAGTGAAGCTTCATCTTTTTTACAGCCGCTCCCCATCACTCATGTTACCGCCTGCACACTCCTTATGAGAGTCTAATGCCTGATGATCTGAAGTGGAGCTGAGGCAGTGATGCTAGCGCTAGCGAGCAGCTGCAAATACAGATTATCATTAGCAGAGAGGTTTGACTTCACAGAGACCATAATAAATCAATTGCTTACAGACTCATATCAAAACCGTATCCGTGAGTGGCAAGTGACAATTAAGCTGCATCTTACAGAGTAGACTGGACATAAGCAACACACTTCGGGTGTCACTGTCTCCCATCACTCCCAGATAGGACCATCTAGTTGCAGGAAAACAAGCTCAGGGCTCCCACTGATTCTGCCTTACGGTGAGTTGTATAATAATTTCATTATGTATTACAATGTAATAACAACAGAAATAAAGTGCACAATAAATGTCATGCCCTTGAATCATCCCGAAACTATTTCCCCCCTCACCCAGTCCATGGAAAAACTGTCTTCCACGAAACCGGTCCCTGGTGCCAAAAAGGTTTGGGACTGCTGTAGGAAGGGACTCGTATCTGGGACATTTAACAAAAGATCAGTCAACTCAAGAGTTACTAAGACATAAAATGAGATAGATAACATAGGTTGGCAAGGACATGGAGGAGTGGAACGCTCATACAGTGCTGGTGGAATTTTATAATGATATATCCATTTAGAAACCTAAAAATGCTAAGTGAAGAATTACCTTAAAACTCGGCAATTCCACTCTTAGGTATATACCCAAGAAAATGCAAAACATACATCTACATAAACTTTTGTACTCAAATGTTTATAAAAGCATTATTCATAATAGCCAAAAAGCAGAAACAACCCAAATATTCATCAACTGACCAATGCATCAATAAATGTGGTATATCCATACAAGAGAATATTATTGAGTCAAAAAAAAAGGAATAATGTTCTGATACATGCTACAACATGATGCACTTTAAAAACACTGTGTTAAGTGAAAGAAACCAGACAAATAAGACTACATATTGTGTAATTACATGTATACAAAATTCCCAGAGAAAGCAAATCTATAGACATAGAAAGATTAGCTTTTGCTAGAGGTTTGGTCGAGAGGGAAATGCATAATAATGCTAAGTGAAGAGTTGGTGAAAGAGTGGTGACAATGTAAGAAAACTGAATGTTTCATAAAGGCCATCGCCCAGAATCTAGTGACACAGTTAAGAACTTTGATACTTTTATAGTTTCAGATAGAGAAGCTTGGTTTCTAACGTCTATAACAACCAACCCCTACTCGCCCCCATTCATCGCCACAAGGATAAACACTGACTCTCTGGATTCAGGCATGTCCAGGGCTCTTTACTTCCCACACCCTCCACCAGCCCCCATCTCGTGGTACAGGTGTCTGCTTATGTCTCCCCTGCTCTTTGATCCGCTTAGCCAGGGCTGTTACCAGTGATAGCAACAGCCTATGCTTCCCCTGGTGCATTCAAGGGTCTTCCCTTTCAAGCTACTGAGGTCCTGCTCAGTTGCATGCATAACGGTCAGAGTAAGTTGGTTTCCTGCAATTCTGTTCTCAAACTCCCATCTGGGGGGTTTAGATAAGTAGAAAATACAAAAGAACAATTTGTAAACACATGTTTCTGTAGCTCTGAACAGAATGTGGAGGAACAAAGGAAAGTCAGAACTCCCTGATCTAATCTTTGGAACCGTAAAGAAGTCATGACTATTTTGATTTATTTAATTTTGTGGAAAGAGCACTTGAGCCTAATGTTACTGAGGTTTTGGTTTCCACATGTTAATTGTTTTAACATTTTCCTTGTTTAATAATGCACAGCGTAAGTGATGGAAACAAAATTATTTCAATTATTTCATATTTGCTTTACATATTTTCCCTCTAATATGTAGTGTGAAACAGCATTTGGTTTGTAGAAAGGTGCTCAAAAAAAAGTCAGTGAAAAAGTCTAGTGAAAAGATCCTTGGGCAAGGACTTGGGATATATGTTTTGCTGTGGTTTGTTTTCTCCACAAAATGCTATGTGTTTGGCACCTTGTATTAAGTACTTTGCCCACCGTGGAGGCGAAAGAAATGTTTAAAACATAATCCCTGCTTTCTGGTAACTCAATTTCCTGGGGAAACTATAAAGGGTACACAAATAATATGAGATATGAAGTGAAATATAATATAGAAAGAGATGCTTACAATCACCGGAGACTGAAACGAACTGGTTTCAAATTTCCACATTATAGTAAGATAACATGTCGTCAAATGAAATACCATCCCAGTACCTTTGTTAATGTTCTGAGAGTTGGGTCTGGAAATGGAGGAACCCAAATAGAAAGGAAAAATCTTGAAATTCTGTCCATGTAACATGCCAGAGAGAGAGTGAATTTTCTATATTGGTTCTGTGTTATCACATGCAATATAATTCTCCTGTTTGGTCCTCAGCAACTTTACTGTAAAATAATGGACTTGGGCAAGAAATGTGTAATATATCTTTAAGATCTAACAGTTCACATCTACTAAGACCTATTTCCCAACCCGTCCTATATTTTTCCAGCATATTTATTAGGTTTTTTAACTTTCTACCTAATCTAAGGCATAAAAATACTTTTCTAGGTCTTAATGCTTACAAAGATATGTATGCGAAAAGACAAAGTGCTATTATAAAAGGAAGAAAATCAAATAAACTGAGAGAAACAACAGAGGAATACCTAATTCTCAGAGTTTTACATGAGTTGTTTTCTTCCAGGAAAGCATTATAAATCAACTGCATGGTGAGAGTATATAATTTACTTTTTGGAGCTATTTTGTGAACATGGTGAAATAAATTAGCATAAGGTTGTAGAAGAGGAAAGAAAAATAATGGTGAACAATGAAAGATGTAGTGTTGTCTTGAGAACTAATTAAGTTAACGTTTCTACTGAAGGGACCACACGGCTGAGAGCCTTGGCTATGTGGCGTCTCCTATCTGGGTAACTGGTTTCAATCCAGCACATGCTGCTACAGTAATCAGAACCAAATCTAGCAGACCATTCTTTCAATGTTCGTGGAAACTAAACGGATGGGCAAAATTCAATCTCTTAAGCCAGTGCCTGTCACCATCTCATATAGTGATCTTGCATTTAAGTCAATTCAGGGTTAAAGTTGAACTTCTCTTTCTTCTAAAACATCAGTAAGTCAACTAACATTGACTGTCCACACTATGGCAGGTATTTACTAATTGATGGCTATAGCATATAACAAAATGGGCATGCTTTTCCTTTTACAGAGCTTACAGTCTAAAAGGGAAGGTAAATGGTAAGTGATGTTTGTGGAAACCAACTTGCCCATCATGACAGGATCTGCTTCTTGGTCAGTGGGTTGATATTTCTATTAACCACATCCATTTTCATCCCCTTCTGCCTTGCTATGAATCCTGGGAGGCTGAAAACTGTTGGACTCCATCATCCAGGCTCCTTTGGATACCAGATGAATTTGGGCCAATGGGAGGCACCAGCCAGAGAAAGGACAGCCAGAAGAAAGAAAAGTCAAGATACTTCTTTCTCATCTGTTTTCTTTATGGCTGTGGTTCTGGAAAGGGCTGGATTCCTTTACATACTGCCACAGTTCCTTCTAAGAAACTTCTCTTTCAAGGTTCCAGATCATGCCTGGTTCTAGTAAAACAACTTCATCCTTTTCCTTTTTAGGTCTGAAAGTGGGACTGTCATCTGGCTGCCAGAAGTTAGATGTTTCATTAACCATTGTTAGTTTCCTTAAACTGGCTCACACTTCTGCAAATATCCTTTCACTAAACTCTTATGAATTGAATAATCTTAGTGTTCCATTGTTGAACTTTGATGATATGACCAGCACAACTAAGAACAAGGTTAAACTGGGAATCAAAATGAGTATTCAAAACTTAAAAAAACTTAATTTAGACATATAAATGTACACATCATTCTTTCAATGTAAGGAAAATAGTTTTTCTTGGAATATATGCGTACTGATTAGACTTCAAACTTGCCTTTATTGCATGATTCTCACATCTAATGAATCCTGTCCAATTTCTGATTTTAATTTTAGCAGAGAGATATGAGAACTTACACTTATAAAATAAGTACAGCATCCATTTGGAATTTCTCCCACTCTTGTATTGCTTTTGCTCACATAAAGTAGGCACATTTTTTTTTGCTACATTCTTTATTGTGTGTTTATGAAATATCCCATTTTGCTTTCATAAATGCAACAATTCTTCCTTTCTACACTCTAATTAAATATTACAAAAACACAATGAAATACAATTAATAATTGCAATGAAAAATACAAATGGAATAAATAGGTTTGGAAACAAACACAACATATTCGAATAAACAAACAATGCAAATGGTAGCAGCAAGTGTCAAGGCATCTTAGAGGAGCCTGTTGGCTGTGTATCTGTATTTTTACCCAGAAAATGTACTGTGTTGATTAAACCAACATTTTGGTTAATTAGAAGAGAACTGTAAGAGTTTTACTATTTAACATGAACATTTACAAATAAAATTACTAAGACTATGAAAGCATGAGAGGTTTGTACCTAACAGCCTGGGAGAAGGGAAGCCAGGAAGTATTCCCAAAAGAAGTGATATGGAAGTCAGTCCATACCTGAAGGATGACTAGGATTTATTAAGGCAAAAAGGGATGATTATTCCTCTAAAAAAATGGCACGTGGAAGATGCTGATATACAAAAGGAAACACAAACTCAGAGAAAGAGAGAAAATTCAATTGAGATGTAAAGTCAGGACTCACTATGTGATATTATACAACTTGGCCAGTGTCTTACCTCTACAAGTAGATATTAAAATTCACCTCATGGAGATGAGTGAGGGTTAAGTGAGATGGCACATGGAAGTTCTCAGTAATGATTGTTTTACTTAGAAAGGTTAATCTACTCTTGCCGATATCAAGGAGAATAGGTTTGTCCCACATTGTTATTAAAGTCCCGAAAAAATACACTGTGATAAGTATGCCTAAAATATATGACTAAATGACTAAAATATGACTAAATGTCACAATATGACTAAAATACAACCAGTCCCTATTTAAAATATTGAAAATTCTAGCTTTGTAATGAGGCTGCAGCTATTCATTTGGTCATTATTTAATGTCACGAATGATTTATTTTAAAATATGAAAAAAACATTATAAGGCACTACAAATCTGTGAGAAATATTATCGCTATAATAATGATTATGAGAAATGCCAAAATAATGAATGTCTATTACGTCTCAGAGCCGTTTCAGTTGTTCATAAATAGACTTACAGGTATGAGATTTGGGGTTGCTCTCTGCCTAAATCCACTCCATCATCAAGAAAATCGGATTTAAAAGCCTGATATTTAAGCACTGGATTTCACTTCACTGCCAGGCTCCCCACTGGCCCCTATAGTCCTCATCCACTTTAATCCTCTAGCTGTGAGAAAGGCAATATCCTGATTGTGATATTGGACTGAAGAAAACTTAACAGGATTGAGAACTGAAAATCTGTTTTGTTTTGAATTTTAAGGCAATATACTGAGGTTAATTTTTCACTCCTGTAAAATACTGCTACGTAAATGCCTATAAATTATTCTGAAAAAACGTTTTTTCATTTAAATTCCTGGGTTTCTTTTCTTTGCAGCATTACATCTTGAAGGTGACACTTGGGTACTGATTTAAAGTTCTTTCAGGTGATGCTAAAACAGCAAGTTCCATGGATAATGTGTTACTGGATGTCCCATGTGTATGTAGGTGAGGGAAAGAGAAAGTTATACCCACATCCCACCCTTGTCCTAAGAACCAGGCTATTCCGTTTGGATCAAAATTCTAAGAGATTAAAATCTTACTAAAATGGGGGCAAGGGGAATGTTATCTCCTAGATATAAAAACAGAAGAGCTCACAGATGCACTGACAGGATGTCCTGGATCTTCATTATAATAATTATTTAGGGCTTGGTGCATAGAAGAAACATTATTTACCTTATTTTGATAATTGCTGAACTCCATGACAAGTACACTGGGATTCTTTATGCTATTCTCTCTGCTTTTATGTGTATTCACAATTGATGATAGTAAGTTTTTGTTGTTTTTAAGTTCACCCAGTGAGGCTTTACCTGGAGCTTCTCTCACCTGTACTGCCTTAGATCAGACACAGCTATGAAACCTCCACTTCATTTCTACTCCTTCCTGTCTTCCTCCAGCCTGTGCACTGTCTATGCAGTCACCTCAAGGTCTGCAGAGAATCAAGGTTAACTCTAGCTTTTAATTCAGGGAAATGGTAACCCACCTTCCGCCTCAAGTCCAAACTATTCTCATCCCCATTTGCCAGAGTTCTGCAGTAAGCATCTTCTCAGTAATATTAAGAATATGATACCATGCTTCCCATTAGGATATCTCTCCCTTGGGGATTTCAGAGGGAGGAACAGTAGCTGGATTAAGGCAAGGTCTAAATACTGGTCCCTTAGTCTGACACAATTTTTTTTTTTTTTTTTGGCTGCACTGTGCCACTTTTGGGATCTTAGTTCCCCTACCAGGGGTTGGACCTGGGCCCCAGCATTGGAAGTGTGGAGTCCTAACCATGGGACTGCCAGGGAATTCCCAGCCCGACACAAACAACAGCAACGAAATGAACCATAAACCCTAGTATATCTTAAAAACTTAGACGATCCTGCCTTTATTCATCTTGCTAATGAGTGCCACGTAGGCATTCTAGCTACATGGTTTTGGATTGAAATATAGTTGACCTACAACTATATGTATGTTTCATGTGTACCACACAGTAATTTGACATTTTAATACACTATGAAATGATCACTAGGATAAGTCTAGTAACAATCTATCCCCATATGAAGTTACTACAGTATTATTGACCATATTCCTTACACTGCATATTACATGCCCGTGACTTATTTATTTTATAACCAGAGGTTTGTACCTCTTAATCACCTTCACCTATTTTTCCCCCCAACCTCCTTCTCCTCTGACAACCACCCATTTGTTCTCTGTATCTCTGAGTCTTCTTTTGTTTTGTTTGTTTTGCTTTCAGATTCCACATATAGGGTGAGATCCTACAGTATATGTCTTTCTCTGTCTGACTTATTTCACTTAGCATAATACTCTCTAGATCCGTCCATGTTGTCGCCAATGGCAAGATTTCATTTTTTTAGGGCTAAGGTTTCAATGTATATATATGTGCCGGATCTTCTTTACTCATTCATCTATTAATGGACACTTAGGTTGCTTCCATATCTTGGCTATTGTAAATAGTGCTGCAATGAACATTGGAGGGCATGTATCTTTTCGAATTAGTGTTTTGTTTTCTTCAGGTAATCTAGCTACAAATTTGAGGCTTATTCTCATATTCTCTCTCTCTCTTTGTTTTTTTTTTTGGCTGTGCTGAGTGGCATGTGGGATCTTAGTCCCCCGACCAGGGATCGAACCTGGGTGCTCTGCAGTGAAAGCAGAGTCTTAACCACTGGACCGCCGGGGAAGTCCCTCTCACATTCTTTTTCAATAGCACTATATTCCCCATTCCTGCTCACCTCTTTCAATTCAGAACTAATTATTTTTATCTGGATTATTTCAAAGGCTTACTTTACTGGACTTCTTGTCTGAAGTTAGTTACCAGGCTACCCATTCTCCAGACTGTTTGGCAGGGGGCAGGTGGGAGTACCTTCTATAACTCAAATCTGAACATCTATCACCCTTCCATTCGAATTGCTGATTATCTCCCCTCCTGCCTCAGAAACACATCCTCTTTCAAGAAGTGATAAAATTCCTTTTTAGATACACATTATCCCATGTGCTGCGCCAGCTCACCTATCATCATTTTCAGTCACAGGAAAATTTTAACCAGACCTCAACCACACCTCACTTTTCACATCTCTCCATTTTGCATGCTCTTTGCTTCCTCATATTCCTGTGAACATCCAAAACAATTGCATTTTGCATTATCTCAAGTTCTTTAGCATGTCTTATTTTTCCCTAAGAAGTAAATCAATATTGAAATGATTTGCACTTCAATAAGACTAGAAAATCCTGAAATCACTGGTCAGAGATTTTGTGTGTGTGTGTGTGTTTGTGTGTGTATTTGTGTGTGCATTTATGACTTGGTATATTAACATTCCCATGGCCAACAAGCCTTCTGAAAATCTGTTTATTCAATACAGTGTTCCACACAACCCAAGTCAAGGAACAAGCTCTCTCCCGTGGTTTGCAAACTCTGCCGGACTTGGCCCCTAAGTTCCTCTCTCTTAACTCCAGCCACAGCTTGTCCTCCTAATTTAAACTTTATTATTAACAAACTATCCACCTTGCCTCCACACCATTATGCTTGATCTTCCCTCTCAAATTTCTACCTTTACTTACCAGCTAATTCAGCTTATCTCTTTTACACTCAGCTCAGTCATCACCACCTTTTAAAGGTTCCCAGTATCTTTGTTCATGCAGCTCCCTCTTGAAGAGATGCCATTCCATACCTCTCTTACTGCCTAATACTGACTACACTTCTGAAGTACAGCTTAGATAGGAAAAAGAGTATGAAACCATCCTTGGAGGACCTGACAATAAAATACCTGCCCTTTCTACTTATTACAGCAAATTTTATCAAGATTATATGTGTGTACATATGTTTTCCCTTTAAAATATATTCTTCTCTATAAGAAGGCTTTTCTTGGAGTCAGCTTTGTGCCAGCCACTCTGCTAGATAGTTGTAATAAATAGTAGGTCATCTATTATCATGCATGTAACAGACCTGAGCCTTATCCTATGCCTGGCTGATGGCCGTTCCAATCACAGACAATCCCATTTTTAGTTGCTGTTTTTCTAACTCCTGACCCTACCCTCTGTCAGTAAGAAGAGAGATGGATAAAGAACAGCTCTATCAGAAGGGAAGCCTCCTACACTGTCGGTGGGAATGTAAGTTGATACAGCCACAATGGAGAAGAGTATGGAGGCTCCTTAAAAAACTAAAAATAGAGCTACCATATGACCCTGCAACCCCATTCCTAGGCATATATCCAGAGAAAAACACGGTCCGAAAGGATACATGCACCCCAGTGTTCATTGCAGCACTGTTTACAATAGCCAAGACATGGAAGCAACCTAAATGCTCATCGACAGAGGAATGGATAAAGAAGATGTGGAACATATACACAGTGGAATATTACTCAGCCATAAAAAAGAATGAAATAATGCCATTTGCAGCAACATGGATGGACCTAGAGATTGTCATACTGAATGAAGTAAGTCAGAGAAAGAGAAATAGTGTATGATATCGCTTATATGCGAAGTCTAATAAGAAATGATACAAATGAACGTATTTACAAAACAGAAACGGATTCACAGACATAGAGAATGCACTTATGGTTACTAGTGGGGGAAGGGTGGAGGGAAAGGATAGTCAGGGAGTTTGGGATTGACATGTACACACTGCTATATTTAAAAAGGGTAACCAATGAGGACCTGCTGTATAGCACAGGGAACTCTGCTCAATGTTATGTGGCAGCCTGGATGGGAGGGGAGCATGGGGGAGAATGGATACACGTATGTGTATGGCTGAGTCACTGTGCTGTGCAACCTGAAGCTATCACCCCAATATAAAAATAAATTTTTTTTAAAGAATAGCTCTATTAAGAAAACTACTCAACAAAGTACTTGTTTTCTCTCGTTTGAGTTGTGCGGAGACTTGTGAGGAGGAGAAGGGATATGAGGCGCTCATCAAACAAAGGAAAGTGACTTTGGGAAGTGACATTTGAAGTGGAAGGCTCATCACCTGAGGTGGACTTTCGGTTGTGGAATTTCCATTGATAAACATGAGACTGACACTGGAACAAGCTTGCATCTTGGAAATAAGGAGAGGAATGAAAGCTAACTTTATTGCCTTTCTGCTATGAGTCTAATCTACTGCTTCATTCAACAGCAACTTCCTAGGGAGCACCTGTCCTGTGCCTGGCACGGAGCTAGGTAGTGGGTTTCAAAAGTCAACAAAAAAGTCCAATCAAGACTTTGCCATCACAGAGCTGACTGACCAGCTGACATCTGAAGCTGACAAATGTTTGGAGACAGGAAATACTGAGGACGTGGAAGAATGTATAATACTGAGGTTATTTCTTTTTTGTTGAGGTTATACTACTAGCCCATAGGGACTAGCTTCAGAGCTGCAAAATATAGCTGTAGAATATAAAAATATATAAATTTTGATGGACACCTAGTATCTAGAACTGAAGTTCATGCTTGCTTATATATGTAAGGAAGGAAGATTAGATTTGAAGACAAAATAATAAATATAAGACCCAATTCTGCCACTTTATTAGGGAGTAACCTTGAATAAATCACATCACCTCTCTGACCTTTCTCTGCAAAACCTAAGCACTGATACCTAACTTGACAGATTCTAAGGGCTGTGAGAAAAGCTCAATTAGGACAATAAAGGGGAAAAATACTTTGTAAACCAACAAGACCTATGTGAATTTTGTTTAGTATTGTTGCTATATGAACCAGTCAGAGACTGAGCAGGTGAAGACAATATTAATTTGTATGACTGAACAGATGGATGGTTCTGGTCTGCTAACTTTCAAAAGCTCCCTGCATTTCTGCACCAAAGTTTCCCTTGTTTTTATGGTTTGGTCTTCTCTCCCTTGAAAGGATGAGTTTTAGAAGAAAACCAAAATCATTATTTTTAGACTTTGTCTAAGACTCTGTGGTGATGAAATTTCCATAGATAAACGTAAGATAGGCACTAAAATGGATTCACGTCTGTTTGGGGGCCAGTGGTGGACTTTGTCAGTTGCTCTGCCCAAACTCCCCCCCCGCCCCGCACTCCCACCCCAAGCCTTCTTACCTGTTCTGTGTGCCCATCTGCAATCTGTGTGTCTTCTGTCTTGTACCTGCAACTTTCTTACGGGACAGCCTTTGGTTACTGGAGCTCCTTTTTCCTGAAAGTACAGAAATTAGAATTGTCTGGTTGTTTACAGTTCAAACCAAACAGGGACAACTCAAAGCCAAGGATGGACTAGTTCAGGAATAGGAAAGCCCAGTTTCCTTCCCTAGAGTTTGGATACTTCAGAGCTCATCTACGTACTGAACGGAGGCTGAGACTGTCCTAAAATTTCACCCTTGTTTGGCTTCTTCCTCTTGCCAAATCTCCCCCACTTCCTCTTGTCCTATTTCCCTAACTATTTTCCCTGTTTTTCTTTAGAGCGCTTCCTTATTAAATGTTCCTCATTTCTGAGTCTGCTTCTGGGAACCTGACCTAAGGCAAATCCCCTTAATTTTGGGAAGCTAAAATACACATACTCTACGCAGCTGGCTAAGGACCCCCAGCACGGATTTGTCTAAGTAGGTGGGAGAAGAATGACTGTGGAATAGAGACAATTATTTTGGCAACAACAGAGGCTTTATCTCAAAACTTTTCCCTTTGAAGACTTTATTGAATAAAGTCTAGTGTTAATAAATGTATTCAGTAGTAACTGAATTTCTCCTTGCAGTATTTACTATAACAGGCCCTGGGGGCATATAAGACATGATTTTTCAAACTAGAAGAGGAGACATATTACTTGACAATAAAAAGACTAGAATTTTATATTATACTTAAAAATTAATACCCATTGTCCTAATAATTTATGGAGTGTGAAAAAACTTACATTTATTGAGTATAGAGTACTTTATATATATTATCCCATTTAATTCTCATCACAGCCCTGTGAAGCAATTATTCTCACTTGAAGATGAGGTGAATAATGTAAGAGCAAGACAATAATTTATGCACAAATACACATAAAGTAGGTGACTGATTTGCTGCAACTTAAATCAAGTGCACTTCACATCCTGTGCTTATTGTACTATGCCGTAGAGTTTCCCTAAGTAGGACACGAGACAAGAATCCCTCGAAAACAAACATGCAAACGGCAACAGTGATTTAAGAAGCTATTGAATGAGAGGAGATTTATATATTAGTTCTATTAAATTGGATGGCGCAACCTTTTCACATTTACATGTATCGCACTTAAACACAGATGTGCATATGCCTTTCACAATTCTCTTGGTATTTAGTGGGTTTTAGTGTCTGGAAATCTCATTCTCCTGTACCACTCCTATTCTGAAGCATCCTGGCTGAACTGGCATATAGATAATATGTTCTTTGACTGTAAGACATGACCTTCATCCTCAACCTAGAAAAGTGAAACGATTGTTATAGTTACTATGGTTGAAGATAGAATTAGATCCAGATCTCAACTCTGACACCTACTAGCTATGTGGTCTTGTGTGAGTGTAACACTGTGATCCTGAGATTCCATTGTGGGTAAAAAGGGGATCGAACTATCAGAAGTTATCACAATTAAGAGAATATGTATATCTTAATTAAGAGAAGTAAGAGAATACATATTAAGAGAATAAGAAGCATGTATACTGAATTAATGCTTATTATTTCATCCTTATTTTTCTCATGAATCTCAGAAATGGATAGTAAGTCATAGTTACTTGTATTCTGGGTCAAATAAAAGATGAGAGGCTCCTTGAAAGACAGACAAGATCATGGAGAAGTTCAGAAGAGGGTAAGGTCACTCCTGCTGGAATCATTACCCCTTTGGGGAGGCAGGTTTTATTATAAGATCTGGCTGAAACTTAGCGTTTAGACAATCTCTGCATGTGCATTAGTCATGAGCATCTTCTGATCCATCGGATAGTTACTACACAGAAGATATGGCAAACAAGCTGCCTATTTTTTGTTGGAAACTTGGGAAACTTTGTCTCTATTTTTAAGCAACTGAAACAGATACTCAAAATCTGTACGTTCACAAAAACAAAAGTGGGTTTCTTTAGATCTTTTTTAAGATATTTAAATTTTCAGTAATAATTTTACAGAGATGAAGTCTAACAACAACAACAGCAAACAAACTCTGCTTCTTCGTCCACTGAATAAAGGCCAAATGCAAAGAGGCAAAAGACATTCTTTCAATCTCTTGAAGTAAAAGTCTTTTGTGTATTTTCTAGATTTGTTTGGGAAAAAACAAAACTACTGAATCAAGACAAGGGATGAATGTAGCTTGTTTACTCCAATGCCTGTGATGTACTAGTGTCACCTGTCATTTAATAATCCATATAGAGAAACAGTTTCTCTTTGTTCTCTTCTACTTCCCTCCAAAGAGCCTCAGACCGTGCCCTAAGAAGATTACCAGACTTTGTCTTTGATTCATCTGAAAGGCTGTAACGGGCAACTTCAGTTCGCATTTAAAATCTTTCTGTGGTACTTGAAGGCCCACTTCTGTACAAAGGTTTATGTTAACTCTTTCCTAAGAGAGGGTCTCCTCACCACAACCTAATAATGGGCTGTCTACATTTGAGTGTCCGAAAAAAAAAAAAAAAAGTGTTAAGAACACTTTACAGTCTTGAAACTCACATCCATAATTCCATTTTCTTTGCAAAACAACACTAATGTGAGTCAGAGCAGGCATTTTGCTGCCTATGTTTTATAAAATTAGTAAAGAGGAGAAATAATCTAGAATCAGGAATCCTGTTTTTAACTCAAGGTTCTAACTTGCCCCCATCCTTATTTCAATGGACGTCCCACTCCCAAAACAGAATAATAATAATACTCAAAGCCTCTTTAACTGTGAGATTTTCAAGGATAAATAAGGAGAATTTCTCTCTCATAATCCCTCTTTTCTTGATCAGAAAGAAGAAAGGAGCAGTGCTGTTGTGCCATCAGGTTCTCTCTGGCAGGGTTCTCTAGCCATGCACACACCTTTCTTCTCTCTCACACCCGTTCATTGTTCATTTTCCTAAATGCTTCCTCCCTCTCTTCATTTTAGAAGATAACAAAGGCTATCAATTACTCAAAGCTGTTCTGATACTTTCCTGGCAGTTAGTAATTACATTTATTTACACTGTCTTCAACAGAGCCCAGTATACTTTTTTATAGGTCTTTCCCCAGAATCACTATTTTTGTTTAGAACTCCATTATTCCTGGAACCCCAACCTTCAAGGCATAATTAATTCTTGTATATGTGCTTTGTCAGAATGACTTTGACAGTCATGCAAACATACACAGAATGCAAGCCCACTCCCCTCCCAGTCCACACACACCTACATAGAAGCTTCAATTTTATCAGAAGCTTCCTTAGATAAGTACCCCATGGGGAACACATGTCTGCTTCAGCTTTGATACATTTTTCAGATAACAGTAATCACTGCTCATACCTTGAGGTCTTTAAAAAATGCTCAGGACAGCAGGGTTCAGGTGACTGTCAGCCAGAGATGCAGCTTTTTTTTGGCAGGAGAATCGACTTGGTAAGTTATTTATTCTAAGTAGTATGTGAGGGAGCTTATTCAGTTCAGTACGGTCACTGGCTGTTTATTGGAACTGGGATAACAGGAAAACTAGCACCACTTAATTTTTAGAGTATTACAATGGAATTCATTGTGTATATAGGTATATATAATTTCAGTTCTCTTTCTAAGATACAACAATAAATACTTAATAAACAATAAATGAGCAAGTGTCTAGGTGGGATATTGAAAGATAACTCTTTTAAAGTACAAGTTTCTGAAATGCCATGAAACTATATGATAATATCTATCTATCTGTCTATCTATAGCTATCACCTAAGATACACATCTCCAAAGCTAGTCACTCTCACTCACTCATGCATAACACTTTTTTACATTGAGGTACAGTTGATTTATAGTATTATATTATTTTCAGGTGCACAACAGTGATTTTTACAGATTATACTCCATTTATAGTTATTATAAAATATTGACTATATTTTCTGTGCTGTACAATATATCCTTATACCTTACTTATTTATACATAGTAGTTTGTATCTCTTAATCTGCTACTCCTATCTTGCCTCCCATCTTCCCCTCTCCACTGGTAACCACTAGTTTGTTCTTTCTGAGAGTCTTTTTTATTGTTGTTATATTGACTAGTTTGTTTTATTTTTTATATTACACATATTAGTGATAAACTACAGTATTTGTCTTTCTCTGATTTATTTAACTAAGCATAATACCCTCCAAGTCCATCCATGTTGTTGCAAATGGCCAATTTTTATTTTTATATGGCTGAGTAGTATTCCATTAAATATAAAATAAATATATATATATATATATATATATATATATATATATATATATATATACCCCACAGCTGCTTTATCCATTCACCTGTTGATGGACAGTTAGGTTGCTTCCATATCTTGGCAATTAATTTTTTACCCAAAGAGGCAGTTCTACCATTTATAAATTCTCAATAGATTAGAAGGTAATTATATGTGTAGTTTTGCTATCTTTTAATCATTATTATTCCCATAGCTTCTAGCTTAGAAAGCTATCCCCCAATCCTTTTACCCATTAACTTCTTTCCAAAAAAATAAAAATAAAATTGCCTTGGCCAGTCTTTCAAGAACTTTTGACTTGAACTTAAGAACGTAAGGGGGTTTAATACACAATATGTATTGAATGTCCACTGTTAATTATGAATGCTAGATGATCTCACTGTCATCTACTTTTAACAAAAATTTTGGGACAATTAGATTCTTTATCTGGAAAATGGGGATAGGGATGCTTGAAATATTGAGTCTTGCTTAAGATCTCTTAGCTAATAAGCTAATGACCCAGGATTTTTACCCAAATCTGTCTACTACAGACTCCAAAATATTTTTCTTTTAAGTTTTCCAGGAAAATGTTCTAAACTGGAATTATAGATACTTAGATTACTAAAATTTCTTAGTTATCACTCAGTTCGAAACAATCTCCCAGAACATTTTTTCAAGACAAGACAAAAACATTGCATCAGATTTAAAATTAAGATAAAGATAGTTGAACACTGGAAGGCATGCTTACCAGGACTTTTCTTTTTTTCTGAGACCTTATATCAGAATCCTCAAAACACCTCCAACAGAAAATACTGGGGAAAGTGGACTGAAAAGAATGTTTTGGCAGCCCCATATCATTGCTTATGGTATTTCCAAGATGGTTTTTACTAATCTAGAGTCTCATCAGTTAAATTCTTCAACTTCCCAAATTGGAGAAAGGGACAGTTAAACAATTTGTTCACATAATCTTACACAAAGGGCCAAAGGAAGTAACAACACTGCCTGCTGCTTTGTAGTTTTGTTTGGGCCACGTTGTGACCTGTCTATTCACAAGCTCTACTAGTGCTTTACACTTGGAAATTCTGCATTCAAAGTTAGTAAATTATCAACAAAATAGAGTCCCCCGAACAAGAGGGTCCTTGTCTCTGGCAAATAATTATGGCCCATCCTCTGGATTAGACAGACATCCATTTCCAATGACAGTAGGAAAATAAACAGAACTTTACATGCTTCCACTCACAGCAGGGTGATAAGTATTGACCTTGGTTGGTCACTTCACCAGAAGGCTGAGGAACAAACTGCTGAAAGAGACTGGAAATCACAGTGAATCTACTAGCCTTCTGGTCATGCCAGGTATCTCAGTCAAGATATCCTACAGAATGCCATTAGCAGAGCAACAGGGAGATGGAAGTTAACAACCAGGCAAAAGTGGTCATTCACAAAAGAAGAGAAGAGGACAATTCTGACATTAGTAAGTGGGAATAGGCAGAGATGCTCTCAGAGTGGTGTCTGTAAGCAGGGAACAGGTAATTGCATATAATAAATGCCCTGGAATTGTCATTTTTCTTGGGCTGGTGTGCCCTTTCTCTTTTTTCATTGCCTCCTTTGGAGATTTTGTGAGATTTGTTTTATTTCTTGTCCTTGCACTCTATATTGCTATTGAAACCTCACATGTAATAAAGAGTCACTCCTGGAAACTGGAGTCCCCCTTTCCCTGGCAGGAGGAAGCAAAACTCCTTCAGAATATATATTTCATTCCTTACGTCTGTGCAATATAAATCCTCAGGCCATTTATTCAAACACACACTTTTGGGTCCCTTTGTCAGGTTCAGTGAAAATATGATCTGTCCTTGGGTTGCCTGATGTGCAGTAGGGAAAACAGGAAAGAAAACAAAGACTTACTAAAAACCCGTCATACTTCGGACACTGTGCTAGACTCTTTTCATTGCATCATCTGTTATCTTAGCATTCACAACCAGCAGGAAATTCCAAATTATAGAGTGTTGAATTAATGTAGATGTAAAGAATAAAACATAAAGATTAAAAGTATTTATGGTCTCATTTATCCAACTCTTATGTGTCCCACTTTTTGTTAATAAAGAGACCAATAGTATCACCGAGGATGCAGTTTTTTTCAAATCTTTCTTGACTGTCATACTCGGTGTTGATTGTGGTTTGGCTGGTTTCAAGAAGATTCAGCAATTCTAAGTGTCGCATCCAGACATGACAAATCCAAGAGGAAGAAAACAGGATTGTCCTGAATAAAATCCTTCCTCAGGAAGCTCTGGCATCTTTTCTCATTGAGAATTGTGTCATAGGCATTTTACTAAACCAATCATTGGCAGAAGAAATATGAACATCATAATTGATTCCAGCTAGTAAAGGTTAATCTCCTTAGAGAAATGCTGGACTGCTTGAAGAAGGGAAGATACCTGGAAAAAAAAAAGATTTTGTAATAAAAAGGAACGTAGCAATCAATGTATTCTAGAATCAGTAATATTTTTTTTTGACACTCATGACACAGAGCATCAAATGACTTACACGGGATATGAAAACTTAAGAAACAGAGATGGAAGTTGAACGCATTTAATTTTGTCTCATTATCCATTATGATATTATCCCGAGTGGTCTTTCTCTATTCCACATGATGTTTACAAGTGAGGGTTTGGGGGGAGGGGAGATATGATTATGAAATTCTAAGTCACTACCTTGGCCATTTAACCATTTAAGAAAATCTGTACATGAAAATGTCCTGCCTCTCAGGCCGTGTGGATTGACTTCAATGATTTGCGGTTTGCTGGGAACAAACATAACAAGTCCAAAGCTTGGTCACTAAAAATGAAAACTTTATTGGATTCGACAAAAATGGATACAGAACAGCAAAAATACAATATGTGGTTAACCACAGACAAAGCTGTCCCTTCTGCTTAGCTCTGCTGACATCTGAAACTCCTTTTTCCGTCATTTGCTGCCCTGTTGGCTCTGGTCCAGTAGCTGAGCATTTGAACGCAGACCATCAATGTGAGGCTAGCACGTTTTTCATGAGTTTGCATAGAAATCAAGCATCAAGACCCTGTAACATGTATATAATTTTGTTCCTTCTTTGGGGGAGGACAAATGGTTGAATTCTGTTATACACACCTTGAACAACCGAAGTGTGCCATTCAAAACTAACCCTCGGTTTGAACATGGCACAAAATCACTTAAGCCAGCAGAAAAGGAGGTGATAGAGTCAACTCCTAGCTGGACTTCGGACACTGTCAGAAGGTCAAAACAATTTAGATGGGGTTTACCTCTGTCTGAATTAAGAACTTTAGGATTATATGAAATTCTTCCCATTTTGTAGATGGATAATCTAATTAAGAATTGGAGAGATGCGCCCAACTTTGATTACAGTCGTGAAATAGTATTGCATTTAGCTCGGCCTATGTACTTTTGGTATTTGGGTATAGTGTTAAGAAATGACTATGTTGATTTTATAACTTAAATGTAGCAAGTGGAAAGTGCCAAATAAACAACTTGGGTTTAAATCCTGACTAGACTATTTTATTTATTACTGGTCCTGTGACCTGAGGACAAGAATACGTAACTTTGAAGACTCTTGTACAGATGATTAATAATGCAAGTGTGACTTTAATATAGTGATAAGAGTTCAGTCAATCTAAAACTTCAAAGAATATTTCAATAAAAAGGGTATAATTTAGCGTGCTAATCTTGTGCCCATTTGTCCTCCCAGCAATACCTTGTCCTCTCTGGCTCTACTATACATGCAGGCGCACTTATTCCTACAGGCTGTGCTCCTCAGCTCCTCTATCAGCTGGTCTCTGCCTAATTTCAGTCTTTGGAAAGCTCTATTAGAAATGAAAACAGAAGTATGTGGAAACTAAATGCAATATGGTATCCTTCATTGGATTCTGGAACAGTAAAAGAACATTAGTGGAGAAAAGATGAAATTCAAATGAAGTCTGGAGATTAGTTAATAGTAAAGTACCATGGTCATATTTGTTGACATTAGGGGAAATTTGATGAAGATTATGTGTGAACACTCTGTACCCTTTTAAAATTTTTTTCTATAAATCTAAAAGAATTACAAACAAAATATTGTTTTTAAAATTCGTAAATAAAAACCCAGGATGTTTATCTTCTCCCTTCATCAAGAAGCTTCTCCAGCAGGGGCACATTTCCTCCCCGGCTCCAGTGCCCATGGAATGACACACCTGTCTCCATTTTCCTTTGGAATAAATTAACACTGCCTCTGAGTTTTTTCTTTTGAGATGGTAGAAGCTTTCTTCTGTTGCTAATATCTGGCATGCCTTATGGTCCCCTATTTGGCTTTTGAAGTTCTCATCAACTGAGGACATAGTTTCCTCCATTATTTCTCTCTGTTTTAGATAGAAATTCAGAGTAGCATTATTTCTCTTGATTGGATCTTGGCTGATACACCAAGGGAAGGTTCCCATAATTAATGTTATATCCTTTCTACACACACAGTCTTTTCTGGGTTTTGGTACTATTGATCAAACGTGACACAAATTACAAGGCACCAACTGATGAAAACATGTTCAATAATTTAATTTCTCAATGTCTCTATCCAAGATACTTCCAATGCTATCCAGGTATTAGCACTGAACCTAATCATTGTCTAGTAAACATGGGATTCCTCAGTGGTATCAATAATCTGGGTCCTCAGACCTTGTACGGCTGGTTCTTTGGCTCTAGGTTGTGGGTCAATCCTGTCCCCTTCCAGAGTGAAGTCCCTACAAGAAACACAGGCGAACTCCTCCAGCAAAAGAGTGAGGTGGATGGATAGGAGAAAATTTGGTCCCCAGTTTATTTAGACAAACAAAATTTTATGCAGGGTTTCTAAAAGGGCTTTTAAAAGGTTCTTACAGATGCTAGACAACATTTTCCCTCGCTGAAGAGGAGAAGCCTAGGTTATGAAAAGTGTATCATAAACTTGATGTTAAGAATATCAGTCCCATCTATCAATATTATCTGTTTTTTCTGAGGAAAAAAAATATGAAATCCAACAACAGGGTGTCTCAGGTCCCATCTAGGGATGTTTTAACAGATGCCAAGACAAAAATCTCTGAATAACATACATTTATTAATTCATGGTCCTCCAGGGGATGAACTTCAGAATTGTAGCCTCAGTAATTTGGATTCTTTACTACTTCTGGGTTGGTGGGATCTGTAAAGATGGACTCATGGTAACCGTAAACCTTGGGGATGATTATAAACCAAACAACAAATAGCCTATTTGTCCTTCTAGAAGGCTCAGTTGAAGTTACCTGCACATTCTCTTCCTATGAGCTTGATTCAAAATATAATAAGATAGTTCCTTGATGGGTATAGACTAAGAACCTGAAGAGTTATAGAATTTTATCATTCAAGGGTATCAGGACTGGACAGTTTATAAATTCTCCTACACAGGACAATATGTCTGACATAGGAGAATATATCTGGTAATGAGGTAAAGACCACCAATACTTGGAGACCTAGTGCACAATAAAATGCCAAGGAAGGAAGCTTTGGGGAATCTGCAACCAAGGGTAAGGAGAGAACAGTCCCATTGTTTTCTTTCTCCTTTTCCCACAGGGCTCTCTCTGGAATGCCTGGTGAGCTGCATAAGATTTTCCTCTGGTGCCTTTTATGTGGACAGGACAAATAAAACCCTAAGCAGCTTGTGCTCACTTCATATATGACTCTCTCCTCCTCTACATTTTTATTAATCTTACAGTCTGATCAACTTCCATTTTATTGAAATATTTTGTGTATTCTAGTTCATCCACTCATTTACATCCAAATCTTGCCTTCTGTCTTTTTGTAGCATTGTGCTGATAACTGTGCATAGCTCAATCTATTTCTAACTCCTATTGGGCACTGTACCTATTTGATGATGATTTAATGATATTTTATTGTGTTACTCTATGATGACTGCCATTGCCTGTTTATATTGTGTATCTTTAAATTAAAATGTTATAAATCTATTCAAAGAACCAAAGTGGATAGTTGAAATCGCTAGGTTGCCAGAACTCCAGGATCAACATTCATCGGACAAGTCCTAATTATCGCTGTTATGGCCTTTTCCTACTCCTCTGGAGCTTCCAAACAATTTCCAATGGCTGTCACACTAGCAACAGAGGAGAATACAATTATTCAACCATCAGCACAACTCCCTGCTGTTCATGTCCTTATCCTAGCTAATGAGCACTCAGGTGTGAAAACGGCATAGGTTAGGAAATGAGACTGTCCTAGTTATTTATTTTATGTATTTATGTATTTATTTTCTTACTTATTTAGGTTGTGTCAGGTTTTTGTTGCAGCATCTGGGATCTGTAGTTGCGGCATGCAGGCTTCTTAGTTACGGCATGTGGACTCTTAGTTGTGGCATGCGAACACTTAGTTGAGGCATGCATGCGGATCTAGTTCCCCAACCAGGGATCTAACCTGTGCCCCTGCATTGGAAGCATGGAGTCTTACTCCCCAGACCACCAGGAAGGTCCCAGAATGTCCTCGCTTTTATGACATTGGAATTAGGGCCTAGAGCTCTCACCTCCCAGTTTCCTCATCTGTGAAATGGGATGAGATTTCATAGCGCTTAGTGGATTAAATAGGGGTAATTTATAGCAAACATTTTCTACAGTACTTGAGATACAGTATGTATTCAGTAATCATTACTTTCCTTTCATCCAGATATAGTACAATCCAATGTTTTTCCAGCCCCCTTTTCTTGGATGCAATAAGAATACAGCAAGTAAACATTTAGAAAATAACAAAACAATCCTCAAATAGTATTATAACCAGTATCCCTAAATATCCTGTAATTTTCCGTCTTGATAACTTGTAACCATATCTCTTATGTCAAGGACCCTGGTTTCTGTGCAGATGTTTGGGCTCAAACTTAAACTCAACTTATATCTGATTAAATGCTTTGTTTTTTTAAATTGGGGATTTGGTAGTAAAGGATGTGCCATGAATCAATATTATAATGAAAAGAGATATGGAGTGTGACAGATGTGGATTTGAATCTTGCCTCTACCAATTATTATCAGAGAAGCTCTGGGGCAAGTTTTTCCACCTATCAAATGATAATAATAATTAATACTTCACAGGATATTTATGTGCACAAAGGAAAAACGAGAAGTGAATGAATGTAATCTTTGACTTAGTAAGATACAGCCAGTTGATACTAGAGACTCAGCTGATGATATTTACTTTTGTTATTATCGAAGCTATTTTCTTGTTCTTCATTTTGAGGGTCCTCGGACTTACATGGTAGACAGCGAGATGTATCCTAGACGTTCTGCATGTGACACTGTTTTCCTGCACCAAAGTCATGGCCTACCGCCCCTTCCTCCTACATACCTCCTCACCATACCATCCCCTTCTTAGCCACTCACACCGTCACTTCTCTGGATCAGCAGACAATCAGTTATCAATTTCAGGCCTGGGGAAAAACTGAATCTACTATACCTTAATTATCTTTTTATTTTTTATATTGTGACCCTACTTCCCTAACTTCCTGATTCTTGTTAACTTCCTCCACCTTTTGTCTATTTCCTTTACATTTCATTCCCTGCCTGCCTTGCAATTGTTACCATGCAACTGTAGTAAGAACCAATTGTTGGGAGTCAATTTAGACAAGTTTGGCTCTCTAATTGGTCTAATAACCTACTCTCCTGTTCCTGCATGAAGGAATGAGTTTATGGTTCCAACCTGACTACCCATAATACCATTTCTGTCAGGAATTTTCTTTCTCTATCTCTCTTTATACTCCCAATTAAGCTATATAGTCTTATATAGATCATAGGTCAGCCATAGTCTTTGTTATGAAGAAGATTTTTATCATAGAATTGGTTTGGTGAGACTAAATGCATAGAAAGTATATTACATGGAGTTTCAGGGGTAAAGCTTCAGGCTACTTCATAATTCATTCATTTATTCATTCATTCACTTATATCTTTAACAAATATGTTTGAGCACTTCCAATATTAAAGATAAGCAATGTGAGTTGAGAGGAGAAAGTGCAGGACTTGGAATGTAGGAGAGCCGAATTCATATCCTGCTTGGACCTCAGGAAACTGATTCAATCCCTTGGGTATCAGGGATTAAGCAAGGAGAATTAGAGATACTGTATTTAACATGTTTCACATCTTATATGGTGTACGTGCTTAATAAATGCTGTTTCTCTTTATTTCTGTTGTTATTTTCTGGTGAAATGCATGGGCCATATTTAGAATGACTGAAAATCTCTTCATTTTACCATTATTAACATAATATTAAAATGCCATTTATTTTGTACTCTCTAATTATTATGATTAATCCCCTCTAAGTATTAACAAAGGACCATGGCTCCAATGACCCTGACTACAGATGTGTAAAAAGAGGTCTCTGCCCTTTCATATAGCAGGTGTATATTTGTATGTAATGGGATGATGGTGGGGTTGGTAAACATCATTTCTGGGTAAAACTGCAGGCACTTAGAAAGGAAACTGGAGTTGAAATTTGACAGATGAGTCACTTTTGAGACCTCTGTGACCTCTGTGTTCACAGAAGAAGGATAAGAGTGATGCAATGGGAAAAGGAAACATAAGCAAATATTCTTGTCATCATAGAGAATCAGAATCATAGTACACAGTACACAGACCCACGAAACAATTGTCTCAGCTTTTAAAAGACTACATCACTGATCAAAACACACAGACAAGCAAAACTATTGACTACTGAGGTCTCACCAGTCTGCCTACAGTCTGTAACATTTTAAATGTTCAATCTAAGATGATACAGTCAATGTAAAGATCTGAGGATTTGAAGCAATGTCAGATATTTGCATATAGTGTACCAACATTGGAAGACTCTACACTGTAGTAGTACATACTGGCTTTCAATGTATGAAAGAGGCGATGATGTCAACGAATGCTGCTATATATTGAATGTTTGTGTCCCCTCAAAATTCATGTGTTAAATTTTTATTCCCAGTGTGATGGTATTGGGAAGTGGGGCCTTTGGGAGATGGTTCATACTCCATGAGGATGGACCCCTTATGAATGGGATTAGTGGTCTTAAAAAAGAGGACTCAGAGAACTCCCTCTCTCTTCTACCATGTGAGGACACAGCAAGAAGGCCAGAATCTATGAGGAAGCAGAAAGAGAGCTCAAACTAGACACTCAGTCTGCTGGTGCCTTGATCATGGACTCCCCAGCCTCCAGAACTAAATTTCTGTTGTTTATAAGCCACCCAGCGTATAATATTTTGTTATAGTAGACCAAACAAACTAAGACAGATGCACCACATAGTTAAGAACTACACCTTTGTGATAATTCTCCTGGGTTCGAACAAAGAAGTATTTTTAAAACCTTATTATGGGGAGGGGAATTCCTGCAATTACTGCTTCCCAAATTTTGTTTTTCAGAGCTGATAAGAGAAGTGTTAAGAAAGTCATCGTGGGTAGAAGTCAAATTTTGCTTTTGTTATTGTTTATAAATTAAATTCTTGAATAATTAAATAAGTAAAGACAAAGTGAAAATATGACATAGAAAATATTCTGAGGACTTCCATCTTCTTCTTAGAATGTGGAAAGTTGGAAAGAGGGTTGCACTCATCCTAACAAGGAAAAGCTGGATAATATACAAAATCATACTGATCAGAGAACTGAGATTATAGTGAAACCAACTAGCCTGAAATCTAAGAAAATACAAGTGCCTCCAAGGAGAGCCAGGCATAGTACCTCACCTCAGGCCAATCACAGGAAGAAGACATGCAGTCATACAGTTAGGGAAGAAGAACTCAGCTAACATATTAAAGAATTTGCAAATGCTGAGTATGTGATAGATTCTGAATACAGAAGCCCTGGGAGTTGCAGACACAGAAGAGTCTACATGTATTCTCAGACTCTTTTCCATGAACCTTGCCAGGTGACAGTGTGAAAGACTGCAGTTCGGGCAGTCGTCTACAGAAAGCTTTCCTCATGGAGCATGGCTGGAGAAGGAGAGTTGCTGCTTGTGGAAAGGCAGGAAGCATGGGAGAGGGGCTACAAATTACCCTGAGCCCAGACCTTTGTAGAACACCATCTCTGGAGCACAGGCATACCTTTGAGAAAGCCCCACCATTTAGATCTAAAGACACAGAAACTGCCTGAGACTTAGGCTGAACCAGGGCAACAGAAACACACTCACACACACATACACATACACGCATGCACACAGACACACATGACCTACCCACTCCTACTCACAATCTAAAAAACATGATTAACAAAAAATAGCAATATGGCATGGGAGGAGGAGCAAAAGGATGGAGAAAGACCCTGTGGGAGATCAGGCTCCTAGCGGAAGCCTAAAGCTGAGAATGGAGCAAGGACATTGAGAAAATCTCTCTGGCAAATCACGTTTTATCCTAACCATTCAGTAACACCAAATGAATTTGAGGATAACCACAGCAATAATAAAACCCTAACCCAGCTCAGCTATTGAGTTGATTGACTCAAGCTCCCACTCCCTTCCTGCTATGGTCTGAATGTTTGTGTCCCCCTCCCCCAAATATATATGTTGAAATCCTAATGCCCAATGTGATCGTATTAGGAGCTGCAGGCCTTTGGGAAGATGACTAGGTCATGAGGGTGGAGCCTTCATGAATGAGATTAATTCCTTTATAAAAGAGGCCTGAGAGAGCTCTCTTGCCCCTTCCTGCATGTGAGGACACAGTGAGAAGACACAATCCATGAACCAGAAAGTGGGCTTTCACTAAAACCGAACCATGTTGTCACCCAGAACTTGGACTTTCAGCCTCCAAAAGAAATTAGAAATAAATTTCTGTTGTTTATAAGATACTGAGTCTGTAGTATTTGTTATAGTAGCCCAAATAGACTAACACACTAAGGCTTATAGAATAAGAAAGATGCCTATTTCCAGGCATATGTATTATATATCTTATTCTCTACTGTCCTATTGATCATCAGTTTTTAACTAAAAAACAAAAAAAAAAAACAACATAAAAAGAAAAAAAAAATTCCCACTGTCAAGAGACAAAATAATCAATACTATATTCAGATAAGGACTGGTGTTGAAGCTATCATTCAAGCAATTTAAAATAACTATGATTAATATGTAAAGTTTTTAGTGTAAGTGGTAGATATTTTAATAGATGGGATATTTTAGTAAAGATATGGAAACTGCAAGAGAGAATCAAATGAAAATGTTAGGATTAAAACAAAACAAAACAAAACCAAGCCAAATATAGAAGGAGAGATGCAGAATGTCTTTGACTGACTCATTAGATTCTACATAGCCAAAAGAGATTCAGCAACTGTTATAGACTGAATGTTTGTGTCTTTCCAAAATATGTATGATGAAGCCCTAATTCTCAAGGTGATGGTATGTGTAGGTGGAACTCTGGGGAGGTAATTACGTTTAAATGTAGTCGTAAGTGTGGGGTTCCCATCGTGGGATTAGGCTCCTTGTAACTGGAGGAAGAGACCAGTGCTCACTCTCTCTCTGCTATGTGAGGTCACAGGGAAAAGGCAGCTGTCTGCAAACCAGGAAGAAGGCCCTTACCAGAATCTGAACATGCTGGCACTCTTATATATTACTTCTCAGCCTCCAGAACTGTGAGAAATAAATTTGTTTTAAAACTACTTATTGTTATGGCAGCCTAAGCTGACTAAGACGGAAATCGGTACTGAGAGGTGGACTGCTGCCCTAACAAATACCTAAAAATGTGGAAGCAGCTCTAGAACTGAGTAATGGCTGGAGGAGTTTTGAGGTGCACGATAGAAAAATCCAAGATTGTCATGAAAGGACCTTTAAAGGTGATTCTGGCGAAAGCTCAGAAAGAGAAGAGGAAAGCTATAGAGCAGTGGTCCCCAACATTTTTGGCGCCGGGGACCGCTTTCATGGAAGACGATTTTTCAGCGGATGTGGTGGGGGGCGGGATGGTTTCGGCGGTAATGCTAGCGATGGGGAGCGGCAGATGAAGCTTCACTCGCTCGCCTGCCAGTCACCTCCTGCTGTGCGGCCCGGTTCCTAACAGGCCGTGGCCCAGGGGTCGGGGATCCCTGCTACAGAGAAAGTTTATATCTTCTTAGAGAATGCACAAAGAAGCCTGAGCAAAATGCTGGTGGAAATATGGACACTACAGGCTATTCTGGTGAGGTCTCAGATGGAAATGAGGAACGTGTTATTGGACAATGGAGAAAAGGTAATCCTTGTTATAGGCCAGCAAAGTACTTGGATGAATTCTGTTCACATTCTAGTGTTTTGTAGAAGATACAACGCGCAAACGATGAAATTTGGTGGAGGAGATTTTTAAGCAAAATTGTGAAGAAGTAGCTTGGTTTCCACTGACTGTTTATAGTAAAGTGCAGAAGTGAAAAAAAAAATGGCTTAAATACAAAATTGTTAATCAAAAAGAAAGCTGAACTTAACGATTTGGAAAATGCTCAGGCTATCCGTATTGCAAAAAATGAGAAAGTTTTTTTCTGAAGAGAATACTAAGACTGTATACAAGCAACCATTTTATTAAGTGATTAGCCTGGGTGTGAACCGTAGACATAATCATCCACTCCAGCAGAAATGCTATCAGTTTGAACTGAAGGGGATGTAGATGGGATAAAAATGAAGGAAAGCTGTCAGACTTCTTAGGTCCTACAGGACAAGAACATAGAACCATTTGACTGTAAACATGTGCTATTCTTCAAGACAAAAGAAGAATGACCCTGAAGGTGACTCAGAGATTACCAGGGTTCCCTCTTTGGTTTCAAAGGGGAAAGCCACTGCCTCAATGTCAACAGGCCAGATGACGTTTGCCTGGAGCCTTGGGAGTGGGGCTGCCAGAGTCTTGGGGGTTCAGCTCCCACCAGGTAGACCCAAGGAGGCAGGACCACCACCCCAGTAGGGAAGGTGGAACTTTGAATCAAAGAGGATTATACTAGCATTAAGATCGAATTATGCTTGCCTTGCTAGGTTTTGTACTTGCTAGGGACTCAACACCTATTCCTTCCAATTTCTCCCTTTTGGAATGAGAACAATATCCCATGCAAGTTCTGTCATTATATTTTGGAAGAGTATAACTTAATCTGGTTTCACAAGTTCACAGCTAGAGAAAAAAATATGTCTCATGATAAACTGTACCTGCGGTCTAAACTATATTATCTGACCTAGGTAATATTTAGATGAGACTTTAGAATTTAGACTTTAGAGTCGATGTTAGAACAAGTTAAGATTTGGGGGACTGTTGAAATGGGATGAATGCATTTTGCATGTAAGAAGGACATAAAATTTGGGAGGCCAGTGGCAAATGTTATGACTTGAATGTGTATCCTCAAAATTCATATGTTGAAACCCTAACTTCCAATGTGATGGTATTCGGAAATGAGGTCTTTAAGAGATAATTAGATTCAGATGAGGTCATGAGAGTACCATCCTAATGATGAGATTAGTGTCCTTATTAGAAGAAAAAGAGGACAGAGCTTTCTCTCTCTTCACCATGTGAGGATACAGTGAGAAGGTGTCCATCTGCAAGGAAGAGGCTCTCACCTGAACCTGACCATGCTGGCACCCTTATCTTGGACATTCTAGCCTCTGGAAGTGTTAGAAGGAAGTTTCTGTTTTTAAACCTTCCAGTCTATGGTATTTTGTTATGGCTGCCCAAGCTGACTAAGACAAAGACCTTGAAGATAGGTCAATGAAATTACCCAGTGTGAAACACGAAGAGAGAAAGAGTGAACAAACAAATATAATGATATAATCAAGAAATACAGGAAAATATCAGATGGACTAACATTTTTGAAACTGGAATCCTAGAATATTTGAAGAAACAATGACTGATAATTTTCCAAAAATAATGAAAGATGTCAAATTGCAGATTCAAGAAGCTCAGAGAACAGTAGGCAGAATAAATACAACACACACACACAGACACATACTCAACATTTCTGAAAATCAAAAGATCAAAAGAAAATATTGAAGGAGGCAGACAGAGAAAGAAAAAACATATTGTATTTACATAAAGATAAGAAATATAACAGGCTTCCTGTCAGAAGCTATGCAAACCAGGAGAAATGGAGTGATATTTGGATAGTGCTGTAAATAGAAAAAAATATCAGTTTGGAATTCTATATCAAGTGAAGCTATCTTTCAAATTTGAAAATGAGATAAAGTTTTTTCCATACAAATAAAAATAGAAACTCCATTACTAGCAGACCGGCACTATAAGAAACTTGAAAAAAAATTATTTAGGTGGAAGAAATAAATTACCTGATTCAAACTTAAATCTATACAAAAAGAAATATTGTACTCTGGCAGACACTGCTTCACCATCAAAAAATTCCAAAATTGTAATTCTATCTTTAAATACTTTAAATAACCTTACACTTTTCTATATTACTAAACACACTGGATAATTGATAGAGAGGGCCTATACTCGGAGAGTCTACTGTATTATCCATCCCACTGTTCTACATGACTGATTTCGAGATGTTAGTACAATTTTCGACACGAAAACAGGAACAACTCTAGTACATTCAATTATATATAGATACTTTAATTATATATTAGCTAGCTAGCTAGCTAGATAGGCACTTGTTCACATTAGTAAAGAAAAAAACTGGAAAACCCAACAGAGAATAGTGAGGAAATCCAGAGATTAGCAACAGCGGGAAGACACTACACCGCTAGAGCTGGGTGTTGAATAGAAGTAGGTATACCAGACCCATTAATGCAGAATCATCCAAAAGGAGCCAGAGCAGGAGTTTTCAGTGTGAAAGGCAACCATGGCGGGAGGGGAAAGAGAGCTGGACCAGATAAGTAAGGCAGCCTTCGTCAGTGGCAACATAGGAAACCAAAGGAAAGGTAAGAAATACATCATTTCTCTCTCCCTTCCAAACTTCTACCAGGGAGTCTTATTGAATGAAGAACACACTAGAAGTCAGAGAAAAGGGGATTCTGGAAAATATAGTTACCCTGAATAAGAGACCAGAACAAGAGAAGGGCAGGTAATAGATTAGAAAGTACACAAACAATTCACTGGTACACTCTGCAATCCATCCTATAGAAGGATCATGTAGTCATCGGTATTACAATTAAATTTTGTCCTGATATTATCCTGTCAAAATTTTAATGACTCTCTCTTTTCAAAATTATTAAATGCTTTGCATGGCCTTATCTCTGTGTGTCTCCATTTTGCAAATTCTACTCCAGTGTTACTCATACACTTGCTTTTGTAATATTTTGCAACCATAATACATTCTGTTTACATCCTCAGGTGAACAGGATTCTCAAGACAAAAGACTCTTCTCACCTGAAGTCTCATATCAAATAACTCGTCCTCTATGTTTTGTTTATATGTCAACACAGCCATCACATAAAGATACAAGGGCACTTGATAAAACACCTATCTTGAGTGTGATACTGCACAATTTGTCCTACAATGAGACTGATAACCGTGATAGGCAGCAACTACCTGTTTCATCTCTGTATCTTTAGCACTTACGAGTGTATGTGACATGCATTGGAAACAATGCACATATGTGGAAAAAATGACTAAATAAAGTAAAAAATGAATAAATTTGTAAGTCCTCACAATATTCTCTTCCAAAGCTCATAGCTTTCCTTCTACTTCTCCAACTCCATGCTACATGCTCTAATAACATGTGAACTCTTGATGACTGATACTAAGAGAAGGAAAAAATGTGCAAGTTCATTATCAGGATTCCAACATAGCATTGAAAGTTTCCCCTTAAAAGTGTGCTATATTGTTGTATATCGACCTGGCAACTGTTGAGCTTTTGACACATTAGGTTACATAATAGTAATTCAACATGGGTGGCCACCATGGCAGTCTCTCTTATATTGTAATCCCATGAAAACCAACAGTTACCTGGAAAACTGGGTGGCACATTGTCATGTTTATGTCTCTACATGGAATTTATGCCAACATACCATGTAGAATTCAACTTATGGTTAAATATCTCTAAAAAAGAATATGCTTAAGCAAACATTAGAAAGCAACTGAGGTGGCATTTAAAGTCAATCACCTCATTAGCAACCGGTTTTTACAGTAGCATGATATTCTTAAAGAAAAATACATGCGGTTAGATTCAACATCAAATTTAATTGTCTTGGGGTCTTTGCCATCTGACAAAATTTCCCGTCATGTGACAAGTCAATGTTTTGCACTGGAAAGTATCGAGGAAGGTAATGCTCATTGTTGGCTGGTGTATGTGTTTGTATGAGTTTCTTTTTCTTCTCCTCTCTCCTTTTGCTGGGCTAACCTTTATCAGAAAATAAATCCTGGTAACATCGAAAGCAAATTTCTCTGTAAGAATAAATAACCCAAGATAGGTTTTGAAAACTTTGCAATTAAAATTCATAAGCCTCATTTTAGTGAATGATTAAAGATATCACACAGTGTTTGCTAATTGTTTCTACTTGGTTTTCCAATGTCATCACAAATGGAAATAAAATCCAGTATGTAGCTTGTCCATTAAACAACATTTTATTCCCTTAATCTAAGTTATTTGAAAATAACTGTCTTAGTCAATTCAGGATGCTATAACAAAATACCACAGACTGGGCGGTTTGCAACAGAAATTGATTTTTCATAGTTCTGGAGGCTGGGGAGTCTGAGATCAAGGGATTGGCAGATTCACCGTCTGGTGAAGGCCTGCTCCCTCATAGATGGCCATTTTTTGCTGTAACCTCGCATGACAGAAGGGGCAAGGGGGCTTTTGGGATCCTCTTTTATAAAGGCACTAATCCCTTTCATGGGGGAGGGGGGTCCACCCTCATGATCTGTTATCTCCCAAAGGCCCCACCTCCTAATAACATCCCCTTGGGAGTTAGCATTTCACTATTATCAACTGGTGGGGGGGACACAATCTACACCAGAGACATTTACTTTTCTTCCACATGCCCTTTGTCTCAGAATAAAATAAGTGTTGAACAGAGTGATAACAATCAGGAATCTCTTACTTAAAGTTTATCTTATCTCATTCTTTCTATTGCTTTCAGAATCCAAGATACCTTAAAAAATGAAACTGTACCCAGGCATGAAAGAATGAACTGACTACTTACTAACCAATGTTAGTATTATATCAAGAGTTTGTTAATGAAGGAGGAGAGGAATTTATTAGCTTACTCCTTTCTTCTTTCTTTCTCTTTCCTTCCTTTCTTCCTCTTTTCTTGCTTTCTTCCTCTCTTCCCTTCCTTTCTTCTCTCTCTCTTTCTTCTATTATTATTATTTTTTTTAATTTTATTTCCAAATCTGTGAAGCATTTGTTGGCAAGGCCATTGGCAACTTTTCACAGAGGTGGAAGGTGGAATGTAGGAACTGTAATATAGATGTGTGTGTGTGCGCTGTTTTGCTCCAGTTTTGAGGCCCTGGCTAGAGGCCAATCAGTTCCCTCTTTTGAGTGGAAGATTAAATCAACATCCTAATACTTCCCTTATTAAACTCTCATAGTCTGGGCCACTATACACCCACCCTAGTCACCCAGGGGCAGATATCAGAAAACCAGGGACAACACCTATGCCCCCAGAGCCTGCTGAAATTATTAAAATTAACCAATCCTAAAACTACCTGCCCTGCCTCACTCTTTTCTTCCCATAGAAACCACAATAAATGCTCTTTTCCACCTTTTCCCTCCGTTCTTCTGCTTCCTGACCAACCCCAGTGCTTTCCTGGTACAGAGTGGCTCTGTAGGGCACTCTGTGTTGTCTCCAGGAAACTGTGAGCACAACAAAACTGCAAAACTCTTTCTGGTTTCTCTCTCTTGATCTGTGTCTGGTCTTACCACACCTCACCCAGGCTAATAAAGTTAAAACAGGGGCCAGGACCTTTTACTTACGTGAAAGACATTACTATAGTGTAGATGAATATAATGAGTTAGTATAACTTGATACTCAGTATTTGAAACATCTAATTCTTTTAATTCCATGGTCACCTAGCAATCAGCAGTTCATTTCCTTCTTTGTTCAATCACTCATTTAAGTGAGTATTTATTCAATGACTGTCAAATGCCAATCACAGTGCCTGCCACATTATGAGGAAGGACTGAAACCCACAAGATGGCAGGCTCCCTAAGGACAGAGGCTCTGTGTAGCATCTTAGAGTGTTAATAAAAAGAATACACGATTTACTTGCAAGTTTTCTGGTCACTAGGACAGTAAGTGCCTTCACTATAAACCAAGGAACTAGAATTCTAGTAAATATGTCCCTTTTGAGTGAGAGCTTACTATGAGAAACGTGTAGTCATCCCCAAAAATATTTTCTAAGTGCCATATACTGATTTTGGAGGAAGGTGGGCATGGAGAAAGAGACAGAGAGAAATGAAGAGAAATGAAACAATCTGTACACTAATGCAGCATGAAGTATACACTGTTTCATATTCTTTGATGAGAAGGATAAAAACTGGAAACACACCAGCAGGGCTGAATGAGGCATGAACCACAGTCTTTTGCTGGGGGCTGGGAAGAAATATTTACGTTTTCCCAAACCCGAAGTTAAAATAACTTCTACCAAAATAATAGGGGTATTTATAGTCAATATATTATCTCAAAAGGAATAGAATACCTGATGTGTAATTTTATAACCTGTGTATCAGATGCAAAAAAAAAAAAACAAAAGCAAGAAAAGCCAAGTTGTTTAGTTGGTCTTTTTTTTTTTTTTTTTTTAATATAGTGGTGACATATGTCCTTTACTTTGTGTTGAATGAGTGAAATGACCCAGTCTTCACCTTTAGATCAGTAAATTTCATCTGGATCTAAAGGCAAAAAAATAATATGATTACACTATAGTTTCTTTTGAAAGACCAAATCGAAGTAATAATTAAAACCCTATAGCTTTAAACAGAATAACAAGCCTTGAAAAATACAGAGCATTATCTCCTGGGCTAGCAACAAATAATTCACCTAATTTGTTCTCTATTAAGTCTAACTGACTCTATTACTTAACAGCCTTAGGGGAATGGGGTGGTGGTATAAAGGGAGCTAGAAAGTGTTATTTTGGATTTATTTTCTTTAAACATTTTATAGTTGAAGGTAGTGTTTCAGGCAGTCAAGCACTAGGTGATTCTGGCTAACCCTCTCACTCAGAAAACTAGAAAAAATGCTTGAAGTTACTGGAGAAATAGTCAAAAAAGTGAGAAATTAAGGTGTTTTGTTTTTTTTTAAGTTCAAAAATTAAGAGTTAAAAAATGTTTGAAGTTACTACAGGAATACCAAATCAGAAAAGCGAGTAATTGAGGGATAAGGTGTCAGGTGGGACAAAAAGCTCTGAGAGCTGAAACTGGCATTTTGCGCTGTGTTTCCACTGAGGCACTGGATGATTCCATAGGTTGTGTCCCGTTCAGTCCTACAAGACCCCCCCACCCCACAACCCCTAGCCAACTTCAAACTCCAATCGCAAGCTCAGCCTATTGCCTAGGCTTCTGGCCCACCAGCTGTAGATCAGAAGTTCCAACAACACCTTCCTTGGGTTTGATTAATTTGCTAGAGTGACTCCCAGAATTTAGATAAACATTTTACTTAGTAGATTACAGTAGGACATAATTTCAGGAACATCCAGATAAAAGAGCTGCATAGGGCAAGGTATGGAGAAAGTGTGTAGCTTCCATGTTCTCTCTGAGTAGTCAACTCTCCCCAAATCTCTACATGTCCATCAACCCAGAAGTTCTCTGAAAGCCATCCTTTAGTTGTTGTTGTTGTTGTTGCTGTTTTTAATGGAGGCTTCATTACATAGTCATGACTGAATAAATCATTGGCCATTGGCAACTGATTCAACCTCCAGCCCCTCTCCCCTCCCCAGAGGTTGGGGGGCAGTGGTGAAACTGAAAGTTCCAACCCTCTAATCACATGGTTGGGTAGCCACCAGCCCCTGTCCTTAAGTTTACCCAGGCGCTTTCCAAAAGTCACATCATTAACATAACAATAGGCACCTCTATCATTCTCATCACTTAGAAAATTTCAATGGTTTTAGGAGCTCTGTCCACCCCAGAAAGCTGGACGAAGCCCAAATATATATTTCTTTTTATAAATTACAATATCACAAGGACCTAAGTTACAAAAGTTCAGATATGTGTCTGTGTGTTGCTCTACATATAAGATGGCAGATATACAATAAATCTAGAAATATTTGCAAGCAAGAATACTTTTTTACTCAAATTTGTTCAATGATATAGCCCTGTTACATTGAAAATTTGTTTATGGAGTATTATGTCCTCTTAAATGGCAAGAAGAAATCAAGCATCATTTTGAATATTTTATACAAATGTGCTTGCATAAAAGAGTATACTGCATGTGTGTCTGTGTGTAATATGTAATTCATAAGGCTCATGCTCACAATACAGACTGAAGATCCCAATAAAAATTGTATCCTCTTACATGAGAAATATTAAAGGGTGAGTGGCATGTAGATGGTCAGAGGAAGGACAGAGAGCTGAACAGGATAGACAGAATCTGGAATAATCATCAGAAGTGGGATAGACAGGATTTTTGTCCCCAGTATGTCACCCTTCCCTGTAACCATGCTCTTTGCTATGTAATTTCATAATCCCTCCCCCTGAAGCTAGAATGTACTTCCCTGTCTCATTTTGAACTTGCCGATGTGATGTTATTTAGCAAGTGAAATATTAGCAGACATAACACTAAGAGGGGCTTGGAAAGTGCCTGTCCCCATTGAACTTTGGGCCTCTTGATTTCTGCCATTGCCATGAGAAGAGCTTTCCTAGATTAGCTCCGTGCCTTCAGTCTGAGCCACAGAAAAAGCACACAAGGACCAGAACCACCAGCTGGGCTCAGGCAGGATGAGCTTCTCCAGTCATACCCAGAGATCCATGATAGTGAGTGATGGGTATTTTAAGTGACTGAGCTTTCAGGTGGATTTTAAAGCAGCAATATTATGGTATTTGTTTATTGACACAGATTGATTTGGTATAACTTTTGTGAATCTATATAATAAGATATTCTTATATGTATATCATAAAGCTTCTAAATCGGGAATCTTATTGTAATCTACCAATTTTTCTTTGATACATGCAGGAAGTCATGGCATTACTTGATTTCACAGATGAAGAAACTGAATCTCAGATATTCGGCTGAGACCACAGCTATTATGTGACAGAGCCAGATTCAAAGCCAAGCTGTCTGACTCTCAGCTTATCGAAATTTCCCATTTCACTGTGCTGCTTTTTCAGAAAGATGAAGGGACAAGAAGAATAACGGAAGCAAATGTAATGATCATATAATCTATTTATTCCATAACAAATTGCTTGAATATCCCTAAATTTGGGGGTAGATTTACTAACAGAGATCTAAAGACTAACTTTACTTTTACTTTTTCCACTCCTCATGCTTCTGTTTATGACAAAAGCCCATGAAGGATTAAGAAATAAGGATTGGAGAGGAATGGAGAAGGGGGAAAAAAACACAGTAGCTAGATAATCCATAAGCTAAAACAATCAACCCTTAACTGAATGCACATGTGTAGACTGAGATGCTTCCCTAACAGTGAGGCAGTAGGCGATGATTAATGACTGGAATAAATCAGTAAAGAATTCTTGCTGAGCTCTGAACTGTGCTCTGAATATAAAAATCTGTTGGAACAGGTGACATGTTGCCAAGGGTTCTGAGGAGCAAGACAGAAGAAACTGCAGATCTGCCAATAATTTATCTCCAAAGGCAGAGAGGAATGGTGATGTAGCAGTATCACAAAATAAAGCAGAAAGCTTTTTTATTTTTTCTTCTGTCTGAAGAATGGTGAGCCAGACTATGGTTTTATTATCAGAGCTACAGAGAAAGACAAAATGCAATAATTAAGAAATCCTAAAGACTGTCATAAAAGACAATATGAAGCAGGAAGTTGAACTTAAAGTGCTCCAAAAGCTCAGCTCAGAACTTCACTGCTCTAAGTATTTTGGAAGAAATGAAGAGTTACCTCAGGAAGAGGGAAATGTTCCATCTCTAGACAAATAAAATTGAATACACAGGAATATTTATTTAGCCTCCCATCAAATATATATTGAAACCCTACAATGCCCCCAAATGTAAATTTTGTAAGAGAAGAAACGAAGATACTGTTCACTGTTCCATCCCCATCAACTAGAACAGAGTCTATTACATAGAAGACCCTTAAAAAATACTTAATCAAAGAATTAATAAGGGGTGACACTGCCCTCATGAGGCTTACAAAGGAGGGAGAAAGATATTTGGTATATTTCTGGATTTTTCTTTCAATTTATAGAATTACAAAGGACAGGTACATGAACACAGTCACGATGTAGCATATGAAACAATTATTCTCATACTTGTAATAATACTAATGTCTACCTCTTTACCTCCATGAATCTGAGTTAATTTATCTGAGTTGATGCCCAGGCATTGGTATTTGAGAAGTTTAATGTGCAGCTAGGATGGAGAAATATAAATATATAAAGGAAAAACTGACTTAGTCTACAAGTTCCGAGAGAAGAGGGAGGGCTTAACCAAGGCAAGGATAGTATATGTGGGGTGTAGCATCCCAGGCATAGAGACAAATATGGACAAAACCCCTGTGGCTAGAAGAAACACAGCACTATTAACACACTTGAAGGGCAGCATGGCTTATACACACAGGAAAGAGACATGAGATGAAGCTGATAAGGTAGACAAGGGCCAGAACACACACATTTTTAAGTCTATGTCTTTAAAACCTTTCATGGATTCTTATCATTCTTAGGATAATGAAGGTAGAAAGTTTATGGGAGGAATTTTGCCTTTCAAATCATTACTTTGCCATCAGGTTTAAAAATAAATGGAAGGGGAAAATATTTGTGCAGAGGACCATTAGGAGACTGCTGCAAACTTCTACACAGAAGCTAAGAGCAGCTTGGCCTAGACAGAAGATGGAAGTGAACACTTCTGCCTGCTAATAGTCCCAGGCAACTGGTGTTCTGAGTTTCAGAGCTTAGGGGGTCCTGCTCTGGACCCTGTCCAACTTTTCTCTTTCTTATAAGGCCTTCAGTTTTTCTTCCAGAGCCTATGCAGACCTCCTTCCTCATATGATCTCCCAAGGGAGGCCCACACCATTGGTTTAAATGTATGCTAGGGGGTTGCTATTAGTAGTAGAGTGGCGGATAGCACACTGTAAGCTGGGGTGATCACATAGATGCGCACTAGCTTCTTCAGATGTGGATTAGAGGTTGGGGTACAAGAGAAGCAGGCTGGGCTTGGGGTCAGGCTCAGGCTTGTGGCCTGTATGTTCCACGTGTGATTTTGTGGGAGGCCCTGTATATATTAAGGGAAGATCTGGCAGTGAGGAGAGAGACAAGTGCAAGATGCATGGTCTTACAATTAATAGGTGGAAAGGACAATAATACAGTATCAGCTTCATCCTTTGAAATAATATTTAAAAAAATTCTAGCATCTGTAATTTTCTAAACTATTTTTTGTTTACATTTTCCCCAATTATTGTCACAACAGTTCAGTGAGTTGATAAAAACAGATATTATAAATGAAGAAACTGACATTTATATAGACTAGGATGTGTCAAATTGTTTTCTGAAAAGGGCAAGGTAGTAAATATTTCTGGGTTTGCAGGCTGTATGTTCTCTGTCATCTCTGTCTTTGTGGGTACTCCTCTCTGACACTGTAGCTCAAAAGTAGCCATAGACAATATGTAAATAAATGGGTGTGTCTTTGTTCCAATAAAGCTTTATTTATAAAAAGAGGCAGAGGCCAGATTTGCCTCATGGGTAGTAATTTGCAGACTCCTGATGAAGACTGTTATTAATTGATGGATAGTAGATAGCATTTGTGGGACTAGAAGTCAGATCCTTTAGTTTCTGGTTCTGTGCCGGGTTCTTCAAAATGCTTCAGTGATAGAGAGATCAGATACTAGTTTAATGTCCAAGGGACATAGAAATCTCATCTGAACTCATTCTACATATGAGAAAACTAAGGACTATAGCAGTCAAGTAGGCAAGTGAGCTCCTCAAGGTCTCAGGGTTTATAGAGCCAGAATTTAGAGCTTTTTAATTCTGTCTTGTGTTCTTTGCATCAACCCCCTGCAAAAGTCAATGACGCTATGAACTGACCTGGGCCAGCTCTGGCTTTTCTACTGTGTGCTCCTGTTATAATGTACCATTAGAGGTCAATGAGCCAAGACCTAAAGAAAATTATAGCAAAATAACAACAGATTGAGCAAAGTTGGGAAGCACTTTTTTGGTATCTTCTAGGTTCCTAAAGTGGTTAATTTTAGCTCTGAAATTCCTAATTCTGCTAGTCTTTTTTAATTCTTTTAAACCAAATCACTCAGAAAATTACATTTCTATTTCGTTTAACACCTGCATTTTACACCAACTTAGGTTAGCCTTGCTGTGGTTGTATTTGCTATAGCTACTGTTGTTTCTGTGTATGCTCTGATTGAATGAGACATAGAGATACTCTGTAACCTCCTTGAAGCAGTAGACCACTTGATCCAAACTCAGAGCAGAGTCACAGTCTAGAAAATATAATCAGGAAGGCAGAAATAATTCCAAGTTAGCTCAAGTGTTTTATTGCATTTCTTGAGCATGATGCTGAGTATCTTCTTAAAATTCACCATTTTCTCCTCATCACTTTCCTCCAATCCACAGCAGCACTTGTGTCCATATCTCTTCTCTAGCCATCACATTCCTTTTCTTCCTACCTCTCCTCTGTCTCCAGATTCTGCTCAAAGCACCAAGAATAAACAACCAGCAAAATATTGTGCAGAGAGAAGACGGAAATAGAATAGGGAGATAAAGCCAGAATCTTCTTCATAGAAGAGAGAGAGAAAGGCCAGGATCCCTCAGACCCAAATAATGTTCGTCCAGACACATTTTAAAAAATTACCCTTTTACTAAGAATACACCAACGTTCATAGTTGTTTTTAATGAATGGACCAAAGGCCTCTTTTTGGAGACAAAGTGTCTGCTGGCAGACATATAGTATTTGATAAAACTTGAGCATGTTAGACACAACTGATAGCTTTCCTTGACTCTTGTTAGAGCTGGAAACCAATTCAGAAGGTGTAATTTATTTAGAGTTTAGTAAACCATTCAAAAAAGTTCTGCTGGCAATTCTAATAGAGAAATTAGAAGCATTCTGTCTGACTGAAACTACCAGCGTCCATCTACATAAAACTGACTGACAGACAATAAAATAGGTAATTACCATAGCACAACATTGAATGGGGGATAAGATTAAAGGATTAGATTAAAACAGCCACCGCTGAAGGCAGAATTTGGAATTTAAAATGCATTTGTAAGTTAGACAAGTAACCATTTAAGAAGCACTCTTATGTACTTCAATTGTATTGGAAGTGAAATACAATGAAATATGAAGAAAATTTCTTCAAGTTGAAGGTTTTACTTAAGAATAAAAAAGTGAAAAAGTAGTAAAACAGTGTCCACACAAAAATCTCTATGCAAATATTTATAGCAACTTTATTAATAATCACCAAACAAATGGAAGCACCGGAGATGTCTTTTACAAGTAAGTGGATAGAATAAACTGCAGCACGCTCACACAAGAGAATACTATTCAGTGACAGAAAGGAATGGGCTATCATGCCACTCAAAGACATGGATGAACCTTAAATGCATAATTCCAAGTGGAAGAAGCCAGGCTGAAAAGGCTACATACTATATAATCCCATTTATATGCCAACACTACAGACAGTGTAAACTGATCAGTGGCTGCCAGAGATCAGGAAGAAGAGGAGGGTAAATAGGTGAAGCACAGGGGATTTTCTTTGGGTGGTACAACTACTCTTTATGGTACTGTATTGGTGATGCATGACATTATATTTGTAAAATCCATAGAAAGTCATAGCAAAAGAGTGAAACCTAATACATGCAAATTAAAACTAAACATTATTTAGGAGGTTGGGAGATCCCAGAATGGAATGCGGAATGTGACCAAGGAATCAATCTACCCCATTGTAGAGGTGGGGAAAAGGTTGCTGACCTAAACTCTGGAAGTAAGTGGAGTCTGTAAGATTAAAGACAAACAGAAATAAATATAAGCACTGTACTCTAGTTGATAAAGTGCCCTCCCCACAGTGGCTGGTTAACATTTCTAAAACCACTATACATGTATACTGGAATGGAACAATTAAACAGAGGGATGGTGGATGGTGGATGGTGGAATTCCGGTTCCAACTGTTGAAGTGAAAGGTTACAAATAAGCAAAGGGAGCAAGCTGCAATGATCCATGTATAATGGTTTATAGTTGGAGACATCAGCCTAAACTAATGTTTAGCTTAATATAGATACAGACATACTTACTGATATGCATATATGTGAGTTAGTGTATACACACATACTCCTTTGCTCTGTCAACTGAGAGATCCAAGAATCGACAACATCCCAGTAGCAATGAGCACAGCTAGTGTATAGAACTTTGTTTCTAATACCATTTTCCATAAAAAGAGGACCCAGAGTTTCTTGGAGAAATGGTGAATTCTAAGACCAGCGTGGCATCTTATAGTTCCAGAAAGGAAGTGTACAAAACATACACACACAAGGATGGAAGTATGTCAAAGGGATACAGGAGCCAACTGAAATAGCTCCCAATGGCAAGGCTAAAATAATTTGAAGAAAAAGTAAAGTAGTATTGGATTATAACTCAAAGTATAAAATAAGTATCTGTAAGTTCATATTCCTATAAATAAATGATAGAATAAAAGAAATAAATGGAAGAGAAAAGTCTCCTATGTAGAAGTATTCTAAATAATGAATTATGACATTATACCCTCAAGGAAGTGGAATATAAATCCCACTGTGCATATTGCTTTCTTTCCAAAAGTACACTAAGAAAATGGAAGAAAAGGGTAACTCTACATTGGAAAAGCATGACAAGCACTACAGCAGCTGGTTTGATCAATGCTAACATCAACAGTGATAAGTCATGTTACTAGTAGGTACACTTGATTTGATATGATGTGACACTTTACCACCACGATCTTCCTCCCCCAAATCCAAACTCCAGTTCAATAATGAGAAATAACTGAGAAATCCCAGTTGAAGGACATTCTGTATAATACCTGATCAGTTCTCCTCAATACTCTCAAGGTAATCAAAAAAATTTTTTTAAGTCTCAGCAACTGTTGCAGCCAAGAGGAGCCTAAGAAGATCTAATAATTAAATCTAATGAAGTATTTTGAATAGGATCCTGGATTGGAAGAAGAACATTAGGTAAAAACTATTGAATCTAAGAAATTATAGACTTTGATAGATAATAATATATCAATATTGGTTAATGAATTCTGACAAAGATATAGTAACATAAAATGTTAATAATAGTGGAAAGGGTATGAGGTATATGAAACTTTCTACTATGATCACAAATTTTCTGTAATTATAAAACTGTTATAAAACAAAAATTTCACTAAAAAGCTGTTGAAGAGTTCAGTTTAGGAATATTTTTATTTAATAAGCATAACCCAATGCCAGGCACTAACAGAGTAATGTAATAATTAGACCATAGACTCTCTTTGTAGTATTGGACAATTTGATTTTATGATTTCTCACATCCTCTAATCCTAAACGTAATTTTCATTACAGTGGATTGTATCTTATTTATCCTTATATTCTCATAGTGTCTAGCACATTAGTTTGTAAATACATGTGCTCAAAAGGTTTTGGTAGAATCGAAGTAACATACATAAATGGTTCCACAGAACTAGGTAGTAAATATGAGCATTCGTAACCACTGCAAAAATTCAGATGCATCATTCATTGCAGAAGGGCTCTGACCACACAACATGGATTTAGTGGTCAGTAGATACAATCAACATTCATTGCAGACTAAAGAGAGAAGATTAAATTTCAACTGGTACTTGAAGTTTGAGTCACAGAATGAGCAGCATCTGAATAGGCTCTCAAGAAGAACCATGCACCTGGACTCAACATTGCCAAATTCTTGACTTTAGAAATAAGTGTGTACTGTACGTGTCCAGAGTGCCTCAATAAGTGTTTATGGAAATAGAAACACAGTAAACCTTTAATGTTCATCCATTCAACAACCATTATTCCTACTTCTGGAAGTAACTTGCAAGGTGTATAATACATCAGTTTGAGTCAAATTCACGCCTCTGTACAATTACCAATTGCTATGTGATTGGTGAGCAGAATTAATCATGCAGCCTAGCTGAAAACACCCAACATCTTCATCTCAAACGAGTTTTGTTTCCTTGTTTAATAGTCACAGTGAATATTATACCTTCTGCTTATAAATTGTTTTCTAGTTTATTTCAGTGTACTTTAAGAAGCTTTTAAAAATAGTGAAAGTAAAATAGGCACAAAATAAACATTAAAAGGAGTACAAAAGTGTATTCAATGTAGAGTCTCTTGACCAAAACAGAACACCAGTATTTCTTTCTAGATGCAACCACTATGTTTTATATTCCTATTCCATGCACAGAAAACTTGATTTTTTTGTTCCCCTTCACACAAGATTATTTTTTTTAAATAAATGGAGTGTATTCTAGTGTAACCATGCTCCTAGTGATGGATATTTAGCATATTTTCAGTCTTATGCTCTTATCAACAATGTGACAAAAACCTTCCTTTACTTACAAATATGTGTAAATGTACATAGCCTATTTATATACATCTGTAGAATTCATTCAACAATGTTTTTGCTCACAAAACATATATGTGCATTTTTACTTTGGAGAGATACTGCCAAACTGACCTCAAAAGAGACTGCACAAATTTACTGTTCTACCGATAGAGTCTGTTTTCCCACATCCTTACCAAGTCAGTCTAGCTTGTCACTCTGACCAATGTTTAAAAGTAAGATGCATAGGAAGTCACAAGACACAAATAATACTTACTTGAAATGACATGATAGATGTATGTATTGGTCCTGATCCTGAAAAAAGCAGATGCTTTATTAAAGTCTCTTCAATCATCTCTTTTTAATGTGCCAGTTTTTCTCCAGGGCCCTAAGTAATGTACATATTTATCTCTAGTTTTAAATAAGATTTATTTCTTGTGTATATCCACAACATCCTACATTTAAACCTTGGCAAGAGACCTGTAAGTCAGGAGTTGTGGCTTTGGGTAGAGAAGGATATTATCAAAGTGCCGCTCAGCAGGAAAGCAGTCTGCATTCACTCTTTTTTCATCATCCGATCTCCATAGGCCAAACACAATGGAAATTCAAGGGCAAGGGAGCCCAGATGATACAGTCTATAGAGGCTAGCTTTCTGAGTCACAGAGTAAGGTTAGAAAAGGCTAGAGATTGTCATACTGAGTGAAGTAAGTCAGGCAAATATCATATGATACTGCTTATACATAGAATCTAAAAAAATGGTACAAATGAATTTATTTACAAAACAGAAATAGAGTCACAGATGTAGAAAGCAAACTTATGGTTACTAGGGGGTAAAGGGGGGTGGGGATAAACTGGGAGATTGGGACTGACATATACACACTACTATATATAAAATAGGTAACTAACACGAACCTACTGTATAGCATAGGGAACTCTACTCAATGCTCTGTAACGTCCTATATGGGAAAAGAATCTTAAAAAGAGTGGATATAGTATATGTATAACTGATTTACGTTGCTGTACATCAGAAACTAACGCAACATTGTAAATCAACTGTACTCCAATGAAAATTAATTAAAAAACAAAGAAAAGGCTAGGAGCAAATCTGGAGGGGCAAAACTTTTTAAAGGTAGCATATTACATATCCACAAACTTGCATAGTCAAGCTCTCATTTTGATTCCACCAGGAATATTAATGATCTACTTTGAGAAGAATACATAGATCCAAATAGAAGTAGTTTCATGGTAGAATATACTGGAAGGCAAGATTGTTAAAAACAGGATCATGGATTTCTTTGAACTTGAAATTCCATCAGAGATAAACATTTTAACCATTTCATTTTTATAATGGAAAAATGTAGACCTAGAAAAGTGACTTGTAAAAATGTGAGTCTAGTAAGGGAAAGTGCTTGATTCTAAACACAGGATGTAAATCTCCCCCAGGCCTCTGAGCTGTCTCTTCACCTATTCATGAAGTATCTTATATAACTGACTGAGGTATTTACACTTTTACCAAGAAGCATTCATCTTGTGGTTTGTCCTTCAGAACACCTCTTTTCTAGGTAATCTATAGCTATTTTGAATAAATACAATGCTGATATATAAAGGAATGGGTGAAATTGTTTTAGTTTACTCACTCAGGCTACTGCCCTTCCAATGTTTCATTTCCTGTATGGGATACTGGGTTTCCACCAAAAAGTTCAATAAAGATATTTTAACTTAAAAATAAAGATGTACATATGCACATGTGCATACATGTGCATATACATGTATACATACACACATATACATGTATATATTTATGTGTGTGTATGATTTATTCTGTGATAACAATAAAAATAAACAGATCATATCATAAAGCAGAATAAAACGATATAAACTGTCTTTAGAAACAGGAATAAGCAGCCTTGGGAAGGCAGAGGAGAGGAAGGCTATTGTTTTGCTAAATGTGGATAAATTTAAATGTTTTGCCGTATCTTTCCAATCTACCCACTATGGCTGAGGTCAGTAAGGAAATGTAAAAGCTCAACGTGAAATTTTAAGCAGGGATTCCAATGGAGTAAAAAAGACCTTGTCGCATACTCATGACATAGCTCGCCATTTCCTTGGAGGGAGGACTACTGGCTGTTCTATTTCTGAAGAGGAGAGAGTGGAAAGTAAACAGCAGAGTCCAGAAAAAATTCCATCCTGGCAAACGAACCATGTGGCTGACAGGGTCTTGGTGCTCGGGCCGGGTGTCAAGCCTGAGCCACGGAGGTGGGAGAGCCAAGTTCAGGACATTGGACCACCAGAGACCTCCCAGCCCCATGTAATACCAATCGGCGAGAGCTCTCCCAAAGATCTCCACCTCAACACTAAGACCCCGCTCCACTCAACGACCAGCAAGTTCCAGTGCTGGACACCCCATGCCAAGCAACTACCAAGACAGGAACACAAGCCCACCTATTAGCAGAGAGGCTGTCTAAAATCATACTAAGTTCACAGACACCCCAAAACATACCACCAGAATTGGTACTGCCCACCAAAAAGAAAAGATCCAGCCTCATCCACCACAACAGAGGCAACAGTCCACTCCACCAGGAAGCCTACAGAACCCACTGAACCAACCTTACCCACTGGAGGCAGACACTAAAAATGACGGGAACTACAAACCTGCAGCCTGTGAAAAGGAGACCCCAAACACAGTAAGTTAGGCAAAATGAGAAGACAGAAAAACCCACAGCAGATGAAGCAGCAAGGAAAAAACACACCAGACCAAACAAATGAAGAGGAAATAGGCAGTCTACCTGAAAAAGAGTTCAGAGTAATGATAATAAAGATGATGCAAAATCTTGCAAACAGAATGGAGAAAATACAAGAAACATTGAATAACAACCCAGAACTAAAGAGCAAACAATGTTGAACAACCCAATAAATGAAATGAAAAATTCTCTAGAAGGAATCAATAGCAGAAACGCTGAGGCAGAAGAACAGATAAGTGACCTGTAAGATAAAATAGTGGAAATAAGTACCATAGAGCAGATTAAAGAAAAAAGAATGAAAAGATTTAAGGACAGTCTCAGAGACCTCTGGGACAACATTAAATGCACCAACATTTGAATTATAGGGGTCCCAAGAAGAAGAGAAAAAGAAAGGGTCTGAGAAAATACTTGAAAAGATTATACTTGAAAATTACCCTAACAGGGGAAAGGAAATAGTCAACCAAGTCCAGGAAGTGCAGAGAATCCCATACAGGATAAAACTAAGGAGAAACATGCCAAGACACATGTTAATCAAAAATCAAAAATTGAATACAAAGAAAAAATATTAGAAGCAGCAAGGGAAAAGCAACAAATAACATACAAGGAAACCCCCATAAGGTTAACAGCTGATCTTTCAGCAGCAACTCTGCAAGCCAGAAGGGAGTGGCAGGACATATTTAAAGTGATAAAAGGGAAAAAGCTACAACCAAGATTACTCTACCCAGAAAGGATCTCATTCAGATTCAAGGGAGAAATTAAAACCTTTACAGACAAGCAAAAGTTAAGAAAATTCAGCACCACCAAAACAGCTTTACAACAAATGCTAAATGAACTACTCTAGGCAGGAAACACAAGAGAAAGAAAAGACCTACAAAAACAAACTCAAAACAATTAAGAAAATGGGAATAGGAACACACATATCGATAATTACCTTAAATGTAAATGGATTAAATGCTCCAACCCAAAGACATAGACTGGCTAAATAGATACAAAAACAAGACCCATATATATGCTGTCTACAAGAGACCCACTTCAGACCTAGGGACACACACAGACTGAAAGTGAGGGGATGGAAAAAGTTATTCCATGCAAATAGAAATCAAAAGAAAGCTGGAGTAGCAATTCTCATATCAGAAAAAATAGACTTAAAACTAAAGACTATTGCAAGAGACAAAAAGGACACTACATAATGATCAAGGGATCAATCCAAAAACAAGATAAATAAATAAATATTTATGCACCCAACATAGGAACACCTCAATACATAAGGCAAATGCTAACAGCTATAAAAGGGGAAATTGACAGTAACACAGTAATAGTAGGGGGCTTTAACACACCACTTTCACCAATGGACAGATCATCCAAAATGATAATAAAAAAGGAAACACAAGCTTTAAATGATACTTAAACAAGATGGACCTTATTGATATTTATAGGACATTGCATCCAGAAACAACAGAATATACTTTCGTCTCAAGTGCTCATGGAACATTCTCCAGGACAGATCATATCTTAGGTCACAAATCAAGTCTTGGTAAATGTAAGAAAACTGAAATCATATCAAGTATCCTTTCTGACCACAATGCTATGAGACTAGATGTCAATTATAGGAAAAAAAACTATAAAAAATACAAACACATGGAGGCTAAGCAATATGCTACTAAATAACCAAGAGATCACCGAGGAAATAAAAGAGGAAATCAAAAAAAACCTAGAAACAAATGAGAATGGAAGCACGATGGCCCAAAAACTATGGGATGAAGCAAAAGCAGTTCGAGAGGGAAGTTTATAGCAATACAATCCTACCTCAATAAATAAGAAACATCTCAAATAAACAACCTAACCTTACACCTAAAGCAATTAGAGAAAGAAGAACAAAAGAAACCCCCAAAGTTAGCAGAAGGAAACAAATCATAAAGATCAGACCAGAAATAAAAGAAAAGGAAATGATAGCAAAGATCAATAAAACTAAAAGCTGGTTCTTTGAGAAGGTAAACAAAATTGATAAACCATTAGCCAGACTCATCAAGAAAAAAGGGAGAAGACTCAAATCAACAGAATTAGAAATGAAAAAGGAGAAGTAACAACTGACACTGCAGATATACAAAGGATCATGAAAGATTAGTATAAGCAACTATATGCCAATAAAATGGACAACCTGGAAGAAATGGACAAATGGTTAGAAATGCACAACCTTCCAAGACTGAACCAGGAAGAAATAGAAAATATACACAGAGTAATCACAAGCACTGAAATTAAAACTGTGCTTAAAAATTTTCCAACAAACAAAAGCCCAGGACCAGATGGATTCACAGGTGAATTCTATCAAACAGAAGAGCTAACACCTATCCTTCTGACACTTCCAAAATATAGCAGAGGGAGGAACACTCCCAAACTCATTCTACGAGGCCACCATCACCCTGATACCAAAACCAGACAAAGATATCAACAAAAAAAAGAAAACTACAGGGCAATATCACTGATGAACATAGATGCGAAAATCCTCAACAAAATACTAGCAAACGGAATCCAACAGCACATTAAAAGGATCATACACCATGATCAAGTGGGGTTTATCCCAGAAATGCAAGGATTCTTCAATATACGCAAATCAATCAATGTGATACACCATATTAACAAATTGAAGGATAAAATCCATATGATCATCTCAATAGATACAGAAAAAGCTTTCAACAAAATTCAACACGATTTATGATAAAAACTCTCCAGAAAGTAAGCAAAGAGCGAACTTACCTCAACATAATAAAGGCCATATATGACAAACCCACAGCCAACGTTGTTCTCAGTGGTGAAAATCTGAAACATTTCCACTAAGATCAAGAAGAAGACAAGGTTGCCCACTCTCAGCACTATTATTCAACATAGTTTTGGAAGTTATAGCCACAGCAATCAGAAAAGAAAAAGAAATAAAAGGAATCCAAGTTGGAAAAGAAGAAGTAAAGCAGTCGCTGTTTGCAGATAACATGATACTATACATAGAGAATCCTAAAGATGCTACCAGAAAACTACTAAAGGCAATCAATGAATTTGCTAAAGTAGCAGGACACAAAATTAATGCACAGAAATCTCCTGCATTCCTATACACTGATGATGAAAAATCTGAAAGAGAAATTAAGAAAACACTCCCATTTACCACTGCAAGAAAAAGAATAAAATACCTAGGGATAAACCTACCTATGGAGACAAAAGACCTGTATGCAGAAAATTATAAGACACTGATGAAAGTAATTAAAGATAATACAAACAGATGGAGAGATATATCATGTTTTGGATTGGAAGAAACAACATTGTGAAAATGACTATACTACCCAAAGCAATCTACAGATTCAATGCAATCCCTATCAAACTACCAATGGCATTTTTCACAGAACGAGAACAAAAAATTTCATAATTTGTATGGAAACAGAAAAGACCCCGAATAGCGAAAGCAATGTGGAGGAAGAAAAATGGAGCTGGAAAAATCAGGCTCCCAGACTTCTGACTATACCACAAAGCTACAGTAATCAAGACAGTATGGTACTGGAACAAAAACAGAAACATAGATTAATGGAACAAGATAGAAAGCCCAGAGATAAACCCATGCCCATATGGTCACCTTATCTTTGATAAAGGAGGCAAGAATATACAATGGAGAAAAGACAGCCTCTTCAATAAGTGGTGCTGGGAAAACTGGACAGCTACATTAAAAGAAAGAAATTAGATCACTTCCTAACACCATACACAAGAAGAAATTCCTAATGAATTAAAGACCTAAATGTAAAGCCAGACACTATAAAACCCTTAGTGGAAAACATAGGCAGAACATTCTATGACATAAATCACAGCAAGATCCTTTTTGACTCACCTCCTAGAGAAATGGAAATAAAAACAAAAATAAACAAATGGGATCTAATGAAACTTAAAAGCTTTTGCATAGCAAAGGAAACCATAAAGAAGACGAAAAGACAACCCTCAGAATGGGAGAAAATATTTGCAAACGAAGCAACTGACAAAGGATTAATCTCCAAAATATACAAGCAGCTCATGCAACTCAATATCAGAAAAACAAACAATCCAATCCAAAAATGGGCAGAAGACCTAATAGACATTTCTCCAAAGAAGATATACAGGTTGCCAACAAACACATGAAACAATGCTCAACATCACTAACCATTAGAGAAATGCAAATCAAAACTACAATGCAGTATCACCTTACACCAGTCAGAATGGCCATCATTAAAAAATCTATAAACAATAAATGTTGGAGAGGTTGTGGAGAAAAGAGAACCCTCTTGCACTGTTGGTGGGGATGTAAATTGATACAGCCACTAGGGAGAACAATATGTAGGTCCTTAAAAAACTAAAAATAGAACTACCATATGACTCAGCAATCTCACTACTGGGCATATACCCTGAGAAAACCATAATTCAAAAAGAGTCATGTACCACAGTGTTCATTGCAGCACTATTTACAGTAGCCAGGACATGGAAGCAACCTATGTGTCCATCGGCAGATGAATGGATAAAGAATATGTGGCACATATATACAATGGAATATTACTCAGCCATAACAAGAAATAGAGTTTTTTGTAGTGTGGTGGATGGACCTAGGGTCTGTCATACAGAGTGAAGTAAGTCAGAAAGAGAAAAACAAATACCGTATGCTCACACATATATATGGAATCTGAAAAAAAAAAAAAAAAAAGGTTCTAGAGAACCCAGAGGCAGGACAGGAATAAAGATGCACACTTACAGAATGGACTTGAGGACAGGGGGAGGGGGAAGGATAAGCTGCGACGAAGTGAGAGACATTGACATGTATACACTACCAAATGTAAAACAGATATCTAGTGGGAAGCAGCCGCATTGCATAGGGAGATCAGCTTGGTGCTTTGTGACCACCTAGAGGGGTGGGATAGAGAGGGTGGGAGGGAGACACAAGAGGGAGGGGATATGGGGATATATGTATACATATAACTGATTTTCTCTGTTATAAAGCAGAAACTAACACACCATTGTAAAGCAATTATACTACAATAAAGATGTTAAAAAAATAGGAATAAGCAAATAACATTTGACATAGATTTATTTCATTGCACCAGTACTGTTAGTTGGGATAGTAAAAACTATAGAATTCTTAGAGCTGGAAGATGACTTCCAAACACACTCTACCTCCCACCATTTTACATAAGAGAAAATTCAGGAGGTCAGGTTAAGTAAATATGATTCTTGAATTTGAGAATTAAAACTGAACTTTATAAAAATTTTCCAAGGGTCAGAATCTGAAGAGAGAATAAAAGTGTTGAAAGAGTCCAAAGCATGTCTGCTGCATTGGGTCATGTGGCAGATTATGTGAGCACAGAGAAGCCTGCTCAGCAGTGGGGAAGGAGTATTCTGCAACAGTGCAGAGTCACATATGAGAGAAATGAGCCCAGAGACAGAGCAAGAGGCAGAGAGTGCTCACCAGCTTTCTGTTTCTGGTCCCTGTAAAGCCTGATTGTACCTCTGTTCCTAAAGCTATAAAACATCATCAAACCATTATATATGTGAGAACTCACATATATAATTGAGCAAGCTTCAGTAACTTTGGATTTTTGATATAAAAATTGATTTGACTGACGTAGAAGTTCTCTGTGTCTCCATCTGACATTTTTCCTTGAATTGCAAATTTTCATTGCATTAAATTTAATATGCCAACTATAAAGATATCTAGCTTTTAGAGAGCTCTACAGCATGCTGACAGAAACCCCAGAAATAGCCATCGATTGCAGACACTTTCCCACAAAGCAGAAGTGACATCTATTCATCAAATACTGGGTCCAAATATTTCCTTCTAAGAATTTTGGTCAATTCATTGAAAGTATTTTCTAAAACCCAAAGCACTCATTTGCTTATTTATTGTTTTATTATTTCCCCCACTGTTGTATTATCAGGTCCTAACAAAAATTCCTGAGGATGGCCATTTTTAGGAGTATAATTACAGATCCAAGAGGACTTCATGCCCTCTAACATCTTGTGATCATCATAAATGTTCAAAGGCTTTGATGAATACTCAAAGCAAGATTAGAGAACCAAGCTGTCAGGAGCTCTAAAATCATTTAAGCATAACCTCTTTGTGAACTCAGCCACTATTTGACATCGCCAGGATCTAAGAAATATTAACGTTTTGGAAAATCTCGACTATCCATCAGGTAGAAAATAAAGGCTTCAAATCTAGGCCTTTTTACTTTTCTCCTGGGTCTATACCCACAGATAATATGGTGTTTTGGAGAAGTCTCACTCTTACAATTACATTTAAAATAAAAAATAGAAAAATGGAGAAATTAAAATAAATGAAAGAAAGGGGTGGGGGGGGAGTGCTAGATTGGAAAAACCCTAAGCACTTTTAAGATACTTTCAAACATCTTCTCCACCAAAAATTTCACTAATGATCAAAGGCTGAGAGAGTAAAAGGCATTTTCCAGGGTCATACAACTAATTCTGATGACTGAATAAATCTCAAGTCCCTAGTACCTGGTTTTTTGCTGTGATTAAGGAGCAAACACACTCAGGCTTAAACCAAGCCTGGATTTCTGACATAGGTACCATTCAGCTCATGTGTCCTTTAGACCAATCGGTCAGCAGCTTCATGCCTAGAGGAAAAGTTGCTCAGTTGGAAGTCTGTGGCTCAGATTTATCCAACTACATGTTTTTGTTTTGGTTTCTGCTTTCGTTTTTGTGTTTCTGTCCCATGCCATCTTTAAACGATTTTTACTTGGTCCCAATATTGAAAATTAAAGGGATTGCCCATAACATTCGGGATTTCTGGCATCTCCCTAAGATGAATGAATACTATCAACAGTGGGTCAGCATCACTGCCTTTCAAGTCTAACTACTCTGTTTAGACAGGAAATGCATGATTTAATCCCCCTCTCCTCCCAGCCTGCTTCATTGTTTTCTTTTTTTTTTAAACTTTTTTATTTTATATTGGAGTATCGTTGGTTAACAATGTTGTGAGAGTTTCAGGTGTATAGCAAAGTGATTCAGTTATACATATACATGTATCTATTCCTTTTCAAATGTTTTTTTCCCATTTAGGTTGTTACGTAATATTGAGCAGATTTCCCTATGTTATACAGTAGGTCCTTGTTGGTTATGCATTTTAAATATAGCAGTGTGTACATGTCAATCCCAAACTCCCTAACTATCCCTTCCCCATGGAACCATAAGTTTGTTCTCTAAATCTGAGTCTGTTTATGTATTTATAAAACTGCTTTATTTATTTCTATTATTGTACTAGCCTAGCACTGACATTTGATGTTCCCTTAGGTTTCACATTAACAACTTCATGTCATATTGGTGTTTCTTTGCAAAGTCCACCTTCCCTTTCCATAGAGAATGCTTCCATCTACAGTACACACATTATAGGTTAGTGGTTAAGAATGTGGACTTTGGAGTCAGACTCTTTCGATTCAAATTGTCTTCACAACTTCCTAGTTGTGTGAGCTTGGGCGAACTATTTAACAGCTCTTGCCTCAGGTCTCTCACCTACAAAATGGTGTTGGTATTACTACTAAACTCACATTACTGTGTGAGCCATTGTGAGCATTCACTGACTAAATAAAGAATACATTTGCCAGAAAATATCTCATGTTCTTTTACATATAAGTGTTAGCTATTATTATATTGCTTAGATAGTCCTGTTGTCCCATAAAATGCAAATGTGATTTACGAAGCAAAGTCAATATGGGGAACTCTGGATTCACATATGTAGACTCTGTTTTACCCAAAGGATATGTGTTTTCTTCTGTAATTGACTGGTCCTTCAGCTGTAACCTCCACCCTAATTATCAACCTTATTGTATCTAAGTGAGTATATTAATAAGATTTTTAATATCTTTGTTCCTGTATTCCATTTTAATATAACAAAAACATAACAAGAAAAAAAATGATCTGTTGGCAATAATCTTTAGAGTAGTCCACCAATTAGAAATAAGTCAAATAGACTAGTGAACCTCTTCTTTCTTTTTTTTCCCCATATGAGACACCAAGGATGGACAATACCTGACACCCATGTGGATGTTATCTCATCCTGTACCTACGGCAGACAAAACTAATCCATCCTGGTGCTCTTTCCCAAAGACTTCAGATTTGGACACACACTTCTTATCAGAGTGGTTCCGAAAGATACTACCTTATTATTGGAGTTGACTCATTTATTGAAAACTAATCTTTTAGCTATTTTCTTATCTGTTAACTGTACTATCATTCTACCATACAAGTTCAAAATCTAAGAGTCATCTTCAATTTCTTTCTCTCCTAGGAATAGAGCATCACTTTCAATATCGTGCCAATTATACTCTTACAATGTCTTTTGAAACTGTCTCTTTCTCTCAGTTTTCATTGTCATTGCCTTGGTTTAGGCTTTCACTGCCTCGCATTTGGACAAGTGTACTGGCTTCCTAACATTTTCCTTGCCTCAAGCCCCCTTCAGGTAATTTTTCCCAAACTAACTTTCTAAGAGCACAGGTTAAATCATGTCATTCCTTCTTTTGTGACCCCTCAGTGTCTATTCCATTTCCAGCACAATTATGGCCCAATCTGCCATCTTCTGCTCTCAATTTCCATCCACAACCTTATCTCTAAAAACGGTCCTTGAATCTAGCCATAGTTTCTGCACTCCATTTCCTCAACATGGCTTTTAATTTTGTAATCCTTGTTTGCTCATGACTTTTCTCTGTCTCCACATTTAAAATATATACTCATCTATCTAAAGTATCTCAAATGCTTTTATTTCATAATTACATATTCCATGGATTTTTATAGTGTATTGTATACATTTCCTCATAAATATTCATATATCACATTGTGTTATAACTAGTTATATGTAACTCAAACTCTAAAAGGAAAGAAGTCTTGTGTTAGCAAGTATTTCTGAACATCAACTTTGTTTATATCTGCATTTCCAAGTACATAATCCATGTATTGCACACAAACAGACATGGGAAAACAGGTAGACAAAGATGAAACAAACCAGTTTTGTTTTTGTTTTTGATTTTTTGCAATTCTGTGGTAATTCTGATCAAATATTAGGTGGAAGAGAATATTAAGACTTTTGACTGAAAGGAAATTTATGTATGGTCAGTAATTTTTAAATTTTTAATTAATTAATTAATTAATTTAGGCCACGCTGCACAGCTTGTGGGATCTCAGTTCCCTGACCAGGGACTGAATCCAGGCCATGGCAGTGGAAGCCCCAAATTCTAACCACTAGGCCACCAAGGAACTCTGGTTTTTTGTTTGATTATTTTTGTTCTTAGTAATTTTTAATTATTTAGCTGCTGACACTTGTCAGAACTATGGAATTAAATTTGATCTAAAGATAAATTATTTTAGTCTCACTACATATTTCTTAATTTAGTACCTAAATTTTATCTTCAATTTTTTAAAAATAAAAGTTTATCTCAATATGATGCCAATAAGAGTACCAAATGGAAAGTATTACTGAGCTAGCATTTCTACAATTAGCTTAGGATAGTAAGTGGCCTCTAGTCTTTATTTCAGATTTATGAGGGCAAATGCTTATCACTTTAAATCACTCATTTTGCCTGCCATTCCTCCAGTTTAATTTAAGCAGGCCAACCGATAAAATCATAGATCAAAGGGTCAAAAGAGAAAGGGAAAGAAATATAAATGAATAGCTTGCAAATTCAGATATTGTCTTCCAATGAGTAGTTTCATCCTTTAGTCTTAATATGACAACAAATTGTGCAAATGAGTGATTTTTTTCAGTTAGCAATTTAGAAATTATGTATGTGTTTTTTTTATACTATGTTGTTATTTTTTCCAAACAATTTTACACACATGTAAATGACACTGATGTACCTAAAGGTCACTCTGAAGTATTTGTAAATAGGTAATAAAATTATGTTTCTCTAAATCCAAAAGTGGTATGACCAAATAAGAAGCTAGCTAGACTTGGAGCTAGAAGATTATAGCTTGAGTACTTAGTAGCTGTGGGATGCTATGAAGGACTGGCATTCCCAATAGGTTCTTTTTTTAATTTATTTTTAACATCTTTATTGGGGTACAATTGCTTTACAATGGTGTGTTAGTTTCTGTTCTATAACAAAGTGAATCAGTTATATATATACATATGTTCCCATATGTCCTCCCTCTTGCGTCTCCCTCCCTCCCACTCTCCCTATCCCACCCCTCCAGGCTGTCACAAAGCACCGAGCTAATATCCCTGTGCCATGCGGCTGCTTCCCACTAGCTATCTACCTTACTACGTTTGTTAGCGTGTGTATGTCCATGACTCTCTCCCCAGTAGGTTCTTAAAGCAGAGACCTTGTTACCGAAACCAACATAAACAGAATGGGGAAGGAATCCATTTACTCAACTTTCCTATAAGATAGGACATAAGTGAGGACTTTAGCTGTAGGCACATGAAGCAGATGGGTCAGGGAGCTTCAAATGTTACTTCCTATGTTGCCAATACACACACATACACATCCATAGATGCAGATTTCCGTAATACATGCAACTCATTTCACACAGTCAAACTTTCTCTTCTTAAAATTTCACCACAGAGCAGCAGCCATCACAGCATTTTCCCATGATTTTCTTTGCCTTTATCCTGGAATTGTTTTACTTTCAGGAAGGAAACTATGATAATGTAAGATATTGATTTCAAATCCTTAGTTCAGTGGATAGATCAGAAAATGTATAATGAACTAGAGTTTTACCAAAATGGACAGAGTGATCATATAAAAGTGCAAAAGAAAAAATATCTGGTTTGTTATTCACAATTTGAAAGGTACAGATACTGTGTATATGCAGCCTAATATTAACTGAACTTTCTCTACATTTTCATACATTCTTATAAGGTATCACTGAAATTAACTTTGGATTCTCAGATGTTAAGCTTAATAGGTTCATGAAACAAGATATCACCTGGGTAGTTAATGCAATATAACTTCACCAAACAGAGTCGGGCACTAGAAAGTCAAGACCATTATTGGCTAGATGTGAAGTTCAACTCTCTAGTGGGTATGGCCACACTCTAGTGAACTCAAAGAGGCAATCATGAAATGCTGCTTTCTGGGAGTTACAACCAATACAATATGCAAGACTTGGAAAAACAATATCAAATGTCCAGTGCTGTCCTCAGGCTGACGAAATTTTTCTTAGCTTGCCAAATTTTGTCAGTCTGTTTCCTTCTTATGCCTTATTGTTTTGCAGTTCATCCTAAGTATAGAATATCCATTAAGTAGTCTTGCTACAAATCAGACACTACGGATGATATTTGAACATTTCCACTACCTAGTACTTAAAATGTTAATTTATTCTTGCCCAGGAGCAAATGGACCATCTGCAGCTACTTCCAAACAAAGTCACTAGTGCAGTTTGCCTTCTGAATAGGAATGTGATGGGTGGGCTAGAGGGTAAACCAGTGGCATGTGTGATAGAAAGCAGGCATAGTAGAAAAAAGCAGAGATTTAGTAACATGCTTCCTGTAAAAAATGGCTGGAACATTCATTAGATTCTTATTTCACTTGCAAATGGCTCTCACCCACCTTAAATAAAAAATTTGAAACTTTGACCTATGACTATTGAACACATCAAATTATTCATCTGTGGTGACGAGGAATCTATTAAAGATACCATGAGGTGGCAATTTGCATCTTTCTCACACCATATGGCTTGTCACCACACCCAAAGTTGGGCACTGGAGTTCAAACCTACTGGAAAAGCTGTAGGCATTAATGATTAGAACTCTGGGATTGCTTATGTTCATAAAGAGAAGAAAATAAAAGGAGGCATTAATCTAAAAGGTATGAGACATTGTGGATAATGTTACAAATGAGGATAATTTGCTAACAATTCACAAATTCACATTTTTATTTAAGAGAGAGTACAGCCAGTAAGAGGCATTATTGTTCAAGCAACACATATCAGAAATCTTGGGACCTAGGTTTTGGAATTTCTATACAAACTTATTTAAAAAATAACTTTAAAGCTCAGAGGTAGAGGACAGTCTCTCTGAAACAAGAAAGAAGCTCCTTTACAGCTCCACTCCCACCCCTTTCAGTGTGTTGATGTCACAGAATTACACCTTTATAGACTGTGTTTGCAACAATATAAACTAATAATCTTTTAAATGCATTAGTCTCTTAAAGTATGTAGAAAACCAGATTCGGAGTCACCAACCAAGGTTATAGTAATAGTGCTTACACTAGTAATTATTCTTTTTTTTTTCTTTAAAGGTATTAGACTCTGAAACCAGGGAGGGAACAAAAAGTGCAGTTACAAACCAGTGTTACAATAATACTACCTTCTGTAGTTGCCCATGTGTTTACCTTTATTGAGATCTTTACTTTTCCATACAGCTTCAATTTACTGTCTAGTGTACTTTCACCTCTCCTTGCAGGACTCCCTTGAGCATTTCTTGCAAGGCAGGTGGAATGTGCATGAACACCCTCAGTTTTTGTTTATCTCCAAATGTCTTAATTTCTCCCTCACTTTTGAAAGAGAGCATTGCTGGATATATAATTTTTGGTTGACAGTTTTTTGTTTTTGTTTCTGTTTTTTTCCCTTTTAGCGCTTTGAATATATTGACTCACTGTCTTCTGGCTTCCAAAGTTTCTGATGAAAAATCTGTTGATAATCTTATTGAGGATCCTTTTTATGTGACAATTTGCTTCTTTTTTGCTGCTTTCATGGTTTTTACTTTGTCTTTTGAAAGCCTGATTATAATGTGTCTCGTGGTGGATCTCCTTGAGTTTATCTTGGAGTTTGTTGAGCTTCTTGGATGTTTTATTTGTGTTGCTCATCAAATATGGCAAGTCTTCAGCCAATATATCTTCGGATATTCTCTCTGCCCACTCCCTTCTTCTGGAACATCTGCAATGCATATGTTGCTGCTCTTGACAGTGTCCCATTGGTCTCTTAGGCTCTGGTTTTTTTCTTCAATATTTTTTCTTTATGTTCCTCAAACAATAATTCCAAATATTCTATCCTCAAGTTCACTGATTCTTTCTTCTGCCTGATCAAATGTGCCTCTGAATTCCCCTAGTAAGATTTTTATTTCAATTATTATACTTTACTGTTCCAGAATTTCTTTTTGCTTTCTTTTTTTAAGTTTTCTAGCTCTTTATTGATGTTTCCATTTTATTCATACAATGTTTTCTTGACTTTCTCCCCATCTTCCTTTAGTTCTTTGAGTATCTTTAAAACAACTGGTTTAAAATCCTTGTCTAGTATATCTGCCATTAGGTCTTTTTCACAGACAGTTTCTATTAATTCATTTGTTTTTTTGAGTAGACCATATTTCCTGTTTTCTTGTGTACTTTGTGATTTTTTTTGTTTGACATTTACATCTAATAATATAGTAACTCTGGAAATCAGATTCTACCTCTTTCTTAGGGTTTGCTGGATTTTGTTATTATTTTGTTGTTTTTGTTTGATTTTTGTAGGCTCTCTTCTCAGTTCTTTTCTGAGCCTTTCCCTAGACATGTATGGTCACTCTCTGATTTTCTCTGTATATGCAGCTGCTTTTGAATGTCCTAGTCTTTAATGTCTGGCTTCTAAAAGAGGAAAAAATCAAAGAAATTGTGTAGGAGGGGAGAGCACTGGCCCTTTAAATCCCCTGGAAGTCACTTCATCTCAAGGGGAGGGATGCTTGTGAAAATGGGAGAGGTGCAACAATAATGGCTGCCTGCCTCTTTGTCTGCACCTCTGTGATCAGAAGCAGAAATGAGTAACAGAGCAGAGCTTCCTGATATTTAAAGGACAGGGTCATTTCTGCCCACGTTGGCTCCCACAAGCTACGTGCAAGCTGCTCTAGGAACACACGCACAGTTGCCTGCCTGTCATGTGGCTGAGGGTGCAGAGTGGTAGCTGTTACTTCGCTAAGAGATAAAATTGACCAAAACTAACACAGTTTACCAGCAAAGCCTCTCTCTGGAAGTTGCAAGCCTTCTACAGACTCCAGAGTTCCAAAGTAGTTATATTAGACAGATTCTGCCAGTGAAGTTGTTGTCCAGGTGGGGAGACAGATTCCTGGTGCTAACTACTTTACCTTCTTCCCATAATCCTCTCCAGTTTCCTCACTTTTTAAGTTATCTGTATATACATCTATCTGTGTAATAAAGAGTTATAGATGGTATTCTACATGATTAAAAATAATTGAGAATGACTTCATCTTTTCTTTTTTAATATATTGAAGGCAGCTATTAAAAGTCAAATGTAAGGGGACTTCCCTGGTGGTGCAGTGGTTAAGAATCTGCCTGCCAATGCAGGGGACATAGGTTCGAGCCCTTGTCCGGGAATATCCCGCATGCCATGGAGCAACTAAGCCCGTGTGCCACAACTACTGAGCCTGTGCTCTAGAGCCCATGAGCCACAACTACTGAGCCTGTGTGCCACAACTACCGAAGCCCGTGTGCCTAGAGCCCACCCATGCTCCACAACAAGAGAAGCCACCGTAATGAGAAGCCCGTGTACCAGAACAAAGAGTAGCCCCCACTTGCCACAAGTAGAGAAAGCCCGTGTGCAGCAACAAAGACCCAAAGCAGCCAAAAAAAAAAAAGTCAAATGTAAGAGAATAAAGTGGTAAAATTTCATTAACTGATAGTATCACTTAAATTTGGTTATCAGTTTAACAACAATGCTCATATACTGTGAGCTGCCAAGGTGAATGTCATTAGAGTTCAATAATAAATAATGTCTGTTGCCAGGCCTCCTATTTATTACAGCTTAATTGTAGAAACTGGACCCTTAAAAGGAGAAATAATAATTTAGAGTTGTTGTGCTAAGTGTTCACTGACTAACACAGGGTTCAAAACTGAGATAGATTTCAGAAGGCAGAGTATTAGGAGAAGAGTTTTTGAGGAGAGTGGTACTTGGCCCAGGTCTTAAAGGAAGTAATGAGGAGAGAGCATAGTGCAAACAACATTCAAAGTACATCACCAGTGTATAAAGAATGGCATGATTAGTTTGTTTCTAGCATCCTTTTCTTCCTCCAAACAAACGAGAGTGTATTATATTTTTTTTCTTTTACCCCCAAATGAGTATCTTTTATATGTCATTTCCCTAAGATCCTTAAATATGAATGACTAGCTAATCTTGAACTACAGGGTATTAACAAAATAGAAGCTTGAAGTTGAATCAGAATTTGGCTGCATTTTGCCTGTGTCATCATAAGCAAGTTGCTCAAGGAAGAAAACTAACACAATTGCATCTGCCCATGTGTTCATTTGAACATTAACTGTGATAATGCACCTAAGTTGCTTGGCCTAGCATCTCCTACGTATATATATCATGTATGAGCATGGCACTTTCTGGAATTTTGACAGGGAGAAACGTTCCTCTCTAATAGTGCTCCTGGGAGATAAAATACTAAAGACATACTCCTATCTTATATTCATGTATTTGAATTACTCTCTTTTTGAGCATGGCATAGTGGATTAGCCAGGCCTAAGGACCTGGCCAAAAAGAAGGTCTGCTTCCCACAGTTCCAGACTATGATAAAAAATCAAAACATGTAAGAAACCAAGTCAGATGGGAAACGTGTGAACTATAGAGGGAAGACGTAGCCATTAAAAACTTTTCAGTGGCTCCAAGGATGATAAGGATAAAGAAATGAGAGAATAAAACTGTGGACCAGGAACTCAGTAAAGCAGATAAGAACAGAACTTAGAAATCAGCATTCTCTTCATACTTTTTATGCTATAGAAGGGCCAGCTGTGTTGAAAATGATAGGGATAAAGGGGATATTTACTAAAAATAAATGTAATTAAAGAATATAGCATATAGTGAAATAAAGATAGCAACTAGTTTGAAAACCATAACTCTCTGTGACAGTCAAATGCTAAAGTGTAGCAGTATCTCCCCCTGTCTATACCTGAAAGCATGAGGCATGCTCTATGGCTCATCAGTCTAACCTGAAGCACCTCTCAGAATTCTAGAATGTGCTATTAATTATGTTACTTGTGTCACAGCCTCTACTCATTCCTCAGAGCTTTCTAGCAAAGAAAAAGGGAATTCCTACTTACAAATGACGCATTTCCCTCCTGGTCACCATCTTTTATTTCTTTCCCTTTTTATGCCCTGAATTGTTCTTTGTAGGTTATATAGTTGCTTTCTTCCCATTTGGGGGCCTTCTCTTTCCATTCAGACCTCTGGCATATTTCCTTCTAGAGAATATTCTTCTGTTACAGATATTAGAGATATAGATATGTTAGGTTATTCACAATAGAATATTTACAAAATGTTCCTTCTTGCTTCTCTTCCCTGCTTCCTCCTTCTTATTTTTCTTATGTGTAAATGGAGTGAATGGATGAAGAAAATCTCAGAGAGGCTGTTAAGAAAATTCTTTTTCTCTGTAGCAGAGAATAGTGATCCATCTGAAATGTGCCAAATTTTATATGCCTGATACAATAGTTTTTCACCCATCATCATGTTTGATATTGGAAAGATTCTTAAAATATTATGAGAATATAATTATACAATATGTTTGTAGGGCAGCCAACACCACATAAGCCACATACCATCAGCAGTTTAATTTTCAGGTGAAACACTGGATTTTGATATCTAGAATAACCAGTCCATTTAAATGATCCTGTTTTCCAATACAGGGAGGTAGTTAGAAGTAAAGGGTTAACCATGGCAGTTAAAAATATAGATTTTAGAGTCATAGGTCATAATCCAAGTTCTGTGATTTACTGATTTTGTGACCTTGAACAGATTAACCTCCTTTAAGCTTTAGGTTCTTCAGATTTGTGTATGTCAGGAAAATAGTTTTAAGATATTTGGGGGAAAGAAATAGAATATTTATTTCCTGCTTTCCTTTTCCGCAATCTGATCAAAGATTTCTCAGTTCATTGCTTTAGGGAGGAGGGAAGGAACAGGGGAGAAGGCAGAAAGCTCTTCGAGTCTCTTCCTTCTTTGGTTTTCAACAGCTTAACCTACTAAGGAGAGTAAGCTCTGTGGCTCTGAGACTAAAACATGCAGATAAGAGTACGATTATAAGTAGAAAGAAAAACGAAAGAGTGACGTTTAAGAAGGATTTGAGGAACTTACCTACGCTGAAGACCAGGGCCCTACCTTCCACCCTTATCCCTCAGGCTGGTGGTTGAGGTTGGGTATGGATAACTAGGGAGGAAAACGCTGAGAGAGAAACGATTTTATAAAAATGTCCAGAGAGATTAAGGGCTAGAAATTTACCATGCATGTAGAAACAACCAGGAAAATATCAACAACCTTTGATCAGGAATTGAGTGAAACCAAATTCCATAGACGGTTCAGTCTTCTCCAAACAATCATAGCAAGCTATCCGTCACAACAGTGACCCGTGGCCTCAGGAGCCAGCACCTTGCCTGCGATACTCAACACAGGGGTACCAGTCCTACCTTGGGATCCTGTGAGAGAGGATTGCCTGTGTGGATTCAGTCAGATTAAGTCATCTAGAGACAGATTAAGGTACTGATGCAGCAATCGACCCCAAAGTATATCCTGGGCTATTGTATGTGATGGGAGGAGCAGGGGAGATGCTTTATCTCCAAGGGGTTTAGGCTATGGGAGTAGAGCTGTAACATACCAGCCTCATTAGGATTACGTTATACTGAGAGACAGAAGAAGTGACTGCAGACATAAGCCAACATTCATCCATAGTGAAAAAATATTGTGTCAAATATATATTCAATAAATGGCATTTTTCTTTAATAAATTGTCTTCGCCATCGTCATCATCACAGTCATCACAGATAAGAATGCCAAAGCCTACAAAGGAGGAAAATCACCTTTCCAACAGCACATATCGTATCAAAATGCACTGGAGAAGTACTGAGTGGTGAGAATAAAGATCCCTGAGCTGGGGTATCAGGATACCAAAGTCCTGACATACTGCAGTTAATTGCCCGAGAAATTATAAAGTTCGGCTTGATAAAGTTCGGGTGCACAGCCTTCACATTGAAAACAAAGACAAATCTCTCAAAATACAATCAGTTCTGCTTTGTATTTGTTTTCTGTATTTATTCTTTTGATTATCAGAACATTTAGCCATCATACCTGATAAATGCCAACATCTGCTACTCTGTATTTAGTTTTCCTAAAAGGAAAATCTCATCTGTGTGCCAGTGTGTCAGAAACTAGAGTACTGAATGTGTGAGTTTGGAGGGCAAAGCTGACCTTTGTTTCTCTGGCCAGGAGAACCTCTTTGATTGTATATCAGCCTATGATGGCACATGGATCAGCTTGGGGCTCCAGCTGGATTCTCATGAATTTAACCAGCTGGATGGTACCAAGTCTCACCGAGAGACTGAGATAATAAATACCAACGTGCTCCTCACCCAACTCTAAATGATTTACATTGGGGACAGTATAGCCACAGTGGGCACTGATTGTTCATGCTCACCTGGAACATTTTTATACCCTATTTTGCATGTTTTGAAGTCTACACAGGCTTCCAGTGTAGAAAAAAATAAATAAAATGTCCAGCTTCCCCTATAGCTAGAATGTGGACATACAAGTTGGGTTCTGCCAACCAGTGATGGCAGAGGCAGCTTGATTCTGTGGTCTGTGTTATTGATGGAAGCTTCCAGACTGCTGCAGAGGCACAAGGTTATTAGTCAGTGATGACAGCAGCTCTGTAACAAGTTAAATGTAAAGTGTGGTCTGGGACACAGAGGACAGACCTGTGGTTGCCAAGGGGGAGGGGGTTGGGGGAGGCAGGGACTGGGAGTTGGGTAGCAGATGTAAGCTATCATATATAGGACAGATAAACTACGAGGTTCTACTGTATAGCACAGAGAACTATATTCAATGCCCCTTGATAAATCATAATGGAAACGAATATTTTAAAATAATGTATATATATGTATAACTGAATTACTTTTCTGTACAGCAGAAATTAACACAACATTGTAAATCAACTATACTTCAATTAAAAAACAACAACAACAAAAATAAAGTGTGGTCTGGAAGTTGCTTCTATTAACTTAGCTTCCAGCAAATGCTTGCAGCCTCCCAAAGATTCTGTGCAATACTCAGTAGTTGTGTTAAATCTCTCCCTGCTTGCATATGTTAGAGTAGATTCTTCTATCTACAAAGAAAATACTATATATTTCCAGAAAATATATATTTTCTGGAAGTATATAGTAGGGTAGTGATAAAGAGCTCTATGAACCTTGGACTTTTGAGCTGAATATTTCGCTTTTGTAGAAGGGTAAGGGACTGAATATGAGCTTCTGAACTGAGATAGATAGAGAGAGAGAGAGAGAGAGAGAGAGAGAGAGAGAGAGAGAGAGAGAGAGAGAGAGAGAGAGAGAGAGAATCTCTATCTTTCAGTTCTGTTTACCCTCTCAAACCTGACGAAGTTATGAGACCCCCACCTGGACAGAGCTTACTTGTACCCTCACAATTTAGCAACCTCAGCAGAGAAATATCCTTCCCAGTAGTTCCACCAATGGTACCAAGTTGCCTTCTTTTGGTCTTACCAGCTTCCCATGCCTACCTACTTCTGAACCAGTTCACTGTGGTCAGGGGGTTGTAAAGATCTCACTGGACAGAACTGAGACACAAATTCACACAAATCACAAAATTATACAAATTAAGGGTGGATAAGCAGTTGTCTCCTAAGAAAAATTAGAGTCTTATTCCCTGAATAAGAGGAACTTGGTGCTGAGCAGATTCAAACAACTGATTGATTCTAGGTATAAGAGGATGCTCTCTGCTTCCATCTTGCTGTAGCCATGATGTAACCAGGGCTGAACCTGATCTCTCTGAGTATATTCTCTAAAATGGTGCTCTTTCAACAATTATTAAGATACTATGTTAGATAGACGATTTTTAATCTCTGATAAAATAATATTAGATAAAGCACTTTGAAAGCAAGTCTGTGAGGCTCATAGAGAAGACGGTCAAAGGATGACACTTTTCACAGGACACCTGCCTGATTATCAGAAATGCTAGCACCCTCTCCATGCTCCTCAGGTTTTAGAAGTTAAACCAAGACTCCCTTTTATCACTTTTCTTCTATGAGTACCCTAAACCCATTCCTCTCCACCATGAAAATGCGTACCTATGGAAACAATGCTTTAGTAGGAATAGGTCTATTTAAAAATAACTGTAATTAGTACTAATTACCCTCCCCCAGGCTCACAATGTTAAAGAGAGATTATTATTGTTATTAGTAGTATTTTATGACCGCCAGAAAAGACTGAGAGATCAAATTTACTCAAGAGGTCTTTATGTCTAGAAGTTAAAGCTTGAATGTATTAGACATGTATATCTGTACATATGCGTTTATGCTGATGTATACAGAATGACAGATTCACACTCACACTTGTATGGTTGCATATATGGACCTACATGTACTTTTCAATCAATGCTTTTTTCAATAATTATTTCTTAATTATTCAGAAGGAGAGGAGCTACACCAGGTTCCACGGCAGGTAATCCAACTAACTTATGACACCAGAACACTTACTCTAATTTACACTTTACAAAGAAGCCTAAATGCATCTTCCCCTGAGCTGAAACAGTAATTCAGCTTGTGCTCACTGTGGAACTGAAGGTGACATTTTCTTTCTGAGGTTAGAAATTATGCCTAATATATGCAATGTTTCTCTTTTGTAATGCTAATTAAAACAGAGACTGAAGGAGACAACCGATTTGTGTTATTTATGCTGAACTACCTGCACCTCCCTTCATTTTCATCAAAACAAAATACCAAACCACCTTTGGTTTGCACAGAGGTTTACCGTTGTTCCCTCCATTTTTATATGTAACACTTTAAAAAAGAAATATTTGAATGTGATGTTAATTGAATGTTAATCATCAGGTTTAGTCTAGCACCTTATAGATACAGTGGTGTATAGATATACACCACTGTGGTTTAGATACTCAATGAAATTTTAGATGGTGAACCTAAATGTCTGCCTATTTAATGCTTAAAATGAGGACTTTATGGTCCCTTAGATGATGTAATGGAAACAGCCCTGGCTTGGGAGAAAAAAGATGTGGCCATGGTGATACTTGTTTTTTGGTTAAACCAGAAGCTTGGCAGGATGTGATTACGTCCTCTATCTTTAAACTGAGGATTTATTAATATGTTATTGTTATTTTCTTTTTAGAAAGCATGGAATGAGCAAGTAATTTCCTTCTGGGTTGTTCCAGAGAGTTTGAGTTGAAATGGTGTCATAAAGGAAGTACTATGGCACCTAGGCTTCTGCCACTCATGGTACAGAAGGCTCCAATTTCTTTCCTGATAAAGGGAGTAGAATAAACAGTTATCCCCCTGTAACAGCAGTACAGGCAGAACCAGCCACGCCCAGCATCCACAGAGGGATGTGCTACCACTGAGGAGACACAAACAATGATTTCACTCTACCTATGGCACAGTGAGGGGGATTTGCTTCACAGTATTTTGATCAAAAAGATGCTCAACTTGCAGGAGACATTTGTTTTAAACATTTATTTTAGTAAATAAATGTCTAAAGTAAAATTAGGTATTTATTGACCAAAATTAACTCATTTAAAATAGTTGTTTTAGTGTTTGCTCATATTTATTTACTTATCTCCCTGCACTTCCCAACATCAGGATAGAGAGTGGGGGACTTTATGGACTGGACCAGTGATATCCTGGGGACCTAAGCAGAGTATCTAGTGTCCATCAAAATCGTACAGTACAATCAAAATCCATCAGCAGAGGTAACATCCCAAGTGGTTCCTAGGTCAGCAGAAGCAATAGCAGTTGTAGCATCAGTGGTGGTGGTGATGACAGTAGTGGTAAAATGAGTAACAGTACTATCACTAGTAGCAGTAGCTAACATCCATGGGAGGGAGGTATACATAAGTCGCATCAGGCACCAAATTGAGTATTTTACATGGATTATTCCATTTAAGCCTTACTCTAACTACGAAATAGATACTATTATGCCCATTTAACAGATATGGTATCTGAACCTTAAAAGCGTTAAATACTTTTACAAGGCTGTACAGCTATTTAGATACATAACCAATATCTGAACTGCTGTGAAATGGCACAAAGAAGATTTTTTCAGTGGTAAGGGGTGCATTAAGAAGACTGAGGCAAAAAGTGTAACTAACTCAACAAATTCAAGAGGTACTAAGGAGAGTAACTGCTTGAATCAGTCTGAGAAGATAAAATTAAAAATGAATTGGGTGACTTTTCACACCTAAGTGCAGCCATGCACTGTTTGTAGAAAAAAGAATAAACAGAGACAAAAGAATAGGGACGGGACTTGCACCAGTGGGAGGGAGCCATGAAGGAGGAAAGGTTTCCACACACTAGGAAGGCCCTTTGTGGGCGGAGAATGCAGGTGGCGGAGGGGGTAAGCTTCGAAGCCGCGGAGGAGAGTGCAGCCACAGGGGTGCGGAGGGCAAAGCAGGGAGATTCCCGCACAGAGGACCGGCGCCGACTGGCACTCACCAGCCCGAGAGGCTTGTTGGCTCACCCGCCGGGGCGGGCGGGGCTGGGAGCTGAGGTTCCGGCTTTGGTCAGAGCGCAGGGAGAGGACTGGGGTTGGCGGCGTGAACACAGCCTGAAGGGGTTGGCGCACCACGGCTAGCTGGGAGGGAGTCCCGGAGAAAGTGTGGAGCTGCCGAAGAGGCAAGAGACTTTTTCTTGCCTCTTGTTTCCTGGTGCGAGAGGAGAAGGGATTAAGAGCACTGCTTAAAGGAGCTCCAGAGAAGGGGTCTAACAGCATGGACCCCGCAGACGGGCATGAGACGCTACGGCTGCTGCTGCTTCACCAAGAAGCCTGTGTGCGAGCACAGGTCACTATCCACACCTCCCTTCCGGGGAGCCTGCTCAGCCCGCCACTGCCAGGGTCCCGGGATCCACAGACAACTTCCCCGGTAGAACACACGGCGTGCCTCAGGCTGGTGCAACGTCACGCCGGCCTCTGCCGCCGCAGGCGTGTCCCGCATCCATGCCCCTCCGTCCCACCGGCCTGAGTGAGCCAGAGCCCCCCAAATCAGGGGCTCCTTTAACCCCATCCTGTCTGAGCGAAGAACAGACACCCTCCAGCGACCTACACGCAGAGGTGGAGCCAAATCCAAAGCTGAGCCCCGGGAGCTGAGAGAACAAAGACGAGAAAGGGAAATCTCTCCCAGCAGCCTCAGGAACAGCGGATTAAACCTCCACAATCAACTTGATGTACCCTGCATCTGTGGAATACCTGAATAGACAACGAATCATCCCAAATTGAGGAGGTGGACTTTGAGAGCAAGATTTATTATTTTTTCCCCTTTTCCTCTTTTTTGAATGTGTATGTATGTGTATTCTTCTGTGGGAGATTTTGTCTGTATAGCTTTGCTTTCACCATTTGTCCTAGGGTTCTGTCTGTCCATTTTTCTTGGTATTTTTTTTTTGTTTTTTACGTTTAAAAAAAATTCTTTCTTAATAATTATTTTTAATTTTAATAACATTATTTTCTCTTACTTTTAAATTTTATTTTATCTTCTTTCCCTTTCTTTCTTTCTCTCTTTCTTTCTTTCCTCCCTCCTTTCCCCCTTCCTTCCTTCTCCCTTTTATTCTGAGCCATGTGGATGAAAGGCTCTTGGTGCTACAGCCAAGAGTCAGTGCTGTGCCTCTGAGGGGGGAGACCCAACTTCAGGACACTGGTCCACAAGAGACCTCCCATCTCCACGTAATATCAAACAGCAAAAATTTCCCAGAGATCTCCATCTCAACACCCAGCTTCACTCAACGACCAGCAAGCTACAGTGCTGGACACCCTATGCCAAACAACTAGCAAGACAGGAACACAACCCCACCCATTAGCAGAGAGGCTGCCTAAAATCATAATAAGTCCACAGACACCCCAAAACACACCACCAGACGACCTGCCAACCAGAAAGACAAGATCCAGCCTCATCCACCAGAACACAGGCACTAGTCCCCTCCACCAGGAAGCCTACACAACCCACTGAACCAACTTTAGCCACTGGGGACAGACACCAAAAACAACGGGAACTACGAATCTGCAGCCTGCAAAAAGGAGACCCCAAACACAGTAAGAGAAAAAAAATGAGAAGACAGAGAAATACACAGCAGATGAAGGAGAAAGATAAAAACCCACCAGACCTAACAAATGAAGAGGAAATAGGCAGTCTACCTGAAAAACAATTCAGAATAATGATAGTAAAGATGACCCAAAATCTTGGAAATAGAATAGAGAAAATGCAAGAAACATTTAACAAGGACCTAAAAGAACTAAAGATGAAACAAGCAATGATGAACAACACAATAAATGAAATTTAAAACACTCTAGAAGGATCAATAGCAGAATAACTGAGGCAGAAGAATGGATAAGTGATCTGTAAGATAAAATAGTGGAAATAACTACTGCAGAACAGAATAAAGAAAAAAGAATGAAAAGAACTGAGGACAGTCTCAGACACCTCTGGGACAATATTACACGCACCAACATTCGAATTATAGGGGTTCCAGAAGAAGAAGAGAAAAAGAAAGGACTGAGAAAATATTTGAAGAGATTATAGTTGAACACTTCCCTACTATGGGAGGGGAAATAGTTAATCAAGTCCAGAAAGCACGGAGAGCCCCATACAGGATAAATCCAAGAAGAAACACGCCAAAAAACATATTAATCAAACTGTCAAAAATTAAATACAAAGAAAACATATTAAAAGCAGCAAGGGAAAAACAACAAATAACACATAAGGGAATCCCCATAAGGTTAACAGCTGATCTTTCAGCAGAAACTCTGCAAGCCAGAAGGGACTGGCCGGACATATTTAAAGTGATGAGGGAGAAAAACCTAAACCAAGATTACTCTACCCAGCAAGGATCTCATTCAGATATGATGGAGAAATTAAAACCTTTACAGACAAGCAAAAGCTGAGAGAGTTCAGCACCACCAAACCAGCTTTACAACAAACGCTAAAGGGTCTTCTCTAGGCAAGAAACACAAGAAAAGGAAAAGACCTACAATAACAAACCCAAAACAATTAAGAAAATGGTAATAGGAACATACCTATTGATAATTACCTTATAAGTAAATGGATTAAATGCTCCCACCAAAAGAAATAGACTGGCTGAATGGATACAAAATCAAGACCCATATATATGCTGTCTACAAGAGACCCACTTAGACCTAGAGACACATGCAGACTGAAAGTGAGGGGATGGAAAAAGATATTCCATGCAAATGGAAACCAAAATAAAGCTGGAGTAGCAATTCTCATATCAGACAAAATAGACTTAAAAATAAAGACTATTAGAATAGACAAAGAAGGACACTACATAATGATCAAGGGATCAATCCAAGAAGAAGATATAACAATTGTAAATATTTATGCACCCAACATAGAAGCAACTCAATTCATAAGGCAAATACTAACATCCATGAATGGGGAAATCGACAGTAACACAGTCATAGTAGGGGACTTTAACACCCCACTTTCACAAATGAACAGATCATCCAAAATGAAAATGAGTAAGGAAACACAAGCTTTAAATGATATATAAAACAAGATGGACTTAATTGATATTTACAGGACATTCCATCCAAAAACAACAGAATATACATTTTTCTCAAGTGCTCATGGAACATTCTCCAGGACAGATCATATCTTGGGTCACAAATCAAGCCTTGGTAAATTTAAGAAAACTGAAATTGTATCAAGTATCTTTTCCCACCACAATGGTATGAGACTAGATATCAATTACAGGAAAACATCTGTAAAAAATACAAACACATGGAGGCTAAACAATACACTACTTAAAAACGAAGTGGGGCTTCCCTGGTGGCACAGTGGTGGAGAGTCTGCCTGCCGATGCAGAGGACACGGGTTCGTGCCCCGGTCCAGGAGGATCCCTTGTGCCACAGAGAGGTTGGGCCTGTGAGCCATGGCCATTGAGCCTGCGCATCCAGAACCTGTGCTCCGCAATGGGAGAGGCCACAGCAGTGAGAGGCCCACATATCGTAAAAACAAACAAACAAAATCTTCCAACAAACAACGCCCAGGACCAGATGGCTTCACAGGCGAATTCTATCAAACATTTAGAGAAGAGCTAACACCTATCCTCCTCAAACTCTTCCAAAATATAGCAGATGGAGGAACACTCCCAAACTCATTCTACAAGGCTACCATCACCCTGATACCAAAACCAGACAAGGATGTCACAAAGAAAACTACAGGCCAATATCACTGATGAACACAGATGCAAAAATCCTCAACAAAATACTAGCAAACAGAATCCAACAGCACATTAAGAGGATCATACACCATGATCAAGTGGGGTTTATTCCAGGAATGCAAGGATTCTTCAATATACACCAATCAATCAATGTGATACACCATATTAACAAACTGAAGGAGAAAAACCATATGATCATCTCAATAGATGCAGAGAAAGCTTTCAACAAAATTCAACACCCATTTATGATAAAAACCCTTCAGAAAGTAGGTATAGAGGGAACTTTCCTCAACATCATAAAGGCCATATACGAGAAACCCAAGCCCACATTGTCTTCAATGTGAAAAACTGAAAGCAGTTCCACTAAGGTCAGGAACAAGACAAGGGTGCCCACTCTCACCACTCTTATTCAACATAGTTTTGGAAGTTTTAGCCACAGCAATCAGAGAAGAAAAGGAAATAAAAGGAATCCAAATTGGAAAAGAAGAAGTAAAGCTGTCACTGTTTGCAGATGACATGATACTATACATAGAGAATCCTAAAGATGCTACCAGAAAACTACTAGAGCTAATCAATGAATTTGGTAAAGTAGCAGGATACAAAATTAATGCACAGAAATCTCTGGCATTCCTATATACTGATGATGAAAAATCTGAAAGTGAAATTAAGAAAACACTCCCATTTAGCACTGCAAGATAAAGAATAAAATATCTAGGAATAAACCAACCCAAGGAGACAAAAGACCTGTATGCATAAAATTATTAGACACTGATGAAAGAAATTAAAGAAGATACAAATAGATGGAGAGATATACCATGTTCTTGGACTCGAAGAATCAACATTGTGAAAATGACTCTACTACCCAAAGTAATCTACAGATTCAATGCAATCCCTATCAAACTACCACTGGCATTTTTCACAGAATGAGAACAAAAAAATTCACAATTTGTATGGAAACACAAAAGACCCCGAATAGCCAAAGCAAGCTTGAGAACAAAAAATGGAGCTGGAGGAATCAGGCTCCCTGACTTCAAACTATATTACAAAGCTACAGTAATCACGAGAGTATGGTACTGGCAGAAAAACAGAAATATAGATAATGGAACAGGATAGAAAGCCCAGAGATAAACCCACACACATATGGTCACCTTATCTTTGATAAAGGAGGCAGGAATGTACAGTAGAGAAAGGACAGCCTCTTCAATAACTGGTGCTGGGATAACTGGACAGGTACGTGTAAAACTGTGAGATTAGAACACTCCCTAACACCATACACAAAAATAAGCAGATGGAGGGAATCATCATTTAATCCAATCAAAATGGATTAAAGACCTAAATGTAAGGCCAGAAACTATCAAACTCTTAGAGGAAAACATAGGCAGAACACTCTATGACATAAATCACAGCAAGATCCTTTTTGACCCACCTCCTAGAGAAATGGAAATAAAAACAAAAATAAACAAATGGGACCTAATGAAACTTAAAAGTTTTTGCACAGCAAAGGTAAACAAGACCAAAAGACAACCCTCAGAATAGGAGAAAATATTTGCAAATGAAGCAACTGACAAAGGATTAATATCCAAAATATACAAGCAGCTCATGCAGCTCAATATCAAAAAAACAAACAGCCCAATCCAAAAATGTGCAGAAGACCTAAATAGACATTTCTCCAAAGAAATATACAGAGTGTCAACAAACACATGAAAGAATGCTCAACATCATTAATCATTAGAGAAATGCAAATGAAAACTACAATGAGATATCATCTCACACCAGTCAGAATGGCCATCATCAAAAAATCTACAAACAATAAATGCTGGAGAGGGTGTGGAGAAAAGGAAACCCTCTTGCACTGCTGGTGGGAATGTGAATTGGTACAGCCACTAATGAGAACAGTATGGCGGTTCCTTAAAAAACTACAAATAGAACTACCATATGACCCAGCAATCCCACCACTGGGCATATACCCTGAGAAAACCATAATTCAAAAATAGTCATGTACCAAAATGTTCATTGCAGCTCTATTTACAACAGCCAGGACATGGAAGCAACCTAAGTGTCCATCATCAGATGAATGGATAAAGAAGATGTGGCACATATATATAATGGAGTATTACTCAGCCTTAAAAAGAAACGAAATTGAGTTATCTGTAGTGAGGTGGATGGACCTAGAGTCTGTCATACAGAGTGAAGTAAGTCAGAAAGAGAAAGACAAATACCGTATGCTAACGCATATATATGGAATCTAAGAAAAAAAAATGTCATGAAGAACCTAGGGGTAAGACAGGAATAAAGACACAGACCTACTAGAGAATGGACTTGAGGATATGGGGAGGGGGAAGGGTAAGCTGGGACAAAGTGACAGAGTGGCATGGACATATATACACTACCAAATGTAAAACAGATAGCTAGTGGGAAGCAGCCACATGGCACAGGGAGATCAGCTCGGTACTTCGTGACCACCTAGACGGGTGGGATAGGGAGGTTGGGAGGGAGGGAGATGCAGGAGGGAAGAGATATGGGAACATATGTATATGTATAGCTGATTCACTTTGTTATAAAACAGAAACTGGCACACTATTGTAAAGCAATTATACTCCAATAAAGATGTAAAAAAAAAAAAAGTAGCCAATTTAAGTTGGTTTCTGTAATTTGAAAATAAAAAACCTCAAATAACACAACTGATTTAAGAAACATGGTATCTTATAAACTATATTATTATTATTTTGAGGAATAGGCTAAGGCTTTCTCAATAATGCTTTCTCATCCTTTATGAGCATGTAAGGCAGGGAACTCTGCCAAGTCCTATAATGAGCAGACATCTGGACTATGTAGATTTTATATAACTATGTAAGATTAGATTTTGGAGTTTAATCAGATAAGGTTTATTCCGTTCAAAATACTGCTTTACAAAAAGTTAGGATGTGCTATATTTCATACTATACCATTAAATGTCTCACAATTCCTTACTTTACTGAATATGAATACATTATGAATATGCAGTTTAAAAATTCACAGATGAAGAAGGAGCACTTGACACAACCTATCACCTTGCCCAAACATAAAATTTGGTTTTAATTACACTAATTAGAAAATAGACTCTAAAAACTGTATCTAACTTTCAACAGGATAGTAACATAACTTTTTATGTTTCATAATCAGTTATAGAACTGTGAAATTCCCCATTGGTATCATTGCTAATTTGTATGCCTCATACTTACAAACTTACTTTAGCTCTGATTAATAAAATAAAAAATGCCCACTTACATTTCTTTGTGTGATGCACAGGGATTAAAGGATAAGTAGACTCTCATCCAGTTTGTGTTCACTCTGTAATGTAGTGGTGAGTCCTGAAAACAGTTACCTGCTGTCTGCGAATATTGTCGTCTATAATTTCAATATGATTGGTTGTTGACTCAAATCCAACAGTACTGCCAGTCTTGATTATGCTGCCATATAAGGCTCTGGTTCCCATCAACCACACTTGGATGCTTTTTGTGGAAACCATCATGCCATAGTCAATGGAGATATGACCCCTGAAAGTATCTAAATAATTAAAATTAAGTTTTTACTTATTTTTCCATTATGTTAAAATGACTGATGATCTTATACCTATATTTACATATTTATTTTAGCCAATTTTGATAGGATCTTTGAGATGGGCTGAAAAATATGTAGGTAATAATATACATATGGAATTCACTGCAGGGCAGTATTTCTCAAACCAGGGAGGCAATTTTGCCTCTAGGGAATATTTATAAATTTTTGGAGACAAGTGCTTTGATGTAACTGGGGTGGAGGAGTGAGACTGGCATCTAGTGTATGAAAGTCAGAGATGCTGCTAAATATCCTACAAGGCACAAGAAAGAAATCTTCCACCTAAAATGGTAACAGTACTGAGGCTGTGGAAACTGCTGTAGGGGGACCCTCTATATACCCTAAGTAGGTATTTTTAGTTATTTTGGTTGATGACTGAGTGAGATGTGAAACTACATTTTGCAGCTACTCACAGATAGGGAATTGTATGGTGATGTCAGATATGAGCCCGTTGGAATATAAGGGCACCCTCAATTAAATTGTCTGTTGATCAAGTTGCTTCTCACATGGCCAGATCTTTGTAATTTACCCTAGGATGAGAAGTTAGTTTTTTTTTTTTTTCTTTAAATTTAATGATGGACGTTGAAAAATCTGAACAATAAAGTGAGAACAGAATTACTAATGAATGAATTAATAGTTTTCATAGACTATCCTACATTTGTCTCAAAGTATTTAACAGATTTTTTGTTAGATATTATAAGATGTCTTAAATGTAAGAAAAATAGGTAATTTTACTCCAACTTTGTGTATGGCAATTATGTGTCTCAAATGGGTAAACAGCCAGGACCCTGAACTCCTCCTGCAAATATGGTAATTTAAGTGCGTAACACTTGAAGTGTCATGTCCCCATGCAAGAAAAGATGATTTTCATTTGAAATCCCAAGCAGGAACTGACTCTGCTCCTTACAGGGTGAAACTATAAACCTTCCCAAGGGACAGTGTGGCAGAAAATGTTGATTGTGACCGAGAAGGTGACACATGGAGACAAGTATTTCAGAACACAGAAGAGCTGCAGCACAGTGAAGCCATTCCTAGCCTGAAAAGTAAAACAGGCAACTCCCATTTGATAGAACACTGAAAGGCAGCAAGCAGACTCTTCATGGTAATCAAGTGATAATGACTATATTTAAAGCGGACTTTATGCTGATATTGGTCACTTCCTTTTTTAAGTGTACCATTTGCAGATAATTCTTGGCCTGTGCTAAGGCTCAGAAAATGTAAGAAAAGAATGCCATACTACACAGCAGGAAAAATAGCCATGATGCTAGAAAAAGTGAGAAATAAGAGGTACACTTATTCTCCTCACCCTCATGAGCACTGGAGTACCGTTCTGATTCAGATTCCCGTCTTCCCTTACCAAAGTTCTCGGACAAAGTGGTCCTAAACGGTATGTCGGCCTTCAGGAGCCCCATCTCTCTCTCTCATACATACATACATGCATACACAAAAACACAATTTTAAATTGAAGGCCATTCTCAAAAGATGATAATGGAATTTAAAAATAAATATGAGTTCTTCAAATTCGTCATTCTATTAAGTTATATATGTTTCCTCTTTTTCACTTTTTATTATTTCTGTTCTAACAGTGTGGTGATAAAACAATATAATTTTTAATTCTAATTTGTTTTTACTATCTAATAACAATTTCTTTTTGCTTTATAATCTCCATTACTAGAATTTTTATGGATATATAACTTTCAATATAGTTAATGTGTCACAAATTTACTACTAATAAGAACGTGTTAAGAAAACCTTGCTTATTGCTTTTCCCTTTATTTTTAGATAAAGATGCTCATTACAGTGTTACGTATTCTGAGCAATTAGGATGTTTCTAATAATTCTCCAACAGAAAATCAGGATTACACGGTCAATATATAGGACCCTTTTTTTCCCTGTTTCATAAAAATAACCAGACTGCTCTCCAAAAATGGTGTATCAGTTAACATGGGATTCTGGTAATACATGAAGATATGTTTTAAAATATCTTCATTTGCACTTAATGTTACCTTTATTTTTAACTTCTATTAGTTTAAAATAATACCTTAACTATAAAATTAGAATTTTGCATTGTGAGCCTAATGGTTAGGTCTATCTTAGAAAGGCTCATACTTATGAATACTCAGGGTATTGTTTGCCATAATTTTTTGTTTGTGATCATTCATCAAAAATAGCTGCAGATCACTTATGTGCAAAACTCAGTGATAAATAACAAAGAGGAAAAATATGTGGTCTCTGACTTCCATAAGTTTGTCACTGGTAGGAAAAACAAGTTGTGTGTTCAGGTAACTGTGATAATGTGAAACATGATAAATGACAGAAAAGAGATGGTTACAGCAGTGAAAGTTTAGTAACGAAGAGTACAACAGAGAAGCTTTTAGGAAGTTACGGCATTTAAGCTGGCTCTTGAGGAAAGAGTAATTTAGGAAAGGAAGACAGGACATGCAAAGTGGAGACACCCAAGCAAAGGAGCAAGGCAGAAAACATAGAGCAGTGGCTTCTAATGGGGGAAGAAGGCTTGTACCCTCTAAAATTGTAGCGCAAATGTGTGGGGGTGTGTGCATATTTTTTAAAGTGGTCCAGAAGTTTTCATCACATTTTCAGAGCCATCACTGACTGCACCACTATATATGTGTATGTATAAATGTATGTATATATAGGCTTGAAGCAATAAGTAGAGGGAGGGAATTCTCAAGATAAGCATACATTTATTCAGTTTACAAATTAGTAGGGATAAGATTAGCTCATAATATCTAACATCTTGCTAATACCCAACATCTTAATTTATTTTGATATTAATGTTTGAGGAGATAGATTGAAACTCATTCCTTGGTGGAAATAACATCTTATGCATTATGACCACATTTTTCTTTAAAACTTTTTTTACTTATCTTTTATTTTTCCATATAGATCTTTTGAAAGAGACCCAACCAAATCCTATAAAGGAGAATATTATATATATATATATATATATACACACACACACACACACACACATAAATATATATACATAATACACGTCTGTGTGTGTTATGTAATAAAAGAAATTAGAACACTAAGATCAAAATTATTTAATAACTTCATCAAGAAAGATTCAACAACGACACAGTGGCAGAGATGAGACTTAACTCTTATCTCTGGAAATTTACCTCCTAATTCCATTCCCCTTGTACTATATCACCTACCCCTCAGGTCAAAGTCACTTGGAGTTTAGGGGTTGGAACAATGGGTTCTTAATGCACTTAAAGGTCACTCCCTTAATGCTACTTCTGTCAACTCCCATTTCTTGCACCTGTATTCCCTGGACCTTCCCTCTTTTCCTGGTCTTCTGTGCTTTGCCACTTCTCCCTCTTTATTTCTTTTTTATTTTTGTAAATGTCAAAAAAGTCATTTCATTTTTTATTGTCATAAGAACACATGACATCTACCCTCTTAACAAAATTTTCAGGGCACATCACAGTATCGTGAACTACAGTCACCATGCTGTACAGCAGATACCCAGACTTACTCATCCTGCGTAACTGAAACTTTATACCGGTTCAACAGCTACTCGCCCCAGACTTTGGCAACTACGCTTTTACTCTCTGCTTCTGTGACTTTGACTATTTTAGATACTGCATATAAGTGGAACCATGTGGTATTTGTCCTTCTGTGAATGGCTTATTTCACTCAACATAGTGTCCTCAAGGTTCATCCATGTTGTTGCATATGGCAGGATTTCTTTCTTCTTTCAATGCTGAGTAATACCTCATTTTAATATCTCAAGGCTAAAAAAAATATAACACCTTTTCTTTAGCCAGTCACTCATTGAGGGCATTGAGGAAAAAAATTACTGTAATTAGCACTGCATTGTACTGTCATAAAGATAGCTGTCTGTTTTCTTAAAGGGCATATGACTCTTATTTCCCTTCTCTTTCCAACGACCATGCTATTTGACAACTGACGATTAAATGCCCTAAGGTAGATTTCCTGTTGTAAAATGTCTGTCCCCAAACATTCATCTCTCTTTCATTTATAGGATTCCTGGAAACTGACATGATCAATCTCTTCACACTTTAGATGTGGAATAGATTGCAGGTATTGTGTATTTTTTGAGCTAAAGAACTGAGTAAGGGGAAGGGAAGAGAGCTGATGGACCACTGAAGAATGTAATGGAAACACAATTACTCATTTCTAAAGTGTCTCAAATATAATAAAGAGAAGTTGCCTCTTGCCAATTTAATGATGCAGAATAGAATAAGTTGGTAGAATTGTCATTTGAAAATGGAAAATTAGGGTTTTATTAAAAATACTGTATGATCTTGGTTATTAGTCAGCTCTAATGTGAATTCACAAGATATTTAGCAGCCTGGGAATTGCAAGTGCACATATTTTGTTGATCTTCAAAAATATTCAGCTTTTATACTGATGTCTCTCAATACCTGGAACAGGATGTGAAAGCTTCTTCAGTGTCTAGTTTATGAGTTTAGCTATAGCTTCTTCTCAAATTTCTTTTTATATTTTCTCAAGGGGGAAAACAATTCTATATGCTTTAAAATACACATTGTTCTGACAGCGTGTCAAAATTCATTTCAAAAAGTTGACAGAAGAGTCCAACTCTTCTTTACCACTTCTAAGAGTACTCACTACTCTTAGAATTTTACTTAATTCTCCTACAATAAGGACCAGACAAGATGGTTTCATGTCAGACTGTGAGGTAAATGACCCTGGTTGATGCTTCTTGGGACACCCCTGAGAAGACAAGCACAGGGTCATCAGGTGCCACATAACAGCTAGGCATACCTAGATTAAAAGTTTAACATCACAGGAACTGGACTAGCCATATAGTTGTCATGTCATTAAGCTCCAGATAACTTGCCTTGGTTGCTGGGGTTTTCCCAGTTTAGTACTGAACATCCCACGTCCTGGGAATACATTCAGTTCTGGGCAAATTTAATATACAGATGGTTGCTGACTTAAGATGGTGCAGAAGTGATACTCGTTCATTAGAAAACATACTCAGAATTTTGCATTTTCATCTTTTTCTCAGACTGACGATAGGTGGTATGATAACTCGTGATGCTGGGCAGGGCAGCAAGCCTGCAGCTCCCAGTCAGCCAGGCAATCACAAGGGTAAACGACCAGTACACTTACACCATTCTGTACCTAACCGTTCTGTTTTTCATTTTCAGTATAGTATTCAATAAATTACATGAGATACTCAGCACTTTATTATAAAATGAGCTTTGTGGAGGAGGCAGAGTCAAGATGGCGGTGTGGGAAGATACGGAGTTAGCGTCTCCCCACAACTAGGGCACCTGCTGGCCGCTGGTGAGGGACTCTGACACCCAAGGAGATGGGAGGAACCCCACAGTGAACTGGTAGGATGTAGGGGGACTAAGGGGGGAGGAGAAGTGGAGGCCAGACAAGATCAGTGCCCCTGAGGCCCGGGAGATCAGGAGAGGCAGGTGGGAGGGGCTCTCCGGAAGGAGCGGGAGAGGAGCGGAGAGGGATTGCCCCGCCCACTCAGGCCTGGGGAGCCTGCTGAGCTCCCAGGCTGATCCCCTGCCCTCCAAATTCCCCTCCAGGCCACGTGGGTCCTTGGGGGCATAGGAGGGAGGCTGGGAAGATCAGGAAAGGCAGGCAGGAGGGGGCCTCCCAGACCAGAGGAGGGAGAGGAGAGGAGGGTGTTTGCCCCACCCACTCGGACATGGGAAGTCTGCTGGGCTCCCAGGTGAGGTTCCCTGCTCTTTGAGACCAGGGGTGGGGGGCATGCCTGGGCCCCTTCTGTTCCTTGAGCCTAAGCCCCACCCCACACAGCCCCCAAGGCCTTTTCCAGCCCTGTGGGTTCTGAGCATTGGTCCTGCCCGATGCCCAAACCTCGCCCTTGCTTAGGCCCCACCCTCCACAGCCAAAGCCTTCTCCCCCCCACCCCCCTCGCCTTTATTTTTCGGTCCTTTCCCCTCCTCCTGTTGTTTTGCTATTGTGGTACTGATGTAACTTCCGGTTGCTGATTCATCTATATATTAATTTTTATATTCTTCCTAACATATCTGTTAGTTTCCTAGTCTAATTTAATTTTTACTTTGTTATTTTTCTTTTTGCCACCCCAGGAAGGTGGCTTGTGGGATCTTGATTCATGAGCCCAGGGTCGGGAAGAAGTTCCTGTGGGGGGAGCTCCGAGTACGAACCACTGGACTAACAGAGAACCTCAGACCCCAGGGAATAGTCATCGGAGTGAGATCTCATGGAGTTCCTCATCTCAGCACCAAGACCCAGCTCTATCCAACAGCATACAAACTCCAGTGCTGGAAGCCTCAGGCCAAACAACCAGTAAGACAGGAACACAATCCCACTCATTAAAAAAACAACAAAAAAAAGGTGAGATGGCAAAAAATTACATCATAGATGAAAGAGCAAGTTAAAAACCTCCAAGAACAAATGAATGAAGAGGAAATAGGCAATCTACCTGAAAAAGAATTCAGAGTAATGATAGTAAAGATGATCCAGAATCTCAGAAATAGAATGGAGGCATGGATTGAGAAAATACAAGAAATGTTTAACAAAGACCTAGAAGAATTAAAGAACAAACAAACAGATGAGCTACACAATAACTGAAAGGAAAAATATACTAGAAGAAATCAATAACAGAATAACTGAGGCAGAAGAACAAATAAGTGATCTGGAAGAAAAAATGGTGGAAATAACTGCTGAGGAGCAGAATAAAGAAAAAAGAATGAAAGAATTGAAGACAATCACAGAGACCTCTGGGACAACACTAAACACACCAATATTCTAATTATAAGGGCTGCAGAAGAAGAAGAGAAAAAGAATTGGTCTGAGAAAATATTTGAAGAGATTATAGTTGAAAACTTCCTTCACATGGGACAGGAAATAGTCACCCAAGTCCAGGAAGCACAGAGAGTCCCATACAGGATAAACCATGGTAAAAACACACCAAGGCACATATTAATCAAACTAACAAAAGTTAAATTCAAAGAAAAAGTATTAAAAGCAACAAGAGAAAACCAAAAAATAACATACAAAGGAATCACCATAAGGTTATCAGCTGATTTTTCAGCAGAAACTCTGCAGGCCAGAAGGGAGTGACAGGATACACTTAAAGTGATGAAAAAGAAAAACCTTCAACCAAGATTACTCTACCCAGCAAGGATCTCATTCAGATTTGATGAAGAAGTCAAAAGCTTTTCAGACAAGCAAAAGCTAAGAGGATTCAGCACCACCAAACCAGCTTTACAACAAATGTTAAAGAAACTTCTCTAAGTGGGAAACACAAAAGAAAAAGACCCACAAAAACAAACCCAAAACAGTTAAGAAAATGGTAACAGGCACTTACATATCAATAATAACCTTGAATGTAAATGGATTAAATGCCCCAACCAAAAGACACAGACTGGCTGAATTGATATAAAAACAAGACCCATATATATGCTGTCTACAAGAGACCCACTTCAGGCCTAGGGATACATACAGACTGAAAGTGATGGGATGGAAAAAGATACTCCATGCAAATGGAAATCAAAAGAAAGCTGCAGTAGCAATATTCATAGCAGACAAAATAGACTTTAAAATAAAGACTGTTATGAGAGATAAAGAGGGACACTACATAACGATCAAAGGATCAATCCAAGAAGAAGATATAACAATTATAAATGCTTATGCACCCAACATAAGAGCACCTCAATACATAGGCAAATGCTAACAACCATGAAAGGAGAAATCAACAGTAACACAATAATAGTAGGGGAATTAACACCCGCTTACACCAATGGACAGATCATCCAAACAGAAAATAAATAAGGAAACACAAGTTTAAATGACACCATAGACCAGTTATATCTAACTGATATTTATAGAACATTCCACCCAAAAGTTTGCAGAATACACTTTCTTCTCAAGTGCACATAGCACATTCTCTAGGATAGATCACATCTTGGGTCACAAATCAAGGCCTGGAAATTTTAAGAAAACTGAAGTTGAATCAAGCATGTTTTCTGACCACAATGCTACAATAATGGAAATCAATTACAGGAAAAAAAGTGTAAAAAACACAAACACATGGAGGCTAATCAGTGTGCTACTAAATAACCAAGAACTTACTGAAGAAATCAAAGAAGAATGAAAAAAAAATACATAGATACAAATGACAAAGAAAATAGGATGAACCAAACTCTATGGGACACAGCAAAAGCAGTTCTAAGAGGGAAGTTCATAGCAATACAATCTCACCTCAGGAAACTAGAAAAATCTCAAATAAACAATCTATCCCTACACTTAAAACAACTAGAGAAAGAACAAAGAAAACCCAAAGTCAGTAGAAGGAAAGAAATCATAAAGATCAGAGCAGAAATAAATGAAATAGAAATGAAGAAAACAATAGAAAAGATCAATAAAACTAAAAGCTGGTTCTTTGAGAAGATAAGTAAAAGTGATAAACCCTTAGCCAGACTCGTCAAGAAAAAAAGGGAGAGGATGAAAATCAATAAAATTAGAAATGAAAAAAGAGAAATCACAACTGACACTGCAGAAATACAAAGGATTATAAGAGACTACTCCAAACAACTAAATGTCGATAAAATGGACAACTTGGAAGAAATGGACAAATTCTTAGAAAGGTACAATTTTCCAAGACTGAATGAGGAATAATTAGAAAATATAAACAGACCTATCACAAGTAATGAAATTGAAACTGTAATTTTAAATCTTGCAACAAACAAAAGTCCAATACCAGATGGCTTCACAGGTGAATTCTATCAAACATTTAGAGAAAAGCTGACACCGATCTTTCTCAAACTCTTCCAAAAAACTGCAGAGGGAGAAACACTCCCAAATTCATTCTAAGAAGCAACCATCACCCTGATATCAAATTCAGAAAAAGATATTACAAAAAAAAAGAAAATTATAGACTAATACCACTGATGAGCATAGATGTAAAAATCCTGAACAAAATATTAGCAAATAGAATCCAACAACACATTAAAAGGATCATACACCATGATCAAGTGGGATTTATACCAGGGATGCAAGGATTCTTCAGTATACACAAATCAATCTATACTACATTAACAAATTAAGGAATAAAAACCATATGATCATCTCAAGAGATGCAGAAAAAGCTTTTGACAAAATTCAACACCGATTTATGATAAAAACTCTCCAGAAAATGGGCATAGAGGGAACCTACCTCAACATAATAAAGGCCATTTATGACAAACCCACAGCAAACATCATTCTCAATGGTGAAAAACTGAAAGCATTTCCTCTAAGATCAGGACCAATACAAGGATGTCCACTCTCACCACTATTATTGAACATAGCTTTGGAAGTCCTAGCCTCGGAAATCAGAGAAGAAAAATAAATACAAATTGGAAAAGAAGAAGTAAAATTGTCAGTGTTTGCAGATGACATGATACTATACATAGAAAATCCTAAAGATGCCAGCAGAAAACTACTAGAACTAATCAACGAAGTTAGTAAGCTTGCAGGATGCAAAATTAAGGCACAGAAATCTCTGGCATTCCTATACACCAACAATGAAAAATCAGAAAGAGAAATTAAGGAAACACTCCCATTTACCACTGCAACAAAAAGAATAAAATACCTGGGAATAAACCTGCCTGAGGAGGCAAAAGACTTGTACCCAGAAAAATATAAAACACTGAGGAAAGAAATCAAAGGTGACATAAACAGGTGGAGAAATATACCATGTTCTTGGACTGGAAGAATCAATACTGTGAAAATGACTATACTACCCAAAGCAATCTACAGATTCCATGCAACCCTATCAAACTACCACTGGCATTCTTCACAGAATTATAACAAAGAATTTTACAATTCGTATGCAAACACAAAAGATCCCTAACAGCCAAAGCAATCTTGAGAAAGAAAAACAGAGTTGGAGGAATCAGGCTCCCTGACTTCAAACTATACCACAAAAGTACAGTATGGTACTGGCACAAGAACAGAAATATAGATCAGTGGTACAGGATAGAATGCCCAGAGATAAATCCACACACATATGGGCACCTAATTTACGACAAAGGAGGCAAGAACATACAATGGAGAAAAGACAGCCTCTTCAATAAGTGCGTCTGGGAAAACTGGAGAGTTACATGTAAAAGAATGAAATTAGAAGACTCCCTAACACCATACACAAAAATAAACTCAAAATGGATTAAAGACTTAAATGTAATACCAGACACTATAAAACTCTTAGAGGAAAACATAGGAAAAACACTCTTTGACATAAACCACAGCAAGATCTTTTTTGACTCACCACCTACAGTAACAGAAATAAAAACAAAAATAAACAAATGGGACTTAATTAAACTTAGAAGCTTTTGCACAGCAAAGGAAACCATAAACAAGACAAAAGGACAACCCTCAGAATGCGAGAAAATATTCGCAACTGAAACAACAGACAAAGGATTAATCTCCAAAATATACAAACAGCTCATGGAGCTCAATATCAAAAATACAAACAATCCAGTTGAAACATGCGCAGAAGACCTAAATAGACATTTCACCAAGGAAGACATACAGATGGCCAAGAGGCACGTGAAAAGATGCTCAACATCACTAGCTATTAGATAAATGCAAATCAAAACTATAATGAGGTATCACCTCACGCCGGTCAGTATGGCCATTATCAAAAAATCTAGAAACAGGGCTTTCCTGGTGGCGCAGTGGTTGAGAGTCCGCCTGCCAATGCAGGGGACACAGGTTCGTGCCCCGGTCTGGGAAGATCCCACATGCCGCAGAGCGGCTAGGCCCGTGAGCCATGGCCACTGAGCCTGCGCGTCTGGAGCCTGTGCTCCGCAACGGTAGAGGCCACAACAGTGAGAGGCCCGCGTACTGCAAAAAAAAAAAAAAAGAAAAAAAAATCTAGAAACAATAAATGCCGGAAAGCGTGTGGTGAAAAGGGAACCCTCTTGCACTGTTGGTGGGAATGTAAATTGATACAACCACTATGGAGAACAGTATGGAGGTTCCTTAAAAAACTAAAAATAGAACTACCATATGACCCAGTAATCCCACTACTGGGCATATACCCTGAGAAAACCATAATTCAGAAAGAGTCATGTACCACAATGTTCACTGCAGCACTATTTACAATAGCCAGGACACGGATGTAACCTAAGGGTCCATCGACAGATGAATGGATAAAGAAGATGTGGCACATATATGCAATGGAATATTACTCAGCCATAAAAAGAAACAAAATTGAGTTATTTGTAGTGAGGTGGATGGACCTAGAGTCTGTCATACAGAATGAAGTCAGTCAGAAAGAGAAAAACAAATACCGTATGCTAACACATATATATGGAATCTAAAAAAAAAAAGGTTCTGAAGAACCTAGGGGCAGGACAGGCATAAAGACGCAGATGTAGAAAATGGACTTGAGGGCATGGGGAGGGGGAAGGGTAAGCTGGGACGAAGTGAGAGAGTGGCATGGACATATATACACTACCAAATATAAAATCGATAGCTAGTTGGAAGCAGTCTTATAGCACAGGGAGATCAGCTTGGTGCTTTGTGACCACCTAGAGGGGTGGGATAGGGAGGGTGGGACGGAGACACAAGAGGGAGGGGATATGGGAATATATGTATAGCCGATTCACTTTGTTACAAAGCAGCAATAACACACCATTGTAGAGCAATTATACTACAATAAAGATGTTAAAAAAAAACCCAAATAAAACACAAAGAAACGAAATTGACTCATTTGTAGTGAGGTGGATGGACCTAGAGTCTGTCATACAGAGTGAAGTAAGTCAGAACGAGGAAAACAAATACTGCATGCTAATGTATATATAAGGAATCTAAAAAGAAAAAAAGAAAGAAGAAATGGTACTGATGAACTTAGTTGCAGGGCAGGAAAAAAGAGGTAGACATAGAAAATGGACTTGAGGACATGGGGTGGGCGGGCAAAGCTGTGGCAAAGTGAGAGCAGTATCGACATATATACACTACCCAATGTAAAACAGTTGACTGGTGGGAAGCAGCCGCACAGCACAGGGAGATCGGCTCGGTGCTTTGCAATGACGTAGAGGGGTGGGAGAGGGAGGGTGGGAGGGAGGCTCAATAGGGAGGGGATATTGGGACATGTGTATGCATATGGCTGATTTGCTTTGTTATGCAACAGAAACTAACACAGTACTGTGAGGCAATTATACTCGAATAAAGATCTATTTAAAAAAATGGGTTTTGTGTTAGATGATTTTGCCCAATCGTCGGCTAACCTAAGTGTCCTGAGCATATTTAAGGCAGGTAGGCTAAGCTCTGATGTTGGGTAAGTTAGGATATTAAATGCATTCTCCACTTATGATATTTTCTACTTACAGTGAGTTTATTGGGGACGTAACTCCATTGTAAGTCAAGGAAGATCTGTAAATGTGTATGTATAAATATGTATGTGTACCTATATGTATAGCAGTCTGAAAGAATATAGAATAAATTATAATTCTTATTCACAGTGATCGGGTTATACATTTCCTTTTGTTTTTTGATTGAGGGAGAGGGAGATGCATATAAGTAAGTGAGCATTTCTTTAGAAAAATAATATTTTTAAAACAATTGAACATTCTGAACAGTACACATAGGGGCATGAGTTTTGTGGCAAAGCTTATGTGCATCAGTGGTAGCATGAACGTATTTGTAATTAGAGTTTTTAGTTAGAGTTTAATCAATATTTACATATTTATTTTAATTGAGAGTTTATTTATTCAGCTTTAGCAAAGCCAAACCCAAAAGTGCTGTGATGCACACTTACAGGAGCCAGTTTTGCTTAGTCAGCTTTTGGATTCTAATAACTACTGATTCTCACTTCCCACTTGGCCTTGTGCAAATCAATTTCCCCTTGGAATCTCAATTTCCTGTCATTTAAAATATTAGGATATTTTAGCACTAAATATACAGATATCATGAAATATTAGCACTAAATATACAGGTATCATGAAAAGACTTTGAAAATTTATAGGAGAAGTAAAGAAACTGACAAGTATTATTACACTGATATATTGTGAACATCAGGATAAATAAAAAATTTTGAAGTAAAAATTTGGGGAAAAATTGGAGGGAATAAGAGTTTTTGCCCAGAAGTAATTATTTTGCAGTGTTAAGAGGGAGAAAAGATCTATAGTTTATTCCATAGTGGAAAACCTGGTGGAAAACTTAGTCAACCCAGGCAATTTACTCCAGAATTCATGTTATTAATCACTCCGCTGTGCTGCTTCATAGCCATCAGTAGCTGTCATTTTCTAACAGTAATAATAACAATAGCTAAAATGTATTGAGCACTTACATGTATACTCACTCATTAGTCACATTTAATCCTCAGTACAATTTTATGATGTAGGTACCATTTAAAATTTTATTTTACAAACAGAAAACAAATTAAGAAAGATTAAATAACTTGCCCAAGGGTCAACAGCACTGGGAGTCACCAATCTAGGATCCCAGCCCAGTTCTGATTAAGGTAAGGAACTATGCTTTTAATCACCAACTTACATCATGCTGCTGGCATGTCACATGAGCCATTTCCCCTCCTACTCTATACCTCCTTCCCTCCTATTGAGCATATGTTTGGTAGATGTTTCAAACTCTGATTTTCAAATGAGCCAACATCTTTTTATGGAAACATTAGTTAAACTTTACAATGTATTAGACTATCTGTTAACAATTATGCTACTTTAATAAAAGTACATTTTGTTTTGACTTTTTTCTTTTTTATAAAGTATTCTGTGAATGGAAAATTTGCAAACTGTGAATGCATATACACAATTCATTTTGCTTTGAGTCAAGACTACAAGAGGACTGATATAGGTCACTGTGAAGGGATAAGGAACAGATAATCTTTTATTTGCAATCCATAGTTGTCATATATAACACAGAAGGTGGTATCAAATCCCCTGATTAACCCATCACTATTCCCCAGAATAATTTATGTCCCTTGACTTTCACCTCAGACCCTCCTGAACATCTTCCAAAGAAGACTTTCCTGATACCCATCGTTACTTGTTCAGTTTCCATCTTTCCCACTTAATTAAGCACTCTATTAGGGCAGCAGCTTTATCTGACTCGTTCCCAGCTGTATCTCCAGCATTTAACAGAATATGATACCCCTAAGATATGCTTTAAATCCAACCATGTTTCTTCCCTTTCACATCATCATTATTTCTCATTGTCTGTATTTCTACTCTTATTCTTTAACAAACTCTATTCTACAGAGTATCCCGTGAGACTTTTTAAAAGCATAAAGCAGATCATACCACCCCCTTAAAAGCCTCTAGTGACTTCCATTTGCACTTGGCATAAATCCAAGCTCCATAAGCTGGCTTAGGCAGAAAGATCACCTTCTGTCCTCTTTAACTTCATACCTTTCACTGTCACCTTCTTTCATAGTGTTCCAGCCATGCTGATTCCTTAAACAGACAAAAGCTACATCTACATCTCCAAACATCTGATCCCACTATGTGTATTACAATATTCTTTTTCCTGATTTCCACTTCACTGGGTCCCTCTTATCATCCACTATGTAGAGTATATTTCACCTGTCCAGAGAGGTCTTCTCTGATAATCCTTTCTAGACTCTCTATCCCCTTGCTCAGTTGACCTTATTTATATCATACATGTCTTATTAACTAAGAAAATAAGATGACTTTTGATAGTGATATTTTATTTCGCCAGAACGTACACTGGAAACAGAAAATGTGACTATCTTCTTCTGAGCACTTAGAGTTCAAGGGTTAATAATGTCTAGCAAATAGTAAATATTCAAATGTTAATGGAATTACTGAAGCATGAACATAAGTATATCCTAGATGTATGCTCATGCAATGTTCATTGATTTAAAAAAAAAAGATCAGGTGGATAAGTGCACATCAGGTCATGTTTGGCTTCATATGTTTAGTATGCCTTTCTGGGGGAATGCAAGGTACTACCTCTTTGCCTGGACCATGTTGCTCTACATGGGCATGCAATACCAGTTACTTTTAATCATATTTTCTCTCCTAAAAATGTAGATCTGAATCAAGATAACACAGTTATAGAAGGCAGCTAAAACAATCATTTGAAGGAAATGAAAGCAGCAGAAACTCACAGATTGAGATTTCTTCAGTTGGCCAGTGTCTTCTTTCAGATGCCCAACATATTTTTAATGCATGTCTTTTACTTGTGGAAGCTTATCAGAGTTGTTTTCTGTTGCTAAGAACCACACAACTGCCATAAATTATGGGAGAGATATGACATCAAGAGCTCGAGGTGAAGCAGAGGAATTAAAGTATCAGGAAAGTTGAGTTGGGGTAATAAGTGAACTGTTGGAATTGTGCCAGTGGTGTTACAATGACTCTAGCAGACTTTTAGACAGTTTAAGTAGGGTCTGTGCTTTTGTGGGCAAACAAGGTTTATTTAAAGAGGAGTGAAGTGATGGACAGTGGGAGGTATGACAGTGGCCTCCAGTTAGTGTGTCAGATGCACTATAATTTTTTTGAAAAGCAAAAAAAAGATGAAAATATTAAAAATATATTAAAAAGACATCTTTTTGAAGTTTCTTGTGATTTCCTATTGTTTTGTATCTCTCTGACACTTTAAATATTGCTTCTGAGTAAGTTTTTCTGAAGATCTCCTATTTACATTTTAAATAGCCAAAGAACAAAAATACATCTATTCTGCATCTCTAAAAATGTATGATACATGATCAAAATGAGCTTCCTTGGGACTCATCTCAAACTTCTCTTCTCCTTGATATGTCTGTGTTTCCCAAAAGTCTCTATGATTTGGGTCAATTGGTTATTGACACTTAATATCTTCATTCTTCAGATGGGGATTTGATATAAGCAGAGCCCTCTTAGAACAAAGGCAGTTTCATTACACTGGATAATTACATTTTTGGATATAATTGTCTCCACTGGGATCTCATGAAAACCTAAAGCAACAGAAATATTAAAAGGCTATGGATAGCCTTCGAATGGGAGATTGGGATTGACATGTATACACTAATATGTATAAAATAGATAAGTAATAAGAACCTGCTGTATAGAAAATTAAATAAAATTCAAAAATTCAAAAAAAGATGATTTTTAATAGAGAAAATTTCTATAATAAAAGAAAATATTTCCTTGTATTACATAACTATGAAACAATCATTTTCCTATTCCCTTTCATTTACTCCCTTACGTTCTTACTCAGTGTTTAATTACAGCCCAGGTAGCAGTTTAACACTATTAAAGCTATTAATATTGGTAGGCAATTAAAATTCACTTAACAGATATAGTTTCCTTTATATGCTTGCCTCTCTCTTAATTGTAACATGGGAGATGACTGACCTTCAACGTCAATATAAGTAACATTTGTATAGTGTTTTCTGGTTTACAATTCACTTCTACTCATTCACCTGATTCCTAAACCTGTGCTAAATATCAATGTCTTCATTTTGCAAGTAAACAAAATAGGGCTCAGGAGATAAAGGAACATGTAGTCGGCAAATGAAAGAGCAGGGATTTGAGGCTAAGTTTACAGGGTCTCAAAGTCCACGTTATTTTCCCCCAAATCATAGGAAATCTGTGGTCATATAAGGCTAAGTTGTATTTGGGGAGAGAAAAGAGTGGTCAATAAGCCAATTCTTCTCCCTCTACTCTGGAAAAATAAGTTGCTGTTTTGCATTAAAATAGTTAATTGTGCTTGTAGAACTCTGATACTGATGCCCCGTCAGTAAACAGTCATGTCCACATAGACATAGGGCCTCTAATTTTTATCTCATCTTATTGTTACTATTATTGTTGTTGTTTATGGTAAGTAGGTACAATCCTAAAAGGTGAGTGTTTTCTCACAATAATCAGATGTGATGATGAGTGTTTTATACCTGCATGACTGACAGGTAGATGAAACCAGGGAAGCAAGTTAGTACACCCCACTCAAACATACGCCATTTCAAATCTCCACACTGACTTTCAGAGCACAGCAGCTTCTAGTGGTTCTTGGGAACAGAACAGTAATCCTGAATGTTATAAATAGGTTGTTTGGTCAAAACATTGACAATCTAATCGAAAAACATATATCCTACTATTTCACTGTTTGCTAGCCAGTGAAACGAGACAGAAACCCCAAGGAATCACAGAAGGCTTCACATGACCTGCGACCTTGACTTATGTAACTGCATTACCCTGGCGAATGCAAGACCTTGTTTATATTTAGTTTCTTATTTTTTCCCCATCAACCTAGTCTATGAAGCAACTGTAAACAACAAATGTTGAAAAGACAAAAAAATATTGTTAAAACTGTCTCAGCTTAAGTCTTCATTTAGGTTCTTCTTAAAGAGACAGGGAAGAAAATTATTGGTGCATCTTTACCTCACCCAAAATCCACACAACGGAGCAGGGAATATTCCTATGCTTGGAAAAAATATTGAAGCTGATAGTGAACAAAATCAAGGTTGCTTAAGAGGATGGGGCCTTGGGGAGTGTCCTTCACATTCTGTCATCCTGATTCATTCATGATTAATATCCACATCTATGTATGTTACAAAAGAGGAATTTGTTCCCTTGACTACTTGATTTTTTCATCCTAAAACACGTATTGAGCACTATTTTGGGCAAAGTAATGGAGAAGATTCAAACCTGAAAGAAAATGAGAGATAGTAATACTCACTGAATGCCTATGAAATCTTGCTACTCAAAGTGGGTTTTGTGGAGGAGCCGCACAGACACATTATTTAATTTCTCTAAGCTATAGCTTTATTCTGTTAACTGGGGATAAATCATATTTACTTTAAGTCTAGTCATCAGACAAACACAAATACAACACTCTTAGTATATCACCTAGTTCAACACTTTCAATCATTGTCATGCCTAACTAACCCTATACCTGACACTTTTTTTTTTAACCATGTCACGCTGTATCTAAAATTAATATTCTTAAATTCCTTTTGGAAACAGCTTGCAATTCTCCCCCGAGACTTCTTGCTCATAATACCTTAGAGTAGAGACTACTAAAATATTCATTGTTCTGTTTTTTAATTAACAGTACTTGAGTTTTTAATGAAACTAATGTGTTTAATTAAAACAAAACAAAACTCATAAAAAACACTACATGTGAAGGAGATTTCATGGAAGTCCTTTCTGGCAACTTCTATTTGCATCAAATTGTCCAGAACTTTGTCACATGTTCCTGCTGAAGTGAACAGAGGATGGGTGATGTGGGACAGCAGACAGAATAATTGGGGGACACCATTATCTTTGTTGCATTAACTGATACAAGGGTACTCTTCTTGAGTAAATAAAAAAAGTGTTATGTACATTTTACCATACTAAAAAAAGACAGCATAACCAAATTAAAAAAAAATACATGAAGTATTAGAACTTGAGACCTTCTGAAGAAAAACTGTATTTTCTTAAGAGAAATCAATATAAAGAAAAGAGAAGGCTTTCAGAAAGAACATCTTTCACTCTTTCTCCCACATCCTATATGGAAGATGGGTATGATGCCTGGAAACACATCATCCTTTGCTTTTTACTGTGAGTCAACTAAAGTGAGGAAAATTTCAACTACATTGCAGAAATGCTGATACTGACTGACCATATTGGCTGTTGAACCAATCATAGCAGCCACCCATTCAGAAAGCATTTTGTAAGACCATTCATTGAAGCTGCCAGTTCTTGAAACTGAAACCATTCCTAATGAATACATTTAGGTATTCAGGCTGTATTGGATCCCAAACAAACTTCTGTTTCCAGAAACAAGTTCCAATCTCTGCGATACACCTCTTAGGTTGGTTAATCTTTTATTTTCTTTGAAGCCTCTTAGTTGAGACGCCTATCTCTCTTCTTGGTTGATCAATTCACAAGGCTCAAATAAGTAGCAAAACTGATATGATCCTTTGTTTAAAGAGGACATCTTCAGAGTTGGCTGAGTGTCACAGAAGAGTAATGGATAGGTCACCAAATCTCAGATCCTGATATTAGGAAGGCCTATGTGGTTATCTAATCCAGTGTTTCCCAACCTGGTTACATTACGTATGCATTGAGTATCATAAGTAGGGAGAGAGGGAGAGAGGGAGAGAGGGAGAGAGGGAGAGAGGGAGAGAGGGAGAGAGGGAGAGAGGGAGAGAGGGAGAGAGGGAGAGAGGGAGAGAGGGAGAGAGGGAGAGAGGGAGGGAGGGAGGGAAGGAGGGAAGGAGGGAAAGAGAGAGCGAGATTTCCTGGCTTCTCTCCAAAGCAACAGAATTTGTGGTAGGAGGAGATAGTTGATGGCAGGCAATCTGAGAGAATAAGATGCACATTTATCTTTATAGAAACTTCTCCAGCTGGGTCAGTGATTTCCAAGGTCAATTTGACAGCTGAAGGAACTTAGGCCCAAATAAGGGAATTGACAACACCTTTGGGGTCAAAGTGATTGATGGCAGAATCAACATTACAATCCTATGTCCAGGCTACCTGTGTCAAATTCATTCTACTGAGCACCTGTCTGGTGAGGTCCTTGGAGATATTTCTTTCTGGTCCCTTCTCTGTAAGGAAACTGAAAACTGAATATTGGATGCCTTTTTGCACATGTCGCATGCATATCTCATATGCATGCGAAACTAAGACTCATTTTTTTTTACCCACCTATAAACAGAAAGTGAAAGGAAGAGGGGAAAATGGGGAAACTGTTAAGACCCACTATGTAAGGTATAGATATCATTAAAGTCCTTCTTAGGTGAGCAAAGTAAGACTCAGGCAGTTCAAGAAAATTACCTATATTCACAAAGCTGGACAACAACAGAGCTAGGATTACAAATAATCCGAATGCCTTCAACCTTTGTGCTGCTTTGTCAATACTGTGCGGCTACTAGTGAAGGACATGGCTTGCTGCACACACTGTTTAAAGAAATACAGGACTACTGAAATTGGGATCTGAAATCCAAAACAGCCTTGGTATTCTTTACTTGAAGGTCCCTCAAAGCAAACTGAAGTCTAAGTGTGAAAGCTGGATTTTAGAATTAGTTTTGTCCAAGGTAGAAATCATACACTGTTTTTCTTAATATTTGCAATGAGCTTGCAAAAAATTGAAAGAAGCAGAACTTCCATATTGATGCTGTTTTTAGGTCTCTATTTCGGTTTTTCTTCCATGTTCTCCCCTAGGTTGTAGCCCACAGTCTTCCCAATTGCATAGAATTTATGTCAAAAGCAAGAAGATGAGAAAAGACAGTATACCTCGGAGTACTGATTCCAGATTTTTTCCAAATGAAAATGGTCAAATATGAATTTCTAAACAGAACAAGTTTGCCAGGGGTAGGAACAAGACATGACAGTCAATTAAGATAAATATTTTTCTAAGCCTCATTCTACCAGTGTTACACAATCATCAGTCCTTTTTACTCTTCCACAGAATCATAGAATTATCTAATGAATAAATCTTGATTTCCCAGCTCTCGAAGAAAAAGTCAAACACTGTGATCTCTGAAGCTCGGCAAAAGGATGTGATTTACCTAAGTCATATAAAGGCACCTCTTTCTGTAACTCTGGATGATAAAACAGAACCTAACTGGAGTCCCTGATTCTACTCCTGCTCTCATAAAACTCTTTTCACAGCAGCAAGAGTTTACAAAAGTAAACCAGATCAGATTCTTCTTCTTCTCAAAATCCTCCACTGGTTTTCCATCACTCTTAAAACTGAATCCATACTCCTTGCATGGTCTCCAATGTGTGACAATTGGGCCCAAGGGCCCCAGAGGGGACTAGGTAAGAGGCCCTTGCCCTCTTACCTAGTCCCATCTGCTTTTTTATGCCCTAGCACCCTCACCTTTTCTCATCAACACAGCAAACTGGTCCTGTCTCAGAGCCCCTCACTCATTATTCTCCGTTCCAGGAATGTTCTTTCCAGATCTCTCCCTGGGTATGTCCTCCTGTTCAGGTCTCTGGTCCCAAGTTCCTGCCTCAGGGAGACCATCTCTATCCACCTTACATCCTCCCCCTTAAAAGAAAAAATTCTGATAAAATATGCATAACATAAAAATGCCATCTTGCCCATGTTTAAATATATAGTTTAGTAGTGTGAAGTATACTGACATAGTTGTGGAACCAAACTGGAGAATTTTTTCATCTTGCAAAATTGAACCTCTATGCCCATTAAACAGCTTCCGATTTCTCTCTCTTCAGTCCCTTGTAACCACAACTCTACTTTCTGTTTCTGTGAGTTTGACTACTCTAGGTACCTCATACAAGTGGAATCATACAGCTATTTGTCTTTTGGGGACTGGCTTATTTCCCTTAGCATTAGTCCTCAAGGTTCATCTTTGTTGTAGCATGTGTCAGAATTTCCTTCCTTTTTAGGTTGAATAACATTCCATTTTATCTATATATCACATTTTACTTATCCATTCATGTGTTGATGGACATTTGGGCTTTTGGCTATTATGTACAATGCTACTATGAACATGGGTATACAAATATCTATTGGAGAGCTTGTTTTCAATTCTTTATATCCAGAATTGAGTTGCTGGATCATAACGCAGATCTAATTTTTTGAGGAATTGTTTTCTACTGTGGCAGCACCACTTTACATCAACACCAACAGTGCACAAGTGTTCCAATTTCTCCACATCTTTGCCAATACTTGTTATTTTCTATTTTTGTGATAGCAGCCATTCCAGTGGATGTGAAATAATATCTCATTATGATTTTGATTTTCATTTCCTTAGTGATTAGTGATGTTGAGCATTTTTTCATTTGCTTGTTAAAGGTTGGTATAACTTCTTTGGCGAAATGTCTATTCAAGTCCTTTTTAATAATTTCATAATAGTTTAGGTCTAATACTGGTAAATGTAGGCTGTTTAAAATGTTCCCCTACTATAATTATTGATGTAATAATACCATTGTACATAAATAATGATTGATAAAAATTTCTTAGGAGCAGAATTACAAATACTAGGTCAAGATGTGAAGACATTTTATGAGATTTTGATTCATGTTTCCAACAGCTTTCCAGAAGTGATGCACCAGTTTACACTCCCACTAGCAGGGTATAAAAGAAATACCTCCATTTTAAGTACACAGTAGTAAGGTATTAATGTGCAAAACTGAAAAAAATATAAACAGTTACTAATTTAAGAGCTGAAGAAATGTCCTCCTATCTTACCCTGACTCACTAGAATGTTTTCCTTTTGCTTTCTGTAAATTGGCCTTATTAACTCAGATAATGGGGAAAATGTGATGCTAAGAGACCTCTCAAGAGCTGAAATTCACACATCAGTCTGTTCTGTGCTTGTCATAATTATTTAGACACAGTTTTGAAAGACACAGTTCTAATCTTGGAACAGGACAAAGCCAAAGAGAGATTGATTCTGAGACAATTTTGAGGACTTACAGAGAATCTGACTATTACTGATTGTCTTCAGCAATTTAGGATTCAAACTTTTGGGTTTGTAGCACACTCTCAAATACTGTTCTAGAATTTCCTGTGGCATTATGAGAGGGACTGAAAACCAGCCATGGACGAGTCAGTGATATTAAATGTAACCTATCTCAGCCATGGACGAGTCAGTGATATTAAATGTAACCTACCTCATAATGTCTATAGAAATAATTCATGGCTATTTCACCATTCTCTGGGTTGTCATAATGCCTTATGCAGCAGGTGGTTTGCAGCCAAGGCAATAAAAAGCTCTATTCACTCCATTTATTTGTATGTAAAATGTGAATATTGAACTGCATTCATGATTCTCAAACTGAGCTCCCTAAAGTCACGTGGGGTGCTGCAGGAGAGTAGGCCATTATATTTTGGGGGGAGCAGGGGATAATCTATGTAAGATCCCATAAACTGTACAGTCCTTTTCAAAAAAACATAGCAATAATCTTGGAAACTACTAGACTTGTATCTTTCTAACCGTGAGTCTATGGCTCTACCCTTTCCCTTCCATACTTCATTACATTTAGCAGCTAATGCTCACGACAGTTATAGGCAATAGAGAAAAGATGAATTTTTGATGACATTTTTTTTCTTTTTAAGTGCCGATATGTATTTTCATGATACCTGTGTTACCTGTGTAACTCATATGTCAGCTGGAGTTTTCTAGCCCCTTTCAAGTAAATACATTGTTAAATCCATTCTTTGATCCCTATGAAAATCCAAAGACCTCTGGTAGATAGATTTCAGCCAACAAATGTTGGAGAGAATGGGGGAGGGTAGAGAGCTGCCATCCCTTGATTACTCTGCTTCTGAACCAGCATCTGTGTGCCCTGTCTCTGTTCTGAAAAGTATCAGATGAAATAATTTTCTCATATCCCTTAAAAATCTTGTTTCACAGGAGGCACTGTGTAGTGTAGTATATTTTATAAAATATAGAAGAATGGGCTGGGATTGTAGGAGTTGGGACATAATAGGAAATTGGCTTAATCACAACCACAACTTCAAAATGGACACTAAGTATACGGCCTTTAAAACAGTCTTTGGCTATTCCACCATGAAAAAAACATAAACTATTTTTCAGTCATAACTGCCCACTTCATATACTCTCAAGATGTCCTCCCTTCCCTCTCTTTCTCCATTTTTCTTCTTCCCTCACTCCCACATGGATTGCCAGGGAGTTAGTAGCGTCTTCTTCCTCAATAAGGAAGAATCATTCATTTCTCCTGCACTCTTTCTGCTGTAATCTACTCCAAGCCCACCTTCCTACATCCAGACCAAAAAGCAAACCAAAGCCTCACAAAGAGACTTTCCATTTAATAGGATTCACTCTTCCACAAAACATTCTGGTTGAAAATAATTATGTCGTCTTAATTTTATGTATTTTTTAAAAATTCTAAGTTCTTTTAGGAAGACTCATATATGATGCCCGTAATCACATGAGTCATATGTGTATTATCTCATATGGGTCATGCTTCGAGTATGTAGAATGTTTTTCTACTCATTATTTAAACATTTTTTTTTCAAGTAGTTTTCAAAGGTATTTTGCCCTTCAGTGCCCCAAATGTTTCTTTTAATAACGCTCTTTCCTGATCTCAAATGATTCAGAAGTTTTAGTGGGCACTGAGAAGCTATGTCAAATCCATTTGTAAAAGCTTTATTAACTTTAACAGCAAAATCTCATAAGTTTGGCTTGCTTAATCTATCAATTTAAGGCTCATTAAGATAAGGAATGACAAAGCTGGAAGAGAACGCCTCTCTTTTCTTTGAAAATGCTTATAAAATCAAGCACTCAGCTGTTTTCTCATTGTATGTGGCTTTGGAAATGTCAGGCGAGTTTGAACTGTCAAAGCCATCAAAAATACTGCTGAAATTGCAAAGGAAACAATGACTACCTGGGGAAAACACAGTAAACTGTAGGACCCAGGAGGCTGCTTTTCCCGTAAGAAGGGAAGTAAATCTTGAAAGGGCAATGTTGGAGAGCAAAATTCTTCCATATGAAGTCTACAGAAGATTTATCAGTTGTGGGGCTGTGTGGTGAAACACAATATACTATTAGAACACAAGCGTCTTATAAAGACTCTCCTCACTTTTGGGGATCACTGTTTCCACTCTATCCTGCCCACCTCTGCCAGCTGTGTCTTCCTTAAAAATCCAGAAAACCTATCCTTGTCTTTCCCCCCAAATCCTTCAATTGACTTTTGGTGGAGATTTGCCCTGATACCGTGCAAAGAAGACAGTCATCTGAGTGAAATAAAGTAAGTTCTGAAGGATGCAATTCTACATAATGAGCCTTAGAATAATTACCCAGATGCTCTGGATGTTTTCACATTCTCCTGAAAGCAAAGTCTGAGACAAGGACTTAGTTCTCATTGTAGACTACTGGGGAGGGGGGTGGGGGGGGTGGCCTCAATCCTTTTAGCTGATTTTTTTAAAATAAATTATTTGTTTTTATTTTTGTCTGTGTTGGGTCTTTGTTGCTGTGCATGGGGTTTCTCTAGTTGTGGCGAGTTGGGGCTACTCTTCATTGCAGTGAGTGGCGTTCTCATTGTCATGGCTTCTCTTGTTGTGGAGCACAGGCTCTAGGCACGTGGGCTTCAGTAGTTGTGGCTCGTGGGCTCTAGAGCACAGGCTCAGTAGTTGTGGTGCACAGGCTTATTTGCTCCACGGCATGTGGGATCTTCCCGGACCAGGGATCTAACCCGTGTACCCTGAATTGGCAGGTGGATTCTTAACCACTGCACCACCAGGGAAGCCCCTTTCTAGCTGATTTTGAAGTACCATGTGGAATGTGTCACTTTGAAGGATGAGATATAGAAACACTTTGTCCATGATTCACATTCTCCATGGGTAGAGGGTGACCACTTGGCATGCCAATTCCTTTACATGTGTGGGCTCTTCAATGTATCAGCTGAGCAAGCCCCTAAGAATTTGGCCAACGGTCCCAAAGTAGAAAACTAGAGAAATACAGCAGAAACTTTAGATGGAGCACTCTTATGAAACATAGGAACTGTCTGCCATGGTTGCATCTCTGAAATCAGAGGTTGATCTGAGAGATGTGAAATAGATTATCAAAAGTGTCTGCTACAGTGTATATGAAGTGTACCTTCATATATTACCCATTGTAAAGATGATTTTGTTAATATAAAAGTAGTAACACAGCGCCCATTAATATCCTACTGACTGACAAACTCAATGGTTATTTTCAATTTCTGCTTTTGTGAATATCTAGTGGAATTTGATGCAGTTGGTTGCACCCTTTTCTTTAAATGCTCTAGTCTCCATTCTACTCTGCCTGAGTCTCTTTATTTCTGTCTCACCACTCTCTCTGTTTTCTTTCAGACTTCTCTCCTTTACCTACTCCTTAATTTTAGTGTTGACCAAGTCTCCATCCTTGGCCCTCTGCTATTCTCTGGAAGTCCTTTCCTAGACAACATGGTGACAGAAGAAGTCATCGGAGCTGCAGATTATCTGGAGATTTTATTGTAAATGGCCACGTGCTCACAATAATGCACTAGGTGCTTGACCTATAGTTACTTCTAAGCTGCATCCACTAAGAAACATGCTTTATTTTACCCATATGAGCTTCTAGAGAAAATGGACTATATCACAACACAATCCAGATTTTCTGCTTCTCAAAAAAATTGAGACAAAACTAGGTCAGCATCTCTGTACACAAAGACTGGCTTAGACCGAATAACAGCCTTCTAACTTCAGACCAGTGAGCTCCTAAAATATGTACACACATCCATTTCCTCACCCATGTATGCTTTCATCTTATTCCTCACCAACGTCTCCAAATTTTAAATAGGATGGTAAGGAGTAGAAAACAAGATAACCTTCTATCCAATATAATTTCAGTCTATCATCCTATCATTACCTTCATGGTCAAATTCAATGCTTCTTAACTAGTTCATCTTCAAGTTTGACTACCCTTGGATCACTTGACTTCACCTTTTCTCCCTAACTTTACATAGAACACTGAAATTGCGTCTTAGTCTTTTTTCCCCTTGTATTCTTAGTCTTTATTCCCAGTATCCTGATACTACATGCTTAATTTTTGGCATTTTTTAACGATTTGTTTTTGGAATAATTATCTATCTATCTGTCTCACTTGTAGCTAACATTTAGGGAGACAGTATGGCTTAGGGAAAATAGCACCGGATTGGGGTGAGGCATTGTGTGTCCTAATCCTTCCTGAGTCAGTGAGTAGCACTTAGTGTTGAACTACATTATTGTGAAGGGTCATTCTGGCTCAATAGTTCTAATTTTGCTGCCTTTCTAACCTAGAGAAGCTAAGTTCTCAAAGTAAAGAAGATCTCCTAAGTAAATTTTGACCATATTTACTGTACAATTTACTGTGCTTTTGATAATTTTATGTAAATTTACATTTAAATTCCTAATAGCCCTCTTTCAGAGTGTTCTGACAGCTCAGTTATTTTTTGACAAATACTTACACTCTAGTAAATAGACTGGCCTGATATGTTTTTTCAAAAACTCCTTTTCCCCCATGTATGCCTGAAGGAAATTATCTTAGAAGTGAAAGGGTGGTCTCCAAGGAAGCAGAGCTAAATTCTAAACATTGAACTGTAGCAAACATTTTTTTTTTCCAACAGAGTTAGAATAAAACCGCCTGTTTCTTCTAGGTTTCCCCAAGGGGTCAATCCCAAAATCTGAGCTTGGATCCAATGGCAGTGACCCTCCCTGACTTTCAACTCTCTTTTTAGAATACCTTCATGCTTCTGAGAGGAAAGAGGTAGAAACAGCCCTCCAGTGGTTCAACAAATGCGTTCAACATACCTATACAACGTTGGGCACAAACTAAGAACTGGGTACGTATAGACTTTATTGTTTAATCCTCATTACTCTCATCACTACTCACGTTTGTATCTTTAGTTCTGTTGTAGCCAATGACTATGAGATTAGTTGGTAAGTTACAGAACCATTCTAGAGCTGAATAATATTCATCTCCTGCTGTCTGTGCAGATTCAGTCTCAGGAAAGGCACAGGTTTATAACAGGTATCAACTGTGGACTTGGTCGCATCATTAATTTATTTGGGCCACAGTTTCTCCAGGAGGCAAAATAAGGCATTTGGGAAAGAAGATATTTCATTCTACTCAGTCTCTCTTTTTCTGTTCTATGATTTTAACATATTATTTCAGGGGGTTTTCAGCTGGCATGTAAGGAAGATTCATGCCTTTGTTTCTTATAAATCCTAAAGTTCTATGATTTATTCCCCTAAGTTTTATGAAGTAATTACTTGCAAGAGTTCTTCCTTGTATGAACTGTAATAAAAATGACTTAAGAAAAATGGTTAGTCTTTGCATAAAATTAAGCAGAAATTAAATTAAAAGGCAGGACATCTGTTCATTTTACATCAAGTCTTTGAGGATGTTCCCAATGAACTGCAGAGTTTGTGATGATAAGGAAAATTGGGGCAAATTTCGATTTCTATAATTGACCTTTCCTATCTCCATGACATGGATTGCTCCATTTCCTATTTTCTGCCTAATCTGAGCCCAGACTTCCAATTGTGACACAGTAAGTTCCATCAGCTAATGAATCAACTGGTTCAAGAGGAATTTTCCTTCTTCAAACAGACCTTATCCAGGAGAAAAGAGTGAAACGCGAGGCTATATAATGTAGAGAGAAGGAAATATAATAATAACTATCATTGACTGAGAACTTATGTCAAAAACTGTATTTACATTTACATTCGTTATTTCAATAAGTCCTCAAAACAAACCAAAACATAATGAAATAAGTCCAAAAGGTTGGTTTGAACCATGGAATCATCTTTTCCAGAAAGGTACAGAAAGATGTGTAAAGATATGAGGTAATAAGGGCTAAAATTTACTGACCACCTGCTGTATGTAAAGTAGTGTAAAGTAGTGTAAAATTTACTGACCACCTGCTGTATGCTTTTGATGTAATTTGTTTTTCTAAATCTCAGACAATCCCATGAGGTGTAATGTCATTAATCCCTGTTTTCTAGATTAGAAACGTTAAGACAAAGAAAAATTAAGTAATTAGCTCCAGGCCACATGACAATGAAGTTCACTTCGGATTAAAGATTGATAATTAATTATAATCTTGCGTCTCTAAGTTCACAAACAGACATTGCTTCACAATGCTTTCCATCCAGCGACTGAATGTTCCTTCGTGGAGACATGAGGACACAGGGAGAGTTTTCTCTAATAAGCTGGACACAGAAACACTTGCTCTTACAATCACATCATATAATTTCCAAGAAAGAAAGAGAGGAATAGTTACCATAAGCTATTTCTGGGACGGATGTAATTTGGAAGAAAGTAAAGACAAATGCGATATTGCTATTGTATTTTACTCTCATTATAAAGTCATTTTGTTTTTTTATAGGTTCCTTTTTTTTTTCTCAGAGTGTTAGGGAAAATTGGGCTTATTTCTTTTGTCAAATGAATTTCCTCCAGGTCAGAAAACCAATCACAGAGGAGGAGGCAGTATTTCTTGGGAGCATATAAACAAGTTTCACAGTTTACAAAGGATTTTAGAGTCTCATTTTCTCCCACTAATGTCGTCTGCAAAAGGAAAAATAGGTGATGGGTACACCAAGGCAGCTAAAATGGCAGAGAAGGTGAGAGAGAGAGAGAGAGAGAGAGAGAGGAAGGAAGGATAACTTCAGGAAAGAAAAGTTTTCCTGCTAAGAACCCCTAGAGTTCAGGGAATGATCTGGCAATGGTCACTGCTGAAGGATTAATACAGAAGGCATCTGCTGGGGACAGGTGGCAGCCCAGCAGAGAGGGAAACAGAGGCATTTGGTATCAGAAAAAGAAAACAAATAAAAATCTCTTAATTCCACTCTTCCATTTTTGCAAAAACAAACTAGTTGGTGTGTATTAATGATAATATCTCCATTTTAAATGAGAATAGGTATTGTGCAAGGCTTTAGCCTCCATGTGTTATCTGCATATGAAATTTTGTTAAAGAAAAGGATGTAATCAAAAGTGGAGATACATAATCTGATGCTATATATAGCAGGCATTCCCAGAAGTGTTGGGAGGAGAAATTTCACATTACACAGAGATTTTTAGAAATTGTGACTAGAAGAAACTGAACGAAGTGTGCTGGACGAAGTTTACCCCACATCAGTGAACCATGAGAGAGAAAGGGGATTCCCTTCACAGAAACACTCTTGTCTACTGAGACTCTAACACAAGAATATTCCTGCCATTTACCAGCACAGAGGTGAACACTTCATTCCCCTCACAATCCCTTTGACTCCACCATTGCTGAAGCAAAGTTCTGCTTAGGATTCTACCCGTCCCTTTTTCCTGGTAAGATCCTCTTCAAGCCACATTTTGATTATGAATTTGTCTATTTCTATCACTTTAATTACTTATTGCAGGAAGTATAAATGATAAACACATTTAAAAAAGAGACATAGGACTTCCCTGGTGGCGCAGTGGTTGAGAGTCCGCCTGCCGATGCAGGGGACACGGGTTCGTGCCCCGGTCCGGGAAGATCCCACATGCCGCGGAGCGGCTAGGCCCGTGAGCCATGGCCGCTGAGCCTGCGCGTCCGGAGCCTGTGCTCCGCAACGGGAGAGGCCACAACAGTGAGAGGCCCGCGTACCGCAAAAAAAAAAAAAAAAAAAGACATAGAAAGTAGAAATCAATAGAAGTATGATGATGGGAGTTCTCCATAAAGGAGCATTGACAGTGTAAAACTGTAATTTTCGTTTGTTTTTAAAACTGAAATTGTTTACTTTGGCATCTAGTTTATGATGGTATTACTGAGTGTCAAGTGAGACCTCCTTTGAGTGAGTGTCCTGTAGTTTTTGTAAATTTTGTCTTGCTAATACTTGCCCCAACCTTTTAATGCTGGGCCAAGATAAAGTTGTCCATGTTCTGAGAATTTCTGGGAGATACCAGGAATTTATCTGTTAAGTTTTTCTCTCTTTTTTTAAAATTCTCTTTTCTTTTGCATTACCCATTTCTACCTGGCTATTACAAAGTAATGGCAGACAGCAAAGGAAAGCAGACTTATTCACAGTGTCTGTTGAGGCACTGGCATAGTGTTGTCTATTCTGGCATTGTTGCTGCTTACATTGGGAAGCCTCTCACAGGCACTGGGGTCTGGAACATGGACAAGACACCCTTTGACTCAGGCCCAGGTCCTTGGGAGTTGAGGCCTCTACAGATAAATACCTGTAGCTCTTTATGGGAGGAGGATGTCTGGCAGAGGCCAGCACGCTGGCTGCTAAAGCCTATATTGGGTGCCCTGGGAGTACATATCAGCTTCTGTCTTCAGAGGATGGTGTCCTGGGCCTCTGGTCCTGTGTTTGAGTGCTGGTATGGCTCTTGAAGAGAGAGTTTATTCTCCTTTGAAACAGATATGTAGGTAGCCAACAGGCACCTTAGAACTTTGTAGGAACGATGTAAGAGTGTGTGAGTGGGACTCTGGTCAGCACTGAAGAAGTGTGATTGAAACCAGCCTTGAGCCCCTGGCAGCCTGGCTAGAGAGCTCTGCGTGGAAAGGGGTATCTGTGGCTGGGCCAGCGAGAGTACTTTAGGCTTCAGGGAGCCTAAGTTAAGCTATTGTGTCCAAGAAATTATTGTTTTGGCAGCCTATTAACAGACTGTAATAAGGAAAAGAAGAGGTGTTCCCAACCTTGTCACAGAATATCTTAAACCCTTGATATCAAGAGCAACATGATTACCTTATCTGTCTCAGGACACTGTGACTTCTAAAAACCAAGGCTTTTTTTTCTAGGTTAACCTTGACTTCTTTGGTTTTATTGCTTAAAATGATAAGTTCTATCTTTGGAAGCAGCTTGGGTCCACATGCAAATTAAATTGTGGGCAGGCTCATCATATACCTTTGTCCCATTCAGGCTCTTTTGGGATTCAAGAATAAGTAGGCACTGTGACAGCTCAGACTATCACATTTTCCAGGAATCTATCTAAAGACGTGGTATAAATAAATAGAGGAAGAGACGCATAGAAGCTAGAAATGGAGTTCCCAGCGTATACAAATATAGCAATATTTCAAGCATTATCCATGGAGAGGGCACAGGGCTATGGACTCAAATATACCTACTGCTCGATGGATATGATTCCACAGTGGAGATGAAACTGCCAGGCTCACACAGTCACAGTAATCACAGTAATCAGTGATGTCCCTGAGCTGATGCCCTTTGTTCTGATTCCATCCAGTTAACTATCTACTACCCTATTCCAATCGTGTCCCCTGTCAATCATGTGCTAATAACTCTTCTCGGTATAGAGGACACAGTGATGAATGAAATAGACCATGAAGTCCCTACTTTCCTGGAACTTGCATTCCTATAAGTGAAGCAAAATTCAACAAATAAATGTATAACACATTTGTTGTGACCCACACAATGGAGAACAATGAACTCTGGCAAGGAAGATAAAGGATGCTGAAGGACTGGGGGCTTTATTTTATGTGGGATTATCAAGGAGGACTTCACCAACAAGGAGGGCATCTTAACAGAAGAAGTGAGGTCTGAAGAAGTGAGGAAGTAATCTTTCTCACTGGAGGAAGAATGTCTCCAGCAGAGGAAACAGCAAATACAGAGTCCCTGAGGTGGGAAAAAGCCTGAGCTCTTCTGTCAACTGAAAAAAAAAAAAAAAAAAAAATAGTGTCAAGGAGGAGAGGTGAATAAGGGAGTGGAAGAAAGGGTGAGGGGCGAGGTCAGAGGCAGTTGAAGGACAAGTCACTTGGAAGCATGTGACCATTGTAAATACACTGCCTTTGCTCTGAGATGAGAAGACTTTGGAGAGTGCTGAGCAGTGGAGTTACATGATTTCATTTACATTTTAGCAGGCTCATTCTTTCCAGGAGTTTGACAAAAAGGCCACAAAGAAGTGAGGTGGGAGATGTGATGTGGGAGGCAATAAAAATTTTTGTTGTGGAGAAATTAAAAGCATTTTTATGTGTGTTTGGAGAAAATTCACCAGAGGCGAGGGGAGTCGGGTTTTATAATGCAACAAAGGAATAGAAGAATTATCACAATGATGGAAATTAGAGAAGGGATAGAACCTAATACATCGGTGGGAGGATCGATTTATGTGAGAAGACAATTCAAATTAATTGACAGAATGCTGATCTATATAGGGGACTATACATAGACATGGACAAACATGACGGTTTGGTCATGAGGAAGTCCTCCTTCCATTTTCTTGATGAAATAGAATGCAAGAGTATTAGCTGAGAATGAGCATTAGGGAGGTCATATGCATTTTGATCACCTGGCTTTTTTCTTTCAAATCCCTTCCTTTGCCCAAGTCACCCTTCCTGGGGTGCACAACTGGCCCCGCCTGCCCTGTGCCCTTGCAAGAACTGAATAAGTTTGCCCAGGAAAAGTCAGCGGGACTTACACTGCAGTCATACTATGAAACTTCTAACTCGAAGTGATTTTTTTCAGCCAGAGGGGCCTAACCTTCCTTAAATGTTCTTCACAGAAGCAATCAGATCCAGAATTCATATCTTTAGAAAAGCAGCCTTCCTCTTTCTCAAAGCAAACCAGGCACATAAGAAGTATTCTTGCGATAGCCAGCCTACTAAGCCACATAAAACTGGGCCATTATTACTTGTGTCCTTGTAGGTATTTTAGCCTTTAAATGGTGATACTATCATTTTAATTAAAGTTGAGGTTTCTTCAGAATTCAATTCAAAAAGAGACTGCAGGGCCCCATTTTACAATAGAAACTAAATCCTCAGTCCACAAGTAAAACAAAGTATATATATGAAGGTAGGCAGAGTTGGAAGGTTTCAAAATTTGATGGTGGGAGATCAGTGTTACAAGGGCACAGCAGACAGATACTCCCAGGACTATGAAATTATAAAATTCCTTTTATGAAGCACAAGATGAGATACAGAAAAAATCTACAAATCAGGGACTGTGTAGGGAGTGAGATACACCTTGTGGAAAATGTTACTCTATCTTCTTTTATCCCTGAGTGATATGAGTAATTTAATTAATATGCCCATTTTACACATAGGATATGGAGATACTGAAATCTTCAACCTACACAATACTGGAAAATAATTAAGATAGAGCAGTGTTGCAATGGCAGCATTATTCACATTTGGAGCTGGAAAATCACTTTTCAGAGGCTATCCTGTGCATCATAGTATGTATAACAGCATCCCTGGCCTAAACCCGTGGATGTCAGTCATACCTCCTAACTGTAACACACAGAAACGTCGCCAGGTGTTGATAAATACCCCTTGGAAGGGCAATATCAATATCACCCTTGACTGAAAACCACTGGTATAGACAAAGTGCCCAGCATTGTGTATGGAGCATAATTCTTGCCCTGTAAATATAATTTCATAAAAATAACAAAAGTCAGAACATTTCCCACTTCCAATACAGTAGGGCCAGGATTTTTTTCCTCAGCAAAGTTTTTGTTTCAACAGCTTTTAAAAAAACTTTATTTAGGAATAATTGATAAATATTATTGTATATATTTAATGTGTAAAATGTGATCTAGGTAATTAACACATCCATCACCTCACATAATTAACTGTGTGTGTGTGTGTGTGTGTGTGTGTCTGTGTGTGAGATAGGAATGCTTCAGATTTGCTCTCAGTAGCTTTCAAATATACACTTCCATATTCTTAACTATAGTGACCACAGGGCATTTTAGAGCCTCAGACTTATTTTCTTATAATTGAAAATTTGTACCCTTTGACCTACATCACTCCATTTCCCCCTCCCCACAGCTCTTGGCAAATACCATTCAATTCTCAGTTTCTGTGATTGAGGTTCTACACTACATGTCAATATTCAATAGGTTATTTAGTGTAAATATCTCCCTCAGAGACACATCAATTCTTGGATGTAGTATCACCTTGGATTGAATAGGTGGAGCCTGTATCTGGGGCCTTGTGCCTCAAAGTTCTTTCTAGAAATTTTCTAAATCCCCTTCGGTTCCTGGGAGCCACCAGGCTGGCAGTGAGTGACAAAGGGGTGAGGTGCCCTGAGCCCAGATGGGACCCCCACCATTGAGTCCAGTGATCAATGTCTCATACACTTCAGGGATGGCCCTGTCTGGGTACAGGACAAGATTGAGTATAGGATCCTTCGAACAAGTACTTGTTTCACTTCATCCATGAATCCTGTTTGGAGTTGTGATAGTTATAAATATTGCCTAGAGAGGCTTATTACTGATATAAATTTTATTAACAGATTGACACAATTATCAGCATTATCGGATGATAAAAATAAACAGATGTTACTTATGTAAGGAGCACTGAGAGCTTCAAGGTGTCTCTGATGCCCCTGAACAAATGTCTATATGTGTCCATACGTGAATTATTATTGGGAACGTGTTTGTGGATTTCCTCAGATTCTGAATCAATCAGCAATACAATTCTGTACTATTCTCGAAAAAGAATTTGGATTTGTGTAAAATGTGGGTCCACTTCGAGCATCTATGCACTTAAATGCTTGCCTTCCAAAGGCTTTTCTTCTGGGAGTTTTTAGTGATCTGCAAATTTCTCGACAAAAGCTTTTAAGTTTTATGGATAATTTGTGAAACACAGGAAGACTGGCACATTTATAGGTGAGTCAATAGTTTTAGGGTTGCAATGATATATTTTCCATCTCATTTAGATCTTAGAAAAAGTTTGTCTGATCTTTCTTTCAGAGACATCCTTGGTCTCCTCACCTCTTTCTGAAAAAGTCTTACTTCGATACCAGTGACCTTACAATGAGGAAGAGACTCTCTGGCATGTCTTCTTGTAACCTGTCACAGTTTGCCAGTCAGATATGCTGTACATACTAAAGGTCTTAACTGGGTCAGATCATTTTTCTTTTCTTGAATTTCAAATGTTAACACTTCACTTAAAGGAGGTTCAATTAAAGTTCTCATCTTAGATATTCTGTGATAGTTGAGTATTTCTACCACTTAACCTGTGACATTCTCTTTCAGTATACTATTATGTGAATGATATGTCTTAGTCTTATAGCTTTTATAGGGTAGGTTCCAAATTCCATTAGTGTTACGTTACTAAATCTGCCTAAGTTCTATTAACTCATTTTCAATAAAACAACACTCTCTGTTTTAGTCTGTACATGTCTATGGCTGTGTGGAGCCGTGTGGAGGATAGGCTCTTGGTGCTCCAGCCAGGCATCAGGGCTATGCCACTTACGTGGGAGAGCCAAGTTAAGGACACTGGTCCACAAGAGACCTCCCAGTTCCACATAATATCAAACGGGGAAAATCTCCCAGAGATCTCCATCTCAACACCAACACCCAGCTTCATTCAACGACCAGCAAGCTACAGTTCAGGACACCCTATGCCAAACAACTAGCAAAACAATAACACAACCCCATCCATTAGCACAGAAGCTGCCTAAAATCATAATAAGGCCACAGACACCCCAAAACACACCACCAGATGTGGACCTGCCCACCAGAAAGACAAGATCCAGCCTCAACCACCAGAACACAGGCACTAGTCCCCTCCACCAGGAAGCCTACACAACCTACTGAACCAACCTTAGCCACTGGGGACAGACACCAAAAACAATGGAAACTATGAACCTGCAGCCTGCAAAAAGGAGACCCCAAACACAGAAAGTTAAGCAAAATGAGAAGACAGAGAAACACAAAGCACATGAAGGAGCAAGGCAACAACCCACTAGACCTAACAAATGAAGAGGAAATAGGCAGTCTACCTGAAAAAGAATTCAGAATAATGATAGTAAAGATGACCCAAAATCTTGGAAATAGAAAGGAGAAAATACAACAAACGTTTAACAAGGACATAGAAAAACTAAAGAGCAAACAGTGATGAACAACACAATAAAGGAAATGAAAAATTCTCTAGAAGGGATCAATAGCAGAATAACTGAGGCAGAAGAAAGGATAAGTGACCTGGAAGATAAAATAGTGGAAATAACTACTGCAGAACAGAATAAAGAAAAAACAATGAAAAGAATTGAGGACAGTCTCAGAGACCTCTGGGACAACATTAAATGCACCAACATTCGAATCATAGGGGTTCCAGAAGAAGAAGAGGAAAAGAAAGGGACTGAGAAAATATTTGAAGAGACTATAGTTGAAAATTCCCTAATATGAGAAAGGAAATAGTTAATCAAGTCCAGGGAGTACAAAGAGTCCCACACAGCATAAATCCAAGGAGAAACATACCAAGCACATATTAATCAAACTATCAAAAAATAAATACAAAGCACAAATATCAAAAGCAGCAAGGGAAAAACAACAACACATAAGGGAATCCCCATAAGGTTAACAGCTGATCTTTCAGCAGAAACTCTGCAAGCCAGAAGGGAGTGGCAGGACATATTAAAGTGATGAAGGAGAAAAACCTGCAACCAAGATTACTCTACCCAGCAAGGATCTCATTCAGATTTGATGGAGAAATTAAAACCTTTACAGACAAGGAAAAGCTGAGAGAGTTCAGCACCACCAAACCAACATTACAACAAATGCTAAAGGAACTTCTCTAGGCAAGAAACACAAGAAAAGGAAAAGACCTACAATAACAAACCCAAAACAATTAAGAAAATGGTAATACGAACATACGTATCGATAATTACCTTAAATGTAAATGGATTAAATGCTCCCACCAAAAGACCCAGACTGGTTGAATGGATACAAAAACAAGACCCATATATATGCTGTCTACAAGAGACCCACTTGAGACCTAGGGACACATACAGACTGAAAGTGAGGGGATGGAAAAAGATATTCCATGCAAATGGAAATCAAAGTAAACCTGCAGTGGCAATTCTCATATCTGACAAAATAAACTTTAAAACAAAGACTATTACAAGACACAAAGAAGGACACTACATAATGATCAAGGGATCGATCCAAGAAGAAGATATAACAATTGTAAATATTTATGCACCCAACATAGGGGCACCTCAATATATAAGGCAAATACTAACAGTCATAAAAGGGGAAATCGACAGTAACACAATAATAGTAGGGGATTTTAACACCCCACTTTCACCAATAGACAGATCATCCAAAATGAAAATAAATAAGGAAACACAAGCTTTAAATGACATTAAACAAGATGGACTTAATTGATATTTATAGGAAATTCCACCCAAAAACAAGAGAATACACATTCTTCTCAAGTGCTCATGGAACATTCTCCAGGATAGATCATATCTTGGGTCACAAATCAAACCTTGGTAAATTTCAGAAAATTAAAATTGCATCGAGTATATTTTCTGACCACAATGCTATGAGACTAGACAGCAATCACAGGAAAAAATCTGTAAGAAATACAAACACACAGAGGTTAAATAACACACTACTTAATAACCAAGAGATCACTGATGATATCAAAGAGGAAATCAAAAAATACCTAGAAACAAATGACAATGAAAACACAACACCTCAAAACCTATGGGATCAGCAAAAGCAGTTCTAAGAGGGAAGTTTATAGCTATACAAGGCTACCTCAAGAAACAAGAAACATCTCAAATAAACAACGAAACCTTACACCTAAAGCAATTAGAGAAAGAAGAACGAAAAAACCACAAAGTTAGCAGGAGGAAAGAAATCATAAAGATCAGATCAGAAATAAATGAAAAAGAAATGAAGGAAACGACAGCAAAGATCAATGAAACTAAAAGCTGGTTCTTTGAGAAGATAAACAAAATTGATAAACCATTAGCCAGACTTATCAAGAAAAAAAGGGAGAAGACTCAAATCAACAGAATTAGAAATGAAAAAGGAGAAGTAACAACTGACACTGCAGAAATACAAAGGATCATGAGACATTACTACAAGCAACTATATGCCAATAAAATGGACAACCTGGACGAAATGGACAAATGGTTAGAAATGCACAACCTTCCAAGACTGAACCAGGAAGAAATAGAAAATATAAACAGACCAATCACAAGCACTGAAATTGAGTGTGATTAAAAATCTTCCAACAAACAAAAGCCCAGGACCAGATGGCTTCACAGGTGAATTCTATGAAACATTTAGAGAAGAGCTACCGCCTATCCTACTCAAACTCTTCCAAAATACAGAAGAGGGAAAAACACTCCCAAACTCATTTTTGAGGCCACCATCACTCTGATACCAAAACTAGACAAAGACGTCACAAAGAAAGAAAACTACAGGCCAATATCACTGATGAACATAGATGCAAAAATCCTCAACACAATACCAGCAAACAGAATCCAAAAGCACACTAAAAGGATCATACACTATGATCAAGTGGGGTTTATCTCAGGAATGCAAGATTCTTAAATATATGCAAATCAAGTAACATGATACACCATATTAACAAATTGAAGGATAAAATCCATATGATCATCTCGATAGATGCAGAGATAGCTTTCGACAAAATTCAACACCGATTTATGATAAAAACCCTCCAGAAAGTAGGCATAGAGGGAACTTTCCTCAACATTAATAAAGGCCACATATGACAAACCCACAGCCAACATCGTCCTCAATGGTGAAAAACTGAAACCATTTCCACTAAGATCAGGAACAAGGCAAGGTTGTCCACTCTCACCACTCTTATTCAACATAGTTTTGGAAGTTTTAGCCACAGCAATCAGAAAAGAAAAAGAAATAAAAGGAATCGAAATCAGAAAAGAAGTAAAGCTGTCACTGTTTGCAGATGACATGATACTATACATAGAGAATCCTAAAGATGCTACCAGAAAACTACTAGAGCTAATCAATGAATTTGGTAAAGTAGCAGGATACAAAATTAATGCACAGAAATCCCTGGCATTCCTATACACTAATGATGAAAACTGTGAAAGTGAAATTAAGAAAACACTCCCATTTAGCAGTGCAAGAAAAAGAATAAAATATCCAGGAATAAACCCACCTAAGGAGACAAAAGACCTGTATGCAGACAAGTATAAGACACTGATGAAAGAAATTAAAGATGATACGAATAGATAGAGAGATATACCATGTTCTTGGCATTGGAAGAATCAACACTGTGAAAATGACTATACTCCCCAAAGCAATTACAGATTCAATTTAACCCCTATCAAACTATCACTGGCATTTTTCAAGAAGTAGAACAAAAATTTTCACAATTTTTATGGAGATACAAAAGACCCCGAATAGCCAAAACAGTCTTGAGAAAGAAAACGGAGCTGGAGGAATTAGCCTCCATGACTTCAGACTACACTACAAAGCTACAGTCACCAAGACAGTATGGTACTGGCAGAAAAACAGAAATATAGATCAATGGAACAGGATAGAAAGCCCAGAGATAAACCCACGCACATATGGCCACCTTATCTTTGATAAAGGAGACAAGAATATACAGTGCAGAAAAGACAGCCTCTTCAATAAGTGGTGCTGGGAAAACTGGACAGCTACATTAAAAGAATGAAATTAGAACACTCCCTAACACCATACACAAAAATAAACTCAAAATGGATTAAAGACCTAAATATAAGGCCAGACACCATCAAACTCTTAGAGGAAAACATAGGCAGAAAACTCTATGACATAAATCACAGCAAGATCCTTTTTGACCCACCTCGTAGAGAAATGATAATAAAACCAAAAATAAACAAATGGAACCTAATGAAACTTAAATGCTTTTGCACAGCAAAGGAAACCATAAACAAGACAAAAAGACAACCCTCAGAATGGAGAAAATATTTGCAAATGAAGCAACTCACAAAGGATTAATCTCCAAAACATATAAGCAACTCATGCACCTCAATATTAAAAAAACAAACAACCGAATCTAAATGGGCAGAAGACCTAAATAGACATTTCTCCAAAGAAGATATACAGAGTGTCAACAAACACATGAGAGAATGCTCAACATCACTAATGATTAGAGAAATGCAAATCAAAAGTACAATGAGATATTATCTCACACCGGTCAGAATGGCCATCATCAAAAAATCTACAAACAGTAAATGCTGGAGAGGGTGTGGAGAAAAGGGAACCCTCTTGCACTGTTGGTGGGAATGTAAATTGATACAGCCACTGTGGAGAACAGTATGGAGGTTCCTTAAAATACTAAAAATAGAATTACCACATGACCCAGCAAGCCCACTACTGGGCATATACCCTGAGAAAACCAAGATTCAAAGAGTCATGTACCAAAATGTTCATTGCAGCTCTATTTACAATATACAGGACATGGAAGCAACCTAAGTGTCCATCAGCAGATGAATGGATAAAGAAGATGTGGCACATATATACAATGGAATATTACTCAGCCATAAAAAGGAATGAAACTGAGTTATTTGTAGTGAGGTGGATGGACCTCGAGACTGTCATACAGAGTGAAGTAAGTCAGAAAGAGAAAAACAAATACCGTATGCTAACACATATATATGGAATCTAAAAAAAGAAAAAAATTGGTCAGAAGAACCTAGGGGCAAGACGGGAATAAAGATGCAGACCTACTAGACAATGGACTTGAGGATACAGAGAGGGAGAAGGGTAAGCTGGGACAAAGTGAGAGAGTGGCACGGACATATATACACTGCCAAACGTAAAAAAGAGAGCTAGTGGGAAGCAACCACATAGCACAGGGAGATCAGCTCAGTGCTTTGTGACTGCCTAGAGGGGTGGGATAGGGAGGGTGGGAGGGAGGGAGATAAGCCGGAAGAGATATGGGGACATATGCATATGTATAACTGATTCACTTTGTTATAAAGCAGAAACTAGCACACCATTGTAAAGCAACTGCACTCTAATAAAGATGTTGTAAAAAAATAGGCCAAATGAAAATCTTATTCATAGTTTATAGCAATTCTGTGCTGTAGGTTCCAGTGGTCCCATTTTAAAGGTGATGAAACTAAGGTTCAAAGGAACACTGGACTGGTTATTTCTAAATATAGAAGCAATACTTTGATCTATAGGTCACCAAAGCACATACCTTTCCTTAGGTTATTCTGAAATATTGTAAAAGAGAAAAGAAAATAATAAAAAGGTCTTTGTTGGGAAAATAAAGGTCAGGAACCACAGGACCATCTGGCTGTGCTCTTACAAACCCATGGAGTTTATTAAATAATAATCGACTAACAATTCATTATTAATCAAAGGAATATACAACATACAAATCATAACTTTTTTGTTTATATGAGAAAGCCAAAGTTATCAGCCTTAGTTCAAATGAGAGCACGCATATTAACAAAAATATGAGGATGCTTTAACTGGGGCAGGAATTTCCCCCATTACATTTATGATTCTTAATAAATTTTAAAAATTTGCTCTAGAAAATAGGGTAAAGAGCCTCACTGTTAGCTTTGTAGACTTTTTGTTTGTTTGTTTTTTGCAGTACGCGGGCCTCTCACTGTTGTGGCCTCTTCCGTTGCGGAGCACAGGCTCCGGACACACGGGCTCAGCGGCCATGGCTCACGGGCCCAGCCGCTCCACGGCATGTGGGATCTTCCCGGACCGGGGCACGAACCCATGTCCCCTGCATCGGCAGGCGGACTCCCAACCACTGCGCCAGCAGGGAAGCCCTGTAGACTTTTTTAGGAATTCAGGAACTTGATTTGGAACCAATGGTTGGTTGACCCTCTACTTATTTGAGTAAATGAAACATTTTCACCAAATGCCATAAGACAAATTAAAAGTAGATCCAGAATTAAAACCCATTTCTTCTGTCCCCCTAGATCATTAGTCTCATGATTATTTTGCCCCTTTGCCTCTTCTTTCATGGCCCAAATACAATTTAACATTAAATCCATTTTATGCCTTTAACCTCACCTCCATATATATATTTTTGTTTACAAAAAGTCTTAGTATAAAATCTAAGACAAGAAGTCAGAGTAACAGAGGAAGGTCATAACTAGTAAAGGGGATTTTAGATATTATTTTTAGTCATTTTACTTAAGACTGTTTAAGAATATCTTTCTCTAATGAATTAAAATGTGTATTAATTTCAGAAAGTTGTATAGGAATAAAATAGAAAGGAATGATAGTGACAAATGTATTGGCTTATATAACTCAAAAGTTAAGGGATAGTTTGCTTCCAACTCAGCTGGATCCAGGTGCTCTAATAATGTTTTGAGGGCTCTGCACCTCCTCTACATTTCTTGGTGCTGCTCTCTTCTGTGGAGACTTCATTCTTAAACAGACTTCCCTCACACAGTTTAGAAGATGACCAAAAGCAGCACCAGGGTTAAGTGGTTTTGAAACTTGCCTTTCCAGATTTACTAGAATGTGTCCTTTGAAATAACTCTGAAGGGTACTGCTCTAGTCATGTCTACCACACTTAAACCAATAGTTGTGGACACAGGGTACCATGTTTGCCCAAAACCAAGTCACTCATTCATACCCACAACCACAGGTGGCTCTGTGATTGGCAGTCTCCAGAAACTATATGAGGTGGGGAAGAGGCAATTCCTCAAGCTAAGGGAAACTGGACAAACATCTTTCCATTACAACTTTCCATAGAAAAGACTACTGAGATTATAAAAGGCCATTTATTTGACAAAACATCATCACAGTAGTCCCTCTACTCAATAACCTACATTTTGCTTAAGGTTAAACTATCCCTAAAAATAAAGGCTATATATCAATATTTTATATCCTAAGCAGTTAGAACTTATAATGTATCTCTTTTCCTAATGCAGTCAATGGAAAATTATGTGGCCTGTTCTCTCATGTAGTAATGATCATATCAATGATACCTATAATATCATTATCAATGCACTTTCCACAAGAGTAGCCTCAGAAAGTTTTGCTTTCACCCTCACGATCTTTTACATTTTTCTTAATATGCAGTTTAAGACTTGGAAAGGTCAATTCTCTAGGTAAAAATCAGCTTCTACATGTGGGTTCTGATACTTGCCTGAGATTCTCTTGGATTGATAGATAGCAAGGAGATGATATCCTAGAGTCCCTCAATCCCGGAGGAGAAGGAGGAAATGATTTGCATTCTAACAAGTACCACTTTGTACTAAGCATCTGGGATGAGAGAGTAAAACTCAGATGAATAAGTTACAGGCTACCTGTCCTCCTCAACTTTTAATCTTTTCCTTATGTTCATTCATCTGCATTTATTCATCTCTGAATCCCTAACATCTAAAACAGCTCCAGGCATTGATAGGAGTTCAATAAGATTTCTCTTAAGGAGGAAAGAGTGACAAGAAAATCAATGATTATAATGCAGAATATCAAGTTCTTTGATGGAAGTAGAACAGAGGAGAACTAATCAAGCCTCAAGAGGTACTATGAAGTATTTACATAAGAAGCTATGGGAGCTGATCCACAATGGACCTCTTACACTCCTACACATCTTTCTGAGTATGTAAAAATTGCAAGGCACTGATCTTGATGGTTCTTTCATCCAGACCACTTCTCGGGATTGAGTATGTGGTTATAAATCCTGAAAATTAGAAAACACAGCACAGGAATGCACTGTGAGGTCCTACAATGCACCTGGTCTTGTTCTGAGCAAATTGCTTACACTTGCTATAAAAGGAGAAGAAATTTACCCGAAAATGACACCCAGCAATATGGAGATATATATGTACAAAGTAATTCAATGTAGCATTGTTTGCATTGTTTGTAATCTCCTACATGCCTTTAAATTGAGGAGTGGTTGACGAAGTTGTGGTGTATTTAAAAAATGAACTGCTGTGTATCTATAAAAAAATGAAATTCTATGAACCAACATGGAGAAGTTTCCAGGATATATTGTTAAGTGTAAAAGCAAAGTATATAAAAGTATCTTTAGAAGAAAATAAATAGGAAAATACACCGCTATCTACTCATTTTTAAAAAATGAAGAAAAAATAAACAGAGACTAGTGGGATTGCTTACCTACAAGGAATGGGTGAGAACGAAGTGAAAATGATAGAAGAAATGTGCTGAAGGGGTGAAGACACTTCTCTGAATATACGGTTTGTACAGTTCTGGCTTCTGCAACCATGTTAATGTTCTGCACACTCAAGAATATCACATTTTTAAAAAAATCAGCAGGGTTGGGCACAAACCCTAGGACCACAAAACAAATGAATCAAACCATGTTTCAAGTGAATGACATAACCTGAGAGAGGAAAACAGAAAAATAACTTTTGAATATAATATTTATAGAAATGTAAACAAATACTGAACTCTAATTGGTAGGTTTTTTTAAATTTTACAATTCTGACACTAGTTTCTGACTTTCTGTATATTCTAGGATTAAACAAATTGGTAAATATATTATACATAGATATCTACAACTTACTTTCAAATGATTCGGAATAAAATTCATAATTATGTGTGTGTGTATTATAAGGTCAAATACAAATTAAAAATAAGAGGCTTAATTTTCCTTATTGAAAATAAGGAAAGGGGGACACTTCCCTTTTTTTAGAACATTTACTTTAGAAAATATTTAACTGTAGACTCTTTCTCTGTCTTTTTGAAATGTATGTAAATCTTTCAAGAGGCTAAATATGACTCTTACCAGCTGGATAATGATGCAACAATATATACAGTTAATATATATATAAGAAGATGAGATTATATACATACATATGACATATATACATGATAATATGTATAAGAAGATGTGATATTAGATATAATATAGAAATAGAATATAATCTATATATAATATATGTAGAATAAGATAGAATATTATTCATCCATGAGAAAGAAGGAAATCCTGTCATTTGTGACAACACGCATGAGAACATTATCCTAAGAGACCTTGAGAGCATTATTCTAAGTGACAAAAGTCAGCCAAAGACTAATACTGTATGAGATAATGTATATGTAGAATGTAAAAACTGAACTTATAGAAACAGAGGGTAGAATCATAATGGCTGTCAAGCCCTGGGGCGGTAAGGGAGATGAAGAGATATATTGGTCAAATGGTACAAACTTCCAGTTATAAGATGAATAAGTTCTGGGAAAGTTAATGTACAGCATGGTGACTACAGTTAACAATTCTGTATTATGTACTCGAAAGTTGCTAAGAGAGTTGATCTTAAAAGTCCTCACCATAAAAAAGAAATGGTAATTATGTGAATTAATGGAGGTATTAACTAACCCTACTGTGTTAATCATTTTGCAATCTATAAGTGTATCAAGTTATCATTATACTTAATGTTATGTGTCAATTATATCTCAAAAAAGCTGGAAAATTTTTCTTTCTTTTCCAAAAAAAAAAATGAGTGTTTCTTATGCTACCTATGTTACAGGTTCTTCACCGTAATGCACCCTGCTGCATGTTCAGGCTTCACCTGGCCCTTCACATCAACCTGTAGGATATGGATCTTGGGTAATTGGCATGAATGGATAGCCATTAGGAAGATTGTTTTAATGAATGTAGCATGATTATATCAATTGGTGTTATTAGCACATATATTAATAAAGGCTTGCAATGAAGCAGGTAGAGTGAGTGAGGAGAAACCACTCTTAGTAAAGTAGAAATGAGAGAAAGAGAATGAGAAAGTAGGATTCTTGACACATTCCATGTCCCAAAGGAAGCCTGGAAGGCTTTGAATGCCAATTCTTAGACCTGCAGTCAATGGCATCGTTCTAGTAGGGACTGGTATCTGTGATGTTTTCATCAAGAAGATGATTGAAGCATACTTTTTCAGGTGGAACAATACTTATTGAATAGCCAAGTGGTTGCTAACACTGTAAATCATGTCAAGATAGACCTTATTTCAAATTTTAGCTTTAGCCATATGCATTATCTCATGCAGTCCTCATATGTAGGCATATCACAGAACAGAAAATAATACGGAGGTTAAGTAATTGAACGAAGTCCGTCATATTTAGTACTGTGCTCGGTGTGTATTAAATATTAATAATTTCAACAGGTAGCTAATTATTATAATGAAGAGAAAGATGATGATGATTCTATGGTTACCTATGTAAGCCACTGAACAAAGACATAAACAAAATATCCCTAAACCTCTCAAAGTTCTCACAAAATGATGAAAAACACTTATATGTTAGGAAGTAGACTCAGAAATATTAATTGACTTGCACAAGGTTACACACTAATGATTGATGACGCTGGAATTTGAGTTCATATCTGTCTCCATACAAAGAAAGTATCTTAATGACATTTTGCATATCTATACTGAACTCCATCAGCATTCAACTGTTTTATGCAGCCTGTGCAAAAGTCCCTCCTCCTTCCCATACACCAACCGGAATAGCTTCAGGGTATTTGGTTTCCACACCTAAGTGTCCTTTCCTTAAAGCAGAATGTTTGCCCTTTAAATAGGATGAACATGCCTTTTGGTCTCACAAGTATATCTGTGAGAGACACGGATTAGCCTTGACATCTGTTACTAATTTATGACTTTAAGAATCAAAATGCTTTAAAATGGTTAAAGCTCAATCCTATATGTTTAGATGGGGACGTTAGGAATAAATAGTTCATTTTTGCTATAGCCACTTAAAACTTAATTTAATAAATGGCTATTATAAACCAGTCCCTGACAAAAGTTGTACACGTTTTATCTTACTTAGTATTTTTTTAAAAATGCCTTCTGGCTTGGTTATTTTAACATAGTAACAAGTATTTTAAAGGTAATACCAGGAAAGGACCTTCAAGATGGTGGAGGAGTAAGATGTGGAGATCACCTTCCTCCCCACAAATACATCAAAAAATACATCTATATGTGGAACAGCTCCTACAGAATGCCTACTGAATGCTGGCAGAAGACCTCAGACCTCCCAAAAGGCAAGGAACTCCCCACGTACCTGGGTAGGGCAAAAGAAAAAAGAAAAAACAGAGACAAAAGAATAGTGAAGGGACCTGCACCTCTGGGAGGGAGCTGTGAAGGAGGAAAGGTTTCCACACACTAGGAAGCCCCTTCACTGGTGGAGACTGCAGGTGGCAGAGGGGGGAAGCCTTGGAGCCAAGGAGGAGAGGGCAGCAACAGGGGTGCAGAGGGCAAAGCGGAGAGATTCCCGCACAGAGAATCGGTGCCGACCAGCACTCAACAGCCCGAGAGGCTCATCTGCTCACCTGCTGGGGCAGGCGGGAGCTGGGAGCTGAAGCTCCGGCTTCGGAGGTCGGATCCCAGGGGGAGGACTGGGGTTGGCTGCGTGAACACAGCCTGAAGGGGGCTAGTGCACCACAGATAGCATGGAGGGGATCCAGGAAGAAGTCTGGAACTGCCTAAGAGTCAAGAGACCATTGTTTGGGGGTGCACGAGGAGAGGGGATTCAGAGCACCACCTAAACGAGCTTCAGAGATGGGCACAAGCCATGGTTATCAGAGTGGACACCAGAGACGGGCATGAAACACTAACGCTGCTGCTGCAGCTACCAAGAATCCTGTGTGCAAGCGCAGGTCACTATCCACACCTCCCCTCTCTGAAGCCTGTGCAGCCCGCCACTGCCAGGGTCCTGTGACCCAGGGACAACTTCTGCGGGAGAACACACAGCATGCCTCAGGCTGGTGTAACTTCACACCGGCCTCTGTCACTGCAAGCTTGTCCCGCATTCCATACCCATCCCTCCCCAGAGCCTGAGTGACCCACAGCCCCCTAATCAGCCACTCCTTTAACCCCCTCCTGCCTGGGGGAACAACAGATGCCAGAGGGTGACTAAATGAAGAGGTGGAGCCAAATCCAAATCTGAACCCCAGGAGCTGTGCGAACAAAGAAGAGAAAGGGAAATTTCTCCATGCAGCCTCAGGAGCAGCAGATTAAATCTCCACAATCAACTTGATGTACCCTGCATCAGTGGAATACCTGAAAAGACAACGAATCATCACCAAATGGAGGTGGTGGACTTTGGGAGCAACTGTAGACTTGGGGATTGCTGTATGCGAAAGACTAGTTTCTGATTTATATGTTTATCTTAGTTTAGTTTTTACGCTTGCTTTCATTCGTGGATTTGTTTATTGGTTTGGTTGCTCTCTTTTTATTAATTTTTTACTTTTAATAATATCTTTTAGTTTTTATTTTAAAAACTTTATTTTATATAATAACTGAACTTATTTATTTTCTTTCTGTTTTTTCTCCCTTTTCTTCTAAGCAGTGTGGTGACACACAAAGGTGGTCTTGGTACTACAGCTGGGTGTCAGGCCTGAGCCTCTAAGGTGGGAGAGCCGAGATCAGGACATTGGACCACCAGAGAACTCCTCGCTCAACGTAATATCAATTGGTGATAGCTCACCCAGATATCTCTGTCTCAATGCTAAGACCAAGCTCCACTCAACGACCAGCAAATTCCAGTGCTGGACACCCCATGCTAAACAACTAGCAAGACAGGAACACAAGCCCACCAATTAGCAGAAAGGCTGCTTAAAATCATACTAAGTTCAGAGACACCCCAAAACACACCACTGGATGCGGTCCTGCCCACCAGAAAGGCAAGATCCAGCCTCATTCACCAGAACACAGGCACCATTCCCTCCACCAGGAAGCCTACACAAGCCACTGGACCAACTTTACCCACTGGGGGTAGACACCAAAAACAATGGGAACTACGAACCTGAAGCCTGTGAAAACGAGACCCCAAACACAGAAAGTTAAGCAAGATGAGAAGACACAAAAATATGCAGGAGATGAAGGAGTAAGGTAAAAACCCACCAGACCAAACAAATGAAGAGGAAATAGGCAGTCTACTTGAAAAAGAATTCAGAGTAATGAGAGTAAAGATGGTCCAAAATCTTGGAAATAGAATGGAGAAAATAGAAGAAATGTTGAACAAGGACCTAGAAGAACTAAAGAGCAAACAAACAATGATGAACACAATAAGTGAAATTAAAAATTCTCTAGAAGGAATCAATAGCAGAATAACTGAGGCAGAAGAACGGATAAGTGACCTGGAAGATAAAAGAGTGGAAATAAGTATTGCAGAGCAGATTAAAGAAAAAAGAATGAAAAGAATTAAGGACAGTCTCAGAGAGCTTTAGGACAACATTAAATGCACAAACATTCGAATTATAGAGGTTCAAGAAGAAGAAGAGAAATAGAAAGGGACTGGGAAAATATTTTAAAAGATTATAACTGAAAACTTCCCTAAAATGGGGAAGGAAATAGTCAATCAAGTCCAGGAAGTGCAGAGAGTCCCATAGAGGATAAATTCAAGGAGAAACACACCAAGACACACACTAATCAAACTATCAAAAATTAAATACATAGAAAAAATATTAAAAGCAGCAAGGGAAAAGCAACAAATGACATACAAGCTAACACCCATAAGGTTAACAGCTGATCTTTCAGCAGAAATTCTGCAAGCAAGAAGGGAGTGGCAGGGCATATTTAAAGTGATGAAAGGGAAAAACCTACAACCAAGATTACTCTACTCAGCAAGAATTTCATTCAGATTTGACGGAGAAATTAAAACCTTTACAGACAAGCAAAAGCTAAGAGAATGTAGCACCACCAAACCAACTTTACAACAAACGCTGAAGAAACTTCTATAGGCAGGAAACACAAGAGAAGGAAAAGACCTACAAAAACGAACCCAAAACAATTAAGAACATGGTAATAGGGACATACATATTGATAATTACCTTAAATGTAAATGGATTAAATGCTCCAACCAAAAGACACAGACTGGTTGAATGGATATAAAAACAAGACCCATATATATGCTGTCTACCAGAGACCCACTTCAGACCTAGGGACACACACAGACTGAAAGTCAGGGGAGGGAAAAAGATATTCCATGAAAATGAAAATCAAAAGAAAGCTGGTGGGCTTCCCTGGTGGTGCAGTGATTGAGATTCCCCCTGCCGCTGCAGAGGACGTGGGTTCGTGCCCCTGTCTGGGAGGATCCCACATGCCGCAGAGCGGCTGGGCCCGTGAGCTATGGCTGTTGGGCCTGCGTGTCTGGAGCCTGTGCTCTGCAATGGGAGAGGCCACAGCAGTGAGAGGCCCGTGTACAGCAAAAAAAAGAAAAAAAAAAACAAGAAAGCTGGAGTAGCAATTCTCATATCAGAAAAAATAAACTTTAAAATAAAGACTATTACAAGAGACAAAGAAGGACACTACATACTGATCAAGGGATCACTCCAACAGAATACACTTTCTTCTCAAGTGCTCATGGAACATTCTCCAGGACAGATCATATCTTAGGTCACAAATCAAGCCTTGGTAAATTTAACAAAATTGAAATCATATCAAGTATCTTTTCTAACCACAACACTTTGAGACTAGATATCAATTACAGGAAAAAAAAAACTGTAAAAAAATACAAACACATGGAGGCTAAACAACACACTACTAAATAACCAAGAGATCACTGAGGAAATAAAAGTGGAAAAAAAAATATACCTAGAAACAAATGACAATGGAAACATGACGGCACAAAAACTATGGGATGCAGCAAAAGCAGTTCTAAGAGGGAAGTTTATAGCAATACAACCTTACCCCAAGAAACAATAAAAAATTCAAATAAACAACCTAACCTTACAATTAGAGAAAGAAGAACAAAAAAACTCCCAAAGTTAGCAGAAGGGAAGAAATCATAAAGATCAGATCAGAAATAAATGAAAAAGATGAAGGAAATGATAGCAAAGATCAATAAAACTAAAAGCTGGTTCTTTTAGAAGGTAACAAAATTGGTAAACCATTAGCCAGACTCATCAAGAAAAAAAGGGAGAAGACTCAAATCAATAGAATTAGAAGTGAAAAAGGAGAAGTAACAACTGACACTGCAGAAATAGATCATGAGAGATTACTACAAGCAACTATATGCCAATAAAATGGACAACCTAGAAGAAATGGACAAATTCTTAGAAAAGCACAACCTTCTGAGACTGAACCTGGAAGAGATAGAAAATATAAACAGACCAATCACAAGCAATGAAATTGAAACTGTGATGTAAAATCTCCAACAGGGCTTCCCTGGTGGCGCAGTGGTTGAGAGTCTGCCTGCTAATGCAGGGGACACGGTTCAAGCCCTGGTCTGGGAGGATCCCACATGCCGCAGAGCAACTAGGCCTGTGAGCCACAACTACTGAGCCTGCGTGTCTGGAGCCTGTGCTCTGCAACAACAGAGGCCACGATAGTGAGAGGCCCGCGCACCGCGATGAAGAGTGGCCCTCACTTGCCACAACTAGAGAAAGCCCTTGCACAGAAACGAAGACCCAACACAGCAAAAATAAATAATAAATAAAATTAATAAAAGGCAGAAAAGATGATAGTGTGCCCCGAGCACACTATTAAAAAAAAAAAAAGAAGACTATTAAGTAGCTTGTGAGCAGCACTGTGATGGGGCTTTTAAAAATAATAATAATAAAAAAAAAAAATCTCCAACAAATAAAAGCCCAGGGCCAGATGCCGTCACAGGCAAATTCTATCAAAAATTTAAGGAAGAGCTAACACCTATCCTTCTCAAACTCTTCCAAAATATAGCAGAGGGAGAAACACACCCAAACTCATTCTACGAGGCCACCATCACTCTGATACCAAAACCAGACAAAGATGTCACAAAAAAAGAAAACTACAGGGCAATATCACTGATGAGCATAGATGAAAAAATCCTCAACAAAATACTAGCCAACAGAATCCAGTAGCACATTAAAAGGATCATCAACCATGATCAAGTGGGGTTTATCCCAGGAATACAAGGATTCTTCAATATACGCAAATCAGTCAATGTGATACACCATATTAACAAAGTGAAGGAGAAAAAGCATATGATCATCTCAGCAGATGCAGAAAACCCTTTTCACAAAATTCAACACCCATTTATGATATAATCTCTCCAGAAAGTAGGCAAAGAGGGAACTTACCTCAACATAATAAAGGCCATATATAAAACCCACAGCCAACATTTTTCTCATGCTGAAAAACTGAAACAACTTCCACTAAGATCAGGAAGAAGACAAGGTTGCCCACTCTCACCACTATTATTCAATATAGTTTTGGAAATTTTAGCCACAGAAGTCAGAGATGAAAGAGAAATAAAAGGAATCCAAATTTTAAAAGAAGAAGTAAAACTGTCACTGTTCACAGGTGACATGACACTATACACACAGAAACCTAAAGATGCTACCAGAAAACTGCAAGAGCTAATCAATGAATTTGGTAAAGTAGCAGGATACAAAATTAATGCACAGAAATCTCTTGTATTTCTATAATGATGAAAAATCTGAAAGAGAAATAAAGGAAATACTCCCATTTACCATTGCAACAAAGAGTAAAATACTTAGGAATAAACCTACCTAAGGAGACAAAAGACCTGTATGCAGAAAACTATATGAAAGAAATGAAAGGTAATCCAAACAGATGGATTCTCTGGATTCTTGGATTGGAAGAATCAACACTGTGAAAATGACTATACTACCCAAAGCAATCTACAGATTCAATGCAATCCCTATCAAACTACCAATGGCATTTTTCACAGAACTAGAACAAAAAATTTCACAATTTGTATGGAAACACAAAAGACCCTGAATAGCAAAAGCAATCTTGAGAAAGAATTGTGGAATCAGGCTCCCTGGAGGAATCACGCTCCCTGATTTCAGACTATACTACAAAGCTACAGTCATCAAGACAGTATGGTACTGGCACAAAAACAGAAATATAGATCAATGGAAAGGACAGAAAACCCAGATATAAACGCACACACATATGGTCACCTTATCTTTGATAAAGGAGACAAGAATATACAATGGAGAAAAGACAGCCTCTTCAATAAGTGTTGCTGGGAAAACTGGACAGCTACATGTAAAAGAATGAAATTAGAACACGCTCTAACACCATACACAAAAATAAACTCAAAATGGATTAAAGACCTAAATGTAAGGCCAGACACTATAATTCTCTAAGAGAAAAACAAAGGCAGAACACTGTATGACAGAAATCACAGCAAGATCCTTTTTGATCCACCTCCTAGAGAAATGGAAATAACAAAAATAAAGAAGTGGTACCTAATGAACTTAAATGCTTTTGCACAGCAAAGGAAACCATAAACAAGACGAAAAGGCAACCCTCAGAATGGGAGAAAATATTTGCAAATGAAGCAACAAAGGATTAATCTCCAAAATTTACAAGCAGCTCATGCAGCTCAATATCAAAAAAAAGCCCAATCCAAAAATGGGCAGAAGACTTAAAAAGACATTTCTCCAAAGAAGATATACAGATTGTCAACAAACACATGAAAGAATGCTCAACATCATTAATCATTAGAGAAATGCAAATCACAACTACAATGAGATATCATCTCACACCGGTCAGAATGGCCATCATCAAAAAAGCTACAAACAATAAATGCTGGAGAGGGTGTGGAGAAAAGGGAACCCTCTTGCACTGTTGGTGGGAATGTGAATTGATACAGCCACTATGGAGAGCAGTATGGAGGTTCCTTAAAAAACTAAAAATAGAACTACCATATGACCCAGCAATCCCACCACTGGGCATATACCCTGAGAAAACCATAATTCAAAAAGAGTTAGGCATAGAATGTTCATTGCAGCACTATTTACAATAGCCAGGAGATGGAAACAACCTAAGTGTCCATCATCGGATGAATGGATGAAGAAGATGTGGCTCATATATACAATGGGATATTGCTCAGCCATAAAAAGAAATGAAATTGAGTTATTTGTAGTGAGGTGGATGGACCTAAAGACTGTCATACAGAGTGAAGTAAGTCAGAAAGAGAAAAACAAATACTGTATGCTAACACATATATATGGAATCTAAAAAAAAAAAAAAGGTTCTGATGAACCTAGGGGCAAGACAGGAATAAAGACGCAGACGTAGAGAATGGACCTGAGGACACGGGGATGGGGAAGGGTAAGCTGGGACGAAGTGACAGAGTAGTGTTGACATATATACACTACCAAATGTAAAATAGATAGATAGTGGGAAGCAGCTACATAGCACAGGGAGATCAGCTCGTTCATTGTGACCACCTAGAGGGCTGGGATAGGAGCATGGGAGGAAGATGCAAGAGGGATGGGATATGGGGATATATGTATATGTATAGCTGATTCACTTTGTTATACAGCAGCAACTAACACAACAATGTAAAGCAGTTATACGCCAATAAAGATGTTAAAAAAAAAAAGGTAGCTCCAGTATTACACTTTTACTAGTGGAATTTAGAATCTTACTTTCAGTAATCATGTTTGTGCACACACATGTGAACACACACACAAACATCACAGTGTAGAATAGATCATGCTACATTTTAACATAGGTTAAAGATACATTGTGTGAGGGAAGAAGAACAGAAGTTGCCATTCTAATAGTCAACTGATCCTCACCTTCTCAAAAGACTTTACCTAGACTTTGGGTCACTCTCACTGGCCTTCATCACTAATTGAGACAAAACTACATCTCCTTGGACCAAAGGAAACTAATCCATCTAGAGTCCTCTTCTCACATTACACCACGTTTTCCCTCTTTCTTCTATTCAGTTTTGTTCCAATAAGCACCATACTGGACAAATGAGTGAAACATGTTAATAAAGAACTGATACCAATAATAATAATAATGGCATCGTGCTTACAACTAGGAAACTTCTCAACACATGTTAACTAATGTATCATACCTCATTTAATCCTTACCGTTTTATGTATGGGAAATATGGGGTGAGAAGGTTTTAAATCATGTAACTGTAAGTATCCACATGTAGAAGTATTAAATCCAGGTCTTCCTTACTTGAATTGTGAAACTGCAGAGCTTTCCAGTAGTTTTCTAACTGTAGTCATTTATTCCAGTTAAATGACTCTGAATATTAGTTCAGAAGAGTTATTTGTATATATAAACTCAAATGTTATGACATTCTTTCCTGAGGAAGTATTATACCTTTATATCTCAATGTGACCTATAGGCACGGTATTCAGGTAACCAATAATAATATTAATGACAATAAATAATTGGTCAGACATTGATATCAAATTTCACTTGTTAGAATATTCAAATGTGAAAAAATAAAAACAAAGGAAAAAACCGCTCTGAGTCAGTTGGAGTTTGTAGCATTAATTGAAACCAACCTCATTTAAATTATTTTGAAAGGTTTCATCTGCAACAATAATTGCCTGAGGATGACAAAGCAAATATGTCAGAAGCCTCAAGGAAAAAGACATGTCACTTAACCACTGGGGAGAGAAGGGGGTAAAAATTGCACATATGAAGACAGTAAGTTTCTAAGATCTACAGCTTTCACAGGCAGTTAAGTTTACAACTTATAAGAAAAATCAGCAGAACAGAGTCTTTGCTTTTAGAAATTGAATGCATAAATAATAATCCCAGTTATCTATTCATTCATTCATCTATCCATCCATCTATTCATTCATTCATGCATGCATTCATTCATTCGTGATTTATTTGTTCATTAAATATGTATTTAATATTTATCGTGTGCCTGGCACTGTGCTAATTACTTCAGAAGGAGCAGGAAATCAAACAGACCCATTGGACTGTGATCTTCACAAGAAGGACTTTCGACTTCTGAGTTTGTTTGGATGGGTTTGAGTCTACCGGTCACAGTCTTGACATGAAAAGGTGGCACACTTCAACTAGGTAACTTGAGAAGAATGTTAAAATAGGCTATTTGCAAAGGTTACCAGTAGCATTTAGAAAAAGAAGTAACAGACAGTATACTACTTCAGGGGTTGGCACCATGGCACCATATTACCACCCCCAGGCTTGAAGGAGCAAGGATAGGGATCCTTCACCAGAACGCTGAGAGAAGGTAATGAGAGAAGCTGGCCAAAGGAGCTATGGCCATAAATATCCAGATCATAGGAGAGAAGGCACCTGGGGAATAAATGCCTCAATTCACTCTCCTATTACCCTCTGATTTTCTTCCCATGTTTCTCATTGCTCTGACTCAACCACAATCTAGAACGTGGGAAAACCCATTGAGGCACTGTCCACGTCAGCCTTCTGGGGCATAGAACAGGTAAAAATGAGTAGAGAGTGGGTGGAAGGCTGGATGGGTGAGATCCAGCATACTGAGTGAGCATTTAAATCTTACAATTCTGTGATAATTAACTTTAACATTTGAATGGACACGTAAGTAAAAAGTAAATTTTCTTTCATCTACTTATGTCTCTCCCCAGAATTAATTCTTTAAATTTGTATAAAACCTACTAGGGTGTCCATTTTAAGGATTACATTAACAGAGGAAAAGTCCAATACTCAAAGACTTTGGGTAACTTGTACATTACCCAATTACTAAATGGAGCCAGACATTAAACCCAAAGAGTTTAATTCAATGGACTGTTCTCTTAGACATCACCCAATACTAGTTTCTTCTTTGTGAGTTTTATGCAAAGGCAACTGCCAAGGCATATAGATCTATTTCATTTTGATAGGCTATAGGTTACACTATTTTTAATGTACCACATTTTGTTTAAACAGTGAAAAACTTGAAAACAACCTAAATTTTCATCAATAGATAACAATTACAAACAATGTCACAATGAATGTACTTATGTAGTTACTGCCAGAAATGGGCAAAGATGTCTTTAGGATAAAATTGTATTTGCAGATTTACTAACACAAAGGCTGTGTGCATGTAAAGTTTGGCAAATTCTCCTCAACTAAGTAATGATGTTTGAGAATTTATATTTTAGCATATCTGCTTCAACACAAGATCCTATACATCGACTATTTTCTACCTATGATATTAACTGGATTCATTTGGAAATGTAGGGTAGTTGTAGGTTTCTAAGAAAATCCCATCGAAATACTGATTTAATAATTTCATCAGTAAGTACCTCTCCACAGCATGAAAAAAAGAATGCCTTGCATGTTTTTCTTTTTTACTATCAGACTTTGAAACTACTTCAAAATCTTTGAGACCTTCCACTGACATGTTTGTCTATGGTATGTGATTTTTCTCACTGGTAGAGCAAGACGCAAGCAAATATCACTTAAACGTCCTTTTTCAAATAAAATAGCATAAAATGGAAACAAATGAAGTTTTCTTTTAGACAGATTCAAGCTGCCCACCCAGAATACGACCTTTTCTCTGAACTTTCTTCTCACGCTACCCTAGAGAGCGACATATAGAAGAGGAAGAATTCTACAGAAGTGTGGTGAGGATTGGGGGTCCTGTTCACATCTAAGCAGAAGGACACCAGACAGCCTCTTTACAACTAGAAAATACCAGCCTCTAGCCATACATTTAAATTGTAAGCGTGAAAAAACGATGCCTGGAAACCAAACCGATATCAAACTATGTCACATAGCTCTCTTATGCCTTGTGCCAAAAGCCTGATATATGTACCTTATGATCTATGGGGATACTTAAGACTGGAGAGACCAGTACTACATATTAACTTTGCTTAGGAGGTGCCTTGACTATACTGATTCCTCAAATTATCTACGACTACCTGCTGAATCACATTACGTATGTATTTTTGAAAAAGAGGAAAAAAATCTAATGAAGTGGAATATTACTACCTGCTGCAATTAATGATGCTTTCTTTCTAATTTATTTTAAACTTCTTCAAATTTGGAAATAAAAAATATAGATGTGCTTTAGACTTTTTTTTTTTTTTTTTTTGCTAAAAAATAATTCTTGGTTGAATGCAATGCTGTGGGACATTTATCAAACCAAGTTACAAATAAAAATGGAGACAGAAGTCTGACTTCCGTACACTGGCTCTGGGGTAGGACACAGAAAAATCAAAACCTGTTATGGATTGATACTATAGGAGCAGAAGCTGAAATGCCCTATTAACCTGGAGTGACTTTGACGGGTCCTGAATCTCCCTTAGTCCCTCAACGCTCCAAGTATCAGAATGGAACAATTTCAAGAACTGAAGTGGGGTAAGTAGCAGGGCTCAGAGTCAAGAGCAAGAGGCAAAATCAAGCACAGAGGGCAAGTCCTGCGTTTCTCCACTTTATGAATCCAAACCACCAGTGAGACAAATGATCGTAAGTTAGATTTAAAGCAATACGATCACCTAGATCTGATGTCTAGCGTGGCTTCCTCAGTGTTAACAGTCTGTTAAAACTGAAATGGGACTGTCAAAAATGGTCACATCCCAGCCACCTCGTATAAATAACCTGTCTGCAGAGGATCCAGTTCCTTTGGTACCTTTGATACTGCTCTTGCTAGCTGCCTTCCTACACAGTCTGACACAACCACTATAATAGGGAGGAGTCAGAAGAGGAAAACACACAGGTTGAAGAAAAGAAAATACTGGTGCTATTTTATTGTTGTTGAAGTTGCTATGTATTTCTTCCGTACGGCACAACGCTGAGTGCCTCACTACTGCAATACGCAAATTCCCTAATACTGACCCTCTTTAAAATCCAGCCTGTAGCACTTATTGTTTGTGTGCTCATGGGCCAAATTCAGTTCATTTTTCCTACAAAATGAAGATAGGTCTACCCCATTTTGAGTACTTTAAGAGATAATAATACTGCAAAGAGCTGATATTTATTAGGAGCTTCCAATGTTCCAAGAAATACACAAAACCCTAAAATGAGGTTTACAGTTGCAATAGTTAATTTGTGAGGTAGGTGTTATCATCCTCGTTTTCTAAGTAAATAAATGAAAGATCAAGGAGTTTTAAATGACTTTGTCTGATCACAGTGAAAATAAGTGTTTAAGCTGGCATATAAACCCAACTCAATTACTGATCCCCAAACTACGGCCCTAATCTTAGACAAAATGTTTTATCAGCTCAGCTTTCAGGATATTTCCTTGATTGTGCAATCATTATATGCATCATTATATGATAGTTCTATGCTAATATCTTTTTACTGTCATTGGACTGGAAAAGAAGGAAAAACTACCAAAGATAATCCTTTTAAATTTTTCTCTTTTTTAAGGTTTCAAAAATATTGAATGCTTTCCATATTATCACTAATTATATTAATAGATTTGTGGAAAGAGGGTATTAATAGATATGTGGAAACAATGTAATACCTTCATGTAGTATTAATGCACTAATGGATGTGCCAAGCTATTATTGTCATTCAAACTGATAAGGTATTTTGCCTTTAGTGGCTTTGAGTGTTCATCTCCTTGAGAAGTTTTAGAGTCCAGGCTAGCTAGTATTTTAATAAAAGCCCTTCCTGTTGACTTGATATTTCACAATTAAATGGGAAATGCTCTGTAACTAATGTGTTTAAAAAGTAGTGATCAGTTACCTATTGAAAATAATAAGTCACAATTTTGGAGCGTCTGTGTTTACTGACTTGCAGTTGTCAAAGTAAATTAGTATTTAATTAGGGTGTGCATCTTTATCAGTGATTTGTAAACACCTAAGCTATACCAAGGGTAATGAAGGAACTACAGTAATTGTTGAAGTTAGTAGTCAAGATTTGTTTTCTACATGAAACAAATATTTCAAAAGTGTTGGAAAAAGAAAGACAGAAAAAAAAAGAGACAGAGAGAGAGAAATTATTACTGAATGGGCTCAATCTGTTCTCATTTTCTAGAATCTAACAACTAATCCTAGAATTACGAGAATGTTGTCATCCTAGACTATTCTCTATCAAAATATGCCAGTGGATTTATTTCTCTTGTTTTGACTCTATCAGTCATATTGCAGATTGATAACTATAGACACATTGGTTAAATACAATGTGATATCAGCCATAATGATTAAACAAATGTTTCTCTCTCTCTCTCTCTCTCTCTCTGTATTCGAGAAGGAATCATCTCTATTTCTAAAGGAAAGATCTGCACCTGAGATTGTTCTATAAAGCCAGAATTTATTTAAAAATCTCACACAACTACCAATTATAGTATTGTTTTAGAATACTGATGTAGAATATTTATTACAGAGCTTGGAATAATGCTTGGGTAAACTAAATAGTTTGATACTTATATAATTTTCAAACATGAGAATTAAATCTGTTGGAAATAAGTCTCCTTAAACCATTTACAACCTATGTGTAAAGCAATTCCTTAGTTTAGTTGACTTCTAATAATTTTCTTACGGGATGAGCAAGTTCAGAAAATATTACAGTTTGAATATTTAATAAAACACATGAACATTCATTTTAATACATAACACTTTTTATGAAGAGCAATGAATATAAAAGCATCTTCCCCAACATGCGGCAAATGCTTAAGTTAATGTTATCATGATCAAAGGTGCTTAAAACCCTCTCCATGCACATCAAAATTACTGTACCTACCTCTTCTTGTTTTGCGCATTCAGATCTATCTTCACTTTGACCATCTTAGCGTTATTCCCAACAATTTAAGCTTAATGAAAAGATTTCAAAATATGGCACTGTGTCCAAATTAAATTTTAGAGAAACATTCTGTATTATTATTATCTTGGATTCAATAGGTTTATGAATTGCAACAATGGGCAATAAATGAGTTGAATATGTTGAGGATATAGTATGCAGGCACTGAGTCTCTGGAAAGTTTGTCCAAAGTAGCACAGCACCAGATACTGTGTTGAGGTTGAGGAAGAGGATTTCTGTGTCTGTGTCTAATACAGACAATGGGCAAGGGCTTTGTCTTACCAGGACCAATTTAGAAATCAGGTGACTAGATCAGATGTGGTCTTATAACCAGGAATTCTTGTGCATCACAAAGTGAGAAGTAATTCATCAAGGTTTGACTGTGAGTGACACTTGATTAGGTGCTAGGAACACAGAGATAAATATCTGAAGCTATGATTTTATAAAACTTAACAACTGGTTGAAGAAACCAACTAGAAAACCAATGATCTATAAACATCATGGTCACCAAACTAATAACGAATTAAGAGCAAGGGATTTAGAAGTGTGCTCTAGATTCTAGAGGAAATAGGTCCTGCCTCTGCCACATGCTTAGCTGTCCTGATTTTAAACAGTGAGGAAAGAGAATCCATACTACATCAATAGTGGGAATTTGATATTCATGACTTATTACAAAGGTGTTAGCAAAACTTACAGGACAAAAGTGACCAATGAAGCAAGAAATTAGTATCAACAAAAAGCCGTTATCACCTTTACAAGCTAGGGATATAAAAAGGAAAGCTGGAGTTACCAGAGTTGAGTAGCTGAAGCCATCTGGCATCAGTAGGATAATGGGGAAGGGGTATTCAATAGGCAGTAGAACCACTGAAGGACTGCAGTCACTTCTGAAGATTCTACGCCATATAGACAGAATTGGGGCTATGCTGGCTTTTTCCCATGCTCCACACTCCAAATTCCTGCCACTGCCTCTACTGTACTGAAAAGAAATGTGAAACCAGTTGGCGAGGGAGACTAGGAAATGTAGGTTTTAAGACACTTCCCACCACCCAGGACAAAGAAAGTGTAAGGAAGTTACCAGAAAAAGAGAAAAATGACGACTAGTGCAGATAAATTACTTAAAATCTCTGAATTCTGCTAAAAGTCATCCAATAGCTTCCCATGGCATTTAAGCTAAAATATGAACCCCTTACTTTCACACACACACGCGTGCGCACGCACACGCACACGCACACACACTCTATGTACTCCAATCTGCATAGATTTACCCAACATCTCAGTATTCTCCCCTATTCCTAGTGAACTTCAGTTTCATTCTTATGTCAACTTCTTCCTGTTCAAGACCTACTTTTCTCTCTTCCTCAAATGGAGTTCTCTCTAGACCTGCTTGGTTGGTTCCACACTGCAGTGCAGATTTCTGTTTAAATAACATTTTCTGGTAGAGTTCTTCTTGGACCACCCAATCTAGAGCAGCCCCTTATCCACTTATAGTCACAATAACCTCAGCGTGTTTCTATTCTTTGCAAAGCTCTTTTACTGTTTGATATCAAATGTTGAATTATGAAGCAATATTGTAAAATTTAAAAACAAGAATGTCTGCCTGTTCCTACAGAATATAAATTCCATGTGAGCAGGGACTTTATTTATTGCTTTATTTAGTACCTAAAGAATGCCTCTCAAATAGTTGCCCCCCAAAGTATATTTTTTAATAACTTGTGAACCTGTGCTGCTATGAGAAATATCAGCCCTGCTTTGTACATGAAAAAATTGATGTTCAGAAAGTTTAAATACAGTAAGATATGTGAATTTATATAGTAGGTGTTTTAATTTTTTAATTGAAATATAGTTGATGTATAATATTATGTTAGTTTCAGATGTACGACACAGAGATTTGACATCTTCATACGTTATGAAATGATCACCATAAGTCTAGTAACTATCTGTATAGCATATACATTTTAAGTGTAGAATCTAAAATTTAAAAATATGCAGTCAGAAGAAATCTTTCCTCTTCATGCCAAAGAAAAAGAGAAAGATAGACTCACGTGTATAAATCTGTCTTGCTTTCCAGAATGATAGTGGAAAAACATATTTCTAAGGGTTTGACAAATTCCTCAATAAAACTATATTTTATCCTAAAACTATGTTATAACAATACTTCAGAGGAGGATTCCATTATTTAATTATAGACATATTAATCAAAAAACTTTTGATTCATTTTATTATTAAGATTTACTGGCATCATGGGGATCATTGTGATTTATTAGGGATTTAGGATTGTGATTATTTAGGGATTTATTTCTTTGTGTTGAGTGATTTATTATAAATGTGTGCATAGCATGATGTATGGTTTCTTTTTAACGTTCATCAACTATTGGATTGGAAAAGGTCTTGTAGTAACCTGGATATGAAGTACAATTATCATTTCACATCCTCACTTTTTATCTCTGGCTTCCCTTCTTTCACTGGTCTCCACAGTTTCCACAGAACAAGTTTATTTTGGTTTAACTTTGGATAAAAGTACATATTTCTTTTATTTTAAAAGTGATGTACAAATAAGAACCTACTGTATAAAAATTAAATAAAATAAAATTTAAAATATAGTAATGTACTATACTTCCATACTATGGAACTATGGATAACACAATAGCACACTGTTGTAAAGAACTAGGGCAAATGAACTGGCCTTATAACTTATTTGTCCAATAGAATGTGGCTAAAGTGACATTGTGCCAATTCTGGGTTTAGCCCATATGAGTTGGGGGGCTTCTGATTTTGCTCTTTTGGAAACCAGCTACCATGCCAAGAAACTCAAGCTAGTCTACTGAATGATGAGAGGGAATGTAGAGAATAAATTAAAGAGGTCACATGGATAAAAGCCATAACTCACTAGCTGGCCACCAGCACCGATGTCTTGGACATATGAGTGAGGGTATCTTGGATATTATAGCACTGGCCAAGCTCACAGTTGAATGATGCCACTTGAGTGACCTCCCCCCACCAACCTCAAGTGGAGTACAAGTGAAACAGAACTGCCTAGCTGAATTCAGCCAACCTACAGAATTACAAAAAATCATAAAGCATCAGTACGTCATTATTTTAGGTCACCAGATATGATTTATTATAAAGCAATAAAAAATTGAGAAAGTGGGTCTGTTCGCATTCTCAGGATGCAGCTGGGTCAGATACAAGATCGGGGTAAAAACAGGAGTAGAGGCCTTTCACATATATCAGTAGAAGCTGAGACCCTGACTGCTAATCTTTTCCTCATTACAACTCTGTTTCTTCATGGGGAATAATCCTCAGACTTTGTACAATGTAGAAAATAGTCACCAAAATTCACTGTCACAGTTCAACTAGTATAATTCATGGGCTCATCTTCTCTTTTTCAAAATACACACTTTATTAAGTAGGCTTCATTTAACATCTGCATTATGAAAGTTAAATGATAAAATCTGAGTGACCTTTATTATTTTGCATGAGGCTGCTCTCATCACCTTATCTCAGTTTTTGAAAAGGTCATCACCAGTTGTACTTGGGGATCCGTTAATAATGTGTTAGTGTCTGCTTTGTAGGCCAAGGAATTATCCACAAATCAAAACACACAAACATTATGAAATTGAGTTTACAACTATGTGAAGCAACTTGTGTGGGATGGGTGTGCTAATTTTGTATAGGCTTATTGCCTGGCAGTAACTACAGGAGATTAACGATACGAGTATAAAATGCTACCTCTTTGAATGCACAAGCCATATTAAAATAATGGTAAGATGGGGGAAAACAATGGACTAAAGCTTAGATAGGCTTGATTCCAGCACAAGTTCTAACATTGATTGTATGAATGGAAACAAACTCCTTGGCCTCTTTGTTTAATTTCCTTTTCTACAAATTGGGAAAAAGCTCCTTTCCAGACCTAACAATAGTATGGCTGTGAAAGGCAATTGCAATACTGTTCAAAGCATTTGTGAACTGAAAAGTTCTTTACTTCAAAACTTGCCCCAAACTAATAAATGTCCTTTGTTAAACTGAGGTTACCCCATTACTTTTTTTCTTTTTCACAGTAACTGTATATGGTGTGGGGGGAAGCAGTGGTGATGGTGGGCAAAGCTGGGATTGAACTGGAGCCCCACCAATTACTAGTTGATCCCAAGTTGAACTTGGGTTGTCACTCTCCCACTCTGAGTCTCAATTTCCTCAAATGAACTACGGGATAATCTTAAGGGTGTGATGGGACTTCGAGGTAAAGCATCATGCAGGTTACCCTCCATTTCCCCTAAATATTCATAATACCTTCTCTGCCCTGAGTCCCAACTGGATGATCTCTATGAACTGTGCAGTCTGGGTCCCCTGTGCTTTCCAGCTTCTTGTTGGTTGAGCTAATGAAAACCATTTATAGGAGATTGTAGAATAGGAGGAAAGGGAGGCTGGATATTTTACGCTGCCATTGTCTGAGTTTCTTCAAGGCTAAGATTCCTGATGGGAGCTCCTCCCACATTGTTCCAGCTCTCACTGGCCTCCAATAACTGTAGTCTCTCCTGCTTCTTCCATCTTTGAAGAATTTAGGACTTCTTGGCATGTCAGTCCCTTAGTGCCTGGCCATCCCTTATTGGTTCCTTTAACTCTCCACCTTCCTTTAATTTTGGAAACAGTTTCTTTATAAACCCTTTTGAGTATTCCATCTGTTTTCCTGACAAGACCTTAATGCTTCAATGTGCCAGTCACATATTAATCTCTAAAAGCTGTTAGCATATTTTATGATAATAATTGTAGTACGTTAGGTAATAAAAAGTCTGATCTTTATGAACCCGCCCTTCTACTTCCTTTCTTTCTAACTTTAATATTGTTTGCTTTGGGGGGAACATCGACTACCTGAAATCATTAGGAAAAGAAAAAAGAGACCCAAATTTGTGGAAAGAAATCAGGGTAGAGCATTTGTCTTCAAGGAATTAGGCAGAGAATTTGATCCCAAGATATCTCAGGTGATGGCTGTGAATGATTTTTGAGTATGTATGACTAAATGAAAATGCACTACTAGAACATTTTGACCCAGAACCCAAGTTCCTGTTTTATCCATGCCCACCTTAGGCTGGGGCTCTGAACAGAGACATAACACAAGCCAAACTCTCCCTACTCATACGCTGACCCAGTGTGAATGACTGGTAAGGTTTAACTATCATTGCTCTTTGGCTCTACGGCTATATTAAAACGCCTCACGTTTCTTTCAGTCTTTTTGAAAAGTCCCCTAAACCACTCCAAAGTTTTACTAAAGCTATTAACTGTCTTCATAATGCTTCCCATTCATCAGGTAAAAATAGAAATTTAGGTAATAGATACCTATGCAGACAAATAAATACAATGATATTTAGCTAGCAAGCTTATTAGATAGATAGATGATAGATCAATAGATAGATAAATTGAGATAGGTGTTAAATAGGTAGACAGGTAGGTAAGATTATAGTAAGATGGTATATCTTCTGTATGAGTATTTTAAAATTTATTTCAATTCAAATGGATTTCTGTCACAACCCTATTAAGAAAGAAACAAACCTCCTATCTCTGTTCAAAAACTTTCCAGACCACTATACTGCTGTTGCCATAGGTTATTCAAGCAAAGTTTTCTTTAAGGGATATAATTTTCAGTATTTCTCCTCTCAACCCCTAATCTTCTCCCAAATGCCCATTAAATATTGTCCAAAATACTTTATTTTGATCCACCCATATCTTGGCTCCTTTCTTTTTGTTTGCATCTGAAATGGAGCAGACATCTTGTTTACCAGGGACCATGGGAAAGTGAGTTCACTTATTGATTGACATTATCAAGCAGTCAGACAGACAATGTAGCAGGTAAAATTGCTTTTTTTGTGTGCTGTTGTCTGCCAAACTTTAACAGAGAAAGTGATGTGCTTTTGCTAGGCAGGGCTACTATACAAGTAGGTCTTAAAAATGTTGCAAACATTAATGCTGTTGGATCAATAACAGTACTACCACAGGTAAAATGTCATTACATATATTATTAAGACATTGCTCAAAGTGGAGTGACTCAAAGGACTTGGAGAATGTCTGAGTAATTGCTGTATCACTGGTACAATAAAATGCTAATGGAAGTTTTGCCATATAACATGCTGCGTATATTTTTCCCCAAGATTTTACAAAGAGTGATTTTGCATTAATGCACGATACAGACCCCCAATTGCTCCATCACAATCTCATCTTCCTCCTCCACATGAGCCAATTCAGAATGCAGAAGATGATATTCTTTCTCTACTCATTCATTATTATTTTTTCCAAAATCTCCCATGAAATAAAAGGCAAACTAGGATAAGCATAACTTATTATGCTTTATTATTCTAAATAGTTAATACAGGATTAAATAAAACTGGCTTTAATACTGTCATCTGAGCAGTGTGTAATATCAAATGTTAGTTCCAGAGAGCATTGTGGACTGCCATAAAAAAAAAAAGAAAAATAAAAAAAACCTTTACTAGTAGTTCCCAAAGATAAGCAACTGTGTTCTTTCACTGAAGTTTGGAAAACATGAGCTAGACTAGAGCTAGACTACTTCAGTGTGTTAAAAGAATATTACTCAAATATTCTTATTTTTTCAATTAACTTGGTCCTTATATGTTCTATATAGAGAACATATACACAAAGATGATGGAGCTGGTAGATACGAGAAGATCTTGGATCTTGTGTAGCTCTCTTTCCCCAAATATTTATATAGTTGTCTACTTATTTTTATTGATTTAAATATGTATCATTGGATTTATTTTAGTTTAAGTTCTGTCTGTTGAAGAAAAAGGTAAAGATAAAAAAAGAAGAATATCCCCATTTTTAAAGGTGAAGTAAATCATTTTACCTAAAGTCACCTTCTGTCTGAGTGTGCAGAGCTGAAATTTGAACCTAAGCATGGCTGGCACCAAAGCTGAAGGACTTTACACTGTACTTCATAAGCTCAATTTTTAAAATATGCATCTTTACTTGTATGAAAAGAAGATAATTTGAAATGCTGTAGATTAACCAATCCAATGAATAGATGCAGTTTATGGATCAGTTCAAAGACCAAGAATTACTTGTCTTTGTCTTTGTTTTAAAAAAACACAACAGTGGTTTTATATTTTAGAAATAATAATGTTATCTGCATGATCCAACTTTAATATATATTTATAAATTAATATACATAGCTTATTTCTGGAAAGAAAATCAGAATAGTATCTGGAGAATGAATACGTTGTCGCTCTTCTGTACTCCACAAGAGGCCATTTTGGAACCAATAATGCATTTAAGTGTTTTTAATTATTAAGTGTGTCCAGGGGCAGTTGCCATTTCACACAGTTGCTCTCTTTGTACTATCTTCTAAATGTTGCTAGTCTCATTACTTTAATTATTTTTGCAATTGATTCCTAAATTTTACCATTAGGTAATTTAATTAACGATTCCATTGATAACTCCACGCTGTTAAAGCATTTTTAAAGTAACATTTCAGCTTAGATAAACAAACTCTGGATTTAAATTTTTCATTAATAATTATGAAATTTGTACCCAGAGTACAAGAATGACCCTTAGGGGATTTTTCTGTTATTGTAAAGTAGATAGCATTAAAAGAACTATGAGCATTGATCAAGTGGAACAGTTCTCCAGTGATTAAAACATCAATGAAGAGAATTCTCTACCCTCCTTTGATGGGTAAAAAGAAGAGCAAAGATAATTACACTCTAGGAGTGATCCTAACCATTAATTAGCTGCTGCTTCTAAGTAGGTTTATATCTGGGAGGAGGGGAGTGACAGTTATTGCTTTCCTACTAAAGCATGTATCTGATTGGCTCACTCCCTTGCTGAAACCCTTTGAATGATGTGCCATTGCACAAAAGATGAAGTGGAAAATGTTCAGTTTCCTTAGAAGGCTCTACCTAGTCTAGCCCCTGCTCACCTCTCTACACTGATGCTTTCTCTCCTTCCTTGTTACAGACTCTTTCAGCTCCTCATTCACAGCACTACTCCTTCCTGTCATAGAGCATTTGTATTAATGCTGCCTCTGCCTGGAAATCCCTTCCTCCTGCTTCCACTGAGTCACTTTATCATTTCAAAGTGAAATCATCTTTGACCACTCACATGATGCCAGATTTCCTTATTATTGTCTGAGCACTATGCATACCTCATTACTAGCAATTAGAATTATAACATTACATTTATGTGTGTGACTGTTTGATTAAAGCATGTTTTCCCCATTAAATTGTGAGCTACATGAGAGGCAAGGTCATGTCTGCTTCTACTCAGCAATGATCATAAAACATGGCACACTGTGATTACTCAACATATTCATGTTAATGAATGAATGAATACATAGTAAGCTTTTGGATATTCTAAGAATAGTACAGTATAATCAATATAGTCTGGTTGAGTCGAAGGTTAATATGCGTTTTAGAGATAGAAACAATTGTGTTCAAATGATGTCGCTTCAATTTGACAAATGTCTCATTTATAGAGTGGGCATATTACCAGATGGGACAATTTTGAGGATTAAATGAGTTAATTTTGTCATTGTGCTTCAACCAAATTTAGCTAATTCATGGAGTTGTGAAACAAGTAACTTATTGATTGATTCATTCAAGAAACATTTATTGAACATACATGGCATATATAAAAGGCTCTGTGCTATGGGTTATAAAGTGAAACTCTTCAGGACTATTCCCCGACTTCACAAGCTTTTCTGATCCTAACTGTAATGCCACCACAGTCGCTGAGAGACTAAAAGAAATGCACATGAGCCACCTGAGATCATGTAAAACGGTAACACTTCAGATTCATAGGCATCACGGAGTGTTGCCTATTATGCCTTTATTTTGTGATGATATTATTGTCATATTTCAACTTTTGACATCCTGGGGCTCTTTAATTGAGTTGAGATCCACAAACTCTAGTATGTTATTATGACCCCACAGTTTTATATCTGAATGACTCTTACTAGAAATTTACTTACGAAACACAGTGTTGTTTTTGTTTTTAGTTTCCCTTGATTGAATGACTACCTCTTGAGTCAGTGACTATTCACTATAAAGTGTGGGAAAATGATGAGTAATGTGAATCATTTCCAAAAGGTTACTAAAAAAAAAAATGGAGTGACCTAGATTTCAAGTACAAAACTAGCAAACTACACATCACTGGCAAAGTTCAGCTTGGAGTCTGAAGTAGTTGATCTGCTTATAAAATCTTGTGAGTAGTAGAAGAGAGAGTCTCTAAGGTTACAGCGTCACAGACTCTGCAGCCCATTTTACAAGTGGAGTTTGGTACTCTAGAAAGGGACTGATTGTACAATTGATATTTTTAAAATATAACATGATTTTGCACATGAATCCTAAACTATATTTTTGGGGACACTATGATATTTTTCATATAAATATTCAGACAAAGTACTAAGGGATATTCAAAGCTTTGAAAATGGCATTTAAAATGAGATCAAGAAAGGAAAATAGTAGCTACTCAATTAACTGTACCAGACACTTAGTGTGGGCAGAATCATCAATGATCCCAATGACCATTAGGCTGGCATACTATTTTTTCCCCATTTTACGGATAGGGAAATTAAGGCTCAATGACGATAAGTAACTTCTATAAATAATATGGCCAGGGCTTCCCTGGTGGCACAGTAGTTGAGAGTCCGCCTGCCAATGCAGGGGACACGGGTTCATGCCCCGGTCCAGGAAGGTCCCACATGCTGCAGAGCGGCTGGGCCTGTGAACCATGGCTGCTGAGCCTGTGCGTCCGGAGACTGTGCTCCGCAACAGGAGAGGCCACAACAGTGAGAGGCCCGCGTACAGCAAAAAAAAAAAAATAATAATAATATGGCCAACTAATTATTACTTACTAATATTCTTTACTAATGTTATTAATTATTATTGATATTATTCATTATTATTAGTTAAACAGTTAATTCTTTATTATCTGTTTCTCTGGACTAGAATACCACCTCCAAGAGAGCAGAAACACCTTCATGGTTAATTACTCAAAATTCCTTAGAACTTATAACTTGTCAAAAATAGGTGCTTAAAAATATTTTCTTGAATTAATCAACTATTTTATATATTTTAAATACTCATGACAAATTATGATTGTGAAATAGCATAAATATAAAGGGATTGCACAACTTTACAAATTCAGTTGATAGTTTTATTTTTATTAATTTCACTCTTCTGAAACCATTAGCACAGTAATCTCCTTTTTAATGATTAGTATAATTTGAAAAAAATTAAAACTGTGTTTGAACTTCATCATTTAAAAAAAAAATAAATCCATCAATTAAACCCTCTATCAAAAGCTTTCTTCCTAATTTTGTAACTTGCAGCTACATTAGCCTAACTTGAAAGCAGTTTAATCTTCATACTGCCTCCTGATGTTTTTATTTTCATCTACATATAGGCCTTTTTATATTTTTGTTCTATCACATTAAAAAATAATCCAGGAAATGGACTAATCTCATTGTGCCTTAACCAGGATTTAAACTATTTAATGTGGCGTTGGTTGCTTCCTACTTTCTAAATAGGTATTTTAAGCTTCAGAAGTTCTAGTGATCTATTCCGTAGAATGTGTGATAGGCCAGATTACTCATCTCTAGACATGTTATACCCACTGTCAATTTACAAGTCACCACTTCAGTAACAGAAGGGAGTTAATCTGGATCAGGAAAGTGATCCAGAGGAGATACAATTAGGACCAAGTCAACATACAGTCCCTGTAGTAACCAGAGGGAATTCCTGAATGGTTGGATTCTACCTACTTAAAATAGGTGGCAGTAATCACTATACAACAGCATGAGTTCACTAAGTGAAAGTCACGTCATACTAACTTCGTTAACAGTCTTTCCCTAATTAGTTTCTTTAAGAGTATCTCTAGATATAGTTAAGTATTGGGTTGGCGAGAGTGTTCGTTTGAGTTTTCCGTAACATCCCATGGAAAAACTCGAATGAACTTTTTGGCCAACCCAATAAATCAGCCTATTAATCACAGAAACAAAATGACCTAAGCGGTGAACATATGTTATAGTTGGCAGAGCTTGACTGATATTCTGAGGAGTGGAGAGAATTTAGTTTGTTAATAGGGGAAAATGTCTTTGAAATGCTATAGAAGTTTATTGCTTACCTGTCCATTTAATACTTTTGAATGACTGGTTTTACTTGGACCCTCTTACGTGTCAGGCACTGTACTAGGCAGAGGATAAATGCATGGGCTCAGAATCATGGAAGGAATAAATCTAATCAGGGTATTCACATGGTGTTTCCCAGATCCTAATGATTTTCTCGGCAAGACCTCATCTCTCATGGTTGTCAAGAGCAAGACCCAGAAGCAGGGTTCCCAATTCAAAACTTTTCTCCTTTCCAGGGATTTAAGTTTTTATCTATTTCATATATTGATTGGCTAAAAAGTGCACTTGAAGTTTAAGCTCAGTGGCCTCCAAAATGTTAGAAAACTACTATAAGAATCATGGCAATTTAGTCATAAAATGTTAAAACGGTGAAACCCAGGAATGTAACTCATAATATGGCAACTTTGATTTATAAAGGCCTGTCCTCACCTCACAAATGTTTATTAAGGTAGATATTTTCAGCATTCAGGAGGGAATGAAGGGTCAGAGGTGGTTAGTGACTTATCCAAGGACAAAGGCTGTGCTGTGACATGGCGGTACTCTCCATATCCACCAAGGGCATCGGGGAAATACTAAACAATCTTTTTGCTGAGTGATCTGAGAGGACACTGATGCCAGCCCCTTTTTTTTTATGAGGAATGAGAAGAGTGACGTATCTCTAAAGCAAATGAAGGCACTTCTGTTGTTGGCAGAACACCTGCAACAAATGTCTGAGATGACACTTAATAACACGAGCTTTTGAATCGAAGGAAAGAAACTTAAACCTTAATTTATTATCTTAATTTATTATTATACATTGATTATTAATTGCATGAATATGGAAAAGTTACTCCCCTTCCTTAATCTTCAATTTCCTCTTCTATAACGTATAGATAATAAAAACTCCCCTATAGAGCTACTGTTTGTGTTAAAAGTTAACGTTATTAATAAAGAGCCTAAAACAGTGACTGGAAAACATGCTAGTTTCAGGGTGCCTACTTCAATTTTTCTACTACATCTATGAATATCATACTAAGTGAACTAAGTCAGACAGAGAGAGACAAATATTACATGATATCATTTATATGTGGAATCTAAAACAAAGAATGATGCAAATGAACTTATTTACAAAACAGAAACAGACTCACAGACTTGGAAAACACATTTATGGTTACCAAGGGGGAAGAGTAGGTGGGAGGGATAAACTGGGAGATTGGGGGTGACAGATACACACTGCTACAGATGAAATAGATGATCAATGGAGACCTACTGTGTAGCACAAGGAACTCTACTCAATATTCTGTAATGACCCATATGGGAAAAGCATCAGAAAAAGAGTGGACACACGTATATGTATGAATGAATCATTTGGCTGCATACCCGAAACTAACGACAGTGTAAATCAACTACGCTCTAATATAAAATAAAAATTAAAAAATATCAATCCCAGTATATAAGGTCAGAAATGTACTTCAGGGACTTCCCTGGTGATCCAGTGGTCAAGACTCAACACTTCCACTGCAAGGGTCATGGGTTCAACCTGTAGTTGGGGAACTAAGATCCCGCAAGCTGTGCGGTACGGCAAAAAAAAAAAAAAAAAAAAAAGTACTTCAAAATCTGCAGAAGTTCCTTGATTTTTAAAAATTTATTGATATAATATTGGTAAACTGGGAGCCACGTAGGTGTCCAAAAATACAGAAACATTTATGCACATCATTGTTTATATTGCAGATCTTCAATACAGACTGTATTACTAAAATAGATATTGTCAATATCAAAATAATTTCAAAATGTGTAATTTTATGTCCATAACATAAAATAGATATGTAAAAATTAACCTTAAACCTATGACCTGCAGAGTCCAGTGATACTATTCTGAGATCACTCAGATGCAAAAAAAAATTACCCAAATTATTGGTCAAAGCAACTAACAGGAGCAAGGCAGAATCTGCTGGGAATGGACTACACAAAGCTGTGACTATATGGAGGAAATAGGGGACTTATTGTGACCATATGTGCAGAAAGATTCTACCACTCAGAAAGATTAATAATAATAACACCTACTTTATAGACTTCTGAAGATTCAGCAAAATAAAGCATAAAATGATGCTGAGGACAGGATATCACTTGGAGTTTTCATTTATTACACATATATTTAAGCTACTGTTGATAATGAGATATTGAAAGTATTTTAGCTAGAAAAGAGAAGATAAGTAGAATTTAAGAATTGCCTTTATATGTTTAAATAATCACTCTTACATGCCTAACCTTCCAAATTCCTGGTTTTGGCATCTGAAACCATACAAAGGGAGGAAGCAAATTTTAATTCAATATCAATAAATACAGCTTAAAAATATGGAAACATAAAAGCTTGCTTTAACATGAATCCTCTTATTTTTAATGGATGGTCAAGATCCCATCCTGGAGACTGAGAATGGACTTGAGTGGCTACAGAAATTACTCTCCCTCCTTGGATGTAAATGTAATGCAAATTAGAAAGTGACTTTTAGGAATACAACAAGAAAACCATATCTATTCAGGAGGATGAGGAGAGTTCATGAAAGGAGGAATAGTTACGGCAAGCTGAGCGAGGCACCTGCAAATCCCTTGGCTATTCCATATTCACCTACTTCTTCTTACATGATGTTTGAAAGCACAGGGATGGACTAAAAATAAAATGAGGACTAACTCCTTGGTATTATTGTCCAAATGAGCTGACAAAACAAAAATAATTTTCTATGGAAAGAGTAATAAAAATAGGATAATTTTGTAGAGACCAACGTGCCTTTTATTTTCAAATTTGGAGAAACAGAAATGGAAGGGAGGCATTTGCTGGTACTAAACTATTCATGAATAAAGTCAATACCTTTCAATTTTCCCATCTAGGGACTTGACAGATGTGGTCAAAAGCCAACATGTAGCGCTCTTTTCTGAACGTGAAGCATCAAATTAAATGTGAGCCCCTGGTCCTGCAATAATAGAATATTAACATCTGACTCCGACCTACAAAAACTGATCCATTGTCATACCTGACCTTACTATGTAATGCAGCTCATATGTTATGGATGCATAGATTAGGCTCTGAAGTTTTTGAGAATCTTATGTGATCAATCCAGTGGTCCCCTTTCACATGTCACGTCTACAAACTCATCCCTCCTTAACTAATATTTACTGGAAATGAGTTTTGAACTTTTCTTAACTTTTCTAAGGAATTAGATCAATACCCTCTTTCAATGTTACTTGAAAAAATTTTCCTTCACAATACAAAATGACTAATCACAAAGAACTCATTTGTAATCTCCTAAATAATAAATGATTTTCATTATGCTTTTGCTCCAAAAACTGCTTTTTAAAGCCAAAAATGGCACATGGTTCCTGTACTATGAAAATTATGTTGGATGATAGTAAAATGCTTGGTTGGTAGTGAGGGTTGATGCTAAGTTACTAACTAAAATCATAAGTCAGAATTCCTTTTAATTCCTATATGAGGAATAATATTAGCTATATTATTTAGGATTCATAGGCCTTGCTATGCATTATACAATACCTGAAAAATATCTCCCTATGCAAAGCACCATTAAAATTAATGATGCAAGGAAGCAGCCTCATAAAATTATGCACTCATATTCTCATAAAGAGCAATGACAATTGTGATCAATTTTTACCAGGCAGTTTCTAGGGTATAAGTTAAAATACTGTGTCTGTGGGGGATTTGTTCAGTAGAGGTCTCTGTAGCATACCTGATGCAAAACTTCTTGGGTGTATTAATTTTCTTCTCCATAACATTAAGTCCCCTCCCTTTAACATGACATACATATGGTCTTATAATAATCTATAAATTCATTAAATAATTACTCAAAGTAAGGTTTTAATCTGTTAATGAGTATTTGACACTTAGTCAAGGAATTAGTGCAGTCATAACACTACAGTGGATAACAACAGTGGATATGACACTTAGCTCCACCGAGTTTGAAATACTCTCTCTCTCATGTATGGGAAAATATCAAATGGAATTTGAATGACTGTTTCTATTTCTAGTACTACAAGAATTAAAGTCCAAACTCCTAACAATTACCACATTTGTGATTCTGGAAATGGAGAAGGTAAATTAATTGGTGTCCATACAAACAGATTTTAGTTTTGATTTCCTAAAACAAAGCTCAATGATTTATAATATTTGATGGAAATGTGATCCTCTGGAAAGATCTTTTAAGGCCACCCCCCACGATAAAGTCCAAGTATGAGGGAGGGAGATAAATTAGTCAAGTTATCTCTCCTGATTATGTTACTTAAAAAACAAAGAAGGGGCTTCCCTGGTGGCGCACTGGTTGAGAATCTGCCTGCCAATGCAGGGGACACGGGTTCGAGTCCTGGTCTGGGAAGATACCACATGCCGCAGAGCAACTGGGCCCGTGAGCCACAACTACTGAGCCTGCGCGTCTGGAGCCTGTGCTCCGCAACAAGAGAGGCCGCGATAGTGAGATGCCTGCGCACCGCGATGAAGAAGGGCTCCCGCTCTCCGCAACTGGAGAAAGCCCTCGCACAGAAATGAAGACCCAATGCAGCCAAAAATAAATACATAAATAAATAAAAATACATTTAAAAAAACACAAAGAAAACAGTACAGCAACAACCAAAATAGTGACTTCCCTACAAAGAAATTATTCAGTTTATTTGATTTGATATTAAAAGCCATTCTCATGAGGTTCTTTTATATATATATATAATTTATTTATTTTTGGCTGCATTGAGTCTTCATTGCTGTGCGTGGGCTTTCTCTAGTTGCAGCGAGCAGGGGCTACTCTTCGTTGCGGTGTACGGGCTTCTCGCTGCGGTGGCTTCTCTTGTTGCGGAGCATGGGCTCTAGGTGCCCAGGCTTCAGTAGTTGTGGCACACGGGCTCAGTAGTTGTGGCTCGTGGGCTCTAGAGCACAGGCTCAGTAGTTGTGGCACTCGGGCTTAGTTGCTCTGCGGCATGTAGGATCTTCCCGGATCAGGGCTCGAACCCGTGTCCCCCTGCATTGGCAGGCAGATTCTTAACCACTGCACCAGGAGGGAAGTCCCCATTAGGTTCTTATCATTGGTTTTTATTTTAAAAATTTGAATCAGGACACTTTGATGTATAACCTACTGTATGGCAGGTCATGCATTAGTCAACGGGGATACCAAGAAGAAGAAGTATTTCTCGCCACCAAATGGCTCACATTATCATAGTAAACCATGCACAGAGCAGTGCTCTCAAAAGTCTGTTGCACTGTTTCTAAAAACCATTTGTTTGTATTTGGTGTCATCTTTATAACTGTAGCTTAAAAAGATTGTTAAATATTCTTCTTGCTCCAGATGGATTTTAAGTAAGTCTGGATCATAGCTAAGAAAGTCACTCAGATAAACAACTACTAATTAATTTATGTGTAAGTCAAAATAAAGTTCTAAATCTTTCTGTACCACATTTGGTTCATAACAAAAAATCGTATGATACTGGTCATCTTATTTTAATGTATTAATATTTTGTCCCTCTATCATACAAGGAGATACTCACTAACTCACAGTGTTGTTTATCTGACACATTATTAACGCCTACCATGGGTCCAATATCATGCTAGTCACTAGGGTGCAGTGGTGATATAAAACCAGTATTTCTCCTGACTCATGAAGTACATGCTCTAAAGATTATGCACATAGGGTGGCTCTTGGTAACTGGCAAATATTTTAGACATGATAGGTTTTCTTCCCTTTGTCTGCTTCTTCTTAAAGAGTGAGAGACTCATCTGAAGAAAAAATAAATTCTTATGTCTCATTCTCCTTGTGGATAGCTAGTGGATAATTTATTACATATTGTAAATGCTAATCTTTTAAAAGCTGTGCCTTGCTCCCTGTTCCTTCTGTGTTTTGGAACAATGAAGACTGATGGCTACTGAGTAGATCAGATTTCTAGTGTGGACTTAGAATTGGTGAATAAATTTGTCGTTTACCCTTTCTATGTCAGACCAACTGGTCAACTTGAAGCATGCTGACCCCCCCTGAGGCTTTCTCTAGCTACTCATCTGAAAACTGAGAGGAAGAAGAGATAAGATAAAGGGAGAAGGGAGAACGAGTAGAGTCAGGCTGAGAGCAAGAGCATGTGATTCTGTTCAACTCTCCATTTACTATCTTACTCTGACATTATCATCATTAGTGCTCACGACGTTTCAACAGAGCAACTGTCTGTCACTGACCCTGATCGCCAACTGCCTCTGTCTTTAAAGACCTAGCTCTTATATGTGCTCCCTAACACAAATACACAGAAAGAAGAGACTGAGACAGATTATCTTTGCAGGAGACATCAAGTTTCCCACCTCACTTTAAGAATCTAGTCTTCTGATAAAATACCACATGAGCATCCTTAGACAAAAGAAGCTGAAAGCACATTCTTCATCTCTAAAAGTCTTTGCTGTCTGGGCTCAGAAATCTCTAGTTTTAAAGTGACGTAAGGGATCCTACTAATCAGTTGATATTTGTTACGTTATTTTTAATTAAAAAATAATCTCAAGGGAATGATGCTGAGTTTTTCCCACTGGGTAAAGGGTACTTGAGACCTCTCCTACGTTTTCTCACAATTTTCCATGAATCAATAATCATTCTAAAACAGAAAGTTAAAAAAAAGCAACAAAAGAGAAAGTTTAAAAAAAAGCAAAAAAAAAAGAAAGTTAAAAAAGTACTCATTAAAAAACCAATAAATAATAGAGCAAAAAATATTAAAAATAAAAGCTCCTTGTTACGGTAATTCCTTTGACCAGGTAACCAACTTAAATGATGACTACAGACAATGTCCAGATTGGACATAAATGAAGCTATTATATGTATACCTATTCATGCTATAATTCTGAAATTCCCCAGTGCTTTTGACATCTTATAGAACTCATTTATTCAAGTCACAGTCTGCTGATAACTATTCAACTCATACTAACGCTACAGAATAAAATTCTAAGAAAAGAAGTATACAATTTACAGCCCAGTCTTAGACAGATGGTCTGAATGATTATTCCCAAAAGGTTCAGCTCTGTGACAAGATCAATTGCCGTAACAAATATATATGGTGTTTCACACTTCACTCAACTCTACTGTGCAAAAAAAACATGGGAAAACCATCTAATACTGAGTATATCCCATGTTTACCCCCATTAAAAATGGATCTCAGCATTCAGTGATGTGGGTCTCTTACTTGAAATCGGGAGGATAAAGAGAGCTTAATTAATGGCACAAGAGGTGTGAAAATATTGCTGTGTGATGGGAAGCACATGGAGTTTTCAACTATGCAACCTAAGAATTGGCAAGGATTTTCATGTCCACTGCCAGCAGTTCTCTTCCTCTGTTCCTCCAGATTTTGGCAGCTGGAAAGCACAGGCTGTGCTATCTTTCCGCTTTCCCCCAAGCGGTGAAACTTGCTCTGCTGTTAGACATCCATACAAATTCACACAAATAAACCTCGCCTGGGTTTCAAGAAATCAATAATTCAAAGTGTTGAAAATGATTAAAAGCAACATATAGAACTGAAGGAATAGGAATTTATTACTAATTTATTTAAGCATCTTTCCCTTGGTGGTTTGCTCACCAGGAAAACAGACCTACTCGCCAGCCACACAGAAGAGTTCCACAGAAGCAAGAGTGTTCATTTTCACCAATAATTTTGCCCATAGCATGTTAACCTTTCAGCAGTATTTGACACAGTTGCTTAGTCTTTCTTCTTTAAACGCTTCCTCCTCTGTAATTAATGACAAAAGACTTCCTAGGAAACTTTTTCTAATTTTATGAACTCTCCTACTCAAACCCTGCCTCCCCTTCATCCATTTCTTTCTCTTTTTCTCCCTTTTTCTCTCTATCTCACACACACACACACACACACACACACACACACAATTAGTTTTAAATTTAGAGAAAAGTTGAGAAGATAGTAGAGAGTTCCCATATACCTGCCACTCAGTTTCTCCTGTAACAAACATCTCTTATCAGTATGGTACACTTGTCCTAATTAATGAATCAACATTGGTACATTATTATTAAACAAAGCTCATGCTTTTTTTTAGATTATATAATTTTATACCTAATATCCTGGAGTTCTATGACCTTTTAAATGATTTTTTTTTAAACTTTGCAGACAACAAGGATCATTCTTTGTGCTGTAAAGTACTATAGGTTTTGATGTAAACACTGTCATGTTTTCATCATTACAGTATTATAAAATAGTTTCACCACCCTAACAATCCCCTGTGCATCACAAAGTCAACATCCTCCTCGAACCCCTTGCAAGCAGTGATTTGTTTACTATATCTGAAGTGACACTTTTTCTTGAATACCATAAAAATGGAATTTAGCAGTATGTAGCCTTTACACACTAGCTTCTTCCACAATGGCAATGTACAATTAAGATTATCCATATCTTTATGTGGCTTGACAGCTCATTATTCTTTTATCACTGAATATTGTTCTGTTGTATGGATGCATCAAAGGTTGTTTATCCATTCACCCATTAAAAATACCTTATTGCTTCTAGTTTTTGGTGATCAGGGACAAAGCTGCCACAACATTCACATGCAGATTTTGTGTGGACATAACTTTTCAAATAAGATGAGCAAAGACCTATGAGTGTGATTGCTGGATTGTATTGAAAACCATGTTTAGTTTTACAGAAAACTGCCACACTATGTCCCAAAGTTACTGCACCCTTTTGCATTTGTAACAAATGAGAGGTCCCGTTGTTCACATCCTCAGTAACTGGTACCACCATTTTTGAAAAACATTAGTTATTCTAGTAGGTGTGCAGTGATATCCCATTGTTTTTTAATTTTTTAAACATCTTTATTGGAGTATAATTGCTTTACAATGGTGTGTTCCTTTCTGCCGTATAACAGTGAATCAGCTATGGATCACCGTTTCTTTAATTTGGATTTTGCTAGCGAAATATGATGCGGAGCATCTTTTCATATGCTATTTGCCATCTTTATATTTGCTTTGGTGAGGTGTACCTTCAGATTTTTCCAATACTTTAAATTGGGTGTCTATTTTCTTACTGTTGAGTTTTCAGAGTTCATTGCATTCAATTGAGCACTTAACATTTTTAACAGATAGTTAAATTCCTTCTCGGACAACTCCAACAACTGTGGAGTTGTGTCAGATCTGAGCCTGGTTCTGACGATTGCTTGGTCTCTTCAGTTTTTATCTTCTCTTGCCTAGGCCTGTCTTTGAATATTTTTGCTGAAAACTGGCATATTATATCAAGTAATTGCAACTGAGGTACATCATCATTTTGTATTTTTCTGGCTGAGAACTGGGATGAGTATAACATTTTTTGTAACTATAGGTGTCAGAGCCTTCAACTTCCTCTAAGGACTTTGTTTGATGTTGTTTCTCTTGTTTCTCTGGGCTGCCTTATGAACTCTTCCTCAAAGAAAGTCTATGTCTTGCAGCTCTTTCCTCTGCAGTCCAGGGTTAATACGCTGGATCCCTTTTGTAGTTGTAAGGTTCTGGAGATGGGAGCATTCTCCAATTGTACAATTAATGTTCCATCTTTTAGTGGATGTGGCTCAAAGTTGTGACCTTAACAAGTGTTTCTTCATTGGTATAGCTCCCTTCTCCTGACCCATAATCCCTTCCCTGGCGGCAAAATTCCCAGTCTATTTTGTTGACTCCCTTATCCCTATTAACGTGTTTTCTTTTCGCTTCTTCTCTATACAGGAAGAGTTGCAGTGGCTAGAATGGGGAAAATAGCACCCCCCCCCCCACCCTAGTCTGGATAAGGCTGTGGCAAAGTTTTGTTTGTTCAGTTCCCCCCTCCCCCACCCCCGTACATTACGACTTTGATATGAAGAAGGTTCTAGACATATTTCGCAATAACTTATTTTTCCATCTCCCTCCTCTACTCCCCCACCTCCTCATCATAATAGAGTCAATAGGGGGTCTTTCTCTTGACTCAGATCTCCACTGTGAAAAGTTAGTGGGGTTCCTGGAGATTAAGGTTACAAAAGTGTGGAAACCCCTAAACTGTGGCGCCAAGTAGCTTCTTACTCTCAGGCTAGTCCACTGTCAGCCTGCAGAAATTCATCAAAAATTACCATTTAATTTTGCCCACCAGTTTATGGCTCCAATGGCTTCTGCCCAGAGTAAGCAGACCTCTACTGTGTCTCTCTGGATCCACCTGTCTCTCCGGATCCACCTGTGTCTCCATGTTTTGGTTTGGCAATTTGCCTGTGTAACCATCAGTTCTCTGATGGGTGCAAGAAAAATTGTTGATTTTCAGTTTGTCCATCTTTTTCTTGCTGTAAGGATAGCAGTGATAACTTCCAAGTTCTTTACATGGTGAAGCCGAAACTAGAAAGTATTCTCTTTTTCTGGCTCTTTTACTTCTCATTTTATATATGTAACAGTAGATGCACTACCTTGTTTCTCTCCTTGGCTATACCATATCCAATCTAATATGTTTAATTCTCTTACTGTATTATACACACATCTGTCTCATATCCCCTGTAACATCTTTTGTGCTAGCAGTTTCTTGTATCTTATACATCCCCTCAGAACAATTTTGAAGGATAAATTAATTATAGAATAAAATAACACTTTTATAAATTTAAAGCTAAATCTGAAATTATATATAATGCTGAATACTAAGGATGGCAGCTGAAGTAAAGAGACAATGAGAACAAAAGTAAGACAAAACCCAGAGGTTTTCTAGGCTACAAATGCCATAGGCCTTTCCCAGAGGTTTTCCAGGCTATAATTTGTCTAAAATCAAGGTATATTTACAATCCAGCTTCAAAAATGCTTAGTCATTTTTAATCCTTCGATATATAGGCAAAATAAGATATCAAAATTCTGGAGGTGTTTATGGTGACCATTTGTCTTGAAATGCAATCAAATGTTAGGCGGTCTATGGAAGGAAACATATATTTAGGGGTGGTGTTGCAGAGGATAAAGAGTATATATCTATAAATGGAAAAGAAATGTTTAAAAATTCACAAATAATCTCTCTCAATACGAAGAATAAATGCAATTTCAGGGAATTCTTGGAGAACAACATCAAACTTATCTAAAAAACCTACCATGACAAAGACTATGGTCTGTGATTTTCTCATTAACTTGTCTCAATAACCTTGACTCTAGGAAGATATGTCAGTGAGGTGAGGATTTTTCCTTGCCCATTCTTCGGTACAGAAGTAAGAAAAAACCTTGGCGATATTCCAAAATAACTGTTAAGGAGATGCTCAGCCTTAATTTAGAGTGAGTTTGGGTTCTATTTATTCAAGTGGGGTTAATGAAACATGAGAGTATCTATGAGTCTGTCAAATGTGCACTATATAAATAATGGTTAACTGGTTATTATCAGTGAACCAGTCCATTGCTCTGACATTAGCATGTCTTAAACTTTTTATCATGATTTAATAAAATGGAATAATTAAATGTAGCTATGGAAAATTCAAATGGTGTCATCTGTAGAAACCATCCTCGACAATGACATTCTTCACATATAACTTAGACCTAAATTTGTATAAAAGGTAGCTTGTCTAAAGAATTAATCTTTCAAAAGAAATATTCATATCAAAAATACTACACGTTTTTATAGTACCTGCAAAAGGGTATCTTAGTATTAAAAACTCAGGAAAAATTTCATAGAACAGAGCTTTATACAAATCATATATTAAAGGCTCTCAAAGCACATCAGAAACCTCTGAAGTGGGAAGCTGTAGGTACAAGAATAAACAAAGTTGAATATTCTTGTTCTCATGGCTAAAGTATAAAGATGACTTCTGCTCAATGCAGGGAGTGCCAAAGCCTGCCAAGGCGAATGTAGATATATGAGGCATTGTGAAATTGCACTCATATATTTTGCCATGCCTGTGATTATTTGCTGATTTACTGTTGTCAAACTCCAGTGCTCATTCATTAAATCACAAGTCCCTTCACGACATAATTTAAGGTGATCACTCATGAGAATCTGGGGTGTGTCAGGAGTCTGAGGAACCACAGTGAGTTAGTGCTCTTGTGGATTCCTCGAGGAGCAATGAATTTCACTCCTCAAATGGGTCCAAAAAATGAGGTTAGTAGCCATGTGTGTTTGCAGAGTTTCAAACACTCAGACAGTCGGCAGACTGGGTAAGATTTCTTCTCAAGAGACTCCTGGAACTAGAATCAGCAGGCTGGTGAAGCCTAAAACTACAAAGTTTCTGAGGGCCTGTGGCCAGAGCATTGGCAGAGACTATCCCTTTGCCCATGTCAAGTGGCTTCAGGCATCAGATTCATCTGCTCCCTACCATGTTTCACGAGAGATTGAAAATAGATCCTCACTTCCAAAGATAAGCCCCAACTATTTGTGAGATTAAATGGATAGGTGAGTTGTCATCAAAAATATATCAGGGAGAGAACAGAGTTTTGTTTAAGACTTCTTAACCAGGGACTTCCCTGGCGGTCCAGGGGTTAAGACTTTGCCATCCAATGTAGGGGGTGAGGGCTTCATCCCTGGTCAGGGAGCTAAGATCCCACATGCCTCAGGGCCAAAAACCAAAACATAAAACAGAAGCAGTGTTGTAACAAATTCAGTAAAGACTTAAAAATAAAAAAAAGACTTCTTAACCTCATGTTTGTGGTTGGGGAATCATGGTGCTTCTAAAACCTTGGACTGCAAAGCATGGCATTTTAGTTGCATTTTTAAGGATCTATAGTGCCTAGCATTTTTGGGAGATATTTTAATAATTCTTACTAACTCCTCAGCTTATCATTTAAGAAAAAATATTTCACATAATTTAAAATCCATGGGATATTTGGGATACACTGGGTTAGTAAAGTTAAAGTATTTATACAAGCTTCTCAGAACCTTTAATATGGTAATATGCTTTCTGAATGCCCAAGAGGAAAAGAATAAAATATACTTAGAAAACACTGCACACTATTCTGAGCTTTGTAGGACCAAGTGTTCAAGTCTTACAACCCAAAGATATTAAGTGACAATTAATTCTCTTCAGCTTAATGAGCCATCAACCAATTAAATGAGGTAATATATGCAAAATCACTTAATAAGGACTCAATAACTATTAATCATTATTATATGGTAAGCCTCGGTATTTTTTGTTTTTAAAAAACATGTTTAATCTTTCTGATTTCATTATACATAAAATGTATAATCCCTAACTATGGTTTAGTCTCACCTTTATCTCCAATCCTTGTGCCTCCCCCCACCCCACACCTTTCGTCTTCTTTCTATTTAAATGCATTTCTTTGAGTCCCTAAAATACCCCTAATTCTTCCTGATTTAGGGTCTTTACACCAGGCTGCTTTTTCAGCCTAGAGCAACCTATAAGCCCACCTCCTCTCTTTGCCTGGTTAATCTCTATTCATACCTCCAATCCCAACTCACAGACCACCTTCTTAGGAAAGTCTTTCCTAAACCTCAGCACTTGACCACATGCATCAGGCACTTCTTCATACCACCATGCCAGTAACTACTAAATAAGTTATTATAACCATTTTACATATATATGTTTTCTTACAAGCTTGGCAAGGGAAGACAAAATTGTATTCTGTTCATCACTCTATTTTTTACAGCCGGCATAACAGCTAACACATAATAGCTGCTTTATAAACATATGTTGAATTAATGAATGACTGAAAATAGAGATAGGTTAGCTGGTTAGCAGGAATGATCTAAAATAATTCCAGCCCCTGTTTAGAGAGAGAGAAACTCATAGATTCTCAAGGCTTGAGGGCTATGAAACCAATATTCCAAACAAACTCTTTATTGATCAAACAGTTTTCTACTGTGACAACATTTAAGAGACATTTTTGCATTGTAAGTGCCTCTCAAATGCTTTCATTTTAAGTTCATTGAAAATCATCTTGGTTCTCTGACAGGTACTTTTTTCCAGTGCTTTCAATGTTTGGCACCTTAACAGGCATCTGCCTAAATTTTCAGTTAGGCTTGGCAGTCTACAGGCCAATTTCTGATATATTCCGTACATTTTACTTCTATTAAACTTTTTTCAAGTGAAATGTCTCCTTATTTGTGATGACTTTGACTCCTCATCTACTCTTTCAATTTTCTTGCACAAATGCTCAGGGAAATCTATATTTTCTATTTGAAAATGTACTTTATCCATTTAGATAAAAAAAATTCCTTTCCATATCTCCCACAGAAAGCACCACATTTCTTTTTGTTCTGCTTGTGAAGATTTTTTTTCCCTTGAATCCTTCTGCCAAAAGAAGTATAGAGATTCATTTTATCTTGCTTGGGAAGTGACGAAAGATATTCTTAACCCTTTGATGTCTGTTTTTGTTAAAATTTACCTGGACAACTTTTTGCATTAATAAGTTAAGAGGATTATGTTTGTCCTTATGTGGGATATATATCCCAAAGGGTCTCAATCTGATTCAAAAATTTTCAGATTCAGTTTCCCCAGGGGAGCTGAGAGTCAGGATGTACATGAGGTATTTGTATACATGAAAATGGGGAAACAGTTGAAAAGTTACCTGAAAACCAGATTATATGGACACAGCCTCAGGCTCCTATAGTCTGTCTCTGCTGTACAGACTGGATTGTGTATGTAATTACAGAGAAAATTTTAATAGCGTTTTACCTTGGCCATATTCACTGGGAGACCTTATCCCTTTGATGATTCTAGGTTCTTAGCATGAAATCATTGCAAGTTTTCCTGCTGGCTGCCTACTAGTACTTTGCAGACAATTATTAAAGGAAATACTTTGTATTTTATTAAAGGAAGTCTTTTAGGATAAAGTTACTCTATCTTGATTGTAGATAATGTGAAAAATAAACCTGCATTTATTTATAAATAAAAATCATAAGGAGAAAACAGAAATCACCCATAATCTACCAATCTACTCACACTGATTTCATCAGTGGCTTTTTTTCTTTGTTTAAAACACAAAAGTGCATCTCCCTGCACACCTCTCTACCTTATCTCTGTCACAAGCCATCTTGTAAATGTGGTTTTGCATCTTTTCTTCTTTTCTTTTGAGAAATTTATCTTGTGAGCCTTTCCTGTATCAACTATCTCATAGAATTATGAAACAAAAATATGTCAATAGGCCTCCAAATATCTTAGAGTACAATATCCCTATCCCTCACCTACTTCTGTCCTGTTTCCTTTTAACCTAATTATTTATGAAATTTAGGAGACTTTCCCCATTATCTTTATCCTTCCTAAAATTCTATGAAATGAAAATGCTCACTTTTTATAAGCACCTCCACAATTATTAAATAAATGGCATACCAAAGATAACTTGTAGTCATTGCAGAATAAGTCTTTCCAAGTGCAAAGCGAAGATTAACATTCAATACTTGTCCAGTAAAGAGGGTTTTGATATATGTAAGTACAAGTAGTTACACCTTTTCACTTCCAAATACGTTTCTAAAATATTGAAGCCAGCATTGTCCATACAAGCCACACATGAATTTCTAAATTTCTTAGTGCCTATACATAAAGATGAAAAAGTAACAGTTTAAGTTCACTTTAATAATATTTAAGCCAATACATGAAAAATCCTACATTTCAACATGTAGTCTATATTAAAAATTATTAAGATATTTTTGTACTAGGTCTTTGAAAACCAGTGTGTATCTGATGTTATTCTTATAACACATCTCAGTTTGAACTAGACATAATTCAATTGCTTAATAGCCATGTGTGGCTAGTGGGTACCATATTGGACACTGAATGTATAAACATTTTTTTTCTGTGGAAAAAAAAATCTGATGGGGGGGAAAAAAGCTTCTAATTCAGAATTAAATTTGAGGTTCAAAAAATAAAATGATTTTTGATGCTTCTACTGTTTTCTTCTAAGGAGCAGTTCTTTCTAATCTTCAATTTTAAATATCATGGGTATCATATGACAGTGATGCTTCAAGCTGAGCTTGATAATTTTTGACAAAAGTAAGTTACCTTAAATAGACATTTCTCCAAAGAAGACATGCAGATGCCCAAAAAGCATATGAAAAGATGCTCAACATCACTATCAGAGAAGAAATGAAAATCAAAACTACAATGACATTTCACCTCACACCAGTCAGAATGGCCATCATCAAAAAGTCCACAGACAATAAATGCTGGAGAGGGTGTGGAGAAAAGGGAACCCTCCTACACTGTTGGTGGGAATGTAAATTGGTACAACTACTATGGAGAACAGCAAGGAGGTTCCTTAAAAAACTAAAAATAGAACTACCATATGATCCAGAAATCCCACTCCTGGGCATACATCTGGAGAAAACCATACTTTGAAAAGATACATGCACCCCAATGTTCACTGCAGCACTATTTACAATAGCCAAGGCATGGAAGTAACCTAAATGTCCACTGACAGAGGAATAAATAAAGAAGATGTGATATATGTACAATGGAATATTAGCCATTAAAAAAGAATGGAAAAGTGTCATTTGCAGCAACGTGGATGGATCTAGGGATTACCAAACTAAGTGAAGTAAGTCAGACAGAGAAAGACAAATATAATATGATATTTCTCATATGTGGAATCTAATTTTAAAAAATGATACAAATGAACTTATTTACAAACAGACTTGTAGTTATTGAAAACAAACTTATGGTTACCAAAGGGGAAACATGGGGGGGAGGGATAAATCAGGATACAAATGAATACAAATCAGGAGCTTGGGATTAACATACACACACTACTATATATAAGATACATAACCAACAAGCGCCTACTGTATAGCACAGGGAACTCTACACAATATTATGTGATAATTTACATGAGAAAAGAATCTAAAAAGAATGAATATGTGTATATATATTACTGAATCACTTTGCTATACACCTGAAACTAACACAACATTGTAAATCAACTATAATAAAATATTTAAAAAGTAATTTATCTTTAACATATACAAACCTGCTGTGTTTTTTTCTTTATAATATTATTCTTTAGATACTTAAAATATTTCATAATTACTGAAAGCATAGCTCACTGACCAATTTAGCAAATATTTTATATTATTAAAGCTTTACAGCTCTGTGAAGTAAACTGCCAAATTTTTAATTTCAAAAACAATCTAGAGTCCCGATGGAGTTATGGAAAATGTTTTTAGATCTTTACCAAAGACTGACTTGTCAAAACCAAAAAAAACCCACCAAATATTGCCCAATAAAATAATCTATGGTTATTTTACTAATATTTATAAAATTAAAGACAGGAAATGGAAGAGGAAGAAAGTTTGTGGGGTTTTTTCTCTTTTAATTGGGGAAAAAATAATTGAAAATATTTAATACTAAACCATATGAAGCATTATTATGTGCTTTTTAAGTCAACAACTAAACATACACAACATTATCTAACCCTAAAAATTTCTCTTTCTTATTTTTCTCACTTACAAGTTGTGTTTGAATTTGCCTAAGTGACAGGGTAGTTGAGGAACAATGTATATAGTAAGATGATAGACTTATTTTTATAGTTACTTACTACATAGCTATCCACATTTCTCTGAACTTTACTTTCCTTGTCTGCAAAGTAGGATGATCATATTCCTGAGTAATCATTTATTTGACGTACATAACTTGAATCTTTACTAAATGTCTATTAACATCTTGATTAAAGATTAAAACTAAATTCAAACTGTCCCACCCCCACTCCATTCTTTTAACTTATGTTTCTTTCTAAAATTCAGGAGGCTTTTCTCATTATCTTTATCTAAACTTGAAATAAACTAAAGGAAAAACAGAGACCCTTTTTTTGATATAGGGCTGAATGCTATTTGGAATGAAGATTTCATGAGAAGATGCAATGGAAAACTCTTTCAGACATGCACAGTACTGGGCAAATGTGAGGATTATTTTTGTGAAAAATGTGTTCTGCCATTTGGAGACCAAAAAAATGCATTTACCCTTCTGCCTTTTTCCTTAGTTTGCCTTCCATCAGGCATCCTGAACTAGGAAGCAATGTGTACATTTCACACAAAGAGTGAGAAAGTGAGTCCATCTTCCCTGTGTTTTACACTGTACAGTAACTGACACTAAACAAGTTGGCTGTACCACATGTCTATTCAAGCTCATCTGTGCTAAGGGATGATTATTCCAAAACTTTCTTGTTACTGAAATATCGTGTCAATTTCTGTCTTTCTGGGGAAAAAATATATGCAGGGAGTTATAACAACCCCTTTTAGAGCAAATGCGAGGTTCCTTTTTGGAAAGGGAAATTGATCAGCTTGGAAGGGAGGGCTCAACCATGTTCTTTATTGAAATTGTGTCTATTTGCAAAGCTTGTTATTAATCCTGCCTCGGTGTGTGGAGAGAAAGGGAAAACCTGAGCACTCGTCTGTATATGTTTACAGTATCGAGTCAATTTGCATTAATAAAGATTTAAAACTAGCAAATTAATTTGCGAGGTGACTTGTTTGAGGGAAGGCCTTTAAACACACTCGGGAGAGCTATTTTGGAATCACTCAACACAAGGCACTATATTTAGAACCTGTGTTGTGTCTCTGAAGCTCAGTAGCAATAATGGCCGATTTCCGAAGTGAGGACTGCCTCCATGGGGAATTCCACTGTGAAGAGAAGTGAGAAGGTCCCTGAATGAGAAGGACGTAGCCTCAGTGGTGGATCAAAGAGTTGTTCTAACATGGTCTTCAAGGTCAGGCAAAGATCCCTTTGTTTATTTCTTTCAATAAATATTGAATATGCATCTATTTTTCTGCTGGTCCATATGCTACACGCTGGGAAGACAGCACAGCCAAAACAGATCATGCCCTGTCCCCATGGAATTTGCATTCTAATAGGTATTCAAATAAATAAAATAATTTTTGATAGTGAAAATCACACAGAAGGAAATCCACAGGTGATGAGATAGAGTAATGAGGGAGATTTAACAATTTTTTATGGTGTTCAGAACACTTAACGTGAACTATGCCTTCCTAACAAAATTTCAAGCATATAATACAATATTGTTAACTATACATACAGTGTTGTACAGCAGGCCTCTAGAACTTATTCATCGTGCATAACTGAAAATTAATACCCATTAAACAGCAACTCCCCACTTCCCCTCCCTCAACCCCTGGAAACCACCATTCTACTCTCTGGTTCTGTAAGTCTGATTTTTTTCAGATACCTCATAGAAGTGGAATCATAGAGAATTTGTCCCTCCGTGACTGGCTTGTTTCTCGAGGTTTTATATCTTTGGTAAGGTGAGTCAAGCAAGGTTTATCGGAGAGATCTGAGTGTTATTAAGAAACCAGACCATTAGATGAGAAGCCCGGAAAGAGTTTTATCATCACTCGAGAGCCCACAGCTTCACTGAAGTCAGAAAGAACTTGTGTATTTGATAATCAGATGACAGATGATCATTTTAGTCTATGTTTTGAAGTTGGAAATTTAAATGGAAATTTAATAGATGGTGTTTAAATGATTTTTTTCAGAGAGGTTTGCTTTTACTAGCACCCTTTCATCTACTGTGTGTTGAATGGTTTGGAGCCAGACAAGAATGGAAGAGAAAGATCGACAAGGTCCAGATTGGTGACAGTGGCAGCCTGGACTAGGGTAGTAGCCATGATGGTGGATCAGAATGGATGTTTTCAAAATGTGGTTGGAACAAACAGATAAAGAATTGGATGTAGAGAGTGAAGGAAGACAGGGATTGAAATACCTCCTGGATATTGTGATGAGCATGTGAGTAAGTTGTGATGGCAGAAATTAGCATGTATTGGGTGAAGACTGTAGGAAGAAGACATTTTGGAGAATAGAAATCAAATACCATTTTGGACACAGTAATTTTGAGATAAGTATATTATGTTCAACTTCCTACTGGATATGTAACTTTAGAGTTCTGGAAAGAAGGCAGTCATCTAAGATATAGGACTTGGAGATGATTCATGTTGTTCAATAGAGAAGTTTCTTCATAGCTTGGCAGTCAGTGTTACCTGACTACTGTTACCTAGGTAGGTAGAATTCAGTGTATAATGAGTCCTGAGTGCTTGATAAATACTGAACAATTTATGGGACATAGAAGCTTTCAGTGCAGTATGAGTCCCATACTTTCCAGAGGACAGTATTGGGAATGGGGTGGACTCCTCCCTTATAAGCAGTATACCTACTAAAATTTGCATGTGGGCAGGAACTATATGTCTCCCATGCACTGCTGCCACGCCAAGGTCTGGCTTAGGACTTGGAGCATCATAGTTGCTCAGCAGGTATCATGGAATAAGTGATGTGAAGGCAGGGCAATCCAGAGAGTAACATTTGAATCATCGACTTTCTCCCTTTTCTTGGAGAACAGTTTAGGATTGAAGCCTACTGAAACTAATTTACATATTTGTATTTGTCATCCTCCTCTTCCTTCAGTGTCAAAGATTATTTGAAGTAACATCAAAAGAAGTCTGTAAAAGAAACAAATTAGATGGATATAGCTGACTACAAATTAATATTACCCCCAATCCTTCTCCTGTGCTGGTAACTTAGAGGCTTCCTAAACATTGCTAGGAGAAGAACAGCGGAATGAACTTGTGCCTCCTTCAGTGTCTCTCTCTTCAGAAGAACAACTCTCCGATTTTGCTGGTTGCTCTTGAGATTCTCTAGGATGTTTTACTTTTCTCAAAGTGATTTGTCTTCAGAAACCAAAGTTAAGGGTCTTTTTCCTCCTTTAAAGTAGTTCCCTCAAAAGGATGGATATTCATTTAGTCCAATGGTACCACTTAGACTCAGAAATCTTGGAACTTGGGAAATCTTTTATTATTATTCCAGCTTAGGAGACGGTTTTATGTGTTTATAATCTTATTGCATTTTCAAGTAAAGACAAACCTCTTCGAATCTGATCAGCTGTACTATTCACCCACATGATGGAGCATGGTGTTTGCTGTTTCCCAAGGTTACTTCTGATCGTCAGAGAGGGTGTTCATAGAATAGGGCATGGGACTCAAAAGGGCTCAAAAATGATTGCACCAATCCCTATCACAATCAGCTTGCTCTCATGTATGGTGGAGAGGTTTACACCGTATGGACAGTCATAGGTCTTTCAGGACTTACATTCTAAGTTTCCAAAGCTCCTAAGAACCTCCTCTGGGCTAGCAATTGTCTGCCCTTAACTAATCATCTAGAGGAAACTGGAAATTTCCAAAAGAAGTTTAAACATGCTTTTAGAGTAATATTGGAATAAGTATATACCAACCAATGGGATTACTTGAGAAAAAGGGCAAACTCATTCTGGAGTTTTATTTTTAAAGGTCTTTATTTTATTATTCTTTTTTTTTTCATTTAAAATTGTTATTGAGCTCTTGCTAAATGCTGGCACTAAGCAAGGAGAATCTTGTGGACCCTGATATTTACTGCAACTTTCTTGCTGCAACTCTTACTCTGAATATAACAGAATGTGCTCATAATTAACCCCCCTTCCTTAAAAAGAAAACAGCAAGTTCTGTTTCTATTATTATAAGCATTAGAGCCTTTGTAAAGGATGCATTAAAAAATCGCACCCAAATACAACAGCTGACGGTCTGTGACAATCTAACTGCATTTCTGCCATCCCAGAGAAGCTATCTGTTGTCACTAATAATGATGCCATAAATTGACAATCAACTGGAAAGAGACAGTTTTAAATCCATCCTCTTCACAATTTAAAGCAGGTCTTTGGTATTAAACACATTACTAGGACAGCTAAGTGTTCTTAGAAAGTAAATGTGTCTCTCCTCCTTGCTTATACTACATGCCATAATCAAAAGGGGAATTGCAAGGTGGCAAGGCCTCCTCAGAAGCACTAACAGTGGGGAAGTGAAGGGTGGCATTCTCTGCATTTTCTTCTGCTGGTGAAAGTCCCCTCCATGTCTGAGAGCCTAGAAAGAGCTACAAATGGAGCAGCTCAGAAATCACTCCCTTGCGTCTTTTAAATGATGTACTGCAGGGCAGTAGTTAAGAACATGGAGTTTTGAAGGCATGCTGGTTTGATTCCAATTGTTCATTTTGTAGAGTGGCACTGCTCAAAGGAGAAACCAGTAGCCATGTGTGGTTATTTAAAATTTAAATTAATTAAAATTACATAAAAAATTGTGAAGTGAGTTCCACAGTCATACTAATCACATTTCAAGGGTTTAAATATAGAATATGTCCATTGTCCCAGAAAGTTCTACTAAACAGTGCTATTCTACAGTAATCATTTTTTATTTCCACCATTGACATTCTTTTTTTTTCACCCTAAAATTTGCCAATCACATTTATTTTTCTTGATTGGTGAAATCTGACTGCTATTAAGATCTAAGTGTTATTATATTTTTCACTTGGATCTGAATGTTTTACAAAGATGTCCATACAAAGAAAACCTCAAAATATTTTAAATTTACATTTCTATGTAAATATGCACAGGTTATTTTGATTTTAACTGCTCTATAAAAATATTTATACCATTTTTCTTGTATGCTATAATAAAGTTTCCTTCAAAGGTGAATGCATTTTTTGTTGTTGTTGTTGATTATTTTTTTCAGTTATGCATATACATGTATCTATTCTTTTTCAAATTCTTTTCCCATTTAGTTTATTACAGAATATTGAGCAGTGTTCCCTGTGCTATACAATAGGTCCTTGTTGGTTAACTGTTTTAAATACAGCAGTGTGTACCTGTCAATTCCAAACTCCCAATCTATCCCTTCCCCCTACCCTTCCCCCAGGTAACCATAAGTTTGTTCTCCAAGTCTCTGAGTCTGTTTCTGTTTTGTAAATAAGTTCATTTATATGCGGAACCCACCGCTGACATTCTAATTCAACCCATCCTCATTGCCAATCTCTGAGCAGTAGTCTCTCTCCTTTTTCTTTTGCTCCCCTGTAATTTCTTCTTCACTCAGAAGCCACTGACATCATTTAAAAACTTAAGTCAGATTGTTTTATCCTCTTCCATAGTTTCTCTTTATGTGAGAATAAAAGCCAAGATCATTACTGTAGCCTACAAAACTACACAGAATGGTTACATACATCTTTCTTACCTTACACCCTGCCACTCCACATGGTACCACTCAACATCTCACCACGTCCCCCCTGACCACCGCCCCCCCCAGCCCCTGCTCACCCCTTACTTCTTTAAAGCCACAGTGACTTTCTTCTGGTCTTTGAATGTTCCAAGCATGGTATCCGCTTCAGGGATTTTGCCTAGATATTCCCCTCACTTGAAATGTTCTTCCCCTTTATTGCCATATGGTTTACCTCTTCTCTTCAATCAAATTTTAAATTAAGGTTAATTCCTTCTGGGAGACCTTGCATGACCATTTGCTTATATTGTATCATCTCCATTTCTTTAATTACCTGTTTATTTTGGTTATTCACATATTTTCTTATTTATCATTTGTCTTTATCTGCTGTAATATAATCTCCATAAAGCCGGGCTCTCGTATATTTTATTCTATCCTCAACCCTCATTGCCTAGCAAATTGTCTGACACAGATAGGTACTCAATAAATACTTTTTTTAAATTAAACTTTATTTTTTAATTTTTTGGCCATGCCACGCAGCATGTGGGATCTTAGTTCCCCCACCAGGGATAGAAACCACGCCCAGTGGGAGTGCAGAGTCTTAACCACTGGACCGCCAGGGTAGTCCCGCTCAATAAATACTTTTGAATGACAAAATGCAAAATGAAGAATACCCCTCTTCGCCACTGAAAATTTTAGATGTGTTAGATTATTTAATTCTCACAATTTCCTTCTGAAAGAGGTAATAATAATACTTTTTTTTCCCCAGGTAAGGCAAGTGATTGGCAATATTTGGCACTCTTTACATGTTTAATAAATGGTAGTGCATGGCAACTTCTCTGGATTCCCTTGCAAATGCAGTGGTTGGAAATCAAAGCTCCTAGCTTCTGCCTCATCTGTCTAATGCTTAAATTATATCTTTGTGGTTCCTCTTGTCACACACTTGCCTCAACTCTGCCTGATGCCCCCTACACCCCTAATCCCACAATAGACTCTTCATTTCCTAAATATATCACGCACTTCCCCAATTTTTACTTTACTCTGACAGAACTTCCTACTTGGATTTTTCATTTCCACATTTATGGTTAAGATGAGCCTGGGAGGTATATCAGATTTCAACATTTAGAGAAGTGGAAGACAGAGAGGTACTTTCTGTCCCACAACATTAAAATTAGCAAATCTTCCTATAGCATTTTCAGTAGTATGATGACCGTCCTGTTCTAGTACTTCCTTAACTCATTCATCAGTTATGGAATGCCTACTATGTGCTAAATTAATAGGTTATTAAACTTTACAGTTACCAATAAACAATCTGTTTTATAAGCTTCTTAAGGTCAACGAGCACATCTTACTCATTTTTTAAAATAGCCCGCACCTACTAACGCCATTCCATAAACATGTTAGAAGCTCAATGTATATTAAATAAACAAAAGCATGATCCATCAGCTTCAAAGTGATTCCTGAGCCAGAAGAAACTCAAAGAAACCACTTGACAGAAAATGAATAGCTCAAATCCACTGTAAACTGTGACCAAACCCATGCCTCACTTTCAGAAATATTGAATCTGGGTCAGATATTTGGATAAATCTCATGCATCAGGAAAGTGACTCACTGTCTGAACATCTCCCCTGGAGGTTTAAGCAAAGGCCAGTTGATTTGAGTGCCTGGCCAAATAGGAGCATTCCTGTGGGGTAGGAGGAGCTGAGGACTTTGAGAAGATTTTGACCAGCATGAGATTCTCCTCAGGAAGGGAAACAGTGAGGAGATGGTATCTGTTAGGCAGTTTATGGATGGATGGGCAGCCAAACAGCTTGATGAGATAAGAAGAAACAGTTCTAAGGCCACCCTCCCCTCCCCTCAAATAAATTCTCCCATCCATATGACAGGACTGGGCTATTTTCCAGTAGCTTGGTCTACCAGACTATGTGTTTCTTGATTCCTAAATGGAAAAGAAATACCAATACTGGAATTTCATTTAAGAGGTTGATGTAACTATAAACATAAATTGATATAGCTATATCTATTTATATAGGTATAGATACTATAGCTGTTGTCTGATTATCTGTAGAACACTGACCAGTATACAATGGAGGGTATCAGAATCATTTGTGGAGTTTTCAATAAAGATATCATCTGAATAACTGATATCTGAAGTTCATAAAATGAGCATTCCAAAGCAGCATCTCCTATCCCCTGTAACATGCATCCACTGAGGTGACTGTAGCTCTCTTTTTTCCATTTCTCCCCTAAAATGATGTTTGCAATCAAATAAGCCCTCTAAAAAGAAACAATAACCTCATCTTTAAGTACTTCATACATTTTTAGAGCATAAACATTAAAATTCACATTGAGTTTGACCCTTTATTATCAAACTGTAGTATATCCTCTTAAATATGCCTTGCATGTGGCTACCCAACATTTTCCTATAGTATACACATCCTATATATACTATATATAAATATATATAGTATATATAGATATATACACTAATATATAGTATATATAGTATGCAGTATAATATACATAGTATGCATATATACACAAACAGCATATATTTATTGTTCCATTCTTTTCCTTTGAGATCTCATATATATATCTCTAGATAACTTATGTCTACTGACCTTAATAATTCACTTTTTAATTTTATTTTAAAAAGTCAAATTTTTTCTTTCACAAGATGGCACATGTTAACAGACACCTCCCACGGCTATACCATATGATGTTTCTAGTCTCTTCCAAATTACACATCCCCAGTGCACAATGAAAAAAGGCGTTTTCATATCAAATATGAAAGTGTTGTATTTGACAACCATTTTAAACCCACAAAGGCTACAATTTTGTATGTTTCAATCTAATATTTATAACATGTGTAACCTATTACTTTCAAATATTAAAGGCAGGCTAAATACCCTATGATCCCAACATGCTCATTTTTTGTATTACAGATTGTCTTAGAGCCAATACACTACCACTGGGTAGGCTCAGAAGAGTAATATGCTTACAAAGTGTAGAATTAGAGTGAGGAAGGAGTAGTTTACTCTCTCAGGCTTGAGAAGGCAGTCCAGAATGCATAACAGGAATATTCAAATGGGGTTTTGAGGAAAGAATAGAAGTTAACTAGGGAGGCAGCAAAGGTATGACATTCTAACCAAAGTAAACTACATGTACAAAGGAAGTATAAGGCAGAGTGAGTTCAGCAAACTAAAAGCAGTTTGGTTTTGCTGGAGCATAAATGTGTGTGTGTATTCAGTTTAGAGTGGTCAAATATGAAGGTGAAGAGATAGTCTAGGACCACATTTTGTAATGTTTTACATGTCATATTATAGGGCTTGATTTTATGGGGGCTTTAAAAGTCTTTTTAACTAAGGTAGAGATTTTATCCAACAAGTGTCTTAGAATAGTCTAATTGGCAGCCCCAAGTGTCTTAGAATAGTCTAATTGGGTTAAAGAGTGAAGGAGGAAGAGGAAGGAGGAAGGAATCATTAGAGGATTTTTCTGTATAATTTGCACAACCATTGTTTCTTTCCTGGAGGAGAAACATGGGATGGAAAGAGTACGTGATAGAAAGAATAAGTGATGGGTTTAAGTAATATGTAGAAAGTAAAGTCAGCAGAACTTGATGTGATTGGCTATCAGGAACACAAATGGAAGAGCAGTCCTAATTAACACCCTATTCTGGTTTGAGTGAGTCAGAAAAACAGGGCTCTTTTCTTGAAATAAGGAACTCCAGGCTTGGAGAACAGCAAGAGCCACTGTGTTGAAAAAGTGATGACATCACAGTCTTTGGTATCAATATCCTGGCATCCTCTTCTTTATACCCACAACTCTTCCACAAAGGAAATCATGTGGGACAGAGCCATTCATCTAGATTCAAATCTTACAATTACAGAGTCTAATAAATATCACTATTTTACATGGATAAAAGGAAACTATGTAGTGAGGCAAAGATTTATTTATAGATTAAAGCAAGAAATGAATGCCAAAATAATCAATGTTGGGATAATCCTCATTGTTTGGAACCTTACACCTATGCATTGGGATAACCCTGATTTTTTTCTCATAATCATTTGAGATAAAAGTAATATTTATTTTTACTTTGGATGCAGAGAATGAGAGGGTTAGTTCAGATTGTTGGAAGGATCACAGCAGATTCTAAAGGATACAATATAAAAATATTTTAAGATTAAGGAATATTGAGATTTCAGGGAGCAAAGATGGAAAAGAACTAATATTCATTAGTCATCATAAATCTTCAACTTCACATAGAAAAACTGACATAAAAGCAAAAATATGCTAAAAAATTATACTCATTTTACATATTAAAACAAAACTGTAGAAAACCATTTTAAAAGTGCTTTTAGATTTCAGCTGACATTTCCTGGGTGTGTCTTATGTGTTAGGTGCATTATGTACCGTGGTAGGCAGCCCCTAAAATGGACCAATAATCCCGATCCTGAGGGAACTCATGCTCTTTTATCATTCCCTCCCCTTAAGCAGGACCTGGACTTCTAATGAATATAATATGGCAGAAGTGTTGGTATGTCACTTCTTTTTTTTTTTGGCGATATGCGGGCCTCTTACTGTTGTGGCCTCTCCCATTGCGGAGCACAGGCTCCGGATGCGCAGGCTCAGCGGCCATGGCTCACGGGCCCAGACGCTCCGCGGCATGTGGGATCTTCCTGGACCGGGGCACGAACCCACGTCCCCTGCATCGGCAGGCGGACTCTCAACCACTGCGCCACCAGGGAAGCCCGGTATGTCACTTTTGAGATTGGCTTCTATAAAGACTCTTGCTCCTGTCTTGCGTGCTCTATGCATGCCCATTCTCACTCTTTGGGACCTTCTTTCTCTCTTGGAATACACACTCTGGGAGAAGTATGTAGCCCTGCTATGCGCAGTCAAATGAAGAAACCCACATGATGAGGATCTGGGGTTTCCTTCCAACACTCAGCAAGGAGACGAAGTTTTGCCTAACAGCCCCATGAGTCAGGTTGGAAGCAGATTCTCTAGTTCCAGTCGAGTCTTCAGATGACTGTATTCATCAATCTCATGAGAGGCCCTAAACCAGAATTGCTCATCTAAAGCCACTCTGGATTTCTGACCCTCAGCAACTATGTGAGAAAATAAATGTTTATAGTTGTTAAAGCTGCTAAATTTTGGAATAGTTTGTTATGCAGCAATAACTCTCACATACACTTGATTTAGTTCATTTTATCCTTATAAATGTTGAGTATAGATATTAATATCCCCATTTTACATAAATCACTGAGTCCCACAGAGGCCAAACTGTTACTGAAATTTTAACTCCATTCAGTCTCACTCCTAATTCTTTCCATCACACCCGAATGCCTCTGGGAATTTAGGGCTCTCTAGAACTAACTGTAGTAATTCTGATGTTTATGCGACATCTATTTCCTTGGTTTCATTTCTGACCATTTTCTGATCACTCTTGCAGGGACAATCCAGTTACTAGGCGCTAATATATTGTACAGCTACTTCAAGTAACCTACTGCTTTGGCTGCAGCCTGGAACAACCAACTCTCCCAGCAAGCTCTGATTAGCATTTTGATCTTGACAAGCACTTCTCCTTCTGAATGCCAAAGCAGGAATGACTGTTGTCACTGCCACACCTTAGGGCTTCTACTGTAGCTTACTCTGTGGTTTGCCTCTGCTTACTGAAAACACAGGCTCTGCTACTGACACACTCCACGTGTGAGCCATTTCCCCTGATTTTCAGGCATGTATGACCTTTGAGGAGAAATGATTCCACATAGATTGTGCTCACTATGGATGTGAAAAGTATCTGGGTTGGCACCTTTTAGTCCCTTTTTATGATATATTAGCTTATTTAATACCTACCTGACAAAGTTTTTGAGGATTATTTTACTTCCTGTCCCATTTATTTTTTAATCTATGAGGGGGAAATAGTAACTTGTCTATGTTTATAGATGATTGATCTAAGTTTATCTGACTCATCTCTAACATAGAATTATTATAATTAATTATTATTTTCCTGTGACCTGTGGAATACAGCAATGTAAAGCTCTATGCCAGCATCTTGTGAGTACCTACTGCATATTTTATTCTCCTTTTTTTTAAGAGGTGATAAGGACTGGTCAACATATTTGTCCCAGAGATGCAAACATCTTTTATAATTTACTTTTTCTGAGGCCTTAGAAGACTAAAAAATCATTTCAAAGAATGGCAATAAATTCTACTTGGGTTATGTAGACGCCCAATTCACCTTTCCATAAGTAAGTCTGTCTTACTGCTAAATGAGCCTCACCAAAATGTACACTTGGGTAGCAGAATGTTGAGTGACTGCTATTGGTAAAGGCGGTTGAGGAAAATTAGTGGAAGGGCTGTCATCCCAAAGCTGTCCTTTAAAATAGACCTCTCTTCTCTTTGAGTGGTATAATAGCCATTATTTATTGAGAACTTATCACACCCAGAATACTTTAGCTCTTCCAGATAACATATAGCTTTTCAGTCTACAAAATGGAGATGAGGATTTAGATAAACATTCCAAGGTCACAGACCATTAGTAGGACATAAAAAATGGTTGGTTTATCTTTCCTTGATCCCCAACACAGAACCCTGTTCACTATATTCTTCTGGCCATTATTATTTACAATAATCATCACAAAGGATAAAGTCATGATGGAGAAAGTAATTTATAAAAAAAGAATGAAACCAGGAGAGAATTATTCCAATAAAGGGAAAGGATGAATAAATAAATAATAAATAAATAAGTAATCAGTTAGTTAATTAATTAATTGTGTTCATGAGTACATCTGACAGAGGGGTCCCAGAACAAAACAATAAACTCTGCTCCATAAAGTATAGGTAGTAAAAGTCACAACCGTAAGCGGTTACCATGTAGTGGGTACTTTTCCATTAGGATTGTTGTAGGAATTGTAAGAGATAACCTGTACTAAGTATTGTCTTCACGTCTACTTTACATATGAAGCATATAAGGTTTAGGGAAGGTAAATAACTTGCCAATAGCATCCAAAGAGAAATCAAAGGGACATAGATTTACCAAGTAGTCTGACTTCTAGGTCATCATCTTAATCTCTTAACAATACTATTTTTTGTCAAATGCTGATGTTTCTTATCAAGGAATGTTTTAAGGGTACAATGGGTTGACATAACATTTTATTTCAGGTGGAAACAACATCTCCTAAAAATCAATTCATTATATTGTAATTCATAAATTAATATACTTTATAAATAATAATAATAAATTAAGGGTCAACACAGGACTATGTTGGTTCAAGTTGGGACCCACGGTAGTCTACCCCAAAATATGCCTCAATGACATATTGATTATTCTGAATTCAAGTTACTAAAAAAACAGACAGTGGGGAAAAAAATGTTAAAAAACACTATGACCCCCTTTTTACCCCAAATATGGAAAATAAATCTCCCATGTGGAGGTATCCTCCCTATACCAGGAGGATAGAAACCATCCTTATCACCAAAGTTAGGATATTCAAGGCTAAGAAAGCTGTCTAAACAAACTTTGTTACTTCTTCATTAGTCTGCTCCCCCAAATGTAAGCCCCTCTGTTTTGTTAAATCTTCACATATAATTGTTTCTTTGTCTAAAAATGATATGTAAATAGTCTGCTTTGATTACTTTACAATTCCCATTTCTATGAGACCTCAGTGAATATGATTTTTTTTCTCTTGTTAATCTGTGTCAGATTAGACAGCCAAAGGAACTCAAGAGGGGTTGGGAGGAAATTTTGCCTCCCCCACAAAAGGTAATTTTTTTCCCCTAGATTGTAATACTTTTTAGTCATTCTGTACTAATTTAACCAACTGTATTGGTTAATGGCAATGGAGTACACAGACCATACACTCAGGATGACAAGAGATGACGAATGTAGCCTGACTGTGGCCTAGAGAGATCACATTGAAAAAGGGCCTGCTCTGAATCTTCATGATTATTTTTCATTGAACACAGGTAGTATTGGTTACATAGGTAACTACCAATGGTTTCTACTTTCTAATTATCTAAATTATAGATATTGAGTTTCTGTAACCTTGTGGCTGGGAACTGCTATGGTTTAAGGTTACCATTTTAAGCCAGTACGACACTCTAGAAAGTATGTTGGAGATGAAATCAAAAGACATGATCTTGAATCTTTTTTAGCTCTACTTTGACTGTGTGTATAGTTGCCAGATAATATACAGAATCCAAGTTAAATTTAACCCTTAGATAACATTAGATATTACTTTTTGTTTGTTTAAGTGTAAGAATATTCCAAATATGGTATGGGAGATGCTTACATTAGAAATTATTCATTATTTATCTGAAATTCAAATTTAAATGGGCATTTTCTGTTTTTATTTGCTAAATGTGAGTTTGAGAAAGTTCCTGGACTAAAATTTTTCCAACTGTATAATGTAAATAAATAATTATTTCTTGCCTACCTCACAGATTTGTTGAGGTAACAGATCAAATTCTACCATTCATGTCAGTATCTGTGTCAACAACTTATTTAATAAAGCTAATATCCTGTTACATTAACACATTAAATAATCCTTCCCGTTGACTATGATATTCCTTGTCCCACTGATATAATATAACCTCACGTTTAATTTAGATGAATGTTTTTATGTTGTTCATTTGAGTGTTACACTTGGATGCATCTAAGTGTATAAAAGAATAAAAATTGGATTTGGATTGTCCTAAAGAGAGCAGCAAAGCCCTCTTAAGACCTAAACTGGTGATGCAGCTCCAGCCTCAGCAGGTGCACACCCTCTTTTGTAACTCCACATTCACTGTGACCCTCTGATGCTGTGTGGCTGACAGGGTCTTGGTGCTCTGGCCTGGTGTCAAGCCTGAGCCTCTGAGGTGGGAGAGCCGAGTTCAGGACATTGGTCCACCAGACACCTCCCGGCCCCATGTAATATCAATCAGCGAGATCTCGCCGAGAGATCTTGGTATCAACACTAAGACCCAGCTCCACCCAACGGCCAGCAAGCTGCAGTGCTGGACACCGCATGGCAAACAACTAGCAAGAGAGGAACACAACCCCACCCATTAGCAAGAGGCTGCCTAAAATCATACTAAGTTCACACACACCCCAAAACACACCACCGGACACACCCCTGACCACCAGAAAGACAAGATCCAGCTCACCCACCAGAACACAGGTACCAGTGCCCTCCACCAGGAAGCCTACACAACCCACTGAAACAACCTTACCCACTGTGGGCAGACACCAAAAACAGCGGGAACTACAAACCTGCACAAACACAGTAAGTTAAGCAAAATGAGAAGACAGAGCAATATGCAGCAGATGAAGGAGCAAAGTAAAAACCCACCAGATCAAACAAATGCAGAGGAAATAGGCATCTACCTGAAAAAGAATACAGAGTAATGATAGTAACGATGATCCAAAATCTTGGAAATAGAATGGAGAAAACAGAAGAAATGTTGAACAAGGACCTAGAAGAACTAAAGAGCAAACAAAAAATGATGAACAACACAATAAATGAAATGAAAAATTCTCTAGAAGGAATCAATAGTAGAATAACTGAGGCAGAAGAACAGATAAGTGACCTGGAAGATAAAATAGTGGAAATAACTACTGCAGAGCAGAATAAAGAAAAAGAATGAAAAGAATTCAGAATAGTCTCAGAGACCACTGGGACAACCTTAAATGTACCAACATTCGAATAATAGGGGTCCCAGAAGGAGAAGAGAAAAAGAAAGGGTCTGAGAAAATATTTGAAGAGATTATAGCTGAAAACTTCCCTAATATGGGAAAGGAAATAGTCAATCAAGTCTGGGAAGTGCAGAGAGTCCCATACAGGATAAAGCCAAGGAGAAACACGCAAAGACACATATTAATCAAACTATCAAAAATTAAATACAGGGCTTCCCTGGTGGCGCAGTGGTTGAGAGTCCGCCTGCCGATGAAGGGGACACGGGTTCGGGCCCCGGTCCGGGAAGATCCCACATGCCGCGGAGCGGCTGGGCCCGTGAGTCATGGCTGCTGAGCCTGCGCATGCGGAGCCTGTGCTCCGCAACGGGAGAGGTCACAACAGTGAGAGGCCCGCGTACCACAAAAAAAAAAAAAATTAAATACAAAGAAAAAATATTAAAAGTAGCAAGCGGAAACCAACAAATAACATACAAGGGAACCACCCTCAGGTTAATAGCTGATCTTTCGGCAGAAACTCTGCAAGCCAGAAGGGAGTGGCAGGACATATTTAAAGTGATGAAAGGGTAAAACCTACAACCAAGATTACTCTACCCAGCAAAGATCTCATTCAAATTCGACAGAGAAATTAAAACCTTTACAGACAAGCAAAAGTTAAGAGAATTCAGACCCACCAAATGAGCTTTACAACAAATGTTAAAGGAACCACTCTAGGCAGGAAACACAAGAGAAGGAAAAGACCTACAATAACAAACCCCAAACAATTAAGAAAATGGGAATAGGCACATACAATTCGATAATTACCTTAAATGTAAATGGATTAAATGCTCCCACCAAAAGACACAGACTGGCTGAATGGATACAAAAACAAGACCCGTATATATGCTGTCTAGAACAGACCCATTTCAGACCTAGGGATATATACAGACTGAAAGTGAGGGGATGGGAAAAGATATTCCATGTAAATGGAAATCAAAAGAAAGCTGGAGTAGCAATTCTCATATCAGCCAAAACAGACTTCAAAATAAAGACTACTACAAGAGACAAAGGACACTACATAATGATCAAGGGGTCAATCCAAGAAGAAGATATAACAATTGTAAATATTTATGCATCCAACATAGGACGACCTCAATACAGAAGGCAAATGCTAACAGCTATAAAAGGGGAAATCGCCAGTAACACAATCATAGTAGGGGACTTTAACACCCCACTTTCACCAATGGACAGATAAATGAAAACAAATAAGGAAACACAAGCCTTAAATGACACATTAAACAAGATGGACTTAATTGATATTTATGAGACATTGCATCCAAAAACAACAGAATAAATTTTCTTCTCAAGTGTTCATGGAACATTCTCCAGGATACATCATACCTTAGGTCACAAATCAAGCCTTGGTAAATTTAAGAAAATTGAAATCATATCAAGTAACTTTTCCGACCATAATGCTATGAGACTAGATATCAATTATAGGAAAAAAAAAACAACTGTAAAATACCAACACATGGAGGCTAAAGAATACACTACTAAATAACCAAGAGATCATTGATGAAATCAAAGAGGAAATCAAAATATACCTAGAAACAAATGACAATAAAAACATAACGGCCCAAAACCTATGGGATGCACCAAAAACAGTTCTAAGAGGAAAGTGTATACCAATACAATCCTACCTCAAGAAACAAGAAAAATTTCAAATAAGCAACCTAACCTTACACCTAAAGCAATTAGAGAAAGAAAAACAAAAAACCCCCAAAGTTAGCAGAAGGAAAGAAATCATGAAGAAATCATGAAGATCAGAAATAAATGAAAAAGAAAGGAAGGAAACAACAGCAAAGATCAATAAAACTAAAAGCTGGTTCTTTGAGAAGATAAACAAAATTGATAAATCATTAGCCAGACTCATCAAGATAAAAAGGGAGAAGACTCAAATCAATAGAATTAGAAATGAAAAAAGAGAAGTAACAACTGACACTGCAGAAATACAAAGGATCATGAGAGATTACTATAGGCAACTATATGCCAATGAAATGGACAATCTGGAAGAAATGGACAAATTCTTAGAAAAGCACAAACTTCTGAGTCTGAACCAGGAAGAAATAGAAAATATACACATACCAGTCAGAAGCACTGAAATTGAAACTGTGATTAAAAACCTTCCAAGAAACGAAAGCCCAGGACCAGATGGCTTCACAGGCGAATTCTATCAAACAGAAGAGTTAACACCTATCCTTCTCAAAATCTTCCAATATACAGCAGAAGCAGGAACACTCCCAAACTCATTCTACGAGGCCACCATCTCCCTGATACCAAAACCAGACAAAGATGTCACAAAAAAGAAAACTACAGGCCAGTATCAGTGATGAACATAGATGCGAAAATCCTCAACAAAATACTAGCAAACAGAACTCAAGAGCACATTAAAAGGATCATACACTATGATCAAGTGGGGCTTATCCCAGGAATGCAAGGATTCTTCAATATACGCAAATCAATCAATGTGATATATACCATATTAACAAACTGAAAGATAAAAACCATATGATAATCTTAATAGATGAAGAAAAAGCTTTTGACAAAATTCAGCACCCATTTATGATAAAAACTCTCAAGAAAGTAGGCAAAGAAGGAACTTATCTCAACATAATAAAGGCCATATATGACAAACCCACAGCCAACATCATCCTCAATGGTGAAAAACTGAAACCATTTCTTCTAAAATCAGGAACAAGACAAGCATGCCTATTCTCACCACTATCATTCAACACAGTTTTGGAAGTTTTAACCACAGCAACCAGAGAAGAAAAAGAAATAAAAGGAACCCAAATTGGAAAAGAAGAAGTAAAGATGTCTGTGTTTGCAGATGTCATGATACTATATACATAGAGCATCCTAAAGATGCTACCAGAAAACTACTAGAGCTAATCAATGAATTTGCTAAAGTAGCAGGATACAAAATTAATGCACAGAACTATCTTGCATTCCTTTACACTAATGATGAAAAATCTGAAAGAGAAATTAAGGAAACACTCCCATTTATCACTGCAACAAAAAGAATAAAATACCTAGGAATAAACCTACCTAAGGAGAGAAAAGACTTGTATGCAGAAAACTATAAGACACTGATCAAAGAAATTAAAGATGATATAAACAGATGGAGAGATATACCATGTTCTTGGACTGGAAGAATCAACATTGTGAAAATGACTATACTACCCAAAGCAAACTACAGATTCAATGCAATCCCTATCAAACTATCAATGGCATTTTTCACAGAACTAGAACAAAAAATTTAACAATCTGTATGGAAACACAAAAGACCCCGAATAGCCAAAGCAATCTTGAGAAAGAAAAATGGAGCTGGAGGAATCAGGCTCCCTGACTTTAGACTAAACTACGAAGCTACAGTAATCAAGAGAGTATGGTACTGGCACAAAAACAGAAATATAGATCAATGGAACAGGACAGTAAGCCCAGAGATAAACCCTTGTACATATGGTCACCTTATCTTTGATAAAGGAGGCAAGAATGTACAATGGAGAAAAGATAGCCTCTTCAATAAGTGGTGCTGGGAAAACTGGACAGCTATATGTAAAAGAAAGAAATTAGAACACTTCCTAACACCATATACAAAAATAAACTCAAAATGGATTTAGGACTTAAATTAAAGCCAGCTACTATAAAATTCTTAGATGAAAACATAGGAAGAACACCCTTTGACATAAATCACAGCAAGATACTTTTTGACCCACCTCCTAGAGAAATGGAAATAAAAACAAAAATAAACAAATGGGACCTAATGAAACTTAAAAGCTTTTTCACAGCACAGGAAACCATAAACAAGACAAAAAGACAACCCTCAGAATGGGAGAAAATATTCCCAAGCGAATCAACTGACAAATGATCTCCAAAATATACAAGCAGCTCATGCAGCTCAACGTCAAAAAAACAAACAACCCAATCCAAAAATGGGCAGAATATCTAAATAGACATGCCTCCAAAGAAGATATACAGATTGCCAACAAACATATGAAAGGATGCTCAACATCACTAATCATTACAGAAATGTAAATCAAAACTACAATGAGGTATCACCTCACACCAGTCAGAATGGCCATTATCAAAAAATCTACAAACAATAAATACTGGGAGGGTATGGAGAAAAGGGAACCCTCTTGCACTGTTGGTGGGAATGTAAATTGATACAGCCACTATGCAGAACAGTAAGGAGATTCCTTAAAAAACTACAAATAAAACTACCATATGACCCAGCAATCCCACTATTGGGCATATACCCTGAGAAAACCATAATTCAAAAATAGTCATGTACCACAGTGTTCATTGCAGCACTTTTACAGTAGCCAGGACATGGAAGCAACCTAACTGTCCATCGACAGATGAATGGATAAAGAAGATGTGGCCCATATATACAATGGAATATTACTCAGCCATAAAAAGAAACGAAATTGAGTTATTTGTAGTGAGGTGGCGCACCTAAAGTCTATCATACAGAGTGAAGTAAGTCAGAAAGAGAAAAACAAATACTGTATGCTAACACATATATATGGAATCTTAAAAAAAAAAAAGGTTCTGATGAACCTAGGGGCAAGACAGGAATAAAGATGCAGACGTGGAGAATGAACTTGAGGACATGGGGACAGGGCAGGGTAAGCTGGGATGAAGTGATAGAATAGCATTGACATATATACATTATCAAATGTAAAATATACAGCTAGTGGAAAGCATCTCCATAGCACAGGGATATCAGCGTGGTGCTTTGTGACCACCTAGAGGGGTGGGATAGGGAGGGTGGGAGGCAGATGCAAGAGGGAGGGGATATGGGGATATATGTATACATATAGCTGATTCACTTTGTTATACAGCAGAAACTAACACAACATTGTAAAGCAATTATACTCCAATAAAGATGTTTAAAAAAATAGTAAATTCTCTGCTTTCAAAAAAAAAAATTGGATTGGTAGGACACTGACCATTTATGGATGGGATATGCCAGGGGGTCTTAGGGGTAATGGTAGGTCAAAATATCTCTACCTTTTAACAAAGTTCCTTGCATAGAAGAGGTGCTTTGTAGGGGTGTGTTTTGTGATGTGTAATTATACCAGTGAAAAATCAACTAAGAGAGATTGCAGGAGATATCTGTTTAATGATGTGGATATTAGCAGTAGCCTATTGAATTCAAGCCTATAGACAAAGTGAAAAATAGTGGCTCCTAAAGCAGATATGCTGAATTAGCTCAATATTTCTATTAAAGTATGGGCAAAAAATAAGTAGGAAAAAAAAATCAATCTGAGGTCCTTAGTCATCCAAACTCCAAAGTTTTGGCAAAACCTAGCATACTGCTTACACATTTAGATGAGAGGGAACAGACAGATTCAACTCAACTTTGTGTGGTAATTAAATTGGTCCATATTTACATAAATAGAACCAACGGATGGGGTAGACGTCAGCAAAATATTAAATGGTCTCTGACATACATTTCTATCTTAGTTGCCACTGGAATTCTGGGTCTATTTCCAATTCTAATCTCTAATAGTCACAATTAAATCCTTTAAAATTCTATCATCCTGAACTATTTTGCATGAACTTAAGATTTAATTTTAAAGATTTTTTGTGCAAAAATGCTGAAGTCAATAGACATTTTAAATATGGAAGAGCAGTAAGAGCCAGATTGGTAATAAGAGTGGTAATAAGTTAATTTTCCAGTGGACCTTGCAATAATTTAAATAATTGAATTTTATTGTTCTTTGATCAGTGGCTTCTATGTCTCTAACATGCTTGTCAGCTGAAATTTATTTTCCAAGTAGGGCAAAAGACCAGAAAGTGTTATTCATTGCTAGAACGATTTGAACATTTTTCAAGCATATTTGTAAAACTACAGAGCTAATTCAATAATTTACTGAAATTATCATAAAAGTTCAGCAATCATACACTGCGCTCCGATTCTGATATATGCTAGATTTCCTGTTTTTATGAGTCAGCAGCTTTATAACTATAACCATTTGAATTTCAAATGATAAATTTATATCTACCATAGCCCTAGAATGCATAAAAGATAATAAGAGGGCACCCTTTAGAGAAATTTAAAAAGAATTGCACATTTTATAATTTGATATATGTAACATTATACACCAGGGCTTATACTGTGCCAGCAAACGTAAGAGGGGATGCAAACTCTTGTCTGTGCCCAGCACAAGGCAACACAACAGAGACATGTTTCCTTGAGTTATGAATCACTGGCTCCACTGAATGCAATGATCTCTATCTTCTTCTGAAGGGGTACGTATGTAACACACTGAAGGGCTCCGTATGTAACACACTGAAGGGCTCTGTGGGCTTAATTACTATGTTAGTGTTTGGCAGAATGAGAAAGAAGAGATGCCAGGCAAAGTGAGAAAAAGAACTCTGTAGTCATCTCCACAGAGCTGGAGGATCCATAGAAATATTATTCCACAGCCGAGGCAGACTGTATATTCTATATTCTCTGTATTCTGTGGTCCCTTCTTTTCCATATGTCTCTCTTACCAAGCCCATTTACCTACTTGTATACATCTTCCCCCCAAAGTAACTACTATCTTATTTGAATTTTCATTGAACTTTCCCTGTTGACGTCCAATAACAAAGGCATGTACAAACAGCTACTGTCAACAGGATGCTTTCTCAGCTCTGTTAGATATTAAAATTCTCAAGAACAGGGACTAATTCTTATTACCATAGTACCCCCAAGTACTCTTCCAATGACTAGAAAAATGGCATGGGTCAATAATCACGTGATATGACTTACGGGGCCACAAATACGGAGGTTTGAATTCCAGTTAACTACAAAATTTGTGTGTGGTCAAGTTAACTTACATACCCTGAGTTTCGGTACATTTCTGTGTAAGAAACATATGAAAAGGGAGACATAGTGAGGATTAGAGGAAAATGATACAGTGAGAGCACATGGTATAGTCATCAAGTGTTAGCATCATAAGGTTTAACCCTCTATCTCCTGCCTCTCTTTTCTTACTTCCACAAATGTTATCGATGTAATTGTTTACATAGACACTTAACTGCATATTACAATAAATTCAAAATGCCTTGAGAGTTTGGGGCTCTTGATTTTAGGCTATTAGTTCATGAATGAATCTTGGATTAAGTTAGATAATTCCTAATTATTTCATACATGACTGCAGCCCAGGTAAATTAAGAACTCTGTCCAAGGCACACAGTGAATAAAAGACTAAGCAGAGTCTAGAACTCTGTCCTCAAAGCACCACTTATTTTTTCTATATAGGTATTTGTTCAAGGGAAAATCTATATTTTATTCTAGCTCCCAAATCAGCTAAACATTAAGCCAAATGCTTGACATCATGAGTGGCAAAACTGCCCCACATCACTCTGTAAAGGTTTATATCTATGTCTATATCTATCTATACACATACACATATATATGTGTGTATAGATATGTATACATATATATGACAAATTTAAACATTTAAAGTATTTATTGAGGTGCTATGCAAATTCATAAGTATTCTATATTTTACTTTGTAATCAGTTAATAACAAGGAACATTCTATATAACTCATCTGCAGTGCAGTACCAAAAACTGAAGTCAAACAAATTAGATAATGTATACAAACACCTAGCATAGGGCTTCACAATTAGTAGGTGTTCAGTAGTTAATTGCGAGGTTGAGTCATGGCTTTTCTTCCTTTCTTGTTAAAAAACTTCAATCAATCAGTCAATATGAAAATAAACAAAAACCTAGAAAATATACATTCTGTGCAAAGAGAAACCATCAAGACAAAAATCTTCAGAAATGGCTGTTGCTGAAAATAAACTGAGTTGGAAAGGAAGGGCAGACTCTGGCATTGTCTGGGCACACGCCAGTAATTCAGTATCTGTGTGGGCTAAAGCATCGTGCAGTCTGTTTCAGGGTTAAGGCATCCTGTGTGGGGAGGCATATTCCTCTCTACTTCTGCTTTATATGGGTGGTGGTCTTACTTTATTTTTCTCACGTTGGAAATCCCTGCCCTCACCTGCCCCAAAACGAAACCCACCAAGCATTAACATGGAAAGCAATATTTTCCTAAATTCTGGAAGATTTGAGAGAAGTGAAGGAAATCACAGTGCTTATGGATGCTGGAGAGAAGGAAGAAAGCATTTCCACATCACTGCAAGCACATAATAGATGAAGATAAAGCCTTGAAGAGTAGCCAAATGCAGAGAGTTTGCCCTGGTCACATTCAAACCAAAGTTACCATTTGCTGCTCCCAGAATTTGCCAAAAATTCCATATTCCCCTTCACCTACACTATTTTTTCCCCTTATAAATAGCTTAGGTTGTAGAAGGTGAGATGATCAGTGCTACTGAAATAATCAACCACTTTTTTATTATTTTATTTATTTTTTTAAATAAATTTATTTATTTATTTGTTTTTATTTTTGGCTGCATTGGGTCTTCCTTGCTGCATGCAGGCTTTCTCTAGTTGCGGCAAGCGGGGGCTACTCTTCATTGCGATGCGCAGGCTTCTCATTGTCGTGGCTTCTCTTGTTACAAAGCATGGGCTCTAGGCATGCAGGCTTCAGTAGTTGTGGCACGTGGTCTCAGTAGTTGTGGCTCGCGGGCTCTAGAGTGCAGGCTCAGTAGTTGTGGCGCACGGGCTTAGTTGGACGGCGGCATGTAGGATCTTCCCGGACTAGGGCTGGAAACCATGTCCCTTGCATTGGCAGGCAGATTCTTAACCACTGCGCCACCAGGGAAGCCCAACAACTTTTTTAAAATGCAAGAAAAAGACACTAAGTTTTTCTTAAGGAGACTGGCTTCACAGTTTAGGAGTGTAAATAGGCCTAGCTAATTAGAGCACCTGATTTCTCCCCTTCTTCAAAAACAAACAAAAAAGGGCCTCTATTATGAATGTGCTTATGCCCTCAGGCAAAGGCACTAAGCATATTTGGGAACTGGCTGCTGGGTCGTCCCCATCTGCTGCAGCTGTCACAGGCTAGCCTGTGGAGGCCGCTGCCTGGTATGCATCTTGTGGGGCTGTCCGCTGGAACCTCTGCTCTGGAACTGTCAGCTAGTAAGACACTCTGGGGTTGCATTTGACCTCTGTCCCCAACCCACTCTGACACATTCCAGGATGTCGCACTGGAGCATTCTATATGGTTCATTGCACACCATTCAAGCCAACGATCAGCATGTTCTTTTTCCCATCTGTGTGTTCTAGTTTAGGCTGGGTCAGGAGAGATGTCACTGTTTCTCTACCTCACTCCTGACAGCTCTCTGATTTTCAGCATTTAACTTCATAAACACTAACTCGCAAAAACCTGAAGTCAAGTGACAGATATATTGGTAAATTCAGGATTGTGAGAATATCTGTGTTTGTTTATTGGTTTAGAAGGACACCAGAATGCCCTTTTAAACATGGGTTACCTCTATGTCATCTAACCACCTTTACCACCTTCCTGAACACTACAGATTACTGTTGTTATTATCATTATCCATTCTTCAAGGCTCATTTCCAATGCCACCTGCTTTGAAAAGCTTTCCCCAATTGCTCCAGAGCAAATGAAGATCAATCACTCCTATGCCATCTATAAATACTCTATGTATCTCCTTTATGTAATCCTTCCAAATAAAAATAAGGATTTACGTACTTAGCATATTCTCTACTTCAGACATCTCATTAGGTACTAGTTACATGGTGGTGAAGAAGTAGTTTGATTGAACTCTCAAGTCTGTAGGAAACCCACACAATAATACATAGCTTAAAAAAGATGAGTATGAGGGAAATAAAACAGATGTAAGGAGAGAATTATTCATTATTCCATAGGGGATCAAGAAAAGTCACATGGAAAGAGGGCAGTAATTACTGGTACAAACAGACCTGAGTTTGAATTCCCATTCCAACAGTTACTAGATGCTCAGTTTTGAGCAAGATGTTCAATATATTTGACCTGATGTATACTCACCATCAAAATAGTGATAATGATAACTAACCAGGCTGCACATTCTAAGGACTAAATGCCATAATTAAATGAGATAATGTGTGTCAAGCATTTAGTACCACAGCTAAAACTTAGATAGTATATACTTCATTCATACTGGGGAAAAGAAGCCACAGCAAAATACAAGTCAAAATGAAGACACTATGAAAAATTTTGGTGTAGCATGAACAGCCCATAAATATGCTAAGTCAATGGTACTGGCATCAGCAGGCCCAAAGTGGATGAAATTAAGTGGCCATGGTATTTAATAGTGATGGAAGAACCATCATCCTTGTTTGACTGCAGTAGCCCCATCTTATACATCCTTACTCTGAACGAAAGACCTCACCTCCACACCACAAGGAATCAGTGTGTGTGTGGAGGGGTGGTGGTGGTGAGGGTCTATTACACTAGAGAGAGTGACCAAAATCCAAGGATGCTCCCTTGGGGAGTATGTATGTGTGTGGTGGTGGACAGCAGTGGGATATGCTCTAGATGATGCTATTATGACACCTAGCATGAGGAGGTTTTCTCCCATTTTATTAGAGGGTTTTTTTTTTTCATATTCTAGAATCATTTGTCTGCTAAAGAGCTATATTTTTGTTTTAATCCTATCTTTAGGAGCTGGTGAAATTATCTTGCTGGCAAGAAGGAAGCAGTCCTCTTGGCCACCCACTTTCCCATGCCCAACTGGATTCACAACTATGGGGTTGGGAGAAGTCAAAGGAATCTTAACTTCAACATGATCCAAGTTTGTGGCCAGATTATGGTGGCCAAGCAAAGATGAGCAAATATCTGGTCCACTTTTTCAACTAATTCTGACATATGGACTCATTCTCTCTCCCAGAATGATGGGTTGGGTAGTGAGGAAAAGTAAAATTCTCTCCTTATTTATTTATTTTTAATTCCATTATGTGTGTTTCAAAATGAGGATTTAATCTTCCCTGTATTCAGCCTAACTTGTGTACTAAAACCTATTTGTTTGTGTACTAAAACCTATTAAGGGGAAAGAATGTTTGAGAGAAGCATTTTATAAGTCTAAAGATTAGATAACTTACAAAGTTAGAGAGAAAGCAGAAGGGACTTGGAACAAAGCTCCAGCATCAGACTTTTTAAAAGTTGAATTATAGTTGCTTTGCATCTCTTGGTTCTAGTTGTCATTTCTGGCCAGACTGTTTAAACTCTTCACATCACATATCTTTACCTGTAAAAAGGGACTAGTAACACCTGCCTCATTGGTCTGAGATTTAGATGCTATGTTATGATGTCTAATTCACAGACAGGACTTGATATATTTTGGAATCTTAATTCTTTTTTTTTTTTTTTGCTCATTTCCTTCCAGATCAGTGCCAAACACCTATTCTATAGGTAACCCGAGGCACAAAACTACAGTATGATAGAATAGGAAGAGCGAAGAAAGAATATGGAGCAACGAATCAGAAGACCTAGCACTCCAACGTCGGCAACAGATTGTAATCTAATATTGGGTGGCACGGAGAGGTCTTACTGAGAAGTGATTTTTAAGAGGACAATGAAATAATATCTGGAGGCATAGCATTATAGGGATGGTAAACAGTTGGTAAACTGGACTTAAATGAGAACTTAGTATAATGAAGACAAAGATCAGCATTGTTAAAACTTTGAGAGGCAGAGTGACACTGACTCCAGCAAAGAAGCTATGTATTTTTTTTTTTTTTGATTTATTTATTTATTTATTTTTGGCTGCGTCGGGTCTTAGTTGCAACACATGGGATCTTCGTTGAGGCATGTGGGATATTTCACTGTGGCACGTGGGCTCTTCGTTGTGGTGCACACAGGCTTCTCTCTAGTTGTGGCGCACATGCTCCAGGGTGCGCTGGCTCTGTAGTTTGCGGCACGCAGGGTCTAGTTGAGGTGGGCAAGCTCAGTAGTTGTTGGAGGCGGGCTTAGTTGCCCCATGGCATGTGGGATCCCTAACCAGGGATCGAATCCGCGTCCCCTGCTTTGCAAGGCAGATCCTTTACCACTGGACCACTAGGGAAGTCCCAGAAGCTACATCTTTAAAAGTAGCTACCATTAAAGTACCCAACTAAACGGGGCTTTCCTGGTGGCGCAGTGGTTGAGAGTCTGCCTGCCGCTGCAGGGGACACGGGTTCGTGCCCTGGTCCGGGAAGATCCCACATGCCGCAGAGCGGCTGGGCCCGTAAGCCATGGCTGCTGAGCCTGCGCATCCGGAGCCTGTGCTCCACAACGGCAGAGGCCCACGTACCGCAAAAAAAAAAAAAAAAAGTACCCAACTAATAACATTTAGGATAATCCACTGTTACTTTCTTTCCAAGATCTGACTGTTTTCCACATAGGCCAAATAAACATGGTGAACGCATGTGATGGGAATAATTGCCCCTGGGTCTTCCGAGTTCTTGATTGTGGTTCTATTGTCTACAATCTGTCAAGAAATGCAGGAGTGCTTTGCTTCACTTTTAACACAGAAAAGGCAGTCCTAGAGTCTTGTCCTTTCCTACCATAATATCCTTCATTCCATAGACATTATTGTGAAGATTTTGACAGCTGCATTTCAACTATGCATTCCAAAACTGAAGAAGTAGCAATGAAGTGGGTTCTGTGACACGCCAAACCCACCATGTCATGAAACGGAACCAAAACAGTATCACAACCTCTAATGCCTTGTAGTTCGGCTGGTAAACGATATTGGTATTTTGTGTCTTTATGACCGAGTGAAAGTACAAAGTTAGTATTCTCTAATAAGCCTGGTGTTCTCTTTTGCTTAATGCACACTTACTTTTGGAATTGGTCACAGGACTTTGGTAAAAGACAGGAGGAATAATTTTAGTATAAAATTGTGGTGATAAAATGATGTGCCTTCCCCTTCCACCATTCAAGGAGTTCTGGGTCTGTGAACTAGCTAAAGTCTTGAAATTATTTGAGAAGTTGTGATTCTCTGTGGCAACTATTCAATTCAGAATTCTGTTCACCAATCTAGGGCTTTCTGCTACTCATTATGGTATCTATAGCCACCTTATCTCTGACAGGTAGGGGTCATTGCTTGGCCCCTGCCATGCTGGAATCCCATAATTTTCACTGAATTCAGGAAGCAGTTAAATGGCAGCAGGTTCCAGTGTTTCTCTTGGTCTGTTACAGAGAAGACCTATTACAGAGTTTCTAAAAAAAAGGTCATTGTTCCTCTTACTAATATACTTCTCAAAGTCTTAATGCAGGGAGTAGTCCCTGGAATCTCCCAAGGGACATGGTTCAGAAGTGGCCAAGCAGGTAAATACCCACTAGAATTCTAATCTTGCTAAGTTTTTAGATAATTTTTGATAATATCAAGAAAGCCTAAGAATGTCAGCTGAATTCAGTATGAGCCACCTAAGGATTAAGTGTCAATCAACCAAGTAAACTGTAAACCAAAGATGCCTTCCAAAGCAACGTGAAGTACAAACAAAAACTTTTATTTAAAAAAAAAAAAACAGAAACAACTTTCTCTCTTTTTCCTAACATATAATGCTAGGTTCAAGTGGAAAATGTCACTGGCTTTCAAGTCAGATGGACAGGGTTTTGACACTGGCTTCAACATTTATTAGTTTTGTGCCTTGAAAATCAGCTTCCTAAGGGTACTCTCATGTTGATTAATCACCTTGATTTTTATAAAAGAAAAAAGTATTAATGAGATAATGGATATAAAAAAACATATCAGTACTCTAGGAACATCCATGGAGCTAAATTATGGCTTACTGGGTACTGCTTTATTCCCTGAAAGTGACCTTAGTGATTACACATTCCAATTTCCCATTTTAATAAAAAATACCCTGGGGTCCATCCTGAAAGGATAGTATAAATTTCTAGGGCTGAAAACTTTGTACTACATAGAGAAGTGATTCCTTGATCCATAGAATTCCTTATGAAATAATTCCAGATGATATTTAAAGCAATTGGTTAAATTTGAACTCTCCTGAATTGGAGAAAATATATAATGAAACATTTCATAAAAACAGTTAGGTGATAGGTATATACCTAATAAAGTTTGAGGAGAATACAAAGTAAACTTGATTCGAAGATGACATATTTCACCATGAATATGTATGAGGGGGCTATGTTAAAAATCCAAGAAAAATACTAAGCAAAGAACAATATTCATTTCTAACCATATAAAATCTTGTATTAATCAATACAAATGTTACAAACATACAAATTGTGGCCAAATGTAATCTTCCAGTGTGGCGTATATGCTGCTGTTGACAGAGCATTTGCTGATTTGTTCACTGAATCCTTACTGAGCACCTGCCATGTGCCAGGCACCATCAGTCCATGTGTGGAAATATAGTAATGAACATTAATCCTTGGTCTTGTGGACTTACAACTGGAGTGGGGGGTGGCAGATAAGTAACAAATAAATGTGTAAAATTTGTAGCATGTCATATGATAGGAGAAAAGCAAACAAGTTAGGATGATAGGGAGTGGTGGGAATGAGAACATTCTTCGATGAAGAGTGATTAAGGAAGTGCTCACTGATAAGGCAACATCTGCACAGAAATATGAAGGAAGAGAAGGAATGAGATAAAGCAGTGTGTGCAAATGCCCTGATGCTGCAGCTTGGCTACAATGGTCCAGAAACAGCAAAAATACCAGTCCCAGGGTTAGAGTGAAAAAAGGGGAGAGACAGATGGCTTCAAGATGGCGGAAGAGTAGGACGTGGAGATCACCTTCCTCCCCACAGATACATCAGAATTACATGTGGAACTGCTCCTATAGAACACCTACTGAACGCTGGCAGAAGACCTCAGAGCTCCCAAAAGGCAAGAAACTCCCCATGTACCTGGGTAAGGCAAAAGAAAAAGAAAAAACAGAGACAAAAGAATAGGGATGGGACCTGCACCAGTGGGAGGGGGCTGTGAAGGAGGAAAGATTTCCACACACTAGGAAGCCCCTTCGCGGGTGCAGACTGCGGGTGGTGGAGGGGGGAGCTTCGGAGCCGTGGAGGAGAGCGCAGCAACAGGGGTGCGGAGGGCAAAGCTGGGAGATTCCCGCACAGAGGATCGGTGCCGACCAGCACTCAGCAGCCCGAGAGGCTTGTCTGCTCACCCGCCAGGGCAGGCGGGGGCTGGGAGCTGAGGCTTGGGCTTCGGTTCGGATCCCAGGGAGAGGATTGGGGTTGGCGGCGTAAACACAGCCTGAAGGGGTTAGTGCGCCACGGCTAGCGGGGAGGGAGTCTGGGAAAATGTCTGGAACTGCCGAAGAGACAAGAGACTTTTTCTTGCCTCTTTGTTTCCTGGTGCGCGAGGAGAGGGGATTCAGAGCGCTGCTTAAAGGAGCTCCACAGACGGACGTGAGCTGCGGCTATCAGTGCAGACCCCAGAGACGGGCATGGGACGCTAAGGCTGCTGCTGCTGCTGCCAGTAAGAAGCCTGTGTGCGAGCACAGGTCACTGTCCACACCTCCCCTCCTGGGAGCCTGTGCAGCCCGCCACTGCCAGGGTCCCGTGATCCAGGGACAACTTCCCTGGGAGAACACACAGCGCTCCTCAGGCTGGTGCAATGTCATGTTGGGCTCTGCCACCACAGGCTCGCCCTGGACTCCTTCTCAAACTCTTCCAGATATAGCAGAGGGAGGAACACTCCCAAACTCATGCGACGAAGCCACCGTAACCCTGACACCAAAACCAGACAAAGATGTCACAAAGAAAGAAAACTACAGGCCAATATCATTGATGAACACAGATGCAAAAATCCTCAACAAAATACTAGCAAACAGAATCCAACAGCACATTAGAAGGATCATACATCATGATCAAGTGGGGTTTATCCCAGGAATGCAAGGATTCTTCAACATACACATATCAATCAATGTGATACACCATATTAACAAATTGAAGGAGAAAAACCATATGATCATCTCAATAGATGCAGAGAAAGCTTTCAACAAAATTCAACACCGATTTATGATAAAAACCCTGCAGAAAGTAGGCATAGAGGGAACTTTCCTCAACATAATAAAGGCCATATATGACAAACCCACAGCCAACATCATCCTCAATGGTGAAAAACTGAAACCATTTCCACTAAGATCAGGAACAAGACAAGGTTGCCCACTCTCACCACTCTTATTCAACATAGTTTTGGAAGTTTTAGCCACAGCAATCACATAAGAAAAAGAAACAAAACAAATCCAAATCAGAAAAGGAGAAGTAAACCTGTCACTGTTTGCAGATGACATGATACTATACATAGAGAATCCTAAAGATGCTACCAGAAAACTACTAGAGCTAATCAAAGAATTTGGTAAAGTATCAGGATACAAAGTTAATGCACAGAAATCTCTTGCATTCCTATACACTAATGATGAAAAATCTGAAAGTGAAATTAAGAAAAGACTCCCATTTACCACTGCAACAAAAAGAATAAAATATCTAGGGATAAACCTACCAAAGGAGACAAAAGACCTGTATGCAGAAAATTAGAAGACACTGATGAAAGAAATTAGAGATGATACAAATAGATGGAGCGATATACCATGTTCTTGGATTGGAAGAATCAACACTGTGAAAATGACTCTACTATCCAAAGCAATCTACAGATTCAATGCAATCCCTTTCAAACTACCACTGGCATTTTTCACAGAACTAGAACAAAAAATTTCACAATTTGTATGGAAACACAAAAGACCCCGAATAGCCAAAGCAATTTTGAGAAAGAAAAACAGAGCTGGAGGAATCAGGCTCCCTGACTTCAGACTATACTACAAAGCTACAGTAATGAAGACAGTATGGAACTGGCACAAAAACAGAAGTATAGATCAATGGAATAGGATAGAAAGCCCAGAGATAAACCCACGCACATATGGTCACTTTATCTTTGATAAAGGAGGCAAGAATGTACAGTGGAGAAAAGACAGCCTCTTCAATAAGTGGTGCTGGGAAAACTGGACAGGTACATGTAAAAGAATGAAATTAGAACACTCCCTAACACCATACACAAAAATAAACTCAAAGTGGATTAAAGACCTAAATGTAAGGCCAGACACTATCAAACTCTTAGAGGAAAACATAGGCAGAACTCTCTATGACATAAATCATAGCAAGATCCTTTTACCCACCTCCTAGAGAAATGGAAATAAAAACAAAAATAAACAAATGGGACCTAATGAACTTAAATGCTTTTGCACAGCAAAGGAAACCAAACAAGACGAAAAGACAACCCTCAGATTGGGAGAAAATATTTGCAAATGAAGCAACTGACAAAGGATTAATCTCCAAAATATACAAGCAGCTCATGCAGCTCAATATCAAAAAAACAAACAACCCAATCCAAAAATGGGCAGAAGACCTAAATAGACATTTCTCCGAAGATGATATACAGATGGCCAACAAACACATGAAAGAATGCTCAACATCATTAATCATTAGAGAAATGCAAATCAAAACTGCAATGAGGTATCACCTCACACCAGTCAGAATGGCCATCATCAAAAAATCTAGAAACAATAAATGCTGGAGAGGGTGTGGAGAAAAGGGAACCCTCTTGCACTGTTGGTGGGAATGTAAATTGATACAGCCACTAAGGAGAACAGTATGGAGGTTCCTTAAAAAACTAAAAATAGAACTACCATGCAACCCAGCACTCCCCCTACTGGGCATACACCCTGAGAAAACCATAATTCAAAAAGAGTCGTGTACCAAAATGTTCATTGCAGCTCTATTTACAACAGCCAGGACATGGAAGCAACCTAAGTGTCCATCAGCAGATGAATGGATAAAGAAGATGTGGCACATATATACAATGGAATATTACTCAGCCATAAAAAGAAACAAAATTGAGTTATTTGTAGTGAGGTGGCTGGACCCAGAGTCTGTCATACGGAGTGAAGTCAGTTAGAAAGAGAAAAACAAATACCGTGTGCTAACACATATATATGGAATCTAAAAAAAAAAAAAAAAAGTGGTCAATAAGAACCTAGCGGCAATACGGGAATAAAGACACATACCTACTAGAGAACGGCCTTGAGGATACAGGGAGGGGGAAGGGTAAGCTGTGACAAAGTGAGAGAGTGGCATGGACATATATACACTACCTAACGTAAAACAGACAGCTAGTGGGAAGCAGCCTTACAGCACAGGGAGATCAGCGTGGTGCTTTGTGACCACCTAGAGGGGTGGGATAGGGAAAGTGGGAGGGAGATGCAAGAGGGAGGAGATATGGGGATATATGTATAGCTGATTTACTTTGTTATGAAGCAGAAACTAACACATCATTATAAAGCAATTATACTCCAATAAAGTTGTAAAAAAAAAAGGGGGAGAGTTGTAGGGGATGAGGTCAGATGTGTAATGGATATGAGGTCAAAGGGAAGGGTAGCAGTGGATATATTATGTGGAGCCTTAAAGAGTAAAGCTTATACTCTTCATAATATGGTAACTGGGGAGTTTTGAACACAAGAGTGACATCTGATTTACATCAAGGTCATTATGGTTCCTTTGTAGGAGCAGAGGAGATTTAGCAATGAAGCAATGACAAACCATACACAATTTGTTTGCTGTGTGATGTTAGACAAATTAACATGTCCACATTTCAATGGTTATACATACCTAGAAAATGGAGAAGTTGACATCCTAACATAACTGACCACAGTGTTTGCTTGGATAATGCATGTGATCTACCAGTTCAAACTCTAGCCTAACTTTGGAGGGAAAGGTGAGGGCAGGGTCTAAGTGAGCTAAAAAATAATAATAATAACCATGTGGGCAAAGTATATAGATCCTACTGGAAGCCTCCATGTATATTTTGTTCTTGGAATTAACTACAATAGTTTTTAAAAAAAAAGAGTCATGAGAAAATGGATATCTATTTAGGGCCACATTTTCAGCCTGGTCTCAAGTGTTTATACATTTAATATTTAACAGACAATCTATAGCTAGTTAATTAGACAGCATGCTTAATATCTTATTTTCTTTAGTTGTATGGGTAAATGCTAATTAAGTTCCTGAGCATCCCTCACAAGTGTAATGTAATAATAGGAACATCGTCACACACTTAATGGTTCTGCAGATTTGAATTAATTACATTGCAAGTAGATTTATCTTTCATATATTTTTACCTCAATAGGTGCTCTTCCCCGACATTAATGGGGGATTTAATTTCCATACCACCACCTTAATCTAAATTAAATATGTTTAGTAGGAGTTTAATACTTGCTAAAGCTCTAGTTAGTGATACTTCTTCCACACTTCTGGATTTTGAAATTCATTTTGCCTTATGCTGCTGAAAGAGAATAGGGGTAATTAATTCAGTAATAAGAGAGACTACAAAATGTAATTTGGAGACAATCCAAGGAATCTGATACTGTGCTTCCTCAGCATCTTGAGGGACACCTCTTGCAGTTTGTTTTTCTACCTCTGGGCATGAGATGATACTTTTGTAAAAAGCAAAATATACATTTATATCTTTCACTCCCTCTCTTTCTCTCTATTGTCACTGACGCTGCTGTCACGTGCATCATCTCTCACCTGAGCCAATTTAAAAACCTTCTCCTCATACTCTACATGCCCAGTCGAGCCTTCTTCCACACATTCTGCATATAGCTACTAGAGTGATCTCCCACATATCCAAACTATGAGCTTGTCACTCCTCCCGAAATTCTTTATTTCCAGAGTATAATACAAATTCTTTACCAATGACAGGGACCCTCATCCTGCAACCTCATTCTTCCCCTATGTTTTCATTACTCCCCCAAACCATAGCGTTACCTTAAATTCCCAACGCACGAACTCTTCCAACTGTCTGCCTGAACTTTCCCCTCCTTTTCCTGGCTTGCTCTAACGCATCACTCAAAATCCAGTGGTATGCTGACTAAGTGAAGGGTTAGATATTTGTGTTGACTTTGAACTACCTAATGCCAAGTCTATTTCATTTTTCTGGGGTCACGGCTCCAAGGATACGGATTATGAAAAGAATGGGAAGCTTGTCCTTTGCCTCATGATTAGTTTTCCTTTGATGTGTTCCTAGAGATACAGGAATGATCACACATGTCCTGTTTTCTAATTTGTCACTCCCCTTGAAACGAGAGACCATCTTATAAGAACTTAATACATTTATTCAATATTCATTTACTGAGTCCCTACTGAATACTAGGAACTACGCATGCTGAATGCTGGAGAAAACATGTATCACATTACAGAAAGGAGGCAATGAATAAACTAACAAACAAGAGTAATGTAAGATTAACTTCATACAGACCATCAGGTAGTGCTTAAGAGTAAAGGCTCTAGAGACAAACTGGTGGATGAGTTCTTTAATAGTTCTGAGCCTAAACTCTTCATCACAAATGGGAGCAGAGCAGTGCTTAGTGGTTCTATGGGGAAATAAAATAATCCAGGTAAAGCACCTGGACGATCTACTCACCCAAGCTACTTGGAAATTGACTCGCTCAACCATCTGATGAGTTTGGGAAATATTTTAATGAAGGTAAATGAGTGCGCACAGGAGGTACCCTTAAATGCTAGCTCTTGTTATGATAAAACATTTGCTTAGACTATGAATGAGAAAACAAAGTTTCAGTGTCTTCTTGCAGGGCAAATAGTGTATAACAAATATAACGATGCTTGTCCTTTCATTTACTTATCAATAAATAATAAAGGCATAGGACATATAAATAAAAAAGAAAAAATAAATAAAATAGAGCCTGCAGTTTCATCAATAAATCATACATTTCTCCCAGGTTGATAAAGAATTTACATTTTATTTGGTGATACTGATGATTGTGATAGCCTGAACATTTTGAAGAAAATTACAGTTAGATATTCCAAAGGGAATTACTGCAAATGAAATGATAATTTATAAGTGTGTATATCTATATGACTAAATTATGAATTTTTAGAAAAATTCAGACAGCCGAAGAGCTAGGAGAGGAAAACGGGCAAGAGTGGTTTCAGACTAGTTTTCCCAGTAAAACTATACCTAGGGCTTTCCTGGTGGCACAGTGGTTGAGAGTCCGCCTGCTGATGCAGGGAACATGGGTTCGGGCCCCGGTCCGGGAAGGTCCCACATGCCGCGGAGCTGCTGGGCCTGTGAGCCATGGCCGCTGAGCCTGCGCGTCTGGACCTGTGCTCCACAACGGGAGAGGCCACAACAGTGAGAGGCCCGCGTACAGCAAAAAACCACCACCAACAACAACAAAACTATACCTAGCCCTTTGCAATCTTAAAATAACTTTCTCAAGGGTTATGGTATATAACACTGAGGCTTGGTAGAAAGGTAAGGACCTGCATTGTAATGAATAAGGAAACAAGCTTAAAGAGAAAGAAAGGAACTCATCAAAAGTCACAGAAACAGTGACAGAACTGGGGCTACAACTCTGCGTTTCTATTACTTAATACAGGGCTCTTTTCACTCCACCACTGCTATACCTTTCCATGCGCACAAGCTCTCTGGAAGGTAACCATCTCAGCCATCTGCTGAGTTTGGAAAACGCTTTGTGTTTATGAATTTAAATAATTTAAATAGTAAGACTCTCTTAGCTTTTATTAAAGAAGTTATCCAGAATTTAAAACAAGTAAAAGCCCCTGTTTATACTTAATAAGAAAAAGATAACAGTGCTTTATGTCCTTTAATAAGTGATTTTTCATGTTCTTTGCTGACAGTTTTGTTGTAGAGAGGAGATCCTGGCATTTGATGTGGAATCACAGGGTTCACTGTTCTTGCTTAAAGGTCAGGAAGACTCCTCCTCTCCTGGTCATTCTGTCTACATCAGTTATTCTAGATTACCAATTATTTTCACTCCTCTGATTTCTTTTCCATCTTCCTGGATTTGGGCTAACGTTTGTATTCAATCTTTCAAGATCCATTTCTCAGTTTGGTTCATTCAGCCCTCCCCCATCTCTAAATCATGTTTAGTTCACAGTATTTCACCTGAGCACATCCTTGCCTCTATTCAGCTTCCGTTTCTGCTCTCCCTGGTCTAAATTAGGCATCAGCATCCCTGTAAATCTGTGTTGAGCCAAGAGTGTATCTATGTGGGAGACTTTAATTGCTTCATGTACTGAGAATAAGGGGAGGAGAGAAATCAAATCCTTTGTCCTGTCAACTCTACGATTAGAATCAATGCCATATATATATATATATATTCTAAGATCCAGATAATCTGAATATCTTTTTTTAAGTCAGTGGTTCTCAAACTGTAATGCACGTCAGAATCATCTGGAGGATTTGTTAAAAAACAGATTACTGAGCCCTACCCCCAGGGGCTCTCATTCAGTAGGTTTGGGTGGAACCTAAGAATGTGTATTTCTAACAAGTTCCCAGGTGATGTGGATACTGCTGGTCTAGTAGATCCCACTTTGAGAACTGCTTTACTAAAGATACCTTGATCTCTTTCACCTCTGTGACTTGTCATATGACTGTGACTTATGGATAACTTTGAACTCCATCACCATAATGTCAAACCAACCCATCCACTAAAACTCACTAAATACTGTCTTCACTCATCTACCTATTTATTGAATATATATTAAGGTTCTAGTATGTGTTAGGCACTGAATTTGGTCTGTGGCGACAGGGAGATTAGATTACAAAGCCATCCTAATCTCTCCTGCTAGAAAGGACTGGTATCTTCTTCCTCATATCATGACTACTGTCCTCTACTCTGTTTTTACTCAAAGGACAGGGTTGTCCTTAGACCACATCATTGGCATCACAGAAATGCAATCTCAGAGCCTGCCTCAGACCTACAAAATCAGAATCTGCATTCTATTAAGATCCTACTTGATTCATATGCAAATTTGAACTTGAGTAGTAGTTCTTTACTATATTATGAACTCCCTTAGATAAAAACCCAGGTTGTATTCAGCTGTGAATCTCCTAAAATAACCTAGCAAAGTGTCTCAACCTGTGATGGAAGGAAAAGGAGAGAAGACGCAGGCAAAGATCACTGCCATCTTGTCAAGATTTACTTAGTGTATATAAAGCTTTAGCACAGTGCCTGACACAACTCATTTAACCTTTACAACAGAAGGTAACTAATGATTACTTGTTGTATCAAATCAAACTGACTTCACTTGAATTTATTCTAGAATAAAGGCAAATTGCAAAGATCCCATTAAAATTGTAGAAGAGGTAGAAGATATCTAAATTCCTTATACAAAAGACATTGCTTTCAAAATTATATTTTGTTCTATTAAGAAACACAGCAATTATTATTGACAATAGTCATCATTTATTGAGCAGTGTGTTAACAACAGTGTTAGGTGTTTTACTAGAGTTTTGTTATTACGGTTAATTTAGGAAATGCTATTACTTTCCCAACTTGTTTAATAATGAAAGTAAAACGACAGACTCAAGATTATGCAACTTTAGGTGGGAAACCTAAATAATAAAATGGCCAAGATATGAATGCATCAAAAGCAATTTCATTTTCTTGGCTGATCAATATTTAGTGTTAAGGAACCTCTGGAGGGCCGTTTAATTTTTACTATTTTGTGAGATAAACTTTTATCTAAAACTCTGGTTGTAGATTACTTTCAAAAAAACTGTACTAATTTTCTTAAGAATAAGCTTCATGAGGCATATGTAAGCCATAGTTGTGTCCTGAGTATCACATAGCTCAATGGTTAGTAGTTCTTAATGAGGATGGAAGGGTGGTGTTTGCCCCCTAAAGACATATGGCAATGTCTAGAGATATGTGGTGTTGTTACAACTGCAGAAGAGTGTTCTACTGGCATCTAGAAGAAAGATTCACAAGACAGCTCCACCTACACTCAAAATGTCTCAAAATATCAAGAGTTCTAAAGTGGGAAACTATAATCTAACTTAATGCATTACGCAGAATAAAGACAATATTTATTGAATCAGACAAGTTGACAGCAGAAAAGAGCTTCTGAAGGGCTATAACATGAATAAATTAATAGTTTAAATGACTTGATCAAAGACACACTGATAAGTGCTACAGCCATAACTTGACTCTAACTTCTAGCTTATCGGCTTATGCCTTATCCATGATAGGACACACAAACACACAGTTCTGACAGATATGCATGTTTTTTTCCATTACGATATCTCATCTCTCGGAAACCGCACTATAATGTACTGCTGTGATTAAGCAGGTGAGTTGTGGAGTCAGATTATTTGAGTTTTAATCTTGACTCTGTCACTTACTTATTTAATGACTCAATTCTTCTTTGCCTCCTCCTCTTCCTCTTTCTTCTTTTTGCCTCAGGATCATGATCTGTTAAATGGGAATAACAATGTTCAGTTTTCAGAACACAACAAAACCATTGTTTCTGGCACATAAAAGTAATAAACGCTTATTGAGCATGAACTTTAGGCTGTTTAATATGACCAATGTATCAAATACTGTACTTCTTATGCCTGGCTCCCATCTTCTCTGTGAACGTTTAAATTCCGGCCTTGGTTTTGGCCAGTAGGATGCAACAATCTGAAAGTGCAAAGGATTTAAATAAACCTTGGTCAGCCTTTGACTAACAGAGAGAAGCAGCCAGTAGGTAAAATCCCCATAGTCTATCTTTGGAGATGACAATTCTGAGGCATATTCTGCTCAGCTCCTCAAAGTCCTAGTTGCAAACAGGGCTGACCAACTTAATAACACATCTTTGGATTCGATTTCCTTCCTCCATTGACTGCTCATCCTTTTCTCCTACTATTGTTCTTCGGAATCACTTCTCAAATAACAATCTAATGTACGAAAGCCCTTATCTCAAGAATACTTTATGGAAAAAGGGGCGGGGATAAGAAAGCAAGGCTCCACCTTTTTCTTTTCATCAAATCAGAATTCAGATCCGATGATTTAAGCTTATTGAATGTTGTAAACAGCCAACTATCAGAAAAATGCTGTAACATGGCTGATGGCAATCGTACTAGCCCTCATGTTTATATTAAAGTCTGTTTTGCTTTCTTAATAGAAGAAAACTTGGAGGACTTTTAGATGTGGATATTGGTGAAAGCCCCCATATTAACTGTCATACAAAAATGTGAAAACGCACACACACACACACACACATAAACACACACATTGTTTCCCCACCTATTTAGCAAAAAGAAGAGCAGAAAATATCCATTTTTAGGAATAGAAGAAGAAACTGTAAAACAAAAACATCACATATGTACAACTAGTAAACAAGTGGTAAAACCCAAATTCCCCATGCTTCGTCCATTTCTGTGTGACTGTATACTGTGTGACTGTATGCATATATTTGTGTATTTTCCTCCTTACAGTGGTGATTGGAGAGCATTATTTGTCCATTTGCTGGGAATTTGAGACCAATAATACAAGTTTCTCCTTAGGTAAACTGAAAAGCAGCATCATTAAGTCATGAAGGAAACCAGATTTGGTTTATGTTCACTAACTTTCAGGAAGTTCCAAGGTCACTGAGAACAAACATCTGTTCACATTCAGTCATACATTAGGAAAATGGTATGGCCAGGCCATCACCCCATGTCTGACAAGAACACACTCAACCAACATCCAATAAAATAGATGCATCTCATCTTATGCTTAGGATATTTGACTATAGAGACAGGATTGGTTTTGTACCCCAGTTGCAGAATATTGGTGGGAGAATAAAAACATTCAATAACAACAAAATCCAGACCTTGCAATTAATGTTAAGTTTTGGAAATGTGATTTAAAATATTTTTGAGAAATGATTTATTATAAGAACATGTTTAAGACATAATAAAAATCAGACAGTTTGGTTTAAATAAAAATCAGACAGTTTGGTTTAATTTAGAAATGTTTGATTTATGAATAAAAAAGAGAAAAACACCAAAGGCAAGACTCATCTGGTTCTTCACTGATCATTAATAAATATTTGGAAATTGAAAATCAGCTACATTTGGGCCTAAAATTTTTTAGAAGAATGCTGACTTTTGCAAAACTGAGGAAAGAAACTTATAGAATAAAATCAGAGAGTTAATGAGTGCCTGAATTAAAAAAAATCTGGAAGAATTATCTGGCCTGTTTGTCTCATTTCATTTTACAGGTGAGAAGACACTTTCTTGTCTGACAAACAAGAAAGTGACTTTCTTGAATCAACAACAGCTCGACTGGGACTATGACTCAGGTCCTCAGAGTTCCACTTCAGTGTCTTTTGTGTTACACCAAATATATTGGGTTAACCCAAGACACTAAGCAGGCACCTTTCCATCACCCTCTGCTGCTCCTTTACCCTCACTCTATCTTCACCCTTCCAGCTTTCCATCCAAATCTTCCTTATTGTTCATGCTACCTTCCACTGCTGTGTAGAACACTTGCTTAAATCTTAATCACAAACCAGCTTACAGGAAAATGCAGGACTGAATGTTTCAGAGATGCCTCAGGGATATATTTGGTTACTGAGAAGCATAAGCTGTATTCTTTTGAAATCGACGAATGATGACAAGCTTTTACTCAAGTGGCATTTTCTCCCCTGAGAGCACAACTGCAGGAGGTATGTGAAATATGAAAGTATTAATTCAGTTTGTTTATTTAGTCTTTTTTTTTACAGTCTGTGGCCATTGCCTCCTCTCATCAAACTCTGACCTACAGATTCAATTAGAGAGCTTTCCTGGAAGTCTGCTCTTTCTTGAGGTTCACCCGCAGGGTACGAAAGAATATATGTTGGCCAGAAATCAAAGACAGTGCAAACATCCTTTACTTAAATTACTTTGAGTCCATATTTCTATTAAATTTCTAGTAAAGTATGCTCAATAAATCATAGCATTTGAAATTAATTGTTTCAATGAGGCATTTAATTTTGCACAATCCATTGCTCTGAGTGTATATTAGCTAAATATTTATGAGTTGATTATTTCCAAAGCAGTCAGATTTGTTAAGGACAGAAGATAACTATCTTCCCGTATGATTTGCTCAAGATTTTTTTTCCTAAGTGATTACTAAAATGTCGCAGTCATAAAGAACGTTTGTACATTTTACACAAAATGAAGTATAATGTATTAGATTTTCAATTACTGTTCCTGGTTGTTTCATCAAGTGTGACAGTATAAAACTATCTCGGACATCTCTATCCATCAAGTTCCTAGAGCTCAACAACTGAGAGTGTCCTCCTGCAAGCAAAATATTGATTGTAGGGACACAGTCAAACAAACTAAACCTGAAGCATTAACGCCACTTAAAACTCTCAACAAGCAACCAGGTATACTTATCATAAAGTATTTTAAAAATGAAAGAAACAAAGGAAATAATTGTGTGCAAATGTATCATTTCCCAGCCATTGATTATTGGTAGATATAGAATGGACAACACAGGGTAAAGTTAAAGAGTTTCTCATAAATATTCTGGTATAAACTCCTACTGGTAGCTGCTTCATGAGATTATAGAGATCATAGTTTCATTTTGCTTTGTTTTGTTTTGTTTTTCTCATCCCTTCTCTTTTCTCTCATTGTAAATTCTTCTAAGGTAATCAAAGTGTTGTCCAACACTCTAATTTATGTTAGAAATATTTAGCATCTGGACTTGAATATATGTTTAGGAATTGATGGAAGGGGTCTTTTAAAAGGCTGAAATGGACTAAATCATGGAAAAAAGATAAAGATAGCCAATCACCACAACAATTTGGAAGGAAAAAAAAGCCTCTCTAATATGCATAATTCAGACTTTCAATTCATAAAGGTGAACATAAAATTTACTTAGAAAATCAAATTTCAAAAGCCAACGCTGATCAAGTTTCATAATAAAAGACTTGACAAGAGCTAGAAAGATTTCCAGTTTCTTTTCTCTCTGCGGCAGAGTCAAAGATATCGATCACTACTGACAAAATAAAATGGTTTGAAATATCTTCCACATTCTTAAATTAAAAGATGAATGTAGACTTGTAAACATGATCTGAATGCCAGGATATTTTAACTTCTGATCTGTGTAGTTCTTTCTAATAGTGAGGGTTCCCACTACCACTAATATATAAACTTGGGGTACATTCTAACTTTCTCCTTCCTTTTCTTAACAGCATAAATGTAACTATTAATTCATATCTAATTTACCTCCTAAAGTTATTGCTCATTTGTCCGCTCTTTATCCCACAAGTACTGCCATAGTTCAAATCTTTATTATTTTTTCCTGTCAATTTTTTTACATGGCCTTTTACAATACCCTCCTAACTGATCCTTTTACCACCTAACTCACCAACATCCCTCCATCTAGGCTACCCATGGTACCAGAGTAGCCTTTCTAAAATGCCAGAATCATCTGCTCAAAACCATTCACCGACTCTTGAAGGATAACAAAGTAAAACGTGAAAAGTTTAGCATGGCATAAAAGACCCTCTGCAATTGGCCCTACCTCTCTACCTTCATTCCCCATAATTTACCTGCTCACTCTGTGTTTAAGGTAACAAAACTTGAGAACTTTCCTAGTTCTCCCTTATTCCTATGTATTCATGCCTTTTCACAGGGTAATTTCTCTGTCTTGAATTACTTCTTCTCATTCTTGTTTACCTGGTGAATGTATTCTTATCCTTTAGGATTCATCTCATGCATAACATCTGTCTGCTATAAACTATTTTCTGATCCTGAACACACCACAATTCCTCTCTCTCCCTCTTTCTCTGTCTTTTTTTGGTCCCCTTTTGTACGTATCTTTGTTGTCTTCATTATTACAGCCACACAGACCTCTATCTCTTATAAACTGTAAAGCCACAAGAAAGTCACTTAATTCCTCTGAAAATCTTTTTTATCCAAATGTGCTACAATATATGACTTAGGTAGATTATCTTATTTAAAGATCAGAGATCAGGGACTTCCCTTGTGGTCCAGTGGTTAAGAATACTACCTTCCAGTTCAGGGGACACAGGTTTGGTCCCTGGTCAGGGAACTAAGATCCCACATGCTGTGGGGCAACTAAGCCCGCATGCCACACTACTGAGCCCACATGCTCAGGAGCCCACGTGACACAACTAGAGAGAAGCCCATGTGCCAAAATGAAGAGCCTGCTGGCCACAAGGAAAGATCCCACGTGCCGCAACTAAGACCTGACACAGCCAAAAATAAATAAATAAATAAATATTTAAAAAATAAAGGTCAGAGATCAAACACTAAAGCACTAAGGTGTCAGTGATATGGAGTGATTATTGTTAAACAGTGTTAACTTTGGTGAATGAAAGATTAGCCATTATTATTAAATTCCTCTCAGTCCCCCTTGAAACTTATTTTTCCTTCAAAGCAATACAAGTATTTAACTGTTCACATTTCCTAAAATAATATATAATTTAGGAAAGACATGATTTTAATATTCTGCATACCAGAAAAGAAACATGGCCATCTCCTTGCTACAAATAGTAATGCTTATATGTTTAATAGTATTTAATCTATCTAGATCTTTCTATATTATTCCATTTCTTAAAGGAAAAAGTGATGTCTCTTGTTTAATAAGTCTGATATCTGTAGTGAGTAGAAGTAAGCTATATAAGCTAAGACATGAAAGCAACCTAAATGTTCATCGACAGAGGAATGGATAAAGAAGATGTGGTATATACACACAATGGGATATTAATCAGCCATTAAAAAAATGAAATGATGCCATTTGCAGCAACATGTATGGACCTAGAGATTGTCATACTGAGTGAAGTAAGTCACACAGAGAAAGAGAAATATCGTATGATATCACTTATATGCAGAATCTAAAAAGAAATGATACAAATGAACTTATTTACAAAACAGAAATTGACTCACAGACTTAGAGAGTGAACTTATGGTTACTGTGGGGGAAGGATGGGGAGAAGGGATAGTTAGGGGGTTTGGTATTGACATGTGCACACTGCTATATTTTAAATGGATAATCAAAAAGGACCTACTGTATAGCACAGGGAACTCTACTCAATATTATGTAACAACCTAAATGGGAAAACAATTTGAAAAACAATAGATATATGTGTATGTATAATTCAATCCCTTTGCTGTACACCTGAAACTATCACAACATTGTCAATCAACTACACTCCAATATAAAATTAAAAGTTAAAAAAGTAAGCTATATATCTCACTCTTTTTAAGAATTTTATTAATTCATTACTTCATGTATCCATCCATCCACTCACACATATATTCATCAAAATGCATTCATGTATTCGTGTAGGGCACAGTTTTTTGACGTTATGTTAGAAAACATCTAAAATGGCCATATTTCTTGGCTACAAAATGGGCACTATGATTAAAGTGAAAATGCATTTAATTTCTTATTGTCTACATTATTTATCTAGAAATTAACAATTTCCTCTTTGATCGTAGTTGTGTATTCTTCCTTATCCAGCTAAAATCGTTACATAAATATATTTATATCAGAGATGTAACAAGCACTACAATATTTAAATTTGGTATGAGCTAATTATTAAGTGAGATACCAATTAGTTAATTAATTAAATATTAATTTAATGACAATGGTGTGCCAGACATCTTACTAGGCACTGAAGATTAAACGCTGAATGGTTACTTTCATGAAGTATCTTCCCAGGAGCTTAGGGAGATAAACAGCTTGTTCTACAATTATTTAATGTAATGCAGTATTTTACGTGAAGGGTGTATGTGTGTGGTGCATGTGTGGGTGGAGCAGCAATAATCTCTTCTCACAGGGGTTAGAGAAGTCAGTCCAGAAGGGAACATCTTTGGTCTGGGCCATGGATCTAGGTCTTCAATATGTGAGAGCTGTTTAGACAGGCAAAGTACTAGAAAAAGATGTTGCATATGTTTGTGGAATTGAGAATTTTAGAAATTTAAAAATTCTGAATTTTAGAATTTAGAGATTTTGTGGTACATGTGTGGTACTTTGAACAAAACATTTTAAAAACTGTTAAAACTCCTTTTAAAGACATCACTTAAAACCCATTGAAATATTTATGTATCATCTAGCTTGGCACAGTAGAGAAAACATACCTGCCTTTAATAATGATAACATTTATAAAAAATTGAGAAACTTTCACGACCTACATAAGTTACATTTCCACCATCTAAGACTTATTTTTTAAAAAGTTGATAAAAAGCTTTAGAGTGACACCTACCTTGCTTAGCTTCTATCAGAATTAAATGAGGCAATCTATAGAAACCATTCATAAAGTGCAATGTCAAAATGAGCATTTAGTAAATGTCGGTCTCCTTCTCCTCATTGCTTACAAGCAATACCAAGAGGGATTCATTGCTATACAACCATTAAAGTGTGTCTCCAGGAATGTTACTTGAAAACATCTATTTTTTCTTATTCAAATGTATTTTATACATTTAATATCCTAGGTTAAACTCACATTCAAGATCTCACATTTGGTTAAGGTCTTGGTCATTTCTGGTGAGAAGACAACTAGGTTATCTTAGACTTCAGTGAACCAATATGCAACCAATGATTTTAAGGAGGAGAGTAGCTGTAAATGCAATTTGAGATGCTATTTTCTTCAGTGTTTAACAATATGAGCTATGAATTTATAGGCAGTTAATAAAGTTAGATTTCTGGATGGAAATTATAGGGTAGATAACCAAAGTGAAATTTTTTGAATCATCAGTCAGAGAAAAATTAGTTTTATTGTCATTGTTATATAAAAAGGCAACTTTGGCCTCACACGATCACAGCACTCTTAGGAGAGGCTGACAGTTGTTTATCTCACAAACACACAGAGCTCACCCTGCCTTTCACCTTTCCACACTTTTTCTGTCAACAGCAGACATTTATTATCTGCAGGAAAAAAGAGATTACCTTAAGCATTGCTTTTACTATGATTAATGTGAGGAATAATCATTGAAGGGCACAGTTTCACAAAGGAAACAAATGTCTGTCTTCACGGATTATTGAAAATCATAATGTTTCATCTTCTGTAGGAAAATGAAATGATCAAATACCAGTTTGCAGTATTCAAAGGAAATACAGATACCATTTAGATACAGTCTGTGTTCATCCATAAAGCAGGCGAACCATTATACGGTATTCATGTATGCATTAAGACTATTGAACAAGATGCATTGTGCTGTAGAGGACAGAGCTGGAAACGGAGCTGAGCAGACCTGCTCAGTTCTCCATATGTCAGTCGACATAAAATGGAATCATAATTTTTTAAAAAATTATATTTGTAAAGCACTTACACACCCCTTATTTCATTTGACCTTCTTAAGATTCACTCAGGTGAAAGTGGTACTTTTCTTTGTTATATATCCATGCTTTTATCATCAAGTCCTGTCACTGTCTGTCCTGTCACTATCATCCACCTGTCACTGTCTCCAGAATACATCCTGAGCCCATCCACTCTGTATCTCCATTAATACCACCTCAGTCAAAGGCTCCATCACAGCTCACCTGGACTATCGTATTAGTCTCCTAACCGGTCTATTTCAATTTGAATTAATGAAACCTATTTTCTACATGAAAGCTAGAGTAATGCTTCTAGAGTATAAATTATACCACAGCACTCCATTGTTTAAACTAGTTAGTGGCTTTTGCACTGAACTTAGAATAAAACCTGTCTTCCTAATTAAGGTCTAATAATTTATTTGACTAGAGTCAATGGGCACATGTCCTTGCACCTGGTATACAGCTCTTGATCTAGTGAATGATTTTTTGCTCCATCCTAAGCCTTATTGGGGGTCTTCAGGATTTCACTAGTAGTCTTTTCTAGTCCCTCTATGTATTTACTAACTGTTTCTTAGGTCCTTTCAGCTTCTATTTACCATCCAGGTCCCAAACCACATGTTCTAGTTTTGACATGGTGGCATCCTGCTTTCAAGTACCAAAATATCCAATGCTGTGTAACAAGTCACGACAAGATGTGATGGCTTAAAATAGAAACAAAAGAGACCAGGGAGGGTTCAAGATGGCAGCACAGAAAGATCCTGAACTCAGCTCCTCCCACAGACACTAAAAATCTACAGCTGCATGTGGAATAATTCCCTCCAAAGGGACTTGAAAACTGGATAAACAGAGTCTCCACAACAACGGGTAAAAGGACAGCATTTAGACATGAAGGATATACAGAGATATGGTCTCACCAAGGGAAGCAAAAAAACAAACAAACAAACAACTGTGGTGATCCACGGTTAGGAAGGATCACAAAGGTACTTTTACTTTCCCGCAGGAGCAAGGGATTCAAGCTCCACATCAGGCACCCCAACCCTTAGATCCTGCACAGGAGAGATGAGCCCCCGAATACCTGGCTTTGAAAACCAATGTGGAATATGTCTAGGAAAACTAGAGAACAACAGGAAACAAAAAGCCTGCTCTCAAACGGCTCACATGCAGATTCATTCAGCCCCCAAACCACTGCCAAAACACCAGATTGAAAAGCAGATGGATCATAGGTGAAGAAGACCCACTTCCAAATCATAAAGCATCTGCCGGAGAGGGAGAAGCTAGTTGGGATGCTCCCCAGGTACTAAGAAACTGACGGGAGTCACTTTTGCCATCTCAGGCTACCTTGCTAATGCCAGCACCGGTGGGCGCCATTTTGGAGTACTCGCTCTGACCCCTTGGCACCAATGCTTGCACCCCACCTAGAGCCCTGCCCACCCCTTCACCTCAGCCAGCCCTCACAGCCAGCTGGGCGATAACCTCAGACCGCACAGCCATTCCAGGGGCCAGCCCCACGCACAAACAAACAGCAGTCACTGTGACCAGGCTCCACAGCCATTTCAGGTACCAGCCTTGCCCACCAGTACTCACAGCAGCAGCCACTGCCCCTCCACAATAGGAGGGCACACACGCAGCCCACATAGTGGACACCTCTTGCACCTCTGAGCCCCATAGGACATCTCCTAAGTAAGGCTACTCCTTCAAGACTAGGAGAGATAGCTGATTTACCTAATACTTAGAAACAAACACAGAGAATTAGGCGAAATGAGGGGACAGAAAAATATGTTTCAATCAAAAGAACAAGATAAAACCTCAGAAAAAGAACTAAATTAAAAAGAGATAAACAATCTATGTGATAAAGGGTTCAAAGTAATGGTCATTAAAATGCTCGCCAAACTCAGGAGAAGAATGGATGAACACAGTGAGAACCTCAACATAGAGACAGAAAATATTAAAAAAAAATCAAAGTGAAGTTATAACTGAACCAAAAATTACACTAGATCAGCTCCCAACATTTGTATGCTGTGTCTTTATGTGGACACATATACTTTTGCTTCTTTGGGGTAAATACTTATATTAAAACAGATAGATCATATGTAAGACAAATGTTTAACAGTTTGAGAACTGCCAAAACATTCTTCAAATTAGTTGTATCAGTCTACGTTCCAACAAGCGGTGCCTGAGTTTCAGTTCTTATCAACAGTTGGTATGGTCTTTTGAACTTTAGCCATTTTAGATACTACAGAGCATTTTTTACTTGCATTTCTCTAAGGACTATTTTACATATAATTTCACATGCATTTCTATCCATGTATTTTGTTTTTCCTATGCATATAGTTACTTTAATGTTTTAAACCATTTTTAATTGGGTTGTTTGTCTTATTAGTTGTGATATTTATATGTTCAGGATACAGCTCTTTATGGATAAATATCTTTCAAATGTTCTTTTTTCCAGTCACCATATCAAAACTGGAGAAATAGTAAGAAGTGCCAGTTAGCATTTACTAAGATCCAGCGCTCAAGCATTGCACTAGCCCCTTTACATGATTTATCGCTATCATTCTTATCTCTGGTGACAAACTACTACCACCTGAAGAAAATGTAAAAAAATACTGATGTTCAGTAGCCACTCAGTTCAATTAAGTTAGAATCTCTGGAAATGGGGCATACACCTAAGTCTTTTTAAAAAAAAATTCGCAGGTGTTTTTAATGTACACTCATGGTTGAGAACCCTGCCTTACCTATCAAGGTTGCTGGTAGGATGGATGGGATAAGGTTTCCTTATTTCTGTTTTACAGATGAGGAAACTAAAATTCAGAGAGGGGATAAAGAAACTGACAGAAGTAACTTAGAGAAGAGGCTAGGACTCAGGTCAACGTATATTTACAAAGATGTTGCTTTTTATTAGATCTCACTAAGCTTAAAGTGGGATAAAACCTGCTCACTAAGCTTAAAGTGGGATAAAACCTGCTCTGAAAGTAATGCATGGAAACACATCTAAGGCTGGTATTCAGAACAGCAGTGGGGCATTCAGATGCAGCTAAAGAATGTTGCCCAAATTTGGCCCACAGTAGTCACTCAATAACTATTTGCTAAACACTGACAGAATGTGGGATGTGAGAAGACTGTGTCAGGCAGCCTCATAAACAGCTTATCCCCATCCTAATGACATCTTTCCCTTGAAGATTTCCTGCCTCATGCCTTTCTTGAGTTTAACAAGAAAACAATGCCTTTTGCTGTTGTCTCTTCTAATCTGCCCATCACTTGTTCAGTCCGTGGAACCCCCTGACAGCTAGGGAAGTCCCAGTTGTAAGGCTGGCTGCATAATTTGTCTGAGAGAGAATCTTATTGTACATTAGATATAATTTATCATCTGCTTAAAAAGGTAATTTCAGCACACAGACCCACCTACCAAAAATGCCCCCTTTTCTGTTCATCTAAATTCTGCCTGTATTTTCAGACCCCTCTCCAATTCCACCTCCTTTTAAAAGACTTCTCTAACCCTCTTCAAATCCTATTATAATTATTGTCACTTCCACTCACGTAGTAATCTATCAGGAGTTGCCTGATAATATCTATTCTACTATTTTCTTCAATAGTTATTTTAAATTCTGCATCATTTTTTAACTATCAGAATATTTATATCTCATCCTTCCCTCAATCATTAGATGGGCTCTATCCTTGCTGGGTGATGAGTACTGGTCCACATATTTACATGTGAGTAGAAAGGTTATGCATGCAAAAGGGGCTCGCTTCAACATAATATCAGATCACGTATAACAGCGGACATTTTTAGGGGTAAAGTGTGGAAAACCGTTCCATGAAATAGATGATTTTAAGATGTTTCAAGGGAAGTTTATGGCAGACCGCCTGATATCTTGCATTCCCTCTTTGTCTCATGATTTTACCTAGTATAGAGGGATCCATTCCATATCATTTTCTCTATACCTATTTTTGCTCTTTTTTTTTTTTTAGAACCACTAACTAACCTTTCGCAAGGTGACCAAAGTAAACTCCTAACTGGGCTCTTTCCACCCACTCCTCCCCTACTCTAATTTGTTCTCCAAAGTAGCTCCAAACAGTTCAACAAAATGGAAATGCAATCATGACATGGCTGCCATGTTTGAAATCCTTTAATGTTTTCCCAGTGCTTTATGGTGTACTCCAAAATCTTGCTGATGTGCCCGTTCACTAGCTCCTTGCACTCATCTTGCCTTTTCCTTCGTGATTCATCCACTCTGGTCATTTCGTTAGTGATCAGCTCTCTGGGGCTCCTTTCCACCACTAAGCCTCTGTACTTGTCTTCTCTTTCCTGAAACGTGTGCTGCCTCCACATTCTCTCTAGTTACCTCCTGAACTTCTTCCCAGACTTCCTCATGTGACAGTCCCTCAGTGTCCTAGAGCCTAGGCCAGACCATTTATCATATACCCCAATAGAACCAATTCCTTTCCTTTTTAGCGGTTTTCCCCATTTATAATTATATTGTAATTTACTGCCTGTTTCCTTAAATTCATGAGGGCGTGGGCAATGCATTTAATTAGGCTAACCACAATGCCTCACCCATGTTAAGATACTCAACATTCATTCATGTAGCAACTTTTAGAATAAAATCATTTATGTACAAGGGACCTAAGATTCTTTTAGTTTGCACCTTAATTATAGGGATAAAAGAATCAAAGTCCAGAGATATAAAGAGACTGCCAGAAAGCCAGATTTGGGGACTCTATCTAGGACTCCTCATCCAATGATGCTTCTCTACTTCAAGTCCTTTTACTTCTTAATGTATTTTAGGTGAGCATGTATTCCTAATAAATTCTCACTACTTTTTGCCTCTTTCCGTGAAAATTTAGTTAAAGAATACAGAAACAAGGAATGTGGGTGTCCAATAGCTCTTAATATAAGAACAAGAGAGTTTCTTGATCATATCTGCCAGGTTTCTATTAAAGCTCCTCGAGTAAAAGCCTGTCAGGGCATATTTAAAATATTAACTAATATAGGAATGACTTCAATTTGCAGGTTTTTGTGACTCAGAATTCACTTTAGATATTATTATCCCTTACTGATTCCTTTGTATAGGCTTTTAAATAAGAAAACTGGAAATCATACTACTCCAGAGACAGCTGGGTACATTGGAAGGCAGACAGGCTTCTTCTATCCTTCAGTCCTTCTTGGTCAGACTCTGACTAATTTCCTTGGCATCTTCATTCATATGTACATGAAGGATTGGGAAGGCTCACATCTTTCCCGTCAGAAGTGCTGCAAGGGTCACTGACTTTGAAAGGGAAGGTACTCAAGAGGTACTCAACCTCTTTCTGCTCTGTCAGGGGAGGAAAGTCTTTCAATTCTATCTCGAGTTATCTGGAAACTCTTCTCTGCAGCATGTTAATTGGCTGTTTTAAAGGACACTGGTTTAGAAAATAAATAAATGTTCTAGTTGCTGACAATCCACACATTGTCACCTTAAGCTTAACCTAATTAGACTGAGTCACTAGTCATAAGTTTTGACCTTCAGAGAGAACATCGTTACTGTCTTCAGTCAACCATACATATATTTCCTACTGAATATTAGATCTTAAAAAAGAAAGGTAAACTGTTCATACACAGCATGTAGCCTGTGAATACTCGACTCAGTCATTGCCTATTTTTCCAAGAGGGTGGGGAGAAAAAATAATAATCTTTATAATAGTATATTAATATCTATGGACATTTTCTGTTTTTTTTTTTTTTTTTTTTTACAGTTTGCATAGTGATTTCACAAACATTAGGAGGTCTAGTCGATTAGGAAGGCCCTAAGCCTCAATTTTCTCATTTTTTAAAAAGGTTAGGGAGACCTGAGTTATGGAAAGAAGAAGAAAATGTACCATCTCAAATGCTGCAGTGCCACAGAGAGGTCAAGGGACAGCAGAAACATGCACAAGACACACTCAAAATATTATAGATAGAGGTATATTGAAGTTTTTTTGTGTTATCCCCAAATGTGGCATGGAGAAAATGTACCACTTTTCAAGGACAGTGGGTACCTTGTGATTGGGGCTATTTGAACAGAAGTTGGGCAAGTCCACAACAGGTTCTTGGGGAAGGAAAGTCTCAACAGCTTGTGTGGACAGAGTAACTTCTGAAGCCCAGGTACAGCTTGGGAAGAAAATTCCTCCTGTCTCTGTCCAAGATGAGAGATCCATCCCCAATGTTAACTTGGCTTCAGATCAGCCAGCTCTGCTTCCTACAACTAAGCCTTCTTTATGTCTACTTTTTCTCCAAGGGTTTTACCATGTTTAGAAAACACTGAGTGAGAAAAAAAAAGAGGCTTAGAGGAGTGGCAAACATATCATTAAGTATCATGTCATGTTTTACGGCAAGTGCAGAGTAGATTAGTGCTCAGTGCCTTGCACATAACACACAATGAATGGTAATTATGCTGTTATTGTTGCTATTATAATTATTGTATCCTTCGGTGCCAGTGTTTCTCAAAGCACAGCCCTGCTTAGCCTGCATTAGAATTACTTGGAATGCTTGTTAGAAATGTAGATTCCTGGGCTTCAATCAAGACTTATTCAATCAGAATCTCACAGGGCAAAGCCCAAGAATCTGTATTTTTAACAAATATCATCCTGATTCAGAGTAACAATGAAGAAACACTACTTAATATGCTAGGCATTTTACAAATTTTGCTTCATTTAAACTTTGCAAAAAAAATACCTAATTTTACAGAAGAGAAAACAGAGGATCAAATAGTTTTTATAAATATACAGAGTTGATATTCCAAGACAGTTCTGCTTGATTTCAAACCCTGTGTCCTTTCAACTATGTGAAACAGTGAGTTGTGAAAAAAAAAAATCGGTGCTCCTGGGAATTACTGCTCTAGAAAGATCTTGGGTATTGCTTCAGCCCAGCCATGAGGAGAGGAGGAAAGAAACTAGCAACATGGAGACTGCCCACTACATTGGTGCTGAGGAAGGCACTAATTTAGTGCTCATCAAGGAAGGCAATAATAGCTGGCTCTCTCGATCCCCCACATTTATATGGTAAGCCTTACTTCAAAGCCACCCTGGAAAATTACATGACATTTTTATCATTTTCAGACTGGGTCATTATCTTTAACCAAACATTTGTGCCATGCTTTGAACAGACACACATATCAGACAGGCAGTAGATCGTGCTAGCAAATTCAGAGGGAGACATTTCCACAATCTTTTCAGGGTTGTCAATCAAGAGATGATGGTGATAAGGGAATGAGAGAAAGAAATATCAGAGGAAAAAGTGCAACCAATGACAAGCCCAGTTATCAACCCAAGGGACTGAAACTGCAGACTGGAATTTCAGATAAATGGGCTGTTCCTCTTGGTATAAAGTGTTCCTCCTCATTTAGGAAATGATTCTCAACTGTCTAGCCCAAACTGGAATCTCAGCCCTACTATGTATTAGTTGTATAAACTTGAGCAATTCTTTCAACCTCTTAGGATTCCAGTTATTTAATGGGGACAAGGCATAGCTTAGCTTATCTCTGTGCTGTGTGTCTATTCTGCTCACTGGCTTAAAATATGTGTACCAAAAATTAGGTCAAAATGGATTAAAGACCTAATTGTAAGGCCAGACACTATCAAACTCTTAGAGGAAAACATAGGCAGAACACTCTATGACATAAATCACAGCAAGATCCTTTTTGACCCACCTCCTAGAGAAATGAAAATACAAACAAAAATAAACAAATGGGACCTAATGAAACTTCAAAGCTTTTGCACAGCAAAGGAAACCATAAACAAGACCGAAAGACAACCCTCAGAATGGGAGAAAATATTTGCAAATGAAGCAACTGACAAAGGATTAATCTCCAAAATTTATAAGCAGCTCATGCAGCTCAATAGCAAAAAAAAAACCCAATCCAAAAATGGGCAGAAGACCTAAGCAGACATATCTCCAAAGAAGATATACAGACTGCCAACAAACACATGAAAGAATGCTCAACATCATTAATCATTAGAGAAATGCAAATCAAAACTACAATGAGGTATCACCTCACACCAGTCAGAAAGGCCATCATCAAAAAATCTACAAACAATAAATGCTGGAGAGGGTGTGGAGAAAAGAAAACCCTCTTGCACTGCTGGTGGGAATGTAAATTGATATGGCCACTATGGAGAACAGTATGGAGGTTCCTTAAAAAACTACAAATATGGGCTTCCCTGGTGGCGCAGTGGTTGAGAGTCCGCCTGCCGACGCAGGGGACGCGGGTTTGTGCCCCGGTCCAGGAAGATCCCACATGCCGCGGAGCGGCTGGGCCCGTGGGCCATGGCCGCTGAGCCTGCGCGTCCGGAGCCTGTGCTCCGCAACGGGAGAGGCCACAACAGTGAGAGGCCCGTGTACCTCATTAAAAAAAAAAAAAACTACAAATATAACTACCATATGACCCAGCAATCCCACTACTGGGCATATACCCTGAGAAAACCATAATTCAAAGAGTCATGTACCAAAATGTTCATTGCAGCTCTATTTACAATAGCCCGGGGATGGAAACAACCTAAGTGTTCATCATCGGATGAATGGATAAAGAAGATGTGGCACATATATACAATGGAATATTACTCAGCCATAAAAAGAAACGAAATTGAGCTATTTGTAATGAGGTGGATGGACCTAGAGTCTGTCATACAGAGTGAAGTAAGTCAGAAAGAGAAAGACAAATACCGTATGCTAACACATATATATGGAATTTAAGAAAAAAAAATGTCACGAAAAATCTAGGGGTAAGACATGAATAAAGACACAGACCTACTAGAGAATGGACTTGAGGATATGGGGAGGGGTAAGGGTAAGCTGTGACAAAGAGAGAGAGAGGTATGGACATATATACACTACTAAATGTAAGGTAGATAGCTAGTGGGAAGCAGCCGCATAGCGCAGGGAGATCAGCTTAGTGCTTTGTGACTGCCTGGAGGGTTGGGATAGGGAGGGTGGGAGGGAGGGAGACGCAAGAGGGAGGAGATACAGGAACATATGTATATGTACAGCTGATTCACTTTGTTGTAGGGCAGAAACTAACACACCATTGTGGAGCAATTATACTCCAATAAAGATGTAAAAAAAAAAAAAAGAATTCACCTGTGGGGGGGCGGGAAATGTGTGTACAATTTGTCAATCTATTGCCTAGTAGATGTCAAATATTTGGCATGAACCTTTGGTCTTCCTGAGCTGACCTCTACCTACCTCTGTAAGCATCTATCAGGTCTTTTTAGCCTAGGTTGACACCCAGCCCAGTCTCTGCTTACAAGTCCAGTCTACACTGACACATTCATCAGAAGAGTTTAAAGCAAAAGACCAGATGATCTAAGTTAAGAACTTCCTTTTATCCATTCTGCTGTGTGTGAGTTTAGGCTGGGTCTCTGAGCCTTCATTGGCTCACCTTAAAAGAGAACTAATAATATTTAATTTCCAAGATTTTTGTCCAATAAATAATGGGATACCACAAAATTGTTGCTAAACACAGTGCCTGAAATATATGCTCAAATTGTCACCCAAGTATGTATCTGGCAGTTCTACTCTTTTAAAATAACAATCCATAGTTACTCCTTAGAAGCAAAGACAGTTTTTTATTAACTTGGGTGAAAACAAACCTCTTCTTCTTGCCTGCCTGGTCTCTCCTTAAAGAGGTAGAGTGGCTTCAGCCCTTTACAACTTTTTTTTTCCTTCTCTAGTGGATACTGCTGCAACCTGTTGCAGTTATGACATTGTACAAATGATTCCAAAGTGGTAATTTACGGCGCACTGGGCACAATTTACTTTTACATGTCCAGTGGAACAAGGTGTCCATACAAAAGGATATAGATCAAGCTTTTAGGACATATAGCTCTGTATTCTTAAGGTGGACTCAGGTAGAAGTATGAAGAGTATAAGGGGTTCAGAGGAAGCCTAGAGAAGCTCTGTGACTACACACTGGGCTCCAATACTTCATATATATGTTATTTCTTTAAACAAGCATTTGTTGATGTTTACTTGGGTCTGAGCATAAGGCCTAGTATTGGAGCCTAGGACTACAGATGGAAATATGACATGATCCCAAATATCAAGAAACTTAGTAAAGCAGATAGTGTTGTAAGCTGATAACAGATTTGAGCACTGAGTTCTAAACAGAAGAATGCATGAGGTAATAAAGCAGATGAAAAAGAAGAGGGACAGATGCTCGCTAGGCCCTGTTATTGGTGCTAGAAGTACAATGATAGATACATTGGTTACATTAGTTGTGCCTGCTGCTATCATGGACTTTATAATTAGGAGTGAGGCCTGGTAACAAACAAGCAAATACACAATTGAATTACATGATTTCTAATCACGTGAAATACGTGAATAAAACACATATGGGTTGGAAGGATTAAATACTTTATATAGGGTGGTCACAGAAGGCTTCTTTGAGAAAATGGAGATCATAAGAGGCTAAGGCCATAAGAGGTTTTATTCAGTCTTCTTGCAGGTACAGAATGACATTGCTTTTACTTAACCATTCTGTTAAAACAGATGAATGGACGCGCCCAGACTTTTTTTTTCCTTTTCCCAAAGAAAAAGGCTAGGATAAGCAATTCTGGGTCAAGGTACTTAGGCATAAGAATAAGGAAGCCCAACTTAATTAAAATGTCCACCTACATTCAACACTTTATTTCACTGAGATTTATTAAGACAGATACTTGTCATTAATCAAAAGTCAACTGATTTCTCAGAAAACATTTATCAAGATTTAACAACTCAGTTATGTGTATTGTGTGGCTGTTAAGGTCTCAATAAATCTGCTTTTTCAAATCAATGTGAATTTAATTAAAATGCAAAAAACACACAAAAAAACAAACAAAAAAAAACCTTATCTGGTTTGCTTCAAATCCTTATTTTATACAATTAATAGGATGCTATTAAGAGCTGATTTAGTGACTATAGGGCAGGAGAATTTAGTGTCCACTAAAGCAGCCAGTGAGTACCAGAAGAGTGGGAGGAGGGGAGGCTGGGAGGGAGAACCAGCAAGACGTCTGCTGAGGCCACTGTCAGACAGCAGTGGGGGTGAAGCTAAAACATCACAAGGTTTTGACAGACTTTAAATTCCAATTAGTTAGGACACAACAACCCAATACATACAGGTCATGTGGAAAGTAGATCACACTGACTTCATTCACATCCTTGCTTTATTACTGTCCCAGTAACCACAGAGACTGTATTGGGTTGAACAGCTCCCCTCCTCCCCCAAATTTCTGTTTACCTACAACCTGGACCTTATTTGGAAATAGGGTCTTTGTAGATGTGATCAAGTTAAAATGAATTCATACTGGATTAGGGTGGGCCTAATCCAATGACTGCTGTCCTTGTAAGAAGAGGGAAATTTGGACATGAATACACAGAGAAGAGGGCCATGTAAAGATGGAGGCAGACTGGAGTGATGTATCTACAAGACAAGGGACTCCTAGGGATTGCTAGAAGCCAACAGAAGCTGGGAAGAAGCAAGGACAGAGTCTCCCCTAGAGCTCTCAAAGAGAGAATGATCCTGCCCAACACCTTTATTTCAGACTTCTAGCTGCCAGAACTTGAGACAAAAATTTTCTATTGTTTGTAGTACTTTGTAACAGCAGATGGAAAAAACTAATACCAGAGTAAGTAGATCTTTTGGAATAGAGCTAGCTTTTATTATAACCTGCATCTTCCGTCATATGAGGGTACTCAAGAAACGTGAGCCCATGACTCCTATCTATCACCTGGAAGACCTTTGCCATCGACCCTTTGTCTCTGTTGAGTATTTAGTTTTAGAAGCCAGTTCCTCTTCTGCCTATTCCATAAAGCATTCCCTATAGATTCATCCAGAATGGATCTCCCCCTATGAACTCTCGATTCAAAATTTCTTCTTTTAAAAGATAAATTCTTATCAATGTAATTTAGTCATGATCTCACGGTCTATTTTGAAATTAGATCGTAAAGGCTGATTTGGGGACTTCACGAATTCATTCAACAAAATTGTATGAGGTATCTATTGTATGTCAGATACTGTGTTAGTTATAGAAGATTACCACTATAAATAAAATAATCACTAAATGGTCTTACAGCTTTTATGCTTACATTATTCAGACTACTCACAGTTATATGCACATAGGAGGTACTACATGATTATTTTCGCTCTAGCACTCAATTCTTTCTACTTCTGCATGGGCAGAGAGGCATAACACAAAGAGTCAACGGATCCAGTGAAAACCAGGCTCTGCCAGATCGCACTTTGTGACTGACAGCATGATTCTTTTTTTTTTTTTTTTTTTTGCAGTATGCGGGCCTCTCGCTGCTGTGGCCTCTCCCATTGCGGAGCACAGGCTCCGGATGCGCAGGCTCAGTGACCATGGCTCACGGGCCCAGGCGCTCCATGGCATGTGGGATCTTCCTGGACCGGGGCACGAACCTGTGTCCCCTGCTTCGGCAGGCGGACTCTCAACCACTGCGCCACCAGGGAAGCCCGACAGCATGATTCTTAACATTTCTGATTCTCATATTCCTGATTTCTAAAGTGGAGATCATTTGGGATTGGCAAATGCAAACTATTGTATATGGAATGGATAGACAACAAGGACCTACAGTATAGCACAGGATATTCAATATTCTATAATAAACCATAATGGAAATGAAAAAGAAAGAAAGTGGAAATCACAAAATCCACTTTGTGGGGTTGATGCGAGGATTTACTGATTAACAACTGTAATGCAATTCAACAAATATTAGTTGCCCTTCCAGGCTCCCAGGAGCAGTCAAGCCTCAGTCTTTGAATGGCGTTTTCCTGCCGACTTCCACCTGCTCCTTGAGCAGCCAAAAAAAAAAAAAACAACAAAGGATCCTGGGAAACCAATAATTCCTTCTGACCCTGTTTCAGCAACAGAATTCTTTCCTATAAGAACATCCTAGAAAGCTGGTATCAGATACTGATTTAAAAAAAATAAGTAGATAAGCAGGTGAAAGGAAAGAATGATCTTTTGAGCAAAGGCAGCTGCAATCATTAGACTGGGTCACAAAAAAGCATTTAACTTCCAGTTGTTCTTAAGTGTACTGATTCCCCACACACTGGAGCCCCTATAGCTGGCCCGATGGGCAGCTGACCTCCAGTACCCTGCTAGAGCAGCCTCTTCTGCAATTTAGTAACTGTCAATTTCTCACATTTTGCTCAAAGTATGAGTTTTGGGAATGGAGAATGAACACCGAAAAGCTCTCCAACTTTTCCTTTTTAATAACCTTGTGTTGCCTCTGCAGATTGAGCTCCAGTGCACAGGAATTAATGAAAGAGGAACAAGTGGCATAATAAATAATCCGGAGGGTCAAATCGGGTGAGAATACCTGGCATCATGTCTAATTAGCCTTCACAATGGAAGGAAACTGCAGTCATTACACCCATGCCCTCTTCCACAAATATACATTCAATTTATGGGTCTCCCCAAGGCCCTGCTTTACCTCTTTGTAGTTCACATACTAGTTTTCTAGTTTCTGGTATCCATATCTTTATTAGGTCATTTCTCTTCTTGTCTCTGCCTAACTGCCATTGTAATTCTGTTTCTGATCACTTGGAAACCCTGGGGTTTCCAACTGTTTCCAATATTTTGTTGAATTGTTCATTCTTTTAGTCATTAAGTTCTGACTTAGTGCTGACTATATTCCAGGCACTGAGCTTTGTGTCAGAGACAGAGAGATCAAAGTTCTTACCCTAAGGAGCCACCAATCCAGTGGGAAAAGATTAAAGAAATCACTTTGGAAAATAGCATAAAAGTTCCATAGTAAAAATCATATTTATAGAGTTTTTCATCCTCTGTCATCAGGCATCTACTTTTCTTTCCATGGGGGTCCTCTGAAGCAGGAGGTTAGTATACCATTTTATAGATATGGCACCCAAGGCTCAGTGATGTTAAATAATACAGGTAGAGTGCTACAATTAAGGCTGCGGACTGAAAGTCATATTAACTCTGAGTAAATTTAAATCCTTCTGTTCCTTTCATAATCCATAAGATGTTGACCAATTAATGCTCATTTATTTTCAGAGAGGAGTTAATTTTTCTCAGTTATGATGAAAGGCACAGAATTTGTGATCAATTTCTAAGATCTCAATTTCCCTCTTGACATGTTTTCTCTTTTCAGTTCCATCTTCACTCTCATCCCTCTCTCATCTATGAGTATCTCTGTGTATGGTCCATGGGCCAAGAATGGCCATTTGTGCATTGGGTGGTTTGCAATGCCAAGCAGGAGTCATCGTGCATAGCCTTTTAGACGTGGTCCCTGCTCTTCTCTCTGGAACTGAGATGACAGGGCATCTTTAACTCACTAAAAATATAAATGGAGGGGGGTGTGATGGGTGGAATTGTGTCCCCCTAAAAGATATATTGAAATCCTAACCACTGGTACCTGTGAATGTGATTTTATTTTGGAAAAAGGGTCTTTGGACATTCATTCAATTTAAGATGAGGTTATCTGGGTCCAAATTTGGGCAGAAATCCAATATGACTGGTGTTCTCACAAGAAGAACAAAAGGCCATATGGACACAGAGACACACAGGGAGAAGGTCATGTGATGACAGAGGCAGAGAATGGCATGATGCAGCTGCAGGCTGAGGAATGTCAAAGGTCAATGGCCACCACCAGAAGCTGGGAAGAGGCTCAATAGGATTTGACCCAGAGGCTCAGAGGGAACATGACACTATTGACACCTCCAGTTCAGACACGTCACCTCTGGAACTGTGACAGAATGAATTTCCATCTTTTTTCAGCCAGCCAGTGTGTGATACTTTGTTATCACAGACACCTAGGGAACTAATACTGAAGGTCTCAAAAATTTCTGAAGAAAACACTCACTTGGACATAGGTCCCAGTATGGTGACCCCTTCTGACAATCGCCCTATTTGCTGTGTTTCCTTGAACCTTTTTCTGCTGTACAAAATTTGCCAAGAAGTGCTCTTAGTATATAATCATAAAATGTTTGAGCTGAAACAAACACACTGGTCTTTGTCATGACTATTTTGTTTTAGCTACGAAGGAATTTTTGTCCTGAGGAAAGCAGTAACTGCTCAAGGGTCAAGGATCAGGATAGGAAAAGATTCCATTTCTTCCTTTTCTCATGCCTGTGCTCCTGCCTTCATTAGACTGTTACTCTGGCTCTTTTAATCCCTCAAGTTTTTAAAATAGAAATCTGTGGGCAAAATCCAAACATAGCAGTATACTGTCTCATTCTCCAAATGCATAAAATGATTCTTGGGTGTAATAGTTATAATTCAAGGAAGGATAAATTTGGCGTTTTTTCCTTTAAATTAAAACACTTTTGTACAGAAGAGATTTTTCTAATGTTTAGAAGTGGTGAAACATTTATACAAAAACAGCAACAAAAAGAAACTTTATATAGTCACTAAAGCTATTAATAAATTCATAAAGCTATAATTCTGGATACAATTAATATTCTTTTGTGTGTGTGTGTGTGTTTCCAGCATTATGATTTAATTAAGGGAGCATAATCATTGTAGAGAATATATTGATGATTGTAAACGTGACTCCTCATTATAGCCTACAAATTTTTGAAACACCAAAGCACAAGGATGTCAATTATATATCCAAACTACAGGTACAAAAACAAGTACATGTATTTTCCATGCTGCAAAACTGAGTACACACCGTACTGTCACAGGGAAGGGGTTTACCAATGAAGACCTGACAATAAAGTCCTCAAGATTGATATGCCAAAATAAAATATAAAATAGGAGTTTATAAAAACAAGTTTGACAATAGCAAGAGGACCCTTTTCATCTCTGAGCAAAAATGCATTTCATTATACATACTCTCTCCTAAAATGAATAAACTGGTCACTTGAGCATGTTCTGTTTATTTCCTCTATTATACTACAACATTCTCCATGTCTTAGGAAAAACAAAATATTGTGCGGGAACTGTGTAAGCATGCGTGTGTATGGAACAGCACAACAAGTAATATTCTTAATGTTTGTGTTAATGACTTGTATAAAAATGTACTGCAATCGCATTTGAAATGGTAATTGACGTGTACAATTCAGAAGATAAGAAATGAGTGCTTCAAACATGTATGGAAAACCTTATAAAAAATAAATAAATGCAAACTAAATAACATGATACTCATTTTTTCTATCAGATCATTGCTTAAAACAATAATATAAAAGTCTAGCAAGTATAGAGCAAAGCAAATAATTTTATACACCATGATCAAGATTGTACATTAGAAAATAATTTGTCATTATGAATGAAGAACACTAAAAAGTGCACATATTTTGACCCTGTAATTCTAGTTCTAGAAATTTATGTCCAGGGAAAAAGCTTAAATATTGTAATTCCTTGACCCTAAAATGTTTAAGTGATTAAGTATAAATAAATGTTCATCAACCGAGGGATTTTTAAGTATACTATATGATGGGATACTATGTGGCCATGAAAAAAATTCACAAAATAGAATGCTTAAGTTATGACAAGTGTAAGAGGAAAGGTAAATATAAAAATATAATAACTAAACTATGCATACTTAAAGCCATTACAAAAAGATACAAAGAGTAAACTTTCCCAACTACACTGCTGTAAATTTGGTATCATCCGCCTTCCCAGACCATCACTCTGCATACATGCTCAAAGAATATACATACATATATATGAACTGAAAAAAGAAATGTTGTAACCCAGTTTCTTTTCCTCTCTCCATTCCAAAAATGTATTCTGTTGTTAAAAAACAGAAGGTACCAAGCAGTGACAAAATAGAGAACTAGGCCTGTACAGAAGAAGAGAGATCTAAGCTAGCCAGAAGGGTCGGAACATGAAAAAGGCATCTGTATGGGGTGACACCTATTGAGGGTGTTGATGCATAAGAATGCAACTCTTTGAAGTTTAAACCCTTCTCTCTCCCCTCACTGCTCACCCTCTCTTGACTTCGGTAAACTGTTCTTCTCTCATTTCAACCAGAAGTTTTCAGCTGGAACTCCCATATTTTCATAAGATCTTGACCTCCCTCACTGACAGTTAATCTAGCAGTTAATAAACCACTGATCTAAATGGGTCAATTCGAGTACTTTCTGGAGTTTTAAAAATAGAACTGTAAAAGAGAGTCACCATTTCTAGTGACAGAAGCTTAAGACTGTGACGTTCTGCATGTTTGGCAACTGCTTCTCAACACACTGCAGGGGAGAAGCCAGTGTTCAGTGAGAGAGGACGATGCCAGCAGACAGTGGGACACAGAGACTCCCAGCTAGAGAGAGGTCTGGCAGGATTCTCATCTCTGGATAAAGCAGTACTTCTGCCCTTTATATGGTTTGGTTATTGAATCTCAACTCAGTCAGAAACTCTAGAACCTTTTTGATGAGAACCTCTGTTTCCTTAAACTAACTTGATTTAAGTTTCTTTACAACATAACGACAGAGATAGGTTCCACGAAGAAGCAGAACACTTGCAAAAGATAACATTGTGTCCTGGTAAGGGCAGAATATACATATTGGCTGCAGAGCAAGATATGATAAGAGACAAAACTAGAGAGATGGGTCAGGACCAGATGTTAAAGAACTTTGCTTACCATTCTTAAAAATGAGAAATGTAGCCTGTGACCAACATGGAAATTCCTAGAGACTCTCAGCTGAGGACTGACATGATGAATTTGTAGCTTTAGAAGCACCACTCCAGTGGAAGTGTGGAGAAAATATCAGTGCATGGCAAAACCAAATGCAATGGTGCAATCTGGAATATATTTCGATAGTTACTGTGAAAGACAATGAAGGCTAGAAGTAGTGAAGTACCATGAAAAATGTAGAAGAGGCAACTGAAAATATTAAGCAACTTTGGCAGGTCAGGAATATATATTCCCAGTGCATTGTAATATCTTAAAAGAACAATCCAGGGAAACATCATTTCCCTTCAGTTGAATTTTTATTCCCATGCTTTAGAAGCTTTGCATTTCGACACAGAACACAGATTCCTCTCCTCTTATAGACTCACAGTAAGTCTGCACAAAGCATGTTGAGATTGATACATCTGAAATAAAAAATCAATTTTATTGGGCTGATAATCAAGGAGGAATGTTACCTTTTATGCATAGGAAAATTATGGAAACTAAAAAAGAGGTTAAATATGGCTTTAAAGCAAATTAAAAATTAATTTTTTTCTCTTGTTTAATTAACAAGAGAAATGAAATTCCTTTTGTGGCCCAACTTCCTCCACCTGCAGATAGCTCTAAATAACATTGCCGAAGGAATCACGTTTGTTTCTGATTTAAAGGGACTTATTCTAGCAAAGTAATCACTAAACCTCCAGTAGCACCTATCTCCAACAACTTCCTAGCTTTTCCAAGTGAGTAGGAGGGGCAGCATCAGCCATTGTGCCCTGGCTCTTGCCTGGCAAATTCAGAGAATTGCATGACCTTTGTTCTTGGAGAGGAAATTGCAGTTTTTAAAAGCACATCTCCGGAAAGAGCTTGCTACTCACAGCGCAATCATACTTGCCAGGTCACTGCTGTCATCCATCTCCAATAGCATTGATTTCTTGGAAGAAATGACAACAACCAAGTAAAATGGTTGAGAAGATATTTTGCCATAATGTAATGTACCCAGCTGCAAACACAATCTCTATTTCTTGTTATTAGTAATTTCCTTCCTGCCACTTTCCGTGGATGTACTTAAGACTATAAGTGCCACAGAGTGATATTTATTTGGATTTCCTATTTTCTCAGATATTTTTCAAAGAAACAAGAAGAGTTTGTATCTTAAATATTCATTAAAGACTAAAGAACAACAACAAACTTTTGCTTGCTTCCCGATTTTCTCTTCACTAAGTACTGGTGTCTCAGGAAAAAGGCAACTGGATTTAGGAATCTACTGATGTGCATTTGAATAGTGATTGTGAGCAGCACGATCTGGGATAACATTTTTGTGCCTCAGTTTTCTCATCCGTAACAGTATCATGATAACTGTGCCCAGATCATAACATTGTTGTGGGGATGGAATATGAGGTGCTAAGGGAAAACTAGAAGCATTTTTCCTGAATACTGGGTTTGAAAATGGTTACCTGGTATGGTATTCATATTTTCTGTTACCAACTGCAGAATTGGCATACAGTGGACTCTCATTACATCTTTGATAAAAGCCAGAGCGGGGAGTTTGGGTTTCATCCAGTAGGCAATGAAAAGCCATTTTACCTCCTAAGCATAGATATTTATGCCAAAATGACCATGATTATATTCAACTATAGTAGCTAAACCTGTCAACTGGAGGCACAGGGGCTGTCAACAAGGGGCTGTAGCAATAATCCAGGTGAACAGAGTTGAAAGACTTGGTTACAGTGATACAATTAGATATCAAAGGAAGGACACATTTAAGAGATCATTTGATAGAATTTGATAGATTACTTCATACAATCAAAGGAACTTCAAAATTAACTTCTGTATATCATTATGCCTGCAGCAACTCCCTTGGTGGCCAGTCCGTGGCACCAGGAACTCAAATACATGCTAAATTGTGCAAGTGTGCAACAGATGTTTGGCTGGGTAAGTGTTTCAGTCGGAAAATTTTCTGAACGATTCCTTTCCAGTATAAGAGGATTTCAGCAAGATGCCATTTCTACCTGCATTTGCTACTTTTCTTGGAAGGGAACTTTATAAAACCAAGAAAAAGATCTGCCTTCAGATCAGGTGATCATTTATTATCCAAGCTTTAATCAAATTAGTTTTTTTTTGTTGTTGTTGTTGTTTTTAAGACTGGAAATTTGATGTCAATCACAATAGATCTCAGCCAAGGAAGGAGGGGAAGAGAAGTCATACCATATAAGAAGCAACTCAGAGAGGATTTCCTGGAGATAAATATTTGTAATGTAATTATAGATCTGTCATCAACATCACTATAATTTACTGTCAATCACCACACTGATGATAGGATCTTATCTTCCAAGGTATAACTTTCCTTCACTGCAATTATCTCCAGGATGAATCTTCATGCTCAAAGCCCCCCAACTTAGAATTATTTTGAAATAAGATTTAAAAATTGATATTCCCATGCCAGTGCCCAGTGAAGGGGATCATCCAAAGGTCTCTGAATCTATTCCTCATGTGACTGAGGCTTAGTTGTAAATTGTCAGAAACAGATGCTGGCATTTTTACCACGTTATGTCTTTACCTGACATAACTTGCCTGAATACCCAATTTGGGATAGAGGTGGGGAATTTCAGTTAAAAGGTCCCACACGAGCCAAACTTTTAAAAGTTAACTTAAATGAATTTTTAAAGTAAACATGCTGGATACTGGATTTAAACCTCAAGTCCTTTCAATTTCTCAACCCAATCTCTCTTTTTCATTCTTTATTGCTGCTACTCATTATCTATCACCTGGGCTACTTAGCAGTTTCCTAAATTATTTTTCTGCCCATAATATTTATCCATCCATTTACTACTCTTTCTTTTTTTTTGTGGGGGAGGGACTAGAAGTCAAAAATTTATTGTGTCGTTCATTTGTGTAACAATTAGTCCTCACAGATTTGATGAGCAGATTCTTAACCACCTTATCTATTCTCCAGATAATGGTGAATTGAGGAGGAGACAAAGGGGCCTTTTAGAGTAAGAGCTAAGGAGATGGCTTTATTCCCAAGGACTTTGCAGAAACCTAGAAAAGACTTGCTCAGACCTTTGAAACTGCACAAAGCAGACAGACCACTAGTGAGGACTGGCTAGTCTGTTCTTAGCCCTACTACGAAGCACATTAGCCCAAACCAAGAATTATAGAGAATATGTTATGAAATTTTGCTGACCTCCTATCTACCTTCAACATCATCCTTTTCATTTAGCTAACACTATTACGTTCCAGGAATTGTTCTAAGACATTTATATACATTATCTTATTGAATGCTCAAACTATTCCTAGGAGTTGATACTATTATTATTTCTATTTTATGCATGACTAAACTAAAGCCAAGTTTGACTCCATAGCCTATCTTTTTTCCCCCTAATTTTATTACATTGTCTAAGGCAACAAATTAGTAAATTGTCCCAGGAAGAGTCATTAATTCTGAGAGTACTTATTACACAAAACCAAAAATCAAGTTTGTCTTCAACTCACTTTCATGATATTTTAATCAATCATATACTTGCCTAGAGTTGGGAGGATGGAAAACTATTATTATATAAAAAAGAATCTTCCAATTTAAACTCTATAGCCTTTCCTCCAGTCAACATTCCCAAGCAAAATCATGAGCAAACAACATCTCATTTGAGTAATTTGTGAAATCTTTAACAGATTCATATAATGAATATAATTTTCTTTAAAAATAACTTAATTTGAAATTGACCTCAATGCATTTAGTCTTGCAGACATAGTGAATTTGGTTTGACATATGTTATGTTATTCCCAGGAAATGGTTCATATTTTCTATACTCTATCCGTGAGAACAAGAAGATAGAAAAACTAAAGGGTACATGGGAGGAAAGGATAAGTGGGACAGAAAGTTAGACATGGGTGTAGACTGGAATTCAAAATCCTGTTACCCTAATATTAGTAAAATCACTATTCTTCTTGAATAGAATAATGCATTACCATAATGCTCATGAAAACATAATAAATGGCTCCAGAATAACTTGTAAAAGCACATCTACAAAAGTAATGTACTCTGTAATGATGACAGATCTCATCGCCATCAGTCATGTGGCGTGTTCATGAAGGACATCCAAGTTTTAATTAGCTTATGCTAAATGGCTTTAGAATCAATTTAAGCTAAACGTGACACTTCGTAGAATTGTTTGGATGGCCGCTAGGAATAATAACTCATAGAGCAGAATCACCGAGAGAGTATTGTTCATGAAAGGACACTGATTCTGATAGGAATCAGGAAACGATCTGAAAATGGGACAAGGCAAAAAGGACAAATCATTTGCAAATACTGTACAGGGGTAACAATTTGTTGTTCCTTCATTGTAGGAAATTACAGGCATCAACTTCCCGTACGAAAGAAAATAATTACCACTCTAAATAATCACACAGACACACCCGTTCATTGTATTCATAATAAATGTGACTGTATACAGACCTACTGCATATGAGCTCTGTAAGAACAAGGACTGTATTATATTCATGCTTATATTCATCATGATGCTTTGGACAATAATATGCTTCCTGATGAAGATATCACATGCGAAAAAGTCTTAGCATGCAGACAGCGTAAAATTCAAACTGTCGTTCCACCACTAGTTACTAGAAATACGGCTTTGGACAAGTTATTTCACTTCCCGGTCTTAATTTGTAAAAATGTCATAGTTGTTGGGAACAAAAAAGAAGAAAGTGAATGGAACAATATCTGCTTTAATCAGTTCTATATAAATTAAGACAGTAGATGGAAAATAATTATGCTTAAAGATCAAAAGTATATACATGTGAGTATGCTTAGTGTCCTGCAACAGCCTGACTAGCCTCCAGTTTTCACTATGTATGAATTGTGTAAACAGAACAACTTAATTTCTCTAAAGCCTACTTTTCCCCATCTGTAAAATGAGCATACTAACACTAGCTATCTAATTTTGTATGTGTGTGTGAAGTGATTGATGTATATGCCATCTTCATCCTAAATAACTCCAATTTTTTGAAACTCTATAGTAACTGTTGAGTTCAAGAAACGTTTTAAAAGCACCTGTGAGAGAGTTCATGGGTGAGGAAATAAACCTCTTAAATTCAGGAGATGCTTAATAAATAGATGCCAGGGGAAAAAGATGAAAAGATTTTGTGGTTGCCTTGTAGAAGCTCAGAGTTTACTGGGAGATCTGGTATGTAATAGTACAATAATTTAAAAAAATATTCATGACCAAATTGCTATGGTTGACAGAGGACTTTTGAGGGGGATGTAATTAAAGACTAGGTATTTTCAAGGCAGGGAATAGAGTTCAGAAGCATTCAGAGGAGAACATGTATTACAAGGAGACAGCATCGTGAATGTGAGCAGTTTGGGAAATACCCTGGTGTTCTGGTGAGCTTGGAAAAGTGGGTTTGACTAGATAGGTGTATGTGAGTTGTACTGGGGCTGAGAATTAGGTTGGAGCAGGCTTTAAGGGGTATCTGTGTGTCGATGAGTGCACGTGTTAAAAACACTTAACATGAGATCTAGCCTCCTATATTTGTGTGTTGAGTATAATATTGTAGGCACCATGTTGTTGAGAAGGCATCTAGAACTTATTCATCTTGCATAACTGAAAGCTTATACCCCTGGCACAACACCTCCTCATTCCTCCCCCACCTCCCAGCCCCTGGCAACCACCATTCTCCTCTCTGCTTCTATGAATTTGACTATTTCAGATAATCTCATGTAAGTGGAATCATATAGTATATGTCCTTCTGTGACTAGCTTAGTTCAGTTAGCATAAAGTCCTCAAGATTCACCCATATGCATAAGGCAAGATTTCCCTTTTTTTAGGGCTGAATAATATTTGGTTGTATGTGAATACCATATTTTCTTTATCCATTCATCAGCTGAAGGGCATTAGGTCATTTCCAATTCTTGGCTATTGTGAATAGAATGTAAAATGGCAAAAGCACTATCGAAGGCAGTATGAAGGTTTCTCAAAAAAATTAAAAATAAAAGATTTTGTTAAGGAGCTTTTATGCTGTTATGTTCTCTGTGGCTTTCTCTTCATCTGTTGAGTGAGAGCAAGAGAAAAGTAGAGAGTGGACGACGGAGACAGCGATAACAAAGAGATGGGGTGATGAGGAGGGAGAAACAGAGTGACTGGATGAATAATACCTAATTCATATTTGGATCCTCACTGAACTAAGCACATCAGGTATCTGAGTTCAAGTTGCTGCTGAACTTCTTATTAGCCGTGGGAATGCAGACAGGTCTCACAGTCTCTGTGCTTTTGTTTACCAACCCCTAGTGAGGATATAACAATTGTACTATGTGCTCTTTGGATGATCACATGAGATCAACCCAGTACATTACTTCTGCGGTGCAATTTACCGTTTACAGGGCCTTTTGTCATATGCTATTAGTATTCTGCACCTGCGTGGGTATATTTTGTAATGGCAGAGACCAGCCAAAATATCTATCAAAGGGTTTCCTTTTTTCCTGCATGAGTAGTTAAAATATGACCACTGAGATTACCTGCGGAGACAAATCAAAACGAATATTTACTTAGGCTAGTAATGATCAATGTCTTCTGAGTAATATGGAAATTGAGTTCAACACAAGAAATAAAGCTGAGGCTCTGAAACTAAACAAAACAGTATCACCTAATGTACTCCCCCACATAACTGCTTGTCTTCTGCTGCAACTTGCACAATACAGGGATCATTTATGAGCACTTACACATTTTACTGTTGACTGCGTGACTGTACAACAAGTCGGGGAAAAGGAAGCCCCAGTAATAAGAATTCATCAAACATCCACAATTGCTCCTTTTTTACAAAAAAGCCTCCAAGGAGAGCCTTAACACCAAATCCATTTATGAGCTGTCAGAAACTGTCAAAGACAAAGCCTGGCAACTGGAATTGGGGCTGAGTTCAGCTCTTACCTCAGCTGCAGGGGTCTTAAGCAAATTGCTTCATAAAATCTCAAGAGGAAAGAGCAGGATAAGGAGAGTGTTATCACCCACATTCCCACAGAGGAGTTAAAGAACTCCTGGAAAAGGTCATCGGTCTCACACTGTGAAGCAACGAGCTCTTAGAGATAAAAGACAGACTGGGTAGATTTGCTTCAAACCTCCCTTTGGGGAGCATGATCCTTAATGAGGCCCCAAAACCAAAGGCTCCGGAAGATTTTGAAGATGGACTGAAATCAGATAGGTAATGGCCCCAGAGCACAGTTGTTTACTGTTTTTTTTCTTCTACTTATTCACAGGGAACCAGTATGGTATTATTGAGTATTACTGTTAAAATTACTGGATAAAGATATCAGTGTGTCTCCTGCCACTGACCTATTAAATTGTATGTGCTCGGAAAGGCTGCCCAAAATTCAGTCCTGAGCCACTTCAGTTTAGAAAGTTTCAAGGCACAGGAAGAACAATGGAGGCTTTACTTTTGCTGATTCTTTCATATGAAAAAATTCTTTCATAAGTTGGACACCAGTGAATAAGTTACTCATCCTGCTAAAATATGTTATATATCATAGAGCTTTGTTAACACCACCAGGAAGGTGAAATACAAAAGGACGTAAGAAGGGGTGCTTTTTCTTTATTATGTTTTCATTTATCTTGTGCCCGGTGCCCTATAAGTAAATGAACTCATTAATATCAGGCATTATGCTTATTATTTTTTTAAATGTGTGTTCATTGAAAAAACATTTTGGTTGTCAGTAAATTCTTAACAATAAAACTAATTTTAATTTTTGCTTTTTTTTGAATATTATATTTAATAACAATCAAGGTTAACAGACAAAATTCACAAAATAATGATTTTTGAGTCATAAGGCAGCAAACAGTGAAGGATTGCAATCTGTGAAAGAGAGAAAAAAATGAGATATGCTTTAAGATTACCTGGGTTCGATGCCTGGGAAGAGTTTCCAGCTATAGTGCAGTAAGAGGAAACTCAAAACCCAGAATATTCTCTGAGCTGTGGACATGCAGCTGAGAGACTGGGGAGACCAAGACAGATGGAATATACACAAAGCAGAGTACTGGAGGGAAGAGATCTGCAAAGACAGAGAATCCTGAAGATCTGCAAAGGGTTCAAGAATTTAGCAGGATCTCATAGAACATGTGTGCAAGGATTTTACTCAAATACAAGGAAGAGTATTTGAAAGGATTAGAAGAAACTTATATGGTACACACACAGAGTCAGAAATAGTGCCTGCTACAAAATTAGGAAAACTTTGTAATTCACTGGGTATTGGTAGAAAGGTCATGCCTCAGTAGTGGGGATTCTTCTAGTCTCTCTTAGCAAGCAGAACAAGAAAATGAATATGTACACACTAACCCAGATGTATACACATAACCATAAATATTTCTGTATTTAACCACTGTAATCTGTAGTAAGCTAACAATGAGTATATGGAGTTTCCAATGTTAATTCATTACCACATAAGTCATTCTAGTCTCCTCCCCTTGATTGCCTGCAACCTCCCCCTCCAACAGTGGGAAACCTGGCTGGCACCATAAAACATCTAATTTCCTTGTTAAATTCTGTTATATATGTAGCATTTCAGAATTGTTAACTGTATCCTCATAGGTAAATTTTTATCACCTGGAATACAATGCTTCTATACTTTTAACCTGAGTCTATATATTTGAAGTACTTTTTTTATAGACAACATATATTTTGAACATTTAAAAAAATCTATTCTAACAATCTTTGACTTTTAGTTCAAGGATTTAGACCCTTCACATTTAAAGTGATTATCAGTATAGTCAAATTAATATCTACCATGTTTATAACTAGCATTTACTAATTGCATTTCTTCTTTGTTTATTTTCTCCTCTTTTTCTTCCTTTTCTGCTTTGAGAATTGCATGATTCTATGTTATCTCCTCTCTTAGCACATCAATTACATTTCTTTTTTCCCCAAACTTTTTGTTGTTTCATTAGAGTTACCATATACATTTTTAACTAATCTAAGTCCAACTGCAAATAACACCATACTGTTTCAAATGAAATGCAGGTACCTTATAACAGAGCATTTCCACCATTCTGCCTGATAGTTCCCTGTGATTTGCTAAGATTCATTTAACTTACCCATATTCTGCAATTACCCAAAACATTGTTATTCTTATATCTTTAAGCAATCATATTTTAGATCTGTTAAGGAGAGAAGAAAATGAATATTTTATTTTATATTCATTTATTTCTTCTCTAACATTCTCCCTTTATTTATGTAGGTCCAAGTTTCTGACTTGTATAATTTTCTCTTGCCTGAAAAACTTTTAACATTTATTGCAGGTAAATTCTGCTGGCAATGAACTAGTGAATATAGTTTTTCTGGATATAGAATTCCATGTTGGTGTTTTTCCAAACTTTAAATATGTTATTCTACTCTCTTTGTTTGCACAATGTCTGTAATTCTTGCCCTTGTTCCTCTATAAATAAGGAGTTACACTCACTCACACATCCCTGATTTCTTTCAAGATTTTCTCTTTGTCTTTTGTTGTCTGCAGTTTGAATATGATCTATCTAGGTGTATATATATGTATGTGTATATATATATGGCATTTATCCTGCTATTTCTAAACTTTCTAAACTTTTTTTTTCAGTTGAGTTTGAAAAGCTCTTATTGATCTATCTCCAAGCACACTGATTCTTTCCTAGGTAATGTTAAGTCTACTGATAAACCAATTGAAAGCGTTGTTTATTTCTTTTAGTGCTTTTGGCTTTTAACATTTCCTTTTGATTCTTTCTTTTTATTTTTATCTCTCTTATATTTTCCACCTGTTCTTGAATATTGCCTACTTTTGCCATTATAACACTTAATGTATTAATTATAGTTATTTTTAAATTCTCTACCTGATTATTCTAACGTTACATCATATCAGAGTCTAGTTCTGAGGCTTGCTTGCTGCAACTATAAGTGGCAGAGGCTTACAAGACTTCTTTCTTGTCTTTTGGCCTCCTTTCTGTGTGTGTCTGTGTGTGTGTGTGTGTGTGTGTGTGTGTGTGTGTGAGAGAGAGAGAGAGAGAGAGAGAGAGAGAGAGAGACAGAGACAGAGAGACAGAGAGACAGAGACAGAGAGAACCACACATATTGTATTAGGAAGTGGGAACTGAAGTAAATAGGCCTTTAATGTGAGGATTTATGTATTTATGTTAATATGGCTATAAGTTGGGCTGTCTGCTATAGATATAAGTGACAGATGCTTCAAATCTCTTATGTGCTTATTTTTATCCCTATTCTTGGTTGTGGACTTCCTTAAGTTCTCCTCCTAGGGAGATTCTGTGTCTTGCAGCTCTATCACCCCGTTATTGTACTGAAGCCAGGCTGGTGTGCTGGTAAAGAGTGGGGATCAGTAGCATTCTGTAAGCCTCCAATTAAGTCTCAGTTCTTTAATGTGCCTGTGTCTCAGGGTATGACCTTCACAATGCTTCTACAGTGTTACAGGTTTTGGTTTGTTTGTTTTCCTTGCTCCCTACTCCCTTCCCTGGCCACAGTGTCTCCAACATAGCTTCTTGAAGCCCTGACACTTGACTGGTTTCCCCTGTTTGATGAGACAGGAAAGCCAGAGGGGTCTGCACTGGGAGGAAATACACTTCCCCAGCTGAGATACTACTCTGGCAAAGTCTTTCAGCTGGAGAGTCAGCCGTTGTTGTGGAGAAAGATCTGAGCATATTTTACAAGGATTACTCTTCCCATCATGGTGCCAGCACCATAAGGGATTCTTTCCTGGTTCTTCACTGTGAGAACCTGGGGCAGTTCCTGGAGATAAAATCCACAGAAGTGCGTAAGTTGTTCTAAAACTGTGGTCCCCAGGAGGTTCTCACTATCACGCTAGTCCACATTCAGCCTCCAGCAATTGTTTAAAATTACCATTTAAATCATCTTACCATTTTATAGTTCCAGCAACTTCTGATCTAGGTAAGCAGATACCAGTTGCTATATCTCTCTGAATATTCTATCCCTCCATATTTCAGGGTAGCAGTTTGCCCTGTGATGGGTCCAGTAAAAGTCACTGGATTTCAGTTTGTCCAGGTTTTCTTGTTTATAAGGATGGGAGTGAAGATATCTATTCTTTATATGTTGGAGCTGAAAATGAAGTCTCCCTTTTTTCTTAAGATTCTTATTCTTGGTATAAAGTTCTACATTGACAGATTTTTCTTTCTTTCATTCCCACACCTTTATAAACATACTCTGATAAAAACATTGATCTAAAAATTTTGATTGCTTATTTCCCAAATCAATAACCACCCTGTGGAATGAAGAAGAGAGGACAAGGAAATGTTTCTTCACCATTTACGACTAATTTATATGCCTTTTGAGTCACCAATTTCTGTACTCCATATAGAGACATGTAATGAACTGGATGTCTGACATAACATTTTCAGAGGCATAAGAAAAACAAGAAAAAAAAACATTGTGCTGGAGCAAAATTTTCAAAAGTGTCAAGAGATTGTAGGAGACGTGGCAAAAAAGAGAGAAACCAAAGAGAAATGGTTTCTCTGCCAACTGACAGGAGGTGGCTCTGGATGTCTAAGAGTTCCCAGGTAATTGGTGTGGAATAGTAGACTAGAGGAGAATTCACATCCAAATCCCCTAATATCACAGTGCCTTACATGGGATTGCTTTGTATATTCCTTAGACACCAGGGAGGTTTTTGAGTCACTGAATGTTTTCTTTTGCTCTTGTTTTGTTTGGTGTTATTTTTAATAGACTCTTTAACCACTTAATTACTTTATTAATAATATGTTACAGGGGTTAGGGAATATACTCTGAGCCACATGGAAAGAGCTTATAACTGTCAATATGTCTTTTGGCAAAAAGTAGGGAATGCTGTGATTGTGGTGCTTGCTTTGTGTACATTCAGAATTACTAGAACAACTTTTACTTCTTTTGTACTAGGAGACAGTACAAAATCCATGGTTTATTTCATATTTTTAATGACTTTTTTTTCTGGTCAGTGGTACATCAGATAGTCATAAATCAAGCAAAGTTACATGTTAACACTCCCAATTACATCTCAAGAAAAAAAATTAAAAGAATGTACATCGAAGTGGGTGTGAATGTATGTGAGTGTGCTTCAGATGATAACGCATGTTAAGACAGCTCTGAAAGGTTTCTAAATGTGTTGCATTGCATAGTAATAAGAATAGTTATAGCTATATTGATTTTTTAAGAAAAATGACAAAATTAATAAAGCGCATGACCAAGAAATTAAGACATGAGTTAACTTAACACCCCACTCCCCAATTTCACATGTGACAAAACTGTACTAAACTTTTAAAATTTTGGCCCTGCCTGCTTCATCTGTGTATATCAATACACAGGAAAAATACTCGATAAGAATTAATTCAGCGAACTGCAGTCCTGATCACACATAAGACTGTGAAGCCTTTCACTTGAATTTGGCAGTCTGGCTTATAAGTCTCTTCCTGCCACTGTACCAAATTTACATAATATCTGACTCCCTGCTTCACTTCCTGTTTCCTGTCTCTCATTAATGGACTGTTAGTAATGATGCCCCTTAGAGCTTCTTTAATTAAGAAATGGAGGACCTCACCCAAGGCTACAAAACAGGAAAATGATAGAATGCCTAGACATTCAGGGGAAGGTAAATGATGGATGCCTTTGTTGGTTTATATATTAATTCAGGTAAATCATGGAACTTCTAGTTGGCTTAGGGAACCCCCAAATGCATCCTCTTTCCACCTGATAATATGATCTCCCTGCTTTTGAGCACATTTTTAGATTATTCAGTGTTTGTTGCTACTGATATTTCATAATATTTAAAAGTATACCCCTCACTTAAATTTCTACTTCTATTTTTCAATTAAATCCATGTATTAAAAAAATTTAAAACTAATCATTGGGGCTTTGCTGGTGGTGCAGTGGTTAGGAATCTGCCTGCCAAAGCAGGGGTCATGGGTTCGGGCCCTGGACTGGGAAGATCCCACATGCCGTGGAGCAACTAAGCCTGTGCACCACAACTACTGACTCGTGCACCTAGAGCCCATGCTCTGCAACAAGAGAAGCCACTGAAATGAGAAGACCAGGCACGGCGATGAAGAGTAGCCCCCACTCACGGCAACTAGAGAAAGCCCGCGCGCAGCAACAAAGACCCAACACAGCCAAAAATAAATAAATAAATTAATTAAATAAAATTTAAAAATAATCCTTAAGTTAGAAATTTGGAGCTTTCAGATGAAATTAAGTCTATTTGGAAATCTGCAGAAGAAACATTATAATTTGCCCATTAAATTATAAATCAAATGGTGATTTCATTTAGAAATACAAATCCTGTTAGTATTTCTGGAATGTAGCAAGTTCATAAAATTAAGTTTAGGATACACTGTAAAAATGTGTTGCCAATTTTTTTTTTTTTTAGTCAGGCTCTTACAACTCAATTAGGAAGATTAACTATACAAAAGGATTTATTAGACAATGACCACATTCTTACCAATCCCAGACGACTTTCTCAAAATATCAATAAGCTATTTAAGAAAATACCCTGAACTCTTTTATTATCTATGTCAAAAACATTTCAGGTCAATTTCATTCCAGATCTTCCAAATGAGTAAGTGGAAAAAGAAAATATATAATCTGATATTAGACATAACATATACTGAGTCTTAGCTTTTCCATTTAAATTCAAGGGGGGAAAAGACCTATACTCTTTAACCTCAGGACTCTAAGTCTAAAAAACAGAAATATAATAGTTTCTGTCACAAAAGGTAGTTGCAGTCATGAAATGTAATAATGTATGCCAAACTCTTTTTCTATTGCCTTGTACAGACTGGCCATCTCATATACTGATTTAACCATTTGAACACTAATTCATTCTTTACTACTGGGGATACAGTAGTAAAGAAATCAGTTAAAAATCCTGCTCTCAAAGGGGTTCCATTCTAGAGGAGAGACGAGTGATAAATAATATAAATACGTAAAAGGTATATTGTGTTAGATAGTGATAAGAATGTAGAAGAAAACACAAAGCAAGGAAGGGCAACATGAAATTCGAGGGTAGGGCCAGATAAAATACAAGATGACAATTAAATCTGAGTTTCCAATAGACAACACTTTTTCTTTAAGTGTAAGTATGTTTTATGCAATATTTCCTATGCAATGTTAGGGCATACTTATACCAAAACATTGTTCACCTGAAATTAAAAATAAACTGTGCATTCAATTCTTTTCTAAATCTGGAAACCCTAGAAGTAATAGAAATTTTAAATGAAACTGCAAGAGAAGGTGACTTTTGAGTGAATCCCTGAAAGAAATGAGGGAGCCAGGTAAGCATATCAGGGGAAGAACATTCTGAAAAAAGGGAAGAGCAAGTGCCCAAACCCTGAGCTTGGAGTATGCTGGGTTGGAACATGGTGGCCAATATGGCTAGAGCTGGAAGAATAACTCTAGAAGGAGAAAAGGTCACAGATAACAGGGTATACGAAGCAACAAGGCTTTGTAGGCCAGAGAAAGCATTTTGTCTTTTATTCTGAGTGAGATGGAAAGCCACTGAAGGGCTTTGCACAGAGAACTGGCACAATATTTCTCATGGTTTAATGGGATTACTTTGGCTGCTACGTTCAGAGTGTACTACAGGAAAACAAACAAATCAGATGGGAGGTTCTTATAATAGTTCAAGCAGGAGATGGTGATGGCTTCAGCTGGAATGGTGGCAGTTGGGGTAATGACAAGGGGTCAAAATCTGGATATATTTTGAAGGCAGATGTGACAGCATTTGTAGTATGCTGAATATTGAAACTGAGACAGAGACAGCGGTACAGAATGACCCCAAGATTTTTGATAAGAGCAACTCATCTTAATTTCATCCAATTTTTGTTATACTTGGTGGAAGCCCAATGCTATGCATTATTTGATAAATAAAAACTATAATGGCTTTATATGTTTGTGTATTTTCATACGAGAAAGGATTTTGTTTTTTCATGAGGAAGTAAACAAGAAAAGAAAGTTGGTTTGGGAAGAATGGAATGATGGGGAAAGCATTTTTAAGTCTTTGCCACAAAACCCATTGCAGAGCAAGAGAGACCACTTTTCAGTACACATACAAACTCAGTACTGTAGTCAATAATATGAGAGAAATAGAGTTAAAAGCAAGTGCTGCTGCTGAATCTCTCCTTTTACTTCAATTTCAGCTTACTTTAATTTCTTTGATGGGTGGGGGGAACCCTCTTTGGAATATGGGACCAATGTTGCCTTCAAAACAAAGGTAAAAGCACTCATCATCAGAGGCATGATTTCCCCGCCACAAAAGTTTTTGTTTTTATTTTGGTAGAACTAGTCTTTTGCTTTAAGGAAGATGAAAGGAATATTTCAAAGACTGTTCTAAGAGATCTAAGGGATCTACTGTTTAAGAGGACTAGGAGTATTGATACAATGGACTGAAATAAAGAAAGCTTTCAATTGGTTTACCGGTAGACTTAACATTATCTAGGAAAGAATCAGTGCGCTTGGAGATAGATCAATAAGAGCTTTTCAAGCTCAAGTGAAAAAAAAGTTTAGAAAGTTTAGAAACAATAGCAGGATAAATGCCATATGTATATATATACACACACACACACACACACACACACACACACACACACACATATACACCTAGACAGATCATATTCAAACTGCAGACAACAAAAGACAAAGAGAAAATCTTGAAAGAAATCAGGGGTGTGTGAGTGTAACTCCTTATTTATAGACGAACAAGGGCAAGAATTACAGACATTGTGCAAACAAAAAGAGAGTAGAATAACATATTTAAAGTTTGGAAAAACACCAACATGGAATTCTATATCCAGTAAAACTATATTCACTAGTTCATTGCCAGCAGAATCTACCTGCAATAAATGTTAAAAGTTTTTCAGGCAATGGAAAATTATACAGGTCAGAAACTTGGACCTACATAAATAAAGGGAGAGTGTTAGAGAATAAATAAATGAATGTAAAATAAAATATTCATTTTCTTCTCTCCTTAACAGATCTAAAATATGATTGCGTAAAGATATAAGAATAACAATGTTTTGGGTAATTGCAGAATATGGGTAAGTTAAATAAATCTTTGTGATCAGCACAGGGAGATCAGCTCAGTGCTTTGTGATCACCTAGAGGGGTGGGATAGGGAGGGTGGGAGGGAGGAAGACGCAAGAGGGAAGAGATATGGGAACATATGTATAAGTGATTCACTTTGTTATAAAGCAGAAACTAACACACCATTGTAAAGCAATTATACTCCAATAAAGATGTAAAAAAATAAATAAAAATAAAAAACAAAAAAAACCACAAGTAATATGCCATCTATTACTCTTATTACTTATAACAAAAGTAATTCCATGTATTTTAGGGTTTATCGTTTCAAAGCATGAATTTTTAAAGATATATGAAATCAGAATCAAAATAACTTTGATAAAATCTAAGTGCACCAGAGATATAAATCCTCTAAAGCAAAGATCTGGACTTCACAACACATGTTTAAACATTAAGGAATGGATACGTGTGTGTGTGACTTTGTGTGTGTTTAGACAAGATATATTTCCTAAATAACAGTGAATGGTCATAAATTAGGTAATTATAATTCCTTGAAAAAATTTTCTCCTATTAATCATTTAAAAGTTGCCAAAAACTACATGTATCTCTTGAATTTATTAGTAACCTCCATTTTTTTATAATTAAAATGCTTTTTGATTATATCATTTTTATCTCTGTCCTAGATTCAGTGAAGAAATACAAAGGAAAATGATAAATGACAGTGATATTGAGACTTTTAATCCTAGCCCTAATATATTTGCAACATGTAGTATTTATAACATGAAATATTATGGCATATTTTGATTTTACTTGGTAGTCTCTTTTGCATCCTTGTCACATTAATTTGACTGAATTGCATGTTTTATGACAATCCATATAGTATAGAAATTCAATCATGTTTATTACTGAATTAAAAAGAAATGAATGTTGAAGTTAAATTGGCTAAGGGAAACATGCATACTCTAATTGAGACATACATTAAAAGGTTATTAAAGAAAAATCAATATTAATTTCTGAGTTTGAAATTTTAAGGAAATTGAATAAATATCATCTTGTTAGATTTCCTAATTTTTAGTTATTATTAGTGCAAAGGTTCTGAGTCAAATAGATCTATTTTCATATTAAGCAGCATACTTTAGCTTCTCTGAGACTCGTTTCCTCATTTATAAATTTAAGGAAAAGCTTCTACCATCAAATATTTTTTTAACATCTTTATTGGAGTATAATTGCTTTACAATGGTGTGTTAGTTTCTGCTTTATAACAAAGTGAATCAGTTATACATATACATATGTCCCCATATCTCTTCCCTTCTGCATCTCCCTCCCTCCCATCCTCCCTATCCCATGCCTCTAGGTGGTCACAAAGCACCAGGCTGATCTCCCTGTGCTATGAGGCTGCTTCCCACTAGCTATCTATTTTACGTTTGGTAGTGTATATATGTCCACGCCACTCTTTTTGTCCCAACTTACCCTTCCCCCTCCCCGTATCCTCAAGTCCATTCTCTAGTAGGTCTGCGTCTTTATTCCCATCTTGCCCCTAGGTTCTTCATGACCATTTTATTTATTTTTTAGATTCCATATATATGTGTTAGCATATGGTATTTCTTTTTCTCTTTCTGACTTTATTTATAATGTGATATCCCTACACCTAACTGATTCTGACAGACATAACCTACTGACTTAATTTTAGGAAATGCTGTTATAACAAACACAGATATCGCTTGTAATGATTATAACTGCTTGATTTTCTTTGAAGCAGTGCAGAGAGGGGATGAAGGTGGGGGAGAGTTTTTTTTAAGACAAATTATAGATATCATTGTTCTTAAAAGAGAGTTTTCCTTCCAGGAGAACTGCAAACGTTATTTTTTCACTTATATTTTGAGATTAATTATGCTATTGCCTCAGATGAAAGTTAATAAGAATGATTATTTCTTATCTAAGCATTTCCTGGCACCCTGCTCAATGATAATTTTTTTTGTCTGAACCATTCCATTCCCTTCACCTTTGTAACCTACAGCAGGTAGTTAAAACCTATAATTACAGCTCCAGCAGTAAAGAACATTCAAATTCATCCCACTCCTTACCAAACTCTAAATGTGATCTCTTTGGTTTCCTATGGTTGCTTGGTTACGCCTCCTGTTTGTCCAAATGAATTCTGATTAAAGCAGTACCATGTAAGCATGCTCAGATACCTGAAAGAAAGACCTTTGGCCATGTGAGTGCATATCCTACCCCTCATTTTGTTTTCAAAACTAGAAGATGAAATAAACTTCTATGTCTTTTTCAGTTTCATTGAATACCAAAAATAGAAATTCTTATTCTGTGAGTCTAGAAATATAACTGATAAAAGACAGGTTGTATCCTATCTTCCCCTTCCATTCTGTCATGTCTCCTTCATCTCCCTCTTTCCTTCCCTCTTCTCTCCTTTTTGCCTATCCCCTTCACCTCCATCATAATTGCCAGCAGCAGTAGCAGCTGTTGTTGTTTATTTCATATATGCACTGGTTTTCTCACATTAAGCTCAAGATAATAATAAGACCAACTTCATAGTACTACTGTGAGGTCTAAATGAGTCAATATACACCCTGTACTTAGAATGGTGCAACATAACAAGTATGCAATCAGTACTGCCATTATAATTACTTTCATTATCACAACATCTACTACTCCTATCGTATACTTCTCCTATTTATTGAGAATATGCGACATGTGTGCCATGTGCGCACAAGTAACTGATTTCTACATTATCTTATTTAATCATCATAAGAATTCTGTGATGACACAGCAAACAAACTTATGGTTATCAAAGGGGAAAGGAGGTGGGGGAGGGATAAATTAGGAGTTTGAGATTAGCAGATATAAACTATTATACATAAAAGAGATACACAGGGCTTCCCTGGTGGCGCAGTGGTTGAGAGTCCGCCTGCCGATGCAGGGGACACGGGTTCATGCCCCGGTCTGGGAAGATCCCACACGCCGCGGAGCGGCTGGGCCTGTGAACCATGGCCGCTGAGCCTGCGCGTACAGAGCCTGTGCTCCGCAACGGGAGAGGCCACAACAGTAAGAGGCCCACGTATCGCAAAAAAAAAAAAAAAAAAAAAAAGCGATACACAACAAGGTCCTACTGTATAGGACAGTGAACTGTATTCAATATCCTGTAGTAAAAACCATAATGGAAAAGTGTGTATATATATATATATACACACACACACACACATATATGTATATATATATAAACTGAATCACTTTGCTGTATACCAGAAACTAACAGAACACTGTAAATCAACTATACTTCAATAAACTAATTCTGATAATTAATTAATTTAAATTTTTAGTGAAAAAATTAAAGCTGAAACCCTATAAGTTAAGTAATGTTGTGTTCTCATGCAGTGACCCAGCTAAGCTGATGCTGCCATGTGCCTCCCAGGACCAGTGGAAAATGAGGGCACTGCCTGAACTGGTGAACCTGAATAAGAATCTACAAGTCAGAGGTGGATCCTCTCCAGCTCATGTCAAAAGCTCCACAGTGAGCCAGCCCCATTCTCCTGTTTGCAGGGACTGAGAAGTTGCTTGGAAAGAGAAGCAGGAAAACGGGAGTCTGCGGGGTATGAACTCATTGGGAAGGTGGTACCTCAGAGACCTGTCTCTGCTCAGAGGATAGATTGGTATCTTGTTAACAAGATGAGCATGCTGACCACCAACAGGCTTGTGATTAATTCTGCAGCTGAACTGTGGGGCTGTGTATGCCCTTGTATAAGCTCTCAGTGCTAAGGGATTCCCACTACCTTTGGCTTCAGGACATTCACCTTCTAACATCTGGCAAAAAGGTTCTAAGCATAAATGAGCAAAAAGAACCAGACTAAAAGAAAATGAAATAACATTCACCTTCTTTTTTCCCTCCTCCTGCTGCAAAACCAGTATACTGATCCTTAATGAAACCCAGGTTCTATGTTCACAGAACAATGGAGGCTTTCTGATAGGAGGATACTCAAAGAATCATGCTAAACCTTGCTAGGAGGTCCAATTTTACTAGCTAAGCCAGGGATCACAAGTAATTAATGGCAGAATTGAGACTGGAATCCAGATCAATCTGATTTTTAATTTGTTCGCTCTTTTATCCCTTAATATATATATATATATATATATATATATATATATATATATATTTTTTTTTTTTCCTTCATTCTGGTTGTATCCAAAACACACTACCTCACACCACATTCACATACACTGCCCTTCTGTAGTACTGTACTCCTTATCCCATCAGAGATTTCAGGGGTGACTTGCTGTTCCCCATCCGCCTAGAAAAGATGGCAATGAAGAACAGAAAATGGATGATTATTCTGTTAGCTGTTGCAGAATGTTATCCAATAAACTGCTCCAAAGCTTAATGGATGAAAACTACAACCAGTTTATTTCATCTAAATTTTTCAAGAATTAATACAAGACACAGGAAGATGATTCTTTACTTCCCATGGCATCAACCAGCATCACTCAAGGGCTGGTAGGTGAACGGGCAAGAGAGTTGAAGATTACTTCACTCACGCACCTAGCACTTTGGCGGGGATCACTGGAAAGCCTGACTCATCTGCATTCTTCTCTACATAATCTGAGGGCCTCTACACAAAGTCTCTTTAGCATAAAGTCTCACTACTCCTGAAAGAATGTTTTAAGAAACCTGGATAGAAGCCAGTCTTCTCATGACCTAGCCTAGAATGTCCCAGAGTGTCATTTCTGCAATGTTATAATGGTAAAGCAAGTTACAAGTCCAGTTCAGATTTAAGGGTAGGGGTAGTAGACACCACATGTCAATGGGAAGATTAACAACAACAACAAAAAAATGCATCCAGCTTTTATTCATTACAGTCCTCCTTACGGCCACAAAGTATTTACATTCCCACCATATGCAAAATTTATTTACTCCCTGTAAGGCCCCCCACATTCCCATCCCATTATAATATCAGCTCAGGCTCAAGGTCTGGGATATGATTATCTAACTAAGGTCCAGTTGTGGATGAAGCTCCTTAAATGCAATTTCTTGGCTATGGCATCAGTTGAGCCATAGACTGGTGACAGGAAGAGACACGTTATTTGCCATTTACATACCCAACATAGAGTGGTGACGGAGGCATATATTTGCAAGATTGCGGTAGGTAATCATGTTCCCAAAATGTGAAATCCCCACTGTCCTTCTAGTCCTTATCAGTGGCCTCTCCCAGGCCCTTTTGGCTTCTACATGTTGCTGCAGACCCCCAAAGCCACTGACACATGTCTAAAGTTTGCATAGAATTACCTGGATTTCCTTTACTCCAGATTCAAGAGGAGAATGAAGCTGTGGCTCTCAGTGGGCAGAGTGGCAAAAAACTTGCAGCCTCCATTAATCGACTACAATATTATACTGCGTCTATATAAAAATGAGAAAATATACTTTGGTTACCTAACATCTCCCTCTTCTTTCTTTCAGGGGATATTTTCTTAAATTCTCTATAGTTATTATTGTTGTCGTTCTTATTTTATTATTTATATCAGAATGCTCCCAGAAAAAGGTTCTTTGGGCTGCAGTTTCAGGACCTTTATTTAAAATTATTTTTTCTCAATTACAGGTGAGAGGTTCATTCCTATTTTGCTTTCAGTAACTTGCCTCCAGCTCAAATTTTATTGGCTTTTCAAAGACATATTCAGTTTCATTCAATGGCCATGTGTTTGTGGCATGATGTTAGGGGTGTTTGCATGTGTGTGTGTGTGTGTGTGTGTGTGTGTGTTTTCATGAGCAATTTGCCAAGCTGCCTTGTAATGTGCTAGGTTCTGAAGCGATAGGCATGAATGGGACCAAATCTAAATATTGAGCAGCTTATGGTTTCTTGAGGATAATCTATAATACAAACATAAAATTTTAGAAGAATGCATTAAGGGGTTTAATTGAAGTATTCATAGAGATTGGATAACTCTTGTCCTGTTACAAATCTGGTTTTGATATCACAATGCCAGAAATAATATGCTTTGAATCGAGTGAGATTACATGCAGCCCACAAACCACAATAATAATGTAAAGAAGAAAGAAGAAAAGCTGATGATAAAGACTTCAGTTGCAAGTTTTACTGACTCCTTACCATATCTGGACTGGAATCCAAATTACAAAAAAACAAATCCAGCAGTATAAATGCACAGTTCATCTATCAGGCCGGAAAACACATGGATCCTGTGCAGCACACCTTAACAGAAACATATTTCATCCCCACTTTAAAGGTCTGAAAAATTATGAATTGATTAGAAAAGATAAAAGTAGCAGTTTTACTTAACTTCTAGGATGTATATTAAAAACATATAGTGTACAGACATTTATAATAGTAATAAAGTATAATCATAGAAATAATAGCAATTACATCAATAAAAATAAGCTAACATTCATTGAGAACTCACTTGCTCTAGGCAGTGTTCTGTGTTCTTTCTATATAGATTGACCTGTTAATTATAATCCTAACTGGGACATCCTTAAAAGTGAAATGGCATACAATTTATAATTTCTCCAAGACTGTCTCATGCAAAGTGGCATATATGATTGCCTAATGACATGCAATACCTGCTAAGAGTCTTCACACAACCCTAATATAGGACATACCCTCAACTAGAGATGCTCCATACCTTGCATAAGGTCCCACAGGGTCAGTGGTGCTGCTAGACCAGTCTCTCTGGCCCTAGACTTGCAGCTTATGATTCTGCTACCTAACCACACTATCAATAAGATTCTGTAGAAGGAGAGTATTTTCCCCCTCTTTTTGTAAATTTAACTGATCCTGTCACATCCATAGACAAACTGTCCCTTTGTTTCCCAGACTGAATGAGCAGAGCCGAAAAGCACACAGTGGCTGTGTCTCACCTCCACCACTATATTTTCTTAAACATCTTGGGCTCTAACACTAATCTGCTTTACGCTGTGAATCTAATTACTTTTGTTAAAACAAGCAAATAAAGCTGATATTGAACCTTGATGTTAGCTGTACTGAAGTGGGACCAGACGTTCAAGGATCATGGCACCGCCTATTAATCACCACTGGCTCCCATGCTCCAAGTGCACGCAGATTCCCCTCCAGTCATATTAAAATGTGAATTTGCATTTAAATGCCATTCTGTTATCCTCTTTTAATTGCTACAATCACATAAAACTGTGTTCTTGAATTCTCAGGACTTTCAGTTCATAGATTCTACTTTTCTTCCTCCTTCAAAGATGTTTTAAAATTTCGTCTTAAAAAATTTATATTTTATGTATTTATATATATATATATGTATATATACACATATATATGTGTATATATACATATATATATATATATATTTAGATATAACTTTATCAGGGCTTCCCTGGAGTACAGTGGTTAAGAATCTACCTGCCAATGCAGAAGACAGGGGTTCGAGCCACAGTCCGGGAAGATCCCACTGTGCCATGGAACAACTAAGCCCGTGTGCCACAACTACTGAGCCAGAGCTCTAGAGCCCATGAGTAACAACTACTGAGTCCACGTGACACAACTACTGAAGGCCGTGTGCCTAGAGCCTGTGCTCCGCAACAGGAGAAGCCACTGCAATAAGAAGCCCGCGCACCGCAATGAAGTGTAGCCCCTGCTCACCGCGACTAGAGAAAGCCTGTGAGCAGCAAGAAAGACCCAACACAGTCAAAAATAAGATAAATAAAAAATAAATAAAATAAAATATATGTTTATCAAAAGGCAGATTTTCACATATTGAAAGTGTAAGAGTAACCATCATTTTAGAAAGCAATTATGTTTAGTTGCATTTATTTACATCATTTTGTGAGAGATCTTAAAATAGCTCTGGAATAGACTTGGATTTTATTCCATTTTATGACCAGGGTATAGATATGGTTTCAAATTCCAACTCTACTACTTCTTAGTTGTAGGACCTTGAGAAAGGAACATGAGAAATATATATGACAGGATTGCTATAAAAATTAAATGATTGGAAGAAAATATTTGCAAAGACATATCCGCTAAAGAATTAATAAAGATATATAAACGACTCTTAGAATTCAATAATAGAACAAACAACCCAATGCAAAAAAATGGACCAAAGGCTTTAACAGATACTTCAGCAAAGAAAATATACAGATGGCAAATATGCCTAGGAAAAGATGCTTCACATAATGTTATCAGGGAAATGAAAATTAAAAGAACAATTCTCTACCACTACATATTCACTAGATTGACAAAAATTCAGAACACTGACATCACCAAATGTTGGCAAGGATGGGAAGCAACAGCATCTTTCACTCATTGCTGGTGGGAATGCAAAGTAAGTAGTACAGCTACTTTGGAAGACAGTTTGGTGGTTTCTTACAAAACTAAACATACTTTTATCGTATGTTCCAGCAGTTGTGATCATTTATATTTAGCCAAAGTAGCTGAAAATTTATAATGTTCAAGCAAACAACAAAAATATATATAGAGAGAATGATGGAATATCATTCAGCACTAAAGAGTGATCAAGGTATGAAAAGACATGGAGGAAACTTAAATGCATGTTATTAAATGAAAGAAGCCAATCTGAAAAGCCTATGTACTATATGATTCCAACTCTGTGACATTTATTATTTTCAAAACATCACAGATGGTACGCTATATTTCTTTTAAAGAAAGCCTTTTGAACAGAGATCAGGATAAAACTAGTTTCAACAAAGTTATGAAGCCAGCTATTTGTATTTATTTCTTATCATGAGACATGGGTCTTATCAGACCCCCAAGACATTCTGCAAGAGTCTACACATCTGAAAGTCAAAAAGATACTGAAAAAAAAAATCCTTCTGGAAAGTACAAAAGAATAAAAAGATTGGTGATTTTTAGAAAGAGAAAAGTGAAGGCACAGAGAATTGATATGACCTCCTCAAGGTCACAAACAGAGTTAGTGACAGAGCCAGGAACAGTGGCCAAATCTTTTGGACTCATTGTCCAACGCTCATTCCACCATACTTTACTCTCTCCATGGTGTGCAATTTGCTTCTTAGCTCAAGTCACTCAGATGTGCTCTTTGGCAAAGTGGACTGTTCAAGGAAGTAAGAGACTCTTTTCCTCTCAAAATCTCCCCTGCATCAGGCCCAACAGGGGGGTTGTCTTCCTTGTCACCCTGCCATAGCCTGCCCACAGAGATGTTCCACCAGGTGGGGCTCTGAGTGCCCACCAAGCATGTTAGTCCTTAACTTACACAGTTCTTTGGTATAGAACATCTGTGGATTCCAAGAGTGAGCAGATGGTGCTGAGTTGTGCCAGACTCAGCACCTCTCTCCTCCAAACTACTTTTCTCTCTTAGCATCCACAAACCATGGCAGGAGGGACCCTGTCTTCTGCAAAGCAAGAGGGCAGAACTGTAGGCAACGATATGCTTGAAAAGGAAAATATCTTACCTAGCTGCTCTTATTTGTGGTATTAATTTACAATAAACTTGTGTCATCTTCCATTTCCTGAAGTCACCAAGCTGTGGAAGCATATGGCCAATGGAAGAAGACTCATATCATTGGAGAAGTCACTTTTCCCCATAGGTATTCTTTTAATTATGTTCTCAAGACATGCCTGTTGGAAATGTCTAGGTACATGTACTAAAGAATGATTGCTAGCAGGGTACCTTTAAAATATGCTTATAATTATTTCATGCTACTAAATCTCAATTTGGATAAGATAAAATCTCAATCCAATATTTGTTAATGAAGTAAGAATGTCTGTCTTACTTTTGACAAAATAAAAGTCAGAACTTTGAGGAATATTATAAACAGTGTCCTACATGTGTGCATGGAGGGGTAACGTTAAAAATAATTTTATTCTTCAATTTTAAAAGGCTATTATTTCCTTTCTGTTCGAAGTAAAATTAAAATGAAGCACTAAAATATTCACATTTTATCACTAATATCGACTTTCAAAATCAGAACTAAAATGCAAGACACACTGTCTTTTAGCAAAAAAAAAAAAATCATGAGAAGATTTTAGGAAAATTTGTGAAAAGCTAAAATCCAAATGTAGCAGCTAGGAAATAATGGTTCTCTGTTACTGGACCCAAGTTAACCATCCAACCTCCCTTCATTCCATCCACTCAATGTTTATTGAACATGCATTACAAACCAGGCTGAATTGGGGAAAATAAGTTTTCCACTCGTGAGTCTTTTCTCTCCTGTGAGTCTCTGTTTTTACTCACACAGAACACTACCCTCACAACAACACTTCACTTCTGATACTTCTGGTCCAAGTGTGTGGGAGTTTTCCTCACACCTAGCAATTCTCCAAGATACCAGCTGGGGGTCCAACAATTTAACTCAGTTCTGACACTCTCTACCTGGAGATAGTGTGGGACCCCACAGGTTAGGGGCCCAGTCCCCCAAGACTACCTCTCCCCACCTCTACCTGCCCCACCTCAGATGCCAATTGCTTTCCCAGGTCATCACCTGTGCTTCCGACCAACTGGCTACAGATCAGAGGTTCCAATGAACCCCTCCTTGGGTTTGATTAATTTTCTAAAGCAGCTCACAGAACTCAGAAACACAGTTTACTTACATTTACCAGTGCTGACATGAATTTCTAGGCCCCAAATGGAGCTACTCCAGCCCCCCGTGCCACATCAGCAAACTGAAACTTAAATAATTTTCATGTCCTTGCAAATGTTCACTTGACCAGAAATGCAGGATGTCCACTCAGCCAATCACCAAATACCAAACCTATTCTGGGTGTTCTTACCCCAAACAAGGTTGACTATTTGGCCCCAGCCAACGAGATGTTTTCTATTTGTCTCTTTTTTTTCTTTATTCTTTATGATATAAAAGCATCCTGGTCATGGCTTGTGCTTCATTTTGCAGTTCTCTGAAAGGAGACGGTCTGCTTCACAAGGTGTTAAATAAAGTTTGTATCATCTAAATTGTCTTCTTCTTTAATCAATTTTAACATCAGTTTATTATAAAAGGATATGATAAAGGATACAGATGAATATTCAAATGGGATGGATGTGTAAGGCAAGGTACTTGGGAAGGAGCACGGATCTTCCATGCCCTCTCCCAGCACCTCTAAGAATTCACCAATCCAAACGTTCTTTGAACCTAGCCCTTTCTGGGTTTTTGTGGAGGCTTCATTACATAGGCATGATTGATTTTTTTTTTTTCATTCAACTTTTATGATATGTTTATTTATAATTTTCCTACCATTATGAAGAGGCATAAACTGTATAATCTGTGCATATGTATGTGTTTTAAGAACACGGCAATATGATTTCTTTTTAAAACTTACTAACAATCACTACTATATTGCAATACTACAAATTTAAACAAAGGCTAAAACTATTTTTAAAATATTGACAAGAGGAGCAAATGAACATCATTTAATAAATTGTAACTACTGAATTTAATGTTTTATTACACTGAATTATAATTATTATATTACCAAGATGTACAAACTCAAAAGAAGCACTCTTTCACAGGAAAGCATGATTAATTAAATCACCAGCAATTTGTGACTGATTCAACCTCCAGTACCTCTCCCCCCACCCCAGAGGTCAGCGAGAGGTGGGACTGAAGGTTCCTACCCTCTAAACACAAGGCTGGCTCCACTGGCAACCAGCCCTCAACCTTAGGTGCATTTTAAGAGTCATCTCATTAACAAACAAAAGGCACCTTTATCTTCTTATCACTTAGGAAAATTTACAAGGGTTTTAGGAGCTCTACGTCAGGGATGGGTCAAAACCCAGAAAGGCAGGGATAGGGGGACCAATAAATATATTTTCTATTATCTCACAGAGAGACTGCTTTAGGTGTGAGAATAGAGAACAAGACAGCTGAGAATCTTGCCCTCATGGAAACTACATCCCAATAGTAAGAGAAAGGAATAAGAGACATAAACATAAGCCATACAAAATGATACAGGAAGTTTTTCATGAAATTTTGCTGTAAAGGCACATAGAAATCTCTCTCCACCACTCTCCACCCACTAACTGTTTAAAACTTCCTGCAGCTGACCAAGTACTGTGCCACTTGGTTTCTATGGTTTTGCACATGCTCTGCATATTCTTCATGAGGTTCATTCCCCTCCCTTTACTCACTATGCACCCCCCAATCCTACTCAAGAGTGATTTACTAGCAAATCTCTATCCTCAAAGATTCAAGAGAGACAGGAGCTTAATTGATCTAATCCACCCTGAAACACAGTAACTTTTGTCTTCAACCTTTTGTAGGGAACTGCATGGAGATACTCATCTTAACAAATCCCCTTGCTTCTTCAAGATTTCTTATTCATCTCCCCCCTTAGCCTGTGATTTCCATAGATGCATGGACTCTATCCTTTCTCTCTTCAGTGCCTGATACTAAAGAAATCCTCAATATGATCATGTATTCACCAATCACATCTTCCTGCAATTCAAATCAATTAAGCTATCTAAAGATAAATGAAAAATAAATTAAATAAAGTGAATGAAAAATAAATTAAAAATGAAAACACTTGGCCATACCTGAATTATAGCAAGTAAGAGAAAGCAATGTATTTAACTTTGTCAGAGTCATTAGTATTTCTGTTTTCCAAATCTATTTGAAAAGTGAAGGGATAAAAGAGAAAAAGAGAAACTAGAGAGAGAGGAAAGGTTTAGAAAGAAGGCAAAACGAAGTATATTTTGTGATATGACTGCGGTTTTCTGGTGAACCTCAAAGCAATTACAGAATTAAATGAGCTATGTCCTAGTTTTCTTATTTTGTTAAATATGTGCAATATTCTGCCAGCACGTGAGCTGTTCCAAAGGAATATTTTAGTGCTTTTAAAATCTATACTAACATCACAGGCCAGTTTGGTTCACTTGGACACGTCTGTTTTTGAGACCCTGCTGGCACACCAGTAGCCAAAGAAGTGAGTTTAACTGCCAGAAATAGTTGATACAAACTCTGATGAATGGAGAAAGGGACTGGGTGTTTAGATTTTTATTCCATTCTTATGTACACAGATCTGACCTTGTCCTTTGTCCTTCAGCATTTCCGTTTGTTTATCTCAGTTTGAGTTTAAAATTGTTGGAGGCTGGGAGGAATAGGAGAAAATTTTATTTAGACAAAATGTTAGATGGTTAAGTGTTTCCAATGATCTCTGGTTTACACAAACATACCAGATAGAGAGAAAGACACACACATTTTAAGTGCCTCTTATATGCTAAGGGCTTTACATACCTTCATCTCGAAGTGGATGTTATGACTATTTTTCAGAAACACACTGAGACTTAGAGAGAGTGAACCGCTAAAGTAAGGTGGCAATGCTGAGGAACAGAGACAATGGATTCAAATTCAGGTCTGCCTGGACTGAAACCCATACTCTCTGCACGAAATCACGTTGTTACCATTGCTAAACGTAATCTCTTAAAAACAAACAAAAAATGTTCATTTCCAGGGGCTAGGGGTTAGGTGGGGGAACAGGTCATGTTATTCCTTTACTTTGAGGTATTCCTCAGTAACATATAAAATCTTGAAAGCAGGGGATTTGAATTGGAATTCCAACCTGTATGTGAAATTCTATAAATCATTCTTTCATACCTCTGTTTATCAAGTCACATTAAAGTCAAATTCAATCACTTACTTTGAATTTAAGCATCTTTTCAAAACTATTGTTTGTTTGTATCTACATGCATGTGTCTCTGTACTTAAACCTGCCCAGTAGTAAACTAAAAACTGTACTAAATTTTCTAACTACAAGCTGAATATTTTTTATATTAAATAACATAGCAAATTCAATATAAACTTTCTCAGATAAAACCAAAAGCCAGAGAAGAACCAATGTCACCTCTTCATTTGCAAAACGTGGGTACATCTATCTATAAAATAGGCTAAATATAAATTCTATTAAATAATGATATCTAAAAATGTCTTGAGGTCTGGGTGCCTTGAGGTCCTGAAGAGGAAGCATGATTGGAATGCATTGTTGTTAAGAGAATAACAATGATATACAGTGATGTGTCAGTAACATAATTAAATCATGTGCAAAACAAAGACGACACAGAGAAGTAATTACAATTCTAAACTACTATAGTCATTACCCTCATATCCAAACACACCATAATGAAGTTAGACACTAATATACTCATAACAAGAAACTTAAAAGAAGGACTATCACAGAATAGACTGGACTAGAATCCCTTTTCTCTCTCTTGTATTCTCATGATACTTGGCTAAATTTCTATGTTTTCATATCTTTCTAAGTACTAAAATATAGAATTTGCCTATATTAGTTCACAGGCTACTATGAAAGACCTTTCTTCTCTTTTCTATTTTGTATCTCTCATTTCTACTGTACAGTAGATGCTCAATACATATGTGTTAAATATTTACTAAAATGCATTACAGGAATAGATCTCAACTGAGATAAACAACATAAGTTGTTGAGAATAGTTATTTCTTTTCACTTTTATTTATTTAATTTTATTTTTTTAACATCTTTATTGGAGTATAATTGCTTTACAATGTTGTGTTGGTTTCTCCTGTGTAACAAAGTGAATCAGATGTATGTATACATACATCCCCATATCCCCTCCCTCTTGCACCTCCTTCCCACCCTCCCTATCCCACCCCTCTAGGTGGTCACAAAACAGCAAGCTGATCTTCCTGTGCTATGCAGCTGCTTCCCACTAGCTATCTATTTTACATATGGTAGTGTGTATATGTCCATGCTACTCTTTCACTTCGTCCCACCTTCCCCTTCCCCTTCCCCGTGTCCTCAAGTCCATTTATTTAATTTATTTATTTATGTCTGTGTCTTTATTCCTGTCCTGCCCCTAGGTTTAGCAGAACCTTTTTTTTTTTTTTAAGATTCCATATAAATATGTTAGCATACGGTATTACTTTTTCTTGTTCTGACTAACTTCACTCTGTATGACAGTCTCTAGGTCCATCCACCTTACTACAAATAACTCAATTTCATTTCTTTTTATGGCTGAGCAATATTCTGTTGTATATATGTGCCACATTTTCTTTATCCATTTATCTGTTGATGGACACTTTGGTTGCTTCCATGTCCTGCTTATTGTAAATAGTGCTGCAATGAACATTGTGGTACATGACACTTTTTGAATTACGGTTTCCTCAGGATGTATGCCCAGTAGTGGGATTGCTGGGTCGTATGGTAGTTCTATTCTTAGTTTTTTAAGGAACCTCCATACTGTTCTCCATAGTGGCTGTATCAATTTACAACCAACAGTGCAAGAGGGTTTCCTTTTCTCCATACCCTCTCCAGCATTTACTGCTTGTAGATATTTTGATGATGGCCATTCTCACTGGTGTGAGGTAATACCTCACTGCAGTTTTGATTTACATTTCTGTAATGATTAGTGATGTTGAGTATCCTTTCATGTGTTTGTTGGCAATCTGTATATCTTCTTTGAAGAAATATCCATTTAGGTCTTCTGCCCATTTTTTGACTGGGTTGTTTGTTTTTTTGATATTGAGCTGCATGAGTTGATTGTATATTTGGGAGATTAATCCTCTGCCAGTTGCTTCGTTTGCAAACATTTCCTCCCATTCTGAGGGTTGTCTTTTCGTCTTGTTTAAGGTTTCCTTTGCTGTGAAAAAGCTTTTAAGTGTCATTAGGTCCCATTTGTTTATTTTTGTTTTTATTTCCATTACTCTAGGAGGTGGGTCAAAAAGGATCTTAATGTAATTTATGTCAAAGAGTGTTCTTCCTATGTTTTCCTCTAAGAGTTTTATAGTGTCAGGCCTTCTATTTAGGTCTTTAATCCATTTTGAGTTTATTTTTGTGTATGGTGTTAGGAAGTGGTCTTATTTCATTCTTTTTCATGTAGCTGTCCAGTTTTCCCAGCACCACTTATTGAAGAGGCTGTCTTTTCTCCATTGTGTATTCTTGCCTCCTCTGTCAAAGATAAAGTGACCATATGTGCATGGGTTTATCTCTGGGCTTTCTATCCTGTTCCATTGATCTACATTTCTATTTCTGTGCCAGCACCATACTGTCTTGATTACTGTAGCTTTGTAGTATAGCCTGAAGTCAGGGAGCCTAATTTCTTAGCTCCTTTTTTCTTTCTCAACATTGCTTTGGCTATTCGAGGTCTTTTGTGTTTCCATACAAATTGTGCCATTTTTTGTTCTAATTCTGTGAAAAATGCCATTGGTAGTTTGATGGGGATTGCACTGAATCTGCAGATTGCTTTGGGTAGTATAGTCATTTTCACAATGTTGATTCTTCCAATCCAAGAACATGGTATATCTCTCCATCTGTTGGTATCATCTTTAATTTCTTTCATCAGTGTCTTATAGTTTTCTTCATAGAGGTCTTTTGTCTCCTTAGGTAGGCTTATTTCCAGGTATTTTATTTTTTGTTGCAGTGGTAAATAGGAGTGTTTCCTTAATTTCTTTTTTTGATTTTCATCATTAATGTATAAGAATGCAAAAGATTTCTGTGCATTAATTTTGTATCCTGCTACTTTACCAAATTCATTGATTAGCTCTAGTAGTTTTCTGGTAGCATCTTTAGGATTCTCTATGTATAGTATCATGTCATCTGCAAACAGTGACAGCTTTAATTTTTCTTTTCCGATTTGGATTCCTTTTATTTCTTGCTCTTCTCTGATTGCTGTGGCTAAAACTTCCAAAACTATGTTGAATAATAGTGGTGAGAGCGAGAATCCTTCTTGTGTTCCTGATTTTAGAGGAAATGGTTTCAGTTTTTCACCATTGAGAACGATGTTGGCTGTGGGTTTGTCATATATGGCTTTTATTATGTTGAGGTAAGTTCCCTCCATGCCTGCTTTCTGGAGAGTTTTTATCATAAATGCTTGCTGAATTTTGTCAAAAGCTTTTTCTGCATCTGTTGAGATTATCATATGGTTTTTATCCTTCAGTTTGTTAATATGTGTATCATATTGATTGATTTGTGCATATTGAAGAGTCCCTGCACTCCTGGGATAAACGCCACTTGATCATGGTGTATGATCCTTTTAATGTGCTGTTGAATTCTCTTCGCTAATATTTTGTTGAGGATTTTTGCATCTATGTTCATCAGGGATATTGGTCTGTTGTTTTCTTTTTCTGTGACATCTTTGACTGGTTTTGGTATCAGGGTTATGGTGGCCTCGTAGAATGAGTTTGGGAGTGTTCTTCTCTCTGCTACATTTTGGAAGAGTCTGAGAAGGATAGGTGTTTATCTCTTCTCTAAATGTTTGATAGAATTCGCCTGTGAAGCCATCTGGTCCTGGGCTTTTGTTTGTTGAAAATAGTTCTTAAAGGAAACTGTGAATTACATATTAATGGGTTTAATAACTTTTGACAATTCCCTATTGCCTGCCAAGTGAAGTCTGTAAAAGGACATCTCGTGCATGCAGATGTGCTTTAAGGAAACAACACTGGTTACAATGTGCAAAATGGACAACGTAAGTGAGAGTCTGAGCTCCAGCAGACCACTTAAGAGTCTATTAAAATACTTTAAATCAGCTGTATTACAGAGTTGACTTAAGATGGTAGTGGTGGAGTATGTGTGATAAATTCTTGAGTTAGAATTGGTAGGACTTGGCCACTGATAAGATGTAGTAATGCAACAGATAGGGGCTGTGTTGGTGAAGTCAGGTAATACTGAGGCTGGTAGGCCATTAAAGAACAAACAATGAGGGAAGAAGGAAAGAATAGTTCTGGGGAGATAAGATTCTTTCCCTTCTGGACATAGATTCCTAATGACTTCTAGGCACTGCATATGTGTCTTGGTAATGCATGCTGCTATCTCTTTAAGTAAAAGTGACGTAATTTTGACTCACTTCCTTTTATCTTCAGTGAAGGCTGAGAATAATTGCTTAGTCTCCATTTTATCCTCTCCGAAATTGTTGTCAGGTTAGCCTTTAATACTTCCTTTGCCATGCTAAATTCTAGTTTAACAATCCATCAGGCTTCTATTATCTGGTTCAATCATCATATCTCTAATACTCTCTATACTTCAGCCTTATTTAGCTTGATGTATGTATATGGATATATATATATGTGTGTGTGTGTATATATATATATTTAAACCACCTCTATCTGGGCAATGTAGACAAAAACATAGGCTGCATTCCATTAAAGTGAGAAAATTTTTCTCAAGGTATGGCATTCTAAGATTGAAAGCATGAAGGTGATGCTCACAGATTGCCATTGTTACAGATAATTCATAAACCTGGGTACTCTTCAGGGGTAGACACTCATGCCATTCTTCTAGAAATTCCTCATTTTATTCATTTGGAGGGGTGGGCAGTGCAACACCCTCTAATGAATAGCATTCTTCTCAAGCCAACTCTTCCTAGGGAAGCCCCCACTGGCTTTCCATTCTTAGGCAAAGCCACCTATTGTATCCATATATTCCTTGCCTTCATAGCATCTGCCACAATTGAGAATGTACTTCCATGTATATAATTATTTGATTAAAGTCTGCTTTCCCCACCAGACTATACTTCATGGGATTATATCTGCTATTACTCAAAACTATATTTATAATGCTCAGTGTAAGCAAGCCCTTGCAAAAAGAAATATCTAATAAATATGCAATGAATGAGTGGAAAAGGTTGGAAAATTAATATCAATATGGAAGAGATTTTTGAGTCTAAAATACATGATTCCACTGTTCCATTTAACTCTAAGAAACTAATTTGTTACCTGTATGAAAGTTTTGGGATATTCAGTTTTCAAAATCCGTTTTATAAATGAAGAAAATATATATAACGGGAATTATATATATATATTGGGTTGGCCAAAAGTTTTGTTCAGCTTTTTCTTCTAAGATGGCTCTAGTAGTATTCAGCTGTCTTTAACTTTATTTAGAACAATTCTGTTAGATTTTATGTGACAGCTATCATATCAGCATGCATTTAAAAAAAGACTTATCAAAATTGGTGAATTTTTGTGTAGCCATTTTAACACTGAAGATGGAAGAAGAAAAGCAACATTTTCGGCATATTATGCTTTATTATTTCAAGAAAGGTAAAAACACAACTGAAATGCAAAAGAAAGATTTGTGCAGTGTATGGAGAAAGTGCTGTGACTGACTGAACATGTCAGAAGTGGTTTGTGAAGTTCTGTGCTGGAGATTATTCGCTGGACAATGCTCCACTGTCTGGTAGACCAGTTGAAGTTGACAGGGATCAAGTCAAGACATTAACTGAGAACAATCAACATTATACCATGTGGGAGACAGCAAACATCCTCAAAATATCCAGATCAAGGGCTGAAATCACTTGCACCAGCTTGGTTATGTTAATCGCTTTGATGTTTGGGTTCCACATAAGTTAAGCAAAAAAACCCTTCTTGAATGTATTTCCACATGCGCATCTCTACTTAAACGTGATGAAAACGTTCAGTTTTTAAAACAAATTGTGACGGGAGATGAAAAGTGAATACTGTACAACAGTGTGGAACGGAAGAGATCGTGGGGCAACCGAAATGAACCACCACCAACCACACCAAAGGCCCGTCTTCATGCAAAGAAGGTGGTGTTGTGTATATGGTGGGATTGGAATGGAGTCCTCTATTATGAGCTCCTTCCGGAAAACCAAATGATTAATTCCAACAAGTACTGCTCCCAATTAGACCAACTGAAAGCAGCACTCGATGAAAAGTGTCCAGAATTAGTCAACAGAAAATGCATAATCTTCCATCAGGATAATGCAAAACTGCATGTTTCTTTGATGACCAGGTGAAAACTGTTACAGCTTGGCTGGGAAGTTCTGATTCATCTGCCATATTCACCAGACATTTCACCTTTGGGTTTCCATTTATTTAGGTCTTTACAAAATTCTTTCAATGGAAAAAATTTCAATTCCCTGGAAGAGTGTAAAAGGCACCTGGAACAGTTTTTTGCTCAAAAAGATAAAAAGTTTTGGGAAGATGGAATCATGAAGTTGACTGAGAAATGGAAGAAGGTAGTGGAACAAAAAGGTGAATACATTGTTCAATAAAGTTCTTGGTGAAAGTGAAAAATGTGTCGTTTATCTTTACTTAAACCGAAGGCACTTTTTGTCCAACCCATATATATCAATAATAATATGAGCTTAGCACAAACACAAAATAAAGCAAATGAAGATAAAGTCTTAGACAAGAAATCGTACTCCTGCATTAGATCTGCTGGCAAGCTTCACAGGAATACAGAATAAATTGTTGATCTACTTATATGCATGAGATAGTCTGTTACAAACATTTATTTTTAGAGATTGTTATTTTCTAACTGAACAATAAATTGCTGTTATTTGCATAATATAATTGTTGCTGCTTTGATTTTCTATCCAGATTGGGAATTATTAATATTTAGTCATACTTGAGATGGATGATTTGTCACTGAGTATTTTAAGTGTAAAATATATATCAGCATTGTAAGTTTTATTTTCACTATTTCACTAAAACACACATGCTCTTCATGGCTTGAACATGGCCTTGTTCAATGCCTGACATAGCCAACAAATATTTAATGAACTGATGTTCAGTGAGGGTCCGAGGAGTAAGAATTATTTTCAACTGCAAGAATTTTTATAAGATCAGTAGCATAACTGCCTTATTCAACTTTCTTATTGATGAATTTACATAACCCTTTTATGCTTGGTAAAAGGACATTTTCTAATGCATTCAATTTAATTGAAATTAAGAAATTATTGAAGTCTTAAAATTACCTAGGCATTTTTTGAGCACAAAAATTTTTTAACTTTAAAATTATATAGTCTGGAGATTGGTTCAAGATGGTGAAGTAGAAGGACACGCTCTCACTCCCTCTTTCGAGAACACCGGAATCACAACTAACTGCTGAACAACCATTGACAGGAGGACACTGGAACTCACCAAAAAAGATACCCCACATGCAAAGACAAAGGAGAAGCCACAATGAGACGGTAGGAGGGGCACTATCACAATAAAATCAAATCCCATTACTGCTGGGTGAATGACTCACAAAGCAGAGAACGCTTATACCACAGAAGTCTACCCACTGGAGTGAAGGATCTGAGCCACACATCAGGCTCCCCAACCTGGGGTTCTGGCACCGGGAGGAGGAATTCCTAGAGAATCAACTTTGGAAGCTTGCAGGATTTGACTGCAGGACTTCGGCAGGACTGGGGGAAAAAGAGACTCCACTCTTGGAGGGCACACACAAAGTAGCGTGCACATCGGGACACAAGGGAAGGAGCAGTGACCACATAGGAGACAGAACAGGACATACCTGCTAGTGTTGGAGGGTCTCCTGCAGAGGTGGGAAGCAGCTGTGGCTCACCAAGGGACAAGGACACTGGCAGCAGAAGTTCTGGCGTGAGCCCTCCCAGAGTCAGCCATCAGCCCCACCAAAGAGCCCTGGTAGGCTCCAGTGTTGGGTCTTCTCAGGCCAAACAACCAACAGGGAAGGAACCCAGCCCCACCCAACAGCAGACAAGCAGATTAAAGTCTTACTGAGCTCTGCCCACCAGAGCAACAGTCAGCTCTACCCACCACTAGTCCCTCCCATCAGGAAGCTTGCACAAGCCTCTTAGATAGCCTCATCCACCAGAGGGCAGACAGCAAAAGCAAGAAGAACTATAATCCTGCAGCCTGTGGAACAAAAACCACATTCACAGAAAGACAAGATGAAATGGCAGAGGGCTATGTACCAGATGAAAGAACAAGATAAAACCCCAGAAAAACAACTAAATGAAATGCAGATAGGCAATCTTCTAGAAAAATAATGCAGAATAATGATAGTGAATATGATCCAGGAGATCGGAAAAAGAATGGAGGCAAAGATGGAGAAGATCCAAGAAATGTTTAAAAAAGATCTAGAAGAATTAAAGAGCAAACAAACAGAGATGAACAATACAATAACTGAAAAGAAAACTACACTGGAAGGAATCAATAGGAGAATAACTGAGGCACAAGAATGGATAAGTGACCTGGAAGACAGAATAGTGGAATTCACTACCGCAGAACAGATAAAGAAAACAGAAAGAAAAGAAATGAAGACAGCCTAAGAGACCTCTGGGACAACATTAAACACAAAAACATTTGCGTTATAGGTGTCCCAGGAGGAGAGAGAAAGGACCCAAGAAAATATTCGAAGAGCTTATAGTAGAAAACCTCCCTAACATGGTAAAGGAAATAGCCACCCAAGTCCAGGAAGCTCAGAGAGTCCCATACAGGATAAACCCAGGGAGAAACACGACGAGACACATAGTAATCAAATTCGCAAAAACTAAAGAAAAAGAAAAATTATTGAAAACAGCAAGGGAAAAACAACAAATAACATACAAGGGAACTGCCATAAGGTTAACAGATGAATTCTCAGCAGAAATTCCACAAGCCAGAAGGGAGTGGCATGATATACTTAAAGTGATGAAAGAGAAGAACCTACAACCAAGATTACTCTAGCCAGCAAGGATCTCATTCAGATTCCATGGAGAAATCAAAAGCTTTGCAGACAAGCAAAAGCTAAGAGAATTCAGCACCAACAAACCAGCTCTACAAGAAATGCTAAAGGAACTTGTCTAAGTGGGAAACACAAGAGAAGAAAAGCACCTACAAAAATAAAAGCAATTAAGAAAATGGTAATAGGCACATACATATCAATAATTACCTTAAACGTGAATGGATTAAATGCTCCACCAAAAGACACACACTTGCTGATTGGACACAAAAACAAGACCCATATATATGCTGTGTACAAGAGACCCACTTCAGACCTAGGGACACATGCAGACTGAAAGTCAGGGGATGGAAAAAGATATTCCATGCAAATGGAAATCAAAAGAAAGCTGGAGTAGCAATACTCATATCAGATGAAATAAACTTTAAAATAAAGAATGTTACAAGAGACAAGGAAGGACACTATGTCATGATCAAAGGATCAATCCAAGAAGAAGATATAACAATTATAAATATATATGCACCCAACATAGGAGCACCTCAATACATAAGGCAACTGTTAACAGCTCTAAAAGAGGAAATCCACAGTAACACAATAATACTGGGGGACTTTAACACCTCACTTACACCAATGGACAGAACATCCAAACAGAAAATTAATAAGGAAACAGAAACTTTAAATGACACAATGTACCAGATAGAATTAATCCATATTTATAGGACATTCCATCCAAAAACAGCACGATACACTTTCTTCTGAAGTGCATATGGAACATTCTCCAGGATACATCATATCTTGGATCACAAATCAAGTCTCAATAAATTTATGAAAATTGAAATCATATCAAGCATCTTTTCTGACCACAACACTATGGGATTAGAAATCAATTACAGGGAAAAAAAAGTAAAAAACACAAACACATGGAGGCTAAACAGTACGTTACTAAACAACGAAGAGATCACTGAAGAAATCAAAGAGGAAATAAAAAAATAGCTAGAGATAAATGACAATGAAAACACAAAGACCCAAAACCTATGGGATGCAGCAAAAGCAGTTCTAAGAGGGAAGTTTATAGCTATACAAGCCTACCTCAAGAAAAAAAGAAAAATCTGAAATAAAGAATCAAACGTTACACCTAAAGGAACTAGAGAAAGAAGAACCAACAAAACCCAAAGCTACCAGAAGGAAAGAAATCATAAAGATCAGAGCAGAAATAAATGAAATAGAAACAAAGAAAACAATAGCAAAGATCAATAAAACTAAAAGTTGGTTCGTTGAGAAGACAAACAAAATTGATAAACCATTAGCCTGAATCATCAAGAAAAAGAGGGAGAGGACAGAAATCAATAAAATTAGAAATGAAAAAGGAGAAGTCAGGGCTTCCCTGGTGGCGCAGTGGTTGAGAGTCTGCCTGCCGATGCAGGGGACACAGATGCGTGCCCCGGTCTGGGAAGATCCCACATGCTGCAGAGCAGCTGGGCCCATGAGCCATGGCCGCTGGGCCTGCGTGTCCAGAGCCTGTGCTCCGCAACTGGAGAGGCCACAGCAGTGAGAGGCCTGCATACCGCCAAAAAAAAGAAGTTACAACAGACACTGCAGAAATACAAAGCACCCTAAGAGACTACTACAAGCAACTCTATGACAATAAAATGTACAACCTGGAAGAAATGGACAAATTCTTAGAAAAGTATAACCTTCCAAGACTGAACCAGGAAGAAACAGAAAATATGAACAGACCAATCACAAGTAATGTAATTGAAACTGTGATTAAAAATCTTCCAACAAACAAAAGTCCAGGACCAGATGGCTTCACAGGTGAATTCTACCAAACATTTAGAGAAGAGCTAACACCCATCCTTCTCAAACTCTTCCAAGAAACTGCAGAGGAAGGAATACTCGCAAACTCATTCTATAAGGCCACCATCACCCTGATACCAAAACCAGACAAAGATACGACAAAAAAAGAAAATTACAGACCAATATCACTGATGAATATAGATGCAAAAATCCTCAACAGAATACTAGCAAACAGAATCCAGTGACACATTAAAAGGATCATACACCATAATGAAGTGGGATTTATACCAGAGATGTAAGGATTCTTCAATATGCGGAAATCAATCAATATGATAAACCATATTAACAAATTGAAGAATAAAAACCATATGATCATTTCAATAGATGCAGAAGAAGCTTTTGACAAAATTCAACACCCATTTATGATAAAAATTCTCCAGAAAGTGGGCATAGAGGGAACCTACTTCAACATAATAAAGGCCATAAACGACAAACCCACAGCAAACATCATTCTCAATGGTGAAAAACTGAAAGCATTTCCTCTAAGATCAGGAACAAGATGAGGATGTCCACTCTCACCACTCTCATTCAACATAGTTTTCGAAGTCCTAGCCATGGAAATCAGAGAAGAAATAAAAGGAATACAAATTGGAAAAGAAGAAGTAAAACGGTCACTGTTTGCAGATGACATGTTACTCTACATAGAGAATCCTAAAGATGCCACCAGAAAACTAGCTAGAGCTAATCAATGAATTTGGCAAAGTTGCAGGTTACAAAATTAATGCACAGAAATCTTTTGCATTCCTATACACTAAGAATGAAAAATCTGCAAGAGAAATTAAGGATACAGTCCCATTTACCACTGCAACAAAAAGAATAAAATACCTAGGAATAAACATACCTACGGAGACAAAAGACCTGTATGCAGAAAACTATAAGACACTGATGAAAGAAATTAAAGATGATACCAACAGATGGAGAGATATACCATGCTCTTGGTTTGGAATAATCAATATTGTGAAAATGACTATACTACCCAAAGCAATCTACAGATTCAATGCAGTCCCCATCAAATTACCAATGGCATTTTTTACGGAACTAGAACAAAAAATCTTAACATTTGTATGGAGACACAAAAGACCCCGAATAGCCAAAGCAGTCTTGAGGGAAAAAAATGGAGCTGGAGGAATCAGACTCCCTGACTTCAGACTATACTACAAAGCTACCGCAATCAAGACAATATGTTACTGGCACAAAAAGAGAAACACAGATCAATGGAACAAGACAGAAAGCCCAGAGATAAACCCACGCACCTATGGTCAACTAATCTATGACAAAGGAGGCAAGGATATACAATTGAGAAAAGACAGTCTCTTCAATAAGTGGTGCTGGGAAAACTGGACAGTCCCATGTAAAAGAACGAAATTAGAACACTCCCTAACACCATACACAAAAATAAACTCAAAATGGACTTGAGACCTAAATGTAAGACCAGACACTATAAAACTCTTAGAGGAAAACATAGGAAGAACACTCTTTGACATAAATCACAGCAAGATCTTTTTTGATCCACCTCCTAGAGTAATGGAAATAAAAACAAAAATAAACAAATGGGACATAATGAAACTTCAAAGCTTTTGCACAGCAAAGGAAACCATAAACAAGATGAAAACACAACCCTCAGAATGGGAGAAAATATTTGCAAATGAATCATTGGACAATAGATTAATCTCCAAAATATATAAGCAGCTCATGCAGCTCAATATTTAAAAAAGAAACAACCCAATCCAAAAATGGCCAGAAGACCTAAATAGACATTTCTCCAAAGAAGACATAAAGATGGCCAAGAAGTACATGAAAAGTTGCTCAACATCAGTAATTATTAGAGAAATGCAAATCAAAACTACAATGAGGTATCACCTCACACCAGTTAGAATGGGCATCATCAGAAAATCTGCAAACAACAAATGCTGGAGAGGGTGTGGAGAAAAGGGGACCCTCTTGCACTGTTGGTGGGAATGTAAACTGATACAGCCACTATGGAGAACAGTATGGAGGTTCCTTAAAAACCAAAAAGAGAATTACCATGTGACCCAGCAATCCCACTACTGGGCATATACCCTGAGAAAACCATAATTCAAAAAGACACATGCACCCAATGTTCACTGCAGCACTATTTACAATAGCCAGGTTATGGAAGCAAGCTAAATGCCCATCGACAGATGAATGGATAAAGAAGTTGTGGTACATATATACAATGGAATATTACTCAGCCATAAAAAGGAACGAAACTGGGTCATTTTGAGATGTGGATGCACCTAGAGACTGTCATACAGAGTGGAGTAAGCCAGAAAGTGAAAAACAAATATCATATCTTAACGCATATATGTGGAACGTAGAAAATGGTACAGATGAACTGGTTTGCAGAGCAGAAATTGAGACACGGAAGTAGAGAAAAAACGTATGGACACCAAGGGGGGAAAGTGGCGAGGGGGTGCGGGTTGTGGTGTGATGAATTGGGAGATTGGGATTGACATGTATACACTGATGTGTATAAAATGGATGACTAATAAGGAAAAAAAACACTAAAAAATTATAGTCTATTATAGTATCACATTTAAGTAGATAAATAAGAACATTTCATTTTGTGTTCTGTGACTTTCTTGCCAATTTCTTCTTTCTTTATTCCAAAAGCAATAAACTAACAAACACCACCCTTGCCCCAGTAAGTAGGAAAAGACTTTGAGCACCTGATACAATAACACACTGAAAGTGCTTTTCAACAGGAAAATAGACTAGAAGATATACAACTTCTTGTGCATTCTTTCCTACTGAATATGGTCATGGCTGGATATTGGATGCTGAAATGGGGAGAGTCTATAGAATTTCTTAGAAATGTGGACTCAGGATCCATTGCCCAGTTTCAGGGAGTCAACAATATTACTGAGGACCTCTCTGAATGCTGACAGACATACACTGAGAGGGTTCCCGGGATACAGACAGGCTTAACTGTATTGACTAGGCCACCCTAAGTCCTAGTGGAGAATAGTAGAACCAGACATTAAATCCTCTAGTTTCTTTTCTGTGGGAGGTTCCTCCTCTGATTCTAGAAACACTCCCAAACTTCCCTTTTCAGGATCCTCTGTTACAAAACTTGACGATTACAGCTCTAAGGGTAATCCAAAAATATCACTCTGACAATCTATAGTACTGCCAGAAATGGAAGATGCATTCTTTCCTTACTGTACTTTAACTGCTGGGAAGATAGGGTCTGTGTAATTATTCATCCTTCTATCCCTAATACTCAACAAGATGTCAAGAGCTTTGAAGGTGCTCAGTAATGATAGCTGAATGACTAAAACTATATTTTTCATTGTCCTCTTAGAAAACTTGACGTATATAATGTGTTATGTTAGCAAATTACCTAGTGCATGATATCTTATTTTTATTTTCGCAACAAGATTTAATGCATTATTTTCTCCTTTCCTAAAATGTAATAAGTGATTCTTAGAAAAATTATATTACATTATAGAACCCTGGACACAGAATAGGTCCATGGTATGTCTAGGTGTCACAGTATTTTGGTTTGGGTTCCACAACAGCTTTCTCTACTCCATCATAATAAAAAGAAGTAATACACATTTTACATAGTATTATTTGAAAGAAAATCCTAAAGGTGTCACCAGAAAGCTACTAGAGCTAATCAATGAATTTAGTAAAGTCACAGGATACAAAATTAATACACAGAAATCTCTTGCATTCCTGTACACTAACAACAAAAGATCAGAAACAGAAATTAAGAAAACAATCCCATTTACCATTGTGACAAAAAGAATAAAATATCTAGGAATAAAACTACCTAAGGAGGCAAAAGACCTGTACGAAGAAAACTATAAGATACTGAGGAAAGAAATCAAAGAAAACATAAACAGATGGAGAGATATACCCTGTTCTTGGACTGGAAGAATCAATATTGTGAAAATGACTATACTACCCAAAGCAATCTACAGATGCAATGCAATCCCTATCAAATTACCAATGGCATTTTTCACAGAACTACAACAATAAACTTTACAATTTGTATGGAAACACAAAAGACCTCAAACAGCACAAGGGATCTTGAGAAACAAAAATGGAGTTGGAGGAATCAGGTTCCCTGACTTCAGACTATACTACAAAGCTACAGTAATCAAGACAGTATGGTACTGGCACAAAAACAGAACTATAGATCAGTGGAACAGGATAGAAAGCCCAGAGATAAACCCACGCACCTACGGTCGCCTAATCTATGACAAAGGAGGCCAGAATATACAATAGAGCAAAGACAGCCTCTTCAATAAGTGGTGCTGGGAAAACTAGACAGCTGCATGTAAAAGAGTGAAATTAGAATACTCCCTAACACCATACACAAAATTAAAACTCAAAATGTATTAAAGACCTAATTATAAGGCCAGACACTATAAAACTCTTAGAGGAAAACATAGGAAGAACACTCTTTGACATAAATCACAGCAAGATATTTTTTGACCCACCTCCTTGAGTAATGAGAATAAAACCAAAAATAAACAAATGGGACCTAATGAAACTTAAAAGCTTTTGCACAGCAAAGGAAACCATAAACAAGAGGAAAACACAACCCTCAGAATGGGAGAAAATATTTGCAAATGAATCATCGGACAATGGATTAATCTCCAAAATATACAAACAGCTCATGCAGCTCATTATCAAAAAAACAAACAACCCAATCCAAAAATGGGCAAAAGACCTAAACAGACATTTCTCCAAAGAAGACACAGAGATGGCCAACAAATACATGAAAAGATGCTCAACATCATTGATCATTAGAGAAATACAAATCAAAACTACAATGAGGTATCACCTCACACCGGTCAGAATGGCCATCATCAAAAAATCTACAAAACAATAAATGCTGGAGAGGGTGTGAAGAAAAGGGAACCCTCATTTATTGCTGGTGGGAATGTAAATTGATACAGCCACTATGGAGAACAGTATGAAGATTCCTTAAAAAAACTAAAAATAGAACTACCATGTGACCCAGCAATCCCACTACGGGGCATATACCCAGAGAAAACCATAATTCAAAAAGAGTTATGCACCACAATGTTCACTGCAGCACTATTTACAACAGCCAGGACATGGAAGCAACCTAAATGCCCATCAACAGAGAATGGAGGGTATTTCCCTGGTGGTCCAGCGGTTAAGAATCTGCCTTCCAATGCAGGGGACACAGGTTCAATCCCTGGTCAGTGTACTAAGATCCAACATGTCCACAGGGCAATGAAACCCACACACACCTCTACTAGAAAGAGAAGCCCACATGCTGCAATGACAGATCCGATACAGAGATGCCGTGTGCCGCCACTAAGACATGAGGCATCCAAAAAATAAATAAATAAATATTTAAAAAATAAAAAGGGGAACAGATAAAGAAGATGTGGTACATATATACAGTGGAATAATACTCAGCCATAGAAAGGAACGAAATTGGGTCATTTGTAGAGACATGGATGGACCTAGAGACTGTCATAAAGTGTGAAGTAAGTAAGAAAGAGAAAAACAAATATCATATATTAACGCATATATGTGGAATCTGAAAAACTGGTATAGACGATCTTATTTACAAAACAGAAATAGAGAACAAACATATGGATACCAAAGGGGAAAGGAGATGGTGGGATGAATTGGGAGATTGGGATTGACATATATATACTATTGACACTATGTATAAAACAGATAACAAATGAGAACCTACTGCATAGCACATGGAACTCTACTCAATGCTCTGTGGTGACCTAAATGAGAAGGAAATCCAAAAAAGGGGGGATATATGTATACGTATAGCTGATTCACTTTGCTGTACAGCAGAAACTAACACAAAATTGTAAAGCAACTATACTCCAATAAAAATATAAAATAAATAAAATAAAATAGATAACCAACAAGGACCTACTGTATAGCACAGGGAACTCTGTTCAATATTCTGTAATAACCTAAATGGGGAAAGAATTTGAAAAAGGATACATGCATATGTATAATTGAATCATTTTGTTGTACACCTGAAACTAACACGGCAGTGTTAATCAACTATGCTCCAATATAAAATAAAATTTTAAATAAAATAAAATTTTTTAAATAAAATAAAATAAGCGTAAAAAAAAGGTACTCTGGGAACAACTGGGGTTTAAATCCAGTTATCATAGTTACATCAGTTTTGTCACTTGGTATTTGGATACTTCGGGGAAAGTCACTTAACTTCTTTGAGTATCAGCTTTTTTAGATAATGTCTAGCTCACAGACTTTTGTGAAGAGTAAATAAGTTAATGTATCGATACTTAAAATGCCCAGCGCAATGTTTAATACAGAGAAGATCCCGATAAATGGCATTAAACATATTTACTACTTTCCCTAGTGATACTCTTTAAATGTTTAAGCTAACATTTAGAAAACAAATCAAAATGGAAGCAAGAATATCAGTAACAATAAACTTCTTCACTGTATTTTAAACTGTGTCTAGACTGAGAAAACTACCATTCTGGAAAAAAAAAAAAAAGTCAACTTGGCGTTTACTTTGGAAATGTGAAGCATTGTAAGTAAATTATATCCAATAATTTTAAAGTGGGTAGTTCAGTTTATGCACAGACATAGTTTGACCTTTTCAAAATTTAATTGGGTATGCATATGGTATGCCTACCAATCTTTCTTAACAAAAGCTAGGGAAAGGGCAGTTCACACAGTGCTGGGCATGAAATGATTAAATGAAACTCTTGTGAGCTGTCACAGTTCAGTGGGTGGGAAATGTTTAATGATATTACTCTGAGAATGATATGATTACACAGGAAATGACATGGTGTTACACAGGAAGTGGTGCCAGTGCCACATTTCTGCCCAAAGTCTTAAGCTTAAAAGTCAGCCAGGAAGATAATGTGCATAACCAAAAGAGCAGAGTTAAAGTGTCTCTTCTATCACAGTAGAAAAGGGAAGAGCAAAGAACACTCAGAATATACTAGGGTAAAAATCTGAGAACTGTGCAAACAAGGACATAAACATTTCCTTACAAAATGTAATCACCAGCAGCCATTTTACAACTACATAGCTAAGGAAGGCAAAGCCATAAGAATAGGATGGTTAAAAGATGAAAGATAACATGAATTTGGAGCAGTATTAGTGAGGCTGACCTTTCCTTCATAGGAGTCCTGACAAGAATACAGAATCCTAATATAAAGGAGCAAAGGACAGAGGACAGCATAAGTAAATGAGCAAAACGTGGAAACTTCAAGAAGAGGAATAAGGCAGAACAGTTCGTTCCTTAATCCAAAATTAGTTGAAGTTTTTCACCAGTTTTTTAGTAATGAGGGAATTAGAAGACATTATCGAACCAACTTATAATTTGAACTTTGTGAAACAACTGTATGTGTAAGACAATTGTAAAGTATAGAACATAGAGTTCTATATGCATTGTTTGGGTAGTTGTTTACAGATTCTTTTCAGTATTAATATTCTGAGTTAAAGTACTCCTCTGAGAAGTCACACTGATAAATAATCTATCAAATAGATTAACTCTGAAAAGTTATATGCAATATATTATCATCCTCACAGGATGATGCCAACTGCGCTTATTTAATATGATGTGCCTATGTCTCAGAAGTTATTTAAAGGAGATATTTTCTTTGGAAGTATAGTTTAAGCATCATTAAAGTCATTCTAGAAAATCTCCAAGATCTTACTTGTTAAAATTATTTGCCAAAATCTTATGTTTATTTTTTATTAGACTTAAGTAACAAGTTCTTTTTTATTTTTTCTAAATGGAAAAATTCTTCTGTATGATATTCTTCCTTCACACTAAATTTAGAAATTTAGCTTCAACGGACAAAGGTTACCATAGGGCTATGGCACTATTAGCTAAATACCCTGAAGTTTTTCTTCGATGGAAAATATTGTGGTGATACACAGAAACAAACACACAAGACTGAAGTACATTTTTGGTAGTATAACAAGGTGTTAGCTTATTATCATGGGATGGAGGGAGTTCATTTTCAGCTATTCATTGGTGGTGTATTGAAAGCATGGCTCTCTCCTGACTCCTTGGCACAAATCCACGGAGGAAACCAAAATTCAACTGCATATTCTGTTAGTTGGAAACTCATACCATTTGCTGTTGAACGGACATCAGAACAAAACAGAGTCAATAAAGCTAAATAGTTGGTCAACTCAGTGAACTTACTGAATTTTTATTCCACCATTAACACTGACCATTACTTCAGTAATATTTATTGCATGACTCACATGTCAGGACCTATCCCAGCACAATGAGATCCCAGTCTAGTGGGAAAGAAAACAGAGCCAAAAAAAGGCAATGACATGTGTCATGAAATGCATGATGAAAAAGGATATTAGAGGAGGACATGACTTTTAGTTGTGGAAGAGGTACTTAAAGAAGATATGCTGGGGAATCTGAAGAAGGATTATCTCTAGGATGATTAAAGACATAAAGCATCCATGTGTTGATCTCTCCATCTAGAAGAAAAATCAGGACTGAGAATGGGAGGAATTCCAGTACAATCGAAGTGTGAGTTAAAGATGATGGGGGCTGAGGTAGACAGGGGGAGGGGGGACAGGGCATATCCACATCAAAGCCCCTACATGAACAGATCCCTAATTTCTATTCCTGTTTATAGAAAGGATGTGGGAAGCCATTAGGGCATTTTAAGTAATTTAAAATTTTGCAAAAACAAATAAGATTCCTTTGTCTACTGTTGGAGAGGATCAAGCCTGAGCATAAGATCATTTCAGTAGTTATGGCAGTGTTCCAAGTGAGTGATTACAGTGGCTTCTGAGAGGGTAATGGTGGTAAGAATGGAGACAATTCAGATGACTTGAGAGGGGGTGTAGAACTAATGGATAAACTTTAGTAACCTCTTTTTCTATGTGTAAAGTTGAAGCTGATGTTCTAATTTAGGTGTGGACAAGACCACGTGTAGTGATGTCATCCAATGTTATACTCAGTAGAATTGACATGAAGTATCCATCAATCTTAGCATGACCTTAGTGACACCACTCTTCCGCTGGTCTTGACAACGTCAAGCAACACACACCTAGCTCTTAACCACAGTGCACCAGTGAGTCAGCCAGGCATGGAGGATCCTGCTAGAAACACAGGAAACTCCATGAGGCTCTGCTCAGTATTACAAAACATGACAGCATCAAGATTATGCTGGGCTCTAGTAATTTAGTTCACCATTTACTTTTGGTCCTGCCACCACTTTCTCTCCCTTATCCTGTTTTATTTTCCTTAATAGCATTTCTTACCACTTGATATATGTTTATTTGCCCACTTATTTTATGCCCCTCTCATCATCAGTCCCCTAGTTCCCAGGCAATGCAAGCTTAATGAGACCAGAGAATGTATCTTTTTTCCTTCTATTAATAAATCTTCGTACAATGCGAGGAGGAAGGAAGGAAGGAAATGAAGGAGGAAGGAAGATAGAAACACAGCAGGAAAAAAATTTTTTTAGTATAAGGAGTTTCATATAACGTATTTAATTTAATCATGAACTAGGAATGTTGTTTGTACTGTTAATTTGTCTTTGGTATGGAAAAACTAAGTATAATCATATGCCATTAATAGTCTGTACAATCTGTGAAATCTCTGTTATTTATATCTCTCCTTATTGAAGCTGCAAGCTTCTCTTGATCAGGAATAACTTTTCTACTATATTTTCAATGAGAAAATCCAGAATATTAAACAAATAATCATCTGTTTAACTGAACTAGATATTCTTCAAAAACACAAAGTAATTTTAGGTACAAAATTTTGTTCTGTTTCTACTAAACAAGTTGACTATGGTGATATGTAGAGCCAAAAGATACCATTTATTGATTATCTAGTACTAATATATTCCTGTCTCAAAATAAATCTTTAAATTAGATAATATTCTCATTTCACAGATAAAGAAATAAAAGGTTAGAGAAAAAAATGCCAAATTAACGTGGCTCATTAACAGCAAAACTGAAATTGAAATCTAGTTCCATTTATTCCCAGTGCCTACATTTTTTTCAACACAAAAATACTTGTTCTTTTTCTGATTTGTCATTGTAGATGTGAATACGTCTAAATTTTCTGAATAATTTAATAAATATTTAGCAAGTGCTATTACGTATGCCTGCCTGCTTGACTACCTATCATCTATCTACATATTTACGCTCTTTGCCACCCTTTTAAGCTGTCTTACTTCCTTCTCATAGCAAACTTATTCAATATAGTAAGATAAATTTAATTTTAAAACAAGTGAGAACAATAAACTAGTAGAGGATTAAGTGTGACTAACAAAGATAAAGCTCGAATAAGGTTATTATGCTACATAAAATAAAGTAGGTAAACTTACTCAAAGCTAGCCAAATATTAACCTATAAATCATTTCTGATAGTTGTACCATTGAGATAATATGGATCAGCTACAACATTTACAGTTGGTAGCATGGGGAGAAAACAAAAAACAACACAAAGCTACATTTCGGGTAAGTGTAATTATTCCTAATGGTGAGAACTGAGAATTCTCCTTCCTGATTAGCATCATATTTGTCCATTAGTAGCCACCCAAGGCAGATTCAGTAAATGAATTGCTGAAATCATAAACAGCACCCTCAAGCACTCAACGAGGACTTCTTGGGGCTCTTTCATATCAAGGCCCTCAACATAGCTAATGGCATCATGCCAGAATTTGACTTACCCAATGCAGTTATATGGTAATTGAAATTAGTGCTATCAGTATGACACTTGATGGGATTAATTTGCAAATAAATTTTAGGACACATAGAAGAACGTTTCTATCATGTATCAGGCAGTGTGCAAAGCACTGAGGAAGTAGGTTTGGATGCTGCCTTGTGTAGTTTGTAACCAAAGGAAAGAAAAAGACGTAATGAAAGAAGTATATAAAAGGTAAAATGTGCCGTCATGAGGTGGACATAAGATACAGTGGAAACAAATGAAAATTACATGTCAGAACTGCAGTAAAAATATATAGAGCTTACATTAATACCGTATTTTTAGTGAGTATGAACTAGGTTTTGCTTCTGTAACAAGCACCTCCCACCCCAATCTCCAGTTTAATGAATAAAACTTTATTTCTCACACAGGTTCCATGTCTAACAGAGTCTGATAGTGGGCACTAGTTCTTCTGTGTGGTGGATGGTCTCTAGACTCTAAAGCAGCCCCCTGTTTCTTGCCTCCTGGTGTTCACAGCTTTGTGATCCTATTCTCCTGAGTAGTGAGAACTGTGATTTTCACCAAATCAATAGAATGTGGAAAAGGTGACAGTATGCTACTTCTACTGTTACATTTGATTATAAAAAGACTCCACTTTGCTAACTGATTGCTTTCTAGAGACTCTCCTTGTTGGCTTAATGAAATAAGTCTCCATGTTGGGAAAGCCCTCATGACAAGGGACTGTGGGCAGACACTAGGGGCTGTAGGCAGCCTCTAGGAGCTGAAGATGACTTCTAGTCAACATCCAGCAAGAAGCCTAGACTTTCAGTCCTACAGCTGCAAAGAAAATAAATTCAGCCAACAACTGTAATGAATTTGGAAATGGATTCTTCCCCACTCACCACATGAGAAGGCAGCGCAGCTGAAACCTTGATTGCAGACTACTGAGATCCTAAGTAGAGAACTCAGTTAAGCCAAGTTCAGACTCTTGACCCACAGAAACTGCGAGAAAATAAATGTGTGTTGATTTAAACCAATAAGCGTGTGATAACTTGTAATCAGCACAGAAAATTTTATCTCAATATGTGCTTTCTCTATCCTGCAAAAGGAAGGGTATATAATATTTTATGTCACTGAGTCTTCATACATTCATTCAGAAGCAACACACATTGCTTTAGCTGGAATTTTATTATCAGACTAAGTCATCATGTAAATTATCAAAAGGATGAGAAAATGTATTACTGCCATATACCTAAAAAGAGGAAAAGAACTGGAATGAATATATGTGTAAATAACACCAATAACAAACACATGCCTTTTATAGTGGTAATTTTCTGTTAAACAAGACATAAACTGTGATGGAAATAAATATCTTAAATTAATATAATAGAAAGAGAATTACTAGTGATAAATCAGAGCTTTTCTGACAGTCACACTTCTTCACTAAATCTGTGATTAAAATTCTTCCCAGAATAAGTGTAATCAATAAATATTCCCCTATCAGGAAAGCATTATCAAAAACAATATTTGCTAACCACAGTAAATACTTTTACAAATAAGTATTTTACAGATACAGTAGGATAATACTACTCATTAGAATTCATTATTATATTTTCCCATTATCTCAGCCAACATATCAAACATGTTTTAAAAAAGCAGTGCCAAACTTAGATCCTCATTTTTTCTTAACCACATATTCCAAAGTATCATACAATAAATCTTCTCAGCAAATAAAAACATCTCTTTTGTAAAATAAATCAGTTTTTTGGTTCCCTAGTTACCAGCCAATTTGACCTTCTATTTCAGTACTTATTTTTTAGCTGACTTATGGAAAAAAGTTCCAGTCTAACTAGTACATAACCTTATGTTTAGTCTATCTAACTACCTCATAGATGTTCTGACCTTGATTTTCCATTCTGCCTCAAAAAACTTAAAATGACATAAAAATCTATACTCAACATACTAGGGCCACCTATCTCATGTGTATTTGAATTCACGAACATATTTGAAACATTCTTAGTCAAGGTATAGGGCTTGAAAGCCTTTCATTTCCAAGATCACGATGGTAAAATTCTTGTAAAAAACGTCTCCCACAACAGTACTCAAATATATTTATAGGCAAAGTGTATAGGATGAGAATAGCTTGATGTCTACTTTCACTCTTTTTAGTATAGAATCTGCTTATTGAAAAAAAGAAATGAAAATCACCAACTTGTATAGGTATCCCTACTTGGCTCTTAAAGTTTAAGGATGAATTTAATGTAACCCACAGTCCACGGTGGGGGGTGGGGGAGTTATTTTATGTTACATATATTTTTTTTTATGTCTAAGTGTAAAATTTTGAAAACTTAACAGTATTTTCTGAGAGACTATCAGCTAATAAAGAAGGACAAATTTGGTTCTCAGGGTGGATGGTTGATCGTGGAACAGCTCCTAAAGAATCTTAAAATGATAAATAGTGTTTTTTTACAACTAGTACTTTTGAGTGGTCTTGTTTCATGAACTTTGCTAAAAACTTTAAATGAATTTATAGTTGTTATCATCATAACAGTCTATTAAGTAAAAGTTACCAACACATTGATGAGGATATTAGGGCTTAGAGAGATCCAGTAAGCTAGTCAAGACCAAACAGCTAATAAGTGGTGGAGTTGGGTTTCCAGAAGATGAGACTCTTATTTACTTGACCATCCTACCTCAAAAAGGGTGAATGAAAATCAACAAGAAAGTGCAGAACCTTCCAACATAAAGGTGGGCAGAGGTAGCAAATACCATGGTAGAAATCATTCAAAACGATTGGTGATTAGAATGAAATTAAGGAAGTAGAATTATTGGTAAAGCTGAGTTCATTATTGGTCTTATAATGGCATGGGATGTCATTCAGCCTCAGTCAGGAAACTGTGGATAGATAGTGTTGAATTACGAAGCTAAGACAAGAGAAACATCTACTGCAGCAAGGACTTAAAATTTAGAGGAGGTGAATGTATATGTATGTGTGTGTGTGTGTGTGTGTGTGTGTGTGTGTGTGTGTGTGTGTATGATAGAGGATTTATCTTTAATTTGTCAGTATAGTAAGCCTGCAGCAATAGAATTTTGGGATTAGAATGAAGAAGAAAACTAGCAAAGATAGAACTGGTGAGAAAGACCAAAAAAGAGAGCAGAGGGGGATTCTTCGGAATTATGTGTGCCACTTCAGAAAGAATACTGATATATTCAGGCCTCCATGATGAGATCCCAGCTACTCTTCTTTATATTCTGCAAGAGACAAATTTAGCTTAGCTCCTGAGTAATAATTCACTATCATTATGACTTGTGGTGTCTACTTCCATGATAAATTACATTTCCCTCTCATTAAATTCTATTAAATATTGCACCTAAAAACAGAATCCCAAAATACATAAGGCAAAACTGATGTAACTGAAAAGGGAAACAATTCAATGATGATAGTAATAATTATAATACCACACTTTCAATAATAAATAGAATTAGAAAATCAACAGAAAAGTAGCTGTGAACGACACAAAAACCAACAACAACAAAAAACAACTAGATCTAAAGACCTCTATAGAACACTCCATTCAACAAGAGCAGACTACACATTGTTCTCAAGTTCATATGGAACCCTTTCAGATAGATCACGTATTAGGCCATAAAACAAGTCTCAATACATTTAACATGATTAAAATTATACAAAGTATGTTCTCTTAACACAAGAAAATAAAACTAGAAATCAAAATGGAGAAAAATTTGGAAAATTAAAAATATATGGAAATTAAGCAACACACTCCTAAGTGGTAAGTGGGTTGAAGGAGAAATCAAAAGGAAATTTTGAAAATATTGTGAGATGAATTAAAATAACGCCACAATATATTAAAATTTATGGGATGCAGTTAAGAAGTGCTTTGAGGGAAATGTGTAGCTCTAAATACCTGTATTAAGAAAGAGGAAAAATCTCAAACCAATAACTAATAACTAATCTTCCAATTTAAGAAGACAGAGAAAAAAGAGAAAAATAAATTCAAAGCAAGCAAAAAGAAAGAAAACAAATATTAGAGTAGATATGAATAACAAAAGAATAGGAAAATAAAACTCAAAGTTGGTTCTTAGAAGATAATAACAAAAATCAATGAGCTTTTATCTAAACTGATGAGAACAAGGGAGGACTCAAATTACTAAAATTAGGAATAAAAGAGAGAGCATTACCACTGAAGGATGATAAGAAGGGATTATAAGGGAATATTATGAACAGCTATATACCAACAATTAGATAACCTAGGTGAAATGTAAAATTCCTAGGGATATAAGCTACCAATACTGACTCAAGAAAAATAAATTGCATAAACTTATAACAAGAATGAATTAGTAATTTTAAAACTCCCACAGAGAAAAGCCCCGAATCATATAATTTCACTTGTGAATTCTATCAAACATTTAAAAAAGAATTGATGACAACCTTTCACAAACTTTACACAAAGAGGAAGAAAAATATCCTATTTCAGCCTATAAATTTAGTATTAGCTGATGCCAAAACCAGACAAAGGCATCTCAAGAAAAGTCCAGTGCAATTTTCCTTACAGATATAGATGCAAAAATCACTAGCAACATACTAGCAAACCAAAGCCAGCAGCACATAAAAAAACACATACATATGACTAAGTGGGATTTATTTCAGGAATGTGTAGAAAAATGTATTCAACATGTGCATACCAATCAATATGGTACACCATATTAACGGAATAAAGGACAAAAACTACATAACGCCTTCAATAAATGTAGAAAGATCATCTGGAAATATTAAATACCCTTTCATAATTAAAACAAAAGAACCAGAATCAACAAACTAGTAATAGAGGAGAACTTTTTCAGCCTGATAAAGCTTATCTCTAAAACACCAATATATTGGTGAAAAGACATGAAAGACATAAAGTTTTCCCTATATCAGGAACAAAATAAACATGTCTAATTTCACTAGTTCATTCAACATTGTATTACTGGAGGTTCGGGCCATAGGCAAAACAAAAACAAAAACAAAAACAAAAGGCATCCAAACTGGAAAGGAAAAAGTAAAACTATCTCCATGTGCAGACGGCATGATCCTGTGTGTATAAAATCCTAAGGAATCCACCAAAAAAGGTATGTGTGTGGTGTGGGGGAAACTATTAAAACTAACAAAAGAGTTTAGCAAGGTTGCAGGATACAAATCAATATAAAAATATCAAGTATATTTTTATACATTAGCAATGAACCATCCAAAAATAAAATAATTTCATTTACAATAGCATCAAAAAGAATAAAATACACACAAAAAAACTTAACAAGTGCAAAATCTGTACACTGAAACTACAAAACATTATTGAAGACACTAAAAGGAAAAGACATCTTATGTTCATCAATTGGAAGATTTAATATAGTTGGGATGGCAATATTACCCAAATGTATCTAATTCAACACAATCCGTATCAAAATTTCAGCTATTTTTTTGCATAATTTGACAAGATGATCCTTAATTTCATCTAGAAATTCAAGTGATCCAGAACAGACACAATCATCTTGAAAAAGAAAAAAGTTGGAAGATTCACTTTCCAATTTCAAAACTGACTTCAAAATAATAGTAATCAACACAGTGTGGTACTTGAGTTAGGACAGAAACACATATTAATGGAGTAGAATTGAGAGCCCCAAAATAAACCCATATACTCATAGCCAGTTGATTTTTGACAAGGGTGCCAAGATCATTTAAATGAGGAAAGAATAATCTTTTCAACAAATGGTGCTGGCACAGCTGTTTATCCACACGTGTAAGAGTAAAGTTGGACCTCTTGCTCAGACTATACATAAAAATTAATTCAAATTGTATCACTGAGCTTCCCTGGTGGCGCAGTGGTTGGGATTCCACCTGCTGATGCAGGGGACATGGGTTCATGCCCCAGTCCGGGAGGATCCCGCATGCCGCGGAGCGACTAGGCCTGTGAGCCATGGACGCTGGGCCTGCGCGTCCGGAGCCTGTGCTCCGCAATGGGAGAGGCAACAACAGTGAGAGGCCCGCGTATCGCAAAAAACAATACAAAACAAAACAAAACTGTATCACTGACCTAAATGCAAGATCTAAAACTAAACTAAAACTATAAGACCCTTTAAAGAAAACTTAGGAGTGACTCTTCATGACCCTGGCTAAGACAAAGCTCTCTTATAATACAACAACTAAACTACAAGTGACAAAAGAAAACGTAGATAAATTGAATTTCATTAAAATGAAAAATTTTGTGCATCAAAAGACGCTACCAAGCAACTGAAAGAACAACTCACAGAATGGGAAAAAAATTTGCAAATAATATTCTAAAAGGGCTTGGTATCCAGAATGTATAAAGAGCTATTACAACTCAACAATAAAAAGACAAAAAATTTTTTAAATGGGTGAAGGATATGAATAGACATTTTTCCAAAGAAGATATAAAAATACCTAGGAAGCACACAAAGATGCTTAACATTGATTAGGAAAATACAAATTAAAACCAAAATAGTCTGTCACTTCACACTCACTAGTGTGGCTAAAATGAAAAGATGGTCAATTACAAATACTGGTGAATATGTGGAGAACATGGAACCCTCGTACATTGCTGGTGGGAATGTAAACTGATGAAGGCACTTTGGAACGCACTTTGGTAGTTCTTCAAAATGAAATTAAACAGACAGTTACCATAGGACACAGGTTTTTCCACTCTCAGATATATACTTAATAGAATTAAAAACATTTTTTATAAGGTGATGAAACTTTTCTAGAATTGGATACCAGTGATTGTGACACTTTATACTAAAACCCATCGAATTGTTACTTTAAAAATGTGAATCTTATGGTATGAATATTATATCATCATATGTGATTTATATCTAAATTAAAAATTTTCAAACAAAACAAAAAAGGAAAAATGTAACACAATAGAATATTACTTAGTCATTGAAAACTACACTTATGAAGCCAATAACAAATGCTTGATACATGTTTAGGTGTGACCTCAACAGAAAAAGACTAAATATAAAACTGTATGTTCACTTTGACTAAAATTATCTATATTGTGTATGCATATGAAAAAGGCAGGGAAAGCTAATGAAAATTCCAGTCTTCCTGACTTTTCACCGCACAGGTTTAAACATCCCAAGTTTAGAGATGCGAGAAATAAGGCAAAGAAATTAAATGCCGTATCTCAAGAGAGAAAGGGCATACATAAAACTAGAATGTTGATCTTTTTATAATTCAGCCTCTATGAATACTTAAGATAGTAGGTTAATTAGGTCAATATTTCTTGAAAAAAAAAAAAAAAGCAAGTTTTTTCCCTCCTCCAACCTATCACAAATCTTACATGGTCCAAGTGAGTCTAAGGAATAGCCAGCTTGCGCCACATGTATTCCACAAAACTGCTTTTTAACTTGCTGAATGCAACAAGACCATTGACCACTTCCCTAGGTGTCACAGCAATGTCAAATTGCTCTAAAAGTTTCTCAACTCTTACTTTCAATTTTTGTACTTATCTCATTGCATTCTGATAACAGAGAATTTATGAAGAAGTAATAGGTCCCTAAAACACATTTTGAGTTGTATTGGTTAAGTTAATTAAAAAGAAAGAAAGGTAGAAAGGGAGGTAATGGAGGTAGACAGTGAAGGAGGGAGAGAGGAAGGAAGGGAACATATAAGAAGAAAATGGTCTAGAATATGGTGGGTTTCAAAAAAGTGCATATTTTAAAAAAATTTTATTTACTTATTTATTTATTTTTGTCTACGTTGTGTCTTCATGGCTGCGCACAGGCTTCTCTCTAGTTGTGGTGAGCAGGGGCTACTCTGTGTTGCTGTGCATGGGCTTCTCTCATTGCAGCGGCTTCTCTTGTTGCGGAGCACGGGCCCTAGGCACGCGGGCTTCTGTAGTTGTGGCTCGCGGGCTCTAGAGCACAGGCTCAGTAGTTGTGGCGCACGGGCTTAGTTGCTCCGCGGCATGTGGGATCTTCCCGGACCAGGGCTCGAACCCGTGTCCCCTGCATTGGCAGGTGGATTCTTAACCACTGCGCCATAGCAATTACACTTTTAAATGTCACTTTTAATTGAAATTGAAAGTTTTCTGCCCATAGACTTACAATAGGCTTTCAACAAAACTTCGGGGTTTTATTAGGGCAAACAACTATGAAATACATTTTAGAAAGTAGTTATCTTTTCAGGAAAGAGAAATCAATAAGCAGATAAATGTCCTACTATCCTGTGACAATATTATTATGGATACAGAGGAGGTTGTGCTGTTTTACAGGGGGGAGTAAAATGAGTACTATCCATATGGCATGTGTTTATATATTCCCTTCTAATATTCCCTGCTAAGCTTTTTCTAACCTGTATACTGATGGAGGGCTATTTTTTCCGTATTGCTAGAAAAGGATGTCCTTACTTGCATGTGAGGTATTTAAGTTTAAGGTCAATTATTTGCTCTTTCACTTTAATTAAGAGGACATGGTCTCATAGTTTAATTTACAACAGCTAGTTAAACTCCTAGAAAATACTTCGGAGTGTCTAAATAGCAATTAGTCATTGGGGAAAAAAAAAAAGAGGCAGCAAAGTTCAAATAACTATCAGATTATCACACATATCACACATATTATTTTATTAACTCATTAGTAAGGTGCTTGGGGTAAAGAAATGATGGTGTTTACTAAACTGTATAAAGACTCTAGGAAAAATGTAAGAATTAGATTAAATGCATATTATATTGACAAGTAAACTAAAAGGAAAATGATCCTCTGGGCAGCTTTATGTTGGTTTTAGGGAAAAAATATGCTTTTCGGTTTTTAAAATATAGATATGATGATAGCATTTGTGTCCATATTTTAATTTATCCCATATCAATGTTTTGATAGTTTAAGTGGCTTGTGATTCAAAGGAGAAAAGGAGAGGCATTATAAAGAGTAGTTGGCTGGCATCTCTCATGAACTAGACATTGGGTTAAGTACATTGATTTGCATAAAATTTTTTTAAATTTCTTAAAAATTATGTAACTATAGTTTTTATGATAGAATAACATGCATTAACACTTCAAGGTGATAAGATAACAAACACGGGAAACACCTGCCCAGATAATGTTTGCAATCTTTTCCAGATCCAACATTCATTAATCTTAACCCTAAAATTTTCTTTGGTTTTAAATGGGATAATACTCTCTAAAACACATTTCATAGTGTACATATATGTGCTATTCTGTAGTACTGGCCAAAATATCCATATAAAGATACATGAAAATATCAAAGATTGAATGAATGAGTTAGTGTGACCTTCTTGACCTCATTTATCAAAAGCTTTGCTTCAAAATTTAAGTAGTAGAGACATATATAACTACAGAATTCGCTTTTGTGGAGGGGGTGGGTTATACTTCAAGGTGCATAAATCATGGAATTCTTTTCCTTTATACTGAAACTTTTTATTGATTTAAGGTCTTGCTTTGGGGGAAATGTCACAGTGTCAACACAACTGTGGGTGTTATGTGAAAAGTACTTATTTACTTTGCTTTTTGGGAAACAATGCTGTGTTGCTATGACAACTGCTCATGACTATTTCTTCTTGAATATATATGTGCACACGTACACACACGTAACCTTTCACATGCATTTTCATATACATGCAACATATTCCAAGAGTATTTGTATTCCTAGGCACAAATTACTCACAGAAATAACTAGACAACAGGAAAATCATGGAAAAACAATTGTTTTCCTTCATACTAAATATGAATTGAATCAATAAGGACCCAAGACAAATTATCTTAATGTAGGTATTAGCCATTCAAATGAAAGGTTTTAGAAACTAAGGGTTGAACTAGGCAACCTAATGATCTTAATATTCATATTGACATTGGATTCCTACCTCCAAAATAGGGTATTAAACCTTCTATTAAAAAATAAAAAAGATTCGATTTAGAATCACAGAACAATTTAAGTATCTTCAAAAGTTATCTTTTTGTATTTTTCATTTGATTTGACACACTGTGATTCAAACACATACTTCTTGTATAATCCTCATTTTTTCTATACCCTCAAACTAACTGTAGTCTTACCAATTCATAGTTTATTTACTGATTTGCTTTTATATGAAAATAGATTGATAGGAAAAGGAAATTTTATATTACTCAAGTAAATGAAAGATGCAATATTACTTGTCATAAAGTAACTACAAAAGGAAATGCATAAATTTATCTATGTACAATCAAACATCACCTTTTGTAGAATTACTGAATTTTTCATATACTAGAAAAGACTTCAATCAATTCCATAGCATCCTCGTAAAGTGTCTACTTGATCATAACATTACCTCTACAGACATGGAACTCATCTTATCCAAGGAAAATTATTCTTCAAATAAAATATTCTACTCAGTATAAAGTAGAATATGGTTCACACCTCAAATTAGAAGTCATAGTAGCTCTCTTCAAAGTCTTCACCTGTGTAAATACCTCTTTCAATGAGAATTTTTCTAAGTTTTCTATTTGTGTGTGCATCTTTTTAAAAGTTTCTTCTAAGGCCATGCTAGCTTCTAAGATTAAAGAAACTGAAAAAATACTCCTTTTCCTCAAAGTGTTTATGTCCTGGTGGGGATAAAGGCAAAACATGTTTTCATGAGTATAAGTAGAATATGCAGTAGGTGCAAAAGAAAAGAGTCCTACATTCTGTTGATATAATTTCCTAAATCATATAGTGGAGACAGAATTTGTTTTGAGATGAGGAATAAAACTTTGCCAAGTGAACAAATGGTAGAAAATTTTTCCAGACAGAGAAACAATACATATGAAGGTGCAGAGGTGGAAGAGTCTGTGTAAAGTGGCTGGAGCACCAGGTATGAGTCTAGGAAGATGGAGAAACCTTGTAGGTGGTGAGGCTCACCAAGAAGGTAGAAAGAAAGACAGCAAAAATGTTCTTTCTTAGGCAATATATTCAGATTTCAGACAATGAGGACCACTGTTCAGAGACAGTCATAAAGCTGTTGGGAAATAAACTGGGAGATAGAACACGAAATACTCTTTAACTTTCATTTCACGCAGCTTTTCCCCAGAATGTTTTGAGCATGTGGCCGTTTTCTTACGACAATCCTGCCAGCTAATGGTCTGGGAAACGTTCTTTGAAAAACGTTAGCTCCCGTACAACAATAAATGGTACCTTAAGTAAACAGCAATTTGGCATGCAAAATATGACAAAATGCTACTTAAATATTCATCCTCCTGCCTTATGTTTACTTTAATACATTTCAGTTGGAAAAGGTAAACATTTCCCATTACAGCAGTAATTCTCAGAGCCTTTACCATCTGACCATATATGAGCAATTGCTTCATATACTATCCTCCACTTGAAATTCACAAATCAACTGGACTACCATATTATGTTGCTACTTGTTTACTAGCTTGTATTTGTTGTTAAAGTTTAGGATCTTGTGGCACTAGTATTCTATGGTGTATATTCGGGGAATTAAAATTGCAAATACAGAAAGCCTACTATATACCAGACCCCATGATAATCCCCTTTCACGTCACAGTTTATTTATTCCTTCTAACACTCTGAGTTATATGCTATTATTATCCCTGTTTTCTAGTTGAAGAACCTAAGAAGTTAATTCATCTACACAATGTCAATCAGGTAGACTGGGGCCAGAGAGATTTGACTCAGTAGCACATATTTTTAACTATGATTTTTTACCATCTCTGATGTGTTTATCCTGATGCTGAAAAGTTGCCCAATATACGCTTAATTCACCGAATAACTGATATACTCTATCATGGTCATTTTTTGTTCATTTTTAGTCTTGTAAGAATGTCAATTGGCTCAGATTTCTACCTGATACTTTATTGAGGCCTGAGCACTATTACAAAATCATTTAGAAACTGTAGTTACAAAGAAATCTTTGTTAAATGGGTTTCTCACTTGACAAGAAATGACTTTGGATACAGTACACAGTTTTTATGATTTTCTTCACTCTTTTGCTTTATATAAAGTCAATTTCACATTTACAAAGTATGCCAGATAATAATTTCTAAAATGAATACCACATATGTGGGCTGGTTAAAACCACTTGTCCTTCAGTTTTCTACTTCCTCCCAAAGAAAACCATAACCTGCAGGAATGACTGCCTTTTGAGTTATATGACTGTGAAATTCCACAATAATCCTGTTATTCTTATCCCACAAGATATTTCTATGCAGTACACTGTATCTGTATATTATTCTTACAATGCAAAATCCTATTAAAGTCAATGGTGCATGTATCCATTTCATTTCAATGTGACTTTGTATAATAAAAAAATATATATAGTGAGAATACATAATGAGTTGCCTGCCAAAGTTGTTCAAAGTACAATTAAATAACTGAGAAAGTGAGAAATTACCTTAGTACAAAGTATGTAACCACAAATAGATTACTGTTAATTTAGGGTATGCCCCAAACTATACACAATTGCCAAAGACCTCCTTAGTCCACAAAGCATCAAAATACCTACACAGCTGATTAATAATTCTCCCCTTGTTGGAACAAAAATGTCAGAACAAACTATCCATTTTTCTTTCAGTTTCTTGGCAATTACTCTGTATACCTAAGTGACAGGAGTATGGAATATGTGTCATGAACTATACTTCATTTTTTAATAAAATAGATTCTCCCTTCTGAATTTCACCCAATGTACCTCTTCATCTGGTCATTTGTATCCTTTATTATATCATGTGTAATAAACCAGTAATAGTAAGTAGTGTTTCCCTGAGTTCTGTGAGTCATTCTATCAAATTATTGAGTCCAAGAAGAGGGTCATAGGAACCCCTGATTTATAGCCAATTGGTCAGAAGTGACAACCTGGGATTTGAGATAGACATGTGAAGCCAGGGGCAGTCTTGGGGACCAAGGTCTTAACCTGTGGGGTCTGCACTAACTCCAGGTAGTTAATGTCATAATGAATTAAACTGTAGGTCATCCTATTGGTGTCTGCCAAGAATTGGAGAATTACTTGGTGTGGAAAAACCCACATATTTGGTGTCAAAAGTGAAATGTGAGTATAGAAGAAACAATTTTCTTTTTATTTCCCCCTATATTCTAGCCCAAGCTGTTTCTTCATCCTACAAAAATATTAATAGTCTTTTAAAGTGCAAATTACATACCACGACTTACATGAAACCTTCAGTCATCTCCCACTAGGATATAATATTTCCTCACTTTAAACAAAGATAAACGAATCAGTATAATAAAAAGAATTAGATAAAATATATAGATCTGAAAATAAATCATATCCATTAATCCCTTTCTTCTTGTAACTTACAATCTAGCTGAAATATTATGTGTGGGAAATGAGTGAGGTAGGCTGTATGCATACAGTAGATCAAGATGTCTTCTCCATCTTTTACCCATTCACACATTCACAGAGTAAGTACCCCATAACTGTTAAGATTTACAGGTTTTATCCAGAAGAGTCAAATACTCTTTAGAAAGAGAACAAAGTTGCTCACAACTTACTGCAAAGCTAGTGTAATCAAGATAGCATAGTGCTGGAATAAAGATATACAGATCAACGGAATAGAATTCAGAGTCTGGAAATAAACCTTTAAATTTATGGTCAATTGATTTTCAATAATAATTCCAAGACAATCTTTTGAGGAGAGAATAGTCTTTTCAACAAATAGTGCTGAGACAACTAGCTATCCACCTGCAAAAGAATGAAGGACTTGTACCATACATAAAAAGTAATTCAAAATGAATCATGGACATAAAAGATAAAAGCTAAAACTATAAAATTCTTAAAAGAAAACATAATGAGAGAATATTGGGGATCTTAGGTAAAGCCTTCTTATATATGATGAAAAACTACAAGTGACAAAAAAAAATACGGACTTCATCATAATTAAAAACTTTTGTGCTTCAAAAGACACCATGAAGAAAGTGAAAATAGATATAATTAGTCATTAGGAAAATGCAAATCAAAACCACAAGATACCACTTTACACCCACTAAGATGGCTATAACCAAAATGACGGAAATTAATAAGTGTTGTCAAGAATGTGGAGGAATTGGAACCATCAAATATTGCTGGTGAAACTTTAAAATGGTGCAGCTACTCCAGAAAAGTGTTCGACAGTTCCTTAAATAAGCTATGCATAGAATTCTTCCATGACCCAGCAATTCTACTTTGAGGTATACACCCAAAAGACATGAAAATGAGTGCTCACATAAAAAACTTACACAGGAATGTTTACAGCAGCACTATTCACAACAGCCAAAAAGGTATAAACAACCTAAATGTCTATAAACTGATGAATGGATAAATAAAAACTAGTATATCCATACAATGGAATACTATTCAGCCATGAAAAGACATGAAGAACTGATGCACACTTTCAACACTGAAAATTATGCTAATTAAGAGAAGCCAATCACAAAAATCACCTATTGTGTGAAATATCAAGAATGGATAAACCTATAAAGACAAAAAGTAGCTTAGTGGTTTTCAAGGGCTGAGGGGTGGAGAAGGCTTTATGGGAAATGTGAAATACAACAAATTAGACAAACTTTATAGTTGGAGATAACAGTTCCCACAAGAATGCCCTTACTTCAGACACCAGCTGAAAATTTAGAGATTCTCAGGACCATCCTCACTTCAGACCAGTTGGCTACAAATTTGGAGTTCCCAGCATCACCCTCAGGTTTGATGATTTGTTAAAATGAATCACAGAACTCTGGACACACTATACGTGTGATTATATTTGTATTATAATGATGGGATACAAATTAGCATCAGGCAAAAGAAAAGATGCATACGGTGAGGTCTGGGATGGGTCCAAACATGAAGCTTTCCATCATCCTCTCTTCGGATTCCTGGACAGCATTATCTCCTCCAGGCTATGGTTTATCACAAGACTTGAAGAGTATTCCCAACCAGAAAAACTCACCCAAGCTTTTGGTGTCCGAATTTTATACTAAGGCTTGACCACATACTGCCTGCAAGGCTGACCTTTCTTCTCCACATCATCCTGAAGGTTCAGGATAATACCTTTAGCCTTTAGCTCTCCTGGAGGTTGGAACTGATATGGCATATCCTAAATCCACCATCATAAAATCACATCGATAGACTGTCTAGTTTGCCTAGGGAGTCCCCAGGCAAACAAAGATAGTCCTAACAGGTAGGACATTATGGGCAACTACAGATCACCTCCCAGTAGCTTAGGGAAAAAGCCAGACTTCTTTTGGGGTAAGGTTAATTCTTCAGTATATAGGAAATGACTGCTCACGGGTATGAGAGTTTCTCTTTAGGTTGCTAGTAATGTTCTTAAATTGATTTTAGTGATGGCTGCACAGCTCTGTGAATATACTAAAACCATGAAATTTTACCTACCACTGGTGAACTGTATGTTATGAGAATTATATCTCAATGAAGATGTTAAAAAAGATTAAGAAATTTTGTTTGGAGTCGTCTTCCCTAATTTGCTGACGGTGCTGCATTTTTAAAGTTTTATTAAGCCTCTTTGCCTTTTAACTATTTAGGTTTTTATGATGATCAGCAACAATCTGTAAATGTTTTCCTTTTGACTCTTCCAAACTCAAAATATAGCTCCATTTCCAAACAGAAAAAAATAACTGCCAACTTATTTTCCTTATGTCCTCCTTTATCTAAGGACAGAGCAAGTGTTTTTCATAGGGCCTTAAAAAAACAACAACAGGGACTTCCCTGGTGGCACAGCGGTTAAGAATCCACCTGCCAATGAGGGGACACAGGTTCGAGCCCTGGTCTGGGAAGATCCCACATGCCGCAGAGCAACTAAGCCCATGCCCCACAGCTACAGAGCCTATGCTCTAGAGCCTGTGAGGCACAACTACTGAGCCCGGGTGCCACAAATACTGAAGCCTGCATGCCTAGAGCCTGTGCTCTGCAACAATGAAAAGCCACCACAATGAGAAGCCCACTCACCGCAACAAAGAGTAGCCCCCACAGTGCAACTAGAGAAAGCCTATGCACAGCAACGAAGACCCAACACCGCCAAAAATAAATACATAAATAAATAAAATAAAAACACTTGCTTATTCCCTACATTAAGAAACTCTTTCAAGGGGACCTTCAAGATGGCAGAGGAGTAAGATGTGGAGATCACCTTCCTCCCCACAAATACATCAAAACTACATCTACATGTGGAACAACTCCTACAGAACACCTACTGAATGCTGGCAAAAGACCTCAGACTTCCCAAAAGGCAAGAAAATCCCCACATACCTGGGTAGGGCAAAAGGAAAAAAGAAAAAACAGACAAAAGAATAGGGACGGGACCTGCACCAGTGGGAGGGAGCTGTGAAGGAGGAAAGGTTTCCACACACTAGGAAGCCCCTCCACTGGTGGAGACAGGGGCGGGCAGTGGGGAAGCGTAGGAGCCACGGAGGAGAGCGCAGCAACGGCGGTGCAGAGGGCAAAGCGGAGAGATTCCCACACAGAGGATTGGTGCCGACCAGCACTCACCAGCCCGAGAGCTTGTCTGCTCACCCGCCGGGGAGGGCGGGGGCTGGGAGCTGAGGCTCCGGCTTTGGATGTCAGACCCCAGGGAGAGGACCGGGGTTGGCTGCGTGAACACAGCCTGAAGGGGGCTAGTGCACCACAGCTAGCCAGGAGGGAGTCAGGGAAAAAAGTCTGCAACTGGCTAAGAGGCAAGAGACCATTGTTTCCAGGTGCGCGAAGAGAGGGGACCCAGAGCACCTCCTAAATGACCTCCAGAGACGGGCATGAGCTGCGGCTGTCAGCGCGGACCGCAGAGACGGGCATGAGACGCTAAAGCTGCTGCTGCAGCCACCAAGAAGCCTGTGTGCAAGCACAGGACACTCTCCACACCTCCCCTCCCGGGAGCCTGTGCAGCCCACCACTGCCAGGGTCCCATGATCCAGAGACAACTCTTCCCTGGGAGAACACACGGAGCACCTCAGGCTGGTGCAACGTCACGCTGTGCTCAGCTGCCACAGGCTCGCCTCACACTCCGTACCTCTCCCTCCCCCAGGCCTGAGTGAGCCACAGCCCCCTAATCAGCTGCTACTTTAACCCCATCCTGTCTGGGCAGGAACAGTCGCACTCAGGCGACCTACACGCAGAGGTGGGGCCAAATCCAAAGCTGAACCCCAGGAGCTGTGCAAACAAAGAAGAGAAAGGGAAATCTCTCCCAGCAGCCTCTGATCGGCGGATTAAATCTCCACAATCAACTTGATGTACCCTACATCAGTGGAATACCTGAATAGACAATGAATCATCCCAAAATTGAGGCCGAGGACTTTGGGAGCAACTGTAAACTTGGGGCTTGCTTTCTGCATCTAATTTGTTTCTGGTTTTATATTTATGTTAGTTTACTATTTAGAGCTTGTTATCATTGGTACATTTGTTTATTGATTTGGTTGCTCTCTTACTTTTATTTATATATATAATATATATATATATTTTCCTTTTTCTCCTTTTGTGAGTGTGTATGTGTGTGCTTCTTTGTGTGATTTGTCTGTATAGCTTTGCTTTTATCATTTGTCCTAGGGTTCTGTCTGTCTGTTTTGGGGGTTTTTTGTATAGTTTTTAGTCCTTGTTATCATTGATGGATTTGTTTTTTGGTTTGCTTGCTCTGTTTCTTTTGTTTTTAATTACTTTTTAAATTTTTTAATAATTTTTTTTATTTTAATAACTTTATTCTTTCTTTCTTTCTTTTTCTCCCTTTTCTTCTGAGCCGTGTGTCTGACAGGATCTTGGTGCAACAGCCTGGTGTCAGACCTGAGCCTCTGAGGTGGGAGACCTGAGTTCAGGACATTGGTCCACCAGAGACATCCCGGCTCCATGTAATATCAAACAGCGAAAGCTCTCCCAGATATCTCAACCTCAACGCCAAGACGCAGCTCCACTCAAAGACCAGCAAGCTCCAGTGCTGGACACCCCATGCCAAACAACTAGCAAGACAGGAACACAAACCAACCCATCAGCAGAGAGGCTGCCTATAATCATAGTAAGTTCAGAGACACACCAAAACACACCACCTGACTCGGTCCTGCCCACCAGAAAGACAAGATCCAGCCTCATCCACCAGACACAGGCACCAGTCCCCTCCACCAGGAAGCCTACACAACCCACTGAAACAACCTTACCCCACTGGGGTCAAACACCAAAAATGACGGGAACTACGAACATGCAGGCTGCAGAAAGGAGACCCCAAATGCAGTAAATTAAGCAAAATGAGTAGACAGAGAAATATGCAGCAGATGAAGAAGCAAGGTAAAAACCCACCAGACTAAACAAATGAAGAGGAAATACGCAGTCTACTGGAAAAAGAATTCAGAGTAATGATAGTAAAGATGATCCAAAATCTTGGAAAAAGAATGGAGAAAATACAAGAAACGTTTAACAAGGACCTAGAAGAAGAGCAAACAAACAATGATGAACAACACAATAAATGAAATTAAAAATTCTCTAGAAGGAAACAATAGCAGAATAACTGAGGCAGAAGAACAGATAAGTGACCTGAAAGATAAAATAGTGGAAATAACTACCACAGAACAGAGTAAAGAAAATAGAATAAAAAATTGAGGACAGTCAAAAAGACCTCTGGTACAACATTAAATGCACCAACATTCGAATTATAGGGGTCCCAGAGGGAGAAAAGAAACAGAAAGGGACTGAGAAAATATTTGAAGAGATTATAGTTGAAAACTTCCCTAAAATGGGAAAGGACATATTCAGTTAAGTCCAGTAAGAGCAGAGTCCCATACAGGAAAAATCCAAGGAGAAACACGCCAAGACACATTAATCAAACTATCAAAAATTAAATACAAAAGTACAAAGAAATATTAAAAGCAGCAAGGGAAAAGCAACTAATAACATACAAGGAAATCCCCAGGTTAACAGCTGATCTTTCAACAGAAACTGTGTAAGCCAGAAGGGAGTGGCAGGACATATCTAAGTGATGAAAGGGAAAAACTTACAACCAAGATTACTCTACCCAGCAAGATTCTCATTCAGATTCGACAGAGAAATTAAAACCTTTACAGACAAACAAAGGCTAAGAGAATTCAGCACCACCAAACCAGCTTTAAAAAAATGCTAAAGGAACTTCTCTAGGCAGAAAACACAAGAGAAGGAAAAGACCTAGAATAACAAACCCCAAACAATTGAGAAGATGGTAATGGGAACATACATATTGATAACTACCTTAAATGTAAATGGATTAAATGCTCCAACCAAAAGACATACACTGCCTGAATGGATACAAAAACAAGACCTGTGTATATGCTGCCTAGAAGAGACCCACATGAGACATAGGGACACATACAGACTGAAAGTATATCAGAAAAAGATATTCCATGCGAATGGATATCAAAAGAAAGCTGGAGTAGCAATTCTCATACCAGGCAAAATAGACTTTAAAACAAAGACTATTACAAGAGACAAAGAAGGACACTACATAAAGATCAAGGGATCAATCCAAGAAGAAGATATAACAATTGTAAATATTTATGCATCCAACATAGGAGCACCTCAATACATAAGGCAAATGCTAACAGCCATAAAAGGGGAAATCGACAGTAAAAGAGTAATAGTAGGGGACTTTAACACCCCACTTTCTCCAATGAGCAGATCATCCAAAATGAAAATAAATAAGAAAATACAAGCTTTAAATGATACATTAAACAAGATGGACTAAATTGATATTTATATAACATTCCAACCAAAAACAACAGAATACACTTTCCTCTCAAGTGCTCATGGAACATTCGCCACGACAGATCACATCGTGGGTCATAAATCAAGCCTTGGGAAATTTAAGAAAATTGAAATCATATCAAGTATTTTTTCTGACCACAATGCTATGAGACTACGTATCAATTATAAGAAAAAATGTGTAAAGAATACAAACACATGGAGGCTAAACAATACACTACTAAATAACCAAGAGATCACTGAAGAAATCAAACAGGAAATCAAAAAATACCTAGAATCAAATGGCAATGAAAACATGATGACCCAAAACCTATGGGATGCAGCAAAAGCAGTTCTAAGAGGGAAGTTTATAGCAGTATAATCCTACCTCAAGAAACAAAATCATCTCAAATAAAAAAGCTAACCTCACACTTAAACAAATTAGAGAAAGGGGAACAAAAAAACCCCAAAGTTAGAAGAAGGAAAGAAATCATAAAGATCAGATCAGAAATAAATGAAAAAGAAATGAAGGAAATGATAGCAAAATCAGTAAAACTAAAAGCTGGTTCTTTGAGAAGATAAATAAAATTGCTAAACCATTAGCCAGACTCATCATGAAAAAATGAGAGAAGACTCAAATCAATAGGATCAGAAATGAAAAACGAGAAGTAACAACTGACATTGCAGAAATACAAAGGATCATGAGAGATTACTACAAGCAACTATATGCCAATAAAATTAACAACCTGGAAGAAATGGACAAATTCTTAGAAAAGCACAACCTTACGAAACTGAACCTGGAAGAAACAGAAAATATGAACAGACCAATCACAAGCACTGAAATTGAAACTGTGATTAAAAATCTTCCAACAAACAAAAGCCCAGGACCAGATGGCTTCACAGGCGAATTCTATCAAACGTTTAGAGAAGAGCTAACACCTATCCTTCTCAAACTCTTCCAAAATATAGCAGAGGGAGGAACACTCCCAAATTCCTTCTACGAGGCCACCATCACCTTGATACCAAAACCAGACAAGGATGTCACAAAGAAAGAAAACTACAGGCCAATATCACTGATGAACATAGATGCAAAAATCCTCAACACCACCTAGCAAACAGAATCCAACAGCACATTAAAAGGATCATACACCATGATCAAGTGGGGTTTATCCCAGGAGTGCAAGGATTCTATAATATATGCAAATCAATAATGTGATACACCATATTAACAAATTGAAGGATAAAAACCATATGATTATCTCAATAGATGCAGAAAAAGCTTTCAACAAATTTCAACACCCATTTATGATAAAAACTCTCCAGAAAGTAGGCATAGAGGGAACCTACCTCAACATAATAAAAGCCATATATGACAAACCCACAGCCAACATCGTTCTTAATGGTGAAAAACTGAAACCATTTCCTCTAAAATCAGGAACAAGACAAGCATGCCTATTCTCACCACTATTATTCAACATAGTTTTGGAAGTTTTAACCACAGCAACCAGAGAAGAAAAAGAAATAAAAGGAATCCAAATTGGAAAAGAAGTAAAGCTGTCACTGTTTGCAGATGACATGATACTAGACATAGAGCATCCTAAAGATGCTACCAGAAAACTACTAGAGCTAATCAATGAATTTGGTAAAGTAGCAGGATACAAAATTAATGCACAGAAATTTCTTGCATTCCTATATACTAATGATGAAAAATCTAAAAGAGAAATCAAGGATACACTCCCCTTCACCATTGCAACAACAAAAAAAATAAAATACCTAGGAATAAACCCACCGAAGGAGACAGAAGACCTGTATGCACAAAACTATAAGACACTGATGAAAGAAATTAAAGATGATACAAACAGATGGAGAGATATACCATGTTCTTGGATCAGAAGAATCAACATTGTGAAAATGACTACAATCTACAGATTCAATGCAATCCCTATCAAACTACCAATAGCATTTTTCACAGAAGTAGAACAAAAAAGTTCACACTTTGTATGGAAACACAGAAGACCCCTAACAGCCAAAGTAATCTTGAAAAAGAAAAACGGAGCTGGAAGAATCAGGTTCCAGACTTAAGACTATACTACAAAGCTACAATAATCAAGAAAATATGGTACTGGCACAAAAACAGAAATATAGATCAATGGAACAGGATAGAAAGCCCAGAGATATACCCATGAACATATGGTCACCTTATCTCTGATAAGGGAGGCAAGAATATACAATGGAGAAAAGACAGCCTCTTCAATAAGTGGTGCTGGGAAAACTGGACAGCTACATGTAAAAGAATGAAATTAGAAAACTCCCTAACACCAACACCATACACAAGAATAAATTCAAAATGGATTAAAGACCTAAATGTAAGGCCAGACACTATCAAACTCTTAGAGGAAAACATAGGCAGAACACTCTATGACATAAATCACAGCAAGATCCTTTTGACCCACATCCTAGGGAAACTGAAATAAAAACAAAAATAAACAAACAGGACCTAATGAAACTTAAAAGCTTTTGCACAGCAAAGGAAACCATAAACAAAACGAAAAGACAACTCTCAGAATGGGAGAAAATATTTGCAAATGAAGCAACTGACAAAGGATTAATCTCCAAAATTTACAAGTGGATCATGCAGCTCAATATCAAAAAAACCAATAATCCAATACAGTAATGGGCAGAAAACCTAAATAGACATTTCTCCAAAGAAGATATACAGATTGCCAACAAGTACATGAAAGGATGCTCAACATCACTAATCATTAGAGAAATTCAAGTCAAAAGTACAATTAGGTATCACATCACACCAGTCAGAAAGGCCATCATCAAAAAGTTACAAGCAGTATATGTTGGAGAGGATGTGGAGAAAAGGGAACCCTCTTGCACTGTTGGTGGGAATGTAAATTGATACAACCACTATGGAGAACAGAATGTACGTTCCTTGAAAAACTAAAAATAGAAGTACCATATGACCCAGCAATACCACTCCTAGGCATATACCCTGAGAGAACCATAATTCAAAAAGAGTCATGCACCACAATGTTCATTGCAGCTCTGTTTACAATAGCCAGGACATGGAAGCAACCTAAGCATCCATTGACAGATGAATGGATAAAGAAGATGTGGCACACATATACAATGGAATATTACTAGGCCATAAAAAGAAACGAAATTGAGTTATTTGTAGTGAGGTGGATGGACCTAGAGACTGTCATACAGAATGAAGTCAGAAAGAGAAAGACAAATACTGTATGCTAACACTTATATATGGAATCTAAAAAAAAAGGTTCTGAAGACCCTCAGGGCAGGACAGGAATAAAGACGCAGATGTAGAGAATGGACTTGAGGACACAGGGAGGGGGAATGCTAAGCTGGGACGAAGTGAGGGAGTGCCATGGACATATCTACACTACCAAATGTAAAGTAGGTAGCTAGTGGGAAGCAGCTGCACAGCACAGGGAGATCCGCTCTGTGCTTTTTGTCCACCTGGGGGGGGCGTGGATAGGAGAGTGGGAGGGAGACACAAGAGGGAGGAGATATGGGGGTGTATGTGTATGTATAGCTGATTCACTTTGTTATAAAGCATTTTAAAGCAATTATACTCCAATAAAGATATTAAAAAAAAAAAGACTTTCAAAGGTGATCTTGAAAGGCAGTGCAGTGTAGTCCTTTGACAGATGGGAAAGCAAAGTAGTTTGTCAATGAGCTCCAAACTGATGAGGAAAAGTTCAACTTCAAATTCAATCATACTGAACTGCTATTGCTAGAAGAATAAAACCTGCTAGTTAGGGAGAAATAGGAGAAAGGAGTGGGGCGGAAGAGCTTCACATAGTCTAAAATAGCCTTAACTAGAGCAGGTCATCTAAAGCTTAATCTGAAGAACTAGAAATAAATACAAAATCTTAGAAACAGAAACAGTCTCTTTTCTTTGCAGCTGGCACAAATCTGACAACAATGGAAATAAACTGTTGGTAAGATTTCTTGGGGATGAGAAAGGAGGGAGTAACTTTTAAATAGTATCCACCCTTTGCCTTGAACGCAGCATAGTGGAGAGGCTGGGTGTCTAGGGTTTCTGTTTAGTACACTGACTTTGATATCATAGCGGCTGTGGTTTGAACCTTTCACACTTTCAGTGTGACTTGGAAAATTCACTGAATATATTTAAGTCTTATTTTTAATATCAGTAAATTGGAAATAATAAAAGCACACATCTCAGGTGCTTCATCAGGATAAAACAAAGAGAGCTATTATATGAAATACATGTATCATCTTTTTAAAATTTTTTTAAAAATTAATTTATTTTTATTTTTGGCTGAGTTGGGTCTTTGTTACTGTGCGTGGGCTTTCTCTAGCTGTGGCGAGCAGGACCTACTCTTCGTTGCAGTGTGCGGGCTTCTAACTGTGGTGGCTTCTCTTGTTGTGGAGCACGGGCTCTAGGTGTGTGGGCTTCAGTAGTTGTGGCACGTGGGCTCTAGAGCTCAGGCTCAGTTGTGGCGCACGGGCTTAGTTGCTCCACGGCATGTGGGATCTTCTTAGACCAGGGCTCGAACCTGTGTCCCCTGCATTGGCAGGCGGATTCTTAACCACTGTGCCACCAGGGAAGTCTCTACATGTATCATCTTATAGATGCAATACATGAACATAATTAATGCCCATATTTACTACCATCAGTAGCAAAATCAGCTCATGTGATGATCTCTTATCATGTTAGGTAGTAGCTCTATTTCACCAAGTGTGGTATGCATAAAACTTGGAGAAAGACTATACCATGATATAAAAACAAACAAAATAATTTAAATTTAAAACTTCCTGAATTTCAGTATTTTTATATATGCCTTTAAAATCAAGCAAAAATTAATATGCTGATAATGACCAAAATTTTTCCATTTCAAATGACATTTATAGATTCTTAATATGAAATAAGTTGGAAAGAAGAGAGGAATTTTTTCATAGTTCTTCTGAACTAATCTGTAATTTTTATTTTAGTAATAAATCACAGAATTTGGATTCAGCACATACTAGATCATGTTGCTGTGGCATTTAATAAATAAAGCCAATCAGACCAGAAATGTTTAGAGATGTTTTTGTAAGTTTGACTACTGGGTAATTCATTACAAGAAAGACTAGTGAATGAGGTTTTAATTAGTTTCAGAAGAAAATTTTAATCAAGATAGAAGCTCAATAAAATGTACTAATTTGACAGCTGATGACATAACCAATTAACTATTCAGAACAACATCTAGTGTTTTAGGTGAAATAATTTTATCATCAAACAAAAGGTGATGTTTCGGTCTATTCATTCTAACCATACTGTATATTTCAACAGTACACTAGAAAAGAAGCTAAAAATGAATCAATATTAGTTCTGATTTCATGGCATTAAATTTTTAAATGCCTTAGAGTTGTTAAAAATGAGAGGTTGAAGAGGCTGATAAAGCATTTAAATATTATGAATATATCAGCTAGATTTAATAGCTAAAGAAGGAAAATAATTTCATCCCAGGTTATGTAAAAATACCAATGATACTGCTACAGAATTATTCTGTAATCAAGGCAGAATGACTGAACACCTATGTTAGAGTTCAAGAAAGGCTCATTGTATACTATTTAGACATGTGCTGCTGCTGAATCTCATTTGAGTATTTCTGATTCACTCCTAAAACAACTTGGATCAATATTAAACATAAATCAGAGTTGGTGAGATTTTATCTCATAAGGTTTTCTATAAAATTGATACAATTCCTCTTTGAGATGGTTATTGGGTAATTCCTTTTTGAAAAAAAAAGGAAGGGAGAGAGGGAGGACGGAGGAGGAAGGGAAGGAGGGAGGGAAGTTAGTAACTAGTTTTTGTCAGGATGTTTTAATAGGATTAAATGGCACTATTTTGGGGAGGGGCTCAAATGAATGAATACTTTCTAAGTTTAGCTTATATATGCCTATAACTTGTTTTTACAAGTACATATACACACACATACAAGCACACACAAGAATGCACACATATGCATGCCAGGCTGAATAAGAAAATGTTCTCAAAGGCAGCAACACAGTGGAGAAACATCACTAACTCCCACAGTGTTGAAGTATAAGGTCCTTGATAGAAGCTTTGCCTAACTTTCAGTCTGTCAGCATGCAATTTGAGTCCTCAGCCTGAAGACCAAGACCATATATGCTCAGTAAATATTCACTGAAGGAAGGAAGTGGAGAGAAGGAAAATATTTTAGTTAGTACTTTTCCCCAAGCAGGACCAAAAATCTTTTAGGGCATTTAAACTTTAGCTTTGATAAAAAAGCCCCAATTATTCTAAAACCACTCTAATTCAGCAAAGCAAATTGGGCTATGGCATTACAGAATTTAACTGTGTGTTAAGAATGTTGTCCAGTGCAGATCTGGGGGTAACTTTGGAATTTGCAAGGAATTAGTCTCACAAAAGGAGCTGCTTTGGATGAAGATATGAGTGGGTTTAAATTATTGCTATATACAGAATTTATAGGTAAAATGTATTCTTTGTTTCTTCCTTTGGTATATAGTTGGTACCAATCTAATATTTTAATCTGTGACATCTTAAATTCACACACATGTCCAACACCCACTCACACACATAGGCAAACACACATACACTCCTGAGAAGCACATATTATTACTAATTTCATTTTTCATTGAAGAAAAAAGTTAGGGGTATAGTTGAATTTGATTAAGGTTATGCATTTGGAAGATATAAAGATGGGATTCAGAACCTTCCAAAGACTCAGCCACTCAATCTGTCTGCTTCCTCTGACTTGGGAAGAAGAGCATCAATAGCTAATTAAGATCAAAGCATCAGATGCATTTCTCTGAGACCCTAGGAATCAGGAGAAATAAGAGCAATTTTGGAGATGATCAGTGTGGCAGGACAGGTGTGAGGTATCATACACACATGTCCAGACCTGCTTGGACCCCGGTGCACCCTCTCAGGGAGAGAAATGAAGAACCAACCTCTACTCCTTCCTCTAGCTCAGGGTCTGAGTGCCAAGATTTAAGCACATGTTTACTCTAGGAATTAAGGGCAGACAGATGGTTCTTTCCTCTCCCTTAATCTGTAGAGGCCAACGACTTCCCCTAACTCTCAGCCTCATTTTCCCTACAAGCCTCAAATTTAGCTCTCCTTCAAATTACACATATGCCTGTTCCCTAACAACTTGTCTTTGCTTATTCTAACTCGCTGAAAGGAAAAGTGGCAAGAAGGTTGTTATACAAGGAAGCACATACACAAGAAGCTTCATTCACATTGGGGTCCATTTTCATTCATTCAACTGAAGAAAAATGAGAAGCCATCCTAATTTGTCAGCAGAATGTGCCCCTTCCCTCTCTCTATCTCCCTCTCCCTTTACACACACACACACACACACACAGAAGGTTTATATATAGAATGAACTGCATTACCCATACCCCTCTGCCCCCCCCCCAAAAAAAAAAACTCCATAGACCTCCATTACCTTATCAGACTCTTACAACGAGGTAAATTACAGGGGTGCAATTGAAATAATAGTTTTTTTGTTTTGGTTTAAGACCCCTCCAAAACATAGTTAAAACCATAAAGGGGATGTCTTTACCTTCTCATTCTATTTTTAATAAAACAAGGTCAGCATGTTTTTTATGATTATAGCGACAAAACGTTGGCTGTCAGAGCCACTGTTGATATCCCCTTCTTTCTGAACACAGATTAAGAGAATGGCAGATGGTGCCAAGTTGTGTGAAATATTACACACACACACACACACCCGTTACAGTCTCATCCTCTTTCATTCTCGTTTACTTTGGCAGCCTTTTCTAGCAGCTGTGCTGGCAATGGTGACAGAGCCTATCAACTACAGGGAATTTACGAGCTTTCAGAACCTCTCTGATAGGGTACTTAACATTTGCTTTGTAGTCACCTACCTGTCTCTGAAGTATATGAACGAACCTCCCTCCTTCCCCAAACAAACCCCTGGGAGAGTTCAAGTCTGGAAGATGATTTTTTGTCATGCAAATAGGTTCACAGATCTTGGGGCTGTTTCCTTACTCACTGGGGGCAGAAAATAGGGACTCAGGCAAATGCTTGAGGACCCGAGATAAAATGTCATTCCAAAGGAGGGTTTTACTTATCAGAAACAAAAAGAGTCAAATAAAATATTTATGGGATTTGTACTGTAAGTGGTAAACAAGAATATAGCTGCAACATGTTTCTCTTATCTCTTCTGCATTTTTCTTTCCTGCCCCACCTTGTGGCAGTTTCTAAGTGTTCCCCAAATCTATTATTTGGAATAGGTCACTTGTAAAATACTGTGTATGTGTATGTATGTATGTGTGTGTACGTGTGTGTGTATACAATCTTTCCCAAACAGTGAATGCATTTTATGAGAAATTTCTGTTGTGAGAATTTCAAATCAAGTACAGGTTTTTGAAAGCAAGGAACAAACTATTCCCTAACCCTTCTTTCACACCACCCCACCCCAGTCCTCTGTTCTCCCTGGAGGCCACTGATAAGAAAAATAGATCACGGAGTTATTAAGTTATTAACTGAGAAGTGTGAAGTATTAGAGAGGGAAAGGGCCATTTACTCTGTGTGTAAGTTACTCTAAAATTACAGGAAAACCTATGAATTTTCAAGGGACAAAATTAAGGATGATTTATTGATTCTCGAATTTAATACAGGATCAACCTGGAGGGAGATCAAGATCTACTGTTAGAATGAAGGTAGGACTCTGGAGGGAGAGACGGCAGAGTGGCAGAAATGTCTTAGGTGCTATAGGGCGAAGAGAGAAAGGAAACCAAAGAACAGTAGGATTCCCAGATGCAAAGAGAAAGTAGACTCCTTAGAGAGAGTGATGACTTGATGGATAAAATATGCTCTACACTCCTGAGGTGTTCATGGTTTTTAATAGAAAACATTTTGGGGGGAGGGAATAGATTCTTCTCTTATGTGTTCCTAGCGCAGCTAAAGGGTCACATATAGTAGAAAAAAAATCAAGTCAATCAGAGTCATGAGGTCAGGAGAATTATATGGACTCCAAGTCCAATAGTCACTTGATTAGTTCTTTAATGACAACAACGAACTTCTTAACTTCATTATAATGTGCAGAAAAGCAAAATTAGAATTTCTCCAACTGCTGTGTCAGTGTTATGATCCTGGGAACTTTCTAGTGAGCAAAGTATAATAGATGAGAATTGCACTTTACTCAGTATTTCATATCTGAAATGTGTCAAAAAATCATGAATACACCACTGGCTGACTTAATAGCCTTATTTAATTTGGAAGAGACCAACTTATTTATAAAAATTTTACTTATGTCCCTTAAGCCATTATTTTGTTGTTGTTGATTTATTGCTTTGTTTTGTTTTGTTTCCATAATGCCTAGGGTGAAACAGAACTCGTTTTCTGAGGATTTTTGGTACTTAACCTTTGGTGTCTTTTTGTAGTTGAGATTATACAACTTACATAATTGGACAATTTACATGATAAACATAACAATGATAAGTATTTATGAAATATAGCTATTATTACCTTTTTTTTTTTTTTTTGCGGCACACGGGCCCCTCACTGCTGTGGCCTCTCCTGCTGTGGAGCACAGGCTCCAGATGCGCAGGCCCAGAAGCCACGGCCCACGGGCCCAGCCGCTCCGCGGCATGTGGGATCTTCCCGGACCGGGGCATGAACCCTTGTCCCCTGCATTGGCAGGCGGACTCCCAACCACTGCGCCACCAGGGAAGCCCTATTATTACTTTTTATTACCTTATTTAGGAAGGTGGGACTAAGATTCTCAACATTTTAGAACACTAAGTAAATTCACTGGTGGAGTGTGGAATTGCAGGACAATTGTATAATTAATATCCTATAATTTTAATATTTCATAATTCCTGGCTCAAAGGAAGCTCAGGGATTATACTAAGTAATTATTTTATTTTAGTCCCTGGAACGAGTAATTGACTTGTCTGAAACTCTGGTTGCAACAGAGAAAAGAGACTATTATTTATCAAAATGTCTGTTGTTGGGTAAATATGGGACTGTGCAATTCCATTAAATTCTCAAATATCCCCCTCGTGAGAGAACTACCTTCACCCCATTTTAAAGCTGAGAACAATTAGGGTAAAAATAGGTGAGACACTTTCTGAAGTTGGATACTGCTTTGCCTCCAACACCACGCTCTTTCTTCTCTTTGCTGTAAATTGAAGATTAGAACACAATACAAGGAATTAGTATCAACGATTTGTGGATGAAAACTTGAGGAGATGGAACATTAGTTAAATGTATTATTTCCCTGGTTAAAATCACAGAAATAGCATTGCTTACTTGAAAGGCATCCATAGAGTAGAAACAATACTATCCCAGATGCCTAGTAAGGACTTAATATGTAGTTGTCAAACCACTTGGAGACATTTTGAAATTGCAATTCTAACTCAATAGAACAAGTGTATAGCCCAGAAATGCCTGTAACTAGGAACCAATAATCTATTTTTATTTTCTTCTGATACTCCTCTCCTTCATAGCTCAAGTGATACTTATCATCATTCAGATCCTAGAAGCACTAAATAAGAGCCTTAGCACAGTAATGTATTCCTCAACTTCAAAAATGGTCCAGTTTGGGAAGAGTTTGATTACCAGCCAAAAGCAGAATGCCAGGTGGGGATTCAGCTACTTGGGCATCTTTCCAGGGAAGCTTACACCTGGATTACCATATGTTTCCATGTAGCCAGTAAGTTATTGCACTGAAAAATAAATGCATGTGTAAAACCAGAGACTTGCATTGGAAAACTAGTTTTACAGAAATGGAGATATTGTGATAGTAAGCAATATATGTTTAATAGGAGTCACGATAAATATTTATAAAGATGTTTAAGCATTATTACACAAATTTTAACTTTGGCATTATTTTAAAGTAGTGTTTAGGGACTTCCCTGGTGGTGCAGTGGTTAAGAATCTGCCTGCCAATGCAAGGGACACGGGTTCGAGCCCCAGTCTGGGAAGATCCCACATGCCACAGAACTAAGCCTCTGTGCCACAACTACTGAGCCTGTGCTCTAGAGCCTGCAAGCCACAACTACTGAGCCCACGTGCCACAACTGAAGCCTGCATGCCTACAGCCCACGCTCCACAACAAGAGAAGCCACCACAGTGAGAAACCTGCGCACTGCAATGAAGAGTAGCCCCCGCTCACTGCAACTAGAGAAAGCCTGCACACAGCAACGAAGACCCAACGCAGCCAAAAAAAATAATAAATTAAATAAATAAATAAAGTGGTGTTTAAAAAAGTAGTCTAAAGTGATGTAAAAGAAGGAAGAATTGCCTTCACTTGCTCAAGGGCATTAGTGATACTTCAGGACCATGGACAGGGAGGCTAAAGGCCCAGATTGACCTCTTCTTCTCTACCTTTCTGGAGAGAGGGAGAGAGGGAGAGGAGAGAGAGAGAGAGAGAGAGAGAGAGAGAGAGAGAGAGAGAGAGTGAGTGAGTCTTCCAAATATGCGTGTGTGCGTCTGTATTCTTTTAAATAACAACCAATCTGTGTTTCTTCTTCCCTAAGGCAGTGACAATTTCCCTCTGAGGCAAACGGAATTCTGTTTAGAGAAACTCCTTCATATAGTACATTGCTTGTTGAAGATATCTCTCTATACCTCATCCCATGTCTTAGTGTGAAGAAAGAGGGTGTAAAATTCCCCAATAGTTTAATAAGAGTCAGGGGATTGGTGGCAGATAACCAGCATGAGAAGGAAGTGACCAAGAGTACAGAGAAGAACCTGATAATATGGCTGCTTAGTTTTAGGTGACAAGATAGCCAAAAGAGCACAAAATTTAAACTTAGACAGAGGTGCCTAATTATTTAACATTCTCTGAAATACCAAACTATAACCCTCACTCACCACTTACCGTCCCCAACCCTGTGCACACACCCCCCCCAATGGAGCATACAGCATGTAACACCATCAATGGCATTATTCAACAGTGAACATTGAATTGTACAACAAACTATTTTCAACAAATGTGGTGTGCATCTTTATAAAAACATGAAGAGTTTTGACTTGTGCATTGAGAAGCCACCAGGCTAGAATGGGGCAGTAAGGGTTAAGGGCTAACCAAATTTAAAAATTTAGCAAAAATCAGAAATTGGAGAAAGACATGACAACATAAAATACTAGCTCTCTAAATATCCTGGAGCTATTTTAGCTATATGATAGATAAAGATCTAAGCTGGTTTTACTTAAATCTTATAAGATAAAGTGAGCCCAGCAAGCTGCATTATTTAAAGCATTCCAGGCAGCTAAGGTCTGTTTTTAATACACATTTGTTTATAATTCCTGCTTAGAGATAAAAATGATACTTGCCAACACACAAATAAATTAATAAATCATAAAACTACTCAGCCTTCATTCTTTGAAGGCATCATAGCATGTTGAGAAATGCAATGCATTTAGATGTAGGGCTTGAAGTCAGATCTTTTCAGTTCTGTATCCACTTTGGACAAATTAGTTAAATTCTTGGAATTTTGATGCCTTCATTTACAAAATGTAAAAACAATAAGAACTGTGCTATAAGAATGTGTGAATGTCTAATTAAATGAATTTATATAAAAATGATTTAGCATATTGGACAGCAAAGATATTCATGCTTGTTAATTGCCTTGGACCAAGTAGGTATTTATCCAGTAAGGATTATGAAATCCTTACATACGTCTGTATATATATATATATATATATATATATATATAAATAAACATATATATATATATACACACATATATATATATGTGTGCATATATGTGTATATACTTCATATATATTTCATATATATGTCACCTTCCTCCTGCTGCTGTAGATGAATAAGGTACTCTAGCAGCCATATAAAAGGCAATCTCTTCCAAGACAATCAGAAAGTATCGTAGAAAACATGTTTCATCATAGCAATATTTCATCATTAATAAGTAATGGAATTATTCATATCTATTCAGCATGCTAAATGGCATTGATTACTGAAGTGCTCATGTTACCAGAAAAATAATGCCCATTAAAGGGGTGCGGTGGGGGAAAAGCTGAGAAGAAAGAGAGTGGTGTGTGATGGTTCTGTGTTACCATCACAGAATTCAGAATGGAGGCTCCCCTAGGATCTTTCCCTGGGTTTAGTGCAGTGTTGCTTAAGTTCTTCCTCCATCTGCCTGCATTAGACTCGAGTTAAACCTTAATATTTAATCAGGAGGGAGGAGATGATGTGGTTGTCCAGGAATTTGCTTCCTGAGAGGCGGATTTACCATGAAGCTAAGAAAGTTTAAGCCTCAGCATTTCTCATATGCTTAGCCTTGGACAACATGTTCACATGACGATATCTTTTTGTAAATTTTACAAAAGTAAATAACTTAAGCCACAACGTTGAGTGCTCTCTCTTTCCAGTTTGACTTCCTTCCTGCAGGTGTTACTTGAGAGGCCGTGGAAAAGCATTGGGGTGAGAATCTCAACAAACCACTGACACAGGCACAGCTTACTATCTACACTACCATGACTACACCATGGACAGCTTCACCAACATGACTCTATCCTTCAGTAACAGCACTTTTCCATTCTAGGAAACTCTTGCCCGGGAAGATAAAAGTCACGCATTACTTGGTTGTTAGTTTCAAGATCATCCCGAAAAAATTACTTAAGTAAACATCAAACTATTCAACTTGGCATTTATGGTTTACGTCCCAAAGTTCTTTGAGTTAGCCTTCAAAATCTCATTTTGTTCTGTCTTTCCATCCTAAACTGTTATAGAATGATCCTATTCAATCTTAATCAAACCATGTATTGGAAGACTTGCCTTAAGTGGACTCTAAAACCTCATCTATACCTGGATTTCTCTCTCAGACTTATTAACAAGTTATTTGGATGACACTTTCATAGAGCTAACATTTGACAAGGGAACCCAGTTTAAGGAGAAGCTGAGCTGGGAACACATTTAATTTTCGCTTAATAAGCTTTATTGAAGCAGTTTTCAGTTGCTTCCGTGTGTGGTTTAATTACTGCTGGCAGTCCAGGTATTTACGTGGCTTCTGGGAATTTTCTTTCTGTCGGCTGTGCTAACTCAGCCAGGGCTGTGACAACAAAGTGCAAATCTAGAGGTCCTGTCACCATGTAAACATGTCAGGTGGCAGGGTTAATGGGATAAAAGAGGAGAAGCAAGGTTGAAGATTCTGATGCAGAAGTATGTGGAAACATTTTCCAACCAGCAGATATGCCCAACGAAAAGCAAAGAACTCAGTTTTCATCAGTATCTAGCCAAAAAGGCTGTTCTCTCATGTCAGAAGTAAACTAATAACATCACCTACAGATTTCCATATGCACCATGCATTTTCAGTTCCTAAAGTATTTAAGATTAGTTATTGCACAAGAAAAATCAGAAATGCCCTGAAATTACAAAGCTTATATATATAAGGAACTTGATAGACTTTTCCCCAAATTTAACAACAATCCTAAATATCTACATGTTACTGATAATTGTTGTAAAGCATAAAATTTTTTCTAAATTATAAATACTTAAAAAATATTTCATTAGCCCTCCTAAAGACTGATTTCTTTTTTTTATCTAAGAAAAATCATCCCATAACAATCATTGTCAAAAAAAAAGGGGGGATAATCAAGGAGTATGTAGTTAAAATTGTAGGGAAAAACGTGTATACAGATGTGCCAGACAGTTATCTGATATAAATAATATGTTTTTTTCACATGGATTTTGTGATGTCTGAAGTTTTTGTCATTTTTTCCTTTTAATTTGTATTTTGTTGTGACAAGTTTTCTGATTCTAAATCAGATTTGTACCTAATTCTCTGTTTGTGAAAACTTGAGTCTTGCCACGCTCTTTAAGATTAAGACACGAATTTAATGATGTGGTTCAGAGAGAACACAATGAGAGAAAGAGGGATTTGCAATTTAGTTTTATTACTAGCTGGCTGTGTAATATTAGGCAAATAGCTTAATTTCTCTGAGCCTTGATTTTATACACCTGAAATGGGGATTTTTTTCTTCTATTGTGTTGGTTATAAATCAAAAGTACTAAGAGGGAATAATACTTTTTAATAAGTGTCACATGACTTCTTTTGCTCTCACTTTCCCTCCAAAGGATACAGGAGCCTCAACTGAGATTCCCCCCCTCCTGAAAGCAATTGGTATTTATCCCCAGGGGAAGTATATTTAAATTGGTGTTATCCCATCCTAGAAGTAACTAAGCTAATTTCCTGTCTCATTGTCTGCAGAATACTTTCAAAGAAATCACAGGATATCTTCACTTTGTGTCTATAAGGAAAAGAGAAAACCAAACAATATAACTTTAAATAGAAACTGTATCATGTTGTTAGCAATTATTTCTACTGAAGACATATTTGCCACAATAAATAGGCTCTTTTGAATGACCTGATTACTTAGTGAAGCTTTTGTACATTAGGAACATTGGCCAAAAGGCTTACTCACCTTGGCTACATTGATTTTGATGATTAGAAAAACAACTGCAAATGAAATCTCTACCACTAGCCACACCAGGAGCTGGAGACACATGTGACTCTCCTGCTCTCAGGCTGAAATATGGCTCTGCACTGATCTCACCCTAGGGTGGGATTTCCAAAGAAGGCAGTCACTCTAGACTTCCTCTGCAGGTTGGGAAAAATAAATACATACAGACAGACAGACAAAAAAGCAGGCCAGGTCTGCTGAGCACAATGGAGTGTAAAGGTCTCACACTATGGTTTTTGGACCAAAGCCAACTCCTATGTGTTCTGGGTTGACCATCACACCTTGCTGGCTTCACTGTTCAAACAAACCAAACCAAAGCAACCAATAAAACACAGGAATGGTTGTTTTTGTCAACACTTAAAAATTGTAAGATTTTACAAACAAATCTGTCTTTAAAACTCTGAAACATCAATATCACACACTATTTAAGCCGCACTCATACATGCCTATATTCTCCTGAAGATGCCTAGCAACTGCCTCTGGTTAGTAGCTCCTTTAAGATTTCACCTTACCCTGTACTCTTCTAATATTTTAGAAAGTCTAAAGCACTTTCCAATATAATGTACTTTTATTTCCACACTCCCTGTGGAATCCATTTGGGAGACACTTATTGCGTGTCTATGATGTATCACGCAGTGTTCTAGGAAGGCTACGGGGATGAAGAGAAACTCGGGCAGACATGATTCTGGTCTGCAAGTTATTTAAAATTCAGTGAAAAGAGTGATCTTAAGTACTGAAATAGGTATTCAAGCATTTGCTGCTTTGTGATTTATTATTGTTTTTATTAGTCCTATGAAAATGTTGGGAAGGAAGAAATTTTTCCCTATCCTTCTAGGTTCTTCTGGCTGGTATAAGAATTAAATTGACATGAGACAGATTAACAGAAGAAAATGAAACTAAAGTTCAATAACATGTATACATGGGACACACCCAGAAAAACTGAGTAACTCACCAAAATGACTGAAACCCTTACTTTCAATACCATCCAAAGACAAAAGAAAAAGAGATATGTACCTGTATAACTGAATCACTGTGCAGTACACCCGAAACTAACACAACACTGTAAATCAACTATACTCCAATGTAAAATAAAAAGGTTGAACTTTAAAAAATAAAATGTATAAATAAGTTCTCAGGTTTAGTTATTAAAATACGTTTTTCATCTAAAAAAAAAAAAGAATTTTGGGGGCAGTGGTTTGGGACTTCAAAGGGGAGAAAAACGATTCACATGGAGATGGGAAAGCAAATGTTTGGGAAACAAATGTTTGCTGGGCCCTGCAGAGAGAGTGGGGCACAGAGAGGAATTCTAACAAACAGACTCTGCTAGGTCCCTCGTGTCTACACACCTAGTTCATAATATAGTTATCTATGGTGATAGCTCCCTTCCTGGAGCAGGTTCTCTAGCTACATTATTTAGGCAGTTAGGGGGAGGTCAAAGTTTCTTATTGAGTCTGTTGGGCCTTGATTGTTTTCAGCTGTAAATAATCCACCTGCCAAAGAGACGTTTTGGGGTGGCAAGTTGTGCTCCCTATAAAAGTAAAACAATACAATAGCGAGAGATATGACATCCTAGCATCAAGAAGGCTTTAACTCTGAAGTGTGAGTGAGGAGGAGGAACTAATTTATTTTTTATAGATGAAGAGTTTGGACAAGATCAGTAGTTCCCACCTGCCTAATAATCAAAATTACCTGAGATGCTTTTCAGGAATACAAGTTAAAAGAAAAGGAGCTAAGGAGAAAAACTTATACAGAAAGTGGTAGGTACAAAAGCCCTGAAGTAGGAAGGGGCAGGACTAATTCCAGGTATTTCTGGTCTGTTTAAATACTCATCAGTGCTCATTCTTTTCAGATGCAGAGTGATCATGCCGGTCATCATACTGCCGCTTGAAATAAAAAGAGGAGCTTCCCAGATGATTGATACCATGTTTTATGGAATGTCTATCATCCCTAACAAAACAACTAATTTCCATTTCACTCAGCTGTCAGTAATCTAATTTAGACATAAGTTAAAATAAACACACTTTTCTGAAACTTTTATAAAAACATATGCCTACTTCAATATTTTCATCCCTCTCCCGAGTTTTCCAAAATAGTAGCATATGGTGGGATTATCAAAAACTCACGGTGGGGAGTTGAGGAAGACGGCGGAAGAGTAAGACGCGGAGATAACCTGCCTCCCCATAAATACATCAGAAATACATGTACATGTGGAACAACAACTACACAACACCTACTGAACGCTGGCAGAAGACCTCAGACCTCCCAAAAGGCAAGAAACTCCCCCACGTACCTGGGTAGGGCAAAAGAAAAAAACAGACAAAAGAATAGGGAGGGGACCTGCACCTCTGGGAGGGAGCTGTGAAGGAGGAAAAGCTTCCACACGCTAGGAAGGCCCTTCGTGGGGGGAGACGGCGGGTGGCGGAGGGGGGAAGGCTTCAGAGCCACGGAGGAGAGCGCAGTCACAGGGGTGCGGAGGGCAAAGCGGAGAGATTCCCGCACAGAGAAGCGGTGCCGACCAGCACTCACCAGCCCGAGAGGCTTGTCTGCTCACCCTCCAGGGCGGGTGGGGCTGGGAGCTGAGGCTCCAGCTCTTCAGTCGGAGCACCGCTCCGGGAGAGGACTGGGGTTGGCGGCATGAACACAGCCTGAAGGGCCTACTGCGCCACAGCTAGCGGGGAGGGAGTCCGGGGAAAAGTCTGGAGCTGCCGAAGAGGCAAGAGACTTTTTCTTACCTCTTTGTTTCCTGGTGCGCGAGGAGAGGGGATTAAGAGCGCTGCTTAAAGGAGCTCCAGAGACGGGCGCGAGCCGCGGCTAACAGCTCGGACCCCAGAGACGGGAATGGGACGCTAAGGCTGCTGCTGCCTCCACCAAGCATCCTCTGTGCGAGCACAGGTCACTCTCCACACCTCCCTTAGGGAGCCTGCGCAGCCTGCCACTGCCAGCGTCCCGTGATTCACGGACAACTTCCCCGAGAGAACGCACGGCACGCCTCACGCTGGTGCAACGTCACGCCGGCGTCTGCCGACGCAGGCTCGCCCCGCACTCCGTGCCCCTCCCTCCCCGCGGCCTGATTGAGCCAGAGCCACCCAATCAGCTGCTCCTTTAACCCCGTCCGGCCTGAGCGGGGAACAGACGCCCTCAGGCGACCTACACTTAGAGGCGGGTGCAAATCCAAAGCTGAACCCCAGGAGCTCTGGGAACAAAGAAGAGAAAGGGAAATTTCTCCCAGCAGCCTCAGAAGCAGCGGATTAAATCTCCACGACCAACTTGATGTACCCTGCATCGGTGGAATACCTGAATAGACAACAAATCATGCCAAATTGAGGAGGTGAACTTTTTTTTTTTTTTTTTTTTTGCGGTACGCGGGCCTCTCACTGTTATGGCCTCTCCCGTTGCGGAGCACAGGCTCCGGACGCGCAGGCTCAGTGGCCATGGCTCACGGGCCCAGCCGCTCCGCGGCACGTGGGATCTTCCCGGACCGGGGCACGAACCCGTGTCCCCTGCATCGGCAGGCGGACTCCCAACCACTGCGCCACCAGGGAAGCCCTAGACTTTATTTTTTTAGAGCAGTTTGGACTTTGGGAGCTAGATATATTATTTTATCCCCTTTTCCTCTTTTTTTGTGAGTGTGTATGTGTATGCTTCTGTGTGAGATTTTGTCTGTATAGCTTTGCTTTCACCATTTGTCCTAGGGTTCTGTCCGTCCGTTTTTTTTTTTTTTACTTTTTAAAAAAATTCTTAATAATTATTTTTTCTTTCAATAACTTTATTTTATCTTACTTTATTTTATGTTATTTTATCCTTTCTTTCTTTCTATTTTTTCTCCCTTTATTTCTGAGCCATGTGTATGAAAGGCTCTTGTTGCTCCAGTGAGGAGTCAGTGCTGTGCCTCTGAGGTGGGAGAGCCAAATTCAGGACACCCGTCCACAAGAGACCTCCCAGCTCCACGTAATATCAAACGGCAAAAATCTCCCAGAGATCTCCATCTCAACACCAAGACCCAGCTTCACTCAACAACCAGCAAGCTACAGTGCTGGACACCCTATGCCAAACAACTAGCAAGACAGGAACACAACCCCAACCATTAGCAGAGAGGCTTCCTTAAATCATAATAAGGCCACAGACACTGCAAAACACACCACCAGACTTGGACCTGCCCACAAGAAAGACAAGATCCAGCCTCATCCACCAGAACACAGGCACTAGTCTCCTCCACCAGGAAGCCTACAAAACCCACTGAACCAACCTTAGCTACTGAGAACAGACACCAAAAACAATGGGAACTATGAAACTGCAGCCTGAAAAAAGGGGACCCCAAACACAGTAAGATAAGCAAAATGAGAAGACAGAAAAACACAGCAGATGAAGGAGCAAGGTAAAAACCCACCAGACCAAACAGATGAAGAGGAAATAGGCAGTCTACCTGAAAAAGAATTCAGAATAATGATAGTAAAGATGATCCAAAATCTTGGAAATAGAATAGAGAGAATGCAAGAAACATTTAAAAGGATGTAGAAGAACTAAAGAGGAAACAAGCAATGATGAACAACACAATAAATGAAATTAAAAATACTCTAGAAGGGATCAATAGCAGAATAACTGAGGCAGAAGAACGGATAAGTGACCTGGAAGATAAAATAGTGGAAATAACTACTGCAGAGCAGAATAACGAAAAAAGAATGAACAGAACTGAGGACAGTCTCAGAGACCTCTGGGACAACATTAAATGCACCAACATTCGAATGATAGGGTCCCAGAAGAAGAAGAGAAAAAGAAAGGGACTGAGAAAATACTTGAAGAGATTATAGTTGAAAACTTCCCTAATATGGGAAAGGAAATAGTTAATCAAGTCCAGGAAGCACAGAGAGTCCCATACAGGAAAAATCCAAGGAGAAACACGCAAAGACACATATTAATCAAACTATCAAAAATTAAATACAAAGAAGACATATTAAAAGCAGGAAGGGAAAAACAACAAATAACACACAAGGGAAATCCCAAAAGGTTAACAGCTGATCTTTCAGCAGAAACTCTGCAAGCCAGAAGGGAGTGGCAGGACATATTTAAAGTCATGAAGGAGAAAAACGTACAACAAAGATTACACAACAAGGATCTCATTCAGATTTGATGGAGAAATTAAAACCTTTGCAGACAAGCTAAAGCTGAGAGAGTTCAGCACCACCAAACCAGCTTTACAACAAATGCTAAAGGAACTTCTCTAGGCAAGAAACACAAGAGAAGGAAAAGACCTACAATAACGAACCCAAAACAATTAAGAAAATGGGAATAGGAACATACGTATTGATAATTACCTTAAATATAAATGGATTAAATGCTCCCACCAAAAGACACAGACTGGCTGAATGGATATAAAAACAAGACCCATATATATGCTGTCTACAAGAGACCCACTTCAGACCTAGTGACACATACAGACATAAAGTGAGGGGATGGGAAAAGATATTCCATGCAAATGGAAATCAAAATAAAGCTGGAGTAGCAATTCTCATATCAGACAAAATGACCTTAAAATAAAGACTATTACTAGAGACAAAGAAGGACACTACATAATGATCAAGGGATCGATCCAAGAAGAAGATATAACAATTGTAAATATTTATGCACCCAACATAGGAGCACCTCAATACATAAGGCAAATACTAACAGCCATAAAAGGGGAAATCGACAGTAACACAATCATAGTAGGGGACTTTAACACCCCACTTTCACCAATGGACAGATCAACCAAAATGAAAATAAATAAGGAAACACAAGACTTAAATGATACATTAAACAAGATGGACTTAATTGATATTTATATTCCATCCAAAAACAACAGCATACACATTTTTCTCAAGTGCTCATGGATAGATCATATCTTTGATCACAAATCAAGCCTTGGTAAATTTAAGAAAACTGAAATCGTATCAAGTATCTTTTCCAACCACAACGCTATGATACTAGATATCAATTACAGGAAAAGATCTGTAAAAAATACAAACATGTGGAGGCTAAACAATACACTACTTAATAACCAAGTGGTCACTCAAGAAATCAAAGAGAAAATCCAAAAATATCTAAAAACAAATGACAATGCAGACACGACGACGCAAAACCTATGGAATGCAGCAAAAGCAGTTCTAAGAGGTAAGTTTACAGCAATACAATCCTACCTTAAGAAACAGGAAACATCTCAAATAAACAACCTAACCTCACACCTAAAGCAATTAGAGAAGAAAAAAACCCACAAAGTTAGCAGAAGGAAAGAAATCATAAAGATCAGATCAGAAATAAATGAAAAACAAATGAAAGAAATGATAGCAAAGTTCAATAAAACTGAAAGCTGATTCTTTGAGAAGATAAACAAAATTGGTAAACCATTAGCCAGACTCATCAAGAAAAAAAAGGGAGAAGACTCAAATCAATAGAATTAGAAATGAAAAAGGAGAACTAACAACTGACACTGCAGAAATACAAAGGATCATGAGATCCTACAAGCAACTCTATGCCAATAAAATGGACAGCCTGGAAGAAATGGACAAATTCTTAGAAATGCACAGCCTGCCGAGACTGAACCAGGAAGAAATAGAAAATATTAACAGACCAATCACAAGCACTGAAATTGAAACTGTGATTAAAAATCTTCCAACAGGGCTTCCCTGGTGGTGCAATGGTTGAGAGTCCGCCTGCCGATGCAGGGGTCACGGGTTCGTGCCCCGGTCCAGGAAGATCCCACATGCTTGTGTATTGCAAAAAAAAAAAAAAAAAAGTCGACTGTTTTCTTTCATAGGCTAACTTTTTAAGCATTTCACAAGAGGAAGTGCCTGCGGGTTCCTTTTTTAGAAGCTTTGTGGGTTGATTTTTTTTTTCTTTTCTTTTTTGTACATTTTTAATTGCAGTTTTAAAGTGAATTGTAAGAGAACCTCAGCATTGTGCACGATAAGAGAATGTGTCAGTATTTCAGGGTTCTACATTTTATCTGTAAAATGTGACTTTTTTTTTATCACAACAAAAGTAAAATGTTGCTTTGTACCTGGTGTCTTTTATTAAGAATTTACTCCCCCCGTTTCTCAGAGATAACAGTCGGGAGTTATTGTCACAATATAATAGAAATGTTAGCAACCAGATTCATGTAAGGACTAAGTGGACCTCATGAATTGCATAAGACTCTGTACTGCTTGTATTACACTCCATCCTCTTTGTAGTTTGCTGAGTAATGGAGGGGTAAGCTAAATAGTACTTTTTGACAGTAACTGGGAAGGCTCTTTCTTTTTAAGTAACAATGCAACTGGCATATTTGGGAATGAAGATAAAATTGGCAAATAAGATAGAGAAGATGGAGTGTATACAGAAGGGCTGTTAAAAATGTAAAACTTGGTTGCATTATTTGTGGAGGCTCAAACTTGTGAAGGTTAAATACCATAATTTTTCCATTTGTTCTGCATTTTGATTCTGAAAAGAAAGCTGGATTTGCCCATTTTTCATGAAAAAAACTTATTAAAAAATCTAGAAACAATAAATGCTGGAGAGGGTGTGGAATAAAGGGAACACTCTTGCACTGTTCGTGGGAATATAAATTGATACAGCCACTATGGAGAACGGTATGGAGGTTCCTTAAAAAACTAAAAATAGGACTACCGTATGACCCAGCAATCCCACTACTGGGCATATACCTTGAGAAAACCATAATTCAAAAAGAGTCATGTACCAAAATGTTCATTGCAGCTCTATTTACAATAGCCAGGACATGGAAGCAACCTAAGTGTCCATCATCAGATGAATGTATAAAGAAGATGTGGCACATATATACAATGGAATATTACTCAGCCAGAAAAAGAAACAAAATTGAGATATCTGCAGTGAGGTGGATGGACCTAGAGTCTGTCATACAGAGTGAAGTAAGTCAGAAAGAGAAAAACAAATACCATTTGCTAACACATATATATGGAATGTAAGAGGAAAAAAAAAAAGGTCATGAAGAACATAGGGGTAAGACGGGAATAAAGACACAGACCTACTAGAGAATGGACTTGAAGATATGGGGAGGGGGAAGGGTAAGCTGTGAGAAAGTGAGAGAGAGGCATGGACATATATACACTACCAAACGTAAAATAGATAGCTAGTGGGAAGCAGCCGCATAGCACAGGGAGATCAGCCTGGTGCTTTGTGACCACCTAGAGGCAATGGATAGGGAGGGTGGGAGGGAGGGAGACACAAGAGGGAAGAGATATGGGAACATATGTATATGTATAAGTGATTCACTTTGTTATAAAGCAGAAACTAACACACCATTGTATAGCAATTATACTCCAATAAAGATGTTAAAAAAAAAATGACCAAAAAAACAAAAAACTTCCGGGAACAGAAGATTCCCTTTAAGGGTTTTTCACATGCTCTTTGATATAACAAACAAGACAGTCCTTGAATGAAGTGTCAAAGCCTTTGCATGGAGAAGTAGGTCAGTTATAATAATCATTATTATTATTTTTAAAATAAATTTATTTATTTATTTTTGGCTGTGTTAGGTCTTCGTTGGTGCATGTGGGCTTTGTCTAGTTGCTGTGAGCGGGGGCTACTCTTCGTTGTGGTGCATGGGCTTCTCATTGCGGTGGCTTCTCTTGGTGCAGAGCACAGGCTCTAGGTGTGCGGGCTTCAGTAGTTGCTGCACATGGGCTTTAGCAGTAGTGGCACACGCGCTTCAGTAGTTGTGGTTCATGGGCTCTAGAGCGCAGGCTCAGTAGTTGTGGAGTACGGGCTTAGTTGCTCTGCAGCATGTGGGATCTTCCCGGACCTGGGCACGAACCTGTGTCCCCTGCATCGGCATGCGGACTTTCAACCACTGCGCCACCAGGGAAGCCCCCCCATTTCTTTCTTTTTTTTTTTTTTAACAAATGAGTGTTCAGCAGAGCTTTTTTTTTTAATTAATTTATTTTTGGCTGTGTTGGGTCTTCGTTTCTGTGCGAGGGCTTTCTCTAGTTGAGGCAAGCGGGGGCCACTCTTCATTCTGGTGCGTGGGCCTCTCACTATCGCGGCCTCTCTTGTTGCGGAGCACAGGCTCCAGATGCGCAAGCTCAGTAGCTGTGGCTCACGGGCCTAGTTGTTCCGCGGCATGTGGGATCTTCCCAGACCAGGGCTCGAACCCATGTCCCCTGCATTAGCAGGCAGATTCTCAACCACTGCACCACCAGGGAAGCCCCAAGCCCCCCCCCCCAATTCTTGATATGATTCTTTGAATGCCTTAGAGTCTGGCACTTTTGTAAGACAATATTGATGCCATTAAAATTCATGTCCCAAAGTATACTGTTAACAGCTATTATGAAAATAAGATTTTATACTATTACCATGTTACTTCCTATAAGCAGAAAGTAGCTATGGAAATAAGTAAAATTCATGGCATACGAACACACATAATTCCTACTTGATTCCTGTGCCTGCCAGTCTCTGAACCTGATGTTTTCCCCTTTCTCCACCCCTTCCTCTTCTTGGTCTCCTCCTCCTCCTCCTCCTCCTCTTTTTCTTCTTCATACAAAGAAAGATCAGCAAGTAAGATACTTAACAGCACATTAGCTTCAAACAAACTTTATCTTTGACATCATCAGAAAAATTGAAAAATAATTAAAACAGAACTGGTTTTCTAGTTACTTATCAATTTATTTAATTTTCAATTTTTACCTTACCAATATCATCTCACAAAGTACCAGAGGAAGGGTGCACAAGTTTCTGGTTTGTAAAACATATAGACCTTTTGTGTGTCTTTTTATCCGTAGGGCTTAGTGACCAAAATTGCTAAGAAAGGTAGCTGAGGAAAAAGGGATATATTACTTGTGCAGAGAGTACTAGAATGAAAATCAGAAGATTTACGTCTGATTCAGTAGGTCTCAATTCTCACTGATAATTAGAATCACCTAGAAGATTTTTGAAAAATAGAATTTTCCAGGCCTCCCTTCCCCTAGGAAATTCTGATTCAATTGGTCTCATTGTCTTTGGCATTTTTCTCTTAGTCCCAGTCTTCTTATTTACAGTTGAAGGACATTTGAGTTGATTATAAACTCTCAAACATGACTGATTATTAGAATAACTTGGAAAGCAGTTTAAAGTTCTGGATATTTTGGGGGCTTCCCTGGTGGTGCAGTGGTTGAGAGTCCGCCTGCCAATGCAGGGGACACGGGTTCGTGCCCTGGTCCAGGAAGATCCCACATGCCGCAGAGCGGCTGGGCCCGTGAGCCATGGCTGCTGAGGCTGCGCGTCCGGAGCCTGTGCTCTGCAATGGAAGAGGCCACAACAGTGAGAGGCCCACGTACCGCACACACACACAAAAAAAGTTCTGGATATTTTTGATGGATTGAAATCTAGGTAACAAATGATTGGTGAAAAATGGCCTGTGTTGAGTGATGGAATCACTCTGTAATAGAATACACCTGTGGCAGATAAAAATTATCTCTGACATGTCATTCAATTCTAGATCATTTTATGAAGCAGCCTTCTGTGTTCTAAAACATCACATATTAGGTATTGCTTATTGTCAATAACTTAAAGACACATTTGGAAATCAGACTATTACTTACATTTTCCTTTTTGATCTGTGACCAAGGGACAAACTATAAGGCTGGGGGACAAATGTTAGGAGCACTGGGTATGTCTAGGCCAGAACCCATGACATATACTTTATTAACACACATGCTGTCACCACAGAAGGCAACAAGGTATAACAAACACATTGAGATTAATCTCAGAAAAACTTTATAAGGCATTTAAAAATACATGTTTCACAAACAGTTTAATTCCTCAGCCACATACTGATGAAAGAGGAAAGAATCCAAGAGGTATGAAAGGACACGGCTAAACATTTGCTGTAGACTAGTAAAATGGAAATGAGATGGTAACTATGGCATGGAGGAGAGAGCCTGGACTTAGAAGGTTTGCTGCAGTCCTAGACCTCACTCACTTGATTGATTTATTAGGTGGTGTGTGCTAGGCACCAAGATTACACCAAGGAAAATGATGTGGACTCAACTCACACAAGCCAGCAGAAGAAACATACTGTACTTTACGTGTGTGTGTGTGAGTGTATATCTTATATGCTAAAACAGAAGGGAATACAAGGTATTATAGATCAGCTCAGAAAGCTGCCAAAGCTATTGGGGCAGAGGTGATTTTACAGCTCATTCTTCAAAGATATGGGTGTGAGTACGTATGTGTGTGTAATCTCAAGAGACCATGAGCAGGTCACCCATTTTACAGATGGGAAACTAAGGAATGCATTACTTCTCATGATTATAGTATAAATTTCTCATTAAACAATATTTATTGCCATTTCATCTTATAAAGCTCAACCTTACCAATGGACTAATACTCTTTAAAGGAAGTAGACTCTTTCTGGTAGCATTAATTTAACACACTAGATATTAAAAAAGGTATATATTAAGCCCTGTGCTGGTCACTGGAGATTCACAAATATCCACAGCTTCTAGTCTCAGGGAGCTTACAGTTTGGTGCCTATGGTAGGTTCTGGAACATTTAGAATGTGCGTGTGAAGTACTATGAATGTCCAGTTTAAATACCATAAAATTGTGAGAGTTTGTTCGCATTGGATTAACTGAAGTGTCCAATATGGCTCTACCCATGGTCTTAACTCACAAGACAAATAGAGGGACACTTGGATGTCAGCCCTGTCCACACAGCAAGGTCAGCTCCTGTGACATAAACATGGGCTGGTGATAAATTACTGTCTCTGGACCTTAGGGGGCCGGTGAGAGGGCACTGCAGAACCAGTGTAAGCCTGTATGTTTTCTTTTCATCCTTTATTGATAATTTGATAGATCTGAGTAAATAGTGTAGTAATCAAACTTGCAGATGGTACGACACAAGGATCACTCTGAAAGCATCTGAACCAATAAAACCAGAAACTAGAAGTTTAGTGGAAATGAGATAATTAAACAAACAGTGGTGTTAAGACAGACCTAAGGATGTTAAAAATGTGATGCACAATTATGTTGGAAAGAGAATTGCCCAAGGGTAGAAAAATGCCCAGAAGCAATTTGACATCAAAGAGAAAACACAATTTTTTTTAAAAACATCTGTGTGAGTTTGGGATTCAGTGTTAATTTCTTCTTTAAAGGGGATAGATTTGTGGCTGAAATATGTGTATTACCTGAAATAGGAAAGTAACATTTTTTCTAAGAAAAACAAAAAATCACAAGTGTGATGACTAGGATGAGGGGATCAATAAAAGAATCCTTGATAGTGACAAGCTGGAGATCATTGACTTTATCTCCTAAAAAAAAAATAAGTGCTTTCTCGATTTTACTAAAAAAAGCAAGATATGCTTAACAATGAGCTCATGATTAGCTTCATTTATCAGTGTTTTACCCATAGTTGATATTATTCTAGCCTAAAGCAACACTATTTGATGTGCTTGTTAATCTGCATGGCCAAACTGAAGTGAATATTTGATTTCTGGTAGAATGGTGAAATACTTGAATTACCTGAAGCCCTCTCAGAGAACCTCCAATCACCCTCTAAGCATTTACAGAAGTGGTTAAGAGTTGTCTAGAGTCATATAGCCTGAGTTTTTAATCCAATAGGTGACACTAACCATTTTATTTAAGTTGGGTAAGTCATTTAGAGATGATATCTCATCTATAAAATGATAATAATTTCACCTATCTCAAAAGAGTTTTGTGAATGTTCTTTGAGACAGTGTATATAAAGCTCTTAGCAAAGGACTTAACATATAATATGTTCTTAACTATAATGCTATGATTATTCGTGTTGAAATTCTAGGGCCTCTATAATTAGAATTATGTTCTTAATTCATTTACAAATATCTTGGCACCCAAAATTCTACTCTTATTCTTCATTCTTCTCCTTTTCCTTCTCTTTCTTTTTCTCCTCCTCTTCTCCCTCTGCCTCCTTCTCCTTCATCATCTTCCTTCTCCTCTTCTTCCTCTTTCTCTTCTTCAGTTTTATTTCTTAGACTTTATACTTAAGTTCTGATTTGCATGTAGTGGGTGGCTCATTCTTTTCCTCTGACATTTAATTTGACGCCAGATATACTTGGATATGTTTTTAGGTCCTATTCTTTTATCTGTTGTGTCAAAATTATTACCTCTTAAAATAATCACTAGTTTATTTTTTATATTCCACATATAAGTGGCATTATACAATGTTTGTCTTTCTCTATTTCACTTAGCATAATGCCCTCCAAGTCCATCCTTACTATTGCAAATGGCAACATTTAATTCTTGTTTATGGCTGAGTACTATTCCATTGTGTATGTATGCCACATCTTATCTATCCATTTACTTATCGATGGATATGTATGTTGCTTCCATATCTCAGCAATTGTAAATAATGCTGCTATGAACATTGGAGTGCCAGTATCTTTTTGAATTAATGTTTTATTTATTTATTTTTTTGGCTACATATCCAGGAGTGGAATTCCTCAGTCATATGGTAGTTTTCTTTTTAGTTTTTTGAGAAACTGCCTGCAGCAATTTACATTCCCACCAACAATGTACGAGGATTCCCTTTTCTCCACATCCTCACCCACATTTGTTATTTGTGGTCTTTTTGATGGTAGCTATTCCAGTAAGTGTGAGGTGATATCTCATTGTGGTTTTTTTTTTCCTCTCATTGTGGTTTTAATTCACATTTCTCTGATGCAAAAGCATTATACTTTGATATTATAGCTTACAGAATTTTTTCATACTTACTAAGATAATATTCACTTCTATTATTTTAAAGTGTCATCTATTTTTGATATGTCAGGTACACATAAATATCTGTTTTGAGATCTTGATTGGCATTAAAATTAAATGTATAGATCATTTGGGGAAGCATTCCCATTTTTAAAAAAATTTATTTATTATTTATATTTGGTTGCATTGGGTCTTTGCTGCTGTGTGCGGGCCCCCACTAGTTGCGGTGAGCGGGGGCCACTCTCTGTTGCGGTGCACGGGCTTCTCACTGCGATGGCTTCTCTTGTTGCGGAGCATGGGCTCTAGGTGCATGGGCTTCAGTAGTTGTGGCACACGGGCTCAGCAGTTGTAGCTCGTGGACTCTAGAGCGCAGGCTCAGCAGTTGTGGCACACAGGCCTTGTTGCTCTGCAGCATGTGGGATCCTCCCGGACCAGGGCTCAAACCCGTGCCCCCTGCATTGGCAGGCGGAATCCCAACCACTGCGCCACCAGGGAAGCCCAGCATTCCCATTTTAATGATACATAGTCTTTCCTCCATAAGCATAGTATAATTTTTCATTTGTTTTTTTCTTTCATGCCTTTTATTAAAATTTTTAATTTTCTGCATAAAGATCTAGCCATCTCCTAAAGATTTATTCCTAGATTCGTATGGTTTTTGTTGACATTTTAAATGACATCTTTTCAAATTTTTATTTTTGCTTCTAAATAGGAGATGTAAATGACTATTTGTTATTGATGTATCCAGTAATCTTTCTGATCACTTTCATTAGTTCCAATAATTTAGAATTTCTTGGGATTCTCTGAGGGAGGTAATAGTAGTAATCCAGTCAAATTATCAGACTTTTAAAGAGAGACAATTTTCCGGGTAGAGGGAACCAAATGGGCTATAGAAAGTTGTGTGTCTCTGTGTGTGTGTGTGTGTGTGTGTGTGTGTGTGTGTGTGTGTGTGTCTACATGTGCCTGGTATGATGAAGTTTTGTTTCTTCCTTTCCTAATCTGTATACTACTTTCTTTTCTTTTTTATCTTGTTGCTTAGGACTTTTAGCAAAGCACTGGATAGAAGCAGTGAAGTTGGCATCCTTGATTACTGACAAGTTATGAAGAAAATGTTTCTAATCCAATAAGAACAATTTCTTGCATAAATTTATCAGGTTAAAGATATGCTTTTCTATACCTAAACTCATCAATGTATGTTGAAATTTATCAAATACTCTTTCTAAGTCTATTAAGAATATAATTTAGGGACTTCCCTGGTGGTGCAGTGGTTAAGAATCTGCCTGCCAATGCAGGGGACACGGGTTCAATCCCTGGTTCGGGAAGATCCCACGTGCTGTGGAGCAACTAAGACCGTGTGCCACAACTACTGAGCCTGCACTCTAGAGCCCGTGAGCCACAACTACTGAGCCCGTGTGCTGCAACTACCAAAGCCCATCCACCTAGAGCCCGTGCTCCACAACAAAAGAAGCCACCGCAATAAGAAGCCTGACCACCGCAACAAAGAGTAGACCCTGCTCGCCGCAACTAGAGAAAAGCCCGCGCGCAGCGATGAAGACCCAGTGCAGCCAAAAAAAAAAAAGAATATAATTTATTATCCCAATAAGAAGTCAGTATGGTAAACTGCATTCGTGCATTGTCTTTGAATTAAGTCATGTTAAGATTTTTTTTAAACAAACACTAATTAATCACAATATGTTAGAATTTTTGGTACATTTGTGCATTTGGTTTTGATACTTTTAAGGGAATTTTGTGTTTATGCTTCTAAGTGAGGTTATAGTGTAATTTTCCTTTGCTCTTACTGTCTTTTACTTGGTCTTGGTGTTAAGATCGTAGTGTTTCAATATTTTAAAAATGTTAAATATTGTGAACATAACATTTTTGGTGTTTGGTACAAAATTAGGTGCTCAATATTTCCCTTATGCTTTTCTCTTATCTAGTTTCTTAATTAAAAAAAAAAAAGAAAGAAAGAAAGAAAAGAAAAAAGAAATGGGGCTTGCAAAATTTACTGCTCGTAGGATTAAATAACATGTAAAAGTGCCTAAGGCAGTGTTTGGCATGTTAGAGGATTCATTAAATGCTAGCTCACTTGCCCTTTCCCCTTGGCTATGTATTTTTGAAAAAAGGCAGAAAAGGCAGGCACAGTGAAATACTTTTTTTGAAGCCAGCTTAAAACAGTCATCAACACTGAAGTCAGTTTCCATACAAAATGTTACTTTCAGAAATACACAGAGAGTTCATTTGCATAATCGCTCTCCAGGCTAGGAACCTGTCCCTTAGGGGTTATCATTATTTAAATCTAAGTCAGGTTATTACCATTCTTCATGCTGAGCTGCTTGGCTTTGCTTCCTTCCCTTTCCCTTGACTGCTGCAGCTACATCACTCTGAGCGGGAGCTTGACCAACAGCTCCAATACAGGGAAGTTTAGGGCAAAAAGCCGTGTGTCCAAGTGGAAAGAGCATGGAGTGCAAATCCCAGCTCCATTTCCCACCAGCTAGGGTACTCTGGGGAAATGACTTCATAACTTCTAAAGTGGGAACTGTTAGGTTGTTAAGTTTAATTGATGTTGTGTGGATTACACATACCATTCTAACCCAAGGTAAACTCTAATTATTTTAGCACCCTTCCTTCCTTGCTACCTCTGCCACTGGAAAGCAATAACACACCTCAGAAAAGAAACATAGGCAAACTAGGGAAAATCGAACTGGCAGTGAAAAAACAAAAACAAAAAAAGATATTTAGTTAAATAGAAGAACATTTTACCTGTGAGAATCATTTTTTGGGGAAGAGAGTAAACACCATAAAGTCGAGGGACACAAGAAAAGGGGGCATTAAATTTCTCATCAGGTGCTGTGGGAAGGAATGTATCAAAAGTTCTCTGGAGAGAGCAGGAATACACTTGAGCATGCAGAGAATTGGAATGGAGGTGCCAATTAGAGAAAAGGATAATAAAACATGAAATATTTTAAGCATCTATCAAATGAGGGCTGTGTGATAGGAATAATGAAATGCAGAAGAAACAGTTCACACATGAGTTATCTTCTGTGCTTTCTTTTACAAACCAGAGTTCTTAGCTGATTTAATGCTCACCAAGACTCCTTACAGTAGGTACGGTATTATGTCTACTTTATATCTGAAGAAACTGAGTTTCAGACACATTAAACAATTTGTCCAAGACTGCTCAGCTATGAAGTGCCTGAGTTGGATTCCAACCAAGTCCAGCTAATTGCAAACATCCTGCCACTCTACAACATGGCTTCCTCTTGGGAAGCTAACCATGTTGGGTCCTCTACTTTTTAAGTTTAATAAGGTGCCCAGTAGAGCTTATGGAATTTGCTTGTGAGTCTCTGTGCCTGTGAAGAGTTTCTAAGGGAGGATACCCACAGCACACAGACAGTGGGCAAAGGTGCTAATGGTGACCACAGTATACACTTACTGAACATTGATGGCTATTGGAGGACTCCTTACAGAGAATATGAAAATCCAGTTCGTTATCGATAGTGTCATGTTTTCACCATCATCACACACGTCGTTTCTTTCCACAGTCCACAAAAAGTTCCAGAGAATTGGCTTTGTATCACATGGCACTGGGCACCAGGAATAAAATGTAATATATACACTCCCTTGTCCTCTAGAGGTGTGTTCCCTAGCATAGTGTAGCTATTTAAGAATACATTAATTAAATAAAATTAAACATTCACTTCCTTGGTCTCATTTAGTTGCATTTAAAGTACACACTAGGCACAGTGACTAGTGTTGACCATACCGAACATAGCAGGTATAGAGCACATCTATCATTGTAGAATGTTCTACTGGAAGCCTGAATTAGAGGCTCCTAGTTCGGATATGGGATGGAGTTAAGCTTCTAAATTTACTGCCATCACTGCCCTACTGCTCCCAGCTAACTTGTCTATAAGCATGTTCTAGGTGGTTTAATCCTCCAAATCATCATACGAGGAAAGGACTTTGGATGAAGAGACCAAGGCTCAGAGTGTTAAACTAATTTACCCAAAGGCTAGTAAGCAGTGGAGCCTGGATTAAAAGGCAGGAGTGTCTGATTTCAGAGCCCAGGCTCTCAACTAATGGGTAATACTTGTTACACCCAAAATACAGTGTGGTACATGAAATAGTTGTATTGTATGCAAGTTCTATAATGAGTACAGAAAGCTAGGATTGCTCAGGGAAATCTTCACCAAAGAAAGAATAACAAGGACAGGTTTTGAAATGTAAATGAAAGTTGCTTAAGTAGACAAGATGAGAAAAGGAAATACAAGCAGCAAATAGAAAAGCAACAAAGCGAGAGAGAGGCATGGACATATACACACTACCAAACGTAAAATAGATAGCTAGTGGGAAGCAGCCGCATAGCACAGGGAGATCAGCTCGGTGCTTTGTGACCACCTAGAGGGGTGCGATAGGGAGGGTGGGAGAGAGGGAGATGCAAGAGGGAAGAGATATGGGAACATATGTATGTGTGTAACTGATTCACTTTGTTATAAAGCAGAAACTAACACACCATTGTAAAGCAATTATACTCCAATAAAGATGTAAAAAAAAAAAAAAGAAAAGAAACACAATGTTCCGGATTGCCTCCTCAAGCCAGTCCTATTTTATATATTTTGTTGTTGAGATTTTCCAAAATTTATGTCTTGGGCATCTATATGTGCTTGTTATTGTGCTAGCTAGACCTTATGGATATAAGCGTAAGAGTTTGTCATACTTTCTGGAAGTTCACAGTCTACAAAGAACATACCTTGGCCAAGGAACCAAATTAGGACAACACTATAGTAAGTCCTATGTCATATTAAAACTTATCCATCCAATGCTATTGTCATAGAATCTAATAGAATCAGTATTAAGGGAAACTGGGAGGTCAAAAATCCCACTTTCTATCCACAGGATGAACGGTTTTATCTTCATCCCTAATTTTCATCGTCTCCACTGACACAGTTAAGGAGATGAACGTAATTGTTAAAAGTCTGCACTGGAAAAAGTAAACCTTACTTTAAATATCTTATCTGCCATTTACTACACGTGCAACTTTTGGAAAATGAAAACCTTTCCAAATACTTTTCTAATCTGGGGAATGGGAATATTAATTAATAGCATCTTTATCAAGGTGCTACTGTGAATATTTTCATAAGCTCATGTGTATAATACGCTTAGCTTATACCATGGATCTGCCCCATGGTATAAACTGAAAAAAATAAGAGCTGTGTCACTTTCATAGGAAAGGGACGTATCTAAACAGTTCTAATTATTAAAATCTTCCTTGTAAGTGACTAAGAGGTATATTTTGTCTTTCCAGGATATTTTTTTCCTTCTCTTAGTACAATATCTCTTTCTGCAAAAACCTTATAGTGGAGGTTGTTGTTGCTGTTATTATTATATAGTTTATCCAGCAATTTTAACATTTCAACCCAATCTCCAATGGAATAGAAGGAAGACATGCAACATTACTTAATAGTTATTTAAATAGTCCGTTTCATAGCTTCTCACAACTGTGCCCCCACAAGTGGGCTGCAGAATCATCACATCTATTCATATTTTATAGCTAAATACCAGGTATAGCAAGAATTTTACGCATTTTGCATGTTGTATAGGGGGAAAATACACTTTTGTAAAACTAAACTGGCCAGGTCTACTTTATCACAAAAGATCCTATTCCCCAAATCCTGTCAGCTTCCTATCCGTTCTGCATGACTCCACATCGAACATTTAAAATGAGGTTACACAATGGCATTACCGTAGAGGAAACTGCTTAGATATCTCAGTTCTCTCAAGAACATTCACCTCATCCTTCCTAGTAACCTTAAGCCTGTCCTGATGTTTTAATAACAGAATTATTTTCACTACAACTCAGAGCAGAAGAGTTACAAGTTTGTTCAAAAGAAACTCTGCCTATGCAAACTTAGTATGTAAAACTAAATGTAATTTATTTTTTAAGGCTAATTGTGGTTTTTCTAAGAAGCTACACCCTATGTGCTCTACATTTAGGTTTCATGGCATTAAATTTTTATGAGCTTAATTTTCATCAGTTTCTTAAATTCAAGAGGCAATTTCAGTAATAGTATATGAGTTTCATAAACAACAAGTATATATGTATAACGTTGTTTAATCAGGAAAATCAAAAAGTTAAATTTTCTGTGATCCTTTTTAAAAGGAGTTTTTCTTAGGATGGTATAATTTTCAGAATTTTGTTGTGCATGATTTTTTCTAGTACTTTTCAATGATATTATATTTAGCTCCAAATGATTAAAAAATCTAGCTATTTACAAATATAGCTTACATGTGAACATAATGTTCTTCAATTGACTTCAATTGACTTTGTTAATTCTCATTATTAAAAGAATCTGCATAAGCAACTCCATCTTATTTGCATACCTCTTGAATTTTAATTTGACAAATGCATAGACTCATGGATTCACCATTACAGTATCATACAGAATAGTTTCATTGCCACAGAAATTCCCTGTCCTTCACCTGTTCATCCCTATGCTCATTGCTCCCTCTGTTTGAAGCCCTGCAACCACTATCTTTTCATTGTATCTACAGATGTGCCATTCCCAGCATGTCATATAATGGTAATCAGATATTATGTAGCCTTTTCAGACTGACTTCTTTTGCTTAGCAATAAGCATTGAAGCTCATCCATAGCATGATAGCTCATTTCTTTTTATCACTGAATAATATTCCATCGTATGAATGTAACAAAATGTGCTTACAGATACATCGGTTGCTTCTAGTTCTTGGTGATTATACATAAAGCTGCTATAAAACTTTGCATGCAAGATTTTTGTGTACACATACGTTTTGAAATCAGTTACACACATGACTACAATTCCATTGTATGCTAAGACTATGTTTACCTTTGTAAGAAGGTGACAGACTGTGTTTCCAAGTGTCTGTTCCATTTTACACTCCCACTGGCAATGAGTGAAAATTCCTGTTACTCCATCTTCTCACCAAAAACTGGTAGTGTAAGTTTGTTACACTTTAGCAATTCTAACAGGTGGTGGTGGTATCTCCTTGCTGTTTTAATTTGCAATTCCTAAAAACAAATGATGTTGATCTGTTTTTATATGTTTATTAACCATCTGTGTACAGGCGTACCTCATATTATCGTGCTTCACTTTATTGCACTTTGCAGATACTGTGCTTTTTACAAATTGAAGGTTTGTGGCATTCTGTGTTGAGCAAGTCCATCACCGCCATTTTTCCAACAGCATTTGCTCACTTTGTGTCTCTGTGTCACATTTCGGTAATTCTCACAATATTTCAAACTTTATTATTATTATATTTAAGGTGATCTGTGATCGTTTTTTTTTCTTTTCCGGTACGCGGGCCTCTCACTGCCGTGGCCTCTCCCGTCGCGGAGCACAGGCTCCGGATGCGCAGGCCCAGCGGCCATGGCTCACGGGCCCAGCCGCTCCGCGGCACGCGGTATCCTCCCGGTCCGGGGCACGAACCCCCGTCCCCTGCAACGGCAGGTGGACCCTCAACCACTGCGCCACCAGGGAAGCCCAGTAATAAGTTATTTTTAATAAAGGTATGTATATTTGGTTTTTTAGATGTAATGCTTTGTACACGTAATAAACCACTGTATAAACCAAACAATCTGTGTGACTCACTTTATTGTGATATTCTTTATTACAGTGCTCTGGAACTGAACTAGCAATATCTCTGAAGTATGCCTGTATATTTTTTTGTTAGATGCCTATTCATATCCATTGCCCATTTTTAATTGAGTTGTTTTCTTACTGTTGTTTCAAGAGTTCTACATATACTTTGATTAGAAAATCTTTATTTGATATGTGTTTTGCCAGTCTTTTCTCCTGGTCTGTGCTTGTCTTTTCATTGTCTAACTATGTTTTCACAGAGAACTTTTAAATTTTAATGAAATCCAACGTATTAAAATTTTCTTCTTATATCACACTTTTGATATTGCACCTAAAAATTCATCAACTAGCTTGAGCTCACCTAGGTTTTTGCCTATGTTTTTTTACATATTTTATAGTTTTGAACTTTGCACGTAGGTCTATGATCTATTTTGACTTAGTTTTTCTGAAAAGTGTGATGACTATGTTAGGATTCATTTTTTGGATACGGACATCCAATTGTTTCAGCACCATTTGTGGAGAAAGACTATCCTTTCTCCATTCAGTTATGCTTGTTCCTTTGTCAAAGATTGCATGGCTATGTTATGTGGGTCTATTTCTGAGATCTCTGTTCTGTTACATTAATCTGTTTATTTTCCCTCATCAATACCACATTCTCCTGATTATTGTAGCCTTGTAGTAAGTTTTGATATTGGGAAGTTAGAGTCCTTCAATCTTGTTTTTCATTTCTGAATTTGAGGATTAGCATGTCAATTTCTACAAAGAATCAGCTGAAATTCTTATAGGAATTATGTTGAATCTGTGCATCAACTTGAGAATTATTGCCATCTTAAAAATACTAAGTTTTATGATCCATGGACAAAGATGATTTATGGGTTTTTATTTTTTCCCATTTACTTAGATCCTTTATTTCTTTAATAATATTTACAGTTTTTCAGAGTTGTTTTCAGTTTTGTTAAGTAATTCTTAAATGTTTTATTTTTTGATGCTATTTAAATTCAATTGTTTTCTTAATTTCATTTTTGGACCGTTTATCGCAAGTGTGTAGCGATACAACTGATTTTTGCATACTGAGTTTGTATCCTGCAACCTTGCTGAATTTGTTCTAATGGTTTCCTAGTATAATAGATTCTTTAAGATTTTCTACATACAAGATCATGTCACTTGTGAATATAGATGGATTTACCTCTTCCTTTGCCCCTAATTTTTCATTTTCTTGCCTAATTTTCCTGGAGAACAGTATGGGGGTTCCTTAAAAAACTAAAAATAGAATTACCATATGATCCAGCATTCCCAGTACTGGGCATATACCCAGAGAAAACCATAATTCAAAAAGACACATGCACCCCAATGTTCACTGCAGCACTATTTACAATAGCCAGGTCATGGAAGCAACCTAAGTGCCCATGGACAGACGAATGGATAAAGAAGTTGTGGTACATATATACAGTGGAATATTACTCAGCTATAAAAAGGAACAAAACTGAGTCACTTGTTGAGACATAGATGGATCTAGAGACTGTCATACAGAGTGAAGTCAGAAAGAGAAAAACAAATATCATATATTAAAGCATGTATGTGGAACCTAGAAAAATGGCACAGATCAATCAGTTTGCACGGCAGAAGTTGATACACAGAATTAGAGGACAAACGTATGGACACCAAGTGGGGAAAGCCGCGGGGGTTGGGGATGGTGGTGTGCTGAATTGGGCCATTGGGATTGACATGTATACACTGATGTGTATATAATGGATGACTAATAAGAACCTGCTGTAAAAAAATAAAATAAAATGAAATTCAAAAATTAAAAAGAAAGAAAGAAGTCAGATGAGAGCACTTGAGCATATCTATCTTTTTCTACCTATACTGGTTCCTTATAAGACCCCCACTAGTCTGAGGGTTTATGAAAAATATATAATGCAGATAAACGCTATATATTCAGCTTTTGGCCCCTTAGCAACAATACCCACCAGGAACTGAATCCCAAATCAGGAAGAAAGTGAAAAAGGCATGTAAGAAGTCAAATCATGCATGTCATAGAATCCTCATCTTAAAACAAGGTCCTGCAGTCAGGACCTATTCCTGCTTTTTTATTTGTTACTTTATTTTAACTATGCAGTAATATTACCTAGTTTAAATTCATTTTCAAGTATACCAATGGGACTTGCTACAAGATGGCCAAATGAAATAGCCATCACTCCCTGTCCTTCACCATCTGAGTTAAATGTCTCTCCTCTTAGCTCTCATTGCATCTTCTGCTGGCCTTTTTAATGATACTTATTGGACTGTATCATAATTCTATTTCCTTTCTTCTTCTTTTCTCTCTCTCCCTCTCTCTTTCTCTCTCTCTCTTTCTTTCATCTGCAAGGTCCAGTGACATGTAACTAGTCTGTTTGTGTTTAATGTTCACGCTGCAGGTGACCAAGTTCTACCTACTTGGAATTTAGGGCACTTTTTATCAGTGGATCTCTATAAAGCAATTCTTTGGGTCTTCCTTACGGTTAGAGTTATTTACATGTAGACAACTTTTCTAATTCAATGTATAAAAAGAGCTTGTGTTGTTAATATGGTTCAACTGCATTTATATTTGAAATTTGAGGGAAAACTTTTGCTTTCATAAAATGGTTCATTGTCTTTCTTCTTTAAACCATCTGTCTGTCTGTTTTGAAGAAAATAAACAAGAAATCACATCTTAGCAAGTTACTGAAAACTTCAAACTAGTAATAATAATAATTACAATGATAATATCATAAACATCAAAAACCACAACTATGTTTGGATTATATATCCTCTGCCATATATGTACATAGCTTCCCCCACTATCTGTAACCCCCACCAGAGTGGTGCATGTATTGTAATTGATGAACCTCCACTGTGACATCATAATCACCCAGAGTCTGTTATTTACATTAGGGTTCATTCTTGGTGTTGTACATTCTGTGGGTTTCGGCAAATTTATAACAACACGATTCCACTATTAAAGTATCATATGGAGTAGTTACACTGCCCTAAATAGATTTTATATAAGACATAAGATTTCAAGCTATGGAAAACCATGAAATATATATTATTGCGCACAGTTAAGTATGTCACATCAGTTCAGTTCTATGGATAATGGCATTTTCTGCTTCAGTATAGTTTACACACACACACACACGCACACACTCACAGACGGAAGGTGTGTTTCACCTTTTTATTCCCAGTGATAAGCAGAGGGCCTGGCAAAACTATGAACCTCATGATGTATGCTTTAAATGAAAACCAACAATACCCTATTTAATAACAAACGCAAGTATTTCTTTCCTCGCATTCTATTTTGTTGCCATTGTTAATAAATGAACCTTGTAACTGACAATTTTAAGAGAATCTCACTGGGGAGAAAGACTGTGCTGAAATTAGGTTTTTATTTTTTTTACAAATTTATTTATTTATGGTTCTGTTGGGTTTTCGTTGCTCACACAGGCTTTCTCTAGTTGCAGCGAGCGGGGGCTACTCTTCGTTGTGGTGTGTGGGCTTCTCATTGCAGTGGCTTCTCTTGTTGCGGAGCACGGGCTCTAGGTGCACGGGCTTCAGTAGTTGTGGCACGTGGGCTCAGTAGTTGTGCCTCGTGGGCTCTAGAGCACAGGCTCAGTAGTTGCGGCACACGGGCTTAGTTGCTCCGTGGCATGTGGGATCTTCCCGGACCAGGGCTCAAACCCGTGTCCCCTACATTGGCAGGTGGATTCTTAACCACTGCACCACCCAGGGAAGTCCTTAAAATTAGGTTTTTAAATAGCACAGCAGTTACAAAGGAGACTAACTCGACAGGCCACTTCTACTCTCATTTGCCTGTACTCTCAGGTCTGAGGGACCTTCCTCAGTTTCTAAGTCAACACAAATCAAACATAATCACACTAGTTTGTCCTTTATGTTTCACTGCCCAAGTATCACACTATTGTCCAATGTCCTTTGGGCTAAAGCTTGAAGCTTTTTATCTTGGCATCTAAGGCAGCTCGGTGATATACCTGCTATTAGAGTCCAGACTAACCACAATAGTACACAGAGCTAAGGTCATTCTAGCTTTTAAATGCTAATTGTTCTGCCAACGGTCTTCATTTACAAAAATTTTAAAGGCCAAACTTATATGGTATTTAGTGCAAGAGGCAGACAGACCATTCCTTCATTGAATACTCCAGATAAGATAGCATTAGAAAAAGAAAAACTAAAAGAAATAAAATATTAAAATTGTCTTATGGTAGGGGGAGTAGAGAGCCTTAGATTATCATAGAATATGTGAAAGCAAAGTGAAACAGTGTGCAAATCTAGAGCCTATTTCTGCTTTTTTCCCCAGCCCTTTCTTTTGCATTAATAAAAGCCTTGCTCTACTCCACAGATTTACATGTAGGTGAACGTCTTAAGGCTCACTATTTCCCTGCTGAGATGTTTGTGTGCCTTCTATAAGCTTACTGAAAAACAAACAAACAATTTTTGTATTACAATGTTTCCATTTATCTTTCAGGCCCAATATTTATTTGTCTTGCTTTTGCTTTTAATTATCTTCCTTTAAGTTGTCATATATATAATTTAAAAAATACTATATGCCAGGGAATTCCCTGACTGTCCTGTGGTTAGGACTCCGAGCTTCCACTGTGGGGGACCCAGGTTGTATCCCTGGTCAGGGAACTAAGATCTCTCAAGCCTTGCAGTGCAGCCAAAAAAAAAAATTACTACACCCCAGGGGTATACACCACTCTACGCTGTCCAGATGTTCCCTCTGAAGTTGTGTTCCCACTGCAGCAGTTTTGATTTCAGGAGCTTATAACCTGAATGAAGTGTTGCCGAGCCGACTTTGAAAATACATTTTCTGGTGTTTTATCTTGCTTATTAGCGGTTCTCTAGGTGCTAGCATAATTTCTCGTGTTGAAATTATATGAAGGGTCTTTGACTCAGCAACATCGGCAGAAGCCAGAGGGAGGGAACATGGATACTTTTGCACTGGGTATAATGTTGCTGCCCCCTGTCAAGACAGGGCATTTACCACTCAGAAGCTTTTTTGTCTCTTCTGGAACCATTTTCCAAAAATGTATGTTTGCTTCTGTGTGTATTTAAAAGATACTTGGGGACCCAAATAACACCACAAGCCTTTAAAATGCAAAACTAAACAAAAATATTATCCCTGTAGGCCTGTCTTTGGGTTACTCAGGTTCCTGAAAAGAATTATTTTAAGTTGTGGGGAGATATTAGGAGGGTGCAATCCCTCAGGACACACTTGGTACATTCTGACTGTACTCACGACTGAAGGGCAAACTGCTTGACCATTTCTTTTCTTGCCAACAACGTGAAGCAGGACCTTGAGGTCTGCAGATACCATTCTGGTTAAGGACGGACACCGATAGTAACTAACATTAATCCAGTGCCTGTGACTTGTCAGGCACTGGACTAATTATTCTACATTCCCCATGTCATTACATCCTCTCTTCATCTCTGGGTAGCAAATGTCTGATCTTGGAGGTGAAAAACCTAAGCCATATAGAAATTAAGTAATATGCTCCAGGGTTACACACCTAGTGTCAACTCACTAGGATTAGTGAACAATGATGACGATGAAACTTGTCTTTCAAGTATTGACACTGGGTTACAAAATACTGGTGTATAGTGCTTTTTGAATTTCTTTTATTGAGAGTTTGGAAAGAGAACAGATTTTAAAATCATAAAAAAAGAAAGGCCCAGTATCAATGTTCTCTATTTCCTAGTATACATATACATATACTATGTATCATTACTACCTGTGGGAAGAGTAAAAATAAGATAGGCTTATTGGAGTCTTGATGAATAGCACATCGACACAGTGCAATTATTTCAGGTCATATAAATAACTTTCCCTTAACTACACTGGTGGCCACCAATTATAAGTACGGTGATAGATGAAACAGAATGATACTTGGATGGTGTGTTTGATAGAAAATTTAAATATATTCATGTGTTTAAACTAAACGGTATATTACATTTAATGTTATTAAGTGTAATGTGCTTATATTCAGGTTATATATTTTATTTTATTTTTTAATTTTTTTTTTTTTTTTTTCAGTACGCGGGCCTCTCACTGTTGTGGCCTCTCCCGTCGCGGAGCACAGGCTCCGGATGCGCAGGCTCAGCGGCCATGGCTCACGGGCCCAGCTGCTCCGCGGCACGTGGGATCCTCCCGGACCGGGGCACGAACTCGTGTCCCCTGCATCGGCAGGCGGACTCTCAACCACTGTGCCACCAGGGAAGCCCCCAGGTTATATATTTTAATTTGGCTCTTGCGGGTTAAAGAAAGGCAGGGCTGTGCTTATTTTCCTTGAACTTCATTACTGAAAGCTAATGATCATCTATTCTATTTTATTACACCCTGCAGTTTTTTTGAGAAACCCATAATTTCTAAGTAGCGCCACTAATTAACTAGATGCTGCTGTTTGCATACAAATAATAGTTACTGTAATTCTGTTCATCTTTACATAAGAAACAGCACATTACAATGATCAATCCCCTTTCAATTTGATAAACTGGTTTTCTAAAACTCCCCAGGTGTAATATATTAAATAAGGCATATAAGAGCTTGTTTTTAAACATGTGTACATGAGTACTGGCCAGGAAATGGGCTTGGGGTATTATGGGGTGTCAAGATTTAATGTCATTTACGCTTGGGTTTTGTATTTTTGGGGGGAGGATGTACATGAAGATGTAGGGGAGATATGGTAAAAAGACAGCATTCCTAAGGGGTACTTCTAGACCTCATCAACACAGAGTTGGTATTAACTGGCACTATTCTGCCTGCATAAATGCTGTGAGTCTTGTGCAAATAAGAAAAAGAGGCTTTTAAAATTCTGATTTCAACTCATGACTTAGAATTTAATGAAAATGTTCAAGTTCAGCACTTTAATCTCACAAATTGGTTTATCACAGCCTAGTGGCCACTTCTTGTTTTATAATAAGCACAACAAAAAATATCTGTGAACACTTAGAAAATTAAAGCAAGGGAAGTATATGCAATTCTGAGCTCATTAGAAGCAATTCATATTTTCATCTGTCTCATTAGAGAGGTTTTTATGAACTGAAAAATGTACTTTTGTATGCGTTTTTAAAATTTTCAGACCAACTGGTAAGAGCAAAGTTTTCTTATTATTTGCAAACAATATACATATATATTTTTAAAGCAAAACTTGAATGAGGAGAAAAGCAAGGCAACAAAAAATTCAGAACCGGGAGGGGGTGATAGACAAGTATTGAGCCAATGTTCAGTGAATCTTTCTGCATTATAACTCAGATTTAATTCCACACTTTGAGGACCCTGTATCTGAAAGAAGCCTAAATGACATTCTGGACAAAAACCATGAGGTCAAAAATTGAGAAAAAAATATTCACATATTTTAGTTAATGCCCATTCTTTTAGTCTAAAATGAATTTTTTTGCCATATCGAATACACTTGGCCTTTGATAGGAGGTATAGAAAATGTTCTTCTGTGTTTTTTTTACATAAAATCAAGAGTGAATTTCTGTTGTTGCTCATGTTTGTGTGTGTGTGTGTGTGTATGTGTGTATGTGTATGTGTGTGTGTGTGCGTGTGTGTGTGTATCAAGCTGGTCAGATGCAAGGCTAACATTATTAAATTTGGGTGTGAATTTAGGAAACATTTCTAAATTATACCTGGTTCTTACTCATCTTTAGAATGGGCAATATAATCTTTATTAGGGTTATTTTTAGGACTTTTATAATTGATTATAAATTATTATAAGCAATATAATTTAAGCATGGCTTAAGGATTCACCTTAATATTCTCTATCATGATTTTGTTTGAGCTAGAATATCACTGAAAAAACAGCATTTGATAAAAGAATCTAAATGTTTATTGATTTCAAATTCTACCTTGTAAATGGTTGAATTAAGTGTATTGAACCAGGTTCCCCTATTACTTGAGTCGCTGCTGGGCTGTTAATAGTTCTCTTGGGACGTTGCAGTGTTTGGGGAGAGGAATCGTAATTCATGTTTGTGCAACCTTAAGAGAAAAGTGAACTGGCTTTAAGTTTATCTTCACTAATTACAACTCGCTTCTTCTTCATTGGGCTGAACTTTTCAGTTATAAGTTGGTTGAGAAAGGAGGTAACAAGGGAAGCATTTCCCATTCCCTAGTTCAGGTACATACGCTGGACACCACCTGGTTTCTGACCTCACATTAGCCATTTCCCTCTATTCTGATAACAGTACCTTATTTCTTTTGGGGGATCCACTTCACTCCCATTGTGAGCTGCTGCCAAATTTTATGTTCTTCTCAAATAAGAATTGAGTATGTAACAAAAGTGATAACACTTCGTTTTTCTCTCCTAGAAACTTGAATCTAGAGAATAAGCTAAGCCCAGAAGAATTTTTTTTTTTAATGTCCCTGAATTGTCACAATTCTGCCATTTACTTTCTGCTACCTGGATTTTTGTAATTACCCTGGTTCCTGTCCAGGTTCTTCAGCCATCCCTTCAATTCTGTGACATGCTCTATACCCTTGTTACAAATTTTTTTTCCTCCAGAAGGAGTTTCTGTTACTTACATCCCATGATTCCTAACACATGCCAAACATCACTAAATAATAAGAGTACCCACTGAGATTCGTCATAAGCATAGGATTCTTACCAACAAAAGGATTCCAAGCAGTTACTAGCTATCAAACCAAGTTAGCACATGATGTAAAATAAATTAATCATGCCAGGAAAGTTGATAATATCCTTACTTCTAACATGATGTTAGGAGTATACTGACTAGACCTCAGAATGTGGTGAGAAGAAAACCATGCCCAGTGGTTGGTAGATAATTACATATATTAATTGTTCATATCTGTATATATATGTTTATATATATTATGTTTATACATATGTATTATGTTTATAAAAAGAAATGATTTGAGTATGCAAACTTCATTGCATACTTTGCAATGAAATATCTCAGAAAACATATTTTATACACAATTGTTGATATGTGAACTTCATTCATCATCTTTCATTCTAAACGATTTTCTAAAGATCCAATTTTGTTGCCCAGATTTAGAAAATCTCAAATGAAGGGTAATGACTACCAATTTTACAAGTTCACTATATATTAGAATACAATTAAAATAGATTACTCACCTTGTTTTACATATATGTAAATTAATATATATTAATTTTCTCAAAATTAGTTTCTCAAAAATATTTTATGCATTCTTCAACTTCTATAATCCAGGCATAAAGAGAGCATTATGTGTATCAAAATGAACAATACAGGCCTCCTGTTCGCAAAGATTCTCATTAATGATATTTTCCCCATGCCAACAGACAAAATACTCATTGATAAGTGATATAAGAGAGTACATCAGAGGATACTAGACCCTAAGAAAATATCTGACTTACTAAATGCTCTCTCACCTAGGCATAGGACAGTGACATGCAGACATCTGTTGAAAAACGGACCAATGAATCAATGAATAAGGCAATCAGTGGGTAAAAGAAAATGATCTTTAAATATCTCATCAACCTTGGCATAAGAAGGAATTTCAGAGCTGGTGTCAGAAAGTTAGAAAAGATGATTCTGAAGGATTTAGATAAAGAATAAGCAGGTGAGAAGGAGAAACAATATTTCAGGTAAAATAGCATGTCTAAGATTACAGAGTTGAGAAACCACAGGATTCTTCTGAATAAGTATAAATATTTCAGCATGACTGGAGCAAGAATACAGGGGGGAGGTTATTCCTAAGGAGAAAGTTGAGAAGAAAATGTTGAAGAGGTTTATATGTCTTGCTGAAGAATATAGATTTTATCCTGAAGGTCTCACGAGACACTAGATATTTTAAACAGGGGATGGCATTGGTGTATTGCATTGTGAAAAGTCTTGTCCTTCCAATGAATCTTATTATTTTGAGTGAGTTTCTGCTTTCCTGGAATATTAATGGGGTGGGATGGGCATTCACCCCTTTCAGTCAGGGCCTCTGCTGCTTGCTAATAACAGCCTTTTTGTGCTGTGGTGGTTACATTGTAATTTCTGAGAACAGTGTTAGCTTTCTGGCTAATTCTCTATATAGGTCCCTGGATGTTGTCCATCTTTACCATTACTCAAATTCCATCTCACTTCTTTGGCCCTAGATTCTTGTCCTTTTAGATTAAGTTTCCTGGATGCATATCTATTCAGTTACTCCTGAAATGGGTGAAAAAAGGGTGGAATGGGAGCCAGGTAATCAGCATACAAATTTGCCCAGAAATATTATACTGTCTCAAACACATAAGAATCTGTTTCTCAGATCCCAACATAAATTAACTATCTTGCATTATTGTTTATGAAATAAGTTAGTAAACAAATAGGAATGGGTATCTACTGTGCACCTATCTCTTGACACACACACACACACACACACACACACACACATTAGGAACCTGAGGAACTCGTAGTCTGTGAAGAAAACTTGGCTGTCAGTTGGAAGTCTGCCCAGGATTGAAAGCTTGCTGTTGCTCTAAGATGTCACTTGGGACCATATCAATCTACCCACCTTTCCTGAATGGCTCTGATGCCGATCAGTCTGGTTTCCCTGAGTATTAAAGTAATGGGCTCCTGGCTCTATTTCAGTTCTGTCAAAGTAGTTTCTAAGCCTCTCTATTGCCTTCCTACAAGGATTTAATCTACTCCAAGTTCCCTGACACATTATAAGGAGGAAATCTGTTTTCTCTGTCACTTTTTCTTTCTCAGGCTGAGTCTGCACCAGAACATCTTTGCTTTGGATAAGACTGTGCAGACTTGCTATGAAAGCCGGTGTTCTCATTCCTGCTATGAGTTGTCTAACTTAATCGTCTTGTTTCTCCACACTGCCGAGGCTTTCTGCATGCTGCTCCCTGTGAAAGGAGGACCTTGTACAACTTATTTTCTCCTCCTCTGCAAAATGTTTGACCCCTCAAGGAGAAAATACCGTTTCTCTTGGACCTGCAAAATCACACCTTTTAATGCCCATAATATTCTTGTAATACATTTTATTTGTTACTACTGTCTTTCTCCTGTTGGACAGTAAACTGATGACAGAACATGCACCTTGCTCATAGTATTAATATCAATAATAATAACACAAATATCTACGGGCTACATTCTCTAAGCCAGACACTAGACTAAATGCTTTTTTTTTTTTTTGGCATAAGTTCCTCACAACAAACTTCAGGTTGTTTTTGTTTGTTTTCAATTCTTTTTTTTTTTTTTTTAGATGGCATAGAGAAGTTTAGGAATGTGTACAAGCTCCTGTGGCCAGTATGTGATAGAGTCTAGACTTGATTTTAGCCCAGCAAATTCCAAAGCCTTCTCTCTTTATCTCTGTGTTCTACTTCTGCTCCCTGATAATAGTGTACATTTGCTAAGCAGCTTTGATTGTCTGAATCAGTCCTAATAGAAACCCATTTAATGGATGAAGAAACCGAGGCTCAAAGTTTAAGCCATTTCACTAAACTCATGCACCAGATAAGCAATGAGAAAAGATCCAGGAGGTTCAAAAACTGTATTCACCTTTAAACACTGACCTGTCTTCCTGTATTCCTTTTCTAATGCAAGAACCTATCACAAAGATTGACAGAGGTTAAATACTTGGTAAACTAGTTTTGTTGCTTTTTGTTTGTTTAAAATCCATTTTAGAATAAAAAATAACTCCTTTTGAAAAGGGGAAAATTTCCGATTATTTGTACCAAGTACTGTTTTCACAGTCAACAGTTTACACAAAATTAGTAAATAACCATCCTAAGGGCTTTGGGAATTTAACATCTCTGAACCACCTACAGAGGTGGTTTGCTCATCTATAAAAAGGAAGTAAGAATAGAACTCATCTCTTAGATCTGTAAGTGGGATTTTAATTTTTCGTTTGCTTATTTCTGTGTGTGTGTGTGTGTGTGTGTGTGTGTGTGTGTTTATTTGTGTGTCTGTGTCTGTGTCTATGAAGCTGAATTTCTTATGGTCCCAAAGCCTTAAGCTCATCCACAAATTTCATTTTCCTGTATTATAGTCATGGTGCAGGGAGGGACAAGAAACCAATAGGCCTAATTTGAGTGAATATTGCTTGAAAGGCTGGGAGAGGCATGTTCTCTCCCTTTACATGTTGTCATATCCAAATAGGAAGCCTTGAACCCCTGTAGTCAACACTTCCTGACCAGTCATGGCACTGATACCAGGAAGATCACCAAGATGAGAGATAACTGTGCCTACCTCTAGAATTCCAGTGACAGGTACCAATACATCTCCTTACAGTGTAAGCCTATTGATCTGGGTTTTCTATTACTTGATGCAGAAGGCATCCTAATTGACATGCTTGTGGAGCTGGAATTCATACCCTGGCTCTGACACACACTAGTTATGGGATTTGGGCTTAACGTCACTGGATCTCAGCAGCTTCTCATCCAGTGGCACTACACCTTAATTGGTCTCTTTGAGCATGAGATATAATAACATACATTAAGCACTCATCAAACAATCTGTTGATATGTAACCAATTTGGTTGATACTAATTAAGCTCCTTAACTGCTTATTCTTTTATTTCCTGCCACATGAAAAAATAACAAACCCAACATTATTTGGCATCTACAATGTCTCCAGCACTGGCTTTACATTGGTCAACTTACTTAATCCCAGTTACAGACCTATGAGATGAGTTCTGTTCTCACCTCATTTTATAGATGAGGAAATGGTGGTTCACACATGTTAAGTTTCCCAAAGCCTTTTGGATGACTACTTACTCATTCTATGTAAACTGTTGACTATGAAAATAATATTTGGCATAAGAAAAGGGAAATATCTGGAAAATAGTTCATTGGAAAAAAAAGTATTCCAGTGAATATTGCCTTTTCAGAATATATGTAGCCAAAAAAGTTGCATGCTAAAAATTATATTCTAATAAAAAATTAAAATTAGCCAAGTAAGTTTATTTCCAAGTGAGAGTTGCTATAATGTTATGAGAAGGAGTTTGATTTTGGAGAAAATCCCATACATCTCTTTTACAAGCTAGAAATGTATGCGAAATTCATCTATTCACTCTAGCTTCCATAATCTTCTCTAAAATGGGGATAGTAATTAAATTCCAGTTCAACCCTACAACAACCTACCAAAGACATATTGCATATACAATGTAGAGCAAAGGTCCAGGAGCATCTAAGTGCTCAATAAATGCTAACTATTATTATATTAATTAGCACATGGGTTTGAGCTCCTAGTCGCTGCTCTTTCAGCAAGACATATATTTCTGATTATAATCAAAGTAAAATAAACTTGCAGTCATTGATTAAATAATCATTGGCTATACTTTGTTCTTGTAGAAGCTAAGGATTTGGAAAAAAAAATTTACCTAGGGGAAAAAATATTTTATCCATAAAAGAGATAGCAAACTATCTCTTTCATGAAAAAAAAAAAGCATGTAAACTGTTTTCTCTGAAGAGCACTTTTGAGAAGTCAATTGGATTTATTTTTTCAGCAAATATTTTTATGGCAAAATGACCTTTACCTTTCAGTTTCCGCAGTAGTAGTGTTGCTGCCAGAGTATGTGTTGATCTTTATTTTTATTGAAAGTATACATCGTACATACCATTTTCTAAATGAGGGGCCACCAGAGAATAATAGAAATCTCATAGGTCTTACAGAGCTGCCTCTGACTCAGATACATTGAGACAGTTTGTGTGACTTTCTTTAAAAACACAAAATTGTTATGGCTGTTGAATCACCTGAGTTTCTCTTACTTACTCCTTTGGGTTTTTTTTCATATACCTCTAGTTTTTAAAGAATCTTACTAATCTCTGTATTTTCAGAATCTGGCAGAATTCATGTCACACCGTAGATTCTTAATTAATGCCTAATAGATAGAGTAATAGATAGAATGGGAGACTAGTCCTAAAACAGCCTTCGTCAAACCCCATATCATGACTCATAGGGGCCGTATAAGGCCTCAAGGCCCCGAAAAGGTCTGCATTGAGCTCTCACTTGGGTTTCACTTGTCTTCTCCTACTGCCAAGCGTGGTGTGATCAATTCTTTCCAATTATACAGTCTATTTTGGTGAAAACTTCTTAGAGATGAGTTTTTCAAAAATGTGAAACATGTCTTTCATTGCCCAAAGTAAATACTCAAAAAATAAATTTCTCAGTGCATTTCTGACATAGCTGATTTATAAGCACAGATCATAGCATTTGAAGATGAAGACTTTTGTTCAGTGATATCTGTTACCTTTGTGGATGTCATACTCATCCCTTACTAGTGATTTGCTTTGGCTGACTGTGACTAGATGGCTTGACCAGCCTCAATCCTTCTCACCCTGCCCTCCCTGAAAATCCAAGTTGTAATATTTCACATATTAGTGGCTTCTCCTTATGTTGAGGATTGCTAAAGGGCTGAGCACTGATAAGGACCTAGCATTTTCAAATACAAACTTAACAGCTTTCAGACTCAGTTCCCTTCATTGATTCCCTGTCTCAGTCTACCTCTTACAGCATATCATCTCTCACCCAGAAAGGTTTTAAAATCTCCTGTGGTTTCCAGTACCATCTGGAAGCTGATGACTCACATCTTTCTCCTCCTATTCCTCACTTTCTTATCTCCTGAGCAATAAACTCACGTATGCATGAAATCCATCTCCAAATTCACTATTTACCAAAGAGCAGTCTTCATCAAAAAATGGTCAAGGTGGTTAAAAATACACTTTTCATTTTATTTGAAAATAATTCTCAAGGTCACCAACAAATAGCGGAACCATAGGTTTTTGAATGAACCTCTCCCCATTTGATCCTTATGCCCTTTTCACTCAGAGTTCTGTTTATTCTACATCTGAAGTACATTTTAGTGCTATGAATTCTTTTTATCCACTCACACACATTATTATGTCCATTCCTTGCAAAAAATCTGTGAAAGATGCATTTTTATTCACTGTGTGCCTGAGCTCCTTAGGCTAGTAAGTGGTAAACTCACAATTTGATCTTAAATCTGGCTAAGACCATAGCTGATATAATCCATTATGCTTCCTTACCACCATTTTTTGATTAAGAATACGAAATTTTTAAATTTCCAGTTCTATTCCTATATTATTCTGGCTGGTTTTTAGGGTGATCTGTAATACATCTAATAATTTTTTTTTTTTTTTTTTTTTTTTTGTGGTACGCGGGCCCCTCACTGTTGTGGCCTCTCCCGTTAACGCAGCACAGGCTCCGGACGCGCAGGCTCGGCGGCCATGGCTCACGGGCCCAGCCGCTGCGCGGCACGTGGGATCTTCCCAGACCGGGCGGGGAACGAACCTGCGTCCCCTGCATCGGCAGGCGGACTCTCAACCACCGCACCACCGGGGAAGCCCCATCTAATAATTTTTAATTAATAGCTATTTTAAAAGGTAACATAAGGAACTGTGTTGAAGTTATCCACTCCCTTACTGGTCTGGAGGTGATTACAGTTTTTCACAAAGAAATTAAAGAGATTCATTTCCCCCTCTTAAGTGACCCAGGCACCTCTGAAAGGGAAGCCAGTCTGCTTAACATATTTCAGGGGCTGTTGAATTATTTGTGCTCCACTACAAGGTCGCTCTAATTCCTCACTAGCTATCAATTATTTGACAATGGGATGTCATCAATCAGCCTGTAACTTTCATTGCCATTTGTAGACCCATGAACTCACACATTTAACAGTTGACAGGAAGAAGTCTTTCTCTATAGGATAAGCAATGAATTGTGTGTTTCATCTTAAATACATTATTTTACAACATATTATTCAGAAATATCCTTTGCCACAGACCAAAAAAAGACTGAAAAAAACCTGTAATATAGTCCTCCTTAAAAACTGTTTTTTCTATGAAGGTTTGCTACAGAGAGCAGATTGAAAAAAATGCCTCCTTTTCTGTCATTTTTAAAAATATGTCTCAGCAAATAGTCATAAATCTGTCAGATATTGCAACCCAGTTTGGTATTATATACTAGGAAAATGAACTCAATAGCAATATAATCTTACTTTCCAATATAACTGAACTCAGGGAAAATATCTCAGGAAGAATGCAGGCATAGAGAGCAAATATAATCTAAGTACCACAAATATAAAGAAGTTTATGATAGCATATACAACTTTGGATATTGGTGTTTTCCGTTTATTAATTCTAACATGAACCCTCAATCATATCCTTCTTTTTAATTTGGTTTAGTTTTTTTTCATTGCTCTGAGAAAAGTGATATTATATTTTATTATCTTTTACTTATTTTTGTTTGTTTAGGCTTATCTTTCCATTTGAAATATTATTGGGGCCTTATTTAGATGTTAATCTATTTATGCAAACACCATTTTCTCAGAGTTGATGCACTGGTATCCATATCACTGAGATTTATTGATTTCTCTTTCTTGCAAATCAGATAGTGTGTTTCCATTTATCAAATGGGAACTTTAATTGAAAGGTGAACAGAGCTGGCTCAGACTGCTGCTTGAAATGTTTTAGGATTTCAACTCTTTAGCTGCCCTTCTTCAGCGAGAAGAGAGACAAATACATTTGGCCAATTCAATTTTATTTATTTATTTATGGCTGCATCGGGTCTTTGTTGCTGTGTGCGGGCTTTCTCTAGTTGTGGCAAGCAGAGGCTACACTTCATTATGGTGCGCGGGCTTCTCACTGCAGTGGCTTCTCTTGTTGTGGAGCACAGGCTCTAGGCACGCAGGCTTCAGTAGTTGTGGTACATGGGCTCAGTAGTTGTGGCGCGCGGGCTCTAGAGTGCAGGCTCGGTAGTTGTGGTGCACGGGCTTAGTTGCTCCACAGCATGTGGGATCTTCCTGGACTGTGGCTCGAACCCACGTCCCTTGCGGTGGCAGGTGGATTCTTAACCACTGTGCCACCAGGGAAGTCTGGCCAATTCAATCTGACAGTTTATCAAACTTCTACAAGAGCAATCTTACTTACTGTAGAGAACATGTGCTGACTTTGAGTTTTTGTCACAAGTCTTTGGGTAATGATCACCTAAGTGACTGACTACAAATAAATGAAATTGATTGTTCCCTTTTGGAATAACTCTGCCATTCATTGATACTATAATAACATCTAGCAAGTATTTATTGAGTAATGTAGCAGTCAGCGTGACAGTGAGAACAGAAAATTGAAGGAGACAGTATAAAATAATCAGAGCCTCAACACTGGCTAAGTTATTTGCTAATTAGTCAGAGAAAAAATAGCTTCTCATTGATCTAAAATACAGAGTAGTAAACTCTTTAATTTGACTCCCTATGATTTTTATAATCTAGTGACTCATTTGCTTTTCAGTCTCATCATTTCTGACTATTCCACTTTTTCTCCTCCAAATTCTATGCTCCAGTCTGAATAAATTTCTTTCAGTTTTATAAAAAAAAAAAGTCCAGCTGTCTCCTGGGAGACTGTATACATGTTGTACTCTTTGCATAGCTCATCCTCATTCTTCCATCTATCTCCCACTATGTCCTCCTTCTTGAGAATAGAGATCAAATAAGGTCTCCATGAAGCCTTGATTAGATGCCCTATTTTGACTCCCAGATACTGCACTTCCCTTATCCTGGCCTCATGACATTATAATATAATTCCTTGTTTAATTATCTGAGTTTCCTAAAGTCCCAGAATATGGGGAGGGGATACTACAGTCCACCCACAACAATATATGAAATTTTAAGGATTTATTTATTTAAAGACACTGTACTGAGTTGGATATGTATTCCCCAAAATTTGTGTCCTTCCTGGAACCTCGGAATATGATCTTATTTGGAAATAGGGTCATAAAGATATCATTAGTTAAAATGAGGTCCTACCGGAATACAATGGGCTCTTAATCTAATATAACTGGCATCCTTATAAGAAGAGAAACACAAAAACAGACACCTACACAGAGAATGCCATAATACGAGGGAGACAGAGACTGAAGTGATGCTTCTACAAGCTAATGATTGCCAGCAAACACCAGAAGCTAAGAGAAAATCATGGAACAGGTTCTCCCCTAGAGCCTTCAGAGAGAGCATAGCTCTGATTACTGCTTGATTTCAGACTTCCAGCCTCCAGAATTGTGAAAAAATAAATTTCCTTGGTTTTAAGTCATGTAGTTTTTGGTAATTTGTTAAGCAGCCCTAGGAAACTAACAGAGACATGATCCTAGAAAGTAAGTGGAGCTCTTACTCCTGACCCTAAATTTAATGTGTCAATATATTGGCATGGCATATAGTAAAAATAGAAGGATCATTTGGCCATAAAATCAGAAGGGGTACGGTCAAATATTATTGTTTGTCACCTCTGTTCTTTACTTTTTTACTTTTTTTTTTTTTTTTTTTTTTTTTTGCGGTACGCGGGCCTCTCACTGTTGTGGCCTCTCCCGTTGCGGAGCACAGGCTCCGGACGCGCAGGCTCAGCGGCCATGGCTCACGGGCCCCGCCGCTCTGCGGCATGTGGGATCTTCCCAGACCGGGGCACGAACCCGCGTCCCCTGTATTGGCAGGTGGACTCTCAACCACTGCGCCACCAGGGAACCCCTTAGTAGTTATATTTTTAAAAATTGGTTACTTGTGTCCATTTTATTTTTCAGATGAACTTTTCAATCACTTTGAAAATACTCAGAAAAAAATTCACAATGTCATTTACTGGAGAAATGTGTCAATTTTTTAGATTAATCTGGGAAGAATTGGCACATTTATAATACATTGTTCACTTTTAGAATCATACAATGTCTCTCCAGTTAATAATTGACCTTTTATATTGCTCCATAAAGTCTTATTTTATTTTTTAGAACCAGATCATTAATTTTAATTAAGCTTATTATTAAGCTTGTCTTTTGAGGTTTTCATATTTTATATGTCTGAGTGAAATCTCATTATTATATAATCTATTCATTTTAATATGTAAAATGTTATATTTTTAAGCAAACTTTCTTATTAGTTTAATATTCTTTTCCCAGTAGAATGTCTGTGTTTGTCTGGTAGACAGCCATATCATTAGCAAGCCATGTAAATATTGTTTCCATCTTTCTAAAATCTACATTAGTTCTCATCTAGTCACTCATGCAACAGAGAGTTAGTAAGGTCTGCTTCTCAAGGAAGCCGTACCATTTAATTATTGCAAAGCAACCATCCTGAAAAATAAGATTTTTTGGGGGGTGGGGGTTCTATCCAAAGCCTCCTCAGTCAGGTGAAGATAAGACTTTTACATCAAGCTTATCACCTATTGAAAATCTTACCCTAGAGCAAGACTTCTTCCACCTACTAAAGCATGATAATAAGATAAATTGTTTCCAAGGAAGGATAAGTGTCCATAGTAATGTCCATTAAATCAAGAACACATGCACATGTATCCATTCATTTGCTAAACATATCATTTGTAAACCAGATACTGTGCATGCGGTGTATCAGGTATATGTTATGCGAAGACAAACACAAAATGCATTCCATAGCTTCAAGTTTTTCACACTTGTAACCTGTTCATACTGTCCTGGAAGGATGATTGATAATAGGGTTTCTCAACATAGCTGCACAAAAGAATAAGCCGCATAGCTTTAAATTAATTCTTATTGAATTTTACTGATTCTTGGGCCCCACTCCAAGAAAATATGATTTAGCTGCTCCGAATTGGGGCCTGGATATCCTGAGATTCATTACTCTTTGAAAAGATTAATTAAGAGTTTATTTATTTTTTGAGCAGGTTTAGGAATTTATAGAAAAATTGAGTGGAAAGTACAGATACCCACATACCCCTCACCCCCTACACCTAGATTTGTTATCTTTTAAGGGAGGGTGATCAGGATTAAATGTAAGTTACTTAATTTAAAACTGAACATCTCAGTAAGTTCCTTTCTTAGGAAAGTAAACATATAGAAAAAAGTTTTGATTTTTCAATACCATTATCATGTTCTTACACATGAAACATCTTCATAAGTCTAAAGGAGGGGTTAATGAAACTTTAATTCTCTTACTTTCTCCTTCCACTGCATATGGGGAAGAAAATATGTCAAGATACTAGCAAGTGCTTAGAATTTAAAAAAATAAATAAGGTTGATTTTTGTCCTTTTTACTTTTCTAATTTTAAGAATCCTTATGCCATTGAAAATACTTGTGGCATTTGGCATTTGTTAAAGGAAGTCAGTTAATGTTAAAATAGACAATAGCTGGAGTTTAGCAGAAAAAAATAGTGTTTAGTCTTCTATTTTAAATTATTTAACCAAATTCTCCATCTTGGAAAGAATATTTTTTTGCTTTGGATCCAATAAACATCATAAAAAGACAGTGCAAATGGTAACTATTATATATGAATTTTTGAATTAGTATAAAGATAAAAAAGTAAAAAACAGGGCTTCCCTGTTCTGGCGCAGTGGTTGAGAGTCCGCCTGCCAATGCAGGGGACACGGGCTCGTGCCCCGGTCTGGGAAGATCCCACATGCCGCGGAGCGGCTGGGCCTGTGAGCCATGGCCACTGAGCCTGCGCATCCGGAGCCTGTATTCTGCAGCGGGAGAGGCCACAATAGTGAGAGGCCCATGTACCACAAAAAAAATAAAAATAAAAAATAAAAATAAAATATATATAACTACTAAGATTACCTGCCTTAATAATTAGTCCTATTTTTAAGCTTTTACATACTTAGTCCTAAGAAATTAGAAATTTTTAAATTGAATTCCCAAAGACACATGAAGTCTGCAGGCCAAATCAGACTATTAAAATAAAATCTCATTTATTCTTTTGTTATTATCTTTTTCTTATGTGTGTATATATTCCACAAATTTTGTTGAATGCCTAGAAAAGCACTTGTACAGAAAAGCTAATACAGAGACTATAATGTTCAGAGACAAAAGAGGCCATAAACTATGTCAAGTTGTACAAACTGAGCTTATGGATATGGGGGTGGTTAACTGTGATGTGGTTCTTTTCTGTTCTCTTCAGCAAATGTATAAGAAATTTTGAAAAATTTTGGAGAAGAAATACTGCAATGGCCACTGGACTAGAAACCAATGGCTTTGAATTTTCTCCCAACTACTGCCACTTACTTTGTCTTCCTGGCCTCAATCTTTCTACCTATAACCATAAGTTCACATGTGTTTACAATCCTCTTGCATGATGTAATTTGCCTCCTTCAAAGCTGGATTGCATTATAAGTCAGACAGAATGACATTAACATTTAGACTTATTTAATTGTAGGATAACTACCTGTTCGAATTAAACTCAAAGTTCCTACAAAATCAAAGCATGAAACATACAGTAGTCTGTATGCATGTTATATCTTTTTCTCCCTTCTAAAAACCAAAGAACCAGTTAAGTATCATTGGAAAGAAAATAACAGTGTAATTTATACTGAAAAAAAAATCTAAATTACCAAAATTGTAATTCATTATTGATCTCTCTGGGCATTTTTACAACTGGCTATAGAAGGAAAATTGCCAGTGACAGCAGCAAGATAGTCACAATATATATATGTGTGAATATAGGAACCGAGCATTCTTCAAGTCAAGAAGAATTCAAATGCAATTGATTTTTTTCTGATTGGAATTTGGGGATAAATTACCACACTCAACACCATGATACACAGCTGAAGAAAACTGACCTTAACATTCCCAGTCACAGCTAACGTCAAAAACAGTAATAGAAAATAAAAATCTTTGGAATTATCCCTTTCCTTTTCTTTATATACATAAAAAATTTCTAAAATATTACTTGTAATGGTGGCATAGTATTTTATCATATGTTATACCTATAATTTATATGTATACTATCTTTTATGGTCTTCTTAATTCCCTGCTAGTCTTCTAGAACACTTTTAGTTCCTTGCTATTCCCCACAAAAAATTTTTTTAAAAAAGGGAAAAAGAAGGTCTTGTAGAGAAACACTAGCGCACCTGCAGAGTAGTTTCTTAAAATACATTTCTAAGCAACAAAATTGATTAAAAATATTACATTCTTTAAGAATAAAATCCCTCCACACTCTGTCAATGGAGAGTTCTGCCTTTTTTAAATGAAAAGTTTAATAAGCCATCAGGGGTTTAAATCTTCTTGGAAACAAAGAAACATGGAAAGGAAAGTCAAGTTATGTTTCCATTTGCATATAGGAACTGAGTCACTGCCACATTGCCATAGGTCAAGTAAGAATTGGGAAAGAAGTATGGAAAAACTGATACAAGGGTCTTGCTCCTGGAAGATTTGGGAAGAATTTAAGAACGGGAGAAGTCAGGGGAAACATCCAATTGGAGGATTTTTGTTAAGTGACTACTTTGTAAAGCCCGTCCTTCAGTTCCTCATGAAATGAGCAGTAAACTTGAGATTCCTCATTAGTGTTGTAGAGCTGGATTTACTTTTGGTGGATGAGAAGAGGAAAGTCTTTCTCGATGGCTCCCATGAGCATCCAGCAATGTCCTATTATACCGTAACTGAAATTAGGTGTCAAATCTGTCTCCTCTGCTTAATTTCATATTTCACCATTTTAGTTCTACTTCTTTTTATTACTTGCCTGGATAACTGGCTCCCTCTCTCCCTTTCTCTCTCTCTTCAAATTTAAATTTAGAATGTAATGTGTATTTCTAAATATTTTTTTACAGGTGACACCAAATTAACTTTGGTTGAAAATTGCCATTTATAATCCTACCAAAGTTTTGTAAAATTATTTCCCTTCACCTATTTGAATAATGGACAATATCATCTAAATTTTTTTTTTTTTTTTTTTTTTTTTGCGGTACACGGGCCTCTCACTGCTGTGGCCTCTCCCACTGCGGAGCACAGGCTCCGGACGCGCAGGCTCAGTGGCCATGGCTCACGGGCCTAGCCGCTCTGCAGCATGTGGGATCTTCCCGGACCGGGGCACGAACCCATGTCCCCTGCATCGGCAGGCGGACTCCCAACCACGGCGCCACCAGGGAAGCCCCATCTAAAAAATTTTAAAGGGCCATTTAATAATCTCCACCCTCCTCTAGATATCTCTGAATATATGTACTAGAGAAATTCAGGACTTTACATGTTGTCTTTTTAACTGCATTTGTTCTGTTTTGAACTATTTGGTTTTCTTTATTTTGCTATTGGGATGTTCATCTTGTCTTTATTGACTTAAAATAACTTTTTATACATGAAGTTCATTAATATCATTTTGTCATATATACATAAATAGACACATCTACACAAATATTTAAAATAATTATCAATGTTTTCCATATGCTTTCTGATTTTGGTGTCTCGTTCAGAAAGCCTCTGTTGTACCATGATTATATAAACATTTACCTATTATTTCTAATATTGTTAGACTTCATTTTTATTTTAAAGTATTTAATCCATACTGACACTCTTTGTATACTGTGTGAAACAACATTTTATACTCCTTTCAAATAATTAGTGAATTTCCCTAAACCATTTATTGAATTGGTCTCTTACTCAAAGGTTCAAAGTGCTGAAATAGCATCTGTATCATGTTGCACACTCTATTATTTTCCAAGAGTCTGTTTCTTTCTCCCTCTGCCAATACCACACTACTTTACCAATGATAGCCATGTTTTAAGTTTCAAATGCTGGTGGCAAGCTCCTAGTGAATTGTATATTCCATTGTTTTTTCGACATTGATTTTAGAATACCCCGAATCCCATTTAAAATTTTGGTTACATTATTTAAGGTTATAGACAATTCACTTTTTCCCCCAAATTATTTCACGTTTCTGTAGTTTCCTATATAGAAACAAGAGATTTCTCTATTTAGCCATAGCTTTTCTGATGTCAAGCTGAAAGAGCCTCTTAACTAAGCTGTTGTTTTCTATTCAACTTCCAGAGTGAGCTTTCAAGCACAAATCCTGTCAGGTACTTTCCCAGCTTAGAACTTTTCATCAGTTCTCCAGTGAAGATAGGGTATAATTTGATCTCTAGACCGTGGATGCAGGACATGGCTTTATTTCTCCATCTGATTCACCCAGTAATTGACTTAGGAGAGCTGGCTTCAACAACAGATGTGCCTAGAAAGCACACATTCCTTATTACTGAGCAACACTGCCCTCAGAAAAATTCACAGTCCTCTTGTGCTGGCCTCCATTCTTTGAGGTGGTAGATGACCATGGTTTTTTGACATGAGTGTATTGTAATGCTTTCCCATTTCATAGAGTGACTGACAAAGCAAAGGTTAAGCCAGGTGCACTTCAGTGGGTTGCTTAAAATGACAGTTTCTCATTCACACAGCAGTAGACAGTGTACGTCAATATGTCAACTAAAATGGTTATTTTTTCTTTGTATTGCTTTCTTTTCTTTTCTTCCCTATTTAGGCAAAACTAAAGCAAGTAAGGTGCCTTTCTTTAGGAAAAGAGTATAGGAAATTATGTTGAGTTTTGAATATCTCTTATTTCTTGGAAAGAGAAAGTCACTAGAAAAGAACAGGATGAGACAGAAGCTCTTGCCTTGAACCGGTGGTTCTGGAAGGTTGCTATTTATATAAATAATAACAAAAAATGCGTTGCCAAGAGCTATAACCTTGGCGTGCCAAGTGTCTTGGGATGCGTTTGGCACGACCCAGTAGTGAGAGCATGCTATCATTTCCTCTTGGGAATTCATCATGGTCTGCACAGGGATCTGGGCCAGTAAATAGATAAGCATCGTCTATCAGAGTGTGCAGGACCATCATTTAATTGTGACCCTGTGTAATAGCAAACAATGTTGACAGTAATTAACTGAACAGACTTGGGCTTTCTCTCTAACCTGCTGTTGAAAGAGAATGGAATCCAACTTTGAACAGAGCAAATCTAGAATGTTTGGGGACAGTTTAAAGGAGAGGACTCTCAAGAGAAGTAAACTGAATTTCCTTCTTATAAGTCATTAGGGGTTCAACTTACTGGAAAAGTAAGAGTTGTGACATTATGCCATGAATATATGGAATAATAAACATGTTATTAGCAATCGTTTAAATAAAATGCACATATTGAATATCTGCTATTAAATCCAATTCAATATTTTTTGTCTACCAATCAGTGGATTTCTATCATCCTCTTTGATTGCTGAGGAACTGGTGACTCAGGTAAGTCAGGGATCAAATGGACAGTATAAGTAAACAGAGTCACTGTGAAGCCAAAGCTTCAGTTCTCTGTACTGTAACTGTTTACCTTGATCTTCTTACTTTACCTTAAACTCCTAATTGTCAGATGCCAAAATGAATCCTCATTTATAATGCCCACAACTTTTATCACATTACCTAGCATTTAATAAATGCAAGTTATTATTATCAGTAAGTGCTTCCTCTGTAGCCACCTTGCTCTTATTATTTTATTTCATCCTCATAGAAAAAAGTATTTGGTATATTTAATACTATAAATCAAGACACCATGAATTCAAACAAAAAGTTACGTGCTCCTGCCTGGATAGCTGAATACAAACACAAAGCTCATGTTTATCCTGCCATGCTGTGATGCTTCCCAACTACCAGATCAGTAAATATTTTTTGAACTTTTTAAGAATAAAGGGGCCATGGCAATGGAGAAGCAGCAATAAGAAACCTCATCTTTGAAAGAGTGTTTTAAAATTGCAGCTTATTCTCTTTTATTTTTTAAACTTTTTGTATGCGTTGCCTCTGTTTTGAGACAATGAAAGTTAAACATAAAGGCAAAGGAACTCACAAATTCATTATAAACCTAACATGTGCCAGTGACTAAACCCGGGCTACCATTTTGGGGGGTAATTATCCTCATATAAATGCATAGCTTCAAACTGACAGAAGATGAGTGCCAAAAGTGACACAGCTCTTCAGTACCAAATGCAGTATTCAAGTTCAAAATTAACTGACTCCTAAGCCAGCATCCTTTTAACTTTCCCATTGGTGCTGTGGTAACATCAGGAAAAGTTTATTACTGTTGCAAATGTTCTTACTTATTTCTCCCCTTGCAAAGTGAAATCACCCTCTGTTTCAAAGTAGTCCAAAGAGAGAAATGGAGGAATGATACCATCAATGGGCAACTGACTTCCCCATCAACAAGAAGTTTGTTTACATTGAATGTTTGATAGTTGACATCCACCTGCCACAGGGAAGCCCCACATTAATAAAGAAATGAAGATCTGTTACTTGCCTGGAGGCTTAAGTGGTTAATATAAAAGTAATTGTTTTATGGAGAAAGAAATGTTCTACTCAACCAGTTCATCAAATTTATATATCTAAGGGATACATTGTGTTGGCACCCAAGGGCAAAGTGAAATGCTTCTGTAAAAGAGTAAAAATGCCACAGAAATTTTTAAAAGATAAATCAGGCAAATAGTTCTACTACCTATTAAATTTTAGGACTGCTTTTCAAATTGGAGGATATTTCAGAATACCTAAGATAATATAGCAGAGAGGGTAGCATAACCCTCTTGCCCTTCTATTCTATTTTTCAGCATTAGAGTCTCCCACTGTCAGAAAGTCACTGGTTCAACAAAGAGTTTTCAAACAAAGCAAGTCTGAGTACCTCAGCACTGAAAGTCAAACAGGACCTAAAATACTAATTCAGATGCTGCAACGTGGCGGACCAAGGATGCCCCAATATGTGTTTTATCAACATACTTTGTTCACCTACTCAGTGTTGGCATATTCAATACTTTAAAAATGAATTTTTTACCCAAAGAGTTTTTAAAAACCAAGATTTCATAATATGAATTTTAATTGCCAACTTATTTTTTCTACTTTTTCAAATCTATCCCCAAATCCAGAGTCTGCCAACGGGGGAGGAGGTTAAGAATAGCATGATATATTTTTTGTTTTCTTTTTCTTTCCATCTTTTTTTGTTGTTGTTAAACTGTTTTTTCACCTTTTTTTCCTCTTCAACCCCCTTTTCCTATTTCTACTTTCAAGCAGCTGAATACTTCTAGGCTACAGCTGAGATATGGAGAAGGAAACTTCTTAATTTGGCAAATATCCAAACACTGGTTTTCTTTAAGGTAAATTATTTTGGGAGTTTCTTAGTATTCCCCTAGCCCCTATGTAGAACCCCAACTGCAATTCCTTAGATGACTCCTCATTAATCCCACATATAGACCCCCTGTGCTTGCTTACCTTGCTTTTCATCTTGGTCTGGGTCCATTTTAAGATGAGACAGTCTGGCTCATACAAAACCCACTACAGTGAAGCAAGGTTTGTAGTGGAGTTCACTCTCAATGGACCCCATCTTTGTACTACTACTACTACTATGACTTAGTGTTTTATCTTCTCTCCTTTAGCATATTTTCACAGGTATTTGAGATGGCATAACTTGCCTCCCAATTCCAGCTCTCTAGGTAATTCTCAGAAGACCCCCTCACTTGACCTGGAGGAGAACATACCGATTATTCTCCCCAATGAAATATTCTCTTTAATCTCTATCTTTCATTAGTATAAGTAATAGTGTCTAATACTTACTGAGTGATTTTTCTATATTAGGCATTGTTTTAATTAAGCATACCACATAAAAGGACTCAATTTAATATTAAGAATAATCTTATTAACTAGGTATGGCTATTATACCCATTCTATAAATATGAAAACTGAGGCTTTGTAAATCTGAGTAAATTAACGAAGGCTACTGAGTTAGTAAAGTTGCCGAGTGGACTATATATAAAATAGATAACTAATAAGGACCTACTGTATAGAACAGTGAACTCTACTCAATACTCTGTAATGGTCTATATGGAAAAAGAATCTAAAACAGAGTAGATATATGTACATGTATAAATGATTCATTTTGCTGTACACCTGAAACTAACACAGCTTCGTAAATCAACTATACTCCAATAAAAATTTTTTTAAAATAGGTAATAACTAAAAAAAAAAAAGACAATAAAGTAAGTAGCCAAGGGGGTGATGGAATCTATAGCTATCTAACCTCAAGGTTTTACTCATCATCACTTTACTGTACAGTTTCTTGCCTCTCAAGCACTCATTGGTGATCATCTTGTAATTGCAATTGTTTTATACTCTAGGAAATACAACTAACACATAGTGAGATCCTACTTTTAAAAAATGTTCTGCTAAGAGCATTTAGGTTTATTTCATTTGATCAGCATAAAATGAGACTAAGTGTTATGATTATTCCCAGTTTATAGCTGAAAAACGATGGCTCAGAGCGCTGCAACAGCTTGCTGATGCTAAGAGTTAGATGGTGGGTCTAAGGCTTGGAGCCTGGCATTGTGATTGCACAGTTCTTCAGAACTATTCTAGGCTTTCTCCCTCTAGAATGCCTAGAATTCACTAACTTAGCACAGTAGATACAACTAGCTCTTCTACAATACCTAAGAAAATTTAAGAGTCTTTTAAGATGTAGTGAATATATCAGTTTTTATTTCAAGCTTTAGCTCAATTATATGAGTGCTAGTTATACAAGAAATGGAGATCTTTGTTGGACTACTGAGGGCAAGGTGAAAAGTATATATCAGTGCATCATCTATATATATGTGTGTATATCTACATGATTAAATAGTTTAATAAGTTTTATAATAATTATTATTGTAGCACATGGCATTATCCTATTTCACATGACAAAACATTACGCTGGAATGTTTTATGTTATTGCAGCTAAGTCTTCCAGAACAATAGGACACCATGTTAGTGGGCGAATTAGAATTGCATCAATTGTTCAGTGAATGCCTACGTCTTGCATAGTAACTGATACTACGTAAGCTAGACATAGTCTCGTTGCTGCCTTAGTAATCTTGAAAAGTATAGGTCTAATACACAATATGACCTTGTGGCAGATGCTGTTGGCTGCCCACTTAACAGTCGTTACCCTCCTTATTTCTTGCCAACAGAAATTGATGTGAATCAGACACCGATTAGAAAAACATTCTAAGAAGGTAGGTATGAATCATGATTGGTATAACACGGCAATCTTAGTCACATGTACTCTTTCTCACAGATAGTTTTAACGATACAGTTTGGGTCAATATAAGATAGGTAATATCTTCTGTGGGGATTTCTGAAACAGATTTTACTTTAAGCTTGACCAAAAAACACATGCACGAGAAAAGACCACGTACGAAGCCTCTTCTCCTTTCTTCCTGTTTGAATACATTTATCTGAGAACGTGGTGTTGTAGGTGAGGCAGCATCCTTGTGATTCCGAGGGAAAGAACTGAAGTATGACAGTCACAATTGAGCATGGCTCAGTAACATGACAGATGGACCCATGTCCTTGATAGCAACATTAAGCCACTACATGAATTTGGATTCACCTGACTCCTTGGTTTATGGTAAATTCGCTGTCTTTGTGGATTCATTCATTGTTTTCCTAGTATGCTATTACATGTGGATGAACACTCTAACTGGCAAACCCACCCTAACCGTGGAAAGCAAAACCATAGCCCCTTAAGATGCCTCAGTCCTAATCCCTAGAACCTATGAAACTGTTACTTTGCATGGCAGAAACTATGAAACTGTTACTTTGCATGGCAGAAACTATGAAACTGTTACTCTGTAACATAATTAACGTTAAGGACATTGAGATGGGAGAGTATCTTAGATGGTCCAAGTGAGCCCAACCTACTCAAGAATCCTTAAAATCACAAAAATCTTCCACAGGCTATAATCAGAGGGAGATATGATTAAAGAAGTAAGGTCAGAGAGATGCTGGAAGGTGTCCAGGAGCTAAGGAGTATAGAGGACCTTTCGAAGCAGGAAAAAGCAAGGAAACAGTCTTTCCCTTAGAGAATACAAAAAAGACAACAGATCTGCTGCCCCCTTGATTTTAGCGTTATAAAACTCACTGGGTTTTGGGATTCTGACCTACAAAACTATAAGATAATACATTTGTGTTGTTTCAAGCCACCAAGTATGTAGTGCCTATTGGAACAGAGATAGGCTCTCACTCTAATTTAATTCTTGTTTCTTTGTTGTTTTCTTTTTTAAAAATATTATTTTCTGTTTTGATTTTTTTGTGTTTATTCTTAATTATTGTCTTTCAACTTTCACTTCTATTGTCAGAATATTTGCCGCTAGTCATTTATTTCCCTTGCTAATTGAGTGTCAACTTACTTTCATGTTGCTGTCTGTAAAATAAGAATAAACAGGCTCTGAGAGAGGCTGGAAAGTTCTTATACGAATAAAGTGCATTGGCAATTTTAGATCCTAAGAAGCTTATTTCTCTTACTTTGCTGGGTCTTGCAAATGTGTTGAACCAGAGTTGTCCATATAGCTCACTCATATTCTTATATCTTTTTCATACCAAATGCTGAGACAGATTCTAAGACTACTTCAGCTACTCTCTTTATCAAATTTACTTTGCATCCTAACATACTGAAGAAACTTGACTCAAGTTCCCTAGCGACTCTGTAGGCAAGAGAAAAGTAGAGAGCTCTGCAGTCAGTTGCAAGGGAGCTGTGGATTGGGAAATGGGAGAACTGGGCTCCTCAGTCCTTCCAGCCTCTCACTAATTAACCTCTCACTAATTAGAAATGCCATTCTTAATTACCATCATTTCCCTCTTTAAATGTGGTGAAAGCTAACTCCATAAGGCTCTGGGGTTCCTATACTTTACAACAGCTGTAAATTACCTAAGTGATTAATATGGCCTCTTCCGATGCCCCTGGAGGTCTGCTCTCTCTGGGGAGCAATGATGTCAAACATTGAGCTCAGCATCTTCCGATGGAGTACTTGTTTTCAAGATCTAACTTAATATAATAATCTGAAATGATGAGAAGCTTGCTCTGAACCTGGTGTGCCATACGGTTCCCATTGGAAGGATGGGTCTCATCTGGCACAGAGAGCAGCCTAGACCTTCTCAGCTGTTTTGTCTTATGATGAGATGCCCATTGCCCTCCTGCTTTAAACACCTTCGTGCTGAGTACAAACCTGCCTGTGCTGAAGTTTTGTTCTCTAGAAAGAGAATGGTGGTCACCCTTCATGGCACACATGTGCCTCCCCTTCCCAGGTCACTATTGCTTTCCCCTTCCTCACATCCTCCATCCACACTGGTCTTCTAGATTGAGAATCTCAAATTCCCTCACCCTCCAGGGCATTTTTCCTACTCTGTTCTCTGAAGTGGAAAGCTCTACCCACCCATCTTAGCCTGGTTAACTCCTACTAGCCTTCTAATTTCACTTCAGTAATGTCTTCTTTCACCAGCCCCTACAACTCAATCAACCCCCACCTCATTGTGCTCTCATATTGTGCTTTTTTATAGCTTTTTTACCAGGGTCACAAGTTAGTATTTATTTAGCTATTTGATTATTCTTATTTTCCAATGCAATCACAGAAACCAGGACAGTTCTGTGTACACAACTGATGTTCTGTTTGACATATAGTTTAGGCTTAATAAATATTGTTGAATGAATTAGTAAATTAATAATTGAGATAACTAGCTCAGTTGCCGCAGTCTTCTCCTGCCAGCAGCATTTAATGAGACAAAGGGCATTTAAAACTTGGCTATCTGCTAATCAGATTGCCTTTTTCATATAAGTGTCTTCCAAGGATTTTATTTCTCCTATGACTGTTAAGGATGTTCAGAATCTTTGGCATTGTTTTCCTTATTCTCTTCAAATCTTAGAGTTCAAATGGTTTGAGAAATCAGTGTTTTTTCTCTAGGTTGATGGGTTATAATGCAATGATTCAAGCATAGGGGGATGGCTTTATAGTTAGAGAGATTTAGATAAAAATCATCATTCCTCACTGTAAATATCTGAGTCCTCAGGATCTGAGTATCCTTATCTCTTAAAGGTGAAGTGATATTTTAAAATTGTTCATCATGAGAAAAATACTGTGAACAAGTGACAATGGGTCCACTCTTCAGTAAAGTGCCTGGTACATAATCAGTGTTCAGCAAATCCAATTCCCTGGAGAGAAAGCAAGAAAAGTAAGATATAAACAAATAGTCTGTGTCGATCATTGTGGTAGGGAGAATAACCGTCCCCTCCATGTCCATAATCCCTAAAACCTGTGAATATATTACACAGCAAGGGGGGAAATTAGGTTGGTAATCAGCTGACGTTAAATAAAAAGATTATCCTGGATTATCTGGTGGTCTCCGTATAATCACATTTTAAAAAAAAATTATTTTATTTATTTATTTTTGGCTGCATTGGGTCTTCATTGCTGTGCAAAGGCTTTTTCTCTAGTTGTGGTGCTCAGGCTTCTCCTTGCGGTGGCTTCACTTTTTGAGGAGCACGGGCTCTAGGCCCGCGGGCTCAGTAGTTGCAGCACACGGGCATAATTGCTCCGCAGTATGTGGGATCTTCCTGGACCAGGGATTGAACCTGTGTCCCCTGCATTGGCAGGCAGATTCTTAACCACTGCACCACAAGGGAAGTCCCCACAATGGTTTTCAAATGTGGTAGAGGGAGTCAGAAGGGTAAGCTCAGAGTGATATAGTGTGAGAGAGACTCAGTGAGACCACTTTGTTGTCTTTGGAGATGGAAAGAGTCCATGAACTAAGGGAGGTGGGCAGCCTCTAGAAGCTGACAAAGGTAGGAAAAAGGATTTTCCTTTTTTTTATTTTTTACTTTTATTGGAGTATAGTTGCTTTACAATATTGTGTTAGTTTCTACTGTACAGCAAAGTGAATCAGCTATACGTATACATATATCCCCTCTTTTTTGGATTTCCTCCCCATTTAGGTCACCACAGAGCACTGAGTTCCCTGTGCTATACAGTAGGTTCTCATTAGTTATCTATTTTATACATGTTATCAATAGTGCATATTTGTCAATCCCAATCTCCCAATTCATCCCACACCCCCCTTTCCCCCTTGGTATCCATACGTTTGTTCTCTATGTGTGTGTCTCTATTTCTGCTTTGTAAATAAGATCGTCTATACCAATTTTTTCAGATTCCACATATTTGTGTTAATATAAGATACTTGTTTTTCTCTTTTGGACTTACTTCACTCTGTATGACAGACTCTAGGTCCATCCACGTCTCTACAAATGACCCAATTTTGTTTCTTTTTATGGCTGAGTAATATTCCATTGTATATACGTACCACATCTTCTTTATCCATTCCTCTGTTGATGGACATTTAGGTTGTTTCCATGTCCCGGCTATTGTAAAGAGTGCTGCAATGAACATTGGGGTGCATGTGTCTTTTTGAATTATGGTTTTCTCTGGGTATATGCCCAGTAGTGGGATTGCTGGGTCACATGGTATTTCTATCTCTAGTTTTTCAAGGAACTTCCATACTGTTCTCCATAGTGGCTGTATCAATTTACATTCCCACGAACAGTGCAACAGGGATTTTCCTCTAGAGCCTCCAGAAAGAACACAGCCCTTCCAACACATGATTTTAGCCTGAGAACCTTTTGTTCCTTCTGATATCCATAACTGTCAGATAATTAATTTGTGTTGTTTTAAACCATTAAGCTTGTGGTATTCTGTTACAGCAGCAACAGGAAGCTAATACAGTCATTATCATCGTGACCAGCAGCAGCCTCTTGCCCTCTCCACCACATATACTTGTACATGTATTTTTATATGTTCACATTTATAATTACAAACACAAAGAATAAACCCCACATATATGCAAGAGGAAAAAAACACTTAAATTGTAAGACAAAATGGAAAGGATTTTCTTCACATTTAGGAACAGGCATGATTAAAGTGAATCTCCCCTCTGCGATGTTCCCTCAGTAAACGAAATCCTGCATCACTGTCATTAATCTGTAATTGTGGCACTAATTTTATGGTGGGATCATGTCTCCCTTATCAATCTCATTTCTTCTACTAGAAGCGGCTTTTTTTTTCACCTTAGAGGTGAGTCTCAGCTGCAGAAATGTGCCCTTCCTACTGGAGAGGTCATGGTCAGCAGAAGGGAGACTCCATTAGCTGGACACATCTGCTTTGCAGGTGTCGGTAAATTCTATACTTGGCTCTTAGGTGCAAAGTTATATGTGCCATCAGTGAATAAATAGACCGGAGAGAATTAAATAGAATTCATACTGGCTGGATGTCAGTCTCATATTAGAAAAGACAAAAAAATAATAATAGACAGAGGAAACTTTACACTGCTAAGCCTTACTGAATAATTTCATTCTTCCCTTGGTTACCTGCAGACAGACGAGTCAAAGTTTGAAGGGCACAGCGGCTAGAATACACTACATGATCAATAATTGTTTATTAAACTAATATAGTTTGAGCGTTTTATAGAACAAAAACTGAATTAGGAGAAAGGAAACACTGGAAATGATAGGTATCTTCTACGTCCATTTTGTTTCTACATTTTCTTGTATTTGTGACTTTTTATTATAAAAATGATTAAATTCAGATATAGGTTCTTGGTTTATAAAAGCAATCTGATGTTTCTCTATATGATTAATTAATGTGTTAAACTGTTATTTATTGCTAAATATACTTTCTTAAATATAGTTTCCTCTGCATAAATTAGTTTTTAACCAAAGATATTCTATATTTCCAGACTCCATTATTAACAGCACTCAATGTGGCTTCTTTTTTGCAATATAAAATTGCCTCACCCAAAGTACATGGTAACAATCATGAAAAGGAAAGAAAAAAATAGAGCCCCATGATCTCATCATCCTGACTAATCAATTGTTTATTTTTCTACACTTTCTTGTTTTATATGCATATGGTCCCAAAATAGTTAATACAATTATAACCAAGGAACAGTCTCAAATATTTTATTTTCCAAGATTTCTTATGAAAAATTTCAAACACATAGAAAAGTTGGAAGAATTTTATAGTGAACCCATGTATACCTACCACTTTGATTCTATGATTAATATTTTGCTATACTTGTTTTACAATATATCTACTCATCTAGCCACCATAGGTTCAAACCTATATCCTTATTTTCTCTTCTTATTTTGTAGTTAGTGTTTTTCTATGTAGCTGTAATTTCTTCTTAACTGACATTTATGTTTGCATAGCAGTGGCTGTTTTTTATGAGCAAAGTGAATTTTTCTTTTAAAATGTTATCATAAATGATGTATTGAATTTAGAAACGATTACATTTATGAATAGAATTTACTTTCCAATTATACTTGATAAACATTCATTGAGAACCACTTAAGTGCCAGTCAGTGTTGGGTGCTATGGGTATGAAGATGAATAAAATATTTCTTTTGCCATAGGAGTTCCCTACTGGTAGGAGAGACTGCAATTTAATTTTATTCTGTCCAATGCAATAGGATAATTACAACAGTAAAGGTGCATACAAAGTTCAGATATAGTGCAGAAAAGGACACCATTAACCTTGCCTGGTCTGACTAGAGAAGACTTCACAGAAAATTTAACATCTAAATTTTACAGAATTCGGTGGCAAAGAAGTTTGGTTCCTTATCAAAAGAGCAATCTGCACTCCCCATACGATCCCACCCCCTTTCTTGTTTAAAGGGCTACAGTTGATTCAATTATCCATAATCAAGTTCTTCAGGGGAGGCAGTTTCAGCCACAGTCCTAGCTTCAGGTTATTAGAATTTGTCTAAAGCCAATCAGGATGGGGCCACTCCCATTATCAATGATAGGTTTAGGTCCTGACATGTAACATGATTCTGGACAATTAGCCACGATTGAGAAGTATCTAAAGAAGCTTCAGGGAAAGGTTTTCCTTACTCCTTAACCGTAATTTTTCAGGAAGGAATAGTTCCTAATTTGTGGCCTATCACACTTGTAACTCGGACCTTGAAAAAACTTTGCTATCCTCACTATATTCTCCCTAGGAAAGGGGTAGGAACCTGAACCCTTGATAATATCCATTGAATCAACATATTTTAACCAACTCTAGATCCTGACTACTTCCAGACTTCTTATTATAAAATAATACATCTCTTTGTTATTTAATAGATTTAGAGATGGGCTATTGTCACACTGCTATTGCCCCAAAATTAACCTACCTACAACTAATGCATCTAGTTTAAAGAGTAGAGAGGTTGGATGGTGGCAGAAAGACACATGAAACAGAAACGTAGAGGCCTGTTTATAAAATGTTAAATGGCACTGAATGCTTAGCTTCTAAAATAAAAAGAGGGGGTCAGAGAGAAGAGGGAAAGAAGGCTTGAAAGAGAGAGAGTAGTTACGATGGTGCATAACAGGATAAAACTTGTTTTCACATTTATATGATCAAAGGTAAAGAACATGTGGCTTGGGGCTTTTGAAATAGCCTACCATCTTGAAAATGACACAATTATTGCCCTCATAATTTTTCTTTAGCCTGAAAATTTCAGAGTTATTATACCTCTGGTACCAGATCATAAAATTTTAAATTAGTGACTCAGTAATTTCTTCTCCAAAGGAGAGTATTTTCTTATTATATTAGGCTTACACAATCTACATAAACTTTACCTGTATCGGGGTGACATGATTACTGAATACTATTTTTCCCAGAAAAATTCTACAGCATAATTGAGAACATTCTATAATGCAAATATCATCACAAGATAAGGGTAGGTCATAAATCCAGTCAGAGGCCTTCTACTTATTTGCATGATCTTTGTCAAGTTACTTACACTTTCTATATTTTATTTATTCGTCTGAAAAAATGAAAGCTGAAAAAATTCCTTCTAAAAAGAAAGTTTTTTAAGGAAAGGACACACACAGGTTAGGTGGAATAATTGATATCCACATGCTTCCATTACTTTCCACTTTTCCTACATGAAAATTATGAATTGATGAGATGTCCACCAGAGTAAAGCACTGCTTTTGGAAAAAACTGACTATAGCCTGAGTATAACAGACAATATAGCTTTGATAGGGGCAGAGTAAAGGGACAAAGTAGGTAATTAGTTAATACTACTAGGGGGTTATAAGTAGAGAAAAAGTATGGGAGACCCCTGTAAGTTAATGATCACTCAACAAAGCAGGTTTCCTTAATCACAAAGCCAAGCAGGCTTGCTTAGTAACAAAACCATGCAACAGAGGCGTGAGACATGCCCCCAAACAATAAAACGATGGTGGCATGAGACGTACATCCTGCCCAGTGATGGGCATGGGGAGGACATGCTCCTCTGTGTGCACTAAAAGCAAAAAAACAAGGAAAAGGTGACATTACACTAAAACCTGAGATGATTTACCATTTTAGCATGTGTTACCGCCTTTTTGTTCATTTTCATGCGCCATGACAGCCCAGCTTGACCATGTAGGGACAAGAAAACTCCCCCGCCTGACGTGGAGGAGGAATGGATGATGGAAGCCTGACGTCTACTCAAGAATGAGAAAAAGGTGGTCTTCTCCCCCTCCCCACTTTTCCTTTGATTATAAAACCGTAGCTCATTAAGTTCTCAGGGAGCGGCACCCTCTCATCTGCCCGACTGTAAGTCTCACAAGGATCCTATTCTAATAAATCACTTCTTATCTATCACTCTGCCTCTCTCTGAATTCCTTTTGCACTGAGACATAAAGAACCAGAGCTCCTCAGAGCCCCCTAAATGCCACCTAGTGGTTTCAGCTTGGTTGAGGTAAGTACTGTTGCCCTTCAAGAGTGGTAATTTTTTTTTTTTTTGTAAGTCATGTTTAGCGGTAATTTTTGAGACTCACCAGGCAGTTCAACAATTCATAGTCTGGCGAAAAATGAGATAAGATCTACTTTTTAGAAGCAAAATAATGCAGTTTACCTAACTCTGCTTCAGTTTTGATGTGTGACTTACATTTCAGTGTGTGACAAAAACTCAAACCCAAATGCATCTAGTTCTCTCAGCTGCGATAGGTCTGGGTCCAGCCCCTACACTAATGGCTCCATGCAAACAACTTTGGGATTCCTGAATTTGGTTCCCTTAAGTTGTCAGGTTTTTCCCAACTCTCAAAACCAAAGCATGTAGGAGTGACTGGGCCATTTGAAAGCCTATTTTGCTAATCAGCCTAGTTCTTATAAGATGCAGTAGTCTCAACATGCATTAATAATTTTTAGTTGCTAAAATGACTTTGTGGACAAATACATTTGGGGAACATTAAGTTAAATAAAGATACATTTATTTCTCTAGTGAAGAAAACCTGAGGGCCTTTAATATCGTATGGTTCGATATGGCATTTCAAGAGGATAACATGCTTTATAGGGTTTTAAAACTTAAGTTTATTTGAATGAATTTTGGTCCAGACTATCTAACATGTCTAGGGTTTTATGTAGAAAACAGATATATACGTTTAAAACAGCAATTGTTTCTTGGACGACATGCATCAGAATCGCCCAGGGTCTTACTTGACCTGTAGATTCCTAGGCCCACCTGTAAAAATAATGAATCAGAATCACTGATGCCTTGTCCTGGAAATCTGCAGAATAAGCATTGCAGGTGACTCTGATACACTTTAAAATGTGAGAACCTGCACACTGCCTAATATATATGTATACATACTTAATCTTATAGAATACACTGGCTCATTACAAACTATATACACTCTGTTGAATGGCTTTCACTAAATTATGATCTGATATAGTGTCATACAACCCACTTCCAGCAGCAATTTCACTAAATTGTGATCTGATATAGTGGCATACGACCCACTTCCAGCAGCAATGAGTGCTAGAAAATCTCCTTTGGAATTTACCAGAGAGTTGTTGCCAAACATATTAACTTCTGCATTACTTTCTTTGCTCCCTGAAGAAGCATTACTTGAGAAAAAAATTTTGAGAGATAAGTGGCAGAAAGAGTTTTTCTCTTCTAATAGAAATTATAGGCTCCTAATGGAATCGGAAAAAATGCTTTCCTGTGATATTGATTACTAAGAAGCTTGGAAACAAATTCTGGGTTACCTTTAGTAGCTCAAAAAATTGCTATAACCAGGCTACAGGTTTGCATTTGAACCTTCCTTACCTCAGCATTAATAATAATAACTAACATTTATCAAACTGATAATAATTTACCATGCTCTGTGTTAATCATGTTACATGCAATAACTCATTTAATATTCTAATACTCTATGAATTGCATGCTCTGGCTCACATTTTACAAACCAGGAAACTGAGGTTTAGAGTAATTATAACTCTTGCCCAGATTATGAAGGTAGTGAGATGTAAAGGAGGGATCTGACATCAGAAAGTTCAACTCTGGAGTCGACCCTTGCTATATTTCCTTCTTTTTGTCATAATTATATTATTTTTTCAAGAAAATATTATCTTGGTAAGCTACGATAATGTTTTGTGAAAAATGATATAATTTAAAAAAACATGTCGGAAGAGGAGCAAACTATTAAATAAATGTATAAATGTATTTCAATATTGAGGTAATGTAATTATCTGAATATTTTGGGATGTACAACATAAGAACAAGAATTGAATTTTGTTTTCCTCTTCTGTTGACTTCATGTTTGGGACTGAATAACAATACTCCCGATTTTAGGTAGTCAATAATTATTCCACCTAGTTTCTTTGAAACAATGATATATAATCAGTGATCATAGTTTTCATTTATAAATCAATTGGTGTTTATATTTTAGATAAATTGTTAAGACTCACTTGAGATACATATGCAGTGTCCACAACACACTTTCAAAATAGTGGATTCAAAATTGAACACATTTTAATTAGGCATACATTCTCCCTGAAGAGGCAATAGCAATCACGTCTTAGAATTTTATCTTATAAAATTGAAAAGGTTCGGTTAGTTTACCAAGATCATGAATATCAAAGGCAGAATTATAAATTAAACGATGTTTTTATAGTCCAAAGCCCATGATTTTCACAACTCACCATATCTCTGAAATATATTTTTAAATTTTTAAAAAACAAATTGAGGACCCATAATTTTTCACTTTCACAAAATTACAATGATCCAGAGACTAAGTTTGGGAAAAATAATGTTGACAGAATCAATTGTAGACTGCAATGGAGATTTTTAGTGGAAATACTTAAGGGAAGCTTTAAGGAACTGCAATTATCTAGGGAATACGATCAACACAGCCCAAAACAGGACAAGACTTTCTTCTTTTTCCTCATTAGTACTTTTCATTGTTTGACCCATATCCTTAATTGCAGTAAGCTCAGTTGCAGATACAGGATGAAAGTGGGGAAAATGTTAAGTCCTCTAAAATGTAATCTTTTGGGACACAACAATTACCAAAAATTTCATTTTGGTTGCTTGAGATGGTGATTATTATAATTTATGGTAAAACATTCAGCAAATCACCTGCTGATTGGGATAGCTAAAGAAAATAACTGGCTTTTTCATAAAACAATTTTTTATTCAATCTGAAGAAATATCTACTTAAAAAATTTTTTTAAATAGGAAAAAATGATTTACAAATGGGTATTTAGAAGGGAAGACAGAGAATGTAGCAATAATTTTTTGAAAAAATGTGTCTATTTGCAGTTGGGTACCTACCCTAAATGACACTCCTAGATTACTCTAGGGTAGAATGAGTTTACTTAGTTTACACTCATTTTGGCAGGTTTTCAGATTAATGAGACTGTTTTGGAAGGGAAGTGGTGAAGAGGATTAATGTTGATAAAGACCTGTCATTCTATTTTTTAGAGGAAAATAAAAGGTTTAATAGGAAATATCAATGAATAGACTACTCATAAAACATTACTATGATATTCCACTGTGTGGTGGACACACTAGAATTGGGGTGACCCCCAATGAGTCACATATTTATATAACTGTCTCCTCTTGATTGCAGGTTGAACCTGTGGCTTGCTTCTAACTAACAGAATATGGCAAAGGTGAAGGGATATTACAATAGTAATTAAGGTTGCAAATCAGTTGATCTCGAAATGATTAAAAGGTAGCTTATTCTAAGTGGGTCTGCCTTAATAAAGTGAAAGCCTTAAAGAGATATCCTCCTGCATGACCAAATATGTTGTAAGAGGCATGCGGCAGGTCACATGGCAGAAAACTACAAGTAGCCCCTAGGAAATGAGAGTAGTCCCTGATTGACAGACTACAAGAGAACGGGACCTCCGTCCTACAACTGCAAGGAAGGAAAAGAATCCTGCCAACAACCAAATGAGTTTGAAAGAGGACTTGCAGTTCGGATGCAGCCTCGTTGATGCTTTGATTACAACCTTGTGAGACCTTGCACAGAGGACTCCTCTGGATCATACCCAGACTCGTGAACCAAGAAAACTATTAGATAATAAATGTATTTAATTGTAAGCCCCTGAGTTTTTTGTAATTTGTTAAGCAGTAATACATAACGAATGCACACTACTTGAACTCTTTAATGCATACTCCTCCAGAGAAAAATAAATAATGGAGGCCTTTTTGTGGAAAGTGAGATCTCTCAGTCATCTCTCACCCTCTTCTCTGATGTTCCCAGAAACATGCTCTTACCATCCTGAGCTGTTTGCTGTTTGTATGACCTGTTCTTTCACAACTCAGAATTTGTACAGGTGGCACCTTGTCCAGGAATGCCCATTCCCATTATGGTAAATCTTCAGGATTCAGCTTTAGTGGACATCTACTGTTTTGGCCTAAAAAGTATTTATTCATTTTGAATTTGTTAATCATGTATCCCACTCTCCAATTCTGAGCTCTCATGGCTGACAAGGAGCAAATTCCACCTTTGGTTCAAAGGATGAGAAAGATAGCTCAGTTTTTTCTGATCAGATCATCACATTTCCCTAGCCACAGTGATTAGGTCAGGAATACAGGCATATATGGTCAGATTAGCCTCGATACACCTCAAATCAAGAATTTGTATAAAACTATTAGGGAGGAGTCCCTATTTTTGCTAGAACTATATGAAGCCCAGATATAGAAAGAGCTCTTTGGAACTACCTCTTGAGACCTGACAAAGATGCCAATGCAGAAGAAAGCAGAAATAAGGGATGCCTGGAGAAGTACCTGCCCCAATAATATCACTTGGACATTTAGATAAGCCATGCCTGAATGTTCCCTTGGATAATCACTCATCTTTTAATTGAGTAATATAAACCTAAAATGGTGACACCATACCACTGGCTAATTAATTCCACATATATTTAGTAAGTATTATTTGTAAGGCTGTGTAAAAGGCATTTTGAGGACCGTTCAGATAAATCAGAAGTGGTCACTACCTTTGAGGGATCATAAAATAATTATAAAGGGAGCATAATTTTGAAAAACTAATAGTTATTAATGCAAAATATCATGAAAGAAAAAGAAAGCTGAAATCTGAAAATAAAGAACCTTTTTGATAAGATAACACTTGACTTGGGGTTAGATGGATGGGTTGGATTTTCACACGTGTAAATGTATGAGAGGGTTGAGATTACTCCTTGTTGAAGCTAAATATTGTTAAATAACCCATGAGGGCTATAAGACTGGGCTAATGGCAATTATTCTGATGTCGATGAGCATTACTATTCATCAGGAAAGTGGTTCCAGAATGAAAACAAGCAGTTTAGAGTTGCACAGAGGCTTACCTTTACATACAAGAGATTTAGATATAGTTTAATAAGTGAGAGCAAATATTTATACGTATTGAGAATGATGTTCAGCTTCATTATACACTTCAGGATAATGGTACTCAAAATTTAATGAGCACAGGAACAACGAGATATACCTGCTAAACATGCATACTCCCAGACCCACCCATAAATATCTTTATTCCTTAAGTCTGGGGAAGAGCCTGCAAATATGTATTATTTGTATACGTTCAAAGTAGGGCAAGCATCAGTGGACCATTTAGGGCCCAAACAAGGAAAATTTAAAGCATGAATGAAAGTGCTATTTATAACTATTTCTAATAGACATACATTGGGAGTGTCTCTAGTAAATCAAGACGTGTGGTATCTTGGTTAGACTTCCTCCACGAGCAGAACCTGAGATAAGGACTTGGGGCCAGATGGTTTATTGGGAAGAGCAACAGTGATGGAACAGATGGAGACAAGGATGAAGAGAAAATGTTACTGAGCTGATTCATGTTATGGGCAGATTAGCTTGATAGAATTTATAAATGGTACCATTTTGGAGACCATTACAAATTTCAATTTTCTTAGCAAAAGGAAATGAGGAAATCATTAACTCATTAATAAAAAAAATCATTAACTTAAAAGTAAAGGGTGGTTGCAAAGGGAGGATAGGTTTTACATTTGAATGGAATGGATTAGAAGTGACAATAAGTACAAAAATGCAAGTCTGGAATCCTGAAGAAGGAATAATGATAGAGAGTAACTTTGGGAAGTATCTACATAGGCATAATAGATGAAGCCTCAGGAAATAATGAAATCACTCAACAAGAAATGGGGAAGGAATCTGGACAACAACAACCAGCAGTGACTGAAGAGAGACCGGAGGATAAATCTATCCTCTATCATTCTAACTTATCTGGGGCATGTACTGAGCTCCAGGTTGCTTTGTATCTTTGACCAACCAGAAAGAGTTAGCAACTACTCATTAAAAGTAAAAGTTAAAAGCTGGGACTTAGCTAGCGGTCCAGTGGTTAAGACTCCCCGCTTCCAGTGCAGGGAGCACAGGTTCAATCCCTGGTCAGGGAGCTAAGATCCCGCATGCCGCACAGCATACCCCCCCCCAAAAAAAAGAATAAATAAATAAAGTTAAAAGCTAAAAAATAATAATAATAATAGAGAGTGTAGGAGTCAAAAAAAAAAAAAGTACTAGAAGAAGAGATCGTGTCTTGCTTCCTAGGCCAGACAGAAACCACAATTTGCAAATAATATAAAGAAACACCCTCAAGAAAGGGTTTGGTCAATGCTTGTGCTTCTCCCAGTTAACTGTGGCTCTCTGGGAGGGTGATCCACTAACAGAAGGAATAAGTTCTGGTGAAGCTCAAACTGTGCATGTATAAAAAGAGATATGGATTAGTACTCCTAGCAGCTCAACCTTGGGTCATGGCATAAAGCCACTTGCTCAAGAAAGATGGTAGGGGCTCTGTCTTTACTGGCAGAATGTGCACAAGCCAAGATATGGACAAAGACCACCATGTAACTGCTGCAGGAAATGCTGGATACATAAGTGACCTTTGCATATGCAACTGACTGGGAATTTGAAATAACAAGGCAAATTTTCTACATGACCAGAAATCACTGCTCTTTAGCCAAGGGGAGAAACATGGACTAGTAAGTCTATTTTCTAAAGCTAAGAACAGGGACAAAGAACAGTTTTATTGTTGATTTTTTACAACTCAGGCTTCGATCTGGGACTTGGCTGTTGCAGATCAAACAGAGACTATGAAGGCATACCTCTGACTTATAGATGACTTACATAAAAAGAAACCAAACCAAACCAAAACAAAAAACTATGAGTAAGACACCACAGATTTTATAGCCATCATTCTCCAGGTGTCCTGGAAGGAAGAGGGTGACACCTAGACATATTAACTTCTGCGTCCCCCTCTCAAGCCAGAACCTGATACTATATTGTACTGAAGCAGATGCAGAACAGTTCCTAGTAAAAGTGTGGACCTCCTGATTTGAATTTCAGGAGAAGAATGTCTTGTGGGTTAAGAGTATTTTTTTTTTTTTTTTTTTTTTTTTGCGGTACGCAGGCCTCTCACTGCTGTGGCCTCTCCCGTTGTGGAGCATAGGCTCCGGACGTGCAGGCTCAGCGGCCATGGCTCACGGGCCCAGCTGCTCGGCGGCACGTGGGATCGTCCCAGACCGGGGCACAAACCCGCGTCCCCTGCATCGGCAGGCAGACTCCCAACCACTGCGCCACCAGGGAAGCCCGGTTAAGAGTATTTTTGCACGTACTGCCTGGTTTCATATATCAGTCTGGCAATTTACTAGATATGTGGTCTTGAACAAAGTATTTAATTCAGTTTCTCCATATTTATAACAGGTGATAATAGTACTACCTAAATTATAGAGTTATAGGAAGATATTCTTAACATTCATGTAAAGCACCCACATTGCCTGGGCCATAATTCTTACCACAGAATACAGATTCAATAAAGACACAGACCTACTAGAGAACGGACTTGAGGAAATGGGGAGGGGGAAGGGTAAGCTGTGACAAAGTGAGAGAGTGGCATGGACATATATATACTACCAAACGTAAAATAGATAGCTAGTGGGAAGCAGCTGCATAGCACATGGAGATCAGCTCGGTGCTTTGTGACCACCTAGAGGGGTGGTATAGGGAGGGTGGGAGGGAGGGAGAGGCAAGAGGGAAGAGATATGGGAACATATGTATATGTATAACTGATTCACTTTGTTATAAAGCGGAAACTAACACACCATTGTAAAGCAATTATACTCCAATAAAGATGTCAAAAAAAAAAGAATACAGATTCACTAATGTAAGCTAGTCTTATTACTGGTACCCAAACATCTTTATAACATAGGAATGTGATATAAAATTATTTTCATTGTACACTTCAGGCACAAAATCAAAGTAGTCATAGTAGCTCCTAGTGTGATTACATGAGAGATAATTAAAAAAAACAAAGGAAGCAACAGGTGAGAGAATATAAGATAGGTCGGAGGGGGAGGAAAAAATGAAATACTTTTGGGTGAGAAAATGAAATCATCACCGACGTCAATAGAGAAGATGAATGCATCTAGGGTTTGGTGCCTGAGGTCACCTAGCACGCTGCTAGGCACCTGTGATGGCATAGTCAGTGGGGCTTCAGAGGCTGGGATATTGATGTCCTGGCCCAAGGATGCTCATACATACCTGACAGGGCTGAACAGCCTGGTGCTTGTTAGATGGTAATTCTAGTTGATGAAGTAGGTTAATACTATGTTTAGTTTAAAATAAAGAAGGGAGAACAATGGTTGTTATACACTTTGGGAAGACCTTTGACTTGGAAATTAGAAATAGGAGGGTATAGTGGGTTGAATAGTATCCTTCAAAATCCATGCCTTCTCAGAACCTGAGAATGTAACTTTACTTGGAAATAAGGTCTTTAGGGATGTAATTAGTTAAGATGAGGTCATACCAGATTAGGGCGGGCACTAAATCCAGTCACTGGTTTCCGTATAAAAAAGGACAAACCAGTTCATGCTTTTCTCTTTCTGACTTACTTCACTCTGTATGACAGTCTCTAAAAATGACCCAATTTCATTCCTTTTTATGGCTGAGTAATATTCCATTGTATATATGTACCACATCTTCTTTATCCATTCCTCTGTCGATGGACATTTAGGTTGTCTCCATGTCCTGGCTATTGTAAATGGTGCTGCAGTGAACAATGGGGTGCATGTGTCTTTCTGAATTATGGTTTTCTCTGGGTATATGCCCAGTAGTGGGATTGCAGGGTCATCTGGTAATTCTATTTTTAGTTTTTTAAGGAACCTCCATACCGTTCTCCCTAGTGGCTGTATCAATTTACATTCCCACCAACAGTGCAAGAGGGTTCCTTTTCTCCAACACCCTCTCCAGCATTTGTTTGTAGATTTTCTGATGATGCCCATTCTACCCGGTGTGAGGTGATACCTCATTGTAGCTTTAATCTGCGTTTCTCTAATAATTAGTGATGAACCAGTTTGCAAGGCACAAACAGAGACACAGATGTAGAGAACAAATGTATGGACACTGAGGGGGGAAAATGGCGGGGTTGGGGGTGGTGGTGGTGATGTGATGAATTGGGAGATTGGGATTGACATATATACACTAATATGTATAAAATAGATAACTAATAAGAACCTGCTGAATAAAAAATAAATAAAATTAAAGGAAAAAAAAAAAGGTCAGATACACAGAGATACCACACACATAAAGGGACTGAAGTGAAGCCTCTTTCTACAAGCAAAGCAAGACCAAGGGTTGCTAGGAGCCACTAGAAACTAGGAAGAGACCAGGGAAGACTTTTTATCCTCTAGAGATTTCACAGGAGAGTGACTCTCCCAATATACTGATTTTGGACTTCTAGTCTCTATAACTATGAGAGAATACATTTCTGTTGTTTCAAGCCACCAAGTTTGTAGTGGTAGTTTGCTCTGGAAGCCCCAGGAAAGAAAAACAGAGGCTGAAAACTTTCTTTTTTGTAGAGGATGGGGAGAAGTATATCCGTATATGAGGGTGAGAGAGGTATATATATTTTCCTCCAAACTCTTAATTAAAAAAAAAAAATTGAAGGAAGAATAAAATGACGACCCATATAAACCTATGTAGATCCTCTAAATATTCATATCCTGCCACATTCTGTTTATTTCTATGTGTGCCTAACTATCTTTTTCTGAACAACTTGAAACTAAGTTGATGTCATCACATGTGAATCTAAGAAAATTCATTCTTAAATACTTCAACATGCATCTCCCAAGATAAGAACATTCTCATACAGAACCATAATGCCATGATCACATCTAAAAAATTAACAATAATTCCATAGTCTAATTAATAGATTACATTTCACTTTCTACAACTGCCTCCAAAATATCTATTTTAGTCTTTTAATCCAACATCCTACCAGGTATCATACATTACATTTGGTCCTCGTATCTCTTTAGACTCTTTTAATCTGGAATAAGAGCGCTGTGTTTTCACTTGGTTGTTTGTTCATCGTGGCACTGATATTTTTAAAAGTGCAAGATAGATGTTCTGTAGAATTCCTGCATACTGCATTTATCTTCCTAAAACTGAGTTTTAAAATTACTAAAGGCTTCAACTTCTAATTCTCATTTCCCAGACTAAATGATAACTACATGTCTCAAATCGTATTGTAAAAGAAGACAGAAAGGAAGAGGAATAGGAGGAGAAGGAAAGGAAAAAGAGGAGACAAACAACTGCATACCCTAATTATCAGCAATCACAAAATCCACCATAACCAAGCAATTAATTTAGTTAAATATTTCTAAAACATAGTCTATGATACTATAAAAATCAGCTGAGCAAGTTAGAAAACAGAAATGACAACAAATCAGTGATCCTACATATGAAAGAGTTTGCTCTTATAATTTTCCTAGTAGGAATCCTCTGAGGTTTACTTTTTCAATATTAATGAATCAGAATTCTAGATGTTTGGAGGATGGGATGGTCTTGGTAAAATGTTTGGAAGAGGTTTAATAATGTATTTGGGGTTCTTAGTGCTTAGTAGAAATTAACTCTCCTCTAACTCACTGTTCTACGCATTCATTTGGAAATCCATTCTGATAATTACATATATGAAACCATTTCATCTTAATGCAATCTTGCGAATTTGGTATTATTATTTTCATTTAATTTTATTTATTTATTTTTAGTTTATTTTTATTTTTGGTTGCATTGGGTCTTCGTTGCTGCGCGCGGGCTTTCTCTAGTTGCGGCGAGCGGGGACTACTCTTCGTTGACGTGCGCGGGCTTCTCATTGTGGTGGCTTCTCTTGTTACGGAGCACGGGCTCTACGCGCATGGTACTTGTGGCTCGCGGGCTCTAGAGCACAGGCTCAGTAGTTGTGGCACATGGGCTTAGCTGCTCTGCGGCATGTGGGATCTTCCCGGACCAGGGATCGAACCCACATCCCCCTGCATTGGCAGGGGGATTCTTAACCACTGCGCCACCAGGAAGTCCCTCATTTTAAATATAAGGAAAACAAAGCTCAGAAAGGGTAAACAACTGGCCCAAATCAGCCATCTAATTCTTGAACAGGCAGGACTAGATTCCAGTAATCTGTCCTACAAGATCTTTCAAAATCTTAGAAAGAAATTTTTCTGTGATTATACTAACGTGATATACAGTTTATAATGACTCTGAAGGAATGTGGAAAAAAAACATTAGCTCAAATTCTAAGCATCTTACCAAGCATATTAGAATCATTTGAAAAAAAATCTGTTGAATGAAACCTTTTTTCCTTTATTGTCCATACTGTAAAATTCCAAATGCAATGCTATGAATGTCTGTCACATTCATTAAGTGCTATTATGTTAGAAGTTTACCTTCTAATTTGGCAGAACTTGGTGGTGTTGACCATATTCTTTGTGTGCTAGTCCCAAGTGTGGCTAGACAAACAGAACTGTAATGAAGTATAATTTATCCTTGTTTCTTCTCTATTGTAATTTTTTCTCAATACCTACATTTGATGGTGGAACTTTTGAAACATGTAATTTTATGCTACAGAATGGCTTATGATAATTTTCTTACTCCTTCTCTTGGACTTAAGTGTTGTTGTGTCCGTAAAACATTTTTAATATACTCAAAATCTAGGACCATATGCACAACTTCCTGTGTTTCTGAAGTTATTTAGAATTTTGCATGACATAAAAAAAAATAATTTCCATTGGCTTAATAAAGTAGAAGTTTGTTTCCTCAGGTAATAGGAATTCTTGAGTTAAGCAGCTGTGTTGATTCAATGGCTCACGAATGTAGGACTAGTTACTGAAGCCATCACCTTGGGACCATATGGGAGAAACCAACATATTTATGTTATAACACCAATGAAGGACAGAGATGCAAGGCAAAAAGTATCATGCCAATGGAGTGTGTTCCTTTAAAGAGCTTTACTTAACCCCTACCATATGACTTTCTCGTGCATCACTCTGGCTAGAATTAGGCCACATGATCAAACTTATCTGCAAGGGAAACTAGGGACCTTTTCAGCTAGCAAATGTGCCCCCCTAAATACAATCCGGGTTCAGTTGATATAGAAGACCGGTTACTAGGTTCAGTTGACTGGTCATATATTTTTGTTTGGTTTCCCAGTGTATATAAAGCTATGCTTACATTATACCATAGTCTATTAAGTGTGCAATACCATCATTTCTAAAAAATGTACATAACTTAATTAAAAAAAAACTTTATTGCTAAAAATTGCTAACCATTATCTAAGCCTTCAGTGGGTCGTAACTTTTTTTGTTGGTGGCGGGTCTTTCCTTGATGTTGATGGCTGCTGACTGATCAGGGTGCTGGTTGCTAAAGTTGAGGTGGCCATAGCAATTTATTAAAATAAGACAACATTAAAGTTTGCCTCATCAATTGACTCTTCCTTTCACAAGCGATTTCTCTGTAGCATCCAATGCTGTTTGATAGCATTTTACCCACAGTAGAGCTTTTAAAAGAAATTGGAGTCAATCCTCTCAAAACCTGCCTCTGCTTTACCAATGAAGTTTATGCAATATTCTGAATATTTTGTTGTTGTTTCAACAATCTTCATAGCACCTTCACCAGGAGTAGATTCCATCTCAAGAAATTACTTTCTTTGCTTATGCAAAAGAGGCAACTCCTCATCTGTTCAAGTTTTACCATGAGATTGCAGCAATTCAGTCACATCTTCAGGCTCCAGTTCTAATTCTAGCTCTCTCACTATTTCCACCACATTTGCTGTTACTTTCTCCACTTACGTCTTGAACCCCTCCCCTCAAAGTCATCCATGAGTGTTGAAATAAAATTTTGGCCTCTTCTCAAGAATCATGAATGTTCTTAATGGCATCTAGAATGGTGAATCCTCATGAATTCCAGAAAGGTTTCAGTTTACTCGCTTAGATCCATCAGAGGAATTACTATCTATGACAGCTACAGCCTTACAAAATACATTTCTGTTTCTGAAATAACAAGACTTGAAAGTTGAAGTTACTCCTTGATCCATGGGCTGCAGAATGAATACTCTGTTAGCAGCATTAAAACAACATTAATCTCATTATACATCTCCATCAGAGCTCTTGGGTGACCAGATGCATTGTCAGTGAGCAGTAATATTCTAAAAGGAATCTGTTTTTCTGAGCAGTAGGTCTCTACAGTGGCCTTAAAATATTCAGTAAACCATATTGCAAACAGATGTGCTGTCATCCAGGCTTTGTTGTTCAATTTATAGAACACAGACAGGGTGGATTTAGCATAATTCTTAAGGGCCCTAGGATTTTTAGAATGGTAAATGAGCATTGGTTTCAACTTAAAGTCACCAAAGTCACCAAGCATTAGCTTCTAATAAAAGAGTCAGTCTGGGGCTTCCCTGGTGGTGCAGTGGTTGAGAGTCCACCTGCCAATGCAGGGGACATGGGTTCGTGCCCCGTTCCAGGAAGACCCCACATGCCACGGAGCGGCTGGGTCCGTGAGCCATGGATGCTAGGCCTGCACGTCCAGACCCTGTGCTCCGCGGCGGGAGAGGCCACAGTGGTGAGAGGCCCGCATACCACAAAAAAAAAAAAAAAAAAAAGAGTCACTCTGTCCTTTGAAGCTTTGAAGCCAGGCATTGACTTCTCCTCTCTAGCTATGAAAGTCCTAGATGGCATCTTCTTCCAATAAAAGGCTGAACACTGAAAAACTCTTGTTTAGGTAGCCACCTTCATTAATCTCAGCTAGATCTTCTGGATAACTTGCTGTAGCTTCTACATCAGCACTTGCTGCTTCACCTTGCACTCTTATGTTATGGAGATGGCTTCTTTCCTTAAACCTCATGAACCAAGCTCAGCTAGCTTCAAACTTTTCTTCTGCAGCTTCCTCACCTTTCTTAGCCTTCACAGAACTGAAGAGAGTTGGGGCCTTGCTCTGGATTAGGCTTTGGCTGAAGGGAATGTTGTGGCTGGTTTAATCTTCTACTTAGAAGATTAAAACTTCCCCATATCAACAATAAGGCTGTTTCACTTTCTTATCACTTCTGTGTTTACTGGAGTAGCACTTTTAACTTCCTTCAAGAACTTTTCCTTTGCATTCCCAACTTGGTTAACTGGCACAAGAAGCTTAGCTTTCAGCCTATCTCAGCTTTCAATTTGCTTTCCTCACTAAGATTAATCATTTCTAGCTCTTGATTTTTTTCCTAGTTTTTAATTTAAAGTGAGAGACATGTGACTCTTCCTTTTACTTGAACACTTAGAGACCATTATTAGGATTATTAACTGGTTTAATTTCAATACTTTTGCATCTCAGGGAATAGGGAGGCCCAAGAAGAGGGAGGCAGGGGAATGACTGGTTGGTGCAGCAGTTACAACACACATAACATTTATTGATTAAGTTTTTTCTTATATGGGCATGGTTCATGGTACCCAAAAGCAATTACAATAGTAACATCAAAGTCACTGATCACAAATCACGATAGAAAATGTAATAATACTGAAAAAGTTTTGAAATATGAGAACTACCAAAATGTGACATAGACAAATGAAGTGAGCAAATGCTCTTGGAAAAATGGTGCCAACAGACTTGCTCGACACAGGGTTGCCACAAACTTTCAATTTGTAAAAAAATGAAGGATCCGTGAGGTGCAACAGAGCAAACTGCAATAAAACAAGGTATGCCTGTATTTATTTCTATTAGTGATACCATTATCGTGTCACCAGATGGGAAACTGCTGATCAAGACTCTCGAAGACCGTAGTTTTTCAGAAACAGATTACAAAATATTTGTAACATACTGTAAAAGTTAAATATAGATATAGCTATAGGTGCAGTGGTATATTTTTAATTTAACATCTTTATTGGAGTATAATTGCTTTACAATGATGTGTTAGTTTCTGCTTTATAACAAAGTGAATCAGCCATACATATACATATATCCCCATATCTCTTCCCTCTTGGTCTCCCTCCCTCCCACCCTCCCTATACCACCCCTCTAGGTGGTCACAAAGCACCGAGCTGATCTCCATGTGCTATGCAGCTGCTTCCCACTAGCTATCTATTTTACGTTTAGTAGTGTATATATGTCCATGCCACTCTCTCACTTTGTCCCAGCTTACCCTTCCCCCTCCTCATGTCCTCAAGTCCATTCTCTAGTAGGTCTGCGTCTTTATTCCCATCCTGCCCCTAGGTTCTTCATGACCTTTTTTTTTTTTAGATTCCATATATATGTGTGGATGAAGAAGATGTGGCACATATATACAATGGAATATTACTCAGCCATAAAATGAAATTGAGTTATTTGTAGTGAGGTGGATGGACCTAGAGTCTGTCATACAGAGTGAAGTAAGTCAGAAAGAGAAAAACACATACTGTATGCTAGTGATATACTTTTAAAATGACATTTTTTTTAAGCCATGCAATGTCAAAATTTGTACCTATGCAGACACTAGTTAATAGATTTACTGTTGTGTGTGTACGTGTACAGTTTTCTGAAAAACAAGAAATTTTTAAGGTAGAAATTTAGGATTATTATACTTACTCCAGCTCCAACCTTACCCACAGTACAAATGATACACTTATATTAATACACACACACACACACACACACACACGCCCACATAAACATGCGTATCTCTCAATATGGAGGTCTCAATATCTAACAAAGTACTCAAGGGGATGAAACTTATCTTGTTTGGGGGAAATCTATGAAGTATTTAAATATCTGTTTCTAACATGACAAAGAGTATGATATTTAATATCATCATAAAATTATTCAAAAAATATCAAAACTCTAAATACAACAAAATGTTCAGGAAAAGAAGTGCATAAGAACATGTTAAAGATGTTTATAAATCAATTAAATTGCACAATTCAAAACAATATTTCAATCTAATTGATTTGCAGAATTAACTCTAGGTTATTCAAGAGAAAACTGACTTATTATTTATCAAATAGCAAGCAAGAATTATCAGAAACACTAAAGAGAACACGTAAAATGCTAAATTGTTTTTGAGTTTTAGATCTTTCTGACAGCAAACTTAAAGCAGATTTATCAAAAGTAAGTGCTTTGATTTCAGGGTTGGCTAAAAGTAAAATAGACCTTTAAAGTCCGTCACCATAGTTTTTTGTCAAATTGACAGAGATGGTCCAGTTCACTTTGTTTCTGGAGCTTACATTTTTTTTTCCTCCTAAGGAGAAAACAAACTCATTCCAAATAGCCCCAAACCAATATACTACACCTTAAAATTATTAATCTATTTTATAACATCACATACCTCTATGTGTTTCACATTTTTATATTTTACCATAGGTTTTATTCTGGAAATGCATGAAGAATGATGAGGAATGGGATGTAAATTCTAACAGAATGTTTTAAGAAACTTATTTTGGATTTAGATGTTTAATAACCAAGCAAATACTATTTAAGCATGTGTCATTCTCAGTGAAGCTCTCAAGAAAATGTGGTGGGATTTTAGAATTAGAATTATGGATCACTTTGTATCACACAGTAAGCAAATGATAGACCTGAAATTTGAACTTAACTCTCCTACAGTGATGTCTACTCTTTTCTATTATTTGTCTCCAAATATAGCATCCAGATTAGCTTCACTATATTGGACAGACAATACTGTACTTTAAACATGACACAGACAGAATATTAACTTGGTTTAAATCTGGAGACGATATTAATTTCATCAGAGATTAACTGCGGAAATTAGAACAGTTTGTTGTACATCATACATTCCCCAATTCTATTTATGCAATTGATTTTGGTTTTTTTTTTACATCATGAAATGCCTTACTCACTCTTTTGGTGTTTTTCTTCTTGATGAAATTCATAAACTTGCAAGTAAAATTTCAAGAAAGACATAATTTAGTTGACTTTACCAGATTACATTGCAAATAACTAAGCTCCTAAAAAACTTAGAATATTTAAAGATGTGTTCTGATTTCTATATACGTCACGATCCAAAGTAACTACTATAAATTTATATTTCTTTCTAATTTTAATGTGGATTTTGGTCAAGCTTACTAAGGTAAAGGGTAACTAAATTAATCTAACACTTCTTAAGCAGTGAGAATAACATAAATTTGGAGTGCACCCCAGAAAAAGAGCAAAATTACCACTGATTGCAATAATTTTTACAACAATATAGATTTTGGTGATAAAATATAATGACTTAACAGATATTCCTCTTCCTAGATCAATTATATTATTTATGAAATAGAGGTTTCTTTGAATCATCCTTACTTTTTCACATCCAGCCTTCCACATGTACGGATTATTTCCAGATATCTCTTTGCTAGTGAATGGTGTCCCTCGTTTATAGTTGTTAAAGTAAACAAAGTAAAAATGATAAATACAAGAGGGCTTACTTACTGTAAAATTAATTTTATTCTGATGGCCATTGGTTGTCGAGATTCAAGTCCTAAATTCCAGTAGAGTCCACACCTATAGAACATTCTAGGAGTGAAGAGTGATTGAAGTGAGATGGTAAGAGAATTTTATGATGGGGAGTAGAGATTAAGTAGAATTTAAATACTTTATTTCTTATGTATGCTTATTTTTCCACTACAAGCTTTTAAAAATATATATCTTTTCAGTACCAAGAATGATCTGAAAGCAGTCTGAACCTCATGGACTCAGCTGATAATAAATGACAAGTTGGGGGACTCAGCCAGGAATTTAGATTCACCTTCACTATCTCCTCTACCTTGTTCTTCTCTTAAGAAGAAGGATACTAAGTGTGGACCATGGATACATAAATACTAATTAGACAAAGAAATGGAGGATAGAGTTTTTGATGTTAGGGGGGAAACTCTTTCTTTTGCTCTCTTTTTCTCTTTCTCTGTCTTTGTCTCTCTCTCCCTCCCTCACACTCCCCTCATACCCCTGCAATTCTTAGCGTAGTGTCTTTGAATTTTCAGATTGTTTCACTCTTGATATTATTTTATGCAATAAAATGTGACGTGTTTGGGGCTGCCTCCTGTTCATCAGGGATCTTGCTCCAGAATTGCATAAGAATATGAGAATTACAACAATCCTATCAGGATCTCATTGAGAAACTTTCTTTTCTTGGCATGTTTATCCTTGGGTTTATTTTCTAAACATTTTTTGTCACTGAAGTAAGAGCTTGTACAGGCTATTATTTCCTAGGGTGAGATAAGTAAATGAAACAACAAAAAAGGAGTCTTTGACAAAACAATTTCTGATCTAACATACATTTAGGTTGTCTCAGTTTTGTCAAGCAACGGTTTCATAAGCATATTTACAAATATATCCTTGTGTGCTATGTGATAGTACAAATCTTTCTGTAGTGTGGATTCTAGAAATGAAATTGGCTAGGAAGTGGGTAAACATATTTTAAATGTTTTTTTTTTTTTTTTTCGGTACGCAAGCCTCTCACTGTTGTGGCCTCTCCCATTGTGGAGCACAGGCTCCGGATGCGCAGGCTCAGCGGCCATGGCTCACGGGCCTAGCCGCTCTGCGGCATGTGGGATCTTCCCGGACCGGGGCATGAACCCATGTCCCCTGCATCGGCAGGCAGACTCTCAACCACTGCGCCACCGGGGAAGCCCCACATTTTAAAGTTTTAATACCTCCAAGTTGACTTCTGAATTTTTTTTTTTTTAAACCAATATACGCTCCTGCTGCAATGTTTGAGCAGCTCTTGAAATTCCTTTGCCAATACCTAAACATGTTTTAGAGGATGGAAACACTATAGACCATGAAACTGTCATCTAAAGCACCACAGAGTTTTGGTCCATGTAAGTTTAATCTCGTATCAAAATGAATAAAAACTATTACATGTACACTTGGCCATTATGCAGAATGGTCATTAGCTCTCTCTATATGAGAGAGATAGAGATAGAAACTAACAACTTTTCTCAAATATAACTTAGAGCAGTTAAATAAAATTGACCTTTCTTTTGTCTTTCTTTTGATTTCAACAAAAATTAATTAAATTCAAGAAATGTTTACAACATTCGCTGAAATGAGGGCTTTATATCAGTTATGTATTAATGCAGTTCATTATTTACGAATACAACATTATTGATTATCTATTCTGTGCTAAGCACTCAACTAGGCACTGAAGACAGAGGTGAGAAAAAGAACATCTCTGTCTCTGAGAAGCACATAGTATATTTCTTGAACAAAGTAGCCTTCAACACAACGTGAAGAGAAAAAAAGATGAAGAAACAATAAACAAGAAAGTGGTTTCTCACTGTGCCCCACAAGGCATCAGGCAAAGCTTCACAGAATGAGATGGTTGAGGTGTGAAGGATGTATTGGAATTCTCCAGGTAGATAAGAATAGAAAAATCACTTCATAGAGAGTATAAAACCTGTGAAAACCAGCAGGATATGAGAGACAATTGAATAATTGGGGAAGTTTGTTTAAAGACATATAAAATGCTTAGAATGGTGTCTGGCACTACCATTATTTACAGAATATTTGCTACCATCATCACCATCATCATCATTATTATGTGAGTGGTAGTAGCAATTATTTACTCTTCTTCAAAACTCCATGTATCAAATATATGCTCCCAATGTATTCCCAACCTGTTCACAATGAGAAAATTAAGGCACAGATACATTAGGTAACTTTTCTAAAATCACATAGCTGGTAGGTGGGGGAGTATGGTAAGAACTCAGGCTGTTGGTAGTTTCATGTAGTTCAACTTCAAGACACATATAGAAAAGATTTGGAAATGCAACAGATTATGAAAAAAAGTTATATACTAATATAAAGATGTTGTTCTGTAGATCAGAGACTTTCTGAAAAGTATTATGCATAACAATGTATGAGCTAATACAAATGATATCATCAGCAGGGCCATTTTCCTTTTGTGTGTGTGTGTGTGTGTGTCTGTGTGTGTGTGTTTTGTTTTTGTTTTTTGTTCCTACATCTGCCAGCACTGGAGAGGTCAACGATATTAGTGAGCTAGTGAGAGAGAAAGTAAGTGAGAAAAAGAGGTCTCCTCTGCTATATGCTTTCGTCTAATGGGAGTAGCAACTCGAAGCCAGTCCTCATTAGAGAGGTGGGAAATGTCTTTACCTTTATAGAAGATTAAAATGTTAATCAGTATAGGACTGGATGACTTCTGAATCAAGACTTTTACAGCAAAAATTGAACATAGGACATTTTATTATCTAAAGTGAACAGAGAAATGATGGGAGTCTGCAGGAGTTATCATGCAGTAACAGAGGAAAAATTTAATTTCCTGTACTGAGTACATTTTAAAGGGACAGTAGAATACAAAAATAAAGTTATATTTTGAGTACTTTCTATAAGTTTAATATATCCATTAGAGATGTTTAAAAGACAGAATCAATTTTTACATCAATGAGGAAGTGGGAAGAGTAAAAATGAGCTAAATATTACTTCATTAGTTGCTTAAGTGAATAAAGATATTAATGGAGACATTAATAAAGATATTAATGGAGGGAAAAGAATGAGATCAAGTTTGTATATGTTGATGCTGCAGATGTAGATATTTACAGATATCAAGACAAAGATGTCAATTAGCGTAAGAGAAACACAAATCTGGTATTTCCAGTTTATACTTGTTCAAGGTGAATTTTAGATATATATATTTCCTTTCATCTTATTATTCAATCAGAAACAATTTTTCCTGTTATTCTATTTTCTGCCTCAGGAAAGTGCTCCCATTTATTGGTGAACCAGAGCTTAAAGGCCTCAAGTAAACATCACAGTAAAAAGCGTTTTTATGTTGTTGTTATTGTTGTTTTCTGTTGCAATTTCCTTAGGAAAACTTTTGGTAAAAATGATTTTTAAAAAACCTGACAAACAGCAAACATACAGAAAGAACTTATAATAATGAAAAGAGGAAGACCATTTCCCTTCTCAATATGACTGGGAAGAACAAAGGGAAAAGCACTTAAAATTAAGCTTGTTTTATTTTTATTTATTTATTTTTTAATTTCTCTGGTTGCATCACCCTAATTTTCTTCTGCCTTCAGTTTCCTTTGATCTACGAAGACAGAAAATAGAATTGTGGTAATCATTTCACAATGTGTACATATATCAAATCATCATATTGTACACTTTAAATGTATACAATTTTGTCAATTTTACCTCAAAAAAGCTGGAAAAAAACCAGAAGATAGCAATTTAACAGTATTTGCACTTCCTATTATAAACCTGTACAAAAGTGTGTGTCTATGTGATTAACTGATAATTAAATTGTCCTCATTGTAACTACAATTACTTTTTTTCTAGAAAATTGATTTTGCTCTATTTTGTTTTCATGTGCATCTTCCTTTTTTATTTGTAACATGCTTTTGAGGTATAATTGATATGTAATAAGATGTACACATTTAAGGAATACAATAAGTTTTGCTCATGAAACCATCATCAAATCCAGATAATGAACATTTCCATCACTCCAAAAGTTTGCTGATGGCTCTTTGTAATTCCTCCCTCTCACCTCAGCTCACTCACATCTCTGTCATCCCTCCCACTCGTGTGTTTTCCATCATGGTATATTGGTTTCCAACTCTCTAGAATTGTATATAAATAGAGCAATCCTGTGTGTGCACTTATTGGTCTGGCTTCCTCAACTGGAATACTTATTTCAAGATCCACCCATACTGGAGCATGTATCAAGAGTCCATTCTTTTTATTGCTGAGTATTGAATAGATATACTAAACATATTCAGTCTGTTCACCTGTTAATAGACACTTGGGCTGTTTTCAATTTTTGGCTGTTACAAATAAAGCTATGATCATTCTTGTACTAGTTTTTGTAGAGACATCTTCTTTAGTTTCTTTTAGGTAAATACCTAGGAGTGGAAGGGCTGGATCATATGATAGATATATGTTTTACTTTTTAAGAAACTACCAAGATGTTTTCTAAAGTGGTCTCACTACTTTACATTCCCACTAGTAGTGTATGAGAGTTCCAGATTCTCTACAACCTCACCAACACCAAGTGCAGTCAGGTTTACTTTCAGTCATTCTGATAGGTTTGTCTGATTATGACTTTAAGTTTCATTTTCCTAATGAATGATGTTAAGCATCTTTTCAGGTGCTTATGTGCTATCTACATATATTTGGTAAAGTGTTCAAATATTTTACCCTTTTTTTTTTTACCTGATTTGTTTCCTTATTACTGAATTTTGAAATTCTTTTATATGTTCTGGAAATAAGTGCTTTATCAGATATATGTTTTACAAAATCTTCTCTCAATCAAGTAGACAAAGATCATAAAATGCAATCCCTATCAAATTACCAATGGCATTTTTCACAGAACTGGAACCAAAAAAATTTAAATTTGTATGGAAACATAAAAGACCCCAAATAGCCAAACAAAGATTTCTCAGATCTTGAGAAAGAAGAATGGAGCTAAAGGAATCATGCTCCCCGACTTCAGACTATACTACAAAGCTACAGTAATCAAAACTGGCACAAAAACAGACACATAGATAAATGCAACAGGATACAAAGCCCAGAAATAAATCTATGCACTTTTGGTCAATTATTCTATGACAAACGCGGCAAGAATATACAATGGAGAAAAGACAGTCTCTTCAATAAGTGGTGCTGGGAAAACTAGACAGCTACATGTAAAAGAATGAAATTAGAACATTCTCTAACACCATATACAAAAATAAACTCAAAATGGATTAAAGGTCTAAATGTAAGACCGAATACTCTAAAACTCCCAAAGGAAAACATGGGCAGAACACTCTTTGACATAAATTGCAGCAATTTTTTGGATCCGTGTCCTAGAGTAATGGAAACAAAAGCAAAAATAAACAAATAGAACCTAATTAAATTTAAAACCTTTTGCACAGCAAAGGAAACCATGAACAAAACAAAAAGACAACCCAGAGAATGGGAGAAAATATTTGCAAATGATGTAACCGACAAGGGATTAGTCTCCAAAATTTACCAACAGCTCATGCAGCTCAATATCAAAAAGAAAACAACCCAATAAAAAAAATGGGCAAAAGACCTAAATAGACATTTCTCCAAAGAAGACATACAGATGGCCAAGAGGCACATGAAAAGGTGCTCCACATAGCTAATGATTAGAGAAATGCAAATCAAAACTATCAATACAATGAGGTATATCACCTCACATTGGTCAGAACTGCCATCATCAAAAAGTCTACAAATAATAAATGCTGGAGAGGGTATGGAGGAAAAAGAAGCCTCCCTCACTGCTGGTGAAAATGTAAATTGGTGCAGCCACTATAGAGAACAGAATGGAGGTTCCTTAAAAAACTAGAGTTACCATATGATCCAGAGCTCTCGTTTTATGTAGCCCTTTCCTTTTTAATAGTCCTGCCAACTCTAGCTTCCTTGATCTCTCTGTACTCACAATTATGCCTCCTCAACTCAGGGAGTCCATTAAGCTCTGCGTGAATTTCCCATCCCTTTTCCATGGCCTAGAAACTCTCTCAATGCAGTAAGTTGGGACAATTATAGAGCTTACTTAGATCATCTCTTGTATCTCAGGGATCACTGTCCTTCATAGTCTGATACCCAATTTCTTGAGAAGGGTTGTTTCATGCGTTTTGCATGTGTTTTAATTTTTTCAGATAGGAGAGCAAATACAGTCCACTCTGTCTTGGAAAGAAGTGGACATTCTTTCAACTACTTTTAAAATTAGGTAAAACCTAATCTGGCACCAGCATCAGAGAAATCAGAAACATATAAACATTCCTACAACAATTAAAGGTAGTGTGGATGCCTCTCCTAAATAGCATATTTAGAGATAAGTTTTCTGTTTGAAAGGCAAAAGGGAGATATGACAATCAATTTTATAGATATTATTCTTAAATTGACCAGTGAAGTGATATATGATTTGTTATTCTCAAATAATTAAATATCTTCCTTGTGTTCCAATACATGAAACAAGTCTTTGCAAGTTTGTAAAATGTTGTGGCTGAAATAATTCCAGTATCAGAAATGTTGCTGACGCAGATTGAAGTTTCTCACTCTTCTCTCTGACCCCAATAAATTTGAAAGTATTTGCTACATGTGAAATTTAAGGTAAACTCACTCTGTATGTATTTGTATTTATGAGCCTGTGTGAATGTACTTATCTATGTTCTCATACACTTTTATTTCCTTTTACATTCTATATAGTGATGGATAGAGCTAAGTTTACATTGTTTAAAAAATATAATGAACCTACTTTGACTTGACATAGGAACTCATCAGAAATTTAGTTCTTAAATACTGTTTTTCTAGGTAATAGTGTATTTAAAAGCAGGATATCCTGAGAGAAACAGGAGTAAATGTAAATAGAGTCACATCACTCAAGTCCATGCCTCTTTCCTAAAGGCAACTCTTGTCAAATGATTAATTAATACAAGCATATAAAGGCCCGGAACGCTTTCCTCAATTTTGGATAACACTGAAGGGTCATCTCAGATTGAGAACTCACTATAAGCTCAGATGAGGTCCTTTTTGCAATGGCATCACAATTAAACTTTTCTTTCCACACAATCCTTCACTCCACTACAGATGTTGATGCTAAGACCAATCACCAATCAAGTTTTTGTATACAAATATTCATCTCAGAGCCTGTTTTTATATTGGCAGATGGTTCCAGGAAGCAGAGTCTAAAGTGATACTCTGAACATGGCTCACTGGTTCACTGGCTGGCAATGAGGACCCCTAATCATTGCTGGTGAGTAGAAGGAACACTGTTAGTCCCTGAAATGTGGGAACAGTAAAACTGTCAAAGCAATCACCAAAGTTAAAATGAGACACCAGTATAATGGAATGCAGTGGTAGGTACACTGGTATACTGGTACTCTTAGAGGCAGAAGGAAAACAGTAATCATAAGGGGTATGGATTTGGAAGAAAATTTCTGGGGGCAATCAACTAATTGGAGAAGGGCAATGAAAAGCTGACGATAAAAATCAACAAAAGGACAAAGTGTGAAACCCAGAAGTCTCTGTTGGCTGCGTACAAATATACTCTTTCCTGTAACCAGAGTCTCAGAAAAGTTGAGAATCAGGTATAAAAATTAATTATAAGATTAGTATAGGTCCAGAGAAGGTTGTATTCTCAATCATAGCAGGCCTACTCTGCCAAAGTCAGAGTGCTGATTAGGAAGAACTGAAGCTCTGAGACTTGGGAAAGGGATATGCAATTCAATGCAATCAACACACTCAAAGATCTTAAATCCAGTTTCCCAGGACCTTCTGGATCTGTAGATGTAATTTAGCCATAACTGCTGAAGCCTCTACCTTTTTTCCTTTGTTTGAAGATGATGAAGCACATTCTGCCTTACAAAATGGCATATACTCCCTTAGGATAAACCCTGCCATCCTTCTTGACCACCAGATATTTGACTAAGCTTAAGTCTCAACCTAACCCAGGCAGGGATGCTCTGTTTTTGCAGGATCTGTTGATGCCTCAGGGCCATCCAAGATGTGCTGCCTGGAGACTGGAAAATACATATGGGACTAGATCCTAATTGTTCCGGTTAAAAGAGAGTTATCAATATAGAAGGATTTCCTCATGAAATAGGTTTTAACACCCTGGCAAGGACCCTGAAAGATGGTACTAAAAATGCTCCCAGAATGATTCTTGTTCCCTTACAGAAAGTGATTGCCCAGAAATGCTGTGACAGTTAAAAAAAAAAAAGTCAGAGAAATGGATATGCTAAAGATATATGCTATATAAGGTGAGGAATCCCGTCAGATGAACAAATTAAGGTCGTAGAGGGCACTTCACCAATGTGATAAGGAATAGACTAGAGAGAGTAGCTGGCATCATTGAGAGGCTCAAAGGTGGATTCCTCTGTAAACCAAGGATGAGAATAGTAATTGTTATTATAGAACTTCTATGATTTATGCTAATAGGGATGATAAAACACTGAAAATAAATAGAAGCCAGCTATCTTCTCTCAACCACTTGTCAGAAGCCAGGTTGTGAAATTATTGTAATGTGCAAGAAGGTCTGAAAGGCAGCCAGAAGGACCAGATCCACAGAGTGCCAGAGAAATGGATACAAAACCACATTTATAAGGGCAAAATAGATAGGCATACAAAAAGGGTGCTGTTTAATCTACAGAGTCAAAAGAATTCAAGTTGGGATGATAAGGAGGCTGAGGGATATAAATCCCAATAAAGTCATGATCCCTTTATCAATTTTCAAAGGAGAGGCCAGACCTCCAAAGGAAACTAGAGCAAGCTTAAATAACATTTTCCCCAGTCTTGCCCAAGAGACTTCTGTTCCTTTCCAGGAAAACCATACATCAGGGAAAGGGAAGAAACCAAACATTTCAAGGACCCAAAACATCACCATACATGCTGTTAGTGTAAGGCTTATGGGGGCCACGTAATCTACGGACTCTTAGCTTGGCACAATGAACTGAAATTTTATATGTTGAAATGCCAGTCCCCAATGTGATGGTATTAGGAGGTGGGACCTCTGGGAGGTAATTAGGTCATGAGGGTGAAGTCCTCATGAACAGGATTAATGCCCTTATAAAAAGGACCTTAGAGAGCTCTCTCTCCTTTCTACTGCATGAGGGTTTCATGCCGCAGATGTTAAAATTTGTACTCTTCTAGGTTACTGCCTCTAACCATTCAGCAGCCTTTCAGGAGGCCAAATCCCATGCACTGAAGTTTTAATCAGGGAGCATAGGTGCAGTTTTGAGTGCAGAGTGCTGAGAGAGAGAGACAGAGACAAAGAGAGAGCAGATGAATGAGAAAATCTGAAAATAAGCTGAAGATAGATGTCTAATACACCTAGCAAAATGTGCCATGATTCTCTCTAGATTCTTCTTTATATCTAAAATACTTGTGCAACAATGAAAGAAATGCATAATGTATGAGGACTGTAAAAAGCGAAATTCACCATATTTTAGAAGTATCATTGAACATACTTTTTAAATAAGTAAATATAACTGACTGTAAAGAGCCCATCACACACTAGCATGCACATATACACTCATACAAACCGAATTAAGAGTAGAAAGATAGAAGAAAAAAATAGACCAAGTGTTATTTCAATACCAACTTGTGTCCATAAATCCTAACAGAGAGTAAACATTTGGCTCTTGGAAAAATGTTCACAGAAGCATAATACTGTTTGCATACATTTAAAAGATAACCAACTTGTTTTATTCTATTTATTTATTTTAAAAAATTTTACTTTTGGCTGCTTTGGGTCCTCGTTGCTGCACATGGGCTTTCTCTAGTTGTGGCGAGCAGGGGCTACTCTTAGTTGCAGTGTGTGGGCTTCTCATTTCGGCAGTTTCTCTTGTTGCGGAGTTGTGGCTCATGGCCTCTAGAGTGCAGACTAAGTAGTTGTGGCACATGGGCTTAGTTGCTACGTGACATGTGGGATCTTCCCATACCAGGGTTCGAACCTGTATTCCCTGCATTGGCAGGTGGATTCTTAACCACTGTGCCACCAGGGGAGCCCTCAACTTGTTTTAAAACCACCATCAAGGAAATTTTTCTCAGGAACCTAACAGTCCAAGATAGCAACACACTCTGTATATTATAATGCATAGTTTTACAAGATGATACACATACCAGCTTCAATTTGATTTAGAAGTAGGCAGCACTCTGGGACCACTGTGGAAGCTGCTACGACCTGCTAGAAGGACTAGTGGTTGGAAACCTTGATAGAGTCAGAAGTGTGAATAAAAACAAGAATGATCTGGGGACAGGAATGAATATTTAAATCTAAGAATATACGTTACAGATCTTCTGGGATTAAGGACTGTTTGGTTTTTTAGTTTGCTTGATTTATTTTTTGTTTTCTTTTGTTTTTCCCTGCTTCCCATTGACCCAGTCACTGATCTGTAGGAATAAACCAAGGTAGTGGAGTTACAATTTGGAATTGAATTGGGATGGTAAAAACCATGACCAGCTACTACTATAAATAAATCCCTTTTTCTCTTCCTTAAGGCCACCAAGAGGGTGAGGCCATCAGTTCAGGAGTTAAAAAGGAGTTGTCAGCACATAATAAGAATTTTCTCTTCATGGTCATTGAAAAATGGAAGTATCATGTCAATGTAATCATCTAAATGTGCATTGTTCATTTTTGCTTATCATAATCCCAATGCCCAAAAAATTACACTTAAAGCAAAACAAAATATTTTTCCTGCTCCATTAAAATTCTTAACAGATTCTCACAGAGCTATAAAAGTGAAATTGTATTTAGTCTATATTTTTATTCATATACATGTATTTTTCTATTAAATAAGAAGGTGCATATAAAAAACAGGTTATCTATATTTAAAATGCAAAGAATTCCCCAAAAGTCTGAAGCATACGTTTCTCCTCCTGTCTTTCTTAATGGTGCCAACCTGCCACTTAATTTTAAGCTAAGAAGCTTGGTTGCCAACACCTAGCAACTCGTTGCATATCTGTGGACCTTATTTTCAAGGCTCTGTTATTTAATTTCTTAATGTGAAATTAGGGGGTTTAAACTTTAAAGACAACTTTCAGCAGAGGACTAAAAACTTGGACTAGGTCTCCATGACTTTATGAGATGTTCCGACTGGAATGGCAGTGTAGGCAGAAAAGCCAGCTAATGTTCTCCAGCAGGACACGAAAGGCACTTTGAAAGTTGTTGCTAAGTCTGTTGGGTGTTGTTTGGAATGCTTTCTCTGTGTCTTCCTCGTTCACTTGTATTGTGGATAATTAAAACCCACATATAATACAGAATTCATTTACTCAGACGACACATAGCAACTAGTTTATGTTAGACATGGTGTTAGGGGATTACCTCTATGCCATAAGTAATATAAATAAAGCAAACATATACTGTTGAAAGATAAGCACAAAGATGAAACAGATATATTTCTGTGTCACAGGACACTGAAACTTCAGTTGGGCAGAGAGAATAACCACCTCCATCTCCTCCATCACTTTTCCACACTTCTTTGATATTATTGTCAACATCATTGGCACAGCCGAGTTCACATGTTCCATGAGCTTGTCCTTGTTCTTCAGAATTGTGCCGATGGTTGAACGATTCATGTTATAAGAATGAGCAACATCTACCATCTTTTCACCTTGCTCCATTCTCTCAATTACTTTCACTTTTGTTTCCATCGTTATCGCTTGGTGCTTCTTAGCAGTACCAGCTACATCACCACTCCTTTTACACTTGCTTCCAGACATGCTGGGCTTGAAATAAAGATACTGTACTACTGTACTCTGTACAGTACTGTAAAGTACACAAAAGCACAACCACTTGTAGAGGATGCACGCACACGACAATGTACGCCAGACACGTGAACTAATGTGACCGGACATGCAAACGCATGCTTGCATCTTTGAAAGTTCTAAACTTGAAGGTTCCCATGTAGGAGACTTATGGTAGCCTTACGTCACTGTCTTACATCCATTGTTTTCCTATCGATTCTCACTATTAGCTAGACCCAATCAAAAGCCAAAGACTAGGGAGCCACTAGGGCTGACCCGTGGAACAAGAGGAGAGTGGCAAAGACAGGAGAGGGAATTTAAAAGAGCAAACTGAGTAAGTATAGTGCTGGTTACCCTCTCTCTGCCACCAAATCTTGTAAATATGTATTTAACCTGTCAGCTTCCTCCTACCTTCCGTAACATCAACACTACCCTGGTACAACTATGATAATGTACTTTTTAAATTTTAAGGTTCTCTTCTAATTAGCCTCCTCTTATTATCCTGACCCTTCCAGCTAAACTAAAATGAGCTTCTCAAAACTCATGTAAATTATGCTCCTCTCCCTATTTAAAAGATATCAATATTTTCCTAGCAGCATCAGAATAAAAGTCAGAATCCTTAACATGCCCCCTCCCTGGAAAATTCTTTTATTTCTCATTACCTGCCTAACTCCTCATTTTCCTTCAGATCTTTATTCAGTCCTCACTTCCCCTTCCAAGTTGTCCTTTCTGACAAATCGCTTATTACTGATATTCATAGCATGATCTACTTCTACCTGTAATATTTATTATTCTTGTAATATAACGTTTATTGGAATGATTCTTCGCTTCTCCTATAATACTAAGGCTGTAACTGTGTCTCATTTTGCCTTAGTATCATATCCTCATTGCCTGTATAGAGCTAACAGTAAAATACTGTAAAACATAGTAAAACACAGTAAACCATAATGAATTTATCTTGAATGAATCAATGTATTAAGTAACTCTTTCATTAACTTAATTTTTCCCCACAATATACATGATGGATGAAGTTCACACATGTGAGTTAACTGCATGAATGTTGTGAGATTTCGATACATCTCCCACCAAACAGCTTATCCTCTCTTCATCTGTTTTTCAAAGGCCCAAGAACAAAGTTGGATAGCTTGTTCAAATGAGTAAACAGGGTTGATTTAGACTGAAACTCAGAGAATCCATGATGAGAAGAATGAATAGAGATTAGGGATGATGGGAAGAAAGCCTCTACAGTTGAAAAGTTGGGCTTGAGGAGTATATTAGTTGCCTATTGGTATTGTAAAAAATCACCACAAAGTTAGTGGCTTAAAACAATACAACTATATTATCTTAAAATTCAGAAGTCCAAAATGGATCTCAGGGAACTAAAATCAAGGTGTTGACTGGGCTGCATTCCTTTATACAGCCTCTGGGGAAAAATCCATTTGGTTGCCTTTTTCAGTTTCTAGAGATTGACTACATTCCTTGGCTCACAGCCCCCTTCCATCTTGAAAGCCAGCAGTGGCATCATTCTTGCCCTTGCTTCTGTGGTTACAGCTCCTTTTCTGATCCTGAATCTCCTACTTCCTTCCTTTACTTATAAGGACATGTGTAATACATTGTATTCATCAGGATCATCTCTCCAGCTCAAGATCCTTAATTCAATTACATTTGAAAAGTCCATTTTCCCATGTAAATTAACATATTCACAGGTTCCTTGCATTAGAAGTGTGAATGTCTTTGGTGAGTTATTATCTGCCTATCTCATGGAGAATCAGAGGTGGTTTGATAGCTAATTTGAGGAGCAGCTGTCACACGTGAGAAATATACAAGGATTAAGTGAATGGAGTTAATGATGTAGCATGCCACCCCAAATTTATTTGCCCAGTTGCAGGAAAAGCTGCTGACAGGGCCATCCCATTTTCAGAGCTCCCATGGAGTCAAATGACGCACGATGCTTTTTTTGAGGATGGCACTACTGTTCAACATTTTCCTCTGCCCAATCTTCCTTCCTTCTCCTCTATTCCAAAGGTGTAGATACCAAGAGCACTCCTTAAAAAGCCCATTTTATGCTAATTTCCAACCCAGAGTCAGCTACGCAACCCTGTTAAATTTTTTTAAAAAGTGATGGAGGGATTGGGGGTGGTGGTTGGAGAGAGGGAAGGAGAGAGGGAGGGAGCGAGAGATATTATGATGAGTCACATCTACAGTCACAAAGTGCCTGTGCTGGGAAACCTGGAAAATAAGAATCGGAGGAGAAAAAATTACTTAAAAAAAAAGAAAAAGAATAGTCACAGTATGCTGTTGTTTAATGCTCTAGCGGCTTCTCATTATTGTTAGAATATCAACAAAATTTATTTCTCTCATAGCCACAAATATTTTATAATATCCAGTTACTGCCTACCTCTTACATACCTTCTAGAACCCAACCCATGCTCATGCATATTGATCCACACTGCCCTCCTTTCTTACCCTTCATTACCAAGCATGCTCTCACCTCAAGGCCTTTATAACTTATACTGTCTCCTGCTGGGAACACTACCTCTACCCTGCCGCAATCTCGGACCTTCCCCTGGCTGTAGTCTTCTTGTCATGTGTGTCTTAGCTCAACAGCCATTTCCTCATTGAAATCGTCCCTAACTATATAATATCAGTCACTATCACACCACATTGTTTTATTTCCTCTGTATCACATATCATTATCAAAAACACTCCCGTGACTATCTTGTTTATATATATATTCTCCCTAATGTATATACGATCTTTGCTCTCTACTGTGTAATCAGAGCCTAACAACCTGTTTGGAACATAGTAGAGGCTTAACTAGTGCTTCTTGAATCAGTTTCTCTTTTTTAACTTCAATTTTTACATTCTGAAGTGAGAAAACACCTTGCACAATTAATACAGTTTCAGGAGATCCCATGTGGGTTCCTCACCATTTTGTGCCTAAGAGGTCGTCTTTCTTCTCCACCCCTGGTGTCATAGTGGGAAGAAGAAATATCAGCCACGACTTCTCCCATGAGGAATCTGGTAACCTGATTATTAGGCCTGAGGTACCCCCAGAGCTGATAAGCTTCTTAGCAATTTATGACTTACTTCTTGTTTTACAAATTGGGATGAACACATCTGAAGTGATATTAAACCAAAAGTAAAGGGAAGATTGCATTCAATAAAGGTAAGTGGATAGGAAGACCATGATAGGGTTTCATGCTGGATTTTCAAGAACAAGAATGGTTTGTACATAAATATGGAAGGAGAGCACATCAGAAGGCCAGGGGAAAAACCTGAACAAGACATATACCTGGAAAAGAGAAGAGTGTAGCCATGAGAAGGCATGAGCCTATTTTGTACAGTGTTCACTTAGTAGAGAAAACAAACACAAGAATAAAAATCCATGTGGGTATCAGTTAGATGATGGAGGGCCCTAGGTATCAATAGTTTGTACTCTAATCTCCTTAAATAACAGCTGTAATCATCTTTGTACGTGTTCAGTGTTCAGAAGCTTGTAAGTGACTATAAAATAGACTGGTAATGGTGTCGACCAGGATGGAGGATAGAGATGGGATTGAGAGATTGGTAGTACAGACTCCAGGAACCAGTTATAAAACTTTTGCCAAAGCCAAGGTGAGAAGCAGTCATCACCTCTCTTTTATTTTCCTCTTGTCTCTCACTTTTAAATGCTTTTATTAGTTCTCCTGATAAATATGTCCCTACTTCCACTTTATGTATTTATGGATATAATGAATAACTTTCCTTTTTAATTTTCTACTCAGTTATAAGAAAACAGCAAGTGGGAAAACAGGAAGTGATCAACATAGAATATCAAAATGCAGTGTGATCGGTTCCTTATTAATTGAAAATCAGTTATACTTTTCTTATGGTGTAGATTTATCAGGAAGTTTGGTGAGCTGGTTCAGAGTCCAAGATCGGTGTAAATATTATAACACGGATAAAGGAAAAATAGTCTATTCATAAGATTAAACCTTGAACTATATCAATAATAAAAATCTTCAACTCTTCTGCAAGTAGACATGCCAAAGGAGAAGAAAGGACAACTGACTGACAGGACTGAGAAACTAATGAAGAAGGTGCAAAATAGCTATTAATGATGGTATTTATATCTATCTGATTAACAACAACCACAAAAATAAAATAAATGAATGAGAATAACCAATACTGACAAAGGTAGAGCAAAAGGATGCTCTTATTTATCACTTCTGGCAATGAAAATATTTGGTAAAACAATCACAATATTTATGACGAATTTTAAAAATCTATATCCATTTTGTTTCTGCCATTCTTCTTCTGAGAAACAACTTGAATTTATTACAATATTATAGAAAATGTAGAAAATTATTTATGAATAAATAAAGATCATAATGCTAGTTATAGGAGTCAAAATGAGAAGTACGATAAACATTTGATAATCATTGAATAATTAATTGAAAATATGGCCATGTCACCGGATAGACTATAAAAGATCAGTGAAAATACCTATAAATAATTTGAATGACATGAAGATTTTTTATCAGATAACACTGAGAGGAAAGAACAAAAAGCAACAGCTATTTAATACTAAATTTAGCATGGCTTCACAGGTGTCAAAATAAGAAGAAGACACACAGAGCAACTAACAAAAAATATATACCTAGTTTTATCAGTTATGTTTGACTATGGAGATTATAAAATTATAGATAATTCTTCTGTATACTTTTCTTCATTTATTTAGTGAGTAAATTTTGTAAAGATTACATGAATATATGAAATGTTTACAAAAGTAAATGATATCTAATGATGATAGCCTTATAAAAATAACTTGAGATGGAGGATATAAAAATAATTGACATAAATGCTGTCTTAGTCCATTCAGGATGCTATAGAACAGCACAGACTGTGCAGCTTGCAAAAAATAGAAATTAACTTCTCACAGTTCTGGAGGCTGGAAGTTCAAGATCAAGGCACTGGCACAGTCTGGGGAGGTCCCCCTTTGAGATGCAGACTGCCAACCTCTTGCTGTGTCTTCATATAACGGAAAGGGAAAGGGATCTCTCTGGAGCCTCTTTTGAAAACACATTGATCTCATTAACGAGGGGTCTGCCCTCACGACCTAATCACCTCCCAAAGGCCCCATCTCCTAATAATAGTAACTTTGGGGGTTAGGATTTCAACATATGAATTTTGGGAGAACAAACATTCAGACCAAAGCATATGCTAAGTTTTGTGTATTTTTATTTATTCAGGAAATCATCGGTTCACTACATATAAACATTTTGAAAAATCACTACATTAGCAGAGCAATAAAAAAAAATTGTATTCCATTCACTTACATCCATATATTTCACTTGTAGAATACTAAATGTAACTTCATTTTGTTTTTTATATTTCCCAATTATTTCATTTGTGCTTTTATAAAATCATAATATTACTATATAGTGGTTATAAGGTGAATAAAATTATGATAACATTCTTAGATGGCATTATTTCAAATAATAAATTATACCATTTTGTAGTCTCCTTTTTAAAAATTATTTAATTTTATAGATAATAGTTTAATTTTCCCTTTCAGTGTGTTCAAAATACTTTTTCTCTTTGTACCTGTTTATTTGAAAATATTTTCTAGAGTGCAAAAATCTAAAAATAAGTTAAACTTGTATAAAACATTTTTCAATGAATAAGGGTATTTTTATTTCATTTGAGAATTCTTGAAGATAAAAGACACCGTGTTGCCATCAGAATGGTTATTATCTACAAAGACTGTATTGTGGAAATGGATTAAAAAGATTTCTTTGATATCCATATATATATATATATATACACACACACTAAGGAGAAAAAGACTGCACATATTGGAGATGTCTATTATAGTTTAAAGGAGTATGGACAACCTATAAAGAAAGAAGAACCAAAAAGATCTGAGTCACAATATTCAACTTGGTGTTCAAGATTAGAACAGAGGACAAATACCTGCTTTCATCTTTTAAAATGTTTTTAAGATACATCTTTTTATTTTTAAAATTTTATTCCTAGCAATGGGCTGTACTTTATGGGGTACTGGGGGAAGGTAAGGTATAGATTAAATTCACAAACTATTTTAGGGGAAAAAAAGGGAAGATATGTAAAGTAGTTTTATGCTCCTACTGTATACTTACACTAGCACAAAGCTTCACTAAGACTTTTATCTCTCTTTTCACTTGTGGCATGAAAGGAACATTCCCTAAAAAGGGGAATTTGGAAATGACACAAAGGGTCTCTCTCTCTCCTTCTCTAACAATTCATATACAATATCTTGTCAAAAGCGTACGTGTGGGGGACTTCCCTGGTGGTGCAGTGGTTAAGAATCCACCTGCCAATGCAGGGGACACGGGTTCGAGCCCTGGTCCGGGAAGATCCCACATGCCACGGAGCAACTAAGCCCGTGTGCCACAACTACTGAGCCTGCACTCTAGAGCCCACGAGCCACAACTACTGAACCCATGTGCCACAACTACTGAAGCCCATGCGCCTAGAGCCTGTGCTCCACAACAAGAGAAGCCACCACAATAAGAAGTCCGCGCACCGCAAGGAAGAGTAGCCCCAGCTTGCCGCAACAAGAGAAAGTCCGTGTGCAGCAACGAAGACCCAACACAGCCAAAAATAAATAAATAAATTTATTTTTAAAAAAAAGCATGTGTGTGTGTTTAACTGTACTTTATTGATAGAAAGCCAAAGATCTCAAATAATTGAATGTGTTCTGGAAAATTCCTATAGGGAAACTAAAAGCAGGATCTACCCTATTACACAATTTGAAAATTCTCTCTTATTTCCCTCACAATATTAAGGAATTAAAAGCAAATAATTGCTAGCAGTGCTTTAAGTACATTTATATTAAATATATGGAATGGATTAAATTCCTCAATGATCTAGACTCAAAAAAGCCAAAAATATATCTTTATTCTTTAACTGTGCTTGGTTTCTTTCAAGCTCCAGTTCCTTATAGTAGTGAAAATAACATCTTGTCAATTTGGGGTAAGTTGTCTTAAATTTTGCCCTCCACAGAACTGATTATAATTCCTTGGAATAATGTTACTCACCAATATCCATTCTACTACAGAGGTATAATAGACAGATTATGGTACAACCATTCTCCTCGCCTAGCGGTTGGTTTTGGAACAGGCATGTGAATTATTTCTGGTTGAGGAGGCATGAATGGAAAACTTCTTGGAGGAGGAGCTGTTGGTAATAATGGTTTTCTCACTCCTAAAGAGTCAAAAAGTATCAGTTCTCTTGCCTTTCTCTGGTTTTCTTGTTTTTGTTGGTAATGCATAAAATAGCTGCACCCAACTTGATATTAGGTTGGAGACAAAGTCAATCCCGGAAAAGGGAAGTGCCGAGAGAATCTCTGAGAATTGTAATAAGAAACCTGACATCACAACTGAAGCCATTTTTACCTCTGGATTTCTCATTAAGTTAATAACAAGCTTATTTATAACTTACCATAGTTTGAGTCCTTACTTTATAGCAGGCACTAAAGTTAATTTAAAGATGAGGAAACCAGGCTTAGAAAAGTCCTGTGATTTGTTCCTCAAAGCCACAGAATAAGTTCAGGAGGCAAGATACCAGTACAGATATTTGACCCATGAAATTTCAACCACTCCTCTATGTAGTGCTTTGACACTTATATCAGTCATCATGGGGCTTACAGTTTCTACTATATGTTTTCATAAAATTTAAACCGTCATTACCTGAAACCAACAGTCATATTCTAATCCTTCCTCTCACTTACTAAATAAAGCATAGTTTTGGAAATATAATTAGAAAATCATATATTTGGAGACTGGTTATATCATCTCTAAAATAAGGACCTTGAGAAAAAGACCTATGATGTCTAATCTAAGTGTCTCCCCCTCCCCACTGGGCAAAAAAAAAAAAAAGAAAAAAGGAAAAAAAATCTAGGAATTTAGGAAGAGAGAAGTAAAAATGCAGAATATTGCACATTCACTTGGAGCTCTAAATATTAGTTTCTCAAAATGAAAAGACAACCTATGAACTGGGAGAAAATACTTGCAAACAATATGACAGACAAGGGCTTAATTTCCAAAATACACAAACAGCTCATATAGTGCAATATGAAACAAATAAGCCAATCGAAAAAGGGGCAGAAGACCTAAATAGACTTTTCTCCAAAGATGACACACAGATGGCCAACAGGTACATGAAGAGATGCTTGGCACTGATAATTATTAGAGAAATGTAAATCAAACCTACAATGAGGTATAACCTCACACCAATCAGGATGGCCATCATCAATAGGTCTACAAATAATAAATGCTGGAGAGAGTGTCGAGAAAAGGAAACCCTCCTACACTGTTGGTTGGAATGTAAATTGGTGCAGCCACTAGAGAAAACAGTATGGACGTTCTTTAAAAAATAAAAATAGAATTGTCATATGATCCAGCAATCCCACTCCTGGGTGTATATCTGGAAAAGACAACAACTCTAATTTGAAAAGATACGTGTACTTCAATGTTCATAGTAGTATTATATACTATTAACAGTAGCCAAGACATGAAGCAACCTAAGTATCCATCAACAGATAAATGGATAACGAAGATATGGGGTGTGTGTGTGTGTGTGTGTGTGTGTGCGTGTGTGTGTGTGTATGTGTACATATATGTGTATATATATATATATAGATAGCAATATTATTCAGCCATAAAAATAATGAAATAATGTAATTTGCTGCAACATGGATGGACCTAGAGATTATCATACTAAGTGAAGTAAATCAGACAAAGACAAATATTATAGGATATCACTTATATGTGGATTCTAAAAAAGTAATACAAATGAAGTTATTTATGAAACAGAAATACTCTCACAGACGTAGAAAACAAGCATGGTTACCAAAGGGAAAGGGGGAGGGAGGGATAGATTAGGGGTTTGGGATTAACAGATACACACCATGATATATAAAAGAGATAAACAATAATGATTTGCTGTATAGGACAGGGAACTACATTCAATATCTGGCAATAATGTATAATGGAAAAGAATCTGGCAGATATTCTTTGATTATTTAAATTAGAATAGGCCCCCCCCACGCTACTATCTCCTTTACATATTTTACTCAGATTCTTCACACTGTTTTAATTACATATCAAATATCCATCTCCCTGATTGGAATCTAAGTTCCATAAAGACAAGAGCTTTTGCTTCCAAATTCCACAAGTTGGTTCACAGATATAACTTCATGTGATCCAATATTTTATTTAATACATGGTCAAGTTGCCACATTCTTGGTCTAAAAATAGAAATGACAACAATAGCATGTTTTGAGCACAACTGACATTTATTGAGGGCTCAAACTATGCAAGAACTAGGTTAAATGTGATATGCACACTCTTTGATTTAATTTTCACAATAAGCCTATTAGGTAGGCTTTGTGAGAGAACTTAAGTTCAGGGACATTAAACAACTTGCCTAATGGGAAACAGGTAGTACACAGAGAGACTGGGAGACCATGAAAACTCTAACAGTAAAATGTGTTGACATCTTTGTTGGCAAATCAATACGAACAACACACACAATGATAAATTACTGTAAAGTATATGAGAAGATAGTTTCATGAACACCTAATATGAAAAACCACATTAATTCTGTTTAAAGTGGGAAAAGCCAAGTGCTTTTGGTAAACAGTCTGGGTCTTTATAAAGTTCCCACTACAATAGAAGGCTGATGCTAAGACTTCAAATGGAAAAAAAAAAATCCTTTGTGTGGAGTATGTTTCAGGCTGGCTATGGACTAAAAGTGTGACATTTCCCTGTTTTGGTTTGAGAGCCTCTTTACCTGACATCTATCATCTGCCTAATACTAACCTTGCTTTGGTTAAACCCCTTAGCTAAATGCTTTCAGTATCCTGACCTTGCTTCCTTCCTGATTTCAGCTTTAAAATTCCAGTGCTCCTCATTTTGCTCTTAGTTTACCTTAGGACACTCTGAGTATTTCTGTCATCTCCATTATCTTTTGTTCTGTGTCAATGTGTCAAAAAAAAAAAAAAAATATATATATATATAAACACTGATGAGGAAAAATAGAAGAAAATTACTCTTTATGTTCTGCTGATTTATTTATATTGATAGTTTGGTTGTCAGGATGCGTTTTTGCTGTAATGACAGTGTTTACCTAGGTTCAAGCACTTTGGAGACCCAAACCATAATAAGCAAGCAATTCAAGTCATCAACAGGAAGACATCCACAGTGGATCAGTACTGTTAACAGCAGTACTTCCTGAAATGGCTCTGAACCTATAGTCCTGACTCTGTCTATATAGTTTAAACCTCTGCTCCATTATTTCTGGATTTTTACCTATTCCCATGTCATAGTTTTTCTTATATGCTAAATTCTGTTTTGAATGTATAGATCCTGGGTAATGATTTGCACCATCTGCAGGATAGCCGTCCTAAGACAGCTCTGCCAAAAACAAGGAGCCCCTTTAAATTTGGCTCACTGAAGACTGATTTGAAATATCTCACCATCACCTTGTCACAGGTAACACACATACACATACACACAAATAAAATTTCCCTTTCTAAGTTAAGCCTAGTACTCTCTTTCAGTTACTTCCTACAAAATGAGATATGTATAAAAATTTAGAGATACACTTTCAAGATTTTCTCTAGACTTAATCATCACTGGTTTGAGGAAAAACAAAAATACCTTAGGTCACTGGAAAATAAAAAAATGACCTAAAGCTCACTCCAGGCAATTTATTGTTTTTAACAGTTCCTAAAACCTCTTATTTGTGCCTCTTCTCTGAGTAGTATTAATACTTCTACAGTATTCAACGTTAATTCACACGTCTAAAAGTGAAAGCTTTTTTCACCCCAGGGATCATTTAAAAACGTTTGCCCATTTGGCAAATGCATCAAAAAATGTAAATAAATTAGACAAAGACCTGTACAGTGAAAACTAAAAAGCATTATTGGAAGAAATTAAGAAATGCAAATAAATAGTGAATTATAACGTTAATGGATTCAGAGGCTCAACATTCTTAACAGATCAATTTTCTTCAAATTGATCTATATATTCATCGGAAGTCTAAACACATTTAGATTTCTAAACATTTAGAAGTCTAAACATTTAGAAGTCTAAACACATCCAACACATTTTTTTCTAGAAATCAGAAATCTGACTCTATAATTTACAAAATAACAGAAAAAACATACAATAGCTATGATGGGGAGAATTCTAAAGTTGTTCTCCAAATTTCCACCCCTTAGTACATCTCCCAGGTATAATCTTCAGCCCTTGATAGTGGGTGGGCCTGTGACTATAACAGATATCATACCTTGGATTAGAGTATACTACATGGTAAAAGTAAAGGGATTTTGCAGGTGTAATGAAGGTCCCATATCAGATGACTCTGAATTAACCAAAAGGGAGAATATCCTGGGTGGGCCTGACCTGGTCAGGTGAGACCTTCAAAGGGACTAGACACTTCCTGAAGGAAGAGATCTGGAACATGTGAGTATGTAACGGCCTACACAAGGGGTTATGTGGCAAAAAGCTGATGATGGCCTCTAGGAGCTGAGAGTGGTCTCTGGCTAGACAGTTAACAAGAAAACAGGGATTCAGCCCCACAACCTCAAGAGACAAAATGCTTCCAAAAATCGGAATGAGCTTCGAAGGGGAAGATCCAGGTGAGAACACAATCCTAACAGACTCCTTGATGTCAACCTTAGGCCTTTGAGAGGGGAATCCAGTCATGCTACGCTCAGATTTCTGCCCTAAAGAAACTGTGAAATAATAAATCAATATCTTAAGCCACCAAAGTTCCGACAATTTGTCATTCAGCAATATAAAACTAATACATCAATACAATTTTGAAAAGTAACAGCAAAGTTGGAGAATATATATTACCTGATTTTAAGACTTATAAAGCCACAATAATCTAGACAGCTTTGTATTGATAAGAAACTATGCATAATGATCAGTGAAACAGAATAAGAAGGTCTGAAACTAGACTTAGACATACAGTGTAAATTGATTTTTAGGTAATTTAATGCAGAATGATAATCTTTTCAACAAATGGTGCTGGAACAATTGGATATCCATATGAAAAAATATGAACCCTGACCCTTCATACCCTGAAGTAAAACTTCTAGAAGATAACGTAGTAGAAAAATCTTAGTCACATTTGCTTAGGCTAAAAGTTCCTAAATAGAACCAAAAAAATAAACCCAAAAAATAATCATAAATATGAACCTCAAAATTGAAAACCTAGCTCTTTAAAAGATACTCTTAAGAACATAAAAATGCAAGCCACAGTACAGTATATTTGCCAAATATTTCTTCAGGAAGCTACGGAAATCCAGGATATAAAAATATATAACTCAATTATAGGTAGGCAAAAGTCCAATTAAAAGTGGACAAAATTTTTGAATAAACACAGACAAGGAAAATATAATAATGGTAAATAAGCACATGTAATGATATTCCGTATCATTAGTCATTAGGGAAGAAGAAATTAAAACTACAATAAAGTACCACTACATACCTAGTAGAACACTAAAGTTTAGAAAGCTAACCATACCAAGTGCTGGCAAGTATGTGGAGCAATCGAAATTCTCATATGCTACTGGTGACCATGTAAAATAATAAAACACTTTGAAAATTGTTTGTACTTTCTTAAAAAGTTAACATGCACCTACCATATAATCCAGCCATTCCACTCCTAAGTGTTTACTTAAGATAAACAGACATATGTCAACACAAAGACTTTCACATAAATGTGATAGCTACTTTATAATATATATAATAAAGTATTATATATAATAATATATATAACATAGACTTACTTACATATATAACTCATTACTATTCTTGAATGCCTGACAACGTATCTTTTTTTTTTTTTCGGTACGCGGGCCTCTCACTGCTGTGGCCTCTCCCGTCACGGAGCACAGGCTCCGGACGCGCAGGCTCAGCGGCCATGGCTCACGGGCCCAGCCACTCCGCGGCATGTGGGATCTTCCCGGACCGCGGCACGAACCCATGTCCCCTGCACCGGCAGGCGGACCCTCAACCACTGCGCCACCAGGGAAGCCCCTGACAACATATCTTTTGTGTTGTTACCTCTTTCTTTTTGCTCCCCAACCCCGAGCTGAGAAAGAACAAGAAAAAAATTGTTCTCACAATAATTGCTCCCCAAAAAGCACAGACCCTTCTCTGCCCAGGCCTTTCATTAACTTCCGTGAGGATTGAACTTGGCTGCACAGAGAACATAGAAACTTTGGATAAGAAAGACATTTAATTCATTTGTTAAACAATTTTAAGGTCTAGGAATTTGTAGTGACTTAGCCAAGGTTACACATGTTAAGGCATAATTGGTACAAAACAGGTGTGTAAGCATCAAGTTTTTCTCTTTCTCTCCACTTAAATTCAATTGCTTTTTCTTTTCTGCTGTGGATGTTTAATGTTGTTGGGGGACTATCATATTAATAAATGCTTCTACATAATATCTACATTGATGGAATCTTGATGAACATATTTTAGAAAGTTTTAGAGATTATATATGTAGCTGCATATTTTAGGATCAAAAAAGGCAAGCTCATTATCATAAATTTTATTTTTAAATATTTTATTTTTAATTTTCATTTTTATTGACTCTTCTATTTTTAATTAAATTGTCCTTTTACTATACCTTTCCTTCAACTGGTATACTTAAGACAACATGCCAGTTTCATCCATTTTGTTTATGTGTTTAAAGAGACCACATAACATTTTTGTAAGTCAGCTCAATCTTTGTAATTTTCAAATTCAATTAAGTTGAAAGCTTTGTCTAGTTTGATAAGAGACAACTGCTGAAAGCTAATGCCTTGTGGAAAAAATGTTACAAGGACAAAATATCATGTAACAGAGAAAGAGGAAAACATATCTTTATTTAACAATCAGGTGAGGTTTTTCAAGTACTCCATCCATTACATAGAAGATACTTAAAATCCTACGTGGTTTCAAATCCCTCTTTAAAACACAGTGCAAAAGTGACCTTATTTTTTATTTTACTTAAAGATTAAAAAGGCACATTTTCTGCAGAAGCATGCTAATGTTCAGTAATTCTAAAAATGGCTTTAACTTTGTAGCTATATATAATTAATTTGTGTTCACAGAAATGAAAAAGTGAAGTATGACTTTTACTGATTTGTATTCAAAATTAGGACAACCTTCTTGATGCAAAACCTTCTCAGAATATGTATTTTTAAATGACTTATGTTTCCCCCATCTACACTGGGAAGTTTGCTTAAAGACTGCTCAGCTAATATTTCAAGTCAAGAAATATGTATTAGGGCTTCCCTGGTGGCTCAGTGGTTGAGAGTCCACCTGCCAATGCAGGGGACACTGGTTCGTGCCCCGGTCTGGGAAGATCCCACGTGCCGTGGAGCGGCTGGGCCCGTGAGCCATGGCCGCTGAGCCTGTGTGTCCGGAGTCTGTGCTCCACAATGGGAGAGGCTGCAGCAGTGAGAGGCCCACATACCGCAAAAAAAAAAAAAAAAAAAGAAATATGTATTAAACCTAACTCTATGTCAAACACTATGAAACATCCTGTAGACAAGTTTATGACTATAGTCATAATCCCCAAGGAACTCATGGTCTGAGAAGATCAACAGGCTCATGCTTAACTATTATATTAGGAAGATCACAAAGGGTGCTATAATAGAGTTATAAAAATCAGTAGATCTCTATCGTAAGGAGCAATAGCTATGTAAAGAAAAAGTTATGACTGAGCTATGACTTAAGGGTTAAAGTGATAAGTGTAGAGAAATGTTTTAAGTTGGCGAACTGGCATAAACAAAGCATAGTGACAGGCTTTATGGAGCTAAGTATCCACTGCAGATGGAAAAAGCACAGGTAAGTGTGTGTCGGGGTGAGATTGGGAGGGAGGGTAGGACTTTGTTGGAAAAGCCTGTGAGGCTCATGGGGCATCTTTTGTACTTCAAAACACCTGTCACACTGTACTGTACAGTATAGACCTGAAGTTAATTACTGGTGTAAAACCTTTTCTGGATCACCCAACACAACCTGTAGAATAAGAGTAGCATTATATTTTGGAGAGCAGTAGAGTGATAGTGAGAATTGGTAATGGAAAAAAGAGTGAAAATGAGCATACATATATAAGGATATGGGGACAGTAGAATCAACAGAATCTATAAATTTTACTGAACTTTTTCTCCTTACCACAAACTCTGACCCTTCTATGGAGTATTTCAGAAGTAAGGATGTTGGGATTTTTGTCTTTTTCTTTGAAGTACCAATCATTGAGTCAGTTCAATTTGATGAGTAGTTTCACTTATTTCTTACAACTGGTTATATTGTATGTAATGTCCCAAGTTTTCAGTAATTTTTAAAAATTGTTTCATATTTTTAAAAAAAATGTATATTTATGTTTGGCTGTGTTGGGTCTTTGTTGCTGCACGTGGGCTTTCTCTAGTTGTGGTGAGTGGGGGCTACTCTTCGTTGTGGTATGCGGGCTTCTCATTGTGGTGGCTTCTCGTTGCGGAGCACGGGCTCCAGGCGCACGGGCTTCAGTAGTTGTGGCACGCAGGCTCAGTAGTTGTGGCACATGGGTTTAGTTGCCCTGCGGCATGTGGGATCTTCCCGGACCAGGGCTCGAACCCATATCCCCTGCATTGGAAGGCAGATTCTTAACCACTGCACCACCAGGGAAGTCCCAAAATTGTTTCACATTGCTTTGTTTTAATTTACCTTTCAGTGGCTCATGTTTTTCAAGCAACCATCCCCTTACTTGTTGGATGCTAATAGTAACTTCTTGTTGGAATGTATCTCCTCTTACAACACACACACACTACACTTTATGAGTCTCAAATCTTTGCTGAAAATAATTATGTCCTGTTTAGGTAGGTTACATAATACTATTTCTCACTGGGAAATTTCATCTTTGAACAGAAAATAATCTCTGTAAATCCAATGATATTTTCTTTGCTAACTGTAGATGATATTTGAAGGGAAAAAACAAATAACAAGGAACTATTGTGACTCATAGTAACAAGCATTAGAATAAACCAAGCATTTATCTTTTCCATTCTAAGTGGATCTCCCATTTATTTATTTATTATCTATGTATTAGTCAAAGTAATCCAATTCAATAGAGTATTTTTTTAAAGACAATATTTTTTATAATACTGAAAGCGAACTATTATTTTTTGTTCACTCACTTGATTTAGGTCCTAAAACTCAAAAATACGTCAGTGATTTGGGATATGGCATTTCTCCAGTCTGCATTGATTGCCTCATCTATAAAATAAAGAAAATGGACAAAACAATCTCTAAATCCCCTGTTATCTCTTAAAAAAATCCTTCTTCCCTATAATTACCAGTACGATTTTCTTTTTAAACTTTTGAAAACAGAGAATTTTAAGGAACTGTTTTATAGTGATTTGTTTGGACTTGATATTTTAATGGGCAGCCATATTTATACCCTAAATTAGTTCTCAAAGGTCAAAAAGCAATCAATTATCTACAGCTTTCCTGCTTTAATTGGTAGTGTACCTTTGGAAAAGCTTTAAACATAAGTGTTTGCATCCTGTCTCTAATATCTGAAAGGTTCCAAGAGGAAAAGGGGGATCTTTTGCAACATATAATGGATTGAAGTTCCCAAATTAAATATCCATATTTAATTGCCTTGGCATCTCTAGTTTCCTCACGAAGTTCTGCACACTTGGCAATGTTTACATTTTCATTTTTTTGTATAAGAATATCAGGATATCTGAATATTTTAACAGGTATTTTAAGAGACCCTCTGAAGACACTCACTGATATATTAATTTAAGAATTATGTAAATCATCAAAAATTTAAACTAAGTAAATAAAAAGGAAAAGAGGCAATTTTACAGAAAGGTTAGATATGAGGCCATATTGATGTCCTTCCTATATTTTGTTCTAGTTCTTTGCCCTTTAAGATAGATAAATAAGAATAGCAATAATAATAGTTCTGTGTATTATGCTATTAATTAAAAAAAAATCTTATTTAATGCTCACAAAGAATCTTCAAGGTGGAACTATTAGCCCCATTTCATCGATGGAAATTTGAGACTAAGAAAAGCAGTTACTTGCCCTAAGCGTCAAAGTGGTAGAGTCAGGTTGAGAATTCAAATGTATTGCTACATTCTGGTTTATCCACTTATTTTTCAATGCATATAACTAGACAGTAAATCATTCAGTGATGGGATAATTAACTCAAGACCATCATCTCATCTACACTCTTTTCATTACTTGATTATACTCTGGCCCACAGCATCCTCATTTTTGCCCCTCCAATTCTGAACTTTATATCACCCCTGGCACTTCTTGACTTAGTATTGTAAGGTGACTGACTCCTCCCAGTTTGCCCTGCAACTTATCCTGCTTTTAGTGTTAAAAGTCCTCTAATCTGTGTTTGCCCCTCAGTCCCAGGCAAACCAGGATAACTTGCCTGGGACTGTCCTGGTTTTAAAACTGAAACTTCTGCATCCAGAGAACTCCATCAGTCTCAGGCAAAACAAGATGGTTCATCACCTTAAATGACCTTAAATGTGAACACTGTCTTTCCTTTACAGACTTTGGCTTGGCTAACTCCATTTCTTTAACAATCTCCTATTCATACACAAAGGCATGTGGTGCTCTAAATGCTGCCCAGTGAAACCGGCCCATGACCCAAGCTATTTGGAAAGGTCAGCCTCCATCCTGAGGGATGCTGGACTCTGGTGCTCTCAAAAACCAGAAATAATATCTCTTTAACAATTTCAATCCTAGTATTCATATATTTCACTTTTTTAAAATTCTAATTCGTAGTAGGCATTTGTTGACTTAGAGAATACCAGATTTTAAGTGCTTAGTGGTGAAGCATGGGAGAAAGTTGTGTTTCTAATACATATGGAGAAACAAATATTTTCTCACTGTTTACTTTCAGTCCCCTTTTCCAATTCAATATTTGCTTTCTTACTGTAATAAGCTGAACTGGAGAATAATGAGAATACAAGCTGGTTTTACCTTGAGAAATGCTTCGGGGGAAACAATTCTAACACTGAAGAAGAGAATTGTGAAGTTTATTAAATAATTCTGCTCTCAAAGAAACCATCAATAGATGAGTGTTTTAAAAACATTGCTAACCATCACTCAGTAAAGGTAATATGTTTCACATAACCCAGAGAAACAAACTTCATTATAAATTTCTGGTGAACAAATTATTTGGATTAAATTTTTGAAAAAACACTCTTTTAAATCATTTCATTAAGGATACATATGATATTTACATTATATCCAGATCAAGATAAGGAAGGCGCTATGAATAAAATTGCCTAATCCTTAGTTAAAATAATTTCCCCACTGATAAAATGCCATATGTTTACCTAGAAAATATCTCAGTTTCTTTAAAAATAGAGCAAATTATTAGACATTTACTATCTTAGCTCAGAAAGGGAGCACAGACTTAAGAAGGTCAGAGAGGGTACTAATTTAGAAAGTTCACCTAGAATTTTATGAAAATGTTTGCAGAATAGAGTTTAATGGCTGAATAAAGTACAGCCCAAAATTAGAAGACCTGTGTCCTAAATTCACCTTTAACATTGACTTCCCTGGTAATCTTAGCAAATTTCCTTTAATTCCCTGATTTTTACAGTTAGGGGAACTTAGCTGTCCTTAAACTTCATCAGTGATAAATTATATAATTTTTAAAAGGTGGTAAATGAAGAAACTATTGATATATTCAGTAATGGAGGGAGAAACCTGAAATTACTATTAGATATTCATCTATGTTATATTACCTTAGTGAGCAATTTACCAGATAATGGTCACCATTCTTGCATACTTTTCAGTTCTAACTTGAAATTTTTAAAATTCTGAATTATCTATAGTTCACATGTGTTAATGATTTCATTTTTTTAAAATGTAACATTATTTTTTAAAATCCTTTTCTCTTTAAGAGTAAGTAGCAGATATTATTTAGTATCTGTTGGGTCCCAGGAATCAAGCTTAAAGTGGGAATCCAAAAAAAAGAACATGACTTGCACCTTTTAAGAACTCAAACTTCAGTGGGTAAAACAACCAGGATTCCCTGATTTTCCACTTTAATGATATATATTGATACACGTTCTGGAAAACTACAGAACTAAGCAGTGAATGGGTCTTTTCCTAACAAACCATATTGAAACATTATATTGTCATTGGGAGTAAAACAGCAGCTGCTCGATTACAAACGGCACCATTTGGTAGACTTCTAGAAACATTAAACAAAGAATAGCCCATTTGATTTCTTCATATTTCTAAACAAGGTTTGAATTTCTGCCTTATGTTATATTCTATGTCAATAAAATAAACTGAGGGTGTCCTTTAATAAAAGACACACTGCAATTCTATGATATCTTAAATATTCCTCTTCAGCTTGGGAAAAAATAATGAACTGTTCTAATAAATGTGGTGTTAACATTTAAAAATATTTTATGCATCATTTTTGTATCAAGTATATACTATAAATAGAGCAATAAACATGACATGGTTAAGTTGCCTGATCTCAGGAAACTGAAAGTCAAATCAAGCTTGTTTATACGGAAGTAAACAAATCCTTGAAAGACTACCTGGTTTGTCCAAAGTCACCCAGCTAACACATGTGGATTCGGGGTCTTGAACTTCTATCTCCTCCTCACTTCCAAATTAGTACCCTTTCTAAGGTCCTGTGTGACGTTTGTCTACTAGCTTTAAAATCACAGTTTGGGAATTAAATGGCATAAAATATCTTTCTTCAAGAAACTTGGAACATGGATAATACTTATATGTAATTTTTTAACAAAGAAAATAATATTTCTAATAAAAGTTCTAGGAATGCAAAATATCTTTCCTTGCACAAGTTTCCTCAGCATTACTGGGATTTAACGTGCATCAAACAAAGACCGCACCTGAATGCAAGCCAAGTGACAGCTGGTAGTCAATCTTTATAGTCATTGAAAATCTAAATCCCCTTAAATAAGAATGTAAAATTAAATCACAATTAGAACCATATATCCCCTTACAGGAACTCACCTTAACTCTCAGTGGGGGGGGGGGGGGGGGTCTATCCCACACACATGACTTGGCTGAAATGATTATACAATTTTTTTAATAATTTATACTTTCCCATTTGGTAGCCACAACCTGGCACCTTTAGAAGTATTCATTCGTTTACAATCTTTTCCCATGATAGTTATTTTCCTTCGTTTCGGTCTAAATGAAGATAAAATAACTTATTCTCATCTAGAATAAATGCTGCTTTCAATCTTCTATATATGCTGTAGCATAGCTGTTCAATATTAAGCTTGGCATTTAAAGTATTTAGGATTGACTGAAAGTGTTCAGAAAGGATAAAAGCTTAGTGAACTAATTCAGGAAAAAAATCATATTTATCAGAGCCAATTTCTGTAGCTTGACATTTTATGATTCACTTCTAAGCTGCTAAAATAGCTTAAGAAACCTTTCCCTCCTGGTCTGTCTGATTTTTTCTTGTATTCTGGCTAATCCTGCCTGAAATTTGTGCAATTAATATCGATGCAGGCATCAAATCCACTGACAATGATCACCCAGGAATTATGCCTGATTAGGAAGAGTTTTATACTTAATATGTCTGTTAGTTTCAAGATAACTGTACCAGAGAGATTCTGGAAACCAGAGATATTACTGAATTCTTGGATGCAATCAAATTTATACATGGGATGGTTCTCCCTCCACAGGATACCTTCCAACTATGAGATTTTTATTTTAAAGGTTTTTACCTGAGTATCTTTAACAGAAAAAAAAAAAATCGGGAAATATTTACTCTTTGGATTAGAGTTAGAGAAATGGAATTAAGAGCTTTGACCAGAAAACACTTGAATAATTTATCAAGTCCTCACTGAAGTCTACAAAAGAAGTTGACAAGGGATCTTGCAGAAGGAAACCAGAATCAGTTGGAGTAATTATAGTAAAATTTTCCCCCCAAATTACTTTATCCTCCAAGAGCAGATAACAGGTTTTCATAGAAATAATAAATGTAAAATCATCTCACAAATTGTGCAGTTTCTGTTATCCTTTGAGACTGTACTACATTTTGCCTAAATGCTTATTTTATATGCTTTATAAAAAGTATACTTTAAAAAATGAATAAAGGGGGCAAAATTTTGATTCTCTTAGAATAATATTTGTATCTAAAGCTATTCTCTGAATGACTTATATATCTGGTTTATCTTGCATACATTCATAGAAGCAGTGATGCATCACTTCAGATTTTATGACTTTCTATTTTTTCAAATATATACATTAATTATACAATGTAAAGATGGTTTTATTTATTTTGATGCTATCTTTTAAAACAGAATGATAATGACTGTTATTTATTAAGCCTTTATTGTGTGCAAATCATTTTTCAAAAATTATTGGTACTTAAAATAATTTAATCCTTAAAAACTATAAATCAGATTATTTGTTTTTATAGAGGAAGAAACTAACGTTCAGAGAGGGGATTTGGCTAATGTCACAAAACTAGTTAATGGTAGAGCTAGAATTCAGAAGTAAATGTAGTAGGTTTCAAAACTAGTCTATTATGTTTCAGATTTCTTCCTTACTTTAGATCAAATCCCAACAGGTACAAGTTAGCAGGTTGCATAAAATTGCACTGCATATATATGAAGCTATACTGTGCAAGATTTGCAAACTTCATATTCAGAATAACTCTTTTTGTAAATCAGGGGTAGTCAGTACCTCATAAGTTGCTGTAAGCATTACATGAGACTGGATATGAATATAACATGCTTAGCACAACGCCTGAAATGTTGGAAAGTCTCATTAAATGCTAGGTGATCAATTTTTTTCAGCTTTACTGAGGTATAATTGACACATAGGAATTGTATATATTTAAGGTATACAATTTGATGTTTTGATATATGTATGCATTGTGAAATGATTACCACAATCAAGCTAATTAACATATCCAATGTGATAGTATTTTTAAAGGTGGTGGAAATAGTATTTTGACCTTAGGGCCCAAAACTGCTTTTACCAGTTATTTTCATCTGCACTTCTTTTAATTGTTGTATCTGAAAATAATGTCAAACTTCCAGAAAAGTTACAAGAAAGAATAGCACAAAGAACAATGCCATGGTTTTCACCCTTCTCAACATTTAAACACATCTGCACTATCCCTCTCTCTGTCTCTCTCCATCTCTGTCTCTGTCTCTCTCTGCTTTTAGTATGTATATTCCATTGTCAGGAAAATCTAAATTATTTCTACTGATATTCTTACTAATAATACAAATAATAACATCAACAGCATCTAATTTTTTTTTTTTTTTCGATACGCGGGCCTCTCACTGTTGTGGCCTCTCCCGTTGCAGAGCACAGGCTCCGGACGCACAGGCTCAGCCGCTCCGTGGCATGCGGGATCCTCCCGGACCGGGGCATGAACCTGTGTCCCCTGCATCGGCAGGCGGACTCTCAACCACTGCGCCACCAGGGAAGCCCAACAGCATCTAATATTTAAGGCAGCTTACTCTGACAGGAGCTCTCCTAAAAGTCTTACATAGATGAATACATTGTGTCTCCACAACAATCTAATAAAGTACTCATTATCATCCGCACTTTAGCATACTACAGCTTTGCTCAAAGTCTTGTAACTACTAAATGGTAGACCTATATTTGAACCAGAGCAATCTGACCTGAGAGACCATGAACTTGACCACAGTAAGTGGATAGGTTTCTGTTGCTACTGTATGACTGATTGTCAGCTATTACAAAGCAGTATTGAGCTGTCACTAATTGTTCCTGAAATTGATTTTTACTAATGCAACTATTGTAAACTATTCAAGATTTTATTCCCCCTGAATTTACCATAGAACTAAGGTGCTATGAGAGTTACAGACATGGGGAAATTGATATTAATAAAGATGTAAAACACCCTTCCATTTTGTGTGGGTCATGCCCCACTTCCCTACACAAAGCACAGAGACTCACAGCCTCACAATCTATTATTTCTGATCATGAGCAAATACACAAAACAAATTTGCTCTGAGGAACTTATTTAATGGAGGAATATGGCTTGTTAAAATTAAGGCTGTTCTGATTTGAAAACAAAATCACAACTCCTTACAAAGGACCTCTGTTGAATTATCATTATATGAGTTATAGGCTACCGGAAAGGAAGAGACAAATATCACATCACATTGACTGACACTACGTCATTTCACTCTTTCTGGTCATACTGGGATGTAGCCTCAAAATTATGCTGGTGGCCTCAGATCAAAGAGAATGCAATTAAGAAGACAAAACAAACAAAAAGCATCTGGTTTCATGCCTGGCCTAATCCAATCTAAACCTCTCATTTTTTCATTTTACCACTGAGGTCTGAAAGAGTAGAAGGAATCTACCCAATACCTAAGGCTTGAGGCAAAAGTCACAGTTTAGTTTTTGATCAGCTATCTCCCAACTAGTTTCAGTATTGTTTGTTTTTAGGAGTTAAGTATTCTTAGGTGTGAACAGACAAAGATTTCTTGCAGTGTTGGGTTGATTCCTGTTACTGCTAGTCAAGACAGTATTTCCATATAGGATGCCCAGAAAACCATTTTTTCCAGGTTTAATTTACTACAGCCATGTGGTATGCTCTTGTGGGTGCTTATAACTCAAGGTTACAAACCTGGAGTCATGTTGGTTGGTAAACACTCCCCTTGATGTCATTTCCTTTTATAAATCCAGCTGGCATTTTATACATAGGATCATGGGACATGTTTGGCTCAATGTTTCCACATTTATGGTAGGTGGATAAGGGAATGGGATGGCAATTCATGAATTTATTTTCAAAGGTTGAAAATACTCATCAACTAATTTTTGAAGTTAAATAATTCCTGGAAGTAAAACTGTGGTCTAAATGCTGTAATCTCTTTGGGGTCTGAAACATCTACTCCTTCTGCTTCCTTAAATTGATCTTGCCCTGAGCTGAAGCTGCAAATGATTCATAGCACTTAAGAGACATTTAATAAACTGAAGATGTATTCTAGTGTTTCCCTTGTAGTACCAACTCCTAAATATTTTTTAACACCTTTATTGGAGTATAATTGCTTTACAATGTTGTGTTAGTTTCTGTAAATATTCTAAGTTGAGTACTCAAAATTAAGATAACCATTGTCTCCTTTGCTGAGATTAGAGGATAAAAATAAAACATGAGCAAAGCCAAGGATTGGATCCTATATCCACCCTCTCACAATCCAGAGACTAGGCTAAATAAATATTGTCTTAAATTTGTAACAGTCCCTTAGCTATCTTGGATAGTTTAATAGCTTATCTCAATATTGCATGGAACACTTCCCATCAGAAGTGTTCAGTCAGACAAAACATGGGTGCTTATAGTTGGCTCTTATCACTGGGTTATTTTTTTTTCTTTATGTAACATTCTAATTACTTTCAGAATCAAATCCAGAAGTTCCCCCATAAATTTGTGAACACTGACCCAATCTTTAACAGATATATTATTTACAAAATGTTCAAAGACTCCCTTGGAGCTGCTGAAATCAATTAGATCAATAATATGAATTTTAAACAACCTCTTAATATGTATTTATATATGAATCACAAGTTACCAAGATACTTTAGTATGTTTTAGGTCAATAATATCCCCTTTAGAAGCCTAAAATATTTTGAAGCAATTCATATATTTAAGCACCCACAGCTATTTCTCTCCAAAATCAATCATAATACCATCACAGATTCTGTTTTCTGTCAACTTTGAGGCACTTTCTATTTTCTTTCTGAAACACTTATTTCTAATATAATTTTCTCAGCATCTATTGATAATGGATGTTTCCTGAGGTTGGCAAAAACCTAACTGGATTCCCATTAGCTTGAGTGATCAAGGTTTATTCCAGAAAGACGTGTATTCTATTTGTTACAGTAAGCTAGATGGGAGTGCCAAGAATTTATTCACCAACCACTCGATTATAGAGGACTTTGGTATGTAAGGCGGACTGTTAAAACGTTAATGCATTCAATTATACAGTCTTTCAAAAGACTTAAATAGAAACTTTGGAAACGAATTCTTTGGATTTCTAGTCTTCAAATACCATTGGTTTGCTATTGAAAATGAATGAAAGCTAATTCCATAGTGATGCCACACCCCAAACCAAGGGATTTGAGTGAATTAAGTTATGACTTACTAAAAAGAGTATCTCTGTTTAAACATCAGACATTCCATCTTGGTACCAAATTGAATTGATTGAACACCTATAATGAGAACTGAATAGTGTTAGTTATAGCAAGGGTGAATATGGAGATTACTAAAATCATTCTTTTTTCACAGGCATCTCAGAATCTTTTGTTATGGTCTTCAAAAGCAGGTGCATGCACGTTAGGGGTTATGTACAACAATCTGTACAGAAAGATAATAGAATAAATCAAAATAATGTTGCCAATCTTGTGGGTCACACACAATTTGGTAGACAATTCTCATACACACTGATTACTTCTGACCTTAAGCACTTGCATCCCTCTACCTGAGAGTTTTCTCTGACCACAGGCTACAAGGGTTAGAGATTCAGGGCTTCCATGATAAACTTCAACCAATGAAGGGGTATAAATAACCCAGTTTTCTTGAAACTATTCTGAGGTTGTTTTACACAGGTTCTTTTACATCAGGATTAAATCCAGTTATTCATCATGTTATCCTACTCATTAATTTAATGCTCTTTTATTGACTTTCTTCTTTTCCCTGTTTCATTTTCTCACTTCATCACCATGCTCTGAGATAACCAAACAAATAAATTACTTGCACCCAAATCCTTGCAAGATATTTTATAAATATTGCACACATGAATTATACCTATACTTAATATACTTATGCGCAATTTACTAAACTAATACACATACACACAAGTATATAATATATACATATATATACATATGTTCATACATATGCATATATATTTACTTATTGTACATATACATATATCAGATACTATATATATAGTACCTGATAAAAATGTCTTACTGAGTGACTGCATCATAACTTCTATTCTATTCTTAGGTCAGGCTCTGCTATATATCAAGGCAGAAATAAAGAATAAATGATATTCAGTGGGCTACTTTCCTGAAGGCTTGGGCTTTAGGTGGGTGAAATGAAGAGGGAAATTCTATTCCAGTGGTTACTTTCCATTCTTCCTCTTTTTGGCCCATATTGACAAAATGCTGCAGGACTGCCTTCCTTAGGAAGGAAATGAGGCTGGGTGGTAGTTGTAATTTAAAAGTTATATCTTGGAATTAGATTCAGGCATAAGGGTCTGTAAATGTCAGTGAGTGGAACTGAGTGGTCTACAAAGAAGCAAACTGGAGATAAACTAATTCAAAAGTAAAACATACCTTCAAGATGAGCTAAGTAGACAGTGTTCAGAACTAACAAGAGGGATAATTTCTGGATATAAAATGGGTTGAAATGACACTTGCAGAACTGAGATTAAAGCTGGGAAACAGAGTCTTCCAACCTCCTACAGGAAGTGGGGCTACCCTGAGCCCACCATGCTGTGAGAAGTCTAAGCCATAATATGATGCTCTCAAGGATCTTATGACACAGAGAGAGAGAAAAACCACAGGGAGATGGTCCTAGGCACTAGAAATCCAGCCCTAGCCCAGAGAAGCCCCCAGCTGAATCCAGCTCAGTTCCCAGTTAGGCAAAAGAACTACATAGTCCAGCTGCTCCTAAATTCCCAACCCACAAAATAATGAGGCAAAATAAAATGGTTGCTTCAAGCCACTACAGTTCAGGGTAGTTTGTTATCCAGCAACAGATAACAGAACTACCTTTCTTCCTGAAATTGTGCTGTTGGGAGCCTGAAGTCACAAAACAAGTTCTCAAAACAATTAATTATATCACTACTTAAGCCGTAACAATCTTAGGCAAGAAACAAAAATGAATAATCAATATGGCATGTCTTTACCTGCAAAGTAGCTAAGAACAAGGTCTTTGGATTCAGACAAGCCCAGGTTTCAGGCCCAGCTTTGCCTCTCAACTTCATAACTTTGATTAATTTTACCTCTCTGTCCGTTTCCCTAGCTACTGAATAGGACTGATACTTGTATTAGTTTCCTGTAGCTGCCCTAACAATTGACACAAAATTGGTGACTTAAATAGAAATTTGTTTTCTTGTAGTTCTGGAGGCCAGAGTCCAAAACTAAGATGTCAACAGAGCCTCATCCCTTCCAAAGCTTCTAGAGGAGAATCCTTGCTTGCCTCTTGCACCTAGTGGCTCTAGGTGTTTCTTGGCTTGTGGCTGCATATCTCCAATCTTGTCCTTTCAATGAATTAGAGAATAAGTGTTCAATCTTGACTCATATATCATGTAAACGTTTCAAAGTCAAAAAATCATATCTCTGTGAAAATGCATTGTGCACGCGTGTGGTATGTGTTTGCCTGAGTGTATGTGTGTTGTGCGTATGTGTGTCTATTACATTCTAGGCCTATGGATTTAACTTCCTTAGATTTAGCATTTAGATGTTGCTAAAAAACACTGGTGTTTATAACTCCTTCACAACAAATATGCAGGTGTATGTTTTATTAATAATCAAGAAGTTTCTATATGTATGACACAAACATTTTCCAATATATTTTCAATTCATTGCCACCTGCATCTTTCCTAGAGAAAATAGAACACCTTCCCAATCTCACAACATGCTAATGAAAATAAACAAGTCTCATACTGACCTTAAGCTGTTTTGGCATGTTCTATAAAAATATATTTCTATTTTTACCAAAATAAGCTTATAGGTTCCAGAGGCTTCTGAACTCCAAACATTTTCATAGAAGGTGGTAGATTAGTAATTCTTTTAGTTTAAAGAGAAAAAAGGTAGATTTGTGTTTGATTTATGTCAGAAGTTTAAAATCTAATGGAAGCAGTCAAAGTTTTAGATTAAAATATTCAGTGTGGTGATCAGACCACTAATATAATTAAGAGAACAAAAACTATAAAGGCAGTTGCACCAAAACATGTGACTGCTATAAAATGACATCCTTTATAAACTAAAAAAATGTTTTACTTTAGGGATTAAAATTTGTTTGACATTGCCTAATGAATTATTTAAAATTTGGTAAATAATTGAGAGATCCATTACTGTTTCATTTCATTTCAAGGACATATTATCCTCCACTCTGAAACAAATACATTGATCATAGGACTACATCAATTTTTATTTGATAGTAAGTATCACACACAAGTTAGCCAATAACTTTGATCAATGTATTTTCAACAGGTCAATTTATTTCAAAATGCTTGTCAGTCTTAAAATAGTAAAGTGAATTTATGCATCATTTAAATTATTGTTTCACAAAATGCAAGATTTGTTAGACTGGGTTGTTGATTTTGTAAGCCAGACAATGTTTGAATATTACTCTTTGAAGGTTTTAGTATTTTGGGGGTCTCGTTCTAAACTACACTGGTTTTGGTTTTAAAGACTTCACTAAGACTCTAAAATTCTAACAATATAAAAATTGACATTGAATTTTAAAAATACGTGTAGAAAAATTACGAGATGTAGGTATAAGAAAGAAGAAAAATGGCAGCCCCCTTTTTTTTCCTTGATAAATCCTAATTAGTATTGATTAGGAAAAGGAGAAACTAGAGGTGTGCACAGGAGTAGGAAAAAGTGGATTTTTTTTTTTCATTTGGCTTTGAAAGTGATAGAGGAAATTATGGCAAGGCCACACCTAGGACTTGGAATTATATTCATTAGGAATGCTGATGGAAATAGAAGAGAGTTATAATTGGGATCTATGCTGCGCTAAGTAAATTAAGTAGCTCCCTGAATCTCTTCTTTCAAGCACTCAGGTTGCTACAGTAGGATCTGGAAATAGGGCTTTTGTGTCCTTAATGTTCAAACCTTTATATTTCAAACCTGCCACATTCTATCAGTATAATAAGATGGGCAAGGGGTGTAACATGTGGGTTGGTCAATCATTTTTCTCTATAAAGCATCCTGCCATCCCAAGATTTCATTTGTTTATCCTCCGTCGCATTGAAATCTTGGCAGAGAACATAATGCTGAATTTAAAGTCTTCAAAGAGAAACTAGATAGGGGTCCCAGCAGCTGTTGGTGAACCTGCTGGTTCTTCTAAAGCAAAGAAGACTGCATTTGAATAACTTCAAATTGTGCTGATAATGCTGTGAGAAGTGCTATTTCACATCCAGGATATTAAAAAATATATATCGCAGCTTTTTCTCTCCCTTCTTTCTCCCATTGATTTATTCACTTTTTTCTGTATTAAAGTATTACTGAATTTATTATTTGGTTCTTCTGAGTCTGCACTTTATCTCCTTTGTCCAAAATTGGTATAAAGGGTAAACTGAACACTAAATGGTAAATATTATTTGATGTAGCCAAGAACCATATTAAAATCATAGAACCCACTAAGCATACAGGTGCTTTTATTTGATTAGTACAATAACCTGAATGTGGAAAGGAAAAGGAGTGGTGAATTATTGGAGCTAACAGTAATAAGCTTATAGTATTTAATTGCCTGCATTTGGAAAGCTTTTCTCTTTTTAGCTCTCCTATGATATAGTTATTGATTGATCAACTAAAAATCACCAGATTTAACATCTCCTATGTGAAATGCTGTTTTTTGATGTCTTGCTAGCATTGCAAATGGCTTCTATTTTGAGTCTTCTCTCTTACCAACCAAGGCAGGGTAAAGAAAGGTGGTAGAGGAGGGCTTGGGTAAGAGATTTCTCTCTTTCTACCTTACATATAACAGTGAAGTTTCTAAGCAAGAGATATTTCAAGAGGCAAAAAGAATTCAGTATTAAGATGAAAGCATAGATAAGTAGGAGAAAATGGAACAGCCTGTTGAGAAAAAATACTGACATGTGGATACAGTTTTAAATTTAGAAATAAAGAAGCAATCACAAAGCAACATATCAACAAAAAGCTATAAAAAGCCTACTTCAAAAAATGCTGCCAAAAGTATTTCCAGCAAATGTGACAAACTGACAAAGACTTTATTAATATAGAGAAGTTACACAAGTCAATAAGAAAAATACCAAGAATTCAAGAAGTAAAATGGAAAAAGACCTGAACAGGCCATATGCAAAGAGGAAATACTAAGTACTTATCAAGTATATGAAAAACGATTTCTGCCTCAATAGTAATCAAATGAATGAAGATATTTTAAACTAAGATACAATTTTATCTCTATTTGACTGGCAAATATTTTGTTTATACATATATAAATCTAGTATATATAATATTATATATGTAATATACAATAATATATTGTAATAATATAATTTATGTAATATTATAATTTGTTACATGTAATATTTGTTATTTATATACGTATAAAGACTGTTATTGCCAGTGACGTCATTTTGGAGAATTAAATCTAAAGGCAAAGTTCTATGCATTGATATATTTTTTGCAGTATTATTAATAATGGTGAAAAATGGTAAACAATTTATTTATTCAACTATAGAGGAATGATTAAAGCCAACTAATACCTACTGTGTTGCTATCAAAATCTTATTTTGAACGCAAAATAGCAAGAAGGAAAATTATTTATGAATTAATTCTATGAAAATTGAGAGTAAAACTATTATTAACATTTTTTTTTATCTCTAGTGTATTTTAAAGTAACCTCTGTATGTGAGTGTCTGTGTGTATGTGTATCTATGTATGTGCATGTGTCTGTGTGTTTCAGGCAGAAAATCTTGGAAACTTCCTTGACCGCTTGTTGTTTTCCACAAACCTCGTCCCATTCATCAGAAAATCCTTTTCATTTTACCTTCAAACTATATCCAGAATCTGATAACATGTCCCAGTTCCACTGCTTCTACCAAGTCATTCTATCCACTTACTTCCATAATGCTTCCTTTATAGCAGATTCTCACTCCCGTAGGTCCATCCACTTGCTGCCTTTGTGTTCACACCACTTGCCACCACCCATCGGCTGGCCATAAGGTTCTTCCCTGTGGTACAGGTACAAACTGAGGGAGAGGAATCCAAGTAGCAGTTTATAATGTGGGGTTCTAGGCCACTTGCTCATGCAGTTTTCATTTACTCTCAAACCTACTCTGCGCATATCTCTTGGATGTACCATTTCTAAATTAGAAAGGACTGTTGCTGATGCCTCCAATTGTATGACTTATTGAAACTGACAGAATCTAGTCCATGATAGTTGGTTCTGATTGTATGGCCATTTGATGACCCACAATTAGATACTTTGTCTCTACAAGGACCTAACAGACTATCAAAATCAGTTTCATATAGATTTCTGCTACAGATAGCATGGCCTGGCTTCAGAACACTAGGGTTCTACATTGCAATTCCTCTAAACGGGCTTGCCATAAATTCCACATGGTATCTTTTTCCATTACATATAATAAATATATAATACCACATGGTCTGCTGAATCTCATGGCCCAAGTGACAGAGCTGTTTGTACCACAGCTGGAACCAACCAGCTAACTGTGGGCTAACCGCAGTTTAGCCCTTTCCAATTCTAAACTCCACTTACAGTAGTCTTCTGTGTCATTAGGTTGAAGCAATGTGTGAATTATACTGCATCCAGAATAGAAAATGAACAAACAGACACGGTGATTGCTTCTTTTTTGTAAGAGATGCAAGATGCAATTATTTGTATTTTACTTTAGATAGGATATCCTGGTTCGCCCCACACAACCAGACCCTTAAAAAATATACTCAAGTGCTGAGCTCTTAAATCTTTATTGGTTTCACCTCCCAATTTCTGGAGTGCATATATTTTGCCAAGTCTTCCAGTATATTAGGCATGTCTTGCTTAACTATCTGATTAAATACATATCAAGGATATTGTAGACAAATGTGAAGTTGTGTGGGACATCCAAATAATACAGGACCCCTTGGACTGCACTGTGATAGAGTAAGAGATAGTTAACATAATCCCAAGAGAGCTTCCAATTGGCATTCCCCACTGACAGCTCTTCCCACAGGCCAAGGAATTGATGTGTGTATTGGGGGGGCAGGGGAGGGGTGCTTCCAGCAAGCAAGTGTATCTCCAGCAAAATGACCACTGAGTGATTCCATAAATCCAGTGCACACACTGTGAGCCAGACATGGTCCAAGACTTCTTTTCTTGCCTGGTCACCATAAATTATATTCTCAAGGGAAGGAAGAGAGAAAAATAAGTCTTCAGGTCCTGGGTTAGTCATGTAAACATAGACTCTGCTTCATAAAATCTTCAAAATGTTTGGATAGTATCTATTCTAAGTATTTAGGTACCTTAGTAAATGGTTCTGGGACCCTTGGGAAAGGACTAAGAAAATCATTACTGTATGTCATGTCCTTTGTACTGGATTTAGGATTCTGGTCTCTTCTTTAATCAATGGATTGTAGGTCTGAAAAGATTATCATTTTTTATTAGTGAGGGTTTTATGATTATCCACCTATTTATTTTTATTATACAGATTAACTAATACCCTTGTTGGCTACTCATTTATCTTGCCTCTTGGGGATGCTGCATTCGATTTACCATTTCAACTGTAATCTGCATTAGGGTCCCTTGGTTGTCACTCCAACTTTACTTCTTGTTATAATAATAGCCCCACCCCCAAGCCCTTGACAGTGAAGCACCACTATCTGGTCTCTATTATTTCAGGGACGTTATGGTCTCTATTGCTGCAATGGAACCAATTTCTGTAACAATATATTCCACCTTTAGCCCTGGTGATCAAAAGACGGTCATCAATAGTTTCTCAGTAATGATAGTGACCCACTCACCAGTAAATTCCTTATTACTTAGTGAATAGAATGTCTTTTATCTTCTTGTGAGGTGTAGTTAGTAAATGAATTTTTTCGGGCTACACAGTATCTCTACTCTTGCATGCCCGTTTATGTAAGCCTTTTGGTTTCTTCTACTTTCTGCCATGGCAATTTTGGCATTTCTAGTTTCCTTACTATGAATCACCATTTTCTCCAATATTACAAAAGCTATCCTAGCGAAAGATTAGCACCATCTTCCAGGGTCCTTTACATAGCGGCAAATCCTGTCCTGTGGAAGAGTCCTTCATGTTGACAAATGTTCCATTGTCAAACTTTATGTTTGCTGTCCCCAAACCACCCCCCCCCCGAAAAAAACCCAGTGCCCTGAGCTGAGTCTCATATATTCTTTTTTTTTAGTTTTTTCTTTTAATTAATTTTTTTGATACATGCTATACTATTAAATACTATGTCCTTCCATGTAGTCTCTTTCTTTCCTTAGCAGATCCAAGATTTTCCCATTTGGTACATGCTGTGACTTGACCCTCATTATTGTTCTGATGACCAGAAGAGTAGGTGCGAGTATATCCTGAGGAAGGCAGGAGGCAGGATATCCGCCTCTGAGACAAGGCTATACATCATCTTCAAGCAAGGATATGGGGAAGGTCCCAATCTTTATCCAGATGGAAGATACTTCTGCAGGCACAGATAGTTCAGAGGAATACGGGGATTTAATATCGTTGTGTGAATCAACATGTATGTTCCCATTACAGATCTCATGGTCCCAGTTATTTTCAATCAGCATTCTGACCTGGGAATAGCAGACTATGGTTTTAAGAATTCAACACTCTCTGGAAGCTCTGTTGTCACTGAAATTAAGTTTACAACGTGATCCTCAGCTTTGTCTGAGCTCAAGCTCTAGGAGATAATAGTCTCTTTTATATGCTGCCACAGAAGAATGCTGGATTTTGGCTGAATTCAACTTTTAATTGGTGATTTGGTTGTTAATTTCTCACATACTTTTATTGTATTTCTCCAATACACCGATAGCTCCCAGCAAGAGGCATTTGATACCATGATACTTGTCATTAGAAGATTCCTAGAACCTCTCATACCTGCCAGAGTACTTCCTTCCACAATACCCCATCTCAATTCACTATACATGAAAGTAATCATATCTGCATCTCTATAGCATGCCAGATGATATCAGGACACTGTCAGTGATGCAGTCTACATTGCCAGCTGGACAGCATGTACTCTAGCTCCAAAATCCCATTCTAAATATGTAAGTAACTCTTATAACTCAACAACTAAAAGATAAATATTCCAATTTAAAATAGGTAAAGGACTACACATGAGCACATGAAAAGATGCTCAACATCATTAGTTATTAGGAACATGCAAACCAAAACCACAATGAGATACTACTTCATACCTACTAGGTGTATTCAAAAATACAGAAAACAAGTGTCAGTGAGGATGTGGAGAAACTGGAAACTGGTGGTAAAATGATACAGTTACAGTGAACAGTTTGGCTTTACTTCAACAAGTTAAAAATAGAATTACCATATGACTGAGAAATTCTATGCCAAGGTATACACCCAAAAGAATTGAAAATGGGATCTAAAACAAAAACTTGCATGTGAATGTTCATAGCAGCATTACTTATAATATCTAAAAGGTAGAAACAATCCAAATATCCATCAATGGACTAATGAATAAACAAACTGTGGTATATATCCATATAATATTATTTAGCCCCAAAAAGGCATGAACTATTGATACATTCTACAACACAAATGACATCTTGAAAACATTTGCTAAATAAAAGAAATCAGACATAAAAGGCTGAATCTATGTTTCAATTTTATATTAAAACCCAGAATAGGTAAATGCGTAGAGACAGAAAACAGATTAGTGGTTGCTTAAGGCTGATGGGAGCAGGGAATGAGGAGTTTCTACTTAATGACTGCAGCGCTGCCACTCAGGGTGATAAAAATTTTCTAGATCTAGAGAGTGGTGATGTTGCACCACGTTGCGGAGGTACTTAATACCACTGAATCATGCACTTTAAAATGGTAAAGTGGTAAGTTTTATTTCATGTATTTACCACAGTAAAATATAAAATTCTATTCTAGATTTTGCTTTCTGGGATCATATTCTTACGTCATATTCCTCACAAAACAGACTTTGAGCCACAAATATAACTTCAGCAAGCTTCTTGAAGAGAGCTGTGCGGAACAACTGTGAGGGAGTAAGAGAAGCAGGAATGGAAGAGGGAGAAGTTGAACTGTGATACAGTTAGAAAGGAAGCCTCAGGCAATCCTACCAGTAGCTCTGCTAATGGGATATTCCTTCAATATTTCAAGATTACGGTGTGAGATAAGATCTTCATACTTGAATTCCTACCACACTGTCCCTAGAGAGGGAACCTAGCCTTGGGTGAAGCTGCACACTTTGGCCAAAGAGTTTCTTGGGAAGGACTCAGCTGTGAGGCATTAGTGTCCCACATTATCAGCAGCTGTGGAGATGCACGCCTCAGCCTTAAAGAGGACAGTCTGATTGGTGCATGACAATCTTCACTGCAGCTCAGAAATGCTTAGTGTGCCTATATCTTAACTCACTGGCATGAAGCAAATCTGAGCATTGAATTCCATACGGACACTTAGCCCAATGATCTCTCCATTAGAGTCCAGCAACTCCCTAGAATCTGTTGGTAATGAAAATAACCACCTCTCCAATCTTTTTTGTCATTTCAGTAAATTTTGCTTTAAAATTGTGATGCTGTCCTAGATGCTTAATGGCCTGCACATCGGGATAGCCCTGACTGCAAATCAGCTTTCCCAAGGTCCCCATAACTTCTCATCAAATCTTTGTTTATGTACCTATTATTCAATTAAATTGTTGACTGAATGTAAATAAATAATTTATCTACTCCAACAAGATCCCCTGAATACTTGTATTTATTTTCTTAGCCTTTTTATGCTCTTCTCAGCTTCATGCCACTTTTTCATACAAAAGTTCACACTTACGGTCCTCCTTGGTTACTGAAGCCAGCATGTAAAGAGCTGGAATGGTTTGGAATGTAAGTCTCCTTGGGATCCTCTGAGTGTGGGTGTTGGAATTATGAAGGTGTCAGCACACTTGGCTTTTGGTTCAAGACAAACTGAGGCACAAGTTACTCTTCAGACCTCCCCTGTGGGATCAGACTGAAGCCACCCTCTGTGGGGTTCTTAGTAGGGGAGGGAAGCAGATCAGGAAATGGGAGAGAATCAGGCAAGTGCATGATCCATCACAGGCACTTTCTCCAGAAGCTCTTCCTTAATAAGTGGCCTGTGGACCGTGTCTCAGGTTCTACAGCTGGAAACCTACCCTAAGACACTAACCATGGATGACTGCATTATTACCTACAATGAATAACTGCCTTAACTTTGTGAACATCTTAACATGCATATGTCCCTGGGTAAGGGAACTCCACACCTAAGGTTATACAGGAAACAGTCTTCAATCTAATCATAAGCTCACCACAATCTGGTTAAAAGCAGTTTCATGATTACTTAACTACATAACAATGGATGGTTTTCCTGATTTCTTTACAAACACAAAAAGCTTTTGATATGGCTTAATAACGGCTACACAAAAAAAAAACTACTAAAGAAAAAAGGTTTTTTGGGTTGAGGAGTTCCTGTTTTTCACTTCTGTAAGTGACTTCTCACTTCTATAAGCAGCATGGTTTCCTTCAACTGCTCTAGTCAGGATGTTGATGATCTGTCTCCCCTATTGTCCTCAAGAGCACCTTCACACCAGTGTTCTGAAAGCAAAGTCCCCAGAGACACTGGCCAGAGGTGGAGAATGCTGAGTGTAAGAGGCTTCCTAATACACAGCTGTGGCCTTGATCAGCTTCTGGAAATAAAGAGTGAAGGAGATTGGGTGGAGCATCATTGGTTTATTTTGCTGAAGCTCAAACGGTAGAAATTCAACTTCTGCCTGTGTAAGGAAAACAAATAGAGACAATGGCATTCTCACTCTCCTAAGCAGTTTATCCAGATCAATATGGGAAAGATCGCTGCTTTGCTGTGGCTGATCTGAGCCTTAATTAAGGTTTTTCCTCTCTAGGGCTGACACGCCAGCCACCTTCATGAGTATCAGAAGTATTGAGTTTCTCTTCCAAAAATTTAGAGTTAAGACAATATCAGCATGGCAAACACAGCTCAGGAAGATTTTTTTTAAAAATCCATAAGCTAGTTTTTAAAGTTTTTTCCGAGGTAGATTTAAGATTTGAGTAAAAATATCCCCATGGTTTTCTTTTGCTTTAATGAATAAAGTCACAGTGTCATAATATAGTAAAGTAAGCCCCTTTTAATCTTGGTCTTCCTTTATTTTCCCCTTTACCCATGCTTAAAAAATATATTTGCTACGATCCAGCTATGTCAAGCAGCTAGTTTTTCCACAACTCAGCATCTTTTTCTCACTTTGAGTCTTGGACATGCTGGTCTTTCTGCCTATGATGCTTTTCCCTGCTTCTTTAACTCAGCTTTCAAACCCAGCTCAAGTATCACCTCCTTCAGGAAGCCTTCCTTAACTTTGGTCTCTTTCCAAGATTACTATGGTCACTGTCTTCTTTTATTTGTTCCACAGAAGAACAACAGGAGTGTGGCATGAAATGCTTCATCTCCTGAACTGTACTAAGCTGGTTGAGGAAAGAGAATGCTTTCCTTCTTTGAATCCCTGACTCTTAGCAAAATCTTTAAACAAAGCAAGTGCTAAATAAATGTTTGTATAATTATTGAATTACTGAATGCATTTGATTATTTAAAATTTTACTATTTTGAACTGATACGTACTTTAAAATTAAATTTTCATTCCAAAGTCAAATAATATGTATGATATATCTTAGTGTCTCTTGCAAAGGCATAATTATGAAATGGTTCTTCAGTGGGTGAATTAAATGACCTGTTTGAGAAAGGTATTTCTGGAAATACATCCCTTGGTACTAGTCTTTTGAAAATGTATATATAAAATTATTTCTTTTTGATAGAACAGCATCCCCAGGAGTAAGGGAAACTAATATTTCTAGAATCCTCTTGTAGGGTTTTCAAAATTATCAGTACTTGAAATTTTATCTCAGCCTTTACAAAGATTACATTAGCATAAAATGTTGTGTTCTTTTGATTTAATACATTCTTTGAAGGGGAAAATATTCACCAGAAATAAGAGTTGGGATAGGAAATTATTACCCGCCAGGTGACAAACAGTACTTTACACTGATGAGAAATTATTTTTCAAATGCAAATTGTGGAATTTGAGTTGACACTCAACCCTTTTGGAAAAAATTACAAAATTTAAATTGAATATCCATTACTAAAGTAATAGGGCTATTTGAATTGCAGCAAATTGCAAATCCAAAATTAATGTGTTCTTTTCTTGAATGTTACCTGCAATATTACATTTGTCAAATCATGTCTGTACCATGATTCAGCACAATTAGGGTTCCTTAAACTATAAAAAGATGAGTATACTAACTACTTACGATAATTCCTTTGGAAAACTAGGCTGAGGATCTAGGTAAAGAAAATGGTTTTCCTGATAATAGTGAGGCATTATTGTAAGCTATAATTCAGCAGATCTTTGTCTTGAAAGATTCTTCACCTCTTAGACTCATAATACTCCACAGAAATGATTCTGTGTCTTCACAGTATTACAGTATTCCAAATACAAACCAAACGAAAGATGTTTATTCTTGAGGATATTAAATTTTCTAAAAATAGACAATAATAAATTTATGTATGAGGAAGTCTTCTCCAAAAGTGTGCATAACTTATTCTTCTCATGGTTCTCCACTGAATGACTACATTCAAAATAAGTGGAGATATCGGTATTAATCAAGAGATGACACTAAGTCATGGACCCTTGACTAGTTGTGAGACATTCTCAATCCTTGAAAAAACTGTCACTGTTGTAAAGAAGGAATGCTTTTGAGCCTACCATTAATTGAATTTGTTGAGAGTCTTACTCCTCTGCTCAAAACTCTTCAGTGATTACCTTTGAACATCCTAACTTCTCACTATGGTCTATGAAATCCTGCAAAATCTAGCCCTTGCCACTCATCCTACCTTCCTGATGCATAATCCTCATCACTCACTCTGCTCCAACCATCTTTCCTTTCTTTAAATACAGTCAGCACTTCCTCAACTCAGGTAGACTTTTTGATGATGGCCATTCTGACTGGTGTGAGGTGATACCTCATTGTAGTTTTAATTTACAATTCTCTAATAATGAGCGATGTTGAGCATCTTTTCATGTGCCTGTTGGCCATCTGTATGTCTTCTTTGAAGAAATTTCTATGTAGATCTTCTGCCCATTTTTTGATTGAGTTGTTTGTTTTTTGATATAGAGCTGTATGAGCTCTTGGTATATTTTGAAGATTAATCCCTTGTCCGTTGAATTGTTTGCAAATACTTTCTCCATTCTGTAGGCCATCTTTTTGTTTTTTTTATGATTTCCTTTGTTGTGCAAAAGATTTTAAGTTTAATTAGGTCCCATTTGTTTATTTTTATTTCCATTACTCTAGGACATGGATCCAAAAAGATACTGCTGCAATTTATATCAAAGAGTTTTCTGCCTATGTTTTCCTCTAGGACTTTAATAGTATCTGGTTTTACATATACAAAACAGAAATAGACCCACAGACATAGAAAACAAATTTATGGTTCCCAAAGTGGAAAGTGGGGGATAAACTAGAGTTTGGGATTAACATATATACACTACTGTACATAAAATAGATAACCAACAAGAACCTACTGTATAGCACAGAGAACTTACTCCATATTTTATAATAACCTATAAGGAAAAAGAATCTGAATTGTTTATACATAACATATATATTATATATATTTCCATTTATATATATATGTATATAAGACTGAACCACTTTGCTGTACACCTGAAACTAACACAATATTGTAAATCAACAATAAATAAATAAATGTCAGATCCTCAGAGAGGCTGCCATGACCATTTTTTCTAAAAAGTCTCCCTCCAATTAATCCTTGATTTTTAAAAAATTTCAGCCCTTTATTATTCACTTCATAGGAATGTCTTCACTTATAATTACTGTCTTACTAATTTGTTAACATCCAAAATGCTTTTAAAACATTGACAAAGGATCCACATTCATTGGAACATAAATTCTCTAAATCTGGACTACATCAATCTTTTCTCCATTAAAACCTCCAAGTACCTGGCCCTCAATATATATTTGATGTTTGAATACATGAGTATGATTTTTTCCTGAATTAACTTTTTCTACTGTTTTATCTATAGCTATGTAATCAACCATAAACATAATGACTTAAAACAACAATAATGAGTGATTATCATGGTTTCTGCAGGTCTGGAATTTGGGAGCTTGGCTGGATGGTTTTGTTTAGGATCTCTCATGAGGTTACAATCAGATGTTGACTAGGACTTCAGTCACCTGAAGGCCTTCCTGGGACTGGAGAGGCTAATTCCAAGGTGGTTCACTCACATACTGGCAAGGTTTTGCTGGCTTGTTGGCTAGAGCCTCAGTTCCTCTCCACGTGGAACTTCTTAACTCTCCTCACTGCACGATGGCTGAATTCCTCCAGAGGGAGAAATTCAAGAGACCTGGGCAAGAGCTGCAATGCTTTTCACCACCTAGCCTCAGAAATTACACCATCACTCCTGCCATATTTTATTGGTCACCAGGCCAGCCTTGATTCTGTGTGTGAGGATACTACAAAGAGCATAGCTACCAGGAAGCAAGAATTATTGGAGATTCTTTTGTAGGCTGGCTACCAGAGGCCTCAATTATTTCTGCTTGTCAAAGCTCTGATTCTCCTCCTTTCTGGAGGCGGGCCAAGACCCAATGCTTCCCTTCTTCCCTGATTTCCCATGTGTTCTTTACTTCTTATAAATGACAATATTGATTCATTTTCCATGTCCTGCTAAACATTCTTCATTTTGTCAGAGTATCATCAGACGAAAAGTTATCATTGATTCCCAACATTAGGCATGACCACAGAAGTCTCATCTTCCTATACTCTCCTCTGTCTCTTTCCCTCTTCTCACTCTCTCTCTCTCTCTCTCACACACACACACACACACACCCCGATACTGTCTAGATTAGATACTACCTGACTTGTCACAGGTAGGCAGTTTCAGAGGCAGATTTAAATTTAACTCTGAGTAAGTCAGAAAAATTGTGGGTCCGAATTACTGAATTCCTCAACAACACAAAAGAAATTATTCATGTGTGTGTGGCCTACTTACTAGTATATAAGAATTTATTTTAACACACTGATTCCTTTCCAGCTGCCTTTCCTTGATCTCGAGCTAGTATTAAACACTCCTAAGTTCTTTAATGGAAGAAATTCTTATTCTCTATCACTTTTTTCAAGGAGTGAGACAGCTTATTTTAGCCAGGTTTAAAATTCATTTAAGATTCATGTATGCTGAGTTCTAGACAAAACACTAACCTTTTGGTGTTTGGCCTTAACTTTGTCAAACATAACTCCCTGCCTTAAAAAAAAAGTTTTAAATGTTAATTAAAAACACTCCAAGTGTCTTAGTCAAAATATAGTCCTGATCTTAGACCTGTTCTCGCCTACAAAATGATGAGTTACAGTAAGAAGCATATGGATTAAATGTCCCTGCAAATTTAATGTGAATTTAAAAATTAGTCAGTATTTGAGAAACAAGTCTATGTTCTGATGAATTAACGAGTGAAGATATTCGAGCAGATCTATATAAATTGCAGTTAGTTTTAATTCCTCAGGTCAAAATTGGGAGCATGTACCCAGATTATATTCACAATTTTCCTGATACTTCACCAGAAGTTCAGACCTCAGGTCAAAATTGGGAGCATGTACCCAGATTATATTCACAATTTTCCTGATATTTCACCAGAAGTTCAGAAGTTTAATGGGAGCCAAAGTAAACTATTGGTCAGGTGAGACAGTTGGTATTAGTGACAATGACCTCAATGATACTTTCTGCCCGAATCACCTCAGTAAGTGAACACAGTATGAACAGAAATCCCAGATTATTAGTCCTTGGGATAATAGAGATGATTGAAAATGTAGAACGTTTGGTCTTCTATGGGAACATGAATCCATAAATCACTATAAATTTCATTAATTTATAATTTATATTCTACATTCCTCCAAAAGGGATCTGAATTGGCTCACAGTAAAAGATATATGCAATTAAATTCATTAAGCCAATAGAATTAGTGCAGGAACACCTGTTTTCCTGATATTTGAATAGAATTTTTTCAAACATTCATTAAACAAACATTGATTGTTATCTTACTATATGCATCCCATGGTATGGGGGTGGGGGTGAGATATATAAATAACAAAACTGCCTTTTTAATTCAGTGGGAGAGACAGATAGTAAAGCTATAGATTATGTTTATAATACATGTAACTACTTTATATAATGACATTGGTTTTATCTAAATATTAGAGGTAATAGAGTTTTAAATAACAATACTCACCCTGGCTGAGAAACAAGAGAAAATAAAACAGTTGCATTGTCCCAGAGCTTAGTATAATTTGATGCCACACTCATTTTTCATCTGAAACAAATTATTAGAGTGAATGGTACCTCCTCTGTGAATAAATATCATTTTTCCAAAGGATGCTCAAGAGTGATTAGAGATCAATATGGATCCATTTCTGTCTTATAATTGGAAATACTGGCCCTACACAGCTATCAGATGCCAAGACATAATCGAGGGATCAGGGACCTTCTCTTTTTACCTACCACCCTTGCTCATTTATGTACATGTAAATTTCAAATCTTCTTTGGTCCTCTGACAGATGCACTAAAGAATCTTGAATTATTTACACTGTTCCTAATGTAAAATGGTATGCATTTAGCAACTGAGCCAAAATCTTTTTTCAAGGAAACCTAGTTTTCAAATACCAGAGCAGTACAGGATTAGTGAATCTCAGCAGAGGTGTAAGAATTAATCTCACTCAAGGTATCATTACCAGCATATTCAGTAGAGGGATAAGAAATAAATTCACAATAGCTAATTCTTCCATGACTGTCTTAAATTTCTTCTTCTCATACCTGTCTCATATGCATTTTCCTTCTTCCTTTTAACTCCTTGAATTGTTCTTTGTTCTTTAAATGGCTGCAATTTGTGTAGTGCAGGGTAGCTCCTATAAAGCCACCGGCTTGACTCCACAGTATAGATGAGCACTACATTCACGAGTCCTCCCATCAGAGACTTCACTCTCATAGCCTTACTTAACCTCTGCCCTCAACCCACCTCTTCTCTCAACTCTTCCTATCTCCATTTTATTACTTATTTTCCAATTTTCAGCTTGGTCTTTAAATTGATTCAGAAGATACTTTTCATGATTTTAGGAACACAAACTTGACTCCTTTTGGAAGAAAACAAAATGCTACTTCTCCTACACATGGTTTATTGTCCTGGTTTGATCTAGTCTTAAAGCTCTAACGGTACTACCATATTACAACAGTCAAAATCATGGAATATTGGAGAAAAAAGTCACAGTTCATGGGGATATACATGGAAAGGACATGGGGAAAATATCAGCTCATTTATACTTTTCCGCTAAAAAAAACGACTCTGCATTGTAATTTAAGTTATGAATAAGGATAAAACTAAAGTGTCTCATTCTGACTGGGGCTGTATTTGTCACTTTCATAAACTATTCCTTATCTATTAAAAAACTAGTCTGACTCCCATCTCAATCTCAGCCAAGGTGATCTACTCAAGATTTGCCCATCTCTTCTCTACTATTTTAATTTTGCTCAAGACATTTTATATTTCTAGGCAAGCAAAGGATAATTTTGGAGGGAAAATATTATGAATTTTTATTTGTTAAAAAGAAACAAAGCCTCACATACAAAAATAGCATAGAACCTGACCTTAAAATGACTATGTTTGTAGCATGCTAAAGATTTTTATGTTAGGTTTTTGGATTTTGTGTTGTTCTTATTATTTTAGATTTGTTTATTTTACCTTTTCTTCCTACTTGACCGGACATTGTTATGTTATAACAAACACTTAAAAACTAACATTATAATAGCAAATTGTAATTACCATTTTTAAACATGGCAATGTGTTATTTTTATTTAAATTTCTAACATACATTCCTCAAACCATTCTAAATCTTCAATAATAAACAACCATTTATTAATGAACACCAGTACTAAAACCCCCAAGAAGAATAAAAAACCAAAGATCTTAGTAGTTTATATGTAATGCAAGCATTTTGTTTATATCTCCAGAGAAGTTGTCAAAAGACACCTATTTACCCACGTATACACACTGTGAGGAAACAGACCTATACATTGTTTAAAGACAGGGACTAAATCGTCCAGTTTTCACGGAGTCTACTTAATAGTGACAGAAACATCATTGTCCATTATCATTGTCCATTGCCTTCATTTGCGTAGTCAATAAATCTTCATTATTTACTATAGATGACAAACTTCACCTGCTATCAATCAAAGTTTGTAGTGACTAAGGAGCTGCCTTGATTTCCCTGTAGTCACATTTTAAGATGCCAGGACATAGCTTCCTATCACATCACCGTCTAAAAATAGGTGATAGAAAACCACAGGACCAACAGAATTACTAAAAACCAATTGCAGGATTTTCCTTACTTGATTCCCAGTTTATTCACATTTCACACTCATTTCCACCAAGTATTCAGTACCTGCCTCCACAGCCTATGTGCAGCCATACATCTGGACATAGATTTGCTTTTTGTACTTTACCTTCTTGGTCCTAACCTCACCTTTTTTAAGGACTTTGAACTCTTATTAAATCTCTGATATTCCTGTCCACACAAACTTGGTAGAATATCCCATTCTATTTTTTCTCCTTTGACCTCCACTGTTATCTCTAGCTTACAAACGCATTTTAATCACTGATGAAGGCAGATATATCTGTAGGTAAACAGTTAGTATGTTCTATAATACATTCAAGACAGTTCACAAAAAGCCTGGTAGATCCCTGTGTATTTTTATAAAATTGTATACATTTTATTCCACCCAAATTTTGTCAGATTGATTGATCTAATTTAGATCTCCCTAATGACGCTATTAAAGGTGAAGCTGTTTGCTGCTGAAGGTGAAGCTGTTAGCTATGTCATCCCCCTAATCTTAATGATGGCGAAAGTTCTATGAGACTCCCTTACTCTTCTCCCCAAACCATTATTTCCTCACTATAGTAAAAACAATGACCCAGATCTCTATTTCTGTCATCTCTATCTCTGTCTCTGCCTCTGTCTCTATCTCTATTATCTATACCTTTATCTATATCCATATCTATATCATATATTTATCTATCCGTTTTTGTCCAGGAACATGTTACTGCAATAGTAAGGTTTTACAGTAAAAATGTGACCCATAAAGGAAAATTCCAATAGTGGAAGACAGTACAACCCTATAGAATCAGGCTAGGTTTTGATTTTAATGGGCCTGGTTCAAATTTATCTTTATCATTGAATAACAACAGGGACTTTATCAAAGGATCCTCTTAGCCTTGGTTTACTTGCAAACCAAGGAAACTAGTACCTCATTTACAAGGTTTCTGTATATAATGAATGATAAAATGACATAAACCACAAAATAATAGTCTGTCACATGGTAAGTTCATAAAATACATTAGTTTTTATAACCATAAACCATGGTGATAAGAGCAGCTAAAACTGAGAAAACTCTGTGGGTCACACACTCTTCCAAATGTTTTAATTCAGCCAACAACCCCAAAGGGTAGGTAGCATTATTATATTTTTTCTTTATTTATGTTTTATTTAGTTTTGGCTGTGTTGGGTCTTTGTTGCTGCTCATGGGCTTTCTCTAGTTGTGGCGAGCAGGGGCTACACTTCATAGTGGTGTGCGGGTTTCTCATTGCAGTGGCCTCTCGTTGCGGAGCACGGGCTCTAGGCACGTGGGCTTCAGTGGTTGTGGCACGCGGGCTCAGTAGTTGTGGCTCGAGGGCTCTAGAGCGCAGGCTCAGTAGTTGTGGCGCATGGGCTTAGTTGCTCCACAGCATGTGGGATCTTCCCGGACCAGGGCTCGAACCTGTGTCCCCTGCATTGGCAGGCAGATTCTCAACCACTGTGCTATCAGAAAAGTCCCAGTAGCATTATTATTGCAGGAGAAACCTGGGGCACCAAAATGTTAGGGAGTTTGCCCAACCATACTGACATTGTAAAGAATTGGCAGAGGCAGGATCCAAAACAAGGCAGTTTGGTTCCAGAGCTCCTTTCTCTTCACTGGGACTCATTGCTGCTCCTCATGTTTGAAAAGTTAGTAAACATGGGCAATGGATAACTCCAAAGACAAGTGTTTGTAACAGGTTCTGAAACTTGGCAGAATTACAAAGGAACACTGAGTCTTGCTGAATTAGAATTATGTTGAACAGGTTTAGCAACTGAAAGCCAGCAGTGATGCTTAGCATAGAAGTATTGACTTTTATGGAGACTGTGCATTGTACTGCATCACACTGACTTAAATGAGATAGATTCATTCCCATCTCAGCTCAGTTACAGGCAAAAGCTGCCGCCACCCCCCCACCCAGATACTGGTATATAATATTGATTTTAGGCATACAGACTAAATAAACTGGAAACTGAAATTTATGGAAAGGAATTAGCAATACAGTGATTTAATCAAAAGTTTATTGAAAGTACCTAAAATTAATGGCTGCTATTGATAGATACAATTAAATTAACAGGAACACACTGCATTTAATTGGGATTTAATTGGAGACTACTAAAACCAAATAAAATCCAGTGGAAAACTGATAGGTTAGTGTCTGAATTTAGATTTATATTAAAAATATTCAGTGCTCAAAATAAACCATTATTCCACAGGGATATCCCCAGGGACTTTCTGGATTCACATAATCAATGTTTCCTGAAAATTTATTTACAAGAGGAAAAGGGTAACTTTAAATTGATAAAACGTTTACGTCAGATTCAATAGATAGAAAATATTTTAAGAGGCAAATTTCTATATGACTTGGGGAATAAGAAGAAAGTATTCTGAATGATTCACAGTCATAAACATTTCTCTTGTAAGTTTTCCAATCCCTTATAAGGCAAAACTCTAAAAGTTGACCAGGCTTACAATTACATCTTCACCTACTTTTCATCTTTTTCTTTATTCTATCATTTTTTTTTACCACCAGAGATAAAATTTAATTTCCAGAATTCTAGAATTTTCCTCATCCCATAAAATCTGAATCTCTCTCTATAGGTATTTTTAAATTAACAGACATTTGATCAAAGCAAGGAAGCCCAAGATAATAATTAAATCTCATAGAGTCTGTAGCCTTATGGACCTAAAAGACTGTTGGCTAAAATGTCAGATATCATGTTTTGTATCCAAGTCTGTTACAAACTAGCTGTGTAATATTGAACAGTTTACATCTTGTATGTCCTTCTTTATAATCTGAAGTGTAAGGTATGCCTTCTCCCGAGGTTAATGATGGGGGATATTCAGCAAAATATTACATAACACTTAATCTGATGCCTTGCATATAAGGGGATACTTCTTTAATATTACCTCCTACTTTCTCTTCTGGAGATCTGAACTAGATCAAATTTGTATATATGTCTTTCTTCCTTAGTGCCACTTACCCTGTATCTATTCAAATGATAAAGGTATCATGCTTTATGATCATGTAAACCCTGTGACAAAAGTGGGGATTTTTTTCCGCCTTGAGTTACGGGTAGGACAAGTTAAGCAGAGTACAACTCCTCATGGAATAATGATGTATATAATGACATGAGTTTTGGTAGCAAGCTGGTGGCATGATGTGTATTTTTAACTTTCAGATTATTTTCTTCTTATTCACTGTTGTCTTAGTACAGATTCCATTGAAAGCAAAGCCTAAAATAGGAACTTAGGTTCAGATAGTTTGTTTTTATTTTAGAGGTGATCACAGGAACTCAGAGCGAGGTTGCAGAGTCAGATAAGGACAGAGGAAAAGCTAATAAAGTGTATTAACCACTCTGAACAACTGGATTCATTTTTGTTAGCTGCCCTCTGAAGAACTGCACGTTCCCTTCAAATTCATCCATCAAAGCTTGGTGGAAACCAAAGCCTGGACCCCAATGGTTGATGGATGCCACTGAGGAATTAAACTTTCTATATTTTCAGGCTTCACCTGCTCAAGAACTGAACAAGTTCCCATGGCTTCAGAAAAAGATCTAAAGCAGCGATGGTGAGACATGGCAGGTGCCTAGGTGAGATATCATCAATGTGTACACAGGACTTTCCACTTCAGCTGAAGCTAAAATAAGAGCTTTATATGGTTTTGACATTTGAAATCAGGATATTTTATCATGAAAAAAAGCACTTTTTCTTGAAAAAGAAAAAGTCATGATAGCAATGTTCTTTCAGTAATGTCACAATAGAAATGAAGATAGTGATAATAATTACAGCTAATCTTTATTACTCATCTATATATGCCAGCTGCTGTTTAAAGCAGTTAGCCTGTGTTTTCCATCTAATACTCACAAATGAATTCTTGATTTCCCAAGCTCAGAATATGCTTCTCCTCTTGCCTTTCCTAACTCAGTAAATAGCTACTCCAGCATGCAGGTGACTTGACCAGAAATCTTTGCTTCATCTTCAACTCCTCCTATATCCCATGGGAGTAAATACTGTTGCCTTTACCTTTATATACATCCTGAACTTAACCACTTCTCAACTCCTTCTCCATTACCACTTTGGTTCAAGCAACCATCAGCTGCAGTCTGGTCTCTCTGTTTTCTCCATGCCCCTCCCAGCCCCATCAGAGTCTATTCACCACAAAGCAGCCACAACCATGGTGACTCACGGAAATCTCAAGCCACATCACGTGACTCTTCAGCTCAATACCGTCCCCTACCATCCCATCGTTTCCAAAGTACAGAACAAAATCATTTTAATCATTTGAAAGGGGCTGCACGATTTTAATTTCATCCACAACTCAATTTTTCTCCCACTGTTCTAGAGGCTCTGGATTCCATGCTGTCTTCAAACACCCTAAACCCATGTCAGTGTCAGAGGTGTTGTAGTGGATGCCTTTACCTGCAATGCTCTTCCTGTCTGATCTACTCACAGCTTGATCCCTTACTTTATTCACTTTTCTCCTCAAATGCTTCCTTCACAGAGCTAAAAGTCTATATAAAATACAGCTTGTAGAAAAATGCAAACACCTATCCTTTTCTACAATAAAAAGCCTGCTAAAATAGTAAATCCCTATCCATCTACTTGCCCACATAGCATTTTATCAATAATTGACATCTTACATGTTACCATCATTTTAAAAAGTATTAGTTGTTTCACTCCCACTTGAATATAAGTTGCAGAGAGCTGGGGCTTTGCCTTTTTGATCACTGCTGTTTGTGCAGCCCTTACCATAGTATCTGTCAGAGTAGATGGCTTATACATAGATATTGAATAAGTGAACCAAAACCCTAAGAGGTAGGCGCTAATATTGTTACAATTTACAAATGTGGATACTGAGATGCAAGCTAGATAAGTATCTCGCTTTGCACAACCAAGGCCATATACCTAGTAAACGGAGAGAAGTGTTACCAAATTATTAGAGATCACAGGCTAATTGCTACCACCTTCGGATGGGACATGAACTGTCCAGTTTTCCACAGCTCACCCATCTGGCCCACTGAACTCTTTTACGATACCTGCTTGACACTTGTTGCATTTGAGTTTGTAAACCCAAGCAGAGACATTAGAGAACACAAGGAGACTGTGACAAATGATATATACACTACATCTGGAGAGTTGAGAAAGAAAGAGACAGAGAGAGATTGGAAAAGATACTGTGTCTCCCAATCCATATGCCTGCAGATGTATACATGGAACCATTTCTTTCCCAGAGAAGCCAAATTCATTGCAGAACACACCCACTGGATTCTTACTGGAAATGGAGTTCTGTGTTTCTCAACTAGATCACAAATCCTTTCTAAGCTGATGCAAACCTTCGTAAGCACTGCTCAAACTGGCTTTAATTTTTATTAATCATTTGAACCCATCTCACAACACATTTTAGCTCTCACTGCCCTCTGCTTATGACACTTCTGTTGTCTCACATCTGATACCTAGCTTGAAAAGCGGTCTGAACCTTTAGTGGGTTTTATAATGGAAATAGCCTACTTGACACTCATTGTCATATAAAACCATTTTCAACAATACCATTAAATTGAAATCACAAATAGGTTGCTTTTTAAAAATTTTATTTATTTTTTTATACAGCAGGTTCTTATTAGTCAACCAATTTATACACATCAGTGTATACATGTCAATCCCAATCACCCAGTTCATCACACCACCACCCCCCACTCCCTGTCGCATTTCCCCCTTGGTGTCCATACATTTGTTCTCTACATCTGTGTCTCAGTTTCTGCCCTGCAAACCGGTTCATCTGTACCATTTCTCTAGGATCCACATATATGTGTTAATATACAATATTTGTTTTTCTCTTACTGACTTACTTCACTCTGTATGACAGTCTCTAGATCCATCCATATCTCTACAAATGACCCAATTTTGTTCCATTTTATGGCCGAGTAATATTCCATTGTATATACGCACCATATCTTCTTTATCCATTCATCTGTCGATGAGCATTTAGGTTGCTTCCATTACCTGGCTATTGTAAAGAGTGCTGCAATGAACACTGTGGTGCACGCGTCTTTTTGACTTACGTTTTCTCTGGGTATATGGCCTGTAGTGGAATTCCTGGGTCATATGGTAATTCTATTTTTAGTTTTTAAGGAACCTCCATACTGTTCTCCATAGTGGCTGTACCTATTAACATTCCCACCAACAGTGCAAGAGGGTTCCCTTTCCTCCACACCGCCTCCAGCATTGGTTGTTTGTAGATTTTCTGATGATGCCCATTCTAACTGGTATGAGGTGATACTTCATTGTAGTTTTGATTTGCATTTCTCTAATAAATAGTGATGTTGAGCAGCTTTTCATGTGCTTCTTGGCCATCTGTATGTCTTCTTTGGAGAAATGTCTATTTAGGTCTTCTGCCCATTTTTGGATTGGGTTGTTTGTTTTGTTAATATTGAGCTGCATGAGCTGTTTATATATTTTGGAGATTGATCCTTTGTCCATTGATTCGTTTGCAAATATTTTCTCCCATTCTGAGGGTTGTCTTTTTGTCCTGTTTATGGTTTCCTTTGCTGTGCAAAAGCTTTGAAGTTGCATTAGGTCCCATTTGTTTATTTTTGTTTTTATTTCCATTACTCTAGCAGGTGCATCAAAAAAGATCTTGCTGTGATTTATGTCAAAGACTGCTCATCCTATGTTTTCCTCTAAGAGTTTTATAGTGTCCGGTCTTACATTTAGGTCTCTAATCCATTTTGAGTTTATTTTTGTGCATGGTGTTAGGGACTGTTCTAATTTCATTCTTTTACATGTAGCTGTCCAGTTTTCCCAGCACCATTTACTGAAGAGACTGTCTTTTCTCCATTGTATATCCTTGCCTCCTTTGTCATAGAATAGTTGACCATACGTGTGTGGGTTTATCTCTGGGCTTCCTATCTTGTTCCATTGATCTATATTTCTGTTTTGGTGCCAGTACCATATTGTCTTGGTTACTGTAGCTTTGTAGTACAGACTGAAGACAGGCAGTCTGATTCCTCCAGGTCCGTTTTTTTCCCTCAAGACTGCTTTGGCTATTCCGGGACTTTAGTGTCTCCATTCAAATTTAAGATTTTTTGTTCTAGTTCTGTAAAAAATTCCATTGGTAATTTGATACGGTTTGCATTGAATCTGTAGATTGCTTTGGGTAGTATAGTCATTTTCACAATATTGATTCTTCCAATCCAAGAACATGGTATATCTCTCCATTTGTTGGTATCATCTTTAATTTCTTTCATCAGTGTCTTATAGTTTTCTGCATACAGGTCTTTTGTCTCCCTAGGTAGGTTTATTCCTAGGTATTTTATTCTCTTTGTTGCAATGGTAAATGGGAGTGTTTCCTTAATTTCTCTTTCAGATTTTTCATCATTAGTGTATAGGAATGCAAGAGGTTTCTGTGCATTAATTTTGTATCCTGCAACTTTACCAAATTCATTGATTACCTCTAGTAGTTTTCTGGTGGCATCTTTAGGATTCTCTATGTGTAGTATCATGTCATCTGCAAATAGTGACAGTTTTACTTCTTCTTTTCCAATTTGTATTCCCTTTATTTCTTTTTCTTCTCTGATTGCCGTGGCTAGGACTTCCAAAATTATATTGAATAAGGTTGGTGAGAGTGGACATCCTTGTCTTGTTCCTAATCTTAGAGGAAATGCTTTCAGTTTTTCACCATTGAGAATGACGTTTGCTGTGGGTTTGTCGTATATGGCCTTTATTACGTTGAGGTAGGTTCCCTCTATGCCCACTTTCTGAAGGGTTTTTATCATAAATGGGTGTTGAAGTTTGTCAAAAGCTTTCTCTGCATCTATTGAGATGATCATATGATTTTTATTCTTCAATTTGTTAATATGGTGTATCACATCGATTGATTTGCATATATTGAAGAATCCTTGCATCCCTGGGATAAATCCCACTTGATCATGGTGTATGATCCTTTTAATGTGTTGTTGGATTCTGTTTGCTAGTATTTTGTTGAGGATTTTTGCATCTATGTTCATCAGTGATATTGGTCTGTAATTTTTTTTTTTTTTGGAGTACCTTTGTCTGATTTTGCTATCGGGATGATGGTGGCCTCATAGAAAGAGTTTGGGAGTTTTCCTTCCTCTGCAGTTTTTTGGAAGAGTTTGAGACGGATGGCTGTTAGCTCCTCTCTAAAAGTTTGATAGAATTCACCTGTGAAGCCATCTAGTCCTGGACTTCTGTTTGTTGGAAGATTTTTAATCACAATTTCAATTTCATTACTTGTGATTGGTCTGTTCATATTTTCAGTTTTTTCCTGATTCAGTCGTGGACGGTTATACCTTTCTACGAATTTGTCCATTTCTTCATTCTTCATTTTATTGGCATAGAGTTGCTTGTAGTAGTCTCTTAGGATGCTTTGTATTTCTGCGGTGTCTGTTTTAACTTCCCCTTTTTCATTTCTAATTTTATTGAGTTGAGTCCTCTTCCTCTTTTTCTTGATGAGTCTGGCTAATGGTTTATCAATTTTGTTTATCTTCTCAAAGCTTTTAGTTTTATCGATCTTTGCAATTGTTTTCTTTGTTTCTATTTCATTTATATCTGCTCTGATCTTCATGATTTCTTTCCTTCTGCTAACTTTTGGTTTTGTTTGTTCTTCTTTCTCTAGAGCATTTAGGTGTAAGGTTAGATTGTTTATTTGAGATTTTTCTTGTTTCTCAAGGTAGGCTTGTATAGCTATAAACTTCCCTCTTAGAACTGCTTTTGCTGCATCCCATAGGTTTTGGATCATTGTGTTCTTGTTGTCATTTGTCTCTAGGTATTTTGTGATTTCCTCTTTGATTTCTTCAGTGATCTCTTGGTTATTTAGCAACGTATTGTTTAGCCTCCATGTGTTTGTGTTTGTTACGTTTTTTTCCCTGTGATTGATTTCTAATCTCATAGTGTTGCGGTCAGAAAGTATGCTTGATGTGATGTCAATTTTCTTAATCTCCTGAGGCGTGATTTGTGACCCAAGATGTGATCTATCCTGGAGAATGTTCCATGTGCACTTGAGAAGAAACTGTAATCTGTTGTTTTTGGATGGCATGTCATATAAATGTCGATTAAATCTATCTGGTACATTGTGTCATTTAAAGCTTGTGTGTCCTTATTAATTTTCTGTTTGGATGATCTGTCCATTGGTGTAAGTGAGGTGTTAAAGTCCCCCACTATTATTGTGTTACTGTCAATTTCCTCTTTTAGAGCTGTTAGCAGTTGCCTTATGTATTGAGGTGCTCCTAAGTTGGGTGCATATATACTTATAATTGTTATATCTTCTTGGATTGATCCCTTGATCATTATGTAGTGTCCTTCCTTGTCTCTTGTAACATTCTTTATTTTAAAGTCTATTCATCTGATATGAGAATTGCTACTGCAGCTTTCTTTTGATTTCCATTTGCATGGAATATCTTTTTCCATCCCCTCACTTTCAGTCTGTATGTGTCCCTAGGTCTGAAGTGGGTCTCTTGTAGACAACATATTGATGGATCTTGTTTTTGTATCCATTCAGCAAGCCTGTGTCTTTTCATTGCAGCATTTAATCCATTCATGGTTAAGGTAATTATTGATAGGTATGTTCTTATTACCATTTTCTTAATTGCTTTGGGTTTGTTTTTATAGGTCCTTTTCTTCTCTTGTGTTTCCCACTTAGAGAAGTTCCTTTAGCATTTTTCATAGACATGGTTTGCTGGTGCTGAATTCTCTTAGCTTTTGCTTGTCTGTAAAGCTTTTGATTTCTCCGATGAATCTGAATGAGATCCTTGCTGGGTAGAGTAATCTTGGTTGTAGGTTCTTCCCTTTCATCACTTTAAGTATATCATGCCACTCCCTTCTGGCTTGTAGAGTTTCTGCTGAGAAATCAGCTGTTAACCTTATGGGAGTTCCCTAGTGTTTTATTTGTCATTTTTCCCTTGCTCCTTTCAATAATTTTTCTTTGTCTTTCATTTTTGCCAATTTAATTACTATGTGTCTCAGCGAGTTTCTCCTTGGCTTTATCCTGTATGGGACTCTCTGTGCTTCCTGGACTTGGGTGGCTATTTCCTTTCCCATGTTAGGGAAGTTTTTGACTATAATCTCTTCAAATATTTTCTCGGGTCCTTTCTGTCTCTCTTCTCCTCTGGGACCCCAATAATGTGAATGTTACTGCATTTAATGTTGTCCCAGAGGTCTCTTAGGCTGTCTTCATTTCTTTTCATGCTTTTTTTTAAAAATTCTGTTCTGCCACAGTGAATTCCACCATTCTGTCTTCCAGGTCACTTATCCATTCTTCTGCCTCAGTTATTCTGCTATTGATTCCTTCTAGTGTATTTTTCATTTCAGTTATTGTATTGTTCATCTCTGTTTGTTTGTTCTTTAATTCTTCTAGGTGTTTGTTCTTTAATCTTTCAGATCTTTGTTAAACATTTCTTGCCTCTTCTCGATCTTTGCCTCCATTCTTTTTCCAAGGTCCTGGATCATCTTCACTATCATTATTCTGAATTTTTTTCTGGAAGTTTGCCTATCTCCACTTCATTTAGTTGTTTTTCTTGGGTTTTACCTTGTTCCTTCATCTGGTACATAGCTCTTTGCCTTTTCATCTTGTCTATTTTTCTGTGAATGTGGTTTTTGTTTCACAGGCTGCAGGACTGTAGTTCTTCTTGCTTCTGCTGTGTGCCCTATGGTGGATGAGGCTATCTAAGAGGCTTGTGCAAGTTTCATGGTGGGAGGAACTGGTGGTAGCTAAAGCTGGCTGTTGCTCTGGTGGGCAGAGCTCAGTAGAACTTTAATCCACTTGTCTGCTGATGGGTGGGGCTGGGTTCCTTCCCTGTTGGTTGTTTGGCCTGAGGCGACCCAACACTGGAGCCTACCGGGTCTCTTTGGTGGGGCTAATGGCAGACTCCAGGAGGGCTCATGCCAAGGAGTACTTCCCAGTACTTCTGCTGCCAGTGTCCTTGTCCTCACGGTGAGACAGAGACACCCCCCACCTCTGCAGGAGACCCTCCTACCCTAGCATGTAGGTCTGGTTCAGACTCTTATGGGGTCACTGCTCCTTCCCATGGGTCCCAATGTGCACACCACTTTGTGTGTGCCCTCCAAGAGTGGACTCTCTGTTTCCCCCAGTCCTGTTGAAGTCCTGCAACCAAATCCCGCTAGCCTTCATAGTCTGATTCTCTAGGAATTCCTCCTCCCATTGTCGGACCCCCAGGTTCAGAAGCCTGACATGGGGCTCAGAACCTTCTCTCCAGTGGGTGGACTTCTGTGGTATAAGTGTTCTCCAGTTTGTGAGTCACCCACCCAGCAGTTATGGTATTTGATGTTATTGTGATTGCGCCCCTCCTCCCGTCTCATTGTGGCTTCTCCTTTGTCTTTGGATATGGGGTATCTTTTTTGGTGAGTTCCAATGTCTTCCTGTCGATAATTGTTCAGCAGTTAGTTCTGATTCTGGTGTTCTCGCAAGAGAGAGTGAGAGCACGTCCTTCTACTCTGCCATCTTGAACCTGCCCCTCACAAATAGGCTGGTTTTTAAACAACATACAGCTTCTAAGGGAAAGTTTTGTATTGCAATGTTTATGTGTATATGATGTATATACACATATAATATATATATATACATACACACACATATATATTTCTGAACTTATTCTGTAAAATTTAAAAGGCATTGGTTTTTTGTCAACAAAATGCAATGCAGAGTTCATTATTTCTCCAATCACCTTGAGTATGATATTCTGAATTCTATAAGAGCCTGTGCTGTATTGTGTGGTTCCCTGAAGCCTTGCAAATGTCATCAAAATACAATATTTTCCCCTCTTTCATCTTGAGAGTTGAGACAATTGTAGAGTATCTTTGAGGATAAATGTGTGAGATAGATTTTTTTTTTCAAGTGTTCTACGTTCTCTGCTACCTGCAACTAGAATAAAAGGAAACGCTTGTATCTAGGAATGTGCTTTGCAAAATCATATACATTTAAAATTGAAAAAGCAATGCCCTATTCATTTATTCTGTAATATTTTGTGCAACATACAGTATGTTGTTCTCTACTTTAACTTCATCTTTCATACTGCTCGCAGGTAGATGTTTACTTTTGAGTCATGAATTCAGTTCTGTTTGTATGTCCTTTAATAAAAGCTTAGGTTGGTGCTGCATAGAAAACATGCACTGTTTTTCAAACTTGAATATTTCCTATAATTTACTGCCATTGGAACCAACTTCATAAATTGATGGACTGAAATTCTACAAGAGGAGAAACTTGGTTCTTGATTTGCGTCTGTCTTGTTCATTAGTATGCTACAGTACCTAACAGTGTTTTGAACATAATGCTCAATATATACAAATACATTATACAGGAGCTCAATAAATGTATAAAATTAATGAGTAGAGCTATGAATGCCAATGAGTACCTTGACAGATCCTAATTCTCCACGGCAGTAGGACACCACTACCCAGGGTTATCAGTATTTAGAAGAACCAGAATTGTAAGGCTCATTTTACTTAGTACATGGAGTAAAACTTGGAAGTTGAATTCTTAAAGAAATGAGGTCTACTAATATTAGTAGTAAGACAAATTTAGAACTCTTCATGATATTAAAATAAGTTCACCTTGTAAAATTATGTTTCTATCTTAAAGCTATTGGTGATCTATCCAAATCTTCCACAACCCACTCCCAGTATTCCTTTCCCCATAAAATCTTCATGAATTCCCAGATTAAATGCTAACCTTCTTCTCTACATTTCTACAACTTGAAGAAACAAAACACGTCTACTAGTCCAGAAGCTCACTGAAACCACAGAATTTTTCTTATTTATAATCTGTGCTAGGTTTTAAGCACATTCCATATGCTAATTCATCACATTTCAGATATTAAAAGGAAACAAAAATCTATAATGGTAACACAACCGTTATCGTTCAGCTAAAAACCTACTATAATATTTATCAAAAACAGAGACTGTTTCTTGCACTGTCAAGTTCCACTTTATTTCTTCTACTGCCTTTCTATCTAAGAGCTTTATAATCTAACAACTATGAATAGCAAAGCAACATATATTATTTTGGAGAAATTCTGATAATGTAAAAAATGATCAGACTCCTATTATATCATATATGTAAAATCTCTTTGTCTCTCTGTCACACACACACACACACACACACACACACACAACCACCACCACTATCATCACCTTGAATATTCATTATGATCGTGGGTATGCCTTTTCATTTTTTTTATATGTAACTTACTAATTGTATAACCTTTGTTGTCTTAGCTACAGAAGTCACTATATAACACAGATGGTAAGAGTATTTGTTCCATAGATTATTTTATGGGAATTAAATAAGTTAACACACATAACACATTTAAAATATTATTATCATTCTTGATTATTACATAGACTTTTTATATGGAGGTTGGATATTTCTTATCCATCAAGTTTCCTACCTACAACACACTGAAGATTTTTTCATGTCTTTAAATATCTTTCCCAAATGTCATTTTAATGGTTGCTTAGTATTACATCATATGGACATATAATTTTAACCAAACATTTCTTGGTAAGGTTTTTTTATGCAGCTTCCAATTTGGGACTGTCATATTTACTGCTGTGATGAATAATCTTAGAAATAAATGTCTGTAACTGTTTTGTAGTTTTTTTCTTTTAGGATACTTTTCCAACTGATATGTAGTGCTAAATTACAAAAATAAAGAGTCAATAACCTCCCCCCCAAAACGATAAACATACTTCTCCCCCCACATGTTATAATACGGTATTTTTACTTTTTAAAAAAGTTTGATAGTTAAGGATTAGTATCTTGTTTATATAATTCGTCATTTAAAAAAATTCTAAATAGTTTTCAAAAATATTTTGGGGTCATTTGTTTCTGGTTGTGTGTGTGAGAGAGAGAAGAGAAACGAGAGGGAATGGGAGAATAAGATTTTACTAAGTGTTCACCTTTCTTGTGACTGCAGTCATTTCAGTAACTATGATAATAATGATAGTAGTGGGGAGAGTCGTGGTGTTTAGTGCTGGTGGTAAAAATAATAGTAGTAGGTAATGAGAGCTAACATTTACTCAGAGCTCACCATGTGCTAAAATCTTCACATGTAGAAGCGTATTTAGTGCCCACACAATCCTATGCAGTAGGTACGACTGAAGCCAATTAACAACAATAACAACAAAAACCTAAAATGGCTCTGAAAGAGACTTATTTCAGTAATTATCTTAAGGTCCCATGCCAATCAAACGGTGAAGGCAAGATTCTAACCCAGGAAGTTTGACTAAGCCCTACATTCTAATGAAGGAGTTTTATAGATTGTGGGTGTTATCAACCTGTCCTTTATATGGAAAATGTATGTTGCCTAATTGTTTTGCTTATTATTTTGGTGATTTATATGTACAGAAGATTTTTTCAATATGAACATTCAGTGCCATTTTGCATTAAACAGAATTATTCCCCCTGCTGATCAGTTCATTCAGAAAATTTTTGTTTGGCTTTAAATATATATATTTTTAACATCTTTATTGGAGTATAATTGCTTTACAATGGTGTGCTACTTTCTGCTTTATAACAAAGTGAATCAGTTATATATACACATATGTTCCCATATCTCTTCCCTCTTGCATCTCCCTCTTTCCCACCCTCCCTACCCCATCCCTCTAGGTGGTCACAAACCACCGAACTGATCTCCCTGTGCTATGTGGCTGCTTCCCACTAGCTATCTAGTTTACATTTGGTAGTGTCTATATGTCCATGCCACTCTCTCACTTTGTCACAGCTTACCCTTCCCCCTCCTCATGTCCTCAAGTCCATTCTCTAGTAGGTCTGCGTCTTTATTCCCGTCTTACCCTTAGGTTCTTCATGACATTTATTTTCTTAAATTCCATATATATGTGTTAGCATATGGTATTTGTCTTTCTCTTTCTGACTTACTTCACTCTGTATGACAGACTCTAGGTCCATCCACCTCACTACAAATAGCTCAATTTCGTTTCTTTTTTTTTTTCTTTTTTTGGTACGCGGGCCTCTCACTGTTGTGGCCTCTCCTGTTGCGGAGCACAGGCTCCGGAAGCGCAGGGCCAGCGGCCATGGCTCATGGGCCCAGCCACTCCGCGGCATGTGGGATCCTCCCACCCGGGGCACGAACCCGTGTTCCCTGCATCGGCAGGCAGACTCTCAACCACTGCGCCACCAGGGAAGCCCAATATTGTTGCTTTTTATGGCTGAGTAATATTCCCTTGTATATATGTGCCACATCTTCTTTATCCATTCATCCGATGATGGACACTTAGGTTGTTTCTATCTTCTGGCTATTGTAAATAGAGCTGCAATTAACATTTTGGTACATGACTCTTTTTGAATTATGGTTTTCTCAGGGTATATGCTCAGTAGTGGGATTGCTGGGTCATATGGTAGTTCTATTTGTAGCTTTTTTTAAGGAACCTCCATACTGTTCTCCATAGTGGCTGTATCAATTCACATTCCCACCAGCAGTGCAAGAGTGTTCCCTTTTCTCCACACCCTCTCCAGCATTTATTGTTTCTAGATTTTTTGATGATGGCCATTCTGACCGGTGTGAGACGATATTACATTGTAGTTTTGATTTGCATTTCTCTAATGATTAATGATGTTGAGCATTCTTTCATGTGTTTGTTGGCAGTCTGTATATCTTCATTGGAGAAATGTCTATTTAGGTCTTCTGCCCATTTTTGGATTAGGTTGTTTGTTTTTTTGTTATTGAGCTGCATGAGCTGCTTGTAAATTTTGGAGATTAATCCTTTGTCAGTTGCTTCATTTGCAAACATTTTCTCCCATTCTGAGGGTTGTCTTTTGGTCTTGTTTATGGTTTTCTTTGCTGTGCAAAAGCTTTGAAGTTGCATTAGGTCCCATTTGTTTATTTTTGTTTTTATTTCCATTTTTCTAGGAGGTGGGTCAAAAAGGATCTTGCTGTGATTTATGTCAAAGAGTGTTCTGCCTATGTTTTCCTCTAAGAGTTTGATAGCGTCTGGCCTTACATTTAGGTCTTTAGTCCATCTTGAGCTTATTTTTGTGTATGGTGTTAGGGAGTGATCTAATCTCATACTTTTACATGTACCTGTCCAGTTTTCCCAGCACCACTTATTGAAGAGGCTGTCCTTTCTCCACTGTACATTCCTGCCTCCTTTATCAAAGATAAGGTGACCATATGTGCATGGGTTTATCTCTGGGCTTTCTATCCTGTTCTATTGATCTATATTTCTGTTTTTGTGTCAGTATCATACTGTCTTGATTACTGTAGCTTTGTACTATAGTCTGAAGTCAGGGAGCCTGATGCCTCCAGCTCCATTTTTCATTCTCAAGATTGCTTTGGGTATTCGTGGTCTTTTGTGTTTCCATACAAATTGTGAAATTTTTTGTTCTAGTTCTGTGAAAAATGCCAGTGGTAGTTTGATAGGGATTGCACTGAATCTGTAGATTGCTTTGGGTAGTAGAGTCATTTTCACAATGTTGATTCTTCCAATCCAAAAACATGGTATATCTCTCCATCTATTTGTATCATCTTTAATTTCTTTCATCAGTTTCTTATAATTTTCTGCATACAGGTCTTTTGTCTCCATAGATAGGTTTATTCCTAGATATTTTATTCTTTTTCTTGCAATGGTAAATGGGAATGTTTTCTTGATTTCACTTTCAGATTTTTCATCATTAGTGTATAGGAATGCCAGAGATTTCTGTGCTTTAATTTTGGATCCTGCTACTTTACCAAATTCATTAATTAGCTCTAGTATGCCTTTATATTTTTAACCCTTCTGATTTTGTTGTTGTTGCGGGGAAGGCAGAGTAGTTATTTCACATAGGAAATCAGGGCATTTACATTTTTTACTTTATTTAGAGATGGTCTACCTAATTCTATGATTTCCCCTGCTATCCATTCTAGAGACTGTCTTTAGATTAATCTTGATGATATATTACTCAAGAATTTATAATGCTTCCTTTTTATTTCCACTTGATTTGGGGATCTATCATAATTTGATTTGCATATTCTGATCCTTGTTTATAGTTCTTCTTGAAGTACGTACTCTTGGTATGTCCCACATTTCCCCACTGTTCACCAGTACAGTAGTATGTATGCTCACTCATTGGCTTCCAACTGCAAGCACAGGTCACTTTTTTAAAAGGGACTTCCTCTGTCAGTGGCTGCTCAGCCCACATGCTTGGCAGGTTGGGCAGTGCCAGCAAGCAACCTCCAATCAATCACAGATGAAAGTTAGTTGATAAACAACCCAGTTCCTCATGTCGTAAATAACAGCCAGTTTATCTAAAGAGCTCTACTTGCTAACACAAACATCAGGCAGATAATGCACCCTTACGGATTTTATCCTTCTGTCTCATTTCTCAATTCTCTCACAGGTGCTTCCTGCAACCCCCTTTCAACAAACTGTTTGCATTCAAATATTTGTCTCACAGTTTGTTTTTGGGAGAACCTAACCCCAGACAACACCTCTTCCAGGCATGGTCTTTATCGTCTCTACATGGTCTCTATCTTCATGGGACGTGTATTAGACACTTCTTATATTCCTCCTCTGATCTGCTTCATGCCATGATCACCAGGCCCACAGAAGATTGTTCCTCTATTTGAGGTTGATTCAGTCTGACACAGGGGTACCCATTTCTTTAGCTGCTTCTTTGCAATGAAGCTGGATAGCCACATATCCTAGGATTCTGGCCTCTCCCACCACTTCTGTTGTTGAATGAAATGCTACAACATGAAGCTTGGGATATGGCATCCCAAGCCACTGCTGAACGACACAGTGGGCGCATCCTAAATTTCAGGGAGTGAACCCCCTTTGAGATAAACTTGGACAAATGAGAAACAGGAGACAGCGAAGACTGAGACAGATAAATGTATTCGAGTCACTTATAAAAATCATCACAATGATCTCACAAAGGCATGGGGTTGCTAGTTCTAAGAGACTAACATCCCCTCCCTTGAGTTACTTAAGAACCAACCAAAAGAAAATGATTCTTGGCCTCTATTATATGTCTGCCACAACTTGAGGCGTTGAAATGGGTTATAAAAGAATCATGGGTTGGGGGGATGGGAATGTACTGTAACTGACATTGGCCTAAGCTAAGAAACACATTACTGAAGTGTGTAAGCTCTTCAGAGAGTGCTTCCTCCTGCCATTATTTTTAAAGGGATTAAAATTCTTATTGTAAAGAAAACTAAATATGGAAATGAGTAAGGAACAATATAAACTGGCATAGATAATTTCTGCTAATGCTTGGGTATATGTTATATACTTCCAGTAATTTTCCATTATAGGTGCATATAATGATGCACTTTATAATCCCATGTCTGCCTTTTTATCCTACTTATTCTTTCCTACTGTAATTAAATAATCTTTGAAAACAATGGCCTTTAATGTATCCCCAGTATTCTTTTTATTCCTCTATTTTACTCCTTCTATTGAGTATGTATTAATTTGTTAAACTAATCAGATATTTTTGGATGTTGAAGATTGTTCCCAATTTTTCATTAGTACAAAAAACACTGTGATATATACCATTGTAAAATACATAGATTTACAAGCTATGATTCGTTTTTCAGAAGAGTTGTTTTTACTTTTGAGGGTTGATGGTGATGTAATTTTTAATTATAACAGCAATATATCATAATAATGATATCCAGAAAACAGCAATCTCCTAACAGAGCTATTATTAATTTTGCATATTCTCTTAAGACTTTCTGTTTTTCTCACATGGCTATGCTTAAGAGGAAAACTATTTTTTTTAACATCTTTATTGGAGTGTAATTGCTTTACAATGGTGTGTTATTTTCTGCTTTATAACAAAGTGAATCAGCTATACATATACATATATCCCCATATTTCCTCCCTCTTGTGTCTCCCTCCCACCCTCCCTAACCCACCCCTCTAGGTGGTTACAAAGCACCAAGCTTATCTTCCTGTGCTAGGAAAACTATTTTTAACATGATTTTTTTCACTTAATATTTTCTCTTACGTAATCCCAATGTTGCTAGAGGTACTTGATTTTATTATTCTTAATGAATGCATCATATTCAGTCAAACGTATGGGCCGTGGCTGATAACTATTCCTCCACTGTAAGATATTTAGGTTTTTTTCTAATATTTTATTATAAACAACCACAAGGTAGATAAGTATCAATATCAATATATCTATAGGTAGATAAAAATATGGATCAATATCTGTCTACCTCTGAAACTTTACTGAATGCTTCTTTTTCAGTGTTAATCATTGGTTTTCTGTTAAAAGGTCAATCATCATTTTAAAAAAATCCAAGTTACACAAGGGTTAGAAGTGAGAATAGTCTTATAACTGCTCATCCTTTAGCTGTTAAATTCAGTTCTTGATGTCATCATACTCAAATTCCTTCTAAAGACAGGTGACAGCGGCACTATATTCTATCAACATGACCTGAGGAGGTTGATTTAACTTTATATTGGATATTGGACTAACACTGTCCAAGAAAATCATTTGTCCTTCTCAGCAGGGAGGGACATAGACCAGTGAATGCATTTATTTTTATCCTTTACCACACAATGGCATATCCCTGCTTAGTTGTTGACTCAGAAATATTTGCTATGTGTGCTGGGATAGCCAATAAAACAACCAAACTCCATCATCATTTATCTTGATTTAAAAGGGAGATGCTATTTCTAGGCTAGACCTGAAATGTCACTTTTGCTAGAGTCTTTGTATTCTAAAGTCAAACCTTTTCCAAACTGCTTATTAAGTGGCAAAAAAGTTGACTAAAGTTTATTGACCACTTGAATTCCTTGATATTGTTAGGTAATTTACATAATATAACTTAATTATAACACCAGCTTTGGGAGGTGTGTGTCATAAACACATTTTAACCTGGAAGGAAGTTGTGTCTCTAAGATTTTAACTCTCACCCACACAGCTAGTTAGTGCAGCATTAGGATTCAAATCTATTTTAATTCCTTCAATAAATACTTAGTAGGTAAAAAGTTCTGGACAATGAGAAACATCACTGGGGGAGAAGGGATGACATAAACAGTTGTTTTTGTCCTTCTTTGTGATTTTATAGTCTGGGCATCTCTGCCATATTGCTGCTTAAAGTGCATGACAGAGGTGTTTCTCCGACACTTTTTTTTTTCCTCTAAATTTGACCCAGTATAATGCCTAGAGAGAACTGACACTGCCTGAAATTAAGAACAATGGTATTTTCTGATCATGAATATGGGGCAGGCACCATGTTACTGCTGTATGAAGAAATCTACATGTCCTACCTGATTACTCAGGTAATTGACAGAGGCAATTAAGGCCTTTTTTTTGCCTTCAGTCTAAATATATGGGAGTAGATATTCAAAGAAAAAAACTCAAATGGAATGTGAGACTTTCTGAACAAGTAGCTCAAGAAGAACCCCCTTTCATTCTACCCCTCCTTACCATAACACTTGCCAGGAAGAGAAGTTTTATCCTTCAGCCTAAGTTTGCATTGTATTTTAGCATAGATTTCTTTTGTGATTGGAGACTACATTCTCAAACTAGGAATTCTTTAATTTTCACCTATTTTGTATTTAGTTCTTATTTACTCATGATGGCAGAACAGGTATTTGTCTGAACCCAACATTTGTGTCTTGATGTAGATCATGGGAGGCTGAGGGATGACTTGCAAATGCAGGCTGGATGGCAGAAAAAAGTTGCCCCATGATTACAAGATGCAAACTGCAAGACAAAAATATCCCCACATACACATGTGCATTTGGCTTCTCTGTTTACGTTAGATCAAAGAGGGCAATCCACTGAAGATTGCTTTAGGGTTTGTCTAAATGAACAAAAAAAGGGAAATAAAAAATGTAGTGTAAGAAGTAAACACTTCACTGCATAAGGAGGAACATAAATCACATTGGAATAATTTAGCGTACCTCCTTTAAAGGGGTTGTAAAGGCACTTGGAAACCCTAGAAGCACACTCCTAAAGAAGGAAGGCCAATATTACACTGTCTGAGTAAACGAGCATGATCTAATCTTTTAAATTCTGAGATATTAAAAGAAAATGTGTACAGTCTATTGGGAAGGAAAAGTGGCAGTGGCTCTGGATCTATGGGATAGAAAAGGCTTCAATTGGTCCTGGGCCAGCCCTGCTGGTGTCAGCGGGATCCTTGGAAATCAGCTCTCCTTGGGAACACATAATTGAACTCTGATATGGCTGAAAGTGAGATATGAGCTTTGAAATGAGGGTATGTGATTCCTCTCCTTAGAAAAACAGAGCAGATTGGTCAAAACTCTACACCAGCAAGAAAATATGACCAAATGCACTGGACCTCTGTCAAATTGCAGGGTCCAAAGAAAAAAAGAGTTATTGGGGAAAGGGCAGTGCTTCCAGAAGTAATAAAAAAATACCTGAGGTGCAGCATATGTAATGCGTCAATTATTTTTAAAATAGGAGATCTGAAGAGAGACAGTGTGATTATAGCTGCTAACATCAGATTGGGAGGCTACACGTTTTCAAATGGCTCTTAACTTTGCTCCAAATATTTCCAGAACTTCCCTCTGAGATGAGTTTCATTACTTTTTCCTTCAAATTTGTAGGACCCAGATTGATCATCCATTAGTTCTACAGACATGGCACCCCACAGCTAGTCTTCATTTCCAAAAGTCATGTCTTCCTCAGGGAACTAAAGTTGTTTCTCCCAAAACACTCAAAATAATAGACTGCAGTCTCTGAAGTGAATTGGTCTTCATTTTGTCCTTCATGCATAAAGCAATCAGATGCTAAAATACAATCTTGTGTAGATGGTAAATGTTACCTTTTATTATTATTAGAATGAAGTTTTCAAACCTTGGATCTTTAAAAGCAAAGCTCTTGAAAACAGGAGGAAATAATATATTTTGAATGTCTATTACGTGATATGTATTATGCTATAACATTCACTTAGGTCAGTTTTTTTAAAAAAAATTTTCCTATCCATGCCTTGCAGAGTTGTGTGACATAAGTGTTATCTTCAGATTAAATAGGCAAGACAATTCAAATAAGTTCACGTAGCAGTGTGTAACATGAGAAAGTCCTTCTGTTTTACTTTAAATACCATTTTCTCTTCACCACACCAGCGTCCTATGGAACATTATCATTTACATCTGGCATTAGTATTTATTAGACACATACTTTTCCCTTAGCCCCATGCTAATAGTATGAGAATGAGATGTTTGAAATCTCCACATTTAGTCTTAACTTTACTAAAACAGCCTTTTAGACTATAAGTACGTTAAACTTATTTCAAAGACTACAAAAATAGGATTTATAGTTCTCAAACAAGTAACTTATTCTTAGTTTTCCCAGGATATTTGAATCTATGCAAAATCTAGTACAGCAGATAGATGCTGATCTGAAAATTTTCTCACAATTCTAAGATATCAAGAATTAAAAATATTTGAATTAGAATTCATCCCACAGAAGCTACTTTGCTGGAATACTTCCATGGTTTATTATTGAGCAGGCAATTCATTTGTGAACTTCGCAGAATGTATGAATCCCTTGATATCGATCACTAAGTTGTGTGTGTGTGCGTGTATGCACACACGCACATGCATGTATGCAACGAAGATGAAATAAAACAAATGAATAATAAGGAATAACTGTCTTCCCTCTTCACAAAATTCTAAGGAGGTAGAATTCTTCAGCTTCTCTGTCAGTTACCAGACCTTAGTTGCACTGGCTGGGGTGTAGGGTAGAGAGAAGAATAGCATAATCTGAGAAGAAGCAAATTCTTTTCTTGAGAATGAAACAGAGAAAGACTAGAGAACCAAGAAAATAAAGGAAGAGCAGCAAGGAGGGGGAAAATTATCAGAACCAAGAGGATTATTATAAAGTCTTTCTGTATTCAGTGTATCCCCATATATTTTAATTTCAAGAGTATTTACCATAAAAATCTGCATTGGTCTCTAAATGTAATCAAATTCACATTTAATTTTGTTGATATCCTGAGTTGATAGATTTCAAGCAGGAATAAACTACCCATTATAATGCAGGTTACAGGATACCTCTTCGGAAATTCTAATAAGGGCCGATTGACCACCTCATCAAATATACAATTAATTTAGTTTCACCATTCATATTTATCACACAAAGATGCCAAAATTCAAAGATTTGTCTATGGACACATAATGTTTTCATGTTCTGTGACCCAGATCTACATTTGGCACTAACTCCTGATCCAGTTCCACTAACAACACAATTTTTCTTCAATGCTCCATTGCAGATAATCAGTATAGTAGCCTGGGTTTGCCAATGACACAGATGAAATTCAGTAAAGAGTCGTAAGAGAATAATAGTGTTTTAGTCAGATTGGTGATGGCCTTTTTTTAAGTGAAGCTAGTCAACTGTCACTCTCACAGAGATTAAACCAGCCCTTTATCCTAACAGTATCCTAATGAACCAAACCCCATTGCCCTGTATATAAATACATCAATGCTCTGTATTAGCGTATCTCTGAGATGTCAAAAAGTAAACAGATGGACATTTTAAAAGAGCACTCAAACAAGAACATCAGATGCATGAATTGTAAGTCAGTCTCTGCTTCTATGATTGTTCTTATGCTTGTTAATATTCAGAGAAGTTCCAGAGCTCAAAGAATTTCAAAGTTGTGGAGCAATGCTCCTAGAGCATTCCAGGAAACTGGCCATAACCCGCTGAAGAAAAATATTATAGAAAAACAATTTTCAGACATGTATGCTAACAGAGATCAAACTTACAGAAGTGACTCTCTGCATCCTTACTGATATTTTTACATTTTATTTGAGAAGTACTGTGAATAAATCCTGGAAAAAATCAAACTAGAGTAAAACACACATCTCTGCAATATATTCTGCAATACGAAGAGCAATTACAGACTGACAGATTACACAAGAAGTTATATAATCTTAAATGGCTGCATGTGCTACTTATCCATTCAGTGTAAATTGCTTACTATGTATAATATACCATGTTAGACCCATAGGATACAGAATACGAGGCAGTGCTATAGTCCTTAAGAGTTTAAAGGAGACACACACATTAATAAATATTGTAATAACCTTCAAAAGCTGCAAATGCATGTACCTGTTCCCATGATGGTGCCAAGTGAATGGGGAGGAGGAGGGGAGATTCACCTACTTTGGTGGGTCACTAGGAGCTTTAAAAGTAGAGGTGGCACTTGAGTTGGGTCTTAAAAATCATGTAAATTAAACAATAAATGCTGGAGAGGGTGTGGAGAAAAGGGAACCCTCTTGCACTGTTGGTGGGAATGTAAATTGATACAGCCACTATGGAGAACAGTATGGAGGCTTCTTAAAAAACTAAAAACAGAACTACCATACGACCCAGCGATCCCACTACTGGGCATATAAACTGAGAAAACTATAATTCAAAAAGAGTCACGTACCACAATGTTCACTGCAGCACTATTTACAATAGCCAGGACATGGAAGCAACCTAAGTGTCCATCCACAGATGAATGGATAAAGAAGATGTGGCACATATATGCAATGGAATATTACTCAGCCATAAAAAGAAATGAAATTGAATTATCTGTAGTGAGGTGGATGGACCTAGAGTCTGTCATACAGAGTGAAGTAAGTCACTAAGAGAAAAACAAATACCGTATGCTAACACATATATATGGAACCTAAAAAAAAATTGGTTCAGAAGAACCTAGGGGCAGGACAGGAATAAAGACGCAGACATAGAGAATGGACTTGGGGCTTCCCTGGTGGCGCAGTGATTGAGAGTCCGCCTGCCGATGCAGGGGACATGGGTACGTGCCCCGGTCCGGGAGGATCCCACATGCCGCGGAGCAGCTGGGCCCGTGGGCCACGGCCGCTGAGCCTGTGCGTCCGGAGCCTGTGCTCCGCAACGTGAGAGGCCACAACAGTGAGAGGCCCGCGTACCGCAAAAAAAAAAAAAAAAAAAAAAAGAGAATGGACTTGAGGACACAGGGAAGGGGAAGGGTAAGCTGGGATGAAGTGAGACAGTGGTATGGACTTATATACACAACCAAATGTAAAATAGATAGCTAGTGAGAAGCAGCCACATAGCACAGGGAGATCAGCTCAGTGCTTTGTGTACACCTAGAGGGGAGGGATAGGAAGGGTGGGAGGGAGACACAAGAGGGAGGAGATATGGAGATATATGTATATGTATAGCTGATTCATTCTGTTATAAAGCAGAAACTAACACATCATTGTAAAGCAATTATACTCCAATAAAGATGTTAAAAAAAAACCATGTAAATCTTCCATAAAACCCTTTAGAGAAGGTCTTTCTGGGAAAAGAGAACAGCTTTTGCAAACAATAGGATACGTTCAGGGTTTATATGTTCAGGGAAATAGTTTGATATTCCTAGAATAAGACATATGTCTAGGAGAAGGCAGTAGGGACTGAAGATTTAGAAGAGATGTGTAAGAGACAGTTGTTGGCCTGTGATGCAATTTTGTGAGTTTGACTATTACCCTGCTGAAGAGTTTCTAAGCAGGGGAGTTCAGACTCAGATTTATCTTGTGTGCATTCCTAGAAACTCCCACCATACCTCAGCTGTACCTGATCTCTTCATCATCACAAAAACAATATCACTCTATTTATAAAGGTGTTTGACATAAAGAGTGCTCTATTTGGTGTTAGAAAAGTATATAACACTTGCGCTAAAAGCTGGATAGCCTCTCCTCACTTGGCCAACTTACAGTGGGCAACTCCCTGCACTCAGCCCAAGTTCCCACCTAAAGGAGTCTCTGGCTCTTTGAGGAGTTTCTGCCTCTTGGTTTTCTCTGAAACCAAGCCTCCACCAGATGTAATACTCAACTAACAGGGACAGGAATCCAAAGGTATGTCCTGCATCTCCCTATACTTTGGAAGGACAATTTCAACATGTATTCTATAAATTTCTCGAGAGTGGCCCCAGTGGGACTGAGCTCCTAAAACCCAAAGAATAATTAGTTCAATAACTAACCCTTTACTAACTGTTTTCTGCCCCTGTATCACTAACCTACCCCCTCTCAGGTTATGTTCTTGGAGTATCTCTGAATAAATTACCCACGTCCAAGTTCACACTTCAGTCTCTGTTTTCAGGGAAACCCGAACAAACAAACAAATACAAGCTCTCTGAAGAAAGAGGCCTTATCATGCTGCCCAGTATGTTGAGCCGAAGCTCCAAAAGAAATGCAGTAGCGATAAATACTTCTTTGGTGATTAGAGTGGACACTGATGATAGGCTGCAGGTTAAGAATCAGAATAAATCTTATTCGTTTTCTAATAAAGAAGAAAATGCTGTTATGTCCCAATAGAAATTACTTGTGCATGAGTGCTCATAAAGTTGATATTTCAATGATCATTTATACAGTTTACAAATGATTTGATCAGCATATAATGAAGTGTCTAGGGCTATGTTATACTGGTAGACACTGTGCATGATGCACTAGAGGAAAATATGTTATAGCAATTTCAAAATCCAATATAATCTTACACAGATTTAAAATTCATCAAGGAAGATGGTGGAAATATTAACATTGGAAACACTGTTTCCCTGACCAGCAGTTTTTCAACTCTTCCATCTTTAATTAAAAGTAACAGTTGTAACTACAAAGAAGAAACAATAAATATTTTTAAGTTCCCTTAATGATGCAATAATAACCATCGGATTTGTATTGACAAATAAGGAGTAAAGCACCATCATTTATTTACAGGAATGTGCCATTTGTCCCCTTGTTTATTCTGAAAAAAAAAGATCCTAATGATTTATTCTCTTTGTATATTATGAGAAAGAAGATGATACCAAGGAAGAAGAGTTTCTTAAAACAGAAGTGTATCTTAGTGGTAAATGAAGATAAAGAGGACTGTACACATAATTCAGCACATGATACGATTTTATTTCTCAAGATAAAATGTACAATTAGAGGATGACTGAAGTATCCACATCCTGAGAAGTTAAGATTTGTGATAGAAAGGCCCTTTATTAATTTATGTTGTCATAGCAACCCAGTGTTCAGCCATATATAGTGAAAATAAATGTGGCATCAACACACTGTGCTTCACAATGGCTTGTGGTAATTATAAATGTACATATACATATATGTATTTGAATATTTAGGGGATTATACATCTATATCTGTGTAATTATAATGTTTATTTGCTCTGAAACATTTCCCAACCTCTAGGTAGAATTAGTCAGGATTGCTCTGGTGCTCCCAAGAATCCTTTGTTTTTAGCAGACTACCACACCTCATGTTGTATTATGGTTGGTTGTTTACATATTTATCATTCATCTCTAGGTTGTGAGCTCTTTAAGAGTGGGGACTATGTCTATGTAAGTATAGAATAAGCCAAGCCACCTGTTTTTCTTGCAACACATTATTATTGCTAAAAATGATTAAAGAAGACCACTTAGGTGATATAAACATAAGTTAATACTTCATGAAGCGGGCAGTCTCCATTCCCAAGGATCCAGAGAACTGCAGAATGGGGCAGAAGGCAGAGAGCATTTACAGGAACAAAGAAGAGACACACAGAAAATGAATAAGGACCAAGCATGTAAGTATAGAGCCCAGAGTTGGCTTGGCATTTGGGGATGGACTGAGCAGATATACTTTGTTTCTGTTCAAGCAGAGTCTTTCCAGGGACACCACAGTTACCTAAGTTTTGTTTGTTAATACAGCACCCAGGTGGAAGCAGCTCCATTTGGGTCCAGAAGTTTATTTCAACATGATGATGATGGTGATGATTATTATAATACCACCACCACTACCATCACCACCATTAGTACATTTTCTACCACTGCTACTACTCGATTAAATAGCTTCAATTTGGGGCTGTTTTATAAAATGTTAATTGTTTAAACTAATTTTGTATTTTTAAATACTAGATAGATTCTCATAAGCAAAGTGAGCTGCTCATACTATGAGGGGCACATGGGGATGAGATCTGACTGGAAACTGTGGATTAAACATCCCATTTCTTCTTCACTCTAGGGCGCAAATTCTCTGAGAGCAAACAATGGGTTAAATTGTACTATTAACATTTTTTGTCTTTTTTTGGGGGGGTAGTTTATTATTGTTGTTCCAACACATTATACCTGATTTATCTATGTTAATTGTGTAAGTAGGGAACTCTATAATAATACTGATAAAAATAATAAACAACCTCAATGTAGCATGTTAAACAGGGTTACTTACTGAATTTTTTTTGGTGTAGGATAACCTGATTTTAAATTTTATGTTAATTCCTTTATCATTAAAGAGCCAAGTGATGTTAACAATTTGTATCCTTACTTCCAAAGAAGAGTTATAGGGTCTTATTTCATTCATTCATTCAAACAGTTATGGAGGACCTTCTATGCCCCAATCACCATTCTAGGAGCAAAAAATGAGTAAAATAAGGCAGACTCTGCACTTTTAGAAGCTATGATCTGGTTGGAGAGAATAAGCGTTATAAATGTATGATGATAAGTGTTATAAAAGAATAAGAGACAGCTTATTATTATTATAGCAGTGTTATTTTGCTTTATTTTTTAAAGCTCAGTGTTTACAAACAGATCCCTGAGGGTAGACTGTTAAGTCAAATAAGCTAAAAGAGCAAGAAAGAATGTTAAAAAACGCAAAAGGGAGAAATCAAGATGATAAATAGTCACTGAACTACAGCCTCAGTGTCAAGAGGACAGTGATGGGGCTTCAGCAAATGGAAGGGGGAAGCAAAGCCACTACTCAGCTTCAGTCAGTGGCTGCATTGCCAGAATACCAAGCCTAGTGATGCCAGAGTCCATGTTTTTTTCAAGAAGAAATGTGAAATTGTGAAATTTTCTGCTCTTTAATGATTGGGAACACATTGTTATTTTTAATCACAGTATGAGCCAACATTTTGTGACTCTCAGAAAACCAGTCTTCATGCTGTGTCTGGCCCACAGGTCTTCTAGTCTGTGGCCTCAGCACTAGACCCAAAGAAAGATTACAGTGGGAAGAAAGGAAGGATGGAGGCTGTGTTCTTTAACACTGAAGAGAGAGAAGTGTTCCCTGATAATGTGGTTTTGTATGTCCATGGTTGCAGGGCCATACATTCATGGTAGGGGTCTGTGTGTGTGTGTGTGTGTGTGTGAGTGTGTGTGGGGTGGGGGAGGGCTGGCACCGCATAAATGCCTGTACAAGTGGACACTGACAATGCTGACTTTTAGAGCACTGGAGTCGCTGTGACCTTGCTGGTAGAGAGGGAATACCATCGACTGGAAGGCTACCCATCTTATGGTAGAGAATCTAAACAAGGGCCAAGAGTGATGACTTTCTCAGTTTCCAGATACAACTTAAGGAAGGTAGAAGGGGCCACACAATTACTACTATTAAGTTCTTGTCAGTTTTGGCAAATGGAAACTTACACTTAAATTTAATTTACTTCAGAATAAGAAGGAGATGCTGCATCACGGGTCCTGCAACAATTCCTGTCATTTGCATAGATTTTAGACCATTTGATACTTCTAACATGCATATGATATAGGTACCCAATTTTACAAATGTGTAAGCTTAGAGTGTTTAAATACTGTCCAGTGTCACATGCCTGTAAGTGTCAGTCAGACTTGAATTTGAGTCCCAGATCTGATGGGAATCAAGGCAACAGCATAGTTTTGGGCTGAAATCTGGGTGTTAGACTGTGTGGACAGTGGAACCACAGTCACTTTGAAGTGAGAAATTTTGTGTTAAGATGCAAACCCACCTTCATCGTTAGGTAAATCAGGCTATGTTCTCTAGCCCTCAATATTTTCAAGCCTAAGATTAGTATAAATCAGAGTTCTTTTGGGCTTAAAGAACATCTGAAAGCTGTTTTCAGATGTTTGTTTTAACTACAAAGCGTTAGAGAAATACCGGATATCATTATCACTAGTGGTGTTAATAACAGTTGTTAATATAAACGTTTTAAGTAAACAGTAAATTTATCGGCAGTAAATAAAGGATCTGAAAGCTATATCATAAATGCATTTCACTGCCCCTGGTATGGCTAACAGGATCCGTTTGCAACAATTCAGGAAGCTAGGTACCATTAGTATTGACAATGAATAAAGGAGAAAATAGTCTCGTATTATATCAATAGTTACCTACACCGACTCTAATGATTTACAGCTAATAAGAATATGACCTGAAGTTTAAAAGGAAGTCCATCTGATTCCAAAGCTCACTCTTCCCTTCTAAGCTCAGTTGTCTCTTATCCTTAATTTACATTGTGATGGTAGCTCTAAATGTAGACTCCTCAGCTCTGATGTGATGTTTTTCTAGGCTAGGGGACGGCAACAGATATGTCAGATGAACGCTGTTACGTTTCTTTTACACTAACTTCACTGTACACTTCAAGGTGCTAATTCTATAACTGCCATCAAAGGCATGCTAAGCCCAATATACATAAAGTACAAGGTAACCTAAACGGTAATGACATTGAAAAGCTTGGGGATGGGAAAAAACACTCTCTGTTAATTTCCATCACGTGTCTAGCAATGTCAGCAGGCCTGAACAAAACTGTTCTAAGAATCAGCATTCTCACTATTGAGTCAGCATTTGAGACCATGATATAACTATTACTTCAATAGCTTTATAGCTGAGTGATGAGAGAATTCTCTAATATCATAGCCCTAACATATTATTAGAATTTGCTTATATTAATAGGAAACAATAGATGTACTTTGATGGAAAGAGGGGAACAGCTTTTACCCGTATTGCAAATTGGGTGTGGGGGACATATATTAAAAATCTTATAACTGAACAAAAAAAGTATATGCTAATACATGGGTTAGTCACACCTGCATGAAAACTGTTTTCATTTTTACTGTGTGTATGTGTGTGTGTGTGTGTGTTTTGGCAAATTTGTCACCTCACTCCAAAGTCTGGGCCTGCATTCCTTAATTTGCATTTGTATGATCAAGATTAAATTCAGCAGACAGTTTTGTTAATACTAAAACAAAATATAAAAACACCTATTTTTTTGATGCCAACTTCTTTTGCATTTGAGTGGAATAAAAAAGTATGATAGAATTTTACACAGGTCATCTTGGGGTGAATCTTTGCTTTGATAGTCAGTACTGCCTTTCAATTTGATCCCATTCACAACTCTCTTTCAGCCATTTTTATCTGCTTTTAACAACCCTACGTTATTTAGCTATTCACTGTTACTCAGAGTTACAAGAATGCCTTAGTAGGAAACCAAAGTTACCCATGCATTAGTTCATCATATAAGTATAAAGTGATAAAATGAACTATCTCATCTATATAAAATAAATGCAAATTGGAAGGAATCACTAAAAGTATAAAGGTCATCTCAAAACCACCTCCTAGGGCCTTCCCTAGTGGCGCAGTGGTTGAGAGTCCGCCTGCTGATGCAGGGGATGCGGGTTCGTGCCCTGGTCCGGGAAGATCCCACATGCCGCCGAGTGGCTGGGCCTGTGAGCCACGGCTGCTGGGCCTGTGCGTCCGGAGCCTGTGCTCCGCAGCCGGAGAGGCCACAACAGTGAGAGGCCACAACAGTGAGAGGCCCGTGTACCGCAAAACAAACAAACAAACAAAAAAAAACCACCTCCCATTTATATGGCAATGATTAGTTAATAATTTCTTATTGATTAAAGGAAACTTCCAAAAAATTGTTTCCATATTCATTCACTTATTTGTAGCTTAAACATTATTGAATGTTTCATATTTGTCATTGCACATATTGCCAAAAATTGTGTATTCTCAGTGTCTGTATCTATTCAATAAGAGAGAAGGATTAGAAGGACACTCTGAATCTCTATATGTGCGCACGTATTACAAAAGGATCAAAGAATGTTCATATTCACCATGGAGCTAACTAAACAGGAAAACTATGTATTTAATTTCAAAACACTTATTTTAATAGCCTAAAGATATATACCATATTCAACATATTTCTAGCAACAAAACATGAAGGAAAACACATATTTTATTTATATAATGTGACCCTCTTCAACTAGCTGCTTCTAAAATTTCACATATAAAATTTATAGACTTCCTGTCACAGATGAGTTATCAAAATAAGTCTTATTTTTATATCTTGTACCTAAAAGTTATAATACTATAAGTAACTTCAAACACTTCTGAATAGTAACTTAACAGCATAATAAATGCTAACATATGAAATGGTTATAATTTTGGAAACAAGAAGAAAGCTTCTTCAAGAATTATTACTTTTTTACATCTGATGGGGTAGAAAGAGCCAAAGACTTAGGGCCGGAAAGAACTAAAAAGAATCCTATCACTTTTCCTGCTGCTTAGTAGTACTGTGACTTTAGAAAAATCTCTCAACTTTGGTTTTTCATCTCCTTTGTTTCCTTCATTACTTTATGAGAAAGTATTTATTTATAATAAACTACATCCATTTAAAGTGCATTGCTTTCATTGCCTCCACCAAAATCAAGATACAGAACATTTCCAGCACCAACAACGTCTTCTCATGTCCCTCTGCCACCCCTCCTCTGCCTTCTGCCACAGGCAACCACTGGTTGACATTTTGACATCATGGATTAGTTCATATTTCACTTAAATGGGAAGTTCTGTGCCTGGCTTCTTTCACTCAGCATAAAGATTCTTAAAACCTATTCATATTTGTCTGTGTCACTAGTTCTGTCACTAGTTCTTTTTATTGTTGAGTAGTATAACACCGTAAGGATATACTTTACTTTATTTATCCATTTACCTATGGATAGATGTTTATATTCTCTCTACCTACCCCAGGTTCTAGCTGTTGTGAATGAAGTTGCTACAGATATTTACCTACAAGTCTTTGTGTAAAAATGTTTTCATTTCTCTTGGGTAAATACCTAAGATAGGAATATCTGATGATCTGTACTTAATACCTTTAGTTATTTTACAGAATTTTAATGATTACTAGAAATAATAAATGGAAATGCCTTCACATGGTGCCTGGCATTCTGCAGAAACTGAACAGTAGGTGAAATTATTATCATGAATATTTTTAAAACACAGTGCTCAAAATTTCTGGACCAAATACGGCTTCATAGAGCAAGTCACTCTATTGCCTGGATACCAGGGATGAATCAGCTTTTTCCTTACAAAAGCTTTGTAATTTGAGCTACACTGCTTGTTGCTTCTAAGTTTTCTGGGTAAAGCCTTTATTTTAATCATAGGCCAAACCACTTCATAGTGAATAATAATGTTCTGATTCTCCTGTAACATTGCGCCATTCCCATTATGAGATAAAATGACTCTGGCTGGAGCAGCTGAGACCAATTCTCAATTTTCTACACTGAACTCAAGCCTGTTGTTTTTCAAAACCAAGGTTTCGGGCTAGTAAAATATAGTGTTATTCATACCTATGTGAAAAGGTGGTTTATTAGGTAAAGATGCTGCCTTGCTGCCAAGGGCAGTGATGTCAACTTCTAATTTTCCTCTGTAAGATGACCAGAATGAAATTCATCAGATGGTTTTGTTCAGATCAAAAGAAAAAAAATCGCTTACATCTTTCTTTTACCTTATTTCATCTTATTTGAAAGGAAAAATGGTCATCAGGAAGAACGGCATATCAAGGCAATTGTGTCACCTCTCAGATAAAGTTTTGGTTTGATGGTTGGTGCCAACTTTTAATTTTTCTAAGCCAAATAAATATATTAAAACTCTCTTTTAACCATACATGACCACTTTTAGCTCATAATTAGTCACATTAAATCTAAATTTGTAGCTACTATTCTAAGAAACCTAGGTTTTAGGAATCTTAGATACGGCAAAATGGGAAATGGGCATGCATGTGGGTGAATATGGGAATATTACTACAGAGCACCTGCAAATAATATTCAATCTGATTACCCTGTACACTGATACAAATAAGCCAAAATTTTAGGGTCATCTCCTTTACCCAATTTTTGCTCCCCTCTATTTCCACGAGTCTGGATTTGATATTCATTTTCCTCATTTATATCAGTCTTGGAAATGACAACTATTTCTTTATCATTTGATAAAATATACCATTTTAAATAAATATAGAAATAAATATAGAAATCTAAATACATGTAAATGATATATTATAAAAAGTACCACAAAGAATTTAGAGGCTCTTGGAAGACCCACAGGAGAAGTCAAATTGAAGTTTGAGGACAATTTTAATATTAAAAAAAGAAGATTTAGAAGGTAGAGGATGAAGTTGGGGGTGCAGGGAGAAGATTACAATAAGAAAAAAACTAAAACTACATCAGGTCATATTTCTGTGTTTTTAAAAACAGAGAGGTCTACATTCATTTTCTGGATTATGGAGAGACTACAGTTGGCTCTCAATTTGAAGCCACAGGAAGATGTATTCCAAGAGATTTCAGAAGATAGAAAGTGGAGCTGTCCCATGACAACCTCCCAGGGACCACAACCACCCAGGGAGCTCATAATAGCTGAGCTCAGTAGAAACACCAAATTTACTGAGGTTCCAAAATGCCTTTGTTTAAGAACATCCTTCACCAACACTCCCTCTGGGACATGTGACTATCTTACAAATGCTCACATCTTACAAATACAGCCAAATACTTAGCACCTTGACAAAGCAAGAAGAAGAGTTCTGCTATCTTCTGATGCTGTGCACCGAGTTAATGCCAAAGTCTGAATTTGTTTAAAGTTATCAACAGATTTCTTTAACAATATAAATTGAAGAAATAAGCACCACTTGCAGGTTTTTTTAAAAAAATATATCACCCATTAAGACTCATACTAAAAAAAAAAAGACTCATACTACATTAAAAGAATTATTCACAAATAATTCTTGGTATAGATTTACACACAGACAGTGTTTTTGTTTTTTCCTACATCATTATTATTTAGAGACACTGTCAGTATTCTCTCTAGCTGTGCTCAGATATCTTTAGTGTTTTTGCAAAACACTCCTCTAGCTTATGGGTGCTTTTGTTTCCGATGGCTGCATCTGTGACTACTGCGAGAGCTGCCCTGTAAATACTGGAGTCACTTTTTCCTCCTGAACTACAGAGGGAGAAGTGTCTAGAATTTTATGTATCACACAACATTCCAGTGAATATGCACCTTACCCAATGACTAGTGTAGGAGTATTGAAGCTCAGCTCCCTTTCTTCAAGTTGGGATAACCCAGAAGCAATTTATCCTTCTAAACTTCCCAGGAGGATCAGGCTGAGTCTGGGACTTTGCCTGAATTATACCCCTTCTTGACTTCTTTTCCTTCCGTCTTCCTTCATCCCTTTTTTTTACTTGTCTTTTTAGGGAGCATTTTCTTAACAAATCCCTTTTGCACTAATTCTTTTCTCAGTGTCTTCTTCTGAGGAACCTTATTAAGACCCATCAAAAGGATATACAATAAATAGAATAACACAACTCCGTCCACACAGCAATTCTGATGTAATGAAGTGTTTGATTAATCTTCTCTTTTCCTTCACCATCTCCATTTTTCAATATTTGATTTGAAGTGTTTCTTCCAAATGAGTCAGAGGGAATGGAAATGTTAATTTTTGGGAGCAGACATCTTCTGATACCATTCCGAAGAAAAAGACAAGAGTAAACCATGAAAGCGCATGTAATTAAAAACTGAATAGACATAATAGTACGTTATTTGAAAAATAAAAAGAGTTGAAATTAGGAGTAGCAGCATGATGCACATTTGACTCAGCAAGTATGTGAAGAGCAAAACTAAGACGAATCAGAGCATAGATCTTCTGTATGACTGAGAAAAAATAAGTTACTTCTCTAAACCTCAGAAAATTTATCAGTATGTATCTTTTCAGCCTTATATCAAACAAGGCTCCCAATTTCAAATAATAAAAATCTAGTTCAAACAAAGTAAAATTGATTGATATTCATAAACAGTTTCAAACATAGTTGAACCCGGGGTCTTAGTTTCCAAAGATCAGATTCTCTCTCTCCTTTTTCTTCCTTCTGTGCTGGATTCTAACATAGACTGATGTTATGTTTGCTATTCACTATGCCTTTCCCTTTCTGGGAAGAGCACCTTCTTTACCTTTAGGAAATTACCACTTCCCTGATCTTTATCCACATGGTGTGAGTGAGCTTGATCTAAAGCCCCAGAATCAGAACTGCACACATAATGTAAATGTGGCTAATCTGTGAATTTTTCCAGCCCTCTAGCCACCGTGATTGGTTCTGGAATAAAAATATTTCCCAAGACAGGACTATGATATTAAATTATGAGAACCACCTAGAAACTGTAAAAAGGATACATGCTCTTTCTTTTAGGGATGCTGAGGAAACAGCATAGAAGTGCAGAGCTGATAACAGATTTTTCTCTCCAAGGAAGGAGTGGGGAGATGGGGAGTTGCTGGACAATATATCCAATACAAAGAACAGCAGAGGTAAGAGATGAAGAGTACAAAACTGGGTTCTCATATCATGTTCCCATCACTTGCAAGCATCATCTCCCTCTGTTTCAAAGAGTACCAGCTGTGTAACTTGCAGCTGATACAAATTCATTTTGCAGATATTGTGTTCCCATGGAGAACTTCTGACTTAATCTAGTTCTTAGAGCTTGCAATTTTGGAAAGAAAGCCCTGTCTGTTAGCTTTTCTGTAACAAATGTTATGGAACATTGTGAGTGGTCCAATTAGGATTATGTGCCCATCTCTGACACAATCATTACTGCCAGGGGATGAAGTATTTTTACTATTCAACTGAGTAAATGACCACAGGAATGAGTGAGGTGGGTCAGAAACTGATACAAGATAGTTTAACAAGGACCATTTGGAAGGAGACAATGTAAGAGGGAAGGGAGAGAGGAAGGGAAAGATGTAGGGCTGGCTTCCCAAAGCAAAACTGAGGATCTTCTTACCAGTCCAAAGAGTCAGGGATGCCAGTTAGAAATAATGATACATATATCCTATTTATATCGTTGCAAACGCAGGATTTATGTACAATATTGATAACAGTGCTTACTCTGCCTGTCCTCTATAATATTTTAAAAGTAAAATGAAAGCAAAACTTAACAGACTGCAGCTGACAAAAACTTCTGATGAGACTATTGATTGAAAACTTAGTCTTAGGTTGATTCTGTATATCTATTTCCATAGTTATGGTATATCTTTTGTATAAACACCTCACATTTTTATTAAACAGTTGATCAAGCCATAGTATAGAGCAGTATCTCTTCTGGAGTATCTGCAAAAAAATACATGCTTCCCTTTAGATACCTCTCTATTAATAAATATAAATTATATTTGTGTCATTATTTGCTTTAAGCAATAATTACTTATGAAGGTATGTGGCTATTCTTTTTTCTTTTCTTTTTTTTTTTGGCTGTGTTGGGTCTTTGTTGCTGCACGCGGGCTTTCTCTAGTTGCAGTGAGTGGGGGCTACTCTGTTGTAGTGCATGGGCTTCTCGTTGCAGTGGCTTCTCTTGTTGCGGAGCATGGGCTCTAGGCATGTGGGCTTCAGTAGCTCTGGCTCGTGGGCTCAGTAGTTGTGGCTCACAGGCTTAGTTGCTCCGCGGCATGCGGGATCTTCCCGGGCCAGGGCTTGAACCCATGTCTCCTGCATTGACAGGCAGATTCTTAACCACTATGCCACCAGGGAAGCCCATATGGCTATTCTTTTATCTGAGCTTGTTTTCAAATTATAGCCAAAGTCAGAATTCGCTTTTTTTTGCCTATAGTTGAAGATTTGGTAACAAATACCATTTGGGGTTATAAAGTACACACGGATCCCTCTGAAATATTATGCTTTGTTTTCCCAGCTCCTAGCCAACTGTAGGCATTCAATAAATATCTGTGGAATGTCAAATGAATGAAGCCTAGAATTACTATGCCTGTGGCTTTCAGTAAAAGATATGGTCTATTTGCATAGGCCATTTTCTCCAGAAAGTTAGGTGACGGTCTCCACTGAACTCTATATTTCTAAGTGCAAAATATCTCTAAAAGAGATTCAGTCCCCATTTAGAAATGCATAACCACCTCCTTTGAACTCTGTCACTTGAAATTGTTTCACTCCTCTCAACACTCACAGTCCTTCTTGAATCTCATTTTAAATTCAGTGGCGGTGAAATAAAATAGGGTTTAACATCCTTGCAGAGCTAAGCTTTTGTGCCCCACTGTAGGGCTCAGGTTTCTTTCTTCATTTCTTTTTCTTTTTAAAATTTTATTTGGTTTGTTTTGTTTTTGGCAGGACTAGGCTTTTATCCACTGCATGCATGCACAGGCTCTTACTGCCTTTCAATCAAGCATATAAATTAGCCACAAGCCTCTGGATGAAGATACAAAGAGATAATGGCATCACAGTATAATCTCAGCACAAAAGATGCAAAGGCTGATTGTGCTTTCATGTGTCTAATCCCCATCTCCTGCACAAGTCCTTAAGCGGTATTAAGGAAAGAACTGTGACTTCCATTCTCTAGACTCCCAATGTGCCCTATCCAGTTCTCTGCCATGGCATTTATTGTGTTTAATATGATTGACATATTTGCATACCTGTTTCTCCACTATCCTATAAGGTCCTCCAGAAATCTCAGTCACCCTATTATCTGTGAACAATAGGTACTCAATAAATGGTGTCTTAAGGTAAAGGACCATATGGTACTAAGTATAATAAAAGTCTTAGATGAAGCAGTTGCATGTTACATCACATTAATCATGAAAAGAGTTCATTTGAACCTGCTCCCAAGATTTTACTCTGATTAAAAATGAGACCTATCTCTCAGGATTCTTTCTCCTTCAAACTCCAATTTTTAGGAGACATTGAAGGAAAAGAATGCAAATAAGTGCTAGGGATAAAAGAGGGTAATTTTTTTCCAACATAATATTGTAATAAGAAAACTACTTTAGTTCACTTTGGTCCAGTGTAATACCAGAGAGGAAGTCTGGATAATGGACAATTACTTCAGCAGACATATATTCTCTGCCAGAACCAAAAACAAATTCTTTTCTTCTCCTTCTTCTTCTGCCTTCTCTTTCTTTTCCTCTTATTCTTCTTCTTTCTTCTTAATTGACTGGTTTTGCTTTGGGTATTAGGTAAATATTAACTAATCGGCTTCATAACTGAAAATATATCCTCATGAAAAGTGCCCAAACATATTAGGACATGAAGACAACTGCTGAGGAGTTTTTGACATTTTAGGGAAAGTTAAGCAGGATGAGAGAGAGATAGAGAAAGACCTTAAACTTAAATGTTGAAATCCTGGGTTACAGATAACTGGAAGTCGCTTGGAAAAATACCAAGATGAAGAAAGAAACTACGTGGAGGAAGGAGGTTCCTTCACAGAGTGTGAGAAACTGGAGAATCCTGTCAAGGCACCTGACTCTTCCCTGCCCACTGGAATTATGATTTGTTTCTAAACCTCCTTTTCCATGCCTCCATTGTAACACACTTCAACTCTATGGACAGGTGGATGTGACTTGGGATCATACCTGTAACTTTAACAATTGTACCCCCACCTTTAAATTGTGTCATCTCACAATTAAAACAGAAAAACGAAAAATGAAAAAAAAGAAAAAAACTCTTGCTTGGAGTATAAAGAAAGTTGCAGGCATTAAAAAACAAAAGAATGATTATTATTTATTTTTAGAAACTGAAGTTTTTCTAAATGCATTACCTAATTTATGCATACTCATTGTAGAAAAACTGAAAAAGAATTTAAAAAGGAGAGAAAAATCATCAACTAGAGTAACACTAAGCATTTTGGTATAAATGATTTCATGCTTTTCTTTTTTGCATTAAGACATCAATGGAAAATATTCTGAGTTAACCAATGGATGGGGCAAGTATAGAAATTTAGACCTCGATGCCCATTGACAGACGAATGGATAAAGAAGGTGTGGTACATATATACAATGGAATACCACTCAGCCATAAAAAAGGATGAAATAATGCCATTTGCAGCAACATGGATGCAACTAGAAATTATCATAGTAAGTGAAGTCAGAAAGAGAAAGACAAATACCATATGATATCACTTATATGTGGAATCTAAAATATGGCACAAATGAACCTACCTACTAAACAGAAACAAACTCACAGACATAGAGAACAGACTGGTGGTTACCAAGGTGGCGGGCTGGGGGGATGGACTGGGAATTTGGGGTTAGTAGATGCAAACTATTTCATATAGAATGGGTAAACAACAAGGTCCTCCTGTAGAGCACAGGGAACTATACTCAATATCCTTGAATAAACCATAATGGAAAAGAATATAAAAAAGAATGTCTATATGTATATTAATGAGTCACTTTGCTGTACAGCAGAAATTACCACAACATTGTAAATCAACTATACTTCCATAAAAAATAAATTAATAAAAATATAAATATATAATCTGCGGCCCTACTGTAGGACAACTCAGTATACTGGCTTCTACAATCTAACTTCTTCCTTCTTTCTCCAACATCAACTCTCCTCACCCTTCTTCCCAATCTTTGTGTTCTCACAATAAATGTACTGATACTTTTGAAAAAAAAAATTTAAGGATTACAATTTTGCAGATGGAAGAATGTAGGTCAGGAAATGGGACTCTGTGAGGACAAGTTTGAGAAAATGGTTGAGGAAAAAAATCAAAACGTGCATACATGGCCTGTAGCAGGGCAGTAATCATGAAGGCTTTTCAAACAAAAGCATCTTTTCAGAAGAGGAAAACTAACATTGTAAAGTGAGGAGACTAGTGATAAGGGTCAGGAAGTGGTACGATTGCCACATACAGGTTTGCAGATTGCTTATTATCTCAGAGCCACTGGCAATGGGGCAAGTAGGGTCTAGAGCAAGTCTAGGCTCACCTAGAGAAAGGAGAGTCTGATATTTCATTTGCACAAATATACTGTATATTTGCCAAGCCATGTATTCATTGTGCTGTATCTAGGCAGGGTAAGGAAGAACAACTTTTCATTATTCTGGTGAGTTTCTGGTGGTCCTGGCCACTGGAAAATGTCAAGCAGGTGTCAAAATGAACATACTAATCACAGACTGTGGCAAAAAAATGGTGGATCTTGACAATGGGAGGGGTGGGAAAGATAAGAATATGAACAGAAACAGAGGGGTTTGGATAGAAGCCAGCAATATTTGCTCTCTTTTTCATACAAAGTCCTAGCATAGCATGCCTGTCCTAGGTGTAGACCAAAAGGAAGGTTCAAGGCTGGTCACCTACTTCCCATTAGTCTTTGATTTTGTCCATAAGCTTATTCAAAGCCTAGGCATTACGGTAAAAATGTATATCATGATTTTTTTTAAGTATGCTATAATTTTTTTTTAAAAATTGCATTATCCACATTTCATTTTTTCTGTGAAATCATATTTTATGTAATAATCACTTGATGAAATAACAGCAACTTAGGTGGTGTTATTTAAACAAAATACTATTTTGTAACTTCTGTAACCAGAGAACAAGATTATACTATTGCTTAAAAACAAACACACAAACTTTTTTTTCATCACAATCTTAATTAATGAAATGCTTTATGTAAACTGTACTTTCAGAGGATGAAAAGCCCAGACCACAGAGTATTTATAACACCATTTCCTACATTCACTTTGAAAGCCTGTCAGGTTAAAAATGGGTAGTAACGCACTACTCTCTTCTTGAGTTGTACTGGTTGCCATTTTGAACAATGTAATAAATAACAATTTCAAAGTTGGGTTTTCAGACAATCAGTTATCACCACTCTACCACTGGTTCCCAAGTCAAACACACTCATTCACTGATTATGGCCAGTTTAAAAATGATGCACAATATCCTATGATAAACCATAATGGAAAATAATTTTTTAAAATTTATATATATATATGTATTACTGAATCACTTCACTGTACAGCAGTAATTAACGTAACATTGTAAATCAACTATACTCTAAATTTTTTTCAATTAAAAAGATAGAAGACAAAAAAAAACATGCACAGGCCTTCTTGAAAGTAGTATTGCGTTATTTTTATTACCTGACCCATGCATTTTCTGGAATCTCATTTGCATTGATCCTATCTTCATGCTGAACCCTATTTATTCGGAAGATATTTAGTAGAATTTTAGCATGTTCAAGTAAACATGTGGGACAGAAAAATGAATAATTCACAGTCAGCAACTTGAGAAAATAGATGTTCAAGTGCCCAACTTCACATTCTGCCCAAAATTATAGTTAAGAACTATAAAAGGAGTATGAATAATGTGTTCTGTGAGGAAGATGTCATTGTTTACAACTGAAAAAGCCTTCACTGGGGAGCTGTTGTTTTACCTGGATCTCAAAATACTTATAGAATTCTGATAAAACACAACAGGAATGGATACTGAGGTAAAAATAGTAGGAACAAAGGCATGAAGATGGAAGTTTATAGATACAGACAAAAGGATTCAAAAGATAAATTGTGGAAGACCATGCAGTTTAGTGTCCATTGTTTAACTGCCTTTTTTTTTTTTTTTTACCTAATCACATGTGATAACCAAAATGTTAAATTGCTACTACCTAGACTACTGATTACTTCAAAATTATAGAATAGATTCACAGAGAATCGGTGCTCTCTTTTCTGAGAGTTAGCTAAAAACACTGTTTATTTTTGTTGTTTTAATAACTAGAGAAGGTATATGACCACCGTTTGGGTGGGAGTGGCTGGCAAACAGAAAGTCCAGACTCTCACTACAAACACTGTGGTGGCATCATGATTCACTCCTTCGAATTACTGTCATCACTCTCCCAATTAATGGCCAACAACCCAGTTTTAATGACTGACTCAGCCTCAAAAAGTATCTCACTGGACTAAGGGTATAATCTTCCTCCTTGGCAATGGTATGTTCAAGAAGAGGATGTGAACAAATCATTGCAAAGGAAATGGGACACGGCATGCTGAAGTGTTCTGGAAGAGTTCATGTTCACTGCTAGGGAAATTCCCAGGGAGCCACTTTTTCTCAACTGTTGGACCTTAGCAGGGAATGTTGTAGGCTGAGCTACTACCAAAAACCATGTTTTGCTCAGACTGTAACCAACAATATTTTAGACTTGAGTCAACATTTTAGACTTAAATGAAGAGAGAACAAACTGGCCTTCATCACAAACATGAGCTGCTAAATGAACCAACTTACATTTGCCATACTTAGGACTTCAAGCTATGTGAGAAAGTCTTTTCAGGGCAGAGTCCCCTTATTGATATAGCCAATTAAGGGTGAGCTTTCTGCTTCTAGTAGTTGAAATCATTCTTACTGGAACAGCCACAAAACCAACAATGTCAATGTTGTTTAAAATTTTAAACAAACAAGCAAACAAAAACCCTAAATATAAAGAGAATGAAAGGATACATGAATGTTAAGGTACTGATTAACTCCATGGAGGTTGAAATTAAAAGGCAATTTGTGTCTGGCAGAAGCAGGTGATTGAAGGCTTCATTTTTATCTATAATGTGTTAATATTTTGCCACCTTGTTCTCCACATATTTTTCTTTAAAGAACCAAAATATTTTAAATCTGGGTGATGGACACACGACTGTGAATTATTTTATCATTCTGTGTTGTCTAATATGATAGTCCTGAACCACATGTGGCTGTTTTTTTTTAATAGGTCTTTATTAGAGTATAATTGCTTCACAATAATACTGCGTTCATTTCTGGTGTACAACAAAGTGAATCAGCCATATGCATACATATATCCCCATATCCCCTCCCTGTTGAGCCTCCCTCCCACCCTCCCTATCCCACCTCTCTAGGTCATCACAAAGCACCGAGCTGATCTCCCTGTACTATGCTGCAGCTTCCCACTAGCTGTTTTGAGTACATAAAATGACACTAGTCCAAAATGAATAAAAGGTACATTGGATTTCAAAGACAGTACCAAAAATCCTCACACGTGTAAGATATCTCAAAAATTCTACATTGATTACATGTTAAAATGATATTTTTAGCACACTGGATTCAATAGAATATTGCATTAAAATAATTTCGCATGAGTCTTTTTTCTTTTTTAATATGCGACTCTGAGAAAATGTGAAATCACATATATGATGTGCATAATATTTCTATTGGTCATCTCAGTTATAGATTTTTTTCTTTATTTAAAATGTCTCATAATTAAAACATTTAAAATGAAATTAAAAGTCTGTTTTATACTTAGAATTCTCTTCTATACAGAAAAGATTTTATTGTAAAGGTTAATAATGAAAAACTCTAGCCATTTGTGCACAATTATAATATATTATCCATCTTCTCTTCCCCAAGGGGTGGGGAAGCTATATTCCACAGATCTGAGGTGATAAGGAACGCATTTTCTAACAGTTTTCTGCTTCAAAGAGACAGAATGAAGAAAATATAGTGACAATATCACCTTTTTTCCCCCATGTTCTTGTAATAGATATCTGTTCATTAACTGGGTTTTTAATTACTTTCATTAAAAGATCTCCTTGGCTTCCTCTGACTGTCCTGATACTCATTACTAACTGTTTTGGAGCTTGAAGACTACGAGTTTTAACTCTGGGGCCAAATCCTCCACAAGACAGCTTATAACTTCAGGAAATTACAATGGTTATGATAAGATGGATAAAGATATCCTTCTATAATGAATCTTAAAATTGTGTTAATATTAATTTTTATGACTATCAGAAACAAAGAACAATAAATTTTCCTTATCAAGCCCTCACACTCTCAAATCTTAATTGAAAATCTTTAATTTTTAAATTTAATTAATGAAATATTATTTATCAACCATAAATAGAATATTTACTAAATATTCCACATAGAAGATATAAAATATAATAAAAAGAAAAATTGTCTATAAGCCCATCACTCAGACATAATAATTAACAATTTGTAATATTATTTGTCAATTAATGTATGCATATATCTATATTGTTTTAAGTATAATGTTATATACTCAGGAATTTCTACAAACTTCATTAGCCTAAGTACAAAATGTTCTTAGTATATTAATGTACGGGTAGGCCATAATTTACTTAAACACTCCCTTATTTAGAGTCTTTCATTTTAAAAGATAAAAAAATGAGATAAAGTTTAAATTATTTACACATGGTCACATAAATGCATTCCTAAAACTGAGATTTTTCTTATTCCGAGAATTGTCAGAGAAGCCCAGTGTTAATTTTCTATTATGAGAGGCTATAATTAAATTTGACCCTATTTTTGCCTATCTAGGAGTTATTTAGTCCCGTTTAGTTCAGTAAATCCACAATAAACATAGGAAACAGCTAGATATATATATATCTATATTGATGAACCTGAGCAGCGCTATTAATGGAACTACTGAATACTCAAATACCTGTCCTCTGACATTAGAAAAACCCAATAGCTCATCAAAATTTGCTAACTACTTATTTAACTGGATTATAGCCGTATAATATATTAAAATGGGATACAATGAACAAATAATTTGTTACCTTTTTCAACTGCACACTGATTGTTTCAAAGGGATATTTTTGATGTAGAGTTACTGTCTCTGAATATTTCAGCACAAGTTTTGTATACAGTGGTCTCCCCTTATCTGTGGGAATACATTCTAAGATCCTCACTGGATGCCTGAAACCATGGATAATACCAAACCCTGTATGTATTATGCTTTTTCCTATACATACATACCTATGATAAAGCTTAATTTATAAATTAGGCACAGAAAGAGATTAACAATAACTAAAAATAGAACAATTGTAAAAATATACTATAATAAAAGTTGTGTGAATGTGGTGCCTCTGTTTCTCTCTCTCAAAATATATTAATTTGCAAATTTACTGCCTTTTCCATATTAACTAAGCATGCACCACAGCCATAACTTTTGCAGTTTGAGGTGCAAGAGTGAAATTAGCACGAATTTTTATTTTCCTTCTTCACAATTTCACAGATAGAAGACTTGTTCTTACCATATTTCTTTCCTTAGTAAGTCAAGAACTTTGACCTTTTCACTTAAAGAAAGCACTTTACAGATTCTCTCTGGCATATCCAGATTGCCAGCATCACTACTCTTGCACTTTGGGGCCATTATTAGTTAAAATAAGGGTTGATTAAACACAAGCACTGACCTAGCTAGACGGTGGCCCTGATAACAGAGATGGCTACTAAGTGACTGATGCAGAGGATACGCTGGACAATGGATGTTTCCTGTCCTTGGCAGGATTATAATATATAATTATATAATATAAATACAATATATACATATGTATGTATATATATACACAGTACAAGATATATATGTGTAATATACATACACAAACATCTTGTAATGTGGTCAGTTAAGTAGAAGGCAGTGTGGAGCAATAGGGGAAAAAAAGAAATTTATTAGGTCCATATCCAGGTTCTACCCCAGATTTGGGGATTTAATTAAACTAAGACTCAGACTGGAAAAGGAGATAAAATTCCTAACTGCCAAATGGTTGTGAAAATTAGAGACAAAAATATCAAATGTCTACATTATCTGGTACAGATGAGATGTTTGACCAATGTTAGGATTAGATTTTTGTTGCTGAAGCACTATTGTTGAAATACTGGGAAAAGTTCCCAAGCATATTTCTTCACCAGTGAGAGAGTGCAGTATTATCTGTAGGGCATTCACAGTAAAAGAAGTAACAAGTGTACGCATCTGGAAGAAAGTATGGCACTCTGGGAAAACTGAAAGGTGTTTAATAAAATGGGATCATAGAATTTGAGGGGAAAGATGTTAAGCAACAAATGCAGAGAGATAGAAAAAGCCCAGCTTACAGAAGAATTGTAGACACTGTAAGACATACGTTGAGAGGCTTTCCTCAAGCCAGTGGTATATAATGTGAACGATTCAGAAAGGAATGTGGAATGATAAGTATCTAGTATACTGAATTTACACCCTGAATATGATATGGAAAATGCTGTGAAAAGAGGTGATAGAAGACAGATATAATTAAAGAGACTGGCTGTAATTTCAGTGTAATTCCAGGTGAAAATGCTGGTGAATTAAGCAAGTAGCAGAGGGATAGGAAAGAAGTAGAGAAATTTTTTAAACGATAAAGGCAACAGAATAGCCCAGAACTCCTGCCTGATTAGATGTTGCCTGCTTCCTTAAGTCAAGTTTGACACTCAAATTTTTGAGTTAAATAGTTTGGCCAATTAACTAGGTGGATGATGGTGCTATCACTATATTAGCAGGTGAATCACAGGTGCAGATGGAGGTGGGGATGGTAAATCCAAACAGCCTGGATCCAAACAGCTGGTTAGTGGCAGGCATAGCACTGCTTTTATCCACCAGTCACTGAAGAGAATGTAGAGGTATATAAGTGAGTCCCTATCCTAGAAAACCTTCTCAGTAAGCATTTACAATGTTTCAAAATGTGTCTCATAGCTGTAAATGAATACAGATTGTTAGAAAATGCATAATGCATTCGTTAGGAATACTTTGGCTTTATTACCTTGTATGATCTATTTTCACAACTATCAAAACATTGTATCAGAGGACAACAAAGCACAGTATGTAATGATCACCTAGAAAACCCGAAACACACACAAACACATACACACACACACACACACACAGAGGATTTTGGTTCTGATGCCTGCTACATACTACTGGATAGCAGGTGTTCGATCAAAATTGTTAATATACTTTCAGTGGGTCTCATATCCTTTAAAAGCAGGTAATTAGAATTATTCACAGATACTTTGAAATCATGAATAATTCATTCCCTTCACATCAATAAAATAATTATTGAATATTTTTGTTCTTTGCTTTCTATTTCAATAAAATTGCTCATGTTGTGGCACTGTCATAGGACTAAAATTTTAAATACATTAAATTAAAATGATCCCTAGAGAACAGATAATGTTCAGCAGACTGAGAACTTTGCAGAAGCTCCATTTGTTTTTCATAAAAGTGTTTCAGGTTAAATATTTTTAAAATATTCTGTATTAATACACATACCAAATGCAATGCATTTTTGGTCCTAATTAGATATGTTCAGTCCTAACTAAATATTTCTTATATAATCTATTCTGAAAGATAATAAATATATTAATACATGTGGATGTTTTAAAATTTGTACATATATTATAATACTGTAAAAAATATTGTTTTTATATATTTGAGAAAATTTGAAATTAGATATTATCTTAATATGTTAAAAGCAGTCTATCAATGATTATAAAATATAGACTTTATTGATTTTAAAGCTGTTACTTAAGAATTTTATTAATAAGGTGTTTGGGTGGTACTGAATAAAACATTCCAGATGGTTGATCTCTGTATTTTCAACATAAAATAATTTTTATTGAATAATCTGAGATAATATATTGACAATGAATCTCAAACCAATTATATGAAAATTAACTCAAAAAATCTTTGCAACAATATTATAACCAAACTTGAAACTTCTCATATATCTATGGTAATAATATATCATTCTCATTTATAAGAGGTTTGGCATTACATTTTATTAAAAGGGATTCTTTATCCACATAAGGCAATAAGTAATATATTACATTTTGGGAATAAAAATCTTAATTTGTTGGCAATAGATATGCCTATATTGTGAATGATTTCTATGAACTATAAAACAAAAGAAAACTAGAAAAAAAATCCTCTTACTTTTTACCTGGTACTCCACTCGTCTCTTCACCTTCTCTGTCTGTCTGTCTCTCTCTCGCATACATACACACACAAATACATGTGTGTACTATTTATTTGTATGTATACGTGTACAGAGAGTGTGTATTTATACATACACACACAAAAGCACATACTGTGTATTTCATGGTGGAGTTTTAAGGCCACAGTCTTTTGGAAAAAACAATTATTAAATGCCTAAATATACAATTCAAAATTCTGGTAAACACTGAAGAAATACAGAGGACTCTTACAAAAATGCAGAATAAGTATACCTAGGAAAAGCAATCCTAAGTGGTCTCAGGCAAGTAAGGTAACTCTAAACTAAGAAGGACAGCCTTTACTGTGCAAACCGGGCACCACTGCTCATTTCCAATTCATGCATGTGCACTAATTCAAGAAGTGTGCAGATTCAGCATTTGGAAATTCTTAAAATTGACTTTAATAGGAACATTAATAATATGGAACATCACTGCTGAAGTATATGGCTCTTCATGTGTTTTCAGTATCAGTAGGAAGCAAAGGAACAAGGATTTGTGAGGCAAAAGGAATATCCATACAGCTCGTCTCCATTTAGAAAGTGCTACATTTCTTCTGATTTATATAAGCAGTTTACTATTAATTCTCTATATGAAATAAGTCCTGGTTGGGTTATAAGAAACTGGATATTTCCATTCTAACCATTTTACTGGCATTGATTCACGACCTGGATTATTTATGTTCACAGTTTCACTCCGATTTTATTTCACACAGTCATTAATACTATATTATAAATCAAGATTTGCTTCTTCTTGACAATAAACTAATTTGCTCACAGAAAGATTCTCTAGGTCGGCTAAATTCTCTTTATCATTCTCCAATCTGACGTGTCTATTGTACTTCTCTGGTCAGAGACATTTGTTTTCCATACACCGGCTGTATTTTTCCAATTAAAAACTTCTTGAAAAAACTCTATTTTCCCATTTCTTTTGGAAATTATTGGTAGTGCCTCTTTTTTTGTTTGTTTGTTTTGCCTAACTGTGTCCTTAGATAAAAAGCTCTAGGGCTCGAAGGAAATGGAGCAGTAGATATTAAAAGTGAATGAGGACTTAGAGGAGCCATAATTAGTAAGGTGTGGGAGTGGATTAAACATAATGGCCCAAGCTTAGTGACCAGTTGTTTAAAGAGAGTTAAGCAATTGGAGACATTTTGGCCAGTAGCCACCATAAACTCAGAATTATAGCACCTGGTAATCCCAAGTGGTCCTAGTAAGTGATCCTAGGAGAGGGTAACAGATTTTATTTTTCAAAAATGAGTGCAAAACTATTAATAATCCAACATGCTTCTCCAGAACCTTCCCGTGACCATCAAGAAATTAAATCTATGTTCCCTCCTCTAGAAGCTGGGTGTACATTTGATACTGTGTCGACTGGTAGGGTATCATAGAAATAAATGACACTGCAACAGCTGTGGCTAGGTTATGAAAGGTGGTACCACTTCTGTCTGTCTTTCTGATAAACTCATCTTTGTAATTCAGTCACTATTATGAGAAATCCCAGACTACATGAAGAAGCAACATGTAGCTGTTCTGAATGACAAACGCAGTTAAGTTCACAGCTAGCAATCAGTATAACCTGTTAGACATGTAAGCAAGCAAGTCTTCAGGTGATTCCAATCCATTGATATGCAGTTACCCCCACCCAGCCTTTGAATCGTCCAACTGAGATCACAGGTGTAGGAGAGCAGAATCAATTCATCTCTTCTGTGCCCTACTGAAATTCCAGATCTACAGAATTCAGGAGCACAATAAATGGTTGATGTATGTCACTAAGTTTGGGGGCAGTTTGTTATGCAGCAATAGAAAATCAAAGAAAAGGAAAAGAAGGGACTAAAAACTCCTCTGTCCATTATGGGGAAATGAATTATACATATCTTATGAAGTGAGGTCAGCATGTCTTGATATGTTCTCATGTGCTATGGAGTGAAGTTATATTGAACAGGGTTGAGGTGCTATGATACTGTGGACCTGGGAGTTATTTGGAATGTTAGTCTTGAGTACACATAAGAATGCCCCTGTTAGCTCTTCTGAGCTACACAGCTTAGTAAAAAAATAACAAGTTTTCCATAGTGAAAACAAATGAGAATCCGTGAGTCCATACCAATATAAAAATGACTGAATAAATAAATACATAAGGAAAAAAAGACAGATCTCCCACGCAGAAGAATTTCAAATTATTTATATATTCAGTCCTCAAGTAGGTGAAGCTTAACTCCCTACCCCTTAAGTAGGGATGGCACACGGTGATTCCTTCTAAAACGCATTGTACAGAAAGGGAAGAGAAAGAGTAACTATACAGGAAAACCTCAGTTTCATCAACATCAACAGTGGTAAGTCATCTTGACAGCATGTATCCTTGATATGATACAAGATTGCACTTCATCTCTATGGTCTTCCTCCCCAAAACCCATAACTGCGGTAAAATTGTAAGAAACCCATCATATGAACCCAGATTGAAAGACATTATATAAAATACCTAACCACTACTCCTTGAAACTACCAATGTTATCAAAAACAAAAACTGAGAAATCTTCACAGCTACTGGATACTTAGAAGACGTGATAACTGAGACGGGGGAAGATGGCGGAAGAGTAAGACGTGGAGATCGCCTTCCTCCTCACGGATACACCAGAAATACATCTACACGTGGAACAACTCCTACAGAACACCTACTGAAGGCTGGCAGAAGACCTCAGAGTTCCCAAAAGGCAAGAAACTCCCCACGTACCTGGGTAGGGCAAAAGAAAAAAGAAAAAACAGAGACAAAAGAATAAGGACGGCACCTGCACCAGTGGGAGGGAGCTGTTAAGGAGGAAAAGTTTCCACACACTAGGAAGCCCCTCCGCGGGCGGAGACTGCGGGAGGCGGAGGGGGGAGCTTCGGGACCGCGGAGTGGTGCACGGCGATGGGTGCGGAGGGCAAAGCGGGGAGATTCCTGCACAGACGATCGGTGCCGACCGGCACTCACCAACCCGAGAGGCTTGTCTGCTCACCCGCCGGGGCGGGCGGGGCTGCGAGCTGAGGCTCGGGTTTCGGTTTTGGACGGAGCGCAGGGAGAGAACTGGGGTTGGCGGCTTGAACATAGCCTGAAGGGGTTGGTGCACCACGACTAGCCAGGAGGGAGTTCGGGGGAAAGCCTGCACCTGCCGAAGAGGCAAGAGACTTTTTCTTCCCTCTTTGTTTCCTGGTGCGCGAGGAGAGGGGTTTAAGAGCGCTGCTTAAAGGAACCCCAGAGACGGGCGCGAGCCGCGGCTGAAACCGCGGACCCCAGAGACGGGCGGGAGACGCTGGGGCTGCTGCTGCCGCCACCAGGGGGGCTGTGTGCGAGCACAGGTCACTCTCCGCGACCCTCTTCCGCGGAGCCTGTGCAGGCCGCCACTGCCAGGTTCCCGGGATCCAGGGACAACTTCCCGGGAGTACGCACGGCGGGTCTCAGGCTGGTGCAGCGTCACGCCGCCTCTGCCGCCGCAGGCCCGCCCCGCACGCAGTTCCCCTCCTTCCCCCATCCCCCAACCCCCGGCCTGAGTGAGCCGGAGCTCCCGAATCAGCGGCTCCTTTAACCCCGTCCTGTCTGAGCAAAAAACAGACGCCCTCCAGCGACCTGCGCACAGGGGCAGGGCCGGGTACAAAGCTGAGCTCCTGTGAGCTGGGAGAGCAGGGAAGAGAGGGGGAGGTCTCTCCCGGCAGCCGCGGAGGCGGCGGATTGAAGCTCCACAATCAACTTGATGTGCCCTGCATTGTGGAATACCTGAATAGACAGGGAGTGATCCCAAATTGAAGAGGTGGAATTTAGGAGCGAGATCTGTGATTTTTTTCCCTTTTCCTCTTTTTGTGAAAGTGTGCGTGTATGCTTCTGTGTGAGATCTTGTCTGTATACTCTCGCTTCCACCATTTGTCCTAGGGCTCTATCCGTCCATGGTTTTTTTTTTTTTTTAAATTTTTTTTCTTAATAATTAATTTTAATTGTAATAACTTTATTGTACTTTACCTTCGTTCTTTCTTTCTTTCTTTCCTTCCTTCCTTCCCTCCTTTAGACAGCAAATCACCCCAGGTTAAGGGGGTGGTCTCTGGGAGCAGGATTTATGATTTTTCCCCCTTTGCCTCTCATTGTGAACGTGTATGTGTATGCTTCTGTGTAAGATTTTCTCTGTATAGCTTTGCTTCCAACATTTGTCCTAGGGCTCTATCCGTCCATGGTTTTTTTAAAAAAAATTTTTTTTCTTAATAATTAATTTTAATTGTAATAACTTTATTGTACTTTACCTTCGTTCTTTCTTTCTTTCTTTCCTTCCTTCCTTCCCTCCTTTAGACAGCAAATCACCCCAGGTTGAGGGGGTGGTCTCTGGGAGCAGGATTTATGATTTTTCCCCCTTTGCCTCTCTTTGTGAACGTGTATGTGTATGCTTCTGTGTAAGATTTTCTCTGTATAGCTTTGCTTCCAACATTTGTCCTAGGGCTCTATCCGTCCATGGTTTTTTTAAAAAAAATTTTTTTTTTCTTAATAATTAATTTTAATTGTAATAACTTTATTGTACTTTACCTTCGTTCTTTCTTTCTTTCTTTCCTTCATTCCTTCCCTCCTTTAGACAGCGAATCACCCCAGGTTGAGGGGGTGGTCTCTGGGAGCAGGATTTATGATTTTTCCCCCTTTGCCTCTCTTTGTGAACGTGTATGTGTATGCTTCTGTGTAAGATTTTCTCTGTATAGCTTTGCTTCCAACATTTGTCCTAGGGCTCTATCCGTCCATGGTTTTTTTTTAAAAAAAATTTTTTTTTCTTAATAATTAATTGTAATAACTTTATTGTACTTTACCTTCGTTCTTTCTTTCTTTCTTTCCTTCCTTCCTTCCCTCCTTTAGACAGCGAATCACCCCAGGTTGAGGAGGTGGTCTCTGGGAGCAGGATTTATGATTTTTCCCCCTTTGCCTCTCTTTGTGAACGCGTATGTGTATGCTTCTGTGTAAGATTTTCTCTGTATAGCTTTGCTTCCAACATTTGTCCTAGGGTTCTATCCGTTCCTTTTTTTTTTTTTTTTTTTCCCTTTCTAAATATTTTTTAGTACAATAACTATATTATACTTTATTTTATTTTTACTGTATCTTCTTTCTTTCTTTTTTCCTTCTTTCCCTCCTTCCTTCCTCCCTTTCTCCCTCCCTCCTTTCTTTCCTTCTTTGCTTCTTTCTTCCTTCCTTCCTTTCCTCCTTTCCTTCTTTCTTTCCTCATACTTCTACTAATTCTCTCTACATTTTCTCCTTCTTTCCCTCCCTCCTTCCTTCCTTCCTCCCTCCCTCCTTTCTTTCCTTCTTTGCTTCTTTCTTCCTTCCTTCCTTTCCTCCTTTCCCTCTTTCTTTCCCGATACTTCTACTAATTCTCTCTACATTTTCTCCTTCTATCCCTCCTTCCTTCCTTCCTTCCTCCCTCCCTCCCTCCCTCCTTTCTTTCCTTCTTTGCTTCTTTCTTCCTTCCTTCCTTTCCTCCTTTCCCTCTTTCTTTCCTCATACTTCTACTAATTCTCTCTACATTTTCTCCTTCTTTCCCTCCTTCCTTCCTTCCTTCCTCCCTCCCTCCCTCCTTCCTTTCCTTCTTTGCTTCTTTCTTCCTTCCTTCCTTTCCTTCTTTCTTTCCTCATACTTCTAATAATTCTCTCTACTTTTTCTCCCTTTTATTCTGAGCCGTGTGGATGAAAGGCTCTTGGTGCTCCAGCCCAGGAGGCAGGGCTCTGCCTCTGAGGTGGGAGAGCCAACTTCAGGACACTGGTCAACAAGAGACCTCCCAGCTCCACATAATATTAAATGGTGGAAATCTCCCAGAGACCTCCATCTTAACACCAGCACCCAGCTTCACTCAACGAACAGCAAGCCACAGTGCTGGACAACCTATGCCAAACAACTAGCAAAACAGGAACACAACCCCACCCATTAGCAGAGAGGCTGCCTAAAATCATAACAAGGCCACAGACACCCCAAAACACACCACCAGACGTGAACCTGCCCACTAGAGAGACAAGATCCAGCCTCATCCAGCACAACACAGGTACTAGTCCCCTCCCCCAGGAAGCCTACACAACCCACTGAAACAACCTTAGCCACTGGAGACAGACATCAAAAACAACGGGAACTACGAAAGTGCAGCCTGCAAAAAGGAGACCCCAAACACAGTAAGATAAGCAAAATGAGAAGACAGAAAAACACACAGCAGATGAAGGAGCAAGATAAAAACCCACCAGACCTAACAAATGAAGAGGAAATAGGCAATCTACCTGAAAAAGAATTCAGAATAATGATAGTAAGGATGATCTGAAATCTTGGAAGTAGAATGGACAAAATGCAAGAAACAGTTAACAAGGATCTACAAGAACTAAAGATGAAACAAGCAACGATGAACAACGCAATAAATGAAATTAAAAGTACTCTAGATAGGATCAATAGCAGAATAACTGAGGCAGAAGAACGGATAAGTGACCTGGAAGATAAAGTAGTGGAAATAACTACTGCAGAGCAGAATAAAGAAAAAAGAATGAAAAGAACTGAGGACAGTCTCAGAGACCTCTGGGACAACATTAAACGCACCAACATTCGAATTATAGGGGTTCCAGCAGAAGAAGAAAAAAAGAAAGGGACTGAGAAAATATTTGAAGAGATTATAGTTGAAAACTTCCCTAATATGGGAAAGGAAATAGTTAATCAAGTCCAGGAAGCACAGAGAGTCCCATACAGGATAAATACAAGGAGAAACACGCCAAGACACATATTAATCAAACTATCAAAAATTAAATACAAAGAAAGCATATTAAAAGCAGCAAGGGAAAAACAACAAATAACACACAAGGGAATCCCCATAAGGTTAACAGCTGATCTCTCAGCAGAAACCCTACAAGCCAGAAGGGAGTGGCAGGACATACTGAAAGTGATGAAGGAGAAAAACCTGCAACCAAGACTACTCTACCCAGCAAGGATCTCATTCAGATTTGATGGAGAAATTAAAACCTTTACAGACAAGCAAAAGCTGAGAGAGTTCAGCACCACCAAACCAGCTTTACAACAAATGCTAAAGGAACTTCTCTAGATAAGAAATGCAAGAGAAGGAAACGACCTATAATAACGAACCCAAAACAATATAGAAAATGGGAATAGGAACATACATATCGATAATTACCTTAAATGTAAATGGACTAAATGCTCCCACCAAAAGACACAGATTGGCTGAATGGATACAAAAACAAGACCCTTATATATGCTGTCTACAAGAGACCCACCTCAGACCTAGAGACACATACAGACTGAAAGTAAGGGGATGGAAAAAGATATTCCATGCAAATGGAAACCAAAAGAAAGGTGGAGTAGCAATTCTCATATCAGACAAAATAGACTTTAAAATAAGGACTATTAAAAGGGATAAAGAAGGACACTACATAATGATCAAGGGATCGATCCAAGAAGAAGATATAACAATTGTAAATATTTATGCACCCAACATAGGAGCACCTCAATACATAAGGCAAATACTAACAACCATAAAAGGGGAGATCGACAGTAACACATTCATAGTAGGGGACTTTAACACCCCACTTTCACCCATGGACAGATCATCCAAAATGAAAATAAATAAGGAAACACAAGCTTTAAATGATACATTGAACAAGATGGACTTAATTGATATTTATAGGACACTCCATCCAAAAACAACAGAATACACATTTTTCTCAAGTGCTCATGGAACATTCTCCAGGATAGATCATATCTTGGGTCACAAATCAAGCCTTGGTAAATTTAAGAAAATTGAAATTGTATCAAGTATCTTTTCTGACCACAATGCCATGAGACTAGATATCAATTACAGGAAAAGATCTGTAAAATATACAAACACATGGAGGCTAAACAATACACTACTTAATAATGAAGTGATCACTGAAGAAATCAAAGAGGAAATAAAAAAATACCTAGAAACAAATGACAATGGAGACACAACGACCCAAAACCTATGGGATGCAGCAAAAACAGTTCTAAGGGGGAAGTTTATAGCAATACAAGCCCACCTTAAGAAGCAGGAAACATCTCGAATAAACAACCTAACCTTGCACCTCAAGCAATTAGAGAAAGAAGAACAAAAAAGCCCCAAAGCTAGCAGAAGGAAAGAAATCATAAAAATCAGATCAGAAATAAATGAAAAAGAAATGAAGGAAACGATAGCAAAGATCAATAAAACTAAAAGCTGGTTCTTTGAGAAGATAAACAAAATAGATAAACCACTAGCCAGACTCATCAAGAAAAAAAGGGAGAAGACTCAAATCAATAGAATTAGAAATGAGAAAGGAGAAATAACAACTGACACTGCAGAAATAAGAAAAATCATGAGAGATTACTACAAGCAACTCTATGCCAATAAAATGGACAATCTGGAAAAAATGGACAAATTCTTAGAAATGCACAACCTGCCAAGACTGAATCAGGAAGAAATAGGAAATATGAACAGACCAATCACAAGCACTGAAATTGAAACTGTGATTAAAAATCTTCCAACAAACAAAAGCCCAGGACCAGATGGCTTCACAGGTGAATTCTATCAAACGTTTAGAGAAGAGCTAGCACCTATCCTTCTCGAACTCTTCCAAAATATAGCAGAGGGAGGAACACTCCCAAATTCCTTCTACGAGGCCACCATCACCTTGATACCAAAACCAGACAAGGATGTCACAAAGAAAGAAAACTACAAGCCAATATCACTGATGAACATAGATGCAAAAATCCTCAACAAAATACTAGCAAACAGAATCCAACAGCACATTAAAAGGATCATACACCATGATCAAGTGGGGTTTATTCCAGGAATGCAAGGATTCTTCAATATACGCAAATCTATCAATGTGATAAACCATATTAACAAACTGAAGGAGAAAAACCATATGATCATCTCAATAGATGCAGAGAAAGCTTTCGACAAAATTCAACACCCATTTATGATAAAAACCCTCCAGAAAGTAGGCATAGAGGGAACTTTCCTCAACATAATAAAGGCCATATATGACAAGCCCACAGCAAACATCATCCTCAATGGTGAAAAACTGAAAGCATTTCCACTAAGATCAGGAACAAGACAAGGTTGCCCACTCTCACCACTCTTATTCAACATAGTTTTGGAAGTTTTAGCCACAGCAATCAGAGAAGAAAAGGAAATAAAAGGAATCCAAATCGGACAAGAAGAAGTAAAGCTGTCACTGTTTGCAGATGACATGATACTATACATAGAGAATCCTAAAGATGCTACCAGAAAACTACTAGAGCTAATCAATGAATTTGGTAAAGTAGCAGGATACAAAATTAATGCACAGAAATCTCTGGCATTTCTATACACTAATGATGAAAAATCTGAAAGTGAAATCAAGAAAACACTCCCATTTACCATTGCAACAAAAAGAATAAAATATCTAGGAATAAACCTACCTAAGGATACGAAAGACCTGTATGCAGAAAATTATAAGACACTGATGAAAGAAATTAAAGATGATACAAATAGATGGAGAGATATACCATGTTCTTGGATGGGAAGAATCAACATTGTGAAAATGACTCTACTACCCAAAGCAATCTACAGATTCAATGCAATCCCTATCAAACTACCACTGGCATTTTTCACAGAACTAGAACAAAAAATTTCGCAATTTGTATGGAAACACAAAAGACCCCGAATAGCCAAAGCAATCTTGAGAACGAAAAAAGGAGCTGGAGGAATCAGGCTCCCTGACTTCAGACTATACTACAAAGCAACAGTAATCAAGACAGTATGGTACTGGCACAAAAACAGAAAGATAGATCAGTGGAACAGGATAGAAAGCCCAGAGATAAACCCACGCACATATGGACACCTTATCTTTGATAAAGGAGGCAGGAATGTACAGTGGAGAAAGGACAGCCTCTTCAATAAATGGTGCTGGGAAAACTGGACAGGTACATGTGAAAGTATGAGATTAGATCACTCCCTAACACCATACACAAAAATAAGCTCAAAATGGATTAAAGACCTAAATGTAAGGCCAGAAACTATCAAACTCTTAGAGGAAAACATAGGCAGAACACTCTATGACATAAATCACAGCAAGATCCTTTCAGACCCACCTCCTAGAGTAATGGAAATAAAAACAAAAATAAACAAATGGGACCTAATGAAACTTCAAAGCTTTTGCACAGCAAAGGAAACCATAATCAAGACCAAAAGACAACCCTCAGAATGGGAGAAAACATTTGCAAATGAAGCAACTGACACAGGATTAATCTCCAAAATTTACAAGCAGCTCATGCAGCTCAATAACAAAAAAACAAACAACCCCATCCAAAAATGGGCAGAAGACCTAAACAGACATTTCTCCAAAGAAGATATAAAGAATGCCAACAAACACATGAAAGAATGCTCAACATCATTAATCATTAGAGAAATGCAAATCAAAACTACAATGAGATATCATCTCACACCAGTCAGAATGGCCATCATCAAAAAATCTAGAAACAATAAATGCTGGAGAGGGTGTGGAGAAAAGGGAACACTCTTGCACTGCTGGTGGGAATGTGAATTGGTTCAGCCAGTATGGAGAACAGTATGGAGGTTCCTTAAAAAACTACAAATAGAATTACCATATGACCCAGCAATCCCACTACTGGGCATATACCCTGAGAAAACCAAAATTCAAAAAGAGTCATGTACCAAAATGTTCATTCCAGTTCTATTTACAATAGCCCGGAGATGGAAAGAACCTAAGCACCCATCATCGGACGAATGGATAAAGAAGATGTGGCACATATACACAATGGAATATTACTCAGCCTTAAAAAGAAATGAAATTGAGTTATTTGTAATGAGATGGATAGACCTAGAGTCTGTCATACAGAGTGAAGTAAGTCAGAAAGAAAAAGACAAATACCGTATGCTAACACATATATATGGAATTTAAGGGAAAAAAATGTCATGAAGAACCTAGGGATAAGACAGGAATAGAGGCGCAGACCTACTGGAGAACGGACTTGAGGATATGGGGAGGGGGAAGGGTGAGTTTTGACAGGGCGAGAGAGAGTCATGGACATATACACACTAACAAACGTAGTAAGGTAGATAGCTAGGGGGAAGCAGCCACAAGGCACAGGGATTTTAGCTCGGGGCTTTGGGACAGCCTGGAGGGGTGGGATGGGGAGAGTGGGAGGGAGGGAGACGCAAGAGGGAAGACACATGGGAGCATATGTATATGTATAGCTGATTCACTTTGTTATAAAGCAGAAACTAACACACCATTGTAAAGCAATTATACCCCAATAAAGATGTTAAAAAAAAAAAAAAAAAAAAAGAAGACGTGATAACTAACTGTAACGTGGTATCTTGAAGGGGTCCTGGAACAGAAAAAGGACATTAGATAAAAACTAAAGAAATATTAACAAAGTGCAGACTTCAACTAACAATAACATGTCAATATTGTTTTATTAGCTATAACAAATAGGCCGTACCATTGTAAGATTTTAATAATAGAAGAAACTGAGTGCAGTTTATGGGAACTTTATACTGTCTTTGCACTTTGGCATAAATCTAAAACTATTCTAAACATTGTTTTAAGTTTATTTAAAAAAAAACATAATCAGGAATGTCCATAGTGAAAAAATTCAAGCTATTGTTTATCTGTGGAGTCATTCTGCTGTGTGGAAACAGAATAGTCCTTTATTCTCGGTCCTCTACTGTCCCCATGCTCTCAGCCTGGTAGGACTGGCAGAAGCCTGACAGCATATTGGGGCTTCAAGTAACAGTGGAGTTTTGAGTGAGGAACTCTAGAGGTTCGAGAGAGCAATGAGGTGCTAGAAGCACAAAATAAACATAGTCGCTACACTCCAGCTTTACATCATTATGTGGTAGACACTTGAATAAAATAAGCACAGAAATAAAAGTAATTCTGTAATATTGTTAGATGCATATGTTGCTCTGAGGATATATTACAGAGGAAATGTAACTGGTTAGTGGAGCACCTCTGAGAAACTGATGAGTGAGTGTAATCTGAAGAAAGAGTAGAGATTAACACAGTGAAGTGGAGTGGGCTTTAGGATTGGACTCATTCCAGGCAGAGCCTCAAGCTTGTGCAAAGACACTGTGGAAAGAAACAGCAAAAAAGGGAATGTAAGCCATTGTGGCTGGGAAACAAAATGAGGGGGGAGAGTCTGGAGCAAGATGTGCCTAGGGGGAGGAACAAAGTCAATCTGGGCAGGACCAGTAAGATGTGAAGAGCAGGCAGTTTAGGAGGTAAGCCATCTCTCCCAAATCCACCGCCAAGTGACTGATTCGGTGCCGAAGTCTGAGCTTTTTCTAACTGCCATGTTACTTCTCTACTGATATCATCTGAATAAGGCTGCCATTGTTCTATATATAAACCATCTGAGTTAGTAAGTGTCAGTGAAAATTTTTTTTAAAAAAGCTTTTGGAGGTAAGAGTGAATTACTAAAATTTCCTTTTACTGAAACGGGAAAAGGCCAGGGCCACTTCTCTCACGATTTGCCTGTGGCCCATCTGTTGAATGAGAGAGCCCCTCTCTGGGTTTTACAGGCTGAGAAGCGACATTTGCATGAATTCAGACTTTTTCAGGCAGAGCCTGACAGATGCAAACTGGGTTTGTGTGATCGCCGGGGAGCTCCGTGAGGAGGGTGACTGATGGGATTGAGCTGCAGAGAATAATCAGAGCAGAAGGAGGGTTAGGAAAGGGCTGAACAAGCCCAACAAAGCTCAAGTCATTGCCTCTGAGAGTTGAAACCTCTAAAGAAAGGAGTTTCGCATATCAATGTCCTCATTCGTCTGCCTAGTGGCCTGGATTGCTAATTATGGGTTGTTGTCCTAGTCTCAGGCGAGACGTGACCTGAAGATTCAAATAGCAAATGTCCCCTTACCCCATCCACAACATACACACACACACACACACACACACACACACACACACACGCACACTCCCGTATTCACAAGGTGTTCGTTCTTAAAATAGATTTTATCTCCATCTGCTCTATTAGACTTTTATTTCTATATATTAATTTCTAGGGTTTTATAAGAGTATTTTTGAATCTTTTGTAATTAAAATTTTACAAGAGTCCCTGTTTGCAGAGTAACCATTTCTCTAAATTTGGCGTTTATCATTCTCAAGCATGTACACACATACTCTTGGTATTGTGCATGCTTTTAACTTTATAAAATACTGTGTGTAGTATTTTGCTACCTTTTTAAATGCACGGCATTATATGGGATCATTATCCATGTTGATATATTTTATTCATTTTAACTCAACAGTATTTCTAGTTTATAAATATACAACTTAAAAATTTACCATTAGAGAACACAGGAGTTTCACCTCTTTCATCTCGATTTAATGCTTTTTTCTAAAATTCAATCATTATGACATTAATATTGTCATAGTAGTTGTATTTGTTTAGTGTTTGCACAGATAGTTTTTTCCCAACCTTTTATTTTAGTCTTCTTGTGTAATTTGCAATATTGTGTCTCTTACAAACACAGAATAGTTGGATACTTTTAAAATCCAGTCAGATAATTTCTGGTTCTAATTAGTGATACTATGCTAGTTATATTTATAATTGCTTGCATATTTGGACTTAAAATTTCTGTTATTATTCTTCGCTGTCATTTTTTCTCCTACATCTTTGCTCATTTAAAATTTTCAGTATTCTTCTGTATTTCCATCTAAAAGTAAAGTTTAAATTTCTATTCTTTAACAAATAACTTACATTAAAAGTATACATATAATTATTTATAAATCTTTCTAACAAATCTAGCCATTTAGTATTTCTAAGCTTGATTAAAACATGACACACATTTTAGCATATTTCCATCACTGGGAAATTTCCAGCTTGTTACCGTTATCTAAAATTTTAGTTTAACCTTCTTTTAAACATAAAAAAAATAATAATGTATTTAGCTCTGCTTAGCTCTATCCAAACTTCTCTGATTTTCTTCTAGATTCCCTTTTATTCCTGTTCAAGTGCACGATTTTACATTCTTTATGTAAGGATTTCTGGATGGATGTCTTTTACATAACTCTGAAAATGCCTTTATCTTTCAAAATTAAGGGTAAACTAGCTAATCTGTATCTTATTTTTCCCCAGCTCTAAAGATATAACCCTGTTATCTTCTGGCATCTTTTATTGATGAGAATTTTGCTGTCAGTCTACTTAACTTTACTCTATAATAATCTACCCCAAATTTCCTGTGGATTTTAAGATTGTCACTAATCTGTGGTTTCACTAGGATGTGCCTAGGCTACGATTTATTCTTATTTATGCTGCATTGTATTCAGTCAGTTTCTGTGAGCGAAAGACCAATGCCTTCCTTCAGTTGTGGAAACACAAATTTATATCTCTTCTTAAATGTTGCTTTTATACACTTCCTTCTGTTTCCTCTTTTTGAAACACTTAACAGATAGATTTGGAATCTGCAATCTGTCCTCCATTGCTCTAAACTTCTCATTCAGATTTTTAAAACATTTCTTTGCCATTTTAAGTTGAGTTCTGGGCAAATTCTTCACTACTCTCTTTATATCCCCTCTTTTTTGGATTTCCTCCCCATTTAAGTCACCAAAGAGCATTGAGCAGAGTTTTCTGAGCTATACAGTAGGTTCTCATTAGTTATCTATTTTATACATAGTAGTGTATATATGTCAATCCCAATCTCCCAATTCATCCCAACTCCCCCTCCCCTTTGGTATCCATATGTTTGTTCTCTACATCTGTGTCTCTATTTCTGCTTTGCAAATAAGTTCACCTTTCACTACGCTCTTTAAAATCACTAATTTTCTCATCAACTGTTCAGAGTTACTCGTTACATACAATTATACAATCAATTATATTTATGTTATATACAATATATAGTATATATAAAATAATTTCTAAGATTTATAATTGTTAATTCCCCTCCAACTCTTACCTCTTCCCGTTTCATTTCTGCTTTTTATTTTATTTACAACATCTAATTATTTTATGTGTAGGTCTCTCCATTCACCTATTTAAACACATTGTACTCATCTTCCTTTTCTGAGTCTCTAGTAGAGCACCAAGCTGTAATAAGGTTTACAAAATACTGTTCCCCAAATTTTAACAATTGTCTCTACTCATAGAGTATTTATAATAAAGACAGAGGGTTTTCCACCAACAGGCTCATTCATTTAATACAGTATTCTGATTTTCATTTTTATTTTTATAGCCATTCATAACCTGTTGGATAGATGGGCTATCCATACTAGTTAAGACATAGATGACAGGAATGCATCTTTAATCTACTTATTCTTTCCACTCAAATCCTCTCCTTCATAGTTATATTACTGTGACTAATCTACATAATGTCTCTCAATCTCAGTTTCCTTATTAATATGTTGGGACTAGAAATATTTTTCACATATTCTTGTGAGAAATAAAAATTTTTAAATCTGCCTGATATAAGACAAACACAGATAATGCTGGTTCCTTTACTTTCACTTTCTTAACATACTCGTTTTACTTAGGGTCTATATTTAGGGCCAAGGAGAAAGATATAGAGACGCCAGATCACTGACCTAAATCATTGACATTTTAATATATTTAACAGAATACTTGAGATGGCTGCCAAATTCTATTATTTTTATGATTATCATCTAAGAAGCAAGAAGACAGAATCTTTGAATATACTTGGTGTAAGCATCTGTATGAGTAGAATGAAAAAGGGGTATGGATGCAGTGGGGCTTTCAATGAAGCCATTTCTTAGAGCAACACTTAGGGGTAAAAATCTAATTTTTATATACTGTTTAAATGCCATGCTGAAATTTGCAAACATGTGAGATGTTATTCATTCAATAATTCACTGAGCAAATATTTCTTGAGCATCTTCCACGCACCAAGCATTTCTCTAGATGCTGGAAATATAGATGTAAACAAAACCATTTGTTATCATAAATATAAAAGCTACTTTTTCACCTCCTAATTGCCATCAAGTAATCTCCTGCAGAGGGAAATCCCCAGGGATTTTGTGGAAACAAGTATGATGTTAAATAGTAGTTTGTTCTTGCTAAATCAGATAATACGCATTTAGGCAACATCAGTAAGAGCATATGGTCTGTCTAAAGGCAAACTTCATATCCTTACAATCTTTCCTGGCCATATCACATGCAAAACAGCAGGTTACATTTTTGGCACTCTATTTAGTCATATTTTAAAATAAACTAGGGCATTCTCAGGATAGTAAGTGTTCTGATAGCTGTGGGCTCTAAGAATATTTCACAGAACAAGCTAATTTTATCCTGGATGAAAGTGGACTTAGCTGTCACATAAAAACAGTTTTGAAATCTTGAAGACATGGTAAAAGAGGGATTAGAAATAATCCATATGCTTCTGGAGAGCATGATTAAAATTAACATCTGTCAGTATCAATATCTCAGGATAAAATGCAAATATTGCTTTAGCACTGTGGTTCTCAAAGTCTTGTCCCTGGGTCAGGAGCACCAGTATCAATCAGGGACTTGTTAAAAATGCAAATTCTCAATTTACTGAATCAGAATCTCTGGGAGTAGAACTTCAGCAATCTGTGTTCTAACAAACCCTCCAGGACTTGTTTCTTTTTAAATTTCTTTTCTGGCTTTATTGAGATATAACTGTCATACAACACTGTGTAACTTTAAGGTGCCCAACATGATGACTGGATACAGGTAAATATATTGCAAAATGATTACTACAAAATACGGTTAGTAAACACATCCATCACCTCAACAGTTACTATTTTTTGTTGTGCTGGTTGGCAGTGGTGAGAACATTTAAGATGCACTCTCAGCAACTTTCAAGTATTCAATACAGTATTGTCAACGATTGTCACCAAGCTGTACATTAGATCACTGCAATTTATTCGTCTTATAACGGGAAATTTGTACCCTTTGATGAACATCTTTTCATTTCCCTGCACCCCCTGCCCCCAACCAGCCCCTGGTAACAACAAATCCACTGCTTCTGAGTTCAACTTCTTCCGATTCCATGTATAAGTGAGATACTACAGTATTGGTTTTTCTCTGACTTATTTCCTTAGCACAATGCTCTCAAAGTTCATCCATGTTGTCCCAAATGGTCGGATCTCCTTCCTTTTTATAGCTGAATAATATTCAAGTGAGTGAGTGAGTGTGTGTGTGTGAGTGAGTGTGTGTGTGTGTGTGTGTGTGACATTTTCTTTATCTACTCATCTGAAGATGGACACTTAGGTTGTTTCCATGTCTTGGCTATTGTGAATAACACTGAAATGAACATCCCTCCAAGTGGTGTTTCCTATGTGTGCTAATGTTTGAGATCCACTCCCTTAGTATGAACTTAGGACAAATTTATCCATCTCTCCAGCCTGATCTCTTTCTACGTTTTAACACATGTGCTTGTGTTCTAGTCCCACTGTATTCTACACAAACTTTCAAAAACCCCGGCCTTTTGTATATGCTATCAACTCTTTTGGTGTCTTACTTCTTAAACTTCCCTTCTTGACAAATTTCTATCTAATCATTAACACTTATTTTCCCTGTTCCTTCAGTACCTCCTAGTCAGAGGTTCTTATCCCTTGTGAACCCCCAAAGTTTTTTAATGTAACAACATTAGACACTTACCTGTTCCCCTGTTTAGACAAGCAATAAGGTAAATGATAATACCTGGATTCCTGGTCATTACATATTCCTGATTCTGCATGCTTTAACTCCACCTCTAGAGGCACCCATTAAGTGAATGTTCCAAGTAAACCTTATCTGTCTGAATCGTTTGGGGAAATTTTCATGTCCACTAAGTACAGTGGAGGATCATGCAGAAAGGAAAAATATAATCTACTTAGTTAAATGACCAGCAACCCTTCAGAACAGTTCAGAGCCTTTTTTAGTGGGATCGCAGGCTAAGACAAGAACAACAACAACAAAAATTTAAGAAAAAATTCCCTGGAATAAATATGAAGGCTGCATATCTAATTGGTTTATTTCTGAGCCATATCACAAAGTACAGTAGAGAATGAGGACAATAAAAAATCAGCTCCTTCTCCGAGCCATAAATTTGTTAGTTAATTTACCCCATGAAATGGGGTACTTCACCATAAATTCCTATCAAGTCATTAGGTGAGGACTGCTCCTCAGAGCCAATCATTTTCCTGGGAACAGAAAAAGACAACAGAGTTTCCTGCACACTGGTGTGTTCAGGAATAGCAACGGCCAAGTGTAGATAAATGAAACTGAACAGCTTCTGCTATAGACATAAACTATGATAAGCATGTGTACATACTTTACAAACATTATCTAATATATCCTTAGCAAGAACTCTACGAGTTAAGCATTACTATATACTCTCACCTCTATGTTACAGATGAGGAAACTGAAACAAAGAGAGGTTTAATAATTGCCCAAGGCAATATGGATAGGGAATAGTGGAACTTGAGTCAACATTTTGATCTCACATTTCATGTTTTCAAATTCCAGCTGGGAATTGCTATCAATGCAACTGTCTGGCAATCTAAGATCAATGAAGTTTATCACATATTGACTCTTCCTTTCCCTGGAAGAGTATCTCTTTCCTGTAACTTGCCATTCTTCTCTCAGAGTCCATGCCTATTACACCTGCTCACCAAATGTATACTCCTTTGGGAATCAGCCATAGCATCTTCAAATATTCACTTTTGCAAATACTTTTCTATCTACTAGACTTGACTCCTAGTATTTTCTCTTTTTAAAATAATGACATTATCTCCATTGGCTTTCATGTTTCAAACATTCAATTATTATCTTAAACCTCACCTTCTTTTTCTCCTGGATACCACCCATGGTGGACCCATATTCTCTTAGGTAACAATGACAGTCAGTTATTATTGTCTTTGTTATCTCTCAGTTGACCTAGACTTTTAATGGTAAAGTAGCAAAGCAACCTATTTAAGACCATCAAGGGCAAAGATGAAGGGGAAATTAAGCATGAAAGGCTTGAAAAAACTTTACTTTTTCCTAGATTTTGCTGCTTTTTAAAGCCAATGATGAATATTTTCCAGTATTTTCTCCATTCCAATTTTTTCTAGCCTCTATTTGTCCAGGAAATATGCTGCTACAGAAATACATGCTCTAATTTGTTTAACAGTTTACTAAATTCTACTATCAAACAATGGGTTGATTCAGTCAAGCCACTAGCTAGTGACCAATCAAACCAATGAAATAGGGAAGTTTGTAAGCACAATCATAGATGGTGCAGTGATTCATCTTGTTTGCCTGAAAGGTTTCATCAAAATATTCTGAGAATCCAAGAAACAGGGAACATTGGTATTTTATGTTCTATCCATGACTTTGGTTTTCAATTTCTCTTTTACAATCTTAGTAGGACTCCTACTCCATATTAACTGGACAATATCTCATATTTATCAGAGAATGATAGATTCTTGACTCCAAAGGGCTGCATTCCTTAATGAAACCTGTTGCCAATAAACTAGCCTTGAATTTTTACTCCAAAACCTCCTTTGTTTTATATCTCATTACCTAGAAAAACCTAAGCTCTGGTTCCCCTGAAATTTAAGAAAAAATCTATAAAACATGTATTGACTATTCCTTTTTTGTTTTAATCTGAATTTACCATCCATACTTCTACCAGGACCCTCACTAACTTTCTGAACCAATATTTTGTAAAATTCCTCTATCTTTAAAATAAAACAAAAATCTTTAGTTGATATCACTTTCAACTAGATGCTATTTAAATTCTACTTTGAGAAGAAACAAGGGTTAGAATACTTATAACACTTGATTCAAATATACTACTGGCCAACCACAGAAAAGTGTTCATTATTTAATTCATTCTTTTACTTAGGTATGTATTTACTGAAGAAATATTTGTTCATTCTTCATCATCTTCTAAATATTTTGCTAGCCATTGGGGAAGAGATCATGAATATTAGCAAACAATGTCTTGCTTCGTGAAGCTTATAGTCATTGCAGTGGACAAATGTTAATTAAGTAACCAGAAAAATAAATTTAAAATTTCTAAAATTATTAATATTAAAAATAGAATTATAAGGGTCTATAAGAATGTAAGATTATACATAATAGGAATTTTAGAAAGTCAGGAAAATCTAGGTTTGTTCATTTGGGAAAATGATATTTTAGTTGAGATCTGAAGGCACTAGTTAGACAAAGATACAGAAAAAAAATTCCAGTGGAGGGAAATAGGTGAAAGTATACCATGGGGCAGGAGGATGTCTGACAAGTCTCAAGGATTGAAGGAAACCAGGATGGTTGTAATGCAGAAAGCAAGGGAGGACACTGAAAAAGGTAAGACTGAGGAGCTATGAAGAAGCCAGACCAAACCTAACTCTGGAGGCTACTTCTGGGGGTTTTGCCCTGATTCTGAGAATAATGGAAAGCAATACAAGCTTTTTAAGCAAAGATAAGGAATGACATGATTAGAACTTTGTGTCAGAAAGATCACTTAAACATGAAAATGATTGGAGAGGGTTAAGGGTGGATGTACGTGAACTGGTTAGGAAATCATTAAAATAGTTCACCAAACTCATAGAATTCAGATAACCACGTGAGATGATAAAGATTTTAGCCGAGTCCCAGGCACATATAAATGATGAATGTTATCTGTTTCTATTGCTACTATTATCAATATTAAAGTAACGCATATTTTTGTAAAAAGCTTTTTTAAAAATCTACTTTACATTTTTCTCAACTCACAAACTAGTAATGTTTTTAATTAAACATACCTATTTATGTTTAAATTTGGAAAAATAACCAAAGAGAAAGATAAATTAGTGTTATGCTACAGGTATATGTTGATATATCATTGTCTTATCTTTTTGCAGAGTTTTTTCTTTTATCTTTTTGCAACATTATGGTTATATTCTTTGTATTGTATAAAAAAATTACAAATGCATTGTTTTCATTTAAAAAATGTTACGAATATTAAATTCCCCATTACATTAAACCTTTTTTAATTTTTACTATCTTATCCTTTTTGCTATCTATTTTAACTAAAATGTATAATGGTTTTTTGAATATTATTCTTGAACTTCTTTTAGTGCAGTGAAGAAACCGTCTAGTACCCCAGCATTCTTCCACGGGGAGAACAACTACACCTGGGGGGAAAAGGAGGCAGCAGAAAGACACCTGGAGATTCTCTGATGTGCATTTTCTTAATAATTAGCACATCACACATCTAATTAGCATGTCATAAATAATCATAAAGTATGTATTTAATGAATCATTTTACTTTGCACTGTCAGAGGTTAACAGGAAAGTAAAATGGTTGGCTTATTTTTTAAAAATGATGCAGTTGTTCTTCAGGTATACTATGACTAAAACATAATGAAATGCAGAAAATAAGCATCCATCACACTGGTTTTAAAAAACACTAATAGCAATAGATATGTAAGTATACATATCTGTCACATCTGTCAAAACACCCTATATATATATATATGTTAGAAAATAGCTATCTATATGCATTTATGTCGTGACAAGCATATAAATATGTATGTATAGTATGATTGTACATTTCATTTTTAATCCAAACCTTTCTGTCAAAATCTTGTCTCAAGTTGCATTTTGATGACGTACTTTTTTTTTCTCTTTTCTACCCTATAAAGAAAGAGGCTTACAAAACCAGGGGTCATTAGTATTTTTATCTTCAAAGTACCTTCCTAAAATACCCTTCTATCTTGTCCATATTTTAAAATATTTCATTTATTAAGTAGGTTAATTTTGAAAATAATTTTCAGTTACCTATTGTTGTGTAAAATCTATCTCAAAACTAATTGTGTTAAAACAACAACAATTTACGATTTTTCGTGATTCTGTGAGTTGACTGGGCAATTCTCTTGCTGGTCTCACCTGGACACATTCATGTGTATTCAACCAGCTGGTGGCTTGGCTGGAGCTGGATGTCCTGAGGTGGCCTCTATCACATGTGTGGGATCTCAGCTGGGACAGCCAGAATGGCTGAGATTACCTGGCCTCCCTCTCCACGTGGTCTTTCATCTCCAGTTTTATTTGCAGCATTGCGGTCATGGTTCAAAGAGACAGAAGCCACAGCTGTAAGGCATCTGCAGCTCTGGCTTTGAAAGTCTAATTATATCATTTCTACCACATTCTATTAGTCAAAGCAAATCCTAAGACCAGCTCATATTCAAGGCACGGGGAAATAAATTCCATCTCTCGACACAAAATCTGCAAAATATTGTGTGTATCTTATTCTATCTACCACAATATTATTCTGAACTCATCAATAGTCAAAGATACATTTTTTGCTCCATATCCTTAGTATTTGGTGTTGTCTTTGGAATTTTGGCCATTCTGCTAGGTATCTAGTGGTATCTCGTTGTTTTAATTTACCTGACGACATATGATGTAGAACATCATTTGATATGTTTATTTGCCATCCGAGTAGCTTCTTTGGTAGAGTATCTGTTAACATTTTTGTTTGCTTTCTAATTGTTGAGTTTTAAGAGTTATTTGTGTATTTTGGGTAAAAGTACTTTTTGTGATGTGTCTTTTGCAAGCATTTTCTCCCAGTCTGTAGCTGGTCTACTCAATCTCTTGTAATTTTCTTCTGCAGAGCAGAGATTTTTAATTTTGATGAAGTCCAGCTCGTCAATTATTTATTTAATGGATTATGCCTTTAGTATTGTTTACAAAAGTCATTGCCATACCCCCAAGGTCATCTAATTTACCTTCTAGGAGTTTCCCAGTTTTACATTTCACTTTTAGAACTATGATAATTTTTGTGAAAGATATAATGTCTGTGTCTAGATTCTTATTTTTTGCATGTGAATGTCCAATTTTCCAGCACCATTTGTTGAAAAGACTGTGTTTGCTCCATTATATTGCCTAGGCTCCTTTGTCAAAGATCAATTGATTATACTTTTGTGGATCTATTTCTGGGCTCTCTATTCGATTCCATTGATCTATTGGTCTACTTTTTTTTTATCAGTATCATAGTGTCTTGATTACTGTAGCTTTATAGTAAATCTTCCTGTCAGACAGCATCAGTCTTCCAACTTTGTTTTTCTTCTTTAATATTGTGTTGCCTACTCTGAGTCTTTTGCCTCTCCATATAAACTGTGGAATCAATTTGTCAATATCCACAGGATAACTTGCTGGGATTTTGATTGGGATTGCATCGAATCAATAGATCAGGTTGTGAAGAACTGGTATCTTGACAATACTGAGTCTTCCAATCCATGAACATGGAACATTTTTTCATATTTAGTTATTTTTTGATTTTATGCATCACAGTTTTACAGTTTTCTTCACATAGATCATGCACATATTTTGTTAGAATTAAAAGCTAAATATTTCATTTTGGGGGATGCTAATATAAATGGTATTGTGCTTTTAATTTCAAATTCCACATGTTCATTGCTGGTATACAGAGAAGCAATTCACTTTTTTGGATGGAAGGATTTTTTTGACTTCTTAAAAAAATTTATTGAAGTATATTTGATTTATAATGTTGTGTTAATTTCTGCTGTACAGCAAAGTGATTCAGTTTTATATATATATATATATATATATATATATACACACACACACACACACACACACATTCTTGTTCATATTCTTTTCCATTATGGTTTAGAACAGTGATTGACTTTTGTATATTAATCTTGTATCCTGCAACTTTGCCATAACCATTTATTAATTCCAGGAGTTGTTTGTCAATTTTTTTCAGATTTTCTACATAGAAAATCATTTCATCTGTGAACAGAGACAATTTTATTTCTTCCTTCCCAATCTATATACCTTTATATCCTACTCTGGTCTTATTGCAATACCTAGATATTCCATGGTAGCATGGTGAGAGGGCTATCCTTGCCTATTACCCAGTCTTAGTGGGAAAACTTATTTTCTCACTATTAAATATGATGTTAGTCATAGGTATTCTTTCTTTATTAATAAAAATAAATATTTTAATACTTATTTATTTTTGGCTGTGTTGGGCTTTCATTACTGTGCGCAGGCTTCCTCTAGTTGCAGCAAATGGGGGGGGCTACCCTTCGCTGTGGTGCGCGGGCTTCTCATTGCGGTAGCTTCTCTTGTTGTGGAGCACAGGCTCTAGGCGTACAGGCTTCAGTAGTTGTGGCACGTCAGCTCGGTTATTGTGGGTCGCGGGCCCTAGAGCACAGGCTCAGTAGTTGTGGCACACAGGCTTAGTTGCTCCGCGGCACGTGGGATCTTCCCGGACCAAGGCTCGAACCTGGGTCCCCTACATTGGCAGGCAGATTCTTCACCACCGTGCCACCAGGGAAGTCCCACAGGTATTCTTTATCAAGGTAAAGAAATTATTTTCCATTCCTAATGCACTGAGAGGGTTTTGTTTTGTTTTTTGCAATAAGCAGAATTTGGCTTTTGACACATGCTTTTTCTGTATCTATTGATATGATCATGTGAGTTTTCTTCTTTAGCCTGATCATGTGATGAATTATCTTCCTGATTTTTAAATAGTGAATCAGCCATACATACCTGGGATAAATCTCACTTGGTCACAGTGTGTTATTCTTTTTATACAATTCTTAGGTTCCATGTACTAATATTTTGTTGAGGATTTAGATATATAAATTCATGAGAGATATTGGTCTATAGTTTTTGTTTATTATAATGTCTTTGTCTGGTTTTGGTACTAGTGTAATGCTGGTTAATGTGAGTTAGAAACTATTCCCTCTGCTTCTGTATAGGAAAGAGATTGTAGAAAATTTGGGTAGTTTCTTCCTAAAATGTTTTGTAGAATTCACCAGTGAATATATTCTTTCTGGTCTGATGCTTTGTGTTTTAAAAGGTTGTTAATTATTGATTCAATTTCTTTAGAAAACATAAGCCTATTCCAATTTTCAATTTCTTCATGTGTGATTTTTGGAAGGTTGTGTCTTTCAAGGAATTGGGCCATTTCATCTGGGTTATCAAATTTGTAAGTATAGAATTGTTCATAATATTCATTTATTAACCTTTTAATGTCCGTAGGATTGGTAGTGATGCCACCTCTTTCATTTCTGATATTAGTAATTTGTGTTTTCTCTCTTTTTTTCTTAGTTAATCTGGATAGAGGCTCATCAATTTTACTGATCTTTTTAAAGAACCAGGTTTTAGTTTCACTGATTTTCTCTATCAATTTCCTGTCTTCAATTTATTGATATCTGCTCTAATTCTTATTCTTTTCTTCTGCTTATTTTGGATATAATTTTTGTCTTTTTCTACTTTCCTAAGGAGGAAACTTAAATTACTGATTCTAGATTTTTCTTTTTGTTTCCTATGTGTTCAATGTTATAAATTTCCCTCTAATCACTGCTTTCGATGCATCCTACAGATTTTGGTAAGTTATATTTCCTTTTTCATTTAGTTCAAAATATTTTTAAATTTCTTTTGATATTTATTTTAACCTATATGTTATTTACAAGAATGCTGTTTAATCTCCACATATTTTGAAAATTTCCAGTTATCTTTCTGTTACTGTATTGACTTCTACTTTAGTTCCATTGTGGTTTGAGAGCAGACATTATATGAGTTCTATTCTTCAGACATTATATGAGTTCTATTCTTTTAGGTGCGTTTCATGGTCTAGAGTGTGTTCTATCTTGGTGAATGTTCCATGTGAGCTTAAGAAGAATGTGTATTTCACTGTTGCTGCATGAAATAGTCTATAGGTGTGAATTACATCCAATGATTGATGGTAGTGTTGAGTTCACCTGTGTCCTTAACTGATTTTCTACCTGCTGGATATATTTCTGATGGAGTGTTGTTGAAGTCTCAAACTATGATAGTGGATTCACCTGTCTCTCCTTACAGTTCTATGAGTTTTTCCCTCAAATGGTATTACACTCTTTTGTTAAGCATATACACATTAAAGATTGTTATGTCTTCCTGGAGAATTGATCCCTGAATCTTCATGCTATGCCCTTTGTCATCCCTGCTAACTTCCCTTGCTTTGAAGTCTGCTGATTCTGAAGTTGATATGGCTACTCTTGCTTTCTGTTGATTAGTGTTAATATGGAATATTTTTCTCCAACCATTTACATTTAATCTATATGTGTGTTTACATTTAAAGTGAGTTTCTTATAAAGAACATATAATTGAGTTTTGTTTTTTGATCCACTCAGTAATTTGTCTTAATCAGTATATTTAAACCATTGTCATTCATAATGATTATTGGTATAGTTGGATTAATATCTACCATATTAGTTACTGTTTTCTACTTTTCTATTATTCTTAAAAAAACTACTATCTGTTAAGTCAATTAAAAATAAGAAAAATAAAAGTTTGTATTTTACTTTCACTTATTCCTTCTTTGATGCTTTCCTTTCTTTAGGTAGATCTGAATTTCTGAACTATATTATTTTCCTTCCCTCTACAGAACTTTTAACATTCTTGTAAGGCAGATTTACTGACAACAAATTCCCTCATTTTTTATTTGTCTGAGAAGGTTCTTATTTCTTTTTTACTTTTGAAGGATAATTCCATAGACTACAGAATTCTAGGTTGGTGGGGGTTTTCTGTTTGTTCATTTGTTTGTTTCTCTCCCAACACTTTAAATATTTTACTCTAATCTCTTCTAGTTTGCATGGTTTCTAAGGAGAACTCAGGTGTAATTCTAATCTTTCTTCTCTGTAAGTAAGGTATTTTATTCCTCTGGCTTCTTTCATAAATGTTTTTTTATTGTGTTCTCAAGTTTGAAAATGATATGCCCAGATGTAGGTTTTTGTCTGTTTGTTTGTTTGTTTGTTTTTGGCATTTACCCTGTTCTCTGAGCTTCCTGGATCTGTGGTTTGTGTCTGACATTAATTTGGGGAAAACTTCAGTCATTATTGTTTCAAATATTTCTTCTATTCCTTTCTCTCTTTTTTCTCCTCTGGTATTCCTATTATGTATATGTTAAACTTCTGTAGTTGTCTCAGTGTTCTTGGATATTCTATTCTGTTTTGGTTTTTTTTTTTCCACTCATTTTTCTCTTTGCTTTTTCAGTTTTGGAGGTTTCTATTGAGGCATCATCAAGCTCAGAGATTCTTTCCTCACCAGGTCCAGTCTACTAATCAGCCCATCTGAGGCATTCTTTATTTCTCTCTAAGTGTTTTTGATCTCTAGCATTTCTTTTTGGTTCTTTCTGAGGATTCCCATCTCTCTGTTTACACTACCCATCTGTTATTGCATTCTGTCTACTTTAACCATTAGAGCCCTTAGCATATTTATCATAGTATCATAGTTGTTTTTAAATTCCTGGTCTGATAATTACAGTATCCCTGCCATGTCAGGTTCTGATGCTTCCTCTGTCTCTTCATGTTATGTTTATTGCTTTTTGGTATACCTTGTAATTTTTTTTTCTTGATAGTAGGATATGATTTATAGAGGGAAAAAAAACCTGCTGTAAATTGGCCTTTAGTAATGTGATGGTATTGGGTTGGCCAAAAGGTTTGTTCGGGTTTTTCTGTAAGATGTTACGGAAACTTCTTGGCTGACCCAATAATATACGGGGAGAGAGGAAGTGTTCTATAGTCCTATGATTAGACCTCAGTCTTTTACTGAGCCTATGCCTTTGGACACCCAACTTCACCAGTGTTTCTAAGTTTGTTCCTCTCCTCTTAGGTGAGACAGGATGGCTCAGGGGGCGGAAGTTGCGTATTTCCCTTCCTCCAGGTCAGTCAGGCTCCTGTAATACCCCAGAAGTTAAGGCTCTGATTAACTAGCTTCCCCTGAGAGCAGGCCTTATTAATAAGAACAGAGTACTCTGTTGTATTTCAGAACGGTTCCTTTTCCCCTCCTCCTGCTGGAAGCAACCAGTTTGGGGGGGGGGGGGTTTCCCTCCAGTTTACTGTGGGAAACTGGCTGAACTCCTGGAGGTAAATCTCTCAATATTGGGGGAGCACCCCTATGACTGGGTACTCTTATAGCTTTTAACTCTCAGTCTTATCCACACTGAGCCTCCAGCAATTTGTTGATTACATTTCAGCTTTTCCTAAGCTGATACTGGTTTCTGCAGTGGTTTCTGCCTCTGAGTCTCTGCCCTGGTAAACCAGGACTCCCTGTAGTAGCTTATCTCTCTCTCCAGTCTTGGGGACCACAGTTTGCTCTGTGTCTTCCTCTCTCTTATGGCTCCTATAAAAGTTGTTAATTTTACAGTTTGTTCAGCTTTTCGCTTGTCTTAGGATGGAGTGGCAACTTATAAATTCCTTATACGCCAGCCCAGAAACTCCTTTATCTACTTTATTATTTGATTCTCAAAAAGATCAGGGCTCAGTTTGCAAACTTCAGAATGGGAAAGTTGAGTTTCAGAGGTTATGAAATTTGCCATCACTCATGAAATTATTACAGATCTAAACTGGAACTAGAATTCAAGTCTCCAGGTTCCCAGGACAGAGTCATTCTTACACTACCTGTTTAAAATATATTCATTATTGATTGATTAATCTTTCTGTGGTCCTGCTCCCTCATCTCCTTCCCCTTTTGAAACAGGAGGGAAGGGGGCAGGGCACAACCTTTAAAAGAATGACATAGCCATAGGACATGACAAAAACTGGTTAGAACTAACTAGGTCCAAGATGGCGGAATATTTGATTTCCAGTGGACCTTGAGCCTCATTATGTTCATTGTAATATATTAGTGTGCTGACACACCTACCAGCAGCATGACAGTTCTGAGGCCAACTATAAAAGGTCAAAAAGTGGGCAGTGGCCCAGTTCCTGGAAATCTCCACCCCTTTACTGAAATAATTGGAATAATCCTCTCACTCATTAGCCTATGAAATTACCCAACCCATAAAAACTAAGCATGTCATATTTTGAGGCTCTCTCACCTCCTGGGATGGCCCAAACTCTGCTGTGGAGTGTGTTTCTCCCAAGGCCTCTTGCCTTTTGAGATGGCCCATGCTCTGTCTGTAGAATGTGTTTCGCTCTAAATAAACCCACTTCTTACCTATCACTTTGTCTCTTAATTCTATCACAATGAAGCAAGAACCTTAAATTCACCAGGAACACTTTCAACTTTTCTTCTTTCTTATAGTCTATGGTTTCCATAATTTATCAACTCATTGATTTACCAATATTCAAATTCAACAAATATTTATTAGGTACCTGAAATCATATAGGAACTGTACTAGATATTTGGGACAAAATTGTGAACAAAAATAAGAATGCCACTAAAATATCGGAACTTATCATTTAATGTGGGATGAGAGTTATATCAAATATGGAATCACACAAATAAATATGAAAGTACAATTATGATAAGTTTCTATAAAAATAAGTACATGGTGCATTGTGACCAATGCGCTGGAGGACAGTGAAGACCATCTTAAGATTTAATAATTGAGGGGCTTCCCTGATGGCACAGTGGTTGAGAATCTGCCTGCCAATGCAGGGGACATGGGTTCGAGCCCTGGTCTGGGAGGATCCCACATGCCACGTAGCAACTAGGCCCGTGAGCCACAACTACTGAGCCTGCACGTCTGGAGCCTGTGCTCCGCAACAAGAGAGGCCGCGACAGTGAGAGGCCCGCGTACCACGATGAAGAGTGGCCCCCACTTGCAACAACTAGAGAAAGCCCTCACACAGAAACAAAGACCAACACAGCCAAAAATAAATAAATAAATAATTTTTTTTAGAAAAAGAAAATGCATGGCCTAAGCTACAGGCATATTCTGTTTTAAAAAAAAAGATTTAATAATTGAAATGAAATATGAAGGGGAAGTACATAAAACATGTGCCAACTACTCTTCTAAATGCTTTGGATACTTTTATCATTTAAATGTCACAAAAATTACCCAGAAATATAGTAAATACTATCTCTATTTCACACACACACACACACACACACACACATGTACGCACACACACAAGTAAGCACACAGGACCATGGCAACAAGAGAATTTAAAAGACAACATGCCAAACATGTCTTCTTTGGGAGTGAAAAGTTGAGGCAGATAGAAACAGATTTCTCAGTCATGACTCTATTGACATTTGGGTTGGATACTTATTTGTTGTGGGAGGCTGTGCTGTGAATTGTAGGATTTTCAGCAGCATCCTCAGACTTTACCCACTAGCTGCCATCCTTCTCCAGTTGTGACAATCAAAAAATGTCCTTGATTTGGGGGGAGATGGTCAAACCCTCACCAGTTGAGGACCTTTGATACAGAAGGACTTTAAGACTTTTTTTTTTTTTTTGCCTGCTGCTGCAAAATGGCTTCCTAAGTAGATGAATTAATAAATCAATGTATATGCTAGTGTCCCTTCTGTAAAGAAAGAATATGGCCACTGGCTCCTTACCTTTGTCCTCTAAGTTCTCTTATCCAAAGCCTAATTAGCATGAAGCATGAAAAAAGCCTAGGTCAGGTTTTACGTTGGATGTTACGAGAAAAGCAATGTCGTTATTTCCATAATTAATCACTACCCATCAGTTGAACTCAAGCCTAATGTAAGAGAGGTGGCTATGTAGATTCAGTAACATCTCATTGGTCACATTTCTTTCTCCAAAGCAGAAAGCAACCTGCTGTGGTTGTATAAGCTGAGAAGCATTAAAGTTGAAAACATCACAGAAAGTGACCTTACCTATAAAAGCAATTACATGGAAGTTCATAATAAGTTTGTTGAGACACAAAAATCAGAAATTAAACCAAATTGTTCAAAACTGTAGAGAACATTAAAAATCTATTTGTACTAATATTCTGAGAAAATATTTCTACTTCACATAAATAATACCATTGATAATGGAGAACAACCAATAACCGTGATGAAGGCTTTTTTCAAAGGTATTTATATTTTCATGTTATTTGGGGAAATGCTGGAAAATACGGTGAATTATACTAAATCCCACCAGAAAAGAACTAGAGAGCTAGTGACTACCAAATATGCAAGGTTGTCATCTAGTGGTGACAAGCAAGCTGCAGGCTTGTGACCCCAAAGTAATGTCTGCAGTACCACTTTCTCACTATCTTCTTTCTCCTCTTTATGAATTTGAAACATTTGTTATATTGACTTAATATCACTTTTGAAGAAAAAATGATGTATTATGTGTCTCTGTTTATTTTCTCCTACAAAACAATATTCACCCTCATTTTTAACAAAAGTATTTGAAGAATACTAATTTCAAGATTGTTTATACTTAATGAAAACCTTGAACATTTATCATTCTTATTTAGATAATGGGAAGTAATAACATGCCTTCTTGAAAACAGAGGATTCAACATAATCACATTACATTAGGTAGAGATCACAGAAGATAAATTTTGGCATTTGTCAGTGTTGCACACCACCCAGGCATTATTTCATAAGATGTTGTCAAAGGCACAGAAAACTGCCAATCACATTAACAGCTAACTTCTTTTAAAAGCCATTCAACTGAGTTTAATTATGATTAAGTATATTTGAACTGAAGGAACATTAAATACACAAATGCCTCCTGGCAACCTTTTCAGAATCTGTGGTGAACAACAGTTTCTGCTCAATAAAAAGAAGCCTTTTAATGTATTCCAATAATATAAAATAAATCAATATGCAAAATTTGTTGCATGCAGTAAAGTGATTTTTGATTTTTCTTGGCAGAAAAATAACAAAAGGAAATGCTCAGCTCTTACAGGGCAAACAAGTAAGTTAGTAACACTATTAGTCACCTCAAGTCGGGAACCTCAAAGATAGCCTAGATTCTTCTATTTAGTTCTTATACACCACTGCAAAAATTTCACCAAAGTAAAAATCACAAATTCCATGCATGTTGCTTATTATCCACCTTTTTCTTTCCACCCCTGACACACTGGTTTTATTGTTTAGATTATCAATAACTTTCCTTGGGGCTTCTCTAAAAAAATAACTGGACTTAAATTCCTTTAGTTTCTCTCTTTTCCTTCCTCAACTCATTTTCTCCAGTGAGTTGAAAATCTGAACATGTTTTTACTCTGTAGGATGTCTTAAACTGTGCTCTGCAGAAGTTTAACAGATCTGAGGAAATGATTCTGGGATAGTCAGTGGGAGATTCTGCATGGCGGTGATGTTGGAGAGGGAAGGAACTGGTCAAGTCTAAGACAGGAGATATAACAGTCCCCATTCAACATCAATCACAGCTCCACCATGTTGTTTCTCCACCATGTTGTTTCTCCAGGAAGAATTTCTTTAGGCAAATAAGTCTACAGCAACCAATGATTACGATCATCATCATCACCATCAACAACAGTATAAAGAATAAAGCCCGAAGTTTATACCGCCCTGACTCCCACCTAATTTCCATATTGTCTCTGTCTCTGTCTCTCTCTCATCATAATCCTTTCTTCAACACATTTTCTAATACTTCCATATGCTGTCCATTCCTTACTTCATTTTCAAATAATTCCGAATTCATACAGTGCAAGTTGATGCTTCCCATACCTATATCTTGGAACCTATTATCCCCATGACCTGCAATTAGCAAATGTCTTCCTCTTCTATTGCTTTGTATACCCAGTTGACTTCTATATATACATTGGACAATGAGTTTGTTCCTTTGTTTTCAAGAAAACTTTCCTTATCCATGTAGATAAGGTGAATCATTCTATCCCTTCTATTTCCTTGTTTAAAAAAATTGATGTGACTAGTACATGGTTTATTGTTTATTCCTTTATATCTTTAGATATGATAAAAATCCTATAAAGATATTATTTTAGGTTTTTACTTAATTAAATGCTTGCCTAATTTGGCTTAATGACTCTGTTGAACTAAATTTAAAAATAAGTGTTTATTTTGCTCTAGAAAATATATTGCTTCAGACTCTCCAAGCTTCCAAATATCCACCTTCTTTATTCTTGAGCACTGGCCAACCCTCAAGAGCAGGGAGAAACACCAATTCAGAGTCAATCAATGTTCTACTTCCTGCTGTCAAGTGATGGCATTCAATCAGAGCCTAACTTCTGTGTCAGAAGGTTTGAGAGGTGCCTATTGGACACTAGCTACTTTTAAATTGCTGGTTTTATCACAGAGGATATTGAATTACCTTGAAACTGATTAACATTACTATATTCTCAAGTAGTTGAAATAATAATATATTGTAATCATAGAAACATTAACACAGTATGATTGATATAAGGGAGAAACAACTGTTCTATAGCTTCTTAATCACAGTGGATGCATTGCATGTCATCAGTGCTATTACTAGACTTTATGATGGAGAAGTTTAGGGTTGTTTTATATTTTTCTGAGGTGTTTATTCCTATCTTCTCTCTCCTCTCACCCCAATTTTGGGATCATATACAGCTTGAATTATAGGAATGCTTGTACCAGATTTGTACCATAAGAAGGGGTGGATATTAGCAAAAGAAAAAATTTTCTTATAAAAACGTAATGTTGGAGGAAACTGAAGAGCAGAAAACATTTTTGACTCTATCAAGGAAAAAAACAGAAAGAACCAAGTGGCTGAAAATAACTCATGGTAAAGGGGTAAGGTGAGGAAAACCAAGAAGTATGTGTTGGATGGAGTAGGAAGAAACTTGGAAGAAACAAGGGACACAGTCCTGGCAAAAGGGAATCTGTAATGATCATATGAGTTGGTGTCTAAATGGCCCCACTGGGGATCCAATGGGGGGGAAAAATAAAAACCTTTTGGTATTGTATTCTGAATCGTGTCTTTGCATTATTGCCTAATAATTATATTTTCCTCCAGGCAACAGGATGTACCTTCTAACAACCACATAATTAAACAGTTTTAGAGAGCACATCAATGGAAAAGATAATCACAATGGGCCAAAGTAAAATTCTGCTTTTCAAAGAACATATTCACACTCCCTTCGAAGTATATACGAAATTCAATACGTACTTCAAATTTTCAGAAATTTACATAATCTGTTTCCACACTGCATCTTCTTTATTTATAAAATTATATTTTTTTTAGCTAAAAAACCAAATTATTTGGATAACATGTTGGGTAATTATGTACTGGTTTTACTCAGTAGAGACAGGTAATTTTATTAATCCAGATTAAATATATATATTCTCTCTTTTTAAGGAAAAGAATACAAATCTCCACTTTGCACAAGGTGCAGCCTCCAGATTTTACACCTCATTTGTAGTGAATGTAATCTTTTTTCCTTGTCTTTAAAATACCAGAGGGAATTACAGGAATCACTGGTTCACTGATTAATACAAGCAATGGATCTACATTATACTCAAAATCAGTTCTCTGAAGAGCTCTTATTGGTGGTCATTGTCTGAGCACAAATGAATTTCTGAGCTATTTGGTGGTTGTTAGCCATCATAAAATAGGACAAATATGGAGTTATGGACAAATTCACCCCCAAGAGTGGAAATAAGAAAAATCACGTGGTCTAGGGACAATGCATTCCAATGCCACATCAAGACTTCCATAAGCAGAGGAGCCCTTTTTATATAGATCACATACACAGGCCTTACCTACTCACTCTAAAATGCACAAATTCAGAGATGTCATCTTAAGGCTGGCTAGGTAGAACATCTATCTAGACATGGGGCTGGGCAAGAGTTTTGATTACCATCTAGGAATATACTAAACTTTTAAATGTCATGCACACAGTATCCATAGAGAGGAGGCAATCTGTCAGTTGAACACATCCCTGCTGTCGTAGAAGATTCTTTACTGCTCTGATGTTCTGGAAACTCCATGGTCTTCCCACTGCTCTTGGAAGAAAGATTCTATACAACTAATAAGTAAATTAATGTTGAAAAATGTAATGTCTCATGTCTAAAACATGTTTGCAACTTTCCATTTTGCAAGTGATGGAGAGTGCCTTTAAGACATGACTGGTTAAGAATCAATGTGCTTATGCCAAAAGTAGGAAGAAGAGAAATTAAAAAGAACTTCGGGAAAGATATATTGATTAGATATTGATTAAACAATAATGTAATCACCACAGGATTTAATCAGTCAAATGCAAAATTGTGTTTGGCATTTTTCTAGGCTAGGTATAGCAAACAGCTTTACATAAAATAGCATAATGACATAGTAAGTATACAATATATGTTAATATTAAAAAGTGTAGCTTGGGCCTAACTGGTAGGACATTTATGATGAATGTTAGGATCATCAACTATGGTTGACAGTCCTGTCTTGAGTGCTACATTGTGAAAGATTAAGAAACCATGTCTCCTGTCTCAGTAGAAACCTGCTGAGATAGATTAGTGATGTCTGTCCTAGGAAAAGGAAGGAGAGTGTTGAAACATAGTGTCAGTTGACACTAAACTATAATCAGAGGATAGACCAACAGGTAAAAATTTATTTCAAGAGAGTATGATACTTTGTATGGCAGGAATATGGCAGATGTAGACCCATCACAGTCATATCATCATCAGATACAATGTAATGCCATCTCTGCTGTATGTGAAATTAATATTAGACATCTTAGGAGCAGAGAACAGAAGTCTTCATATCTGCCTGAATGAGTCTCAGGAAGGTTTCCCAGTAGAGGAAACTTTTGACTGACCCTGGAAGGCAGAGACAGGATAGGTAGGAGACATGAATTTGAGGCAGAAAAAGCAGCATATGCAAAAGTCATAAAATGAGAAAAAGAAAATGCACTGGAGAACTTTAAGCAGATCAATTTTGCTACAGCATAAAGTGTAAGGAGGATTGTGTTAGAATTGAGTCTGGACAGGGAGACAATGGCAGGATCACAAATATACTGTCAGCGACGATGAAAGGGTCTCAGCTGCAGGCTGTCAGTGGCACTCCACCAAAGACATGTAAACTTGAAAGAGCGTGATTATACTTGCAGTTTCTAGAGAATTTATCAGACCACCTTTGTTGGTGTCTCCCTCATTCCATGCTCACATTTTTCACTGGTACTCAGCTCGCATTTTCCAGCTTCTCTTTTTGATTATGGCTTCCTGACTGAATTGGACCTAGTTACTCACACACAATACTGTGTTTAAGATCACAGAAAAAAAAAATCTGTCTGTTTCACATCGATCCATTGTCCTGATGCTGAATGCACCTGGCTTTTTTTTTCTGTCTATCCAGTTCTCCCTTTAGCCTGAAAGTACCTTCATTAGACCTCATCCCTCCACAATCCTCTTCCCCAGGTTTGATCTTGAGACACATTATTATGAACTGAATAGGTCTGTACTAAAAGTGCCATCTTTGTCAAGGCACATTCTGAATAGTTTTTGGTGTGGGGCATACAGTGAAAAACAAGAGTAGACAGAACAATTAATGAAGGGAAACCAAAGATGGAAGTGCACAAATCAATTCTGTACTTCCATTTCTTTTCCAATGTGTCTTCATTTATACTTCAATACTCTGTCTCAGCTTAATTTTAGAGAATTTATTTTCATGTCAAAATCCTTTGAGATGGACCTAAATAAAAGTAAATTAAAATAAAGTTTGCTGTTGCCATGCAGCTGTACATATAGATTTTAAACTTGACGGGAATTTAAAAGCATTTCTTCCTCATCATTCATAATGGAACCTGGAATTATCAGCCCGCAAAGCTCAGTTTCTAAATTCAGTAATATGTTCTATACATCAGGTTTTGATTTGCTCTTTTTCTCCCTGAGCTAGGAATGGTGGAAAGATTAGAGACACTGGAGTCAGGCACAACTTCTCTTACCAATTTTGTGAATTTGAGTAGGTTATTTGGCTACTTGAAGCTTAATTTTCCTTGCTCTACAACTCTGAAATGGTGCTAATAATAGCTATGTCTTTTGCTGTGGTTTCAATAAGGATATATGCAATAAACTACTATAGTGATGGTTACTGTATAGATATTCAATTGCTACATTTTAGACATTCTAAGGATAAAATGGCCAAAAAAGTAATCTGAGAATATTCCCCAAATCTAGCAGAAATTGCTAACCTACTATTTGAGACAGACATGAATAGGAACTGTAGTGAAAGGTAGCATGTTGTGTCATGTGCATAGAGGTCTATGTGTGTGAAAGCCATCAGAGTAGGGATCATGATGGGTAAGTATTACAACAAAGTCAAATTTAGTTCATAATTATAGAAATATTTACTATAATAATCAGGTGCTCAATTAACAGATGCAAAAATTAGATGAACAAGATGAAAAAACAGAAATGCAAAAGTACAGTGAGGCAAAAGTTGACTAAAGCTTATGATTGGTTTGTTCCAATTGTTTATTAGGCTTCACTTTATAAAATGATTCTGAGTTCTCTATGTAAGTAAGAGCAGAGCAGTAAGTCTGTGTGTCTACAAATTGGCCTCACCACAACATGGTGTGTACCACAAAAGCATCAAAGGACTAGATTCTATTTCTTACAGTGAGGCATTTTGGAAATGTTTTCTGATCCTTCTGGAGGAAATTCACATACTTTATTTCATTTTAGAAACTTATAGAAACCTTTCCAGGTCAGGTGGGTCCCCTGGGGAAATGCAGTGGTAATGGAAATGCTCTTGTGCATCCATCTTTGTAAATATTTGTTTTTGTGGTTTATGATGTGTTTAGTGTTCCCAGGCTATATGAAGTCAAATTATAATTTGAAATGTGTTTCCATAACAGAATTGTCCCTAAGTTATAATAAATTATTGGAAACTTGCTTATATGAAAATGTAATTTTCTCTACTCCTACATGTCATTAGACATTGATTTATATTTCCCTCTTCACCAAGGGTAAAGAAGATAGGGAGAACCATGTATCTTGCACCTATTATGAAGCTGATGTTTCACTAGGTGTTCTTCATGCATTTATTATTTAATTTAATCCTTACAATGAAACTTTGAGACCAAATGTTGTCATCTTTGTATAGAAGAAAAGACACACTTAATATCAGGGAATTTGGGACTTCCCTGGTGGCAAAGTGGATGGGACTCTGCACTCCCAATGCAGAGGGCCTGGGTTCGATCCCTGGTCAGGGAAGTGGATCCCACATGTATGTCACAACTAAGGAGCCTGCCTCCCACAACTAAGACCTGGTGCAACCAAATAAATAAATAAATAAATAATTTTTAAAAAAGAATCAGGGAATTTAAGTAATATGAGTATTTGAATAGCTGTGGTTGACATTCAATATTAAGCATATCTAAACTGAAGAATTACATTGAGTCAACCAACATCACCAAACTTTTAAAAAGCAATAGACGTTATGGGGACAATAAAACAGGACTTGTAAAGAAGAGGATATTGGTCTACTAGAGAAAATAATGTCTCTTTGTCTCAGAGTTTAAAGAAATCAAATTGAAATTTGACTTACATTCCATAAAAATATTTCTTCTGTATAATAAGTTATTAATATACAAATATAATATAAAGCTTCCTTTTGATATAGTCTAGATATTGATTTATGTATGTTCATTTAATGCGGTATTATGATTGAAAAATAGAAGAATATATATGTATATATGCAAGCATGTATGAAGGTTTATATAGATGAGACTATACAGAGATGAATTTTAACTATAAAACTTCAGGCTCATTTGATACCAGCTACTTAAACAAGTCTTCCTCGTGTAAGTGTTCTTTTATACTGTCTTACTGGCAGTCAACAAGTCAGGGACAGGAAACAGCATCACATTCTTACTATATTTTCAACAACTACATTTTTTGTTTCCCTAAGAGTAGTATGAGGGACTGGGGTCAACAGTGCAAATTCTCCTGTACATGGACTCTCACCAACTTAGCCTGGATGATACCAAGCTCCCCAAATCGGAATCTTTCTCCTGCCTTCCTTAGTCCAATTGTTTACACCTGTACTTTCACATTCAGACTCAAAGAAATGTTTTATACATTAGGAAGAAAGGAAAAATCCTCATCAATTAAGCTTCTGCCTAGCTCCACTTTCACTGCTAAAGATCCTTGCCATATTCCAGGTGAAATGCAATCACCTACAGATTGGAAGTAAGGGGAACTGAGATAAACAAGACTAAAGGAGCATGTCAAGTATAAGATATATCTTTAAAAATTGTTCTCAATAATACTAGAAAAAAGTGTGAATATTAGACTGAAGGACATACTGTTCAATTCTGAAATGTACTTCTGTGCCTTTGTACATTGTTTTTATTGTCCTTCTCCTTGAATTGCATGCTTCCTCATCTGCATTTGCTTTTCCAGCTCTACTCAAAGGCTCCTTCTCATTAATATTTTTGTTCAGCCAGAATAAAATGAAATTATAATATTATTATAATAGTTAATTTTGTTGTAGACTTCTTATATTTTAGACACTATGCCAAGTGTGATATACGAAATGCACAGTTACCTATTTACAAAATATACTCTACTTATCTATTTATCAGCATTTAATTTGCATAGCAATCAACAATGAAGCACATATTATGCCCCTTACGTTATAAATAAGGAAATGGAAACTTAGAGAGGTAACATTATGGGTTGTTCATAACTTCACACTCTCTTTAAAACCCAGTACTATTGTTTTCTGTATATATATATACATATATTTTAAATAAATTTATTTATTTTGTTTATTTTTGGCTGCATTGGGTCTTCGTTGCTGCTTGCGGGCTTTTGCTAGTTGCAGTGAGCGGTGGCTTCTCTTGTTGCAAAGCACAGGCTCTACGCACACGGGCTTCAGGAGCTGTGGTTCGCGGGCTCTAGAGCACAGGCTGAGTAGTTGTGGCGAATGGGCTTAGTTGCTCTGCAGCATGTGGGATCTTCCCGGACCAGGGATCGAACCCATGTCCCCTGCATTGGCAGGCAGATTCTTAACCACTGCACCACCAGGGAAGCCCTGTTTTCTGCACCATTTTTATTGGTGGTGGTGCACTGCCAAACATGATAGAATTATATTTGATGATATATTTTGGTAGATTTTGTCCTCACAGGGAGAAAATGACCAGGGTTTTGCTTCTCCTCATTCCCCCTCGCTCTGTGCCTCATATGTAGAGACAGATAAATGAATCTTTAAATGAATAACAAATCTGTAATAATACATAGAAAATGAAATTGGACTCCACGTCTTTTATCACCCTCCTCCATTCGGTCATGCTGAATATGAATGCATTTCCTTTCTCCTTATGATACTCTGATACTTGTATATCAATTGTTCTTAACCAAGGGCAATTACTGCACACTTGGAAAGTCTGGAGACATTTCTGATCCTCATAACTGGTGGAGGGGATTACTAGCAACTAGTACGTAGAGACTAGGGGTGCTGTAAAATTCCTTGCAATGTACAAGACAGCCCCTCACAACAATTATCCAGTCCCAAATATCAATAGTGCCAAGGATGAAAAAACAACTAGTTTATATGGTTTGTGTGTATGATACATACTTTTTTTCTTTAGAATACTTCCAGAGAACAGAGCATATTTAGACACTCTTTATACTACTGCACTCTTACCCAATGCATATGATGACTGGCTTGGATAAATGTGATAGTTCTTCTTATTTGGGGAGTCCTTTCATATATACATACATGCATCATGAGAAGAATTGCAAATGCGGGTTGAAAGTAACTCAAACATGCTTCTCTGAACAATAAGGCCTACTTCTGCAAGGGTGCCCAAATTCTATGGGAGGTGAAAACCCCTCTATTAGGGAAGCCATCTGCTTCTCCCTCCCCCATGAAATGACTAATGATCTGAAGTTCCTGGATGTTCTGATCATATTCTCAGTTCAACTAAGCAATCTGTGAAATTCACGTGGGGATTGGCTCCATAACAGTCCTCACAGAAGCAACTACATTTCCAACAAAAGGGGGCCCTTGTCACAAGGGCCTTGTCACAAGGCACCTTAAAGAAAAATATGTCAAGAACAACTTAACCAACGTTTTATGATTTTGATTCAGTTTATTGGAATATTAATTAGAAATGGTAGTGACTGCAGAGATTCAGAGTTAATATGGAATGCTATGACAAACTGAGGACAAGAGTCCAGATTTATACTAATAAATATATTTTAGAAGTATTAGCTCTATTTTGTTGAGTAGCAAACAGAATTTAGAGAGATTAAGTAATAGATGATAATGGTAGAATCAAGACCTCAGTCTGACTCTATTCTTTTCTGGTGAATGGCAGTTTTTTCTAAAGCTGTATCAGAGATCATTCCTTAAGGAATGTGTCTTTTCTGAAAAAGACTGGGAAGTGGTAGGGTTTGGTACAATTGGCATTCACATGCTTGGTTGTTATATATTCAACACCTACTTTACTCCTTGTAGCAATTGTAAGACATGGGTATTTCCATCTTTATAGAATGAAATTACCATAAATAATAGGTTTTATCCTTAGTCACCACTCTATCTGTGCCTTGCACAGTGACTGGCATATAGTAGAAGCTTATTTAAATATCTGTTCACTGAATGAATGAGTAGAAGCACACAAGGGTTAAAAAACATTTTTTTTGTCAAGTTAAGCAAAAAGTAAAGATCTGCTAGGTTTAAGCCCATGACTGAACTCCTAAGCCATATGGGAAAAAATGCTCAGTGGAAAATAAAATAGAGATTGTATCAGTTAGCTACCATTATATAATACCACCAAAGCTTAATGGCTTAAAATAACAACAATTTATTTAGCTTTTATTTTTTGTGGAGTGGCAATCTAGACTGTGCTCAGTTATGTTGTTCTTATGAAGGGTTCCCACAAACGTTTGTGATCAGGTACTTGGCTCTGCTGATCTTAACTGGATAATCCACTGGGCCCAAAATTGTCACAATGTCCCTAACACGCACAGTAGACTCTAATCAAAACAAGTAATGAGACCAGAATAGATTCAGGGGGTGGGGAAATACACTCTCCTTCTCTAGAGGATAAGCTTCAGGGTCACAGAGCAAAAGGAAGTAAATATAGAGAGGAGAATGATTGGGCCACTTTTGCAAATAATCTACCATAGAAGCAAATCAGGAAACCAATTAATCCATTTTTCCTTCTTTGTGAATAATGGTTTATTAAATCAAGCACAGTGTTATTCAGTTAATTATTTGAAACAGAATATGGAAGACTCTATATTTTGAAGGACTTTCTTTTAAATTCCTATTCATGGATTAGCTATATTCAAAACGTTGGTATAAACGGGCCTTGCTCAAGAGCTAAAAATGGTCTCCACAATTGGAAAAGCTGCAAGAAGCAGGTCAGATTTCAGAAGCACTGACTGCAAAAGCTCAATTATTTAAATCTAAAACCCAATGCAGATGATCAAATAAGTAGTTGACAGTATGTGATCTGGAGCACAGGGAACCATCTGCTCTTCTATAAGCTAAAGCTTAGCAATAAATGCAGGCAACCATGTGCAGATTTAAAATTCAAATGCAGTCTGCATTATTTGGTCTTAATTCTAATGCAATTCAGAGTCTTAATTTCCATAGAACACTGTGGATTATCTGCATAGGAGAAACCTCATAAAGAGGGTTTTCATTGATTTTTTCCCCTTGAGATCTAAACTTTGCCTTCTGTCATGAGAAGACAAGGATAGCCCTTATCCAACTGAATGAGGCAAGTGAAAACTAGTGGTTTCTTCATTGTCACCTTTTCTTAGGAGATTAAGAGTAGCTCTATTGGTTGGGAGAAGAAGAATGCCCTCCCCTCTCTCTCATTTCCCCCAATAGCCCCCACCAAGTGAGTGAAGGAAATGTATTTTGTTATGATGTTTGCTTACTCCTTTAAGAAATAGTAATTTTCCTATTTCCTTGAAGTATTAAGCAGTATACTATTACTTATTAAGAAAAGAAAAAAAGAACAAAGAATGTGTCTCCTTTACATCAATCTTCCCACAATATTAAAAAATGCTAAATTGGTGTTTGCAAGAGTTTATCTTAATGGATTGATAAGCCTTAAAAAATAATTCTTTTGACTCTAGATCTATTTTCCATTTTCCATGTTCTGAGTTAAATGAGGTATAAAATTTTAGAGGAAAGACTGCTCCTAAAAATTCAGTTTAGTTTTTTTTTTTTTTTGGTCAAACAAACAAAAAAAAGAACAATTCCTTTCTTCCCATGTTTTAGTAGGGGGTAAATGATGAGACTGTGTAGGAATAAACAGTAGGGAATTTAGAAGCTAAAGCAAGTCAGACTTACAAGTTTTACGAACTTCAGACTTCTCCACATGAAAGACGAGTGTAACTTCCAGGCTAGGCTCTGTGGTCTAATAGTAATATTTTAAAGTCATTTCAAAACTTATGGTTTCAGAGTGACTGTAACCTGTAGGCATTACATTAAGGTTCATGCAGGATAGTTACACCATTGACATTTGAGTATTAAATCTTTTTACATAATCAGCCATTGGTTTCACAAAAATATTGTTTTATTGACGCTGGAGGGGAGGAAAAACTTTTCCTCAACTCTCTTAGGGTCCCTGGCTGGGTTTGAAAATTGAACTGACAAAGACAGATTAACAGGAGAAAAGCATACAAATTTACTTAAGTTTTACATGATATAAGAGCCTTCATAAGGAAATAAAGACTCTAACAAACAGACTTGAGTATTTTTAGAGCAGGCAGTCCTGAAGGAATGTGATAGGTTAAGGAGTATGAAGTAATTGGAAACTGGGTATACAGGGGTATAAGGAGGTATGCGTACAGAGAGGGCACCGCTCACAAGAGGCTTTTATGACCTATTTCAGGGGAGAAGGATAGGAAGGTCAAACTGACCATCCTTGCTTGTGCCATTTTCTCAAACTCAGCTTAAAATGTTTAATAAATCAAAATGCCATATTTTGGGGTAGTGTGCCCTGAACCCCATCAATACCCCTATTTATATTTTCTTAAAACAGCATAAAAGTAATCTGGAAGGGTAAAAAAAAAAAATAGAAGAGTTCATGTGTATTTGGCTCTAAGTAACATAAGAAAAATTTGGATAGATTTCAACTACTTCAAAATTTTACTTGAATAACAGTAGCAAGAGTATGGTTTAAGATTACTAAAACCAAATACTACTAAAAGATGTTAGATAGTATTCCAATAATGTAGGGATTAGACTGGAGGTATGCAACATGTATAACAGGGTCTCCTTGCCTGGATCTCAGTCATGATGCAACTCCTTGCCAAGACTTTAGGAACAACTGATAATGCTGTGGTTTTCTTTATTATGATTCCAGATGAGGGCAGGATTCATCCATTTTCCCTTTTTCCCATCAAATTTCACTTAAAAAAATTGTGCCAACGGTAAAAATCATACATTACTAATGATATGGCCACTCTCCACTTATCCCAGATTGCTAAGAATATTTCCTACTGGGTAACCAAACTTCACTACTGAAATTCCAACAATGACTAATTTTAACAACTTCTTTGGAAGAATTCATTCAGATAAATTCAGGTAAACATCATTCTTTGCCTTAGCTTAAGTAACATTTCTAGCTATGTGGTCAGGACTTTAAGTTGTGAATTGCATATTTTGAGTCAGGGTTATTCCCACAACAGTTTTTACTGTACATCATAAATTCAGGGCTAACTGAATAAAAGCTTGGGAGTTTGGTTTTCACTGCCAGAAATTATTCCATTACATATTTACTCATGAAACCTTTTCTATTTTACAATCAAAGTATATTAAAAGTGGGATAATTAAGATAATAAGGAGTATAACTCACATTTATCTAAAAGGAAAAAAAAGAAGGAGGAAATAAAAGAAGGAGGAAGAGGAAAAAAGAAGACATGAATTGGCACAGAAATTTTCTTTTGGCTTTCTATTTTCTGACTCTAAGTCCCTTCCTCCCAACTCCTTAGCCTTACTTTTCAAGCTATTTTAATTTTTGACAGTGCTCATATTTACATGCCACCTTAAATAGAGGTTTTGCATTAAATAGATTAAATAACTAACTGAAGTTATATGACACATTAAATTGGAAATAATATCTTACAATTGCTGAGTGGGCATGCTATTTAGTGGTGATGTTTAAGAGCTGAACAATTATATGGCACTAACACATTTGTTGTGGAATTATGAGTAAGACTGATCTCATGGGGAGCAGTAGTCAAAAGTTGGAAGATGGATATGAGAGACTCAAAAGGTCACAAACTCAAAGTGGTATTTATGAGACAGTATGGCCATGGCACTGGGAACACATAAACTTTGACTTGGAATTGCTTATGCATGGCTAATCCAGGACACTTGCTGTTGCAGAAGTATAAACAGTTTACGTATGTGACCTAGAAATCCACAACTGAGAAATGATTGCTATATTTGAACAGTTTCAAAGAGAATAAAATTAGAAATAAAACACACATCGTACACCTTTCTTCTTATATGGATTTTAAAATGCCAGAGTTGACTGCACATAATAGAACAACTCATTCACTCAACATCAACCTGTCACTTGTTCTATCTACTGATTTTGGAGCCAGTCCTATGTGGGCTCCAATTAGATCCATAAAAATGCAACCTGCATGCTGGTGCCATGTGCCTATCACTCCCTATCCTGACTTCCTTTATCGATGCTGATGTGTGGGGTACAGGGGAAGCCCATTTTGCTCCCATATATACAAAACCCAGCAGCAGAGGCAGGAGTTAATGTTCTGTGGTACAATCATTGACAGATAGAAGATAAATGCTGGTATATTCATTCTCCTTCATTCCTCCTCCCTCCCAGTAGAAAAATCCATGAGATTCAGCAATTAGTCCTACTTAGAGTGACCAGCCTTATTACACAAATTTATGTTGGCTTTTCCGCCTTCCTTCCATCATTACTCTTCTACCTGCTTCCTAAGATGAAACTGAATTTCTTTGAAAAGCATCACTTACAACTCAGCCTTGAAAACCCAGAAATTAGAACCTGAGGCAGAAATACTGTCCTCTATAAAGTGGACATGTGCCTGTAACCAAGTGCTATAGGCATTTGATCAGATTATAACTAACATTATGTGTTGGAACTGAGGCTGTTGAAAAGTATATGGTCTCTTGGTCAGTAAAACTATGACAGTATATATGAAAGACAGCATCAGAATTTGAAAGATGTAGGCAATATGAAAGATGTAGGCAATATGATCTGGTCTAAGATCCTACCTAATTTTTATACTTTGTATTCAGCTACCAGTGGTCTGCTCAGCTTTTTGGACACCCAAGAATTCTGTTTTCAATTAAGAAGAGAAAGCCTAAAATTTTTAATGGAATTAATTGTGAAAAAATGGACTCCATTACTAGAGATGACTTTTATCAAGAATAACTGAAGACGTGTAAATTTAAAAAAATAATTAATAAACCTACTCACTATGAAACCATTCAATGCCATGTCTTACATGGGAAAAATAATCCAGACTTCAATTTCAAAGATAAATAATTATTTACTATTTCTCCCTATTTCTTCCAAAAAGCATCACATACGTTTCATTCTAGGGCTGGAACAAAACATTTTATTTTTCATGTTTGACAACACTATAAATATTCATAACCACATCCGTTAAAAAAATACCGCTGAAAGTGTTTAAACCACAAAGGAGGAACAACAATTCCTTGAGCAGTCCTTGAAGAAATCACACTACAAGTTCCATCCAATTGTTCTAGCATTTAAGCTAAAATTCCTGACCTTCAATATATAGCCTCTACCTAATGAAGAATATTCAGGGAAGGACAAAAACATTCATTTCTGAAAACTAAAAATGTTATTTTTCCTTCTCTCTTAGGAATTATTTCTGACTGCACAATCATTTTCATCTGGCTTTTTTATAATTCAGATTTTTGTTTTGTTTTCAAATCACTTTTAAATGTCAAGATTTTTGCTGTTGGATTGTTTTCTTTTCCTTGTTGCACTTTTCCCCCCCTACTTTTAGCAAAAATGTTTTTGTTGTAAAAGCTTTCCTAACTAGTCAAGGGATCCTGAAGATTTAGAAAGAGTTGTCATAAAACTAATAAAGGTCCTACTTCCAATGCACCCTTATCACAAAGCAGTGTGACCTACATTTTGAAGTTTGGTTTTCTGTGGACACATTAGCATGTAAGCAACAAGAACCTTAAGTAGAATGACAAGACACCATCCCCCCTCCCCCCAAAAATTGTGTAACCTAGACTTTATAATTTTTTTAAAAGTAATACTTCAAAGTCTATCACCTGACATTCTGAGATTTTCATTTAAATATTTATTTTCTTAGATTTATCAATCATGGACAATTTTCGTATAATGCCAAAGCTGAAAGCCCTAGGAATCAATCAATCCAAATAAAGCATCTAAGGCCTTGAGAGGTAAGCAAATTGTCCATGGGCACACAGCTAGTTAGACAAAATTGTCTTCTGTCGTTTCATTCTTAAATATAAGAAATGTTTCCCCTGAAACATCTGGAGCTTCCTTTAATGGTATTTAAATTATATGTCTGCAACAAGGAGTCTCAAATCACAATCCTGAAACCAAACATGATTTGTAAAGAGCTCATGATTACAAGATCAAAAAGACTACATTAATATGACATCAGCTCATTAATTTGTACCTTCATTCCTGCCCTCCTGCAATTTAAAAATAGCTCCACTGATTATGGCAAGGTTTTCTTCCTTTTGAAAAAAAAAATAAAGCAGCATAATTAAATTTTTCAATGTTATCTTTGAGGAACATTTAGAAGCTCAGAGCCAAATCTTATCTGGGAAAATTTTAAATTCATCTGTACAAAACTGGAGAAGAACACAGATCTGAGGAGGAATGTGGATTGAAATGACCTGCTGTATATTTCAAAACTTACTGTCTAGGAGTTATTTCACGGCCAATGTGAGCAGCTATTTGACATTTTATTTTCCTTTTTGGCTTCTCTGTGCTTCTCTGGTATTCCTGAGAACTCAGCATTATTCTCAACAATTACGTCCAAATATCTGAAATTCTAGGTACTTATAAGTAAATTTGTTGCAAGTTATGGGGATAGCTCTCTCTGTCAGTAATCTGATGAGCCCATTTCACATAGAGAGCACTGGAGGAAAATTTCAAATAGTTTTTTTTGTGTGGTTTTTTTTTGCGGTACGTGGGCCTCTCACTGCTGTGGCCTCTCCCGTTGTGGAGCACAGGCTCCGGACACGCAGGCTCAGCGGCCGTGGCTCATGGGCCCAGCCACTCCACGGCATGCGGTATCCTCCCGGACCGGGGCACAAACCCGTGTCCCCTGCATCGGCAGGCGGACTCTCAACCACTGCGCCACCAGGGAAGCCCTCAAATAGTTTTTTATAGAACGGCTTTTGTTTGCTCTTGTATTAATGTAAAGTGAATTGCTTTATTTGTATATAAGGAATATGTCAAGAGAACTCTTTTATGTGGGTCAGGAAACTCTGAAGGTTTATTGCCTTCTCCTCCCCTACGTCAGGGTCATTGCACAATCTCTACCTGGAAAGTCCTTCACCCTGTCCCTTTTCATGACTAGCTTTTCTTTAGATGTCAAGGCTTTTCTCAAATGTCACTTCTTCCTGGAGGCCTTTGCTGACTTCTCATATGAAAAGAATCCACAATTCCCAGCCCAGTCACCTTCCCAACTGAAAAAGTGACAGTCTTACAAACTTTCCACTGTGTCCTTATATCACGTGTGTTATGATTACCCTAGACTTTATCTGTCTTGTTTACTGGCATATTCCTAGAACGCAGATCAATGTCGTTCATACAAGTAAGTGTTGAAAAAATGCAAGCTTCTACAGGACCAAATACTAGAGTATATTCTGCTCTGGAAGAATAATACTGTAAAGTCTGTCTCCTGACCTTATTCTGAGAATTTCATTATGGGATTTGTTTTCCTAGATTTATCAATAACGGACATCTTCTTGAAGAAAGAAGGGGGAAGATGCATGCTTTCACTTTTTGGGACATATAAAGAAGTTTAGAAGGAGGAAAGGGCCTTTCCTACCAATACTTTCAAGAATACTCTAATAACACTCTAATACTCTAAAATACTCTACTAAACACATTCTAATACTCTAGAAATAGAGTCTTTCAATAGACAATAATAACAAAAGAAGTTATAAGTTACTGAGCACTTACCAGTGTGAATATTTTGGTTATATTAACTCAGTTTAAGAAAAAAAATGAAATAGGTAGTATTATAATCCCTTTCTTTTACATGAAGATGTTGATATACAGAGTGCTGAAATATCTTGCACTTATCCCTGGTCATTTACCTGTCAGGTGGCAGAGCTTTGGAAACGATATACTACCTACTTTACTACTATGCTTCTTTTATTTATTTATTTATTTATTTATTTATTTTTGCGGTATACGCGGGCCTCTCACTGTTGTGGCCTTTCCCGTTGCGGAGCACAGGCTCCGGACGCGCAGGCTCAGTGGCCATGGCTCACGGGCCCAGCTGCTCCGCGGCATGTGGGATCTTCCCGGACCGGGGCACGAACCCGCGTCCCCTGCATCAGCAGGTGGACTCTCAACCATTGCAACACCAGGGAAGCCCTACTATGCTTCTTTTAACTAAGACATAAACATAGCAAAAACAAAAATTTAAAAAGTAAGCCTTTGTAATTAGAGTTGATGATTATAAATACCAAAATTTTCCTATGTAACTTAACCATCCATTCTTTTTTAAAATTAATTTATTTTATTTTTGGTTGTGTTGGGTGTTCCTTACTGCGTGTGGGCTTTTCTCTGGTTGCGGCAAGCAGGGGCTACTCTTTGTTCCAGTGCTTGGGCTTCTCATTGCGGTGGCTTCTCTTGTTGTGGAGCATAGGCTCTAGGCGCGCAAGCTTCAGTAGTTGTGGCTCACAGGCTCTAGAGCACAGGCTCAGTAGTTGTGGCACACGGGCCCAGCTACTCCATGGCATGTGGGATCTTCCCGGATCAGGGATCGAACCAGTGTCCCCCTCATGGGCAGGAGGATTCCTAACCACTGCACCACCAGGGAAGCCCTAATCTTCCATTTTTCTATTGACATAATGTGAGCTCAGTGTAGGGAAAGCGCAGAGGATAGAGCTGCACTCTGGAACTTGCATCAACAGAGCTTTTACCACTTTTGGTTCAGAGAAATGGCTAGAAGGAGAGGCTAATACACCTAGAAGGAAGAGTTATACAATGTGACTACCTTGAGAGGGGGCCATACATATCGATCAAGGGCTAGCCAGCCTACCGTGATCCCATAGGAAAGGAGACAGCAGAATAAATACTGTCTCTCAAAATGGATGACCCAAAAGTTAGATCTTGAAACTAGGATTCACACTGATGTGATTTATTAACAAAATGCTCCCAGAAGAAAGCAATAATGTTGTGGGGAAAAGAAGTTAAACAAGGGTACAATTTCAGGCAAAGTTCCAGCTTCAGCAGACCCTGCAGGAAGTATGGGGTATAAATTATGACTCAGAATTTGTACTGTCTCAGAGCAAAATAACTGAGCTTTCCTACTTCTGTGCTAGTTGACCATTAGTTAGGGATCAACCATAAGCACCTATATTCTTAAGCATTTCCCACTTTTCAGCACGTATGGTTGTATGACTTTGCCAGGGCTGCCATAACAAAATACCACAGACTGGGAGACTCAAATTCCAGTAATGTATTTTCTCACAGTTTTGGAGGCTGAAGTCCAAGAGTAAGGGGTTAGCAGGTTTCGTTTTTTCTGAGACCTCTCTCCTTGGCTTGCAGATGGCCGCTTTCTTGCTGTATCCTCACGTGGTCTTTTCTCTGTGTGTGAGTATCCCTGGTGTTTCTTTGTGTGTCAAAATGTTCTCTTCTTATAAGGACACCATTCAGATTGAATTAAGGCCAACACTGGTGGCCTCATTTTAACTTAATCACCTCTTTAAAGGTCCTATATTCAGAAACAGTCACATTCTAATGAAGAGAGATCCCATATATGAATTTTGGGGGGGTTACAATCAACCCATCAATATAGGTCAAGGTAGCTCTATTATTCTTAAGACAGTCCTGCAAGGAAAGTTATAGATGCCATCCCTTAAAACTAAAAGTACACATAAGCTAGGGATAGACACACACAAACAGTGTAACGATGTATGCATATTTGGGCAAAGAATAACAGTTAAGTATCTGCTATACTGCATTTTAATTCTAACATTAACTACCCAGAGTTAGGGCAGACTCTAAAGGGTGAAAACACAGTGCCTTCACATCAGACAACAGCCATGAGTTCTGGTGTTCCCAGGCCACCCACACTCTGACCAGCAGGCTGAAAATTGGGGGGAATCCCCTAACACTCAGCTTTGACAATCCACTAAAATGACCCAAAGACTCAGGAAGTGCTCCACTTATCATTACAGTTTTCTTACAAAAGATACAAATCAGAACCAGCCAAAAAAAAAAGAGATGCATAGTGAGCAGTCTGAGAGGGTCCTAAACATGTAGCTACCATGTCCTATCCTTATGGAACCAGGACTTATCACCCTACAGGAACCAACCAGGAAGCTCTCCCAAGCTTCAGGTGGCCAAGGTTTTTATTGGTCTTTCATTACATAGGCATGATTCATTGAATTACTGGCCACATGACTGAATTCAATATCCAACCCTCCTTCTCTCCAGGGAGGTCACAGGATCAGGCTCATATCACTTAGCTCAAAGATCCAACCCTCGAATCACATGGTTGATCTTTCAGGTGAGGCCACCCCTCATCCTATCTAGAAGTCCACCTTTCTAGGGGCCCACCATGAATTACTTTATTAGCATAAACTCAGGGGTGGTCCCAAGAGCCTACCGTGAATAACAAAGATACTCCTACCACTACGAAAAGTCCAAGGTTTTAGAAGTTTCCTCCTAAGAACTCCAGATAAAGATTAAATTCTTTATTATGCAACAGTAACCCAACATTATTCTCCTACCTCCATCTGATCATCTGCCAGGGTTCTCAATGGACCAAACAGCTAGGAAGCCATGTGAAATGTAGTTTTGGGAGAGAAAAAAAGGCTGAGGATAAATAGTGCATTTTTATTTGGAGTGAACATTCTTTTAAGAAAGAAGGGGACACTCAGAATATAAAGCACCTAATAGGACTAGAAAAGATGACTACAGAGGTGAAAAAGATGATGCATTCAATATCTCCACTGATTATCTAGGTGTTCTTACACCTATCCTTTAGCTGACGTTTGGCTCCCATTTTCAGATGATGAAATTCAGACCCAAAGACCTATACTGCTTTCGAATTAAAAATTTCAGGTGCCATGAAGTCCCTGATTTGCATTCAGCCACTAATATTAATAAGAACCACTTACATATGAAAAATTCTAGGTACTGACATTATTGTGGCTGCTAAGCTACATATCTGGGACCACAAAGAGTCTAAAGAGAAAAACTATAGAGTTTATTGTGGTAGTTGCAACACAGCTTTAAAGTATTAATGTATAGGCCTCTAACAGCTCTCAATTCAAACCCCCAAAGTCAGATCACCTCTGAAAGAATTTTAAAGTAATGCTCAGCTTAATGTCATCAGTGTTTTTCTCTAAACCTCACAAGTGTACACCTTGTATGAAGTCCCTGGGCGGGGGGGGAGTGGCAGTCATGTCACAATTTAACTGAAATGGCAATTGTTATAAATAGTTCTGTAAAACAGAAACACCATAACTGAGGCAATTATGAAATAATTTGAATGATATTCCCATGACTCTAACAAGACTGCAAGTTCTCAGTTTAATAGGAACTCCTTCAGCATCTTAACACAGAGCCTGCCTGGCACTTAGCTGGTGCTAAATTAAATAACTGCTGGATAAATAAAAGTTTCCTTACTGTGACAGCAGACAATGTGATTTAATTTTCTGAGCATCGAATTTCTTATTAGTAATTTGAGGAGCATCATATTTTCTTTAGAGGTTTGTTGTAGTGATTAATCAGGCCATGAATATGAAGATTCTTCCCAAACGTAAAGGGCTATAACAAAAGGATGATTAACAGAGCACTCAGCTCAAAACAGATTTCTGAGAAATGACAAATGAAAGTCAGAGTACCCTTTCCTGCACTTTACACTCATTGCTTCCCCTGGGCTTCTCTTTTTAGTACCACTACTTCAGTCTTTCACCAAACTACATTACAATATGAGCCAGTCAAAAGAAGATTCCAGAGTCAATGACTTACCTTACAAGCCCCCAACCTATAGTCCCTCAACCTTAGTACATTTGGTTGCCATTTGTCAGGAAAGGTTTCATCATAGAGGAGAACCTAAGAAATAGCTGGTCATCTTTTTTCTATAATGATTTTAATTACCCAATATAGTAGGTGTGATCTTGTAGCAGCTGGCTCTGAAGTCTAAAGTCATACTTTCCCCACTCTTACTAGCAGAGCGGCAGTAGGGAAGTTATTTAACATCTCAAAACACAGTTTCCTTACTGTAAAATGGGAACGATAATACTATAATACATCTGAATATATAGAGCTGATTGGAGAATAAAAAAAGATATTTCAATCAGTCACTTAAATATAGAGGTAATTGACACACAGCACTCTAAAATAATAGTAATAGTAGAAAAAGACAGCAATAGACAATTGTGACATTGTATTTGTGTTGTATTTTTACTTTGACTTTGATCTCTTCAGGGTGACAGAGATTCTTGGCTTGACCAAACTTCTCCTCACAAACCTTCTCCTAGGCCCATCTGTTTATGTCCTTGTAAAATCCAGCTTTAGCAAGAACCTTGCTAAGTCATTTTATCAAGAATCCCCTAACCTTGATATATGGTCCCCCTCTACATCTAATCAAAATCCCTCACTCCCCACTCTTGGTATCTGATCACCCTGGTCTGCCTTCAACAGGAATCCTGTTAGGTCAGTTTAGCCAGAATTCCCCCCAGACTTGATGTTTCCTTTGACTAATTTTTCATCCAAAGACCCACCTTCTCCTTCGCTATACACTCCCACCGTATTTGTTGTATTGGGAATGGCAGCACAGGTCTATACTGGGGTTTCTTTTCCCCTATTGCAGGAGTCCTGAATACAATTTGCCTTTATAGCCATAATATCTGTCTGGCTCTGGTTTTCTTCGACAGGGAGGGAGTATAGAATGATATTATACAAAAGGGGTTCGTTGTTGAGTTATTGTTTTGTGTGCTTGTTGGTTTTGTTTTGTTTTGCCACGGGAACACGTATTCTGTTGAACAAAAACCCAAAAATGTGGATTGCAAAGTTATAATACTACATATCCATAATATAAAATTATTTTAAAATAATATAGAGTAAATTATTTAATAATACATGGTAATACTAGTGGGAAAAAAGGAGCACTATTTTGCTTTTATATATTTCTGCAACTTTCAAAAGTCCCAAAATGGACTAACATTACTTTTCTTATTTAAAAATTTTTCACAAATCTATTGTAAAAATATCATTCTTCAGTGGAATTTTCACAGAACATTTTATGATTTTAAATACAAAGATTACTAATAGGATGTTTTGAGGCCAAATAAGTACAAGTTGGAAAGGCAGAAACACGTAATTGAACAAACAATTCTTGCATGTTTTTCATCAAGAGTTCCTGTCATCCTGATTGTCAACAGAGACTATTAGAACCAGGCAAAAATATAATAATATAACTTGTGTATAATCAAAAGACCCCATACTGAATATGAAATTCTGCTGGCTGAATTCTGGCTATGTGTGGGAGGACTCCAGAGACTGTCTGCAAGTAGCTTATTATGTTGCTATCTATTTAGAGGTCCAAGCTAATGGTGCATACCACTTTAGTGAGTAAATGAAAACCTATATAAAATAAATGGTCCATCAAATGAGATAAAACGAAGGTACATTAACAGGTAGTAATGTATCTTTAGTACTGAATGAAACCAGTCCTGGATATATTCTTACAGTTTCTTGGAAACTCCCACAGGGAGCCAACTTTCTTGCATCATTCATTTTAACCTCTATAAAGTGATAATCCATCATTATGAAAGCAAGCATCTGAAAAGACTGTAATAACCTCTTATAAAGCCTTGCCTATCATCCATTTAAATGATAAAGTTTGATACTGTGGATGACCGAACTGAAAAGAATTAAGAGGAAATAAATTTAAATGTGCTAAATGGTCAGTTAAAAAAAAAATCTGCTATATATTGACATTTGAATTTAAATGAATTAAATGGAATAATATATTTTACTATATGTATATCTAAATTATAAATCTCAAACCAGTTGTGCAAAATCAATATAATCGTCTCCATTTAAAATTGAGAAAATTGAGACTTAAAAGGAATGCCAGAATTGGCCAAGGTCACACAGAAATAAATGGTTGATCTAGTATTCCAATTTGAATCCATGTCTCCTATATTTCTAATATTTATTTCCATTCTACATCTGCAAATGAGCGAATTATCAATCATTTCTCGTACATTGTAAAAAAAAAAAAAAGGCTCACTGTGAGTCAAGCTCTGTGCTAAAGATTTTGCATGAATTTTCTCATTGCTACCTTTATGGTAGGTTATTTGACGTATCACATCTTCAAGGGAGGTGAGAAAGATAGTGTCTCTGATTATTTTAACATCCTTGCCTATCTGAAGAATGAATAAGTGAATGAATGAATGAATAGATGGTATAGGTGATGCCATTAAGTCTACCCGACTGTAAGTTCCATTTGGACTGAAGATAAAAGTAAAATTTTAATTTGTTCTGTACTGTGCGTAATTAAATCTTATAGTGTTGGTACTGAACTAAGTGACTTTAGTAGCCCAGAATTGGGATCAACACGAAATGTAGGCCATATTTTAGCAAAATGATTAGGTTGATAAGTGTTACTCAGTGGCTATATATATGTTTGACAAAATAATAAATGTAAACTTTAATCCTAACACTATTTTATCCTTAATCTACTTCTCAACATTTACTGATATGCTCCTCCCCTATCATGCAGTTTCTACACTGGCTATTCATTTCCATTTGAAGAAACACAAACTTTGTCACCTTTCACCCTTCACAGATCTTCCTCTCTCTATCTGGAGTACCACTTTCCTTCCTTTGACCTCATATTGTTTTCTTTGGAAACATAACCCAGTCTTCATTATTTTTTCTTGTTCTGTGTTCCACTAGCATCTTACTCTGTAATGGTCTTCATTTAATTACCTCTATTTCCCTCTGCTATATAAGCCAACTGAGTGCAGAGATCATAGCTTGGGTTGATCATTCTGTCCCTAGTCACTGAAAATATTAAGAACGTACTAAATTACATTGAAGGTCTTATTGTAGTCTATAAAACAAACAAACTAGTGCTAGCTTTATTAAAGTTCCATACATAATTGTTGCCAATACCCCTACGGTATTTCTGTAGTGCAACAAGGCACATTTTCACTATGTTAATATTATCATATGCTCCTCTATATCCTTCAGCAAGGAATGTGGCCTTCTTATTACCTTGATTTCAACCAAGTGAGATTTGTGGCAAACTTATGACCTTTAGAGCTATAAGGTAATAAATTTGTTCTGCTTATGCTGCTAGGTATGTTGGTATTTGTTATGGAAGTAAAGGAAAACTAATACATGATCACAATTCTTATTGTATTATAATGTCTCTGTTGATCTAACAACCAGACAGTTAGCTTCTTGAAAGCAAGTGTGGGACACATGACTTGCTTCTACAGTAACCATAGCTAGGGATTAACATTTGATTATAAAAGTGGAAAGAAATTTGTATGTTGTCTGATCCAGTATTAATGCTTAAATCTCAGCTGAAACATCCTGCTATTCCAGTGCTTGAGAATATCTCCAGTGGTTGAGAATTAGTTACCTATGGAACATGTTTAGTGTTTAGGAATCCACTATGTTACATGCACATCAGGAAGGAGCCATAGATCAATATAAAGAAAAATGTTTAATTCCACTCATTGATAAATGACCTAGTTTTGCTATTTAGGATAAGCTGAATTACTTTCCAATACTAACTGGCTCATGTGGAAACTGCTGACATTTTCCTCTATGAGTCCTGCCTCCAGTCTGTGCATAATCTTTCACTCAGTGGCTTCTTACACGTCACAGGTTCAAACCCATCCCTATCCTGCTAAAACAACTTTGGGTAGTCTCCATTTTAGTACTGACTCTTATAAATTTGATATACACTCTAACGACAGTCCTGCTGAAAGAAAACTTTTTATAAAGGTTTATAAACAGACTATGAAACAAAACCTCATTTTCTTTCATTTGACTACAGGCAGTACATAATATAAATTTTGGAAAATATGAAAAACACTTTTTTAGCAGAGTCATAATGATCTAAATAAGAGTAAAAACGCAACCCATACCCTGGGGCTAAAGGCAGGGAAACCAACTAGATGATGACTGCCGTGAGCCACATACCACTGATGATGGATTGGAGAAGGATAATTGTAATAAAGGAGGAGATTAGTAGTAAAACTTCAGATTTTTTTTTTTAATAGTATAACAAGCAGGAGTTGCTGATGGAAGAGATGTGTTGTGTGAAGGATAAAAATACATCATTGATGTTTTCAGGTTCTAAGACTACAATCCCCTGAAAGGTAGAATTGCCATTTACTGACATGGTGTGGCATGAAGAAGGATTATGCTTCGGGAAAAAAAATCTAAAAATGAGATTTTAATACGTTACTTTTGAAGTATCTATTAGCAATCCAAGTGGAGATGTACAGAAGGAAGTTGTATATACGGCCCAGAGAAATATCAATGCTGGATATATAATATTGTAAGATGTCAGTGGATATAAGACTTTTTAAGGTATGAGACTGGATGTGGAACTTATTATAGATAGAAAAAAGACCCAGTGCCTCAATACTGCAAACTGTAATGTTTCAGTACCTATTTGGAAGATCCAACAAAAGATATAAAGAAGCTGCAGCTACTTAGAAGGACAGCCAAGAGAGTTTTGGACTAGAAGTCAATAGAAAAAAAAAAGCATAAAAACAAGGGGTTGATTGCTGATAACAAATCAAATAAAAAATAAATTAAAATTGATCCTTGGAATTGACGATATGTTTATTGTAATAGGTTTCTCAGTGAAATTGTGGAAGTGAATGCCTCACTGAGGTGTGTTTAACAGATGACTGGAAGAAAAGAGTCAGCATCAAAAAGTTAAACATATTTTTTGGTAGAATTTTATTTTATTTATTTTTTTATATAGCAGGTTCTTAGGGTCTTATTAGTTATCCAATTTATACATATTAGTGTATATATGTCAATCTCAATCTCCCAATTCATCACACCACCACCACCTCCCAGGCACTTTCCCCCCTTGGGGTCCATACATTTCTTCTCTACATCTGTGTCTCTATTTCTGCCCTGCAAACCAGTTCAACAATACCATTTTTCTAGGTTCCACATATATACATTAATATACAATATTTGTTTTTCTCTTTCTGACTTACTTCACTCTGTATGACAGTCTCTTGATCCATCCACATCTCTAAAAATGAACCAATTCCGTTCCTTTTTATGGCTGAGTAATATTCCATTGTATATATGTACCACAACTTCTTTATCCATTCGTCTGTCAATGGGCACTTAGGTTGCTTCCATGACCTGGCTATTGTAAATAGTTCTGCAATGAACATTGGGGTGCATGTGTCTTTTTGAATTATGGTTTTCTCTGGGTATATGCCCAGTAGTGGGATTCCTGGGTCATGTGGTAGTCCTATTCTTAGTTTTTTAAGGAACCTCCATACTGTTCTCCATAGTGGCTGTATCAATGTACATTTCCACCAACAATGGAAGAGAGTTCCCTTTTCTCCACATCCTCTCCAGCATTTGCTGTTTGTAGATATTCTCATGATGCCCATTCTAACTGGGGTGAGGTGATACCTCACTGTAGTTTTGATTTGCATTTCTCTAATAATTAGTGATGTTGAGCAGCTTTTCATGTGCTTCTTGGCCATCTGTATGTCTTCTTTGGAGAAATATCTATTTAGGTCTTCTGCCCATTTTTTGATTCGGTTGTCTGCTTTTTTAATATTGAGGTGCATGAGCTGTTTATATATTTTGGAGATTAATCCTTTGTCCATTCATTCATTTGCAAATATTTTCTCCCATTCTGAGGGTTGTCATTACATCTTGTTTGTAGTTTCCTTTGCTTTGCAAAAGCTTTAAAGTTTCATTAGATCCCGTTTATTTTTGTTTTTATTTCCATTACTCTAGAAGGTGGATCAAAAAATATCTTGCTATAATTTATGTCAGAGTGTTCTTCCTATGCTTTTCTCTAAGAGTTTTATAGTGTCCAGTCTTACATTTAGGTCTCTAATCCATTTAATGTTCGAATTTCATTCTTTTACATGTAGCTGTCCAGTTTTCCCAGCACCACTTATTGAAGAGACTGCCTTTTCTCCATTGTATATCCTTGCCTCCTTTGTCATAGATTAATTGACCGTAGGTGCGTGGATTTATCTCTGGGCTTTCTATCCTGTTCCATTGATCTATATTTCTTTTTTTGTGCCAGTACCATATTGTCTTGATTACTGTAGCTTTGTAGTATAGTCTGAAGTCAGGGAATCTGATTCCTCCAGGTCTGTTTTTTTTTTCCCACAAGACTGCTTTGGCTATTTGGGGTCTTTTGTATCTCCATACAAATTGAAAGATTTTTTTGTTCTAGTTCCATAAAAAATGCCATTGGTAATTTGATAGGGATTGCACTGAATCTGTAGATTGCTTTGGGTAGTATAGTCATTTTCACAATATTGATTCTTCCAATCCAAGAACATGATGTATTACTCCACCTGTGTGTATCAACTTTACTTTCTTTCATCAGTGTCTTATAATTTTTTGCATACAGGTCCTTTGTCTCCCTAGGTAGGTTTATTCCTAGGTATTTTATTCTTTTTGTTGCTATGGTAAATGGGAGTGTTTCTTTAATATCTCTTTCAGATTTTTCATCATTAGTGTATAGGAATGCAAGAGGTATCTGTGCATAAATTTTGTATCCTGCAACTTTACCAAATTCATTGATTAGCTCTAGTAGTTTTCTGGTGGCATCTTTAGGAGTCTCTATGTATAGTATCACGTCATCTGCAAATAGTGACAGTTTTACTTCTTCTTTTCCAATTTGTATTCTTTTTATTTCTTTTTCTTCTCTGATTGCCATAGCTAGGACTTCCAAAACTATGTTGAATAATAGTGGGAAGAGTGGACATCTTTGTCTTGTTCCTGATCTTAGAGGAAATGCTTTCAGTTTTTCACCATTGAGAAGTATTGGTGTTAGCTCTTCTCTAAATGTTTGACAGAATTCACCTGTGAAGCCATCTGGTCCCGGACTTTTGTTTGTTGGAAGATTTTTAATCACAGTTTCAATTTCATTACTTGTGATTGGTCTGCTCATATTTTCTATTGCTTTCTGGTTCAGTCCTGGAAGGTTATACTTTCCTAAGAACTTGTACATTTCTTCCAGGTTGTCCATTTTATTGGCACAGAATGGCTGTAGTAGTCTCTTAGGATGCTGTTGTAACTCCTCCTTCTTCATTTCTAATTTTATTGATTTGAGTCCTCTCCCCCTTTTTCTTGATGAGTCTGGCTAATGTTTTATCAATTTTGTTTATCTTCTTAAAGAACCAGCTTTTAATTTTATTCATCTTTGCTCTTTTTTTGTTTCTATTTCATTTATTTCTGCTCTGATCTTTATGATTTCTTTCCTTCTGTTAACTTTGGGTTTTGTTTGTTCTTCTTTCTCTAGTTCGCTTAGATGTAAGGTTAAATTGTTTATTTGAGATTTTTCTTGTTTCTTGAGGTAGGCTTGTATTGCTATAAACTTCCCTCTTAGGACTGCTTTTCATGCATCCCATAGGTTTTGGATCATTGTGTTTTTGTTGTCATTTGTCTCTAGGTATTTTCTGATTTCCTCTTTGATTTCTTCAGTGATCTCTTGGTTGTTTAGTAACGTATTATTTAGCCCCCATGTGTTTGTGTTTTTTATGTTTTTTCTCCCGTAGCTGATTTCTAATCTCATAGCATTGTGGTCAGAAAAGATGCTTGATATGATTTCAGTTTTCTTAAATTTACAGAGGCTTGATTTGTGACCCAAGATGTGATCTATCCTGGAGAATGTTCCGTGTGCACTTGAGAAAAAAGTGTAATCTGCTGTTTTTTGATAGAATGTCCTGTAAATATCGATTAAATCTATCTGGTCTGTTGTGTCGTTTAAAGCTTGTGTTTCCTTATTAATTTTCTGTTTGGATGGTCTGTCCATTGGTGTAAGTGAGGTGTTAAAGTCCCCCACTATTATTGTGTTACTGTTGATTTCCTCTTTTATAGCTATTAGCAGTTGCTTTATGTATTGAGGTGCTCCTACGTTGGGAACATATATATTTATAATTGTTATACCTTCTTCTTGGATTAATCCCTTGATCATTATGTAGTGTCCTTCCTTGTCTCTGGGAATGTTATTTTAAGGTCTATTTTATCTGATATGAGAATTGCTACTCCAGCTTTCTTTTGATTTCCTTTTGCATGGAATATCGTTTCCCATCCCCACACTTTCAGTCTGTATGTGTCCCTAGGTCTGAAGTGGGTCTCTGGTAAACAGCATATATATGGGTATTGTTTTTGTTAACATTCAGTGAGCTTGTGTCTTTTGGTTAGAGCATTTAATCCATTTACGTTTAAGGTAATTATCAATATGTATGTTCCTATTACCATTTTCTTAATTATTATGGTTATGTTTTTGTAGCTCCTTTTCTTCTCCTGTGTTTCCCACTTAGAGAACTTCCTTTAGCATTTGTTGTAGAGCTCGTTTGGTGGTGCTGAATTCTCTTTGCTTTCGCTTGTCTGTAAAGCTTTTGATTTCTCCATTGAATCTGAATGAGACCCTTGCCGGGTAGAATAATCTTGGTTGTGGGTTCTTCCTTCCATCACTTTAAATATATCATGCCACTCCCTTCTGGCTTGTAGAGTTTCTGCTGAGAAATCAGCTGTTAACCTTATGGGAGTTCCCTTGTATGTTATTTATCGTTTTTCCCTTGTTCTTTTCAATAATTTTTCTTTGTCTTTAATTTTTGTCAATTTGATTACTACGTGTCTTGGTGTGTTTCTCCTTGGGTTTATCCTGTATGGGACTCTCTGCACTTCCTGGACTTGATTGGCTATCTCCTTTCCCATGTTAGGGAAGTTTTCGACTATAATCTCTTCAAATATTTTCTTGGGTCCTTTCTCTCTCTCTTCTCCTTCTGGGAGCCCAATAATGTAAATGTTGTTGCATTTAATGTTGTCCCAGAGGTCTCTTAGTCTGTCTTCATTTCTTTTCATTCTTTTTTCTTTATTCTGTTCCACAGAAGTGAATTCCACCATTCTGTCTTCCAGGTCACTTATCCGTTCTTCTGCCTCAGTTATTCTGCTATTAATTCCTTCTAGTGTAGTTTTCATTTCAGTTATTGTATTGTTAATCTCTGTTTGTTTGTTCTTTAATTCTTCTAGGTGTTTGTTCTTTAATTTTTCTAGGTCTTTGTTAAACATTTCTTGCATCTTCTTGATCTTTGCCTCCATTCTTTTTCCGAGGTCCTGGATCATCTTCACTATCATTATTCTGAATTCTCTTTCTGAAAGGTTGCCTATCTCCACTTTAGTTGTTTTTCTTGGGTTTTATCTTGTTCCTTCATCTGGTACAAAATCCTCTGCCTTTTCATTTTGTGTATCTTTCTGCGAATGTGGTTTTTGTTCCAAGGCTGCAGAATTGTAGTTCTTCTTGCTTCTATTGTCTGCCCTCTGGTGGATGAGGTTATTTAAGAATCTTGTGCAAGTTTCCTGATGGGAGGGACTGGTGGTGGGTAGAGCTGGGTGCTGCTCTGGTGGGCAGAGCTCTGTAAAACTTTAATCCACTTGTCTGCTGATGGGTGGGGCAGGGTTCCCTCCCTGTTGGTTGTTTGGCCTGAGGAGACCCAGCACAGGAGCCTACAGACTCTTTGGTGGGTCTAATGGCAGACTCCTGGAGGGCTCATGCCAAGAAGTACTTCCCAGAACTTCTGCTGCCAGTGTCCTTGTCCCCGTGGTGAGCCACAGCCACACCCCGCCTCTGCAGGAGACCCTCCAACACTAGCAGGTAGGTCTGGTTCAGACTCCTATGGGGTCACTGCTCCTTCCCCTGGGTCCTGATTCACACACTACTTCATGTGTGCCCTCCAAGAGTGGAGTCTGTTTCCCCCAGTTCTGTTGAAGTACTGCTATCAAATCCTGCTAGCCTTCATAGTTTGATTCTCTAGGAATTCCTCCTCCCGTTGCCGGCCCCCCAGGTTGGGAAGCCTGACATGGGGCTCAGAACCTTCACTCCAGTGGGTGGACTTCTGTGCTATAAGTGTTCTCCAGTTTGTGACTCACCCACCCAGCAGTTACGCGATTTGATTTTATTATGATTGCACCCTTCCTACTGTCTCATTGTGGCTTCTCCTTTGACTTTGGATGTGGGGTATCTTTTTTGGTTAGTTCCAGTGTCTTCCTGTCGATGATTGTTCAGCAGTTAGTTGTGATTCCTGTGCTCTCGAAAGAGGGAGTCACTCTGTTTCAGAAGTTAAACATTTTTAATGGTTTTAAATTTAAAGAGAGAAGATAAATAGTGTGGTAGCTGGAGGGGGACAATGTATATAGAGAGATTATTTTTCATTTTAGAATGAAGAAATTATAGCTCCTTTGTATGCCACTGAGAATCAACTAATACAGGAGGAGGGATTGATGATGGAAGGATTGACAGGGCAATTGCTGGGTTGACTTCTTTATGTTCTTGAATAATGAGGGAGATGGGAATTTGTGCGTTAAATGAAGGGGTTGGCTGAAGACTATGAGGATTTTATTCAAGGAACAGGAGAAAAATAAAAACAGTGTATACTGATACAGATGCACAGGATTAGCAACTGTGGAGTTGCTAGTATGTGGAAGTTATCTTCAAATGGCTTGACTTGTCTCAGTGAAATACGAACCCAGGTCATAAATTGAGAGTGAGGATGGAAGGTTGAGCAAAGAGGAAAGGATGTGAAATGACTGTCTTGTATAGTGGAGTAATAAATGGATTAGGGAAAAGATTGCCAGGAAGCCCACTGGGGGCTGGGATCAGGGATGTAAAGAGGAGCCAGTCAACATTAAGTGTTTTATTTGAGCCATCTGTAGCTATGAAGTTGCAATATGCTGTTGGTGAAGTTTTGGATTTAACCAGGGCAGGAGTTAATTACATCACAAGAGGATGATGAAGGAAAGTGAAACAAAGCAGTTTCAGGGGTTTTGATTGAGCTGCATCAAAACTGCCTCCCCAATGGCCTCCAGCAGCGTTTGCCACAACCTTATCCTTTTTCTGTCTCCCAACACTTTCACTGTTGTTGGTTTTCTCAGTTGTGTAATCTGTACCTTTTTAGAGACTTGCAATTATACATGCAATAGTAGAGTTGGGAGTCATTCTCAGAACTACTGACCCCTAAACCCCATTTACTCTCTTCTTATCTTAATCTATTTAATTTTAAAATAGATTTTTTACATATCTGATGCAAAATTCAAAATTACAACAATGGCAGAGCAAAAAGAAAGTGATCGTCATGCCCTTATCTTCCACCCAATCTATCAACAGAAACATTTAACTATAACATATAAGAATCCTCATACATATAACTTATTATGATTTGATTGTCTTGGTTTTATTTTAAAGAAACTCCACATATATTTGTGCAGAAGCTGATCTTAAAATTGAATGAAAATCATAGTTCTAAAATCACTTAATATTCCTTCCAATTTAGTTGAAGACCACCTTTTCTGCTTACCATCAGAAAGTTTCTTCTTGTTCAGTTTTCTTTTATGTCTATATGTATACATATACATTTTATAATATATGTAATCAATGAAATTGTATATATATTTATACACTTTTAAATTTATTTTTCTAGTAATATTTACTTTGAAAGTAAGGGTGAAAAATATTTTAGTTGTTTTTCTTCTCTTGATTCACCTGATTTTACACAGAATATTCCATACACTATTTCATACTTTGAGGAAGACTGGTGCTCCGTTATTTACATTAAATCACACTGAAATATCCAATATTAAAGTTTGGTTTTATTGCTCTAAGTAGAGAGGCCCTTAAAATAAGTATTCACATGTCTAGAGGCAAAGAAAAGTTTACTCTGAGAAATAACTCTGTGAATCTTAAGAGCAAATGTTGGTCTGGATGTTTATGGATGTTTTTAACTTCAATGATATTTTTATCTAAGTCACCTATCTAGAAAAATTGCTTGACACCATTTGACTTTGTAGACAAAGCCTATATAAACTTTTAAAATTCTATATTCATTCTTTTTATTGTCATTAAGGTAAAAATTCACACAACATAAAATTGACTACTTTAAAGTAAACAGTTAGTGTAACCATTCATTTTTATTGATAACTTACATTAAGCTAGACTGTGTGCTATGCAAGGGGTATGAGTAGGGGGGAATTGGAATTCAAAACATTGGGCCCATTCATTTATTTAAAAAAAAAAAACCAAAAAATCCAACACTTTATCTGGAACCATTTCCTAATTCCTCCTTCACTCCTGATCCTTCATCTTCTATATTCCAAAATAACTTTTCATCCTTCTTAAAATACTTCATTATTAGGAATGTGTATATTTCCTGCCTGCAACAGGAAAGACCACCATTTTTGTGATGGTGGTCTTTCCTATGATATGAACAGAGTTGATATTCAATAAATGTGTTTTAAATTTAAATGTTAAGTTTTATACAGAGGAGCTAGCAAGATAAAAGACAGAGCTACAGTAAGACCCCAAAGTGCCTGAGCTCATATCTCCAGGAGGTGCCGTTCAGGTGGCATAGGTTATCAGTAAGTTAGAGCTGTGCTAATCAAGTTTGATGCAGAAATTGGTGTCAGCCCTCTGTTACCAATACATGATATGGTAAGTATAAAAATTAGGGTTAAGTATCCAGAAACGTTTATAGCTGTCTTGACAGAGTGATATATTGATTGAATCTAACAATGAAAAAGACAATGTGTATTTTATGTCTTTTTAATTTATTTTTCTAATGATCTATTTTATTATATTTTACTAGATTACTGATCCAAAAAATTGGGTGGCAGTTAAAAAAGAAAAACTATTTCTTTTCAGAGAGTTTTAGAATCATTGTAATACAGGGCGTTCAACAGTTGAAAAAATAATAATGAGGGTTAAGTGGTCTTTGGAGCATTACTCTTCATGGCACAGTGGGAACAGAATGTGAGGTGCTAGTTTGAGTCCTTAATGTTTAGAGGGGCTTCAATGTCAAATAGGTTTATGCTCTATCAGTGAGGAGAATTCACAGAAAATGTTTAATTAGAGGGTAAAATGAGAAACACTGTAAGAAAAAGGATTCTCCTGTTGTTTGTAGAGGGATCACATACAATATCAGTTACTGATCCAGACATTTTTTCAATCTCATTTCTTTCTCTTTCCTTTCTTCCCATTCCAGCTCTACCACCCCTTCCCATAACCCAGTTCCTCAGACATGAACATATGAAAGAGCTCTCTAAGCCATTACTCGTGAGAATTTGTATTGTCCGTTAGCATGATCTTCTTTGAGTCAGGTATCTGTGAAATCCCAGCTCTTCCATTCACTATCTGTGTGACCTCGGATACTTCATCTTTCTGAGCCTTGGTTTATTTGTATATTTTTAGAATTCATCTTGATCGGTTATTGTGGGATTTTAAAAATATAAGAATAAAGTATAAAAGAGAACACTTCAGTTGTGTGATTCTTCTGTCTGTTAATTCTTGCTTCCCAACCTATTTTCTTGGCACTTTGAAATACATCACCTTTTATGAAGACTTCTGAAATTCCCCCATTTCTTCCTCCTACTAAAACTTTTTAGGTAACATTTTCTAAAACAGTTGTACACAACTGCAACATTTACTGCAACAGTTGCAAACACAAAAAAGTAAAGAATATGATGCTTACTCCAAGGCAAAATTAAATTCTTAACAGACAGTAATCTTGTATCATTCATCTTTGTATTGTAAAGCCTAACTAAAATACAAATACACAACTGCAATTAACACTAGAATTTTGAGAGGAAGAGAAGGATGAAAAAAGAGAAAGGGAAATTCACCATCTAGGAACGTTGAAAATTAGTCGTGGAACCTAGGTTCAAATAAGCACTTTGGAGAGATATTAACATTACTGTGCCTTAAAACTGGATGAAAAATGGTAAAATTACTTGCACAAATAGTTTTGTGTGTGTGTGTTTGAGAGAGACAGAGAATAGTTTAAAAAAGTAACATTTCCAGACGAATGTCCCCTTAAGAGCAAAACTGCCCCCAGTTAAGAGCCACCTTTCCAGTGATTCTCAAAAGCTCCCAGGTGATGTTGATGCTATTGGTTCAGGGCCACACTTTGAGAATAACTGCTTCAGAGAATCAACTCAGAGCTCACTTCCCAACTCAGCTATGAACAGATGACATACTTCCTCCTCTCTCTGTCCTTGCAGGCACACTGTTGAGGCTGCTCTTCTTCCTTGGCTACTGCTTCCAGAGGACACTGACCCCTCAAAGGTGAAGAAAAAGAGACATACGCTTCCATCCTCATACTTCTTCCACCAGCTAAGTTCTTCTACCCTGTGCCACCACTTTTCTACAGATGACCCTCTAGTATAAGATTCAGGCTAGAGAGTTTCTCCCAAATAAATCCTGAAATAAGTTACCCTCTCCTTTGGTGGCACATGACGGGGGGAGGGGGAGGGTCTTTCTAAAATACAAACCTGTTATGCCAGATTCCTGCTTCAAGACCATAACTGACAGACAGCTACTGGACACAGTCTACTTTCTCCGTATATTAGTTCTGACTTGCCTTTCCTTAGGCACCACTGTTCTCTCTGTTACAAGTATGCTCTGTCTTTGCCTTGCTCTTTGACATATACCACTCTCTTTGAGCTTCACATAAATGAAAGGCGTGAAAATCCATATGCTCTAATCCAACGTCACTGAAGGGGAGCAGAATTTGCAACCCCAAAATATGTTTTGACATAAGGATTATTTTGAGCTGATTATTTATTAAGAAACTGCAGACATAGAAACTCTATAAACCAAATAAGAGTAAAAGTTACACTTTTACTATAAATTTACATTTATAAAGGAAATCTCCATTTGTAAGGGTATTTTCTCTCTACCAGGAAGACCAGGATGGCTCTAAATAATAAGAAACTCTTACCAATGGAGAAGGCACTGACTTAAATCTACATAACAATGATACCCTTGTTTCCTGATAACCTCCCATAATTGGCTCCCCCTCCCCGCAACACCTTCTTCTAACTTGAGCTGGAGGTGGTATTTAAGGTGGTGGCTTGGGCCACTTCTGGGAGTTACTCAATTTTCCTTGATATCTCCCATATACACAGAAAGTATACACGTTATTAAACTTCTGTTTGTTTTCCTTTGTTAATGTGTCTTTTTATTACAGGGGCATCTCAGCCAAGAACCTAGAAGGGTAGAAGCAAAATTATTTTTCGTCCCCTAAATTGCTAATATATCAGAGATGTGCCTGCATAAGCCTTTTATCTCCATTTGACTGATTAAGAAACTGAGTCATCTGAAGGTTAATGACACCAATCTTGTTATATAGGAGATTATATATGAGCTTTCATCTTCATTATCTCATTTGATCCACTTAAGCTATATAAACAGATACGGTGGTACCTATTATATTTCATGTTCCCTGTTTAACGTTCTTCTATTGCCATAGTGTACATGAGTATCAGGAGATGCACTTTTTAAAATTTTTGCTGAGGAACAAAATGTTGCTGCTCTCTTCGTCAAACCTTTCGGCAAAACTTTCCTTCAAGATTAAATAAAAATGAATTATTCTTTATTTGAATTGGTCAAACTTTCTTTTAGATGTTTTTTATATAATCTACACATTCTCTGGGACTTGGGGCTGAGGAAGGCGGAAAAGAGTTCTCACCTGATCTTACCAAGGGACTTAAAATCAGCTCTTTCTTTCTCTCCTAACGAAGAAGATGCAATAACCCAGAGTGCTACCTGCCTGATGCTCAGTGCCTGTTTTGTAACATTTCTTCCTTCCTTCAAAGATTCAAGTGCTGAAAAGAGTACTGAGAAGGAACAATGTCTAGATTTTGAATAAAATCGTAGAAATTTCATGCATGAAGACATTTTCTCCCCAGTCTATGAGAAGGCACAGTAAAAATTACTTCTCATTCGAGACAGCTCAAAAAGGGAATAGTTAGAAATCAAGAGACAGATGAGAGAAACAAATGGACTGGACTTATTTTCAACATCAAAGTATGATCAAAGCTGATGGAACTGCAGAAACTAACACACCACTGTAAAGCAATAATACTCCAATAAAGATGTTAAAAAAAAAAAAAAAAGCTGATAGGATGGACTTCCCTGGTGGCGCAGTGGTTAAGAATCCACCGGCCAATGCAGGGGACACAGGTTCCAGCCCTGGGCCGGGAAGATCTCACATGCCGTGGAGCAACTAAGCCCATGTGCCACAACTACTTAGCCTGCATTCTAGAGCCCGCGAGCCACAGCTACTGAGCCCATGTGTCGCAACTACTGTAGCCTGCACGCCTAGAGCCCGTGCTCCGCAACAAGAGAAGCTACTGCAATGAGAAGCCCGCGCACCACAACGAAGAGTAGCCCCCGCTTGCCACAACCAGAGAAAGCCTGCGTGCAGCAACGAAGACCCAAAACAGCCAAAAATAAATAAGTAAGTAAATTTATAAAATTAAAAAAAAAATGACAGAATGCTTGAGCAAGGAAACAGTTGTGTACTCCATGGTCTCTTTTCATTCCTGAGGCAGTGTTAATAAAATCAAAAGAATTAAAAAAAGTTGATGAAGCTGACCTGCCCATTTTTTGTTTTCATATTGCCACAGTTAAATACCAGACATGTGGACCACTTATAGATTCAATTGTAGACTCATTTCATCTATTGCATATTCCCTTCCCCAACACACCTAATCATAAAACTTTGCATACTCTCCATTTCCCGAATATGACTTGTACATTCAGGTTTTTAATCCTGCTGTGACTTGAAACAAATCGCGACTGATTGTCTGAATTCTGACCCACAATCAGCTAACCTTTCTTATTTATGTACTCCCTGACTCTAGACCTCTGTGTGAAAGGAATGTCAAAGTACAGTTGATATTGCTAAGAGAGCTTTCTGAAATGGAGCTGGGAGGCCACTGAGGAAGTGGGACTTACACACATCTCAGTCTGAATGTAATCAGAACTTTTGACCACTTATTATCTTAATGCAGGCATCCAGAACATCAGCACCATATTCTAGAAACTCAAGATACTTACTGTATCTTTACCCTAAATAACTCATGATAGGCTATCTACTTATCAGACAATTATCCTAAGTAACTTGTGATACCCTATCCCTTAAGGACAAATATTTTCTTTGTGTATCAAAGTCAATCATGATTCTTGCAAGACAACTTTAACAACATTGTGGCTGTTGCCTTTATAAGTCCCTGCACTTAATATACAAAGTATGCACTCAATATACAGTTGTAAAACATGCTATAAATATGGGTGTTTTGAAGTGGTGTTACCATAAAAGAGTATTGCTTGGCACCTTCTGGTGACACAAATGGTTGTTGCTCCTCTGATATATGATTCCATGTCAGATCACAGGTAGTTTGATCACTTATACCTCCACTGATTTTTCAAGCCTTTATTTTACATCTCCTTTATAATTTGTTCATCCACTCCTTGGCTACAAAGGAATCTCAAGAATGTCTTCAGCTTTATGCCTCTTATTTTCCACTATTAGACTATATACCCTGCTCAGATATCCACAGAAAGCTTTAAAGTAATAAGTGATGCATCCAAATTTCTCTTTCTTTTCTAGAGTTGAGAGGCAGCTATCACACAGAGGGCAATATCTGAAAAGGAACAAGGCCAATCTGAATTAATTTGGCTTACGCTTATGGTTTAAAAAACTTACTAATTTTTAAATTAAAAAAACTTAGCATCACTAGAATGTATAAAAAGAACATAGATGTTGATCGTGGGGGAGGCTGTGCATGTGGGGGGAGATACATGGGAAAACTACATTCTGCTCGACTTCACTGTCAATATAAAACTGCTCTAAAAAATGAAGTCTTTAGGGCTTCCCTGGTGGCGCAGTGGTTGAGAGTCCGCCTGCCGATGCAGGGGATGCGGGTTCGTGCCCCAGTCCGGGAGGATCCCACATACCGCGGAGCGGCTGGGCCTGTGAGCCATGGCCACTGGGCCTGCGCATCCGGAGCCTGTGCTCTGCAACGGGAGAGGCCACAACAGTGAGAGGCCCACATACCGCAAAAAAATAAAAATAAAAAATAAAAAAATTTTTAAAGAGCATGGACTTAAGAAGTAGGATAATGTGCATTTCAAACCTCATTTGAATCTTAAAGAATTCTCTGACTCAATTAACTAGTAATATCATAGGAGTAGCTTACACAAATCAAAGAAAAACAGATGGGAATAGGAGTCTCAGAGACAGACTGTGAAAACTCAAAACATCCAGGTAAAACTCTATCTCCTTCATCTCATGTTTCTTCTATATGATTCTCTCCATTTCTCTGAGTAATAGTATAATTCTCTTCTCTTCTATAAATTTTCTCCAGATGGTAAAAAATAGGGCATAGAAAACAGGACAATTTAGAAATCCCAGTGATATGGAAAACTCTCTCCTAGTATCCATATATTGACCTTAAGGAAGAACAGTCGTTCTCCATGCTTGGGTGATGTGCCTACCTCTTGCACCAATCACTGTTGCCAGGAGTATGGTATACTGTGATTACACAACACTCTGTCCCATGCCTAAAATTGTGTCCAAAGATCAGGATCTGATACTAGGAAGAGGAGATGAAGCTTGGAAGAAAGCCAAAATAGCTTAGCTACCACTGACGCCCACATGTTATCCTTGGGAAAATTACTAAAGCATGGTGTTTCAGTATTCTCATCAGGGAAACAATTAAAATATATATTTTTTCAAAATGAATACCAGAAGTCTATTTATCTAATGATATTTGGGGCTCATCAAATTCTGAAATATCAGCATAATATAGTTTCCTTCATGGAATGTGTTTATAAACATAAGCAAAAAGCAAATAAAGCATATTGAAATGTGAAGTCTGGACATTTAGTGAGAATTGCTCCTTAACTAAGTGTCGTGTCTCCCTCTGGAATACTTACTTGCCACTTCATTGTGATTTATATCCATATATTAGTTAATATGTTACTATAATATATTTTTTGAAAATTGTCAAACCTGTAAATGTTAGTTCTGCAAATTTCAATTGTTTAATAGATTAATATACTGTTATAGGATATTAAAGAGAACAATGAAATTAAAGTATTTTTAAATAAATGGATAAGAAATGGACATCTAGTTAATCCTTTATCAGGAAAAAGAAATAGAACTCTATAATTGTTAGTTACTGGTAATGTTGTCTTGAGGATTCTGAGATTTCATTTATTAATCTTTCTACTTTAGAGGTTTTATAAGTAAAAAAAATGGTTTCAATTTCCTCACTTTCTTTATAACTACTGAATACTCTTGATGAGAGCATGCAGATACGTTTCTTCAGCTTAAAATCATCCTATGTTAAATGACAATGATTTTATTGGTATAATCAAAAATATATTTTATTTGCTCAAACTGCACTTGTATATACATGGCTTCTCTGAGTATGTGGGTTTATGTGCACTCACATTTATTTAAAGTTATCCGTTTTTTTAATCAGAGAGTAAATAATAAAACCTTATAAGCAAAAAACATGCACAAATTGGAGCATCAAGTAAATGGCTTAAAATGAATGAAATCTACATATCAACATGATTTTTTTAAAAATATTATTGGATGGTGGTAAGGCATAGCAACTATACTAATCATTTTCTTAACCTACAGATATGAAGAAAACTACATAAAATCCATATAATACTATTCAAAGGCACTATAAATATATTCAGAATGCTACTATATCTCTAAAGAAGTTTCCAAAAGAATGATTTTACATTTTTAAAGGCCAGTCATATCCGAAACAAAACAGGTAAGCCTTAGTCCTTTCCTCCCAATTTTGCAATTTATATAAATGTCGTTATTTTCAACAGTTCTTAGTTTCTTCAAGCTAGTCGATCATCAGGCCAGAAACTTTTCAAGTTAAATATTAAAAATGTAACAAAAAGTAGTTAACGTGATAAAAATTTCTCTATCTTAAAATGGACATCATCTTAAAAAGAAGGTTAATTGATTCTTATCAACCTTTTATATTGCCATTAAAAATAGCTTCCTAAATGCATGGGAACTTATCTGCAATGATACATAACAAAAGCTTAACAATGTATATAATTTGGTAGTGGTATCTGAAATGTTGGTCAGAGAAAAGTAAGAGTACGCCTCTATAATTTTACAAAATTCATAATTTTTAAATATTTTATAGTTTGAAATGATTATTCTTATGACATTATTTAATGCAGTAAAATTTGTAACACTGATTCTTGACCAAGTCTTATCAATTCCATGAATGCCACTCTGTCAGGATGATTTTAAGACTGGTTTCTACACTGCAGACTGTTCTGAGACTGCAGTTAACATCTTGTTTCTAGGAATATATTTTGTTTACTTAGTGGTCTGTACCATTAAGCTGAGGGGTCGTCTTTAATTGAATACTGCACAATTCAACAAATACCTTTGAGCAGTTCTCATGTTCCCTATCCTATGCTGGGTCCTACTTCAAGGCTAAAATCCTGAGTGAGACAGACAAGGTCCTTGTCCTGCAGTGTTAGGATAAGAGTGGGGGCAAGAAGATATACATTAACTCATTAATTACAAATGGAAATTGAAAGAGAATGTACAGAGTTCTATGGAAACATACAGAAAAGAGATTTAACCTTATCTAGAGGTCACAGAAGCCCTCTGGAATACTTAAACTGTGACTTATAGATTAATTGTTGTTTGCCAGATGGAGTACATTGCAATTAGAAGGAAGCACACTGAAAGATTTCTGGTAGAAAAGGAGAATATTGTGTTTAATAAGCTGAAAAAAAGCCTCCTATAGATTGAGACATAGGCAGTGGCCTAAGTTCTACCTGAAGAGGAAGGCAAGGGCCAGGTTTGGAAGAGGAATGTAAATCATATTAGGAACTTTAGATTGAGACAGTTGGAAGTCACTGAATAATTGGAAGTAGGGACACAATACACCAAATTGCACTTTGTAAAAGCTCTTTTAAGACAGGAAATATGTCCTTACGTGTTTGGGATTGACATGTACACGCAGCTATATTTAAAACAGATAACCAACAAGGACCTACTGTATAGCACAGGGAACTCTGCTTAATATTCTGTAATAAGCTAAATGAGAAATGAATTTGAAAAAGAACAGATACATGTATATGTATATAACTGAATCACTTTGCTGTACACCTGAAACTAACACATCGTTAACCAACTATACTCCAATATAAAATAAAATTAAAAAAAAAAAAAGGCAGGAAATATTGCCTTACTTCTCTATGTCCACCCCAAGCACAATGCCTGGCATAGATTAAGTACTCAATTTACTGAGTTGTAAATATACTGGCTTTAATGCAGAAAAGTATAAATATTGAAAACATCCTAAACAAGTCTTTGTCAAAACTGAAAAAGTTAATACTTTGAAGGTGTCAAATATTATTTAAAAGAAGACATGTGAAATCCTGAAGACAACACCATCTAAATGAGGATAATTTAAATTTAGGTCCAAAATTACTCTTTATTTTCAATTTTATTTTATATCTTTTACTTTGCAGTATTCTTTTCAAACACTTATAGACCAGGAATGAGCAAACAAGGGCCCATGGGATAAATCTAGCCTATCATCTGTCTTAGTCCATGAACTAAAATGCTTTTTATATTTTTAACTAGTTGAAAAAAAATTTTTAAAGCTTATTCTATATGTGAAAACCTAAATTTTATGCAATTGAAATTTTGTTTTTATAAATAAGGTTTTATTGGTGCACAATCACACCTATTCATTTGCATATTGTCTATGGCTGCTTTCATGCCATTACATCAGTGTCGAGTAGTGGTGACAGTCTGTTAGGTCCACAAGGGTAAAATCCGTACTAACTGGCCTGCTGCTAAAAAAGTGTGCTGGCCTCTGCTGTAGATGCTGTTACAACTAAGCCATTTAGGGCAAAGCCTTATTCTTTTAGATATATGTCCCTAGAAACACTTTTATCTCCTTTTTAACATTTTCTCTTTTTTCAACAAAGAGACACCTTCCCCAGACCTTTTTCTTACTTTCAATGATCTTCAATGTAGAGTTTTCACATTCAGCAAAAGTAACACTCATAACTCTCAGTGTCCTGTTTTTCTTCAGTTTCTTCTTGAAGCCTCCTTCAAGATCAGGTGCAGAATGAAGCCACCCACCCCAAAAGTCAGCAGGTTGCTTAGCTGTTACTCTCCCTGAAGCATTCTGAACCATCAGGGATCGTTCTTCTCTTCTGTTTCTTGTGTCAAGACTTTGAAATCCATGAGCCAGATCTCAGTCCAGGAAAGTATGAATGAAATAGGCAGCACAGATCCAAAAGCATCCTGAGAGAAAAACTTTGAGAGGATCATGGATGCTAATAAAAAGACAATGATCACTGCCATCACCAATACCATGGTCTGCTTATGGTAGTTACAAATAATATGTGAAGCATTAACACTTTAAATTAAATACTCCCCCCACCAAATCTACTGGAATAAAAGCAATAGCAGACATACTGCACCTTCTCCTTCACTAAAATGTTTCCAATGCTTCCCACTCATACTCAACTGTGTTTTCCACAGTAAGTTTACAATTAAGAAGCTAAAGGCAATAAACGAATATAAACTCCTTCAGACACCAGATATGATCTTCTTTTCTTTTCCTTATTAGAACTCAATCCTGGCCATGGGTCATGTGCAATGATGGAGTAAATTTTAGTCAATAGCTCTGAGTCCCACTGAAAGCTTATTCAGTGTTTTCCAGTATCCTGGAAGTAGGTCAAAGGAGCCTTTTTCCCAGCTTCTCTATCTCTAGAGAAAAGAAACCTGGCCAAGATGTTCCAGGCACAGCCTCTCCTGCAAACTGGTTTGTGGTCTGGCTGGAGAGTAGGCTCTCCCAAGAGGCAGGGAAGAATGCATCAGGGCGTGGACCACAAGCAATCCACAGCCCACAGTCCAGCTGCCCAGTGACCCTTTTTGATTACTCAGTCCCTAGAATCACTTTTAAATGAAAAATAAACTTCTTTTGTTGACCTCGCTGATTTTTTTTGTTGTTGGAATAACGCTGTGAGTATTAACAATGCTTACACTCATGTGACAGGATACAGATTCTGAATTTTGATGGAGAATAAATAAGATCAGTTTTGTTGATACCTTGTGCTAGAGATAAGAACACATGCATACAAACTGTGAGAATACTCAATGTAATTTGTCTTTTTAATGAGCAGCTGTAGCTATATGAGCTCAGTGATGCCAAGCCATTTTTTTTCCTAATTTTTATTTCCTTTGATAGCACATCACCCTGTTTATAAGAGGGAGGTAGGATGTTTGAAATTAATTGAATGCATATATACTTATGACTTATTTTACTTCTTTTGCCAAGAAAATGTAATTTTCACAAATATAATGGTAATTATGACAATACCCAGATCATCTAAAACAGTATCAAGAGGTATCATTTTGATATTATTACTGCTCTTATTAATGCCATGTACTTTTTTATACTTACTGCTTATACTTCCCCTATATTGCTTTTAAATAATGTTCTTATGTCACTGCATATTAGAAATCTAAATCAATTTCCATTTTATTGTTAATACCAGCATCTCCTTTGTAATCTTAGGGTAATATGACTTGTCAAATTTTACAAGGTTTTACTGATGCCATACTCTCTGAACCTCACAGAAATTTCAATATGGATATCCCAAACCTATCTAAAAAGTACACACTCTGAATAAGGCTAATAGAACAAAGAGAATACAGCCTTAGGTATTGCTATATTTTAATGAGGCCTCTACTCTTAAGAACTCCCATCTCCATAACCATAGTAGCCCAAGTCATTGTGGGGAAAATAAAGGTTACTTTAACCATTGTCATCTTCACTTTTAATTGATGCATTTCATTTGGGATATTCCTTATCTTCACTTAATGAATGTTCTTGTAACATCTGTCATGCTATATTGGCACCAAGTCTATCACATGACCCTTCCCTCCCATGTGTCTGCCATGACAAATCAAATAACATAATTTTGCATAAATGCTATACACTAAGGGAAAGGTGAGAAGAAAAGGTAAAGTGTGCTCACCATTGCAAGAATGTTTTATATAATAGAGGAAGGCACATATGATGTTACAAGGTTAATTGTGGTACTGTAGAATCACGGGCAATTGTGGAAGAAGCTAATGAGATCAACTTTAAATTTAGTGTCTTATTGCGTCAGTGAAGGATGATGAGAATAGCTCAAACTCTCCTTAAGAAATGTATGGCTATGTATGAGTAAAGCTATAAAATGCATGAACAAATCCTTACTGTGCTATATATTTTCACCCAGGGAGCTCCATTTTTACCCAAGGAACATTCTTCCAGAAAGGACTGGAATACTAAAATATGAGATTTTTACCTTCTTACTCTTTCCCTTATAAGGCAATATATCACACAAGGTGTTTTTGGTTGGTTTGGTTGGTTTTTACCAGATTACACAGGTTGCTTAAATCTCTGAGTAATCGCTGCAGAAGGGTTCCCTAGTCTCTGCTTTAAGACTCCTGGTGACTGAGTACTCAGAATCGTTCACCCTGATGATACAAACTACCTTGTTTTTCATGGACTTCAAGGAAAAATGAAAAGCTCTCTTGCGGAGTATTAAAATGCAGCTTGTTTGAGGTGACTTTAGAAAGTGGAACTAGGCCCAGAAGGCAGAAGTTATAAAGTTAAAATATGTTTGGTTCAAAACGGAAGAGGTGTCTGTCAGAGGAACCCTTTTTATTCCATTCTGACTTGTCTATCACCCCCTAGTCTGTACTTTACTTTAATCAAGGGGTCTATCAAATATTTGAGAAAAATTCTTTCCCCATTTTTCCTGTGACCAAACCAAAATAGAGTAAGTACACACTGAAATTTCTGTAATCTTCCCTAAAAATGCAGGCTTTCATGCCTTTGAGCTTCTATGCCCACCAGGCTGAAAATTATTTAAGAGTTTTAGCAAGAAGTTAAATGTAACTAATGAGAGACATTAATAATATTGACCAAAAAAAAAAAAAAAAGAATTATCTTACTAACCCCATAACCCCATGCTACCAGAGGGCTAACCATCCAAACCAATTCTCTTGAAATCCCTGCTTGCCTCAAGCAGGGATCTGAAAGTGAAGTAAACAAATAATGATAAACATGTCAACTTTTAAAATACTGTAATATTTCCATCTGTGAAGAGAACAAAATTAAATTCTCTCTCTCCATGCATAGACTGAGAATATTATTAAACTATTTGGCTGACATCTTCTATACAGAGAGGCAGCAGTGGAAGAAACTGTGGGTTTCAGTCTGGATTGAGATTTATGTATGATTTTTCTAGCTTTACGTTTTAACCTCACTCATTCTGGGTGGAGGTTACTCTCTCAGAAACTTTATAGGGTAGTTATGCTGATTAAGTGATAATAAATATAAATTGCTTGGCAATAAATAGATGCTCACTTGTTTTTCTCCTTTAACTCCACAAATGACAGACACACCTAAGATTCTATGCAGTCATGAAACATTCATATAGTTTGTTGTAAGGCTCACACTGAAAGACTACATCAATGCTAAGAATACTCAAAGCAGAAAATGTGTACTAAAATATAGAAATTGATTTTTTAAATCTACAATTTTATTCTTGTTTTTCCCAATTCAGATATATCTTACACAGAATAAAGTATACCATGTACCTCTCTATACATCTCTGCAAATGTCTACAATCATTTACCTACTAAGAGATCAAGATTTTTTAGTTTCCACCAGTCCAGAAGGCTCCCATCCACATCTTTCCAATAGGTAAACTGAGCTCTGCCCCATCAAAATGTAACCAATATCCTGACTTGTATCATCATCAATTTGTTTTCTCTGTTCTTGAAAATCACACTAATGAAATCAAAAGACATGTTTTCTTATGTGTGTGGTTTTTTTTGCTAAGCATAGCATCCATGAAATTCATTCATGTGTAGTTTTTAGTACTTAATATTTTTTAGTGTATTTAGTATTTTTTTTTTCTTTTACTGCTGAGCAATAAAATTACTACTTTGATCCAAATACACACTCGACTCTTTGGGAGACTAACTGAAAGTGTGGACAGGCTTCCTACAGGCTACCTTCTGTACTTTCACCCAGCATAGAGAAGTCTATTTCTTTTCCATCCTCTCTGCTGTTTTATCACAGTGAGCATAAGGTTTTATTTTCTATTGCTCCTATTACCAGGAACACCTCTCTCCCTGTACATGTTTCAGCACCTCTCCCCCATCAATTTCCAAATGAAAACATATTTTTATTTCCCTGATTATCTATCTCAATTCCTCTCCCACTCTACTTTTTATTATTTATCACAATGACTTTATTGCCTGACATCATAGAACAATTCTTAATTAAGTTTGAAGTACAGGCATCGTACAAATCTGCTGTATTATGATCTATCATAAAATCACACTTATGCAAGACTCAGAATAATATGGCAGTTGGTAATGAAAATGGGTAAAATCTACAAATTTAACCAAGTGATATTAGAGCATAACTCACCACTAATAAGCTTTCTTAAAATCCATTTCTTCAAATTCAGTCTGAGAATCCCAGAAGGTCCTTGCTACTGGGTAATTTTTTTTTTTTTTTTAATGTTTCAGATGAACTCTCTAAACAACTTTTTAATTGGAGGACATTACCCTAAGGAACATGTAAACCACAATGAGGAGCTTCAGACTCAGAACATGCCTTTCTCTGAGGAAGTTGCAATTAATTTATTTCCCTCCTGGAGGCACTGCTTAACATGTCAAAGAAAGAAATCTCTACTGGTGAGAAAGAGCAAATCTGAGGAAACTGACCATCTGAACTCTACTGAACTTTTTTCTTTAATATTCTTTAGCCTTCATTCTGGACATATCTTTTAGTTTAAAGAGGAATATCAGGTTAGATTCTAATAGTTGTCTCACTCCATTGGTAGGTATAATGAACAGGAGAAAGACGATGTACAACAAACTCACTGATTGATTTTATGACACTAGGGAGCTTCACAAACCTGAAGTTATTATTTTTCTCTCCGTACACTGGAATTAACCTGCAGATAGTATAACAGAGGTAAATCTGTAAAACTTCCAAGATGTTTTCACTTAAAATTATTTGTGGAAACGGAAATAATTTTCTTAGATTTTCTTGAAATCTTTTTTATAGCCTATAATCATTCCATCTGATAAGCTTTCCAGAAAAAAATCAGCCTAGATTATTAAGTAATGATAGCTACCGTTTACTGAGCACTTATTGTATGCCAGAGACTACGCTTTGTACTATATGAACTGTAATATATGCATTTCATTATATTCTTATGAGCTACCCATTCACATTTTTCCTTAGAAGGAAGGGATTCAAAGTTCAGAAATGTCAAGCAAGATATACAAGATCACAAGTTTACACAAATAGTGAATGTCAGACCTCTATCTGTTATGTTCCATTTTCAAAAGCTTACATCACCTAACTGTAATTATATCTCCATTACTTTTTTTTTTTGGTGGGTCAGAAAGAGTGAGCAGTTTTTCCATTTAAATATTCATGGGGATGAATTAAGATTCTACCCAATAAGGAACTGGAAATTAATTACACTCTTTTATATCATTGAAAATGCACAAAAATTATAATAGTATTAATATATCACAGATATTTTTTGAGACTCATCTGTCACTGCTTCCTTAGAGCTAAAGCCTATGTAACTTGACCTCTATCTTATGCAAAACTAACCACAAATTATTGAGACAATAAGATACTTATTCATACACAAGAAGAAGTTTTTGAGAGATTCGTTGTAAATGTGTCAGAAAATTCTGAGGACTTTAAAAGTATATAGGAGAGAAAAAGAATAAAAATAAAATAAACAAAGAAAAATAAAAAGAGGAGAGAGAAAAGAAAGGGAAAGGAAAAGGGAAAAGGAAAGGAAAGGAAGAAAGGAAAAGAAAAAAACGGAGTGAAGCACTCAGGAGGAAAATCTTCCTTTGCTCTTATTGTCTTTTATTTAGACTGGCCCCTTTGTTTTGTTTTGTTTTGTTTTTCCATATTTCTTTTTGATGTTGTTTTTTGATCTGTTTCTGAAACCAGATCTTTTGCTTCTTCATGTTTGCCCATCTTTGTTCCCCTCTAACCTTAAAAAAAACTAATTATAGGAATGAGGTCACTAGGGAATTTACCCTAGCTCCTGACCTATGCTCTCTTGAATGCATACCATGCCTTGCCTAACCTGTTGATTTTTTTCCTAGATTAAAAGAAGTAAGTATGAAGAATTTAGTAGTTAAAGAATGTCTAGCTCTCTACCCCACAACAGCCCTCTTAGCAATCCTGCAGGCAGGCAGATTGCAAGTGGGCAGGATAACACCTGAAGTCAGCCAGTCTGCATGCAATGGAGAATGATGCAGAATCCAATATCCTGCCTTGATGATTCACTGGGATTCTTCCCCCTTTTTTTTCCTTTAAAGATTGTCATGATTGAGCAGAATCTTCACAGTTGGTCTTGGGACACGAGTCCACCTTCTCCCCAGATTGCTGGATTTTCAGATTAAAGCAACTTTCCTTTCTACCAACACTTGCCTCTTGAGTATTGGCTTTTGAGCAGTGACCAGCTGAACCTGAGTTCAACTGCTTGCCAAACTTTGTGTTTGCAAAGTATTTGATTAGATGGTTAGATTCTTTACAGTAATGGAATGAAGCCATCCAGTTCCATTGGCATTGTTCAAGAGGACACAACAAGTATTAACAACATCTTTTGAGCGTACCTTTATTATAGGTCTGGCTATACAACACTGTAATATGTCTATTCCAATATGAAAAATACAATGAGATGTTTCAAGCCATGTGGCATAATTCCCATATCTGCCACCCTTAGCACAGGTTCTGCAGCAAAGTGTTTATTTATTCAATGTTGGTTCATTGGAGGAACAAATGAATGAAGGATTGAATCTGCTTTTTTCAACATTCAAAAATCTTGGGATATAGTCATAGAATAAAAGGATCAAATTTCACAGTTACTGGATCATCACTCGCATCTTTCAAAAACCCATTCATAATTTTCTTTCTTCAGGCTCTGGTTACTGTCCAGTATTTTACCAGTTTTCCAGACCTTAAGACACTAAAATCCTCTCCCTCCTTTAATCCATATCTGCCACAGTCCACTGTCCTCATTCAAGGCAGAGTTCACTTCCTTATTTTTTTAATTTTATTTTTTTAACATCTTTATTGGAGTATAATTGCTTTATATTGTTCTGTTAGTTGCTGCTGTATAACAAAGTAAATCAGCTATATGTACACATATATCCCCATATCCCCTCCCTCTCGCGTCTCCCTCCCACCCTCCCTATCCCACCTTTCTAGGTGGTCTCAAAGCACCCAAGTTGATCTCCCTGTGCTATGCGGCTGCTTCTCACTAGCTAGCTACTTTACGTTTGATAGTGTACATATGTCGAGGCAACTCTCTCACTTTGTCCCAGCTAACCCTTCCTCCTCCCTGTGTCCTCAAGTCCATTCTCTACATCTGCATCTTTATTCCAGTCCTGTCCTTAGGTTCTACAGAAACTTTTTTTTTGTTCCATACATATGTGTTAGCATACACATATGTATAATTGCTTTACAATGTTGTGTTAATTTCTGCTGTATAACAAAGTGAATCAACTATACATATATCCCCATATCCCCTCCCTCTTGCATCTCCCTCCCACCCTCCCTATCCCACCCCTCTAGGTGATCACAAAGCACTGAGCTGATCTCCATGTGCTATGCGGCTGCTTCCCACCAGCTATCTATTTTACATTTGGTACTGTATATATGTCCATGCCACTCTCTCACTTCATCCCAGATTAACCTTCCCCCTCCCCGTGTCCTCAAGTCAATTCTATACATCTGCGTCTTTATTCCTGTCCTGCCCCTAGGTTCTTGAGAACCTTTTTTTTTACATTCCATATATATGTGTTACCACACGGTATTTGTTTTTCTCTTTCTGACTTACTTCAGTCTGTATGACAGACACTAGGTCCATCCACCTCACTACAAATAACTCAATTTCATTTCTTTTTATGGCTGAGTAATATTTCATTGTATATATGTGCCACATCTTCTTTTTTTTTTTTTTTTGGCGCTACGCGGGCCTCTCACTGTTGTGGCCTCTCCCGCTGCGGAGCACAGGCTCCGGACGCGCAGGCTCAGCAGCCATGGCTCACGGGCCCAGCCGCTCCGCGGCATGTGGGATCTTCCCGGACCGGGGCACAAACCCGCGTCCCCTGCATCGGCAGGCGGACTCTCAACCACTGCGCCACCAGGGAAGCCCGCCACATCTTCTTTATCCATTTATCTGTCTATGGACACTTAGGTTGCTTCCATGTCCTGGCTATTGTAAACAGAGTTGCAATGAACATTTTGGTACATGACTCTTTTTGAATTATGGTTTTCTCAGGGGATATGCCCAGTAGTGGGATTGCTGGGTCATATGGTAGTTCTACTCTTAGTTTTTTAAGGAACCTCCATAGTGTTCTCCATAGTGGCTGTATCAATTTACCTTCCCACCAACAGTGCAAGAAGATTCCCCTTCTCCACACCCTCTCTAGCACTTGTTTTAGATTTTTTGCTGATGGCCATTCTAACCGGTGTGAGGTGATACTTCAATGTAGTTGTGATTTGCATTTCCCTAATGATTAGTGATGTTGAGCATCCTTTCATGTGTTTGTTGGCAATCTGTATATCTTCTTTGGAGAAATGTCTATTTAGAAAACAAACTGAAATTTTTTGTTCTAGTTCTCTGAAAAATGCCATTGGTAGTTTGATAGGGATTGCATTGAATGTGTAGATTGCTTTGGGTAGTATAGTCATTTTCACAATGTTGATTCTTCCAATCCAAGAACATGGTATATCTCTCCATCTGTTTGTATCATCTTTAATTTCTCTCATCAGTGTCTTATAGTTTTCTGCATACAGGTCTTTTACCTCCTTTGGTAGGTTTATTCTGAGGTATTTTATTCTTTTTGTTACAGTGGTAAATGGGAGTGTATCCTTCATTTCTCTTTCAGATTTTTCATAATTAGTGTATAGGAATGCAAGAGGTTTCTGTGCATTAATTTTGTAACCTACTACTTTACCAAATTCACTGATTAGCTCTAGTACTTTTCTCATAGCATCTTTAGGATTCTCTTTGTATAGTATCATGTCATCTGCAAACAGTGACAGTTTTACTTCTTTTCTGATTTGGATTCCTTTTATTTCTTTTGCTTCTCTGATTGCTGTGGCTAAAGCTTCCAAAACTATGTTGAATAATAGTGGTGAGACTGGGCAACCTAGTCTTGTTCCTGATCTTAGTGGAAATGGTTTCAGTTTTTCACCACTGAGAACGATGTTGGCTGTGGGTTTTTCATATATGGCCTTTATTATGTTGAGGCAAGTTCCCTCTATGTCTACTTTCTGGAGGTCCTCAGTAAGCCCTCAGTAAGCCCCTGGATAAACCTTAACTCAGAACTCTCACGCTGCGCATTTTTCTTTCAGTTGACGCTACTATATAATTCATTTGATTGATTTTAACAACTCACATATTTCATGAAATTAGCCAGTTGTTTGCCATCTAGATACTGAAACATACAAAGATCAGTCAGCTAGGCAAAAGCATAGCAGTTAATAATTTAGAAAAGAAATTCTAAATATTAATGTAATTCTTAGGATAGAGTTTGCAAGGAAAAATATAACAGTTCTTCAGCATTTACCTTAAAAATATATGTTAAATAAATATCAAATTTATCATAATGGGTGCTGAATTTTTTTGAAAGCTTTCTCTGCATCTATTGAGATGATCATATGGTTTTTGTCCTTCAGTTTGTTAATATGATGTATCACGTTACTTGATTTGCATATATTTAAGAATCTTGCATTCCTGAGATAAACCCCAGTTGATCATGGTATATGATCCTTTTAATGTGCTGTTGGATTCTGTTTGCTAGTATTCTGTTGAGGATTTTTGCATCTATGTTCATCAGTGATATTGGCCTGTAGTTTTCTTTTTTTGTGACATCTCTGTCTGGTTTTGGTATCAGGGTGATGATGGCCTCATAGAATGAGTTGGGGAGTGTTCCTCCCTCTGCTATACTTTAGAACAGTATGAGAAAGATAGGTATTAGCTCTTCTCTAAATGTTTGATAGAATTCAGCTCTAAAGCCATCTGGTCCTGGGCTTTTGTTTCTTGGAAGATTTTTAATCACAGTTTCAATTTCAGTTATTCTGATTAGTATGTTTATATTTTCTGTTTCTTCCTGGTTCATTTTCGGAAGGTTGTGCTTTTCTACGTATTTGTCCATTTCTTCCAGGTTGTCCACTTTATTGGCACATAGTTGCTAGTAGTAATTCCTCATGATCCTTTGTATTTCTGCAGTGTCAGTTGTTACTTCTCCTTTTTCATTTCCAATTCGATTGATTTGAGTCTTCTCTCTTTTTTCCCTGGTAAGTCTGGCTAATGGTTTGTCAATTTTGTTTATCTTCTCAAAGAACCAGCTTTTACTTTTATTGATCTTTGATATCGTTTTCTTCATTTCTTTTTCATTTATTTCTGATCTGATGTTTATGATTTCCTTCCTTCTGCTACTTTTGGGGTTTTTTTGTTCTTCTTTCTCTAATTGCTTTAGGTGTAAAGTTAGGTTGTTTATTTGAGATGTTTCTTGTTTCTTGAGGTAAGATTGTATCGCTATAAACTTCTGTCTTAGAACTGCTTTAGCTGCATCCCATAGGTTGTGGGCTGTCGTATTTTCATTGTCATTTTTTTCAAGGTAATTTTTGATTTCCTCAGTGATCTCTTGGTTATTTAGCAGTGAATGGTTTAGCCTCCATGTGTTTGTATTTTTTACAATTTTTTTCCTCTAATTGATATCTAGTCTCATAGTGTTATTGTTGGAAACGTTACTTGATACGATTTCAATTTTCTTGGTTTTACCAAAGCTTGATTTGTGACCCAAGATATGATCTATCCTGGAGAATGTTCCATGAGCACTGGAGAAGAAAGCACTGTTATTTTTGGATGGAATGTCTGGTAAATATCAATTAAGTCCATCTTGTTTAATGTGTCATTTAAAGCTTGTGTTTCCTTATTTATTTCCATTTTGGTTGGTCTGTCCATTAGTGAAAGTGGGGTGTTAAAGTCCCCTAATATTATTGTGCAACTGTCGATTCCCCTTTTATGGCTGTTAGCATGTGCCTTATGTATTGAGGTGCTCCTATGTTGGGTGCATAAATATTTACAATTGTTATATCTTCTTCTTGGATTGATCCCTTGATCATTATGCAGTGTCCTTCTTTGTCTCTTGTAATAGTCTTTATTTTAAAGTCTATTTTGTCTGATATGAGTATTGCTACGCCAGCTTTCTTTTGATTTCCATTTGCATGGAATATCTTTTTCCATCCCCTCACTTTCAGTCTGTATGTGTCCCTAGGTCTGCAGTGGGTCTCTTGTAGACAGCATATATATAGGTCTTGTTTTTGTATCCGTTCAGCCAGTCTACGTCTTTTGGTTGCAGCATTTAATCCATTTACATTTAAGGTAATTATCAATATGTTATGTTACTATTACCATTTTCCTGATTGTTTTGGGTTTGTTATTGTAGGTCTTTTCCTTCTCTTGTGTTTCATGCCTAGAGAAGACCCTTTAGCATTTGCTGTAATGCTGGTTTGGTGGTGCTGAATTCTCTTAACTTTTACTTCTCTGTAAAGGTTTTAATTTCTCCATCAAATCTGAATAGAGATTGTTGCTGGGTAGAGTAATCTTGGTTGTAGGTTTTTCCCTTTCATCACTTTAAATATGTCCTGCCACTCCCTTCTGGCCTGCAGAGTTTCTGCTGAAAGATCAGCTATTAAGCTTATGGGGATTCCCTTGTATGTTATTTGTTGCTTTTCCCTTGCTGCTTTTAATATTTTTTCCTTTATTTAATTTTTGATAGTTTGATTAATATGTTGGCATGTTTCTCCTTGGATTTATCCTGTATGGTACTCTCTGCACTTCCTGGACTTGACTATATCCTGTCCCATATTAGGGAAGCTTTCAACTATAATCTCTTCAAATTTTTTCAGACCCTTTCTTTTTCTGTCCTTCTTCTGGCACCCCTATAATTCGAATGTTGGTGCATTTAATGTTGTCCCAGAGGTCTCTGAGATTGTCCTCAATTCTTTTCATTCTTTTTTCTTTATTCTGCTCTGTGGTAGTTATTTCCACTATTTTATCTTTCAGGTCACTTATCTGTTCTTCTGCCTCAGTTATTCTGCTATTGACTCCTTCTAGAGAATTTTTAATTTCAGTTATTGTGATGTTCTTCATTGTTTGTTTGTTTCTTTAGTTCTTCTAGGTCCTTGTTAAACGTTTCTTGTATTTTCTCCATTCTATTTCCAAGAGTTTGGATCATCTTTACTATCATTACTCTGAATTCTTTTTCAGGTAGACTGCCTATTTCCTCTTCATTTGTTTGGTCTGGTGGGTTTTTACCTTGCTTCTTCATCTACTGCATATTTCTCTGTCTTCTCATTTTGCTTAACTTACTGCGTTTGGGGTCTCCTTTTCGCAGGCTGCAGGTTCATAGTTCCCGTTGTTTTTGGTGTCTGACCCCAGTGGGTAAGGCTGGTTCAGTGGGTTTTGTAGGCTTCCTGGGGGAGGGGATTGGTGCCTGTGTTCTGGTGGATGAGGCTGGATCTTGTCTTTCTGTTGGGCAGGACCGAGTCAGGTGGTGTGTTTTGGAGTGTCTGTGAACTTATTATGATTTTAGGCAGCCTCTCTGCTAATGGGTGGGGTTGTGTTCCTGTCTTGCTAGTTGTTTGGCATGGGGTGTCCAGTGCTGCAGCTTGCTGGTCGTTGGGTGGAGCTGGGTCTTAGCATTGAGATGGAGATCTCTGGGAGAGCTCTTGCTGATTGATATTACATGGAGCTGGGAGGTTTCTGGTGGTCCAATGTCCTGAACTCGGCTCTCCCACCTCCGAGGCTCAGGCCTGACACCTGGCCAGACTACCAAGACCCTGTCAGCCACACAGCTCAGAAGAACAGGGAGAAACAATAAAGAAAGGAAAAAAAAGTAAAATAAAATAAAGTTTTTAAAATTAAAAATTAAAAAATATTTTTAAAATAAAAAAGTAATAAAAGAAAAAGAAGCGAGCCACCAAACCAGTAAACAAATCCACCAAGGATAAGAAGTGCTAAAAACTAAACTAAGATAAACATATAAATCAGAAACTAGTCAGTTGCATACAGCAAACCCCAATTCTATAGTTGTTCCCAATGTCCACTGCCTCAATTTTGGGATGATTCGTTGTCTATTCAGGTATTCCACTGATGTAGGGTACATCAGGTTGATTGTGGAGCTTTAATCCGCTGCTCCTGAGGCTGCTGGGAGAGATTTCCCTTTCTCTTCTTTGTTCACACAGCTCCCGGGGTTCAGCTTTGGATTTGGCCCCACCTCTGCATGTAGGTCACCCTCTGGCTTCTGTTCTTCACCCAGACAGGAGGGGGTTAAAGGAGCGGCTGATTAGGGGGCTCTGGCTCACTCAGGCCAGGGGGAGGGAGGGGTACTGAATGGAGGGCGAGCCTGTGGCTGCAGAGGCCGGCGTGACGTTGCAGCAGCCTGAGGCGCCATGTGTTCTCCCGGGGAAGTTGTCCCTGGATCACGGGACCCTGGCAGTGGCGGGCTGCACAGGGACCCAGGACGGGAGGTGTGGATAGTGACCTATGCTTGCATACAGGCTTCTTGGTGGTGGCAGCAGCAGCCTTAGCGTTTCATGCCCGTCTCTGGTGTCCACACTGATAGCCGCGGCTTGCGCCAGTCTCTGGAGCTCGTTTAGGTGGTGCTCTGAATCCCCTCTCCTCGTGCATCCCGAAACAGTGGTCTCTTGCCTCTAAGGCAGTTCCAGACTTTTTCCCAGACTCCCTCTCGGCTAGCTGCGGTGCACTACCCTCCTTCAGGCTGTGTTCACGCAGCCAACCCCAGTCCTCTCCTTGGGATCTAACCTCCAAAGCCCGAGCCTCACCTCCCAGCCCCCGCCGCCCCAGCGGGTGAGCAGACAAGCCTCTCAGGCTGGTGAGTGCTGGTCAGCACCAATCCTCTGTGAGGGAATTTCTCTGCTTTGGCCTCTGCACCCCTATTGCTATTCTCTCCTCAGTGGCTCTGAAGCTTCCCCCCCACCTACCCTCCATCTCTGTCAGTGAAGGGGCTTCTAGTGTGTGGAAACCTTTCCTCCTTCACAGCTCCCTCCCAGAGGTTCAGGCCCCGTCCCTATTCTTTTGTCTCTGTTTTTTTCTTTTTTTCCTTTTGCCCTACCCAGGTATGTCGGGAGTTTCTTGCCTTTTGGGAAGTCTGAGGTCTTCTGCCAGCATTCAGTAGGTGTTCTGTAGGAGTTGTTCCATGTGTAGATGTATTTCTGATGTATCTGTGGGGAGGAAGGTGATCTCCACATCTTACTCCTCTGCCATCTTGAAGGTCCTCCCTTCTAGAGTTCATTTTCTAAAGCACACTCAGATGGAGTTACTCATCTCCTTTTAATAGCTCACTGTACCCAGCATAAATTCAAACTCCTTAACAAGAACTTCAGGGTCCTCAGTGGTGTCCATCCTGTTTTCTTCTCCAGTCTTACTTTTTACAAGTTTTATCACTTACTCTATGCTAATCTCACATGAACTACTGAATAGTCTCTGCATTGTCAATCTTGCCTTTGGCCTTTGCACAAGCTGTTCCCTTGGTCTGAAATGACCATCATGTCCCATCTTTGCCTGAGTTACTCCTCTGGTATCTTCAACTTACAATTAAATTTTCTCCTATCCTGAGTGGCTTTCCAGGATGTCTGTTTTCTGTACTTCTGTATAAATTAGTGTAAATCACTCTCAGATAACTTTGTCATCCACCTATTGTGAACGAGTAATTTATCTATCCCTACCCAACCCCTATGACTATCTTGAAACAATTTTATACTTTTTAGTTTTACTTTTCTGTTCCCGTTTTGCAACAACTGACCTAATACAAAGTAGGTATTCGATAAATGCTGATGTGCTAAGAGAAATACAGCATGGCAAAGCTGCCAAGTTCCTAAGAGCTCATTAAGAGTTTAGTCTCATTCTCTTGTCTCTAATTCTTGACTCCCTCCTGTGAATGTAACTGAAAGCTCAGTTAGAAATTTGCTATCTGCTTTGATTCTTCGGTGTCCAGTTCACTGACTGTTTTTCCTCCTTCCAATACTTATCACTTTGGGCTTTTATAAAAATGCCTGCTATGTTCTATCCTCTCCTCAGCCAAAAGTGGGCAGAAATTCTGAGAGTGAAGCAACAGATTGCCTGTCACATAGGTCAGGGCAAAACGTAGAAAGGGGCTACATATTTCCCAGGATCTCTGTTCCACAATAGAATGGAGTTTGTTGGCAATACCTCTGTGTGTTACCTATGTTTACACAGGGCAAGTAATGAGGATATCTAATGTCCTAAATAGACTGAAATAGCTGTTCAATTAGAAATTTTTATTTTTTATCTAGATTGATAGCTATGTGTAAGGTATACTTGAAACTCATTAGTAAGAACATATTAAACATCAATCCCTAAACTAAAAGCTTCCTCTGCAGTAGCTTATTAAATTCTCACTTTACACCCACAAAGCAGATGCCATTATGCCAATGTTACAGGTAAGAAAATATAGCTCTGAAAGTTTAAGAAACTTACCTAATATCCCATAGTTAGGAGGGACAGAATTGGGGTTTGAGTACAGGCTGTCTCAGAACCTTGCTCTGATAACTAGGCAATGCTATTGTGTTGATCAAGGTGGGAGGAAGGGCACCAGATATACCATTTGTCTGCTTTAACCTGTCGTTCTTTGGACTGACAATCATTTGCTCAAAATCATTCACTTGATGGATGCAGTTGAGGAAAAGCGTAAACAGTAGCACAGAATGAAAGAAAGGTATCATTTTTATATTTTAGCACATAGTGTTTAACTGTGAAGTAGAGTAGCTATATTTAATTGAGTTTGTTAACATCAAACTTTATGGACAGTGTTTTATATGTGTATATACATACACACACACACATATATATACATACATATACACACACACACAATATTAAGGTCCTTAAGTCATTTAAAGTCATTTAAGGTATAACATACATATTTCACACGGAGGAAAAATAATATAAACATCTTGAAGAACAGCAATCAAAATAACCAAAAGGAATGCACTCACCCTTGGTAGATATTTCTGCACTCTCCAAATAAGGGGAAATGAGAAGCCCACTGCTATGTGAGGATAACTTCATGGTACTTGACATAGCTGATAAGCTGTAAGTCACTCGGATACTGAACTTCTATCCATCTGATGTGCTCAGTGTCTCCAATTCCACAGTAAATTCTGCCCCATCTGACTTAGTTTTAGTCAATATTCCACAGAGATTTCTGCTTGCTTTCTTCAAATTTCAGAGACTACCTGCAAAGAAATAAGTTTCTTTCATCCACTGCTGCACACACAATCATTGCTGTTGGACATAAAAATTATACTATTATGATTTTAATAGAATACATGAAACTAGATAAGATAGAGAGTAGAGGCCAATCTTCTATCATTAATTAATACTAGGACCTGACTCCCTACTGCCTTTCATTTTCATGTCAAAAGGAAAATGTGGGGTAAGTTTACCTTCAGTTATCTGTTTGGCTAGTATCTCTGCTGTCTAGCCCATTTCTGTACCTCATAAAGACCGATTTAGCCACTCAGCCTACCCCCCTACCCACACCCGAGGTGGGTTCTCCCAGTTGGCCACACAGAGGCAGAGGCACTGTCCTGAAGGGGCTGCTGCTGGGGAGCAGAGACAAAGAGATGTGTGGTGATTACAGGTCACAATGAGCAGGATTGGATAAAAGGGTCCCCGTGGGCTGGCCTAAGCCCAGTTGGAGGCTCCTGAGGAAGAAGAGCAGCAGCTCCCTTGGAGGCATCTAAAGCAGACATGATGACTAGGGGCGTCAGACTCACAGAAGCCTCTCCTGAGCGTGCCCATGTCTTCAAGCCCCAGGCAGCATGGTCTGGGTCCAAGTCAGAAAGGTGTCAACTCACCCGCAGTCACTCAGGAGCCTCCCTCCCTTCCAGGGCTCTGAGGCTGAGAGCCACAGCAGAGGATGCTACTCCCCCATCTGCCAGAGAAGCAGGAACGTGGGAGCCCTGCGAGGTGTGCTAAGGGAAGTGTAGAGGAGCCATGAGGAACTGTCCTCAAAAAGATAGCCCTGAGCAGCAAATCCCTATTACCATATTACAAGCCCTGATGCAGCCCTGCAGTGCACATGCTTGATACCCCCACAGGGAAACTACAGCGACAACTGTACAAGATAATATACTGTATTCAAGAACACACCGATATTTGAGAACAAATGTAACCAAGATCAGCAACAGAGATGTGATCGATGTGCATAGCCATGTCCTAATGGTGACAGTGGGCATCGAGTCTTACCTTGTCCAGCCATAGCCTTGCACAACCTACTGCCATGATGCTGGCTAGATTAGCCACAAGCTATGAAGGATATGCCAGACGTGGATGTGACATCCAGGCAAGAGGCCACAAGCTTAATAAGACCTTAAAGCTAACCAGGTTGATACATTAAAGTTTGTAAAATATGTGTCCCTGATATTGGAAAGCAGCAGCTCTGGCTGAAGTTTGCCACTAACTGTTCTTTTTTTGCCTTTCAGCTGTGCCCCACTTCAGACACAAAAGATCTTTTTGTTTAATGGAAAAGTCCCCTCATTCACCTCTGATACTATCAGTGGAGAGTTACAGCAACACCCAGGCCATGCCAGCTGCAGACACAACATAACAGACAAGCCTGTGTTTGAGAGAGAGGCCGAGAGCTCAGTGGTAAGTCTTTGCAGAAGTTCTAGAAGACAAGACCAAGGAGCTTTGGGAGAGCAGCTAAAAGCTAGTCTTGCAAAGCCTTTGGTTTTCTACAAAATAGTTTGCATTTAGAAGTGTTCAGGACCATGTAAACCACCATTTGGAGGACTTGACACATCAGAGAGGCTACCTGTACTTCACCAAAGTGTTCCTCAAGGCTGAATTCCAGAGATTCCTCAGATGTCAGTTCCTCTAATCTCATGCCCAATGTTGTTATGCCCTAGAGAGCATCCTGACTGTCCAAAGTATTTTTGAATACTTACTACTCCAATTCAGGCAGTCTGGGACATTTTTAACTATTAGAAAGTCCTTCCTTTGATCCATAATCTGTCTCCCAAGACTGTTATGTGCAGATTTTATAGAGGGAATTTCTGCATAAACAGGAGACTGCACTTGATAATCTCAAAGGTTCTTCTAATTATAAGCTTTTGAGTTTTTCAGCTACAGAGGCAAGAGGACCAGAACTTTTTGGTTTCACTTGCGTCTCAAATCAATCCAAATCCACCTCTTTTGGTAATGCTGGTGGGGGAAGAAACTCAACATGCAGACTCAGAACAAATAAACAGAGTGCTGGCAGCATCAGCCTTCATGGTCCAGGAGGAAGCAGAACCAATGTGGCCAGGCAAGGTGCTTCCAACACAACCGTAGAGTCTTATCATGTATGTTGCAAGTGCTACAAACACATTCTTGCCCTCAGAGAATACTTCAAGCATGTCAACAGAAACTTCCAGTCGCTCACCAGTAAGCAACTTGCAAGAGATGGGCAAGCCTATTGTAGAAACAGCTAAAGGTTCTATGATGGGATCCCTCAACTCCACCTTGCAGAGTACAGTTTATATGAGTGAACAGGATGAAAGCCAGATGGTCTTCCAACATAATACTGAATCCCAAAGAAAAATAGAGGAAAAAGTCACAACTTCCAAAAGGCATTCCCATAACCATGGAAGTGGGAAGGATAAGTTGACCCCAACATCATCCTTCTCCTGGTCCTTAGCTTTCTATGGAGCCATTAGGGGTGAGAAAAAGGGAAAAAGCCAGAACAGCCCAGTAGACAGAGGATACAGTTTCCCCCTGACAAAACTCCAGCCTTAGTTCTACTGCAAAACTAGTCTAGGTTATCTCAAAATTTTGAGAGGTTTAGTTCAACGTCTTCAAGTAAGATCTCCCAAAGGATTAGACCTTCAAAGCGTACCCGACTGCACAGACTAGTCCTAGGTTCTCCAAGTAAGAGAACCAAGACGACTGACTCTTTCCTGAAAAAGCTCAAAGCACCTACTACACAAACTGAAGTCTCAGGTCATGAAAACGTAGACCCAGGAAGACCTGGCTCTTCAGAGTCTGCTGAACTGCATGTGGTCAGAGGTGGCCCTCACGTCTGAGGTTGTGGAGGAGAGCAGCATGGAGGCCGTTATGCAGCCCGCAGAGTGTGGTGAGGGACTGACCATAATATTAAAGAGAAAGGAGACAGTAACCTTGAATTCCATAAAAAAAAAGAAAAAAGAGAGAAACCAGAGCATGGGGACTAAGGTGTTCCAGTTTAGACTCAATTTTAAATAAATATTGTTTTAAAAAAATCAATATATTTATAGGAAAAAAATAATTTGAGATGGATGTACTCCTCCTTTCAAAAATATTCTTTTGGCATTTAGGTATAAGACAGTAAACTCAACATATGTTGCCTACTCTATTTGAGAGAAGTACTCAAATTAACTGTTCATACTTGATAATCTCCTTTTCTCCCGTCTCTGCCTTGTTTCCTTATCACTCAGCTGCAGTTGCTGGGTGATGAATGTTAGAAGTAACTTTTACAAAGGTTAAACATCTGAAGCTGTTTCAATGAATCATGAATATTTTGATTTTTTGATTTCCACCTCGGTTTGAAACGATCCTGAAGGACTGTGTTTATAAAATAGGACTATTAATAAGGGGTTAAAATGAAAAGCCTATTTTGGTCGCTAGTGAAATCGTTTTTTTTTTTTAACTAATTCGACTATTTTAGAAAGTGCTAATTGCTATCCTCTGTAGGTATTTCTCTGATGCTGCCCTTGTGAGAGGTGGATGCTTTGGTGATATAATTTCAAGAATTTCATTGAGCCCAACGTTCTATCAGATCCACTCCACACCGAAAACATGAAATTCACACACGTAACCACACACAAACTCACATTCACAGACACACAGAAGCACATGCCTCTTTGCTCTTTACGGTATAAATGTGTTTCCCACAGGAAAATTGTTACTGCACAGTGGGTGACAAAGTCTAAAACCGTAAAGTTTTACTGAACATAGGTTGAAGCATGATTAAAGGAAAGACCATGGAGTTTGGAATCAGACAGCCCTGAATTTGAATCCTTATTCTACTCACTGGAGGTCCTTGAGTAAGTGACACACTACAGTAGAGGTCTGATTCCTCAGCTGTTGTGATTATTGAATCACATCACACATCTAAAGCACCTAGTACTTAGCAGTGGGACATTTTAAGTTCCCCCTTCTCATTCACTTGCTTAAATACATATGGCTGGTATGCTACATGCAGTGACCACAAGATCGCATATTCTGGAAAAAAAAAAAAGAGTGAATAAGTAAACTCAGTTGAAGCTGACAAGCCGATTCTATTACAGGTATTTTCTACATTTGAATGTGCTTTAAATAACTTGTTGAGAGTTAAGAAGTTGCTGAAATACCTAATCCTGGATTATATGATTTTTTCCCCTGTTTCGGATGAACTGAAGTCCGCTTGTAAAAGCTGTAGTGGAATAATACAAACACCACCAATGGAATTTCAAACCTGCCATATCTATCACCTTTACCACTACTTTGAATATTACAATAATATTGACGTGAAGTTATACTAAGAACTCACCATCCTAACCCATGTTCCTCTTAACCATCCCCAACCAAATCATTCCTTACACGAATGCTACAGTGTTATTTCAAAATAACTTAGTTTTACCATTTTTTTCTTATCTTCAAAATGCTTCCCAACATTTTTCATGTCAAAGTATACATAAAAATTTACATGAGTACAGCATATTGGGTTAAAGGGTGAGACTGGTGTAGCTGCTATTAGCTGCTGTGGGCAATTTCAAGGGCTGAAATGATTTTTTGAGGGGCACATAACTTTCTGAGGCTGTTTATATTTTTGAGAAGCATTTTCCCTAACTTTCTTCAATAATTATTATAATGAAAAGAAAAAACACAATAGGGGGACTTCCCTGGTGGTGCAATGGTTAAGAGTCTGCCTGCCAATGCAGGGGACACAGGTTCGATCTCTGGTCTGGGAATATCCCACATGCCACAGAGCAACTAAGCCTGTGTGCTACAACTGCTGAAGCCCGCATGCCTAGAGCCCACGATCCGCAACGAGAAGCCACCACAATGAGAAGCTCGTGCACCACAACGAAGAGTAGCCCCGCTCGCTGCAACTAGAGAAAGCCCACACGCAGCAACGAAGACTCAGTGCAGCCAAAAGTAAATAAATAGAAAATAAAATAAATAAATTTATTTAAAAAAACACAATAGGAGCTAACCTTCACTGACCATATCAAACTTGTTAGGTATGTGTGATGCACTTTCATGTTTCATCCAACAAACACTCTCTGGGGAACGTAACTTCCCCATTTCATAGATGAGGAAAACTGAGTATGTGGGTTATCTGAAGCACCAAGATTCTTATATATTCTGACCCATTCACTAAACTAAAGTCCCCAAGGGATTGATCTGGGAATTGACCTCAGGCAGTCTTATTGCTGAGGCCTCTCTCTAAACAAATTTTTAAAAACCCAAGAAAGTTATTTTTGAGTTCCTTCACTAATTAACACCCTTCCTTTGCCGGTGTTTCACTCTATCAGATTATTATTTAAGGTATGATTCTTGGAGCTAAACACGGTGTCAGGCATTTTTCCATCCCAATCAGAGCCAAAATATCTAAAAACAGTGGCCTGAGACATACTCAGCTTCCCTGGTAGCCACATCAAATCACTGATGTACATTCAACTCTTCCTCACAGGGTCACCTCTTAAATGATCTCTCCCCCATCCTCTATATTTGCTTTGTTTTTCCGGGCTTACTGTCACTGCCTTAAATAGTTAAAATGTAAATGAAATTCACAGGGATATGGCACATCATTCCAGATTATAATGAAGCATTTGAATCTTATTTCTATTATTCAACTTAGTTACTTCCTCATTTCCTGGTTACCTGAAAATGTGATCACCTTATTATGGCATTATGCATAATATCTGAAAATATGCTAAACATGTCAAGAACAATAACACAGCCTGCCAGATTCCCAGGCCTGCTTCCATCACATGTGGAATGTGTGTGTGTGTGTGTGTGTGTGTGTGTGTGTGTGTGTATGTATGTGTGTGTGTGTGTGTTTTGTAAAACCCAAATTGCAGTCCAGTGCTTTCTTTTATCCTGTGGAATTAACATCATCAATCTGGGATACAGCGTGATTGACAAGGAAAAAAACAACAGAATTAACCCATGTCTACTAATGCAGCATGTAAACAGAAAATTAAAGCAATTTTAAAACAGAAGAAAAGGAAAAGAGGTTGAGACAGAAATCATACCACATTTATGTTACTTATTCCTGGGTGATGTTAGTGAAATGTATAAAAATATTAATTCAGGTCAATCACCTTAATTAAAGATAATACTACTTTTAAGAACAATGACTAAAGAAGCAATAGTTGAAAAATGGTCCTCAACACACTGATAGTTAATTAAAGTGAAAAAAGCCTCAGTCATTATTTTGAATTCTCCATCCTCAGACTTAGGATAATTTTTTCATGCATGTTGAATTTTACTCAGATTGTTCAATTTAATACAAGACATGTTAAAAAATCTTGGTTTTCAAAAACAATAAAATAAAAAGATAAAAGAATTTTGATATCCAGCTTTGAAAAAGAGTTAAAGAACATTACAATAAAATGAAGAAGGCATCAAGAAAGTGTGTGAATGCAGATTGCGGAAATAGACACACTTTTTATCTCCAATGGAAAGAAACCTCATTTACTCTCCAATGTCTTTTTTTTTTTTCGTTCAAATCATATGGCTGTAGCTCTGTGAGAAAGACTTGAGCTACTGGCTCTAGTGAGAGGCATTCTAGTCTATGCTTCTAAGCTTCTTACATACCAGATCAGAAATTGGAAGTCCTGAAAATTCCATCAAAATTGTTGGAATATTTGTTCCACATATCCAGAGGAATCATCACATTAACTAAGAGGGTTAGTTTTCCAAGAGAAAGCTGCTTTTTTATTCCCAAAGAAAACAGATGCATCTGCTCTACTCCTGCCTTAGCCAGACACTCACGTCTGAAACAATGATTGGACAAGACAGTGTCACGTGTTTTCCTTGATTAAATGAGGCTGGAACTACCACATAGAGAGAACTCCCTAAGCATAAAGTCAACCCAAAGTAAAGTAGGTCTAAGTTAGGAAGAAACAGAGCTTCCCGGACAGATTATTTGAGGACCTGGGCTCATCCAGTTCTGAAGACAAGAACAAATCTATATTTTTCAGTTCCGTAAGGCAGTAAACTTCAACTCACCCCTTCTCTCCACTTATTCTGTTCTGAGTTGGGTTTCTCTCACTAGCAACCCTAAGAATTCTGACCAACAAAACCCTCCTTCCTTTCACTCAACAGAAGTACTCTGACTTCATTCACCACTTCAGAGGATATAATAGTGGTGTTTTAGATGCACAGTAACTTGAGTAATTTTTAGACTGGTGGTTAGGTGTAATATTTAGTCTCTTCTTTACCATGGTTTAAATAACGGAGAATTTTCCATATGTTCCCATGGATGTGCCCTGATCCTTTTCCCAGTAAGCAAATGTTGACAGCTGTAGCTCCACCTAAATGCCTTTAAAACCTCAAAACATAACAAAACACAGTAACAACAAAACACATTTGACCTGTTTTGTAAGGCTTATTAACCTGCTCTTAATTATACAAGTTTCTATCTCGTACATAAAATTTCCCCTTTCTCTTTTTTTAACCATAAACTCTATGTTTTCTATATATTCTCTCAACAAGTGTTTATGAATATCAACTGTGTACCAGGGATTATACTGCATGTTGACTGAAAATAAAAACAAATATGGTAATTATTAAAAAAAGTATATCTGACAGTTGCTTAAGATCACTACAGAAAAGCCAGGAATAGAATCCAGCTTCCTGACTCCTCTCACAATGCTCCTTTTTAAATAAAAACTTGTTTCTTCTATACAGTAACATTGATATTTTCTCACTTGGGTAGACAGAGAAAAATCTGCATTCTTTTGCCTAGAAGTAACGAAAATTGCCCAAACATCAGTCTACTCAAAGGGAGGGGTAGGGAATGCTTTCCAGTGTGTACAATTTATCAAGAAGATACAAAAATACCACTCTCATTTACTAGAGCTTAGTCATGAAAGCACATTTACCTCATCAAAGAAAACATTTAAAAATTAAGCTTCTGTTTAGAATATCCAGTTTTAGAACTTCTGTGGTGGTGCAGTGTTTAAGAATCCGCCTGCCAATGCAGGGGACATGGGTTCCAGCCCTGGTCTGGGAAGATCCCACATGCCGCAGAGCAACTAAGCCTGTGTGCCACAACTACTGAGCCTGTGCTCTAGAGCCCACGAGCCATAATTACTGAGCCTGCGTACCACAACTACTGAAGCCCACGTGCCTAGAGCCCATGTTCCACAATGAGAAGCCACTGCAATGAGAATCACACACACCGCAAGGAAGAGTAGCCCCCACTCACTGCAACTAGAGAAAGCCTGCACACAGCAACGAAGACCCAACACAGCCATAAATAAATAAATAAATTTGTAAAAAATAAATAAATACAATATCCATTTTTACTAATTGAAGAGTATTGCCAACAACATTTTGACAATAATGCAAGTTTTAACTGACTTTTAGGATAAGTGTTGAAATGGCTTATTTTTTGTCAGTGACACCCAGATATATATTTGAGAAAGACATGGGCTACATATGGAGACACTTTGGACCTTGCCTCAGCTCTGCACCTGACCTCCTCTGTGACCTTTGGCAAATTCTCAACTCCTGGGCCTGAAAATTCAACTAGTATAAACGTCTCATTTTTAAATGTGCAAGGGATAAAACTTCACATTTTGTTAAAATTGAGAAGTCTGCTTACTTTGAACTCGATTCCAAAGAGTCAAATAGGGATTCACATTAATAGCTGTTATCATTAACTATGTAAGCCTGAGAGTCACTAATTCACTTATTCATTCATGCATTCGTTCATTTTTACTTTCTTCATTCAGTCAGTCCACTCCTGCATTTCACTCCTTGGTGGCTAAAAAGCCAACATCTTCTCTAAAGGGGCAGATAATAAGTATCATTATCTCATTACAAAGAGGCAGATGGATAAATATCTTAGTCTCTGCAGGCTACATAGTCTCTGTCACAGTGATTCAACTGTACCATTGTAACAGGAAAGTAGCCATAGACAGAACATAAACAAACAGCTGTGCTTGTAGTACAGTAACTTTATTTATAAAAAACAGGTGAGGAGCAAGATTCTGCCCAAGAGCTATAAGACTATCCCTTACTTTAAACAAAAAAGAGGCACAATTTGAATGGGGCAACTGGCACCATGGTAATATTTTTACATGATTATTCTGTTTACTCCTCACACACACAAAAAATCCATTCATTCAATGTGCAGAATATGGCAGAAAACAAGACACAGATTCCACATTTTCACAGATTTTAAATTTTGTATAGGAAGAAATTCAGTGCATCAATATTAAAGAAGTAAATTATATGAAGAAAAAGCAGAGTAAAGGCATAGAAAGTGACAGAGTACTCTTTTATATGGATTAATCTAGAAGTTCTCTCTGATAACATTTGGGCAGAGACCTGAATGAAGTGAGGACAAGCTTCTTATAGATATCTGGGGAGGGCTGTTTCAGGAAGAAGAAAGAGAAAGGGAGAAAATTTAAAGACCTGGGCTGGGAGTATACTTGTCCCGTTCAAGGAACAATCAGGTATTTCATGTGAGAAGAGTGACGTCAGCAAGATGACCAGAGAAGTCCCCTGCTCACCTGCTCGTATCGCCCCTTAACAATGATAATTTGGCATCAGTGCAAAGACAAAAGTGTACTGTGGGTTTGTGAAACTTCGGTGCAGCCCAAGACCAAGGAGAAACACTTAGAGAAGCTACTGGAGAAGGCAGGCTCCCACCCACTTGACTTGCCGACCATGGACCCAGGTATTGACCCAGAAACAGTTCTGTACTGTTTGGCCCTGTTTGGCCTTGGTCCTGTCACCAGCAACATATACCAAGCGACCTGGGAGGAGTCAAGCCCATCTCAGCCGTGGACTTGAAGTGGCTTGTGAATTGGGTCCAGCCCCCTCAGGTCCTGCAACTCCTGAAGGTCAGTCCCCCAAACTCAGTCCAACTGTAGATTCTGAAAGGACCCTTTAGCTGATTACCTGCTTTTTGCCTATTACTCCTTGGGGAATATGATATCTGAGCAAACAGGGAGAGATATGGTACAGAAGGAGCACAGTAGGAAGATACCAAAGGAAGTGCTTATAGATATCAAACACACACACACAACGCCATCAACTGCTCCAACACCTTCCTTGAGGTTACAGTCCAGTTTGAGGACATTCCTGTTTTAGGATATCATGGATTTGAGGAGTCTGCCACCTATCTCCCTCCCTAATCTAGCCAGTTCACACCTTCCCAGTTTAGCCCAGTGTCCTCTAGAATACTTTTTGCAGCAGGTATTAGGATGGGATAGAGCGAAAAGTCAGAGCCAATAGTTGGTTGAGTCCAGAAGCCAGAACCAAACTCAGCACCGACCTCAGCACAACAGGACATCAGCTGGCTCACAGGGCAGACTGGTTTCTAGATCCCCTTTGATTATAACATGGGCAAACATTAATCTGACTAACATTAAGAGTCTAGTGTATGAACACCCTATGCTGATCATAGTTATGTCAATAGTTTTCAAAGTACAGTTTTAGAAATATCTTATTTTTTTATTTTGTAATAACTTTAGGTTTTTTAAGTTTTTCATTGGGGTATAGTGGATTTACAACATAGTATTAGCTTCAGGTGTACAGCAAAGTGAATCAGTTATACATATACATACATCCACTTTTTTTTTTTAAGATTCTTTTCCCATATAGGCCATCACAGAGTACTGAGTAGAGTTCCCTCTGCTATACAGCAGGTTCTTATTAGTTATCTATTTCTTTTTATATAGTAGTGTGTATATATCAGTCCCAATCTCCCAATTTATCTCTCCCCCACACTTATTCCCTGGTAACCGTAAGTTTGTTTTCTACATTGGTGACTCTACTTCTGTTTTATAAAAAGTTCATTTGTACCCTTTTTTTTAGATTCCACATATAAGTGATATGGTATTTGTCTTTCTGTGTCTTACTTCGCTCAGTATGACAATCTCTAGATCCATTCATGTTGCTGCAAATGGCATTATTTTGTTCTTTATTATGGCTGACTATATATGTACCATTGTATATCTGTACCACATCTTCTTTATCCATTCCTCCGTTGATGGACATTTATGTTGCTTCAATGTCCTGGCTATTTTAAATAGTGCTGCAGTGAACACTGGGGTGCATGTATCTTTTTGAATTATGGTCTTCTCTGGGTATATGCCCAGGAGTGGGATTGCTGGGTCATATGGTAGCTTTTGCACAGCAAAGGAAACCATATACAAAACAAAAAGACAACCCTCAGAATGGGAGAAAATATTTGGAAACAAAGCAAATGACAAGGGATTAATCTCCAAAGTGTACAAATAGCTCATGCAGCTCAATATCAAAATAATAATAATAATAACCCAATCAAAAATGGGCAAAGATCTAAATAGACATTTCTCCAAGGAAGACATACAGATGGTCAAAAAGCACATGAAAAGGTGCTCAACATCATTAATTATTAAAGAAATGCAAATCAAAACTACAGTGAGGTATCACCTCACGCCGGCCAGAATGGCCACCATCAACAAATCTACAAACGATAAATGCTGGAGAGGGTGTGGAGAAAAGGGAACCTTCCTACACTGTTGGTGGGCATGTAAATTGGTACAGCCATTATGGAGAACAGTACAGAAGTTGGTCAAAAAACTAAAAATGTGTCTTATTTTTTATCAAAAATGTATCAACTATTATCAAATGAAGAACAAGTCTTACATCAAAGCTATAGCAGATACACCTGGCTTTGAGTGGTGGAACTCTGAGGTGTGTTTCATACTATCTTGCAGAGTTTCCCCAGCCGGACTGAGACCCATTTATCCACTTTATCCAGATCCAGTGGTAATCTGCCTGTTAACACACACTTTACTGGTTTTCTTCATTTCCCTAATTTCTCTATTTCCCTGTGGGTGCTTCCTGGGAACACCTTGGCAATAAACTATTTAAATTTACATCTTTGTCCCACAATCTGATTCTGGAGTATTCCAACCTAAGACAAAGCTAATATATAACTCTGATGTGCATTTAGTATCTTGCTAATTGGGGCCCCACCTTTATTCCTTACAGTATATCCTTAGATTCTTTGACCCACACAGTTAGGTAAGGAGTTGGATGCTAAATTATATAGACTGGAGTTTTAGCCAAAGTTCTTTCATGTATTAGTTGCATGACTTTGGCAAAGTCAATTAACATCTCCTAAGCTTCTGAGTCTTCACCTATCTGTACGCTAACGTTAATCTTTCCATCTTGCTTATTCTCATTCTTACTCAAAAAATACCAGGTGATTTAAATCCTACAGCTTTTCCAGTCATGCCTTTCTTATTAAAATATTAACTACATACCAATCTATCTTGGCACAGGTTTACACAGCATAGGCCTTATAATTTATTTTATACTTTCCCTACCGTTCTGGGTAGAAAATTACCTCAAAAATCAGTACACAGACATGCATATTAATTTCATCATCAAAATTCAGACAGGGAAACATGTCTACATTTTATTGGGTTAATATTGGATATTTTCTTCTGCTATAATCATTGGACCTTCTTCTGGAATAATGATAACTAATGATAAACATTTCTAACATTGTGTTACATTCTTTTGAGCACTTACATTAAATTCCATACAATCACAAAATTCCTACAAGGCAGGTATTGTTTTCCTTATTAGTTGTGAAAACTGAGGCTCAGCACAATAAGATTTACTTAGTTCACAGCTAAAAAATGTTGAAGCCAATATTTGGCACTAAAGCAAGACGTATTTGAAACAAGCTTATGTGTATTTCATTAAACATGATACATTATGCTTAAGCTCAAATCATCTTTCTCACTTTGTACTTTTACCTAATACTAATTATTGACCCACAAATCAACCAAGAACAAATGGTATACAGTAAGTAGTCAATAACTGGTAGCTTCCACTATTACTATGATAATTATTTAAAAAGTATATTTTAGGAATTCATAATACTTATTTCTGATTTATTTCTATTTATATTTGAGAAAAGAATCATACATAGCTAACCTCAGGAATCCAGTAAACAGATATGTGTCTGATATCAAAATACACAAGACTTGTACTTGGAATCTATGTCTAATCAAACTTTGATTTTTCTATAAAAAGAGCTCCATCCTTCTATGTTATACTGGTACAGCCAACATAACCAAAAGTGCAGCAACCTAAGAGTGGTTAAGCTGTAGTTCAGCCTCATCGCTACATTCCTTTCCAGAGTTCCTTGCTTGTGGTTTATTGGGTTTTTTTGTTTTTGTTTTTGTTTTTACTTTATAGCTTCCAAGTCTGACTTTTAGGGAATTCCAGAAGTTCTGAAAATTATTTAATATCCTTTGATAATACACTTTTCCCTTAAAGCAGAGAAGGGTCTACTTTTTGTAACCAAAACTATTCAGTATCCAACAATAGTAATTAATACATGGCAAAGCCTCAATAGATTAATCACTGAAAATATAATGTAGGAACTTCTGGGTTTCAGAATAGTTGATGCAAATGCCTGGAAAATTCTGGGTTACTTCTGCCTTCCTCAAACAAATCAAAACTTAAGTATTTCCAAACTATCTTATGTGGTTTTCCGTATTTCTGTTTTCTAACTTCTCCTAGCTAGGAAAGAAACAGAGTTCTAAACTTAAATGTATTTAGTTCAGTGACTCAAATCTTTCAAACCATTAATATGACGTACACACAATCAACAACAACAAAAAGGGAACCTACATTTATCTTTTAACAAGACTTTGCTGTTCTCCCTCAAAGGGTAGAATACATAATCAAATTAGGTTTACTTTTTCTTCATATACTTTTCCTATGTTTATGTTGAGAACATAAATGTTTTCTCCACTTTAATAATAATGACTTTCTCCAAATTTAGCCTCTACATTTTAAACTTGACCAACCATCTACTGAATTAGGGTTAAACACACATACATGCGTGCACAAATGCACAAATATTTATTTTTTAATTTCTATAAAATCTTTCAAATTCACTACTAAATAGTAAACTGTTGAGTTGATACTGGAAAATGTTCCACTAAGGAGCACAAGTTCCTTGCATAATCAAATTGGACAGAACACATATTTTTTGCTATATATTGAAACATTATTTGTTACATATCACTATGTGATGGATTGTATTGACAAAAATATGCATAATTTAGGTGTTATAAAAACAAGAAATCCAAAAGTTTATCATCTGAATTACAATTTATCCTACAACAGAAAAATTCCTTTTGAATGCAGATGAGTAGCAAAATATATTAGGTATAATATACTTAAATAAAAATGCATTCTTCTCAACCAAGGTTTCTCAAAGATACCAATTTAAGATTTTATAGAGAGGAGAAAAGTGTTGCAATACAGATGCATGTTTATCATATTAAACTGCATTTGAAATTGTGACATTGGACTTTGGCAAGTATCTTAATTTTAATCTTTTCACTTTGTTTTGTTCTTTCTCATGAAATATTCAATTTCCAGTGGCAGCTCCAGGGTACATTTGAAACTTTTAAGACATGGCAAGAAAACTCAAAGAAAAGGGCTTTCCATTCTTACCACAATTTTGTAAGCACAAACCAACTTTTAAATACCTTAAAAAAGAAGGAGCTGGAACATTCAAAAAGTTCAGCTTGTATATTTGCTCAACTTCAACCCTCACGAAGAATATTAAACAGTAAGCAAATAAACCATATAGAGGAAGCATAAACTGGAAAATATTATAGTATTTTATGGTGTAGAGAATTCTAGTTTTTAAAATATGACAAAGAGAACTTTTTAAAATGGTAGTACAGCTTCTATCAGGATTAGAGTTATTTTACATTTTCTTAATATTCCATTTTAAGAAGAGCTGCCACTTTTGGTGCATCTTCATCACACTGAATGACTTCATAATTGTCCACATCCCAGGTTTGCCAGGAAAATAATGGAGGTATTACATACATTCAGCTCTGGAGCTGAACAAACTGTTAAGGCTCTTTCTTTTTCCTTCATCTTTTGTCAGAATGTGTTCTGTGTTATAAGAGGGCAGGAGAGTCAGCTTACTGCAGAGCACTGTTATCTTCCTAAAACCATCTTGGTCAGGATATGCTGCATATTGAAAATACACCAAGGACACTTCCCATGGGAAAGTGACATTTAGTCCCTTGCTAGCATTAGGAGCAAAGGCTGTCACTGATGCAGGATTCACCAGAGTACAAGTCTATTTCTTCTCAAAAGACTCTGCACTAATATACATGAAATGCATCTTGACACTCTCTTTCAGAAATACTCTCTTTAAAGTAGTCAGAAGGTGGCCTATCAGGTGATTTTTCCTGATTTTCACTTACTGTTAAGAAAACAATCAGAAAATCACCCTTAGAGATTCTTCTGCTTGGGAGTCCATTCTTGTGAACAGAAAGAATCTCAGTTGTGTGTCACTTTATAGCCCTAATAGAAACTTGATAAATTTAAAAGGAGATTGTTTTAATTTTTCCTGTGGGTCTAGTATTGTTCTAGGAGCTATTCATGACACAAAGGAGGTATAGGACAACACCTTATCTTTCCTGAGAATGGTTTATAATCTAGGCTTACCTGACAATAGTTGTGAAATTTATCTTAGTTCTCAATATGAAATTATTTATTGGTAATATTGTGTGAACTATAATGGCCATATTGCATAATGGTAAAGTCAATGACATAGCCTTAAAAGTACTCTATCTTTTTTGATTTGATACATATAAAAAATTTTCATAAGAAAATGAAAATTAGGTTTTATTGCTATATACTTAATAAAATACCTTTTCATGGGGGGAAAAAGTATAATTACTTGCAATTGAGACTATCTTTGAAACTACAGAATGTGATTTTGCAGGGATGATTCAGAAATCAAAATGGGCCAGACAAATCTTGCATGTCTTGAGATTAGTATTTGGTCAGGAAATGAGATGAAGAAAAGTTGGGGAGAAGAAAAAGGACTGGAGAAATGAGGGGACAGTGAAAAGAAGAGCAGCAGGGTAGAGAAAGGGTTTTGTTGGAGGAAAAACAGAATACGTTTGGCCATGAAAGGCAGTCATAGCCAGTGTAAGGACTGACTGGAATATGATGACAGATAGTAGACACTCTGATATGTTACCCAGATCCCTTCTCACTAAAAGACCTGTTAATCCCACTGCTGGTGTCTGTCAGCAGGCAACTTTCAGCTCTCAGCCCTTTCAGCAATTACCTCTGCTGCAGAAAGCCACCTTGATCAAAGTCACACATACCATAACAGATCAACGAGGGAACATAAATCTGAACATCTGAACATCTTGCCTCAATTTGGGACAATTCTGAAGGGTCATTCTAGTTCTGAACTTGCCGAGAAGTTGGGCACATCTGCTATTACAAAGGCATCACATTTTGACCTCTCTCTATGTCCACTCCTGCTCTCTCCTCCCTTCTGCAGGTATTGATCCCAAGTTTTCCTTAATATAAACTTCCTGCAAACTAAATTCCATCTTAGAGCTAGCTTTCCTGGGAACACAACTTGCGACTCCATGGGCACTGGAAGAAAGGATATTTGGCAAAGCTGTTGATGAACAAACTTTGCTTACTTAGCTGCAAGTAAGGGAATGCAGTAGGATCTGAAGTGGAAAGCTGTTTATTCTTTTAAATTATGTTAAACTTTGGGAGAAAAGAAAGATTGATCATTAGCTTTCCCCTCCCCTCTAATTGTCCACCTAATTCCCCAAATAGGGTAGTATGTTTTCTGAAAATTAATGAGTCAACCTATATTACCCTTATTTTAAAATCACTGAAGAGTTGAGATTGTGCTTGTGGCTACGAGACCTTAGAAAAGTCATAGCTTTTTTCATATTTGATCATGTCATGCTTTTACTGTTAACTGTGCCATAGTTAATTCTGTGTTTTAGAAAATGGCTCTGATTCTAAGTACACATTCATGTCCTTGTTCCTATGTCTCGAGGTAGTGTGGGATTAAAAAACATAATAATAAAAAAATTTTTAAATCATAGCCCTTGAAATAAAGGAAAGTTGGGTTCAAAAGTAGAGTCTCCCACTGACTAGCTATGTGATATTTACCAAATTTCTGTCATTATCATGTTTTAGTCTTCCCTCATAAGGTTAGAAAGTTTAGTTAAATACTATGTAAGTCAAAGATAACTCCATAGACAAGGATGAAAAACACTTTTTCATCTTATTTGAAAATTTGATCCACTGGTAATAGGGAGTGCTTTATTGAGATGTATTCTGAATCTACACTGAGTTTGTTTATTTATTTATTTATTATTAATTATTTTTTTAAACACTCTTAAAGTACCAGTGGTACGTTTTAGCTGACTTGTACAGGCAGACCTCACTGATAACAGAGTAGGTTCCAGACTACCACAATAAAGCAAATACTGCAATAAAGGGAGTCGCTTTTTTTCCAAGTTTCCCACACATATAAAATTATGTTTATACTATAGTGTAGTCTTTTAACTGTGCAATAGCGTTATGTCAAAAAAACAATGTACGTACCTTAATTTAAAAATATTTTATTGTTAAAAAACGCTAACCATCACCTGAGCTTTCAGCAAGTCACAGTAGTAACACCAAAGATCACTGATCTCAAATCACCATAATAAATATAATAATAATGAAAATGTTTGAAATATTGCAAAAATTACCAAAATGTGACACAGCAACACGAAGTGAGCAAATACTGTTGTGCTGATAAACTTGCTTGATGCAGGGTTGCCACAAAACTTCAATTTGTGAAAAGCACAATAATGTGAAGTGCGATAAAATGAGGTGTGCCTGTATAGACTTGCAAGACCCAACTGTTATATAATTAGAAATTCTGTGAACCGGTGGTTAAACATAAACATTAATTTAAAAATAAATAATATAAATGCATAATTGTATTATAAACAAAGGTAAGCATGTTCTTGGATTCGAAGAAGACTGTGAAAATGATTATACTACCCAAAGCAATCTACACATTCAATGCAACCCCTATCAAACTACCAATGGCATTTTTCACAGAACTAGAACAAAAAATTTCACAATTTATATGGAAACACAAAAGACTCCAAATAGTCAAAGCAATTTTGAGAAAGAAAAACAGAGCTGGAGGAATCGACCTCCCTGACTTCAGACTATACTACAAAGCTACAGTAATCAAGACAGTATGGTAGTGGTACAAAAATAGAAATCTGGATCAATGGAACAGGCTAGAAAGCCCAGAGATAAACCCATGCACCTATGGTCACCTTATCTTTGATAAAGGAGGTAAGAATATACAATGGAGAAAAGACAGCCTCTTCAATAAGTCGTGCTGGGAAAACTGGACAGCTACATGTAAAAGAATGAAATTAGAACACTCCCTAACACCATACACAAAATAAACTCAAAATGGATTCAAGACCTAAATGTAAGGTCAGACACTATAAAACTCTTAGAGGAAAACATAGGCAGAACACTCTATAACATAAATCACAGCAAGATCCTTTTTGACCCACCTCCTAGAGAAATGGAAATAAAAACAAAAATAAACAAATGGGACCTAATGAAACTTCAAAGCTTTTGCACAGCAAAGGAAACCATAAACAAGATGAAAAGACAACCCTCAGAATGGGAGAAAATATTTGCAAATGAATCAATGGACAAAGGATTAATCTCCAAAATATATCAACAGCTCATGTAGCTCAATATTAAAGAAACAAACAACCCAATCCAAAAATGGGCAGAAGACCTAAATAAACATTTCTCCAAAGAAGACATACAGATGGCCAAGAAGCACATGAAAAGCTGTGCAACATCACCAATTATTACAGAAATGCAAATCAAAACTACAATGAGGTATCACCTCACACCAGTTAGAATGGGCATCATCAGAAAATCTAGAAACAATAAATGCTGGAGAGGGTGTGGAGAAAAGGGAATCTTCTTGCACTGTTGGTGTGATGTAAACTGATACAGCCATTCTGGAGAACAGTATGGAGGTTCCTTAAAAAACTAAAAACAGAACTACCGTATGACCCAGCAATCCCACTACTGGGCATATACCCTGAGAAAACCATAATTCAAAAAGAATCATGTACCACAATGTTCACTGAAGCTCTGTTTACAATAGCCAGGACATGGAAGCAACCTAAGTGTCCATCAACAGAGGAATGGATAAAGATGTGGCACATATATACAATGGAATATTACTCAGCCAGAAAAAGAAATGAAATAGAGTTATTTGTAGTGAGGTGGTTGGACCTACAGTCTGTCATACAGAGCGAAGTAAGTCAGAAAGAGAAAAACAAATACTGTATGCTAATGCATATATATGGAATCTAAAAAAAAAAAAAAAGGTTCTGATGAACCTAGGGGCAGGACAAGAATAAAGATGCAGACGTAGAGAATGGGCTTCAGGACATGGGTAGAGGGAAGGGTAAGCTGGGACAAAGTGAGAGAGTGGCATGGACATATATACACTACCAAACGTAAAATAGATAGCTAGTGGGAAGCAGCTGCATAGCACAGGGAGATCAGCTCGGTGCTTTGTGACCACCTAGAGGGGTGGGATAGGGAGGGTGGGAGGGAGATGCAAGAGGGAGAAGATATGGGGATATATGTATACGTATAGCTGATTGACTTTGTTATAAAGCAGAAACTAACAACATTGTAAAGCAATTACACTGCAATAAAGATGTTAAAAAAACCCACAAAAAACAAAGGTAAGGAAATACAAAAATTTACTGCCTCCTAATTATTTTTACTACATTTTAATAATATCTATGCACTTGAGGTTATTTACATCTCCTTTATTTATATAGTGAAAATCTGTGTTCCAAATGCTACTGTGCAATTCGTCCCAATACATTTAGTGATGCCACATTGGAGCTTGAAATTGACCACAGTGGTATTGTTTACACCCAACAAACACTACAAATCAAGGCCCTCTCCACCTTACTCCGCAGAGCCAGTTGTTAGACATTTACTAGTGCACCACTGTAAAATGTTTATTGTGTGACAGACATGGTTGTAAGTGCTCAACTCATATTAAACGCTTTAATTAGATCATCTACAAGTTTATGGAGTAGCTGTTATTATGTCAATGTACAGATGAGTAACCTAAGGCAAGTTGTTTGATCTCTCAATGCCCGTGGCCCACACTTTGAAAGTGGTGGAGCCAGGACCTGAATCTGGGCAAACTTTGCCTCACAGACGGCTCCCAAACACTTCACTCTGCTTTACACATTGTGATTGATGATCATCTCTGCCAAGGAAAAAACACTGAAGAGTAGCCAGAGCCATCTTACTGTACATCCTAGTCTACGTGAGTGGCATTCCCCAGGATTACACAGAGCACAGTCTGACCTGCTACATGTGACGGTCTGTGCTCCAGTGTCCTTAACTGGAAAATGTGGACAGCAATAATCTCTACTTCTGTCTAATCGAGGTTGAAATGAGATAATATATGTAAAGCATTTAGCACAGCGTCTGATACTTAGCAAGCCTCTTAATCTCAGTTGTTTTCTTACTACTTTGTTCTATGTCCTATGTAGATTATCATTTTATATAACTATAGCAATTTTATAGAAGCAAAGATTTTCTTGCAAATTAAAAAAACAAGTTAGAGCAAGAATGAATATGCTAAAGAAAGATAATACAGTAGATAATAAAGTAAAGGAAGGTTAGAAAAGAGAATGATAGGGAAATAAAAGGTATAAACGACATGAAAGAGAAAATATATGACAGAAAGTAGAGACTACAAAGGCAGAAAAGAGAAAGATGAAGAAGGAACATAGAATGTTTCAATAAGTTCCTGAATAATCTTAATGCTGATAATGTTATTATTAACAAATTTCAAGATTACTTATAAACAGGGAAAATAATAAAGCCTTCCTTTAATACACACTATAATAACCCTTTCCAGATACTGTTGTCATGTACTTAGAAGTGTTTGCCAAGATAGATGAGATTTTTGAAAGGAGGAATTTTATTTTATGCCTCTTCAAATTTCTATCATTTAGCAGCTTCTGTAACACAGACAGAACTCAATAAAAGTTGAAGTTAAATATCAAAGTTTGACACATTTAAACAAATATGCCACGTCTTGTGAATTCTGCATAACAGGGATACATTTTTTAACAATCATAGATTCTAATTATCCCTCAAATCCATTTTATGATGATTTAGGAGTAGGTGACTGTTCTACAAAATGGTATGCTGAAAAAGAATCTATGTTTTATGGCATGATTCAAAATTAATTTTTATTGTAAGTATTTGCCCTAAGTAATGATCTTCAAAAACTGAAAAGGAGGGTTGGCAGAAAAATCTGCTGTGCTTCTAAGTTGGTGGTTGCCTATGGATCAATTTTACTCAAATTAATTTAGGTCCTTTGGCACATTTTTACTAAACATCATATTATTAAAATTGTAAAATATGCCAAGACAGATACTGAGAGGAATGTATTTCAGTGTGAGCTGTACTTCAGCTTTTATTGGTACACAATTATGAAATATGTGATAAATCTAAAACATAAAATAAACATAATTATTGCATAACATTCTTAGAAGAAAATGAGATTTTTCGTAAGTTCAGCGGAGACATTATGATGATTAATATTTGAGATATATGTCACAGAAATATTCCAAATAGGAGGAGACCCTTCCCTTCAGCATCAGAAAGCAGCATCCTCCTTGTCATTGTGCTTGCAGGTAGGTTCTGCTTGAAACTTCCACCTGACATAGATGGTGGAGGGACATGTGTGCAAGGGGAAGGAGACTGGACCAGAGTTTGGCCAGTAGGCTTTATCATGAATACTGTCATATGACTTCCACCCATATCCAACTGATGTTCTGAATCAAGAACTTATTTTCATTATGAGTAAAATTTCAGAGCATAGTTATTGATCATTTAAGACAAGACCTTATGCTAAATGCAAGAGATAAAATGGTGCATTCAGTTACTCACTCATCCAACAATAACAACAAAAAAAGATAGTGAGCACATCTAATATATACCTGAAATTATGCTAGGTTCTGGAAATATAACAGTAGTAACACAGCTCCCTTTCTTTAAAGAGTTAAGGAAAACACAATCCTTCTATCAATAGAAGGCCATGTGGCTCAGTGGAAAGAGCACATCCAACGGGATGAGGCAGACTTGCCTTTTATCCCTGTATGCTTCACCTATTCTAATTGTCACATAAATCAGATAAACTTGCCAAAACTGGTTTCTCATATTTCAAATTTATGCAATGCCTAACTCATAGGATAGTTGTGAGAATCAAATAAGACATTTTGAGACTCTAGCACAGCAACTAACACATTATAGACATTGAGTCAATGTAATTATTGATCATATCCTCATCATAAGCTCCATAACATTCATACCGGTGTTATTATGAATACATGTTGTATTAATATGATATGCTATTTATTAATCCTCATATTATACATTAGTCTCCATAAACAAAGACTTTGATTGCAAATATTGATATACTGTTTTTACCATCCACCTATAGCTACACTTAAGAGTCTTCTTACCATCTTAAGATTCAAGGAAATAAAACCCTCTCTGAATATATGAATGTTCTTACACTACTGAATGGAAAACTTCATTTTAATAAACAGTATGACATTCTACAGTTGTTAAAATGACAAGAAATATAGATAGTTAATCATTCAGCAACTTATGGATAGTTACTATTTTGGGGAAAGGTGGCATTGACTATTAGGGAAACAAAAATATTTTAATTTAAAGATATCATAAATTAAACGAAGTCTAAGGAACTATTCTGACTTACTTTTGGAGGTTAAATTGTAATAGAGAAAGGAGGACAAAGGAATATTGAAGAAATTATCATGTATATGTATCTCCTATGTATTAGGCATGATGCTAAGCACCTACCAATTAGGTCTATCGAGATAGTAAAGATGTAAGGTACATGATATTGCCCTTAATTTGCCATGAGAAAGATGAAAGAGATGAGGAAATGGGCACCAGAGCATGAGTTTTTAAAAATCCACATGACATTTGCCCCAGGTCAAATGATGGGTTTAGCAGAGCCACATTTTAAACACAAGTCTATGGGTCTAGCATCTTTTGGGGGAAAGATCGCTGCTCTGAAACCAGGTAGCAACTTTTGCCTAGGATGAGGCTAAAGAAATAAATCTAACGTTGCTGCATGACTATGTGTATTTTTACTGCCTCAAACACAATCTAAGTCTTAATAATCATAGATGCATCTTCCATTCCAAAAATGGAAGAATAAATTAAATTCCAAAGCCTGTAACTGGAAAGTAATTTTCATGTTTGGTAGTGAGCTGAATTATTACCTATTTTTTTACAGTAATACAATATGTGAAGATCTATTTTTATTTATTTTTAGAAACTAGTTATAGATAAACTAATGTCCATTTCCCATATGGTTGACAACACATGTATCAGGTTTTATATGCTATGATAACCAATGTAAAATGCATAAGGCCAATTTGAGCCTTTTTTAAGTGAGTCAGATCAGAAAGGGCCAAAACTAACTGGAGAAGAGGAGAGTGTTGGATGCTCTGCTTGTTATGGCTCAATATTTCTGGATGACTAAGAAAGGTGCAGCAAAGCTTATCTATTGAGTAGTTCTCAGAAAGCTCGTCTCAGACTCCATTCCTCTCCCTACAATTGTTAATTCATGTGTAAATATTAATCCACCTCAAGAAGTGGCAACGAATGTTATCCGATATAATGTGCATGATGTGTGATGAACTAAAACGGTAATATGTTCAAAAATCAACTGCGGCTTTCTGTGTATTAGTGCATTCCGCTCCGCTATTAAGAGGAAAGAAAAAACAGCTAAGGCTGGGCTATATGGTACACTGGCTTCTCATAATTTGCGCTGATATCTTTCTGTCAGCATTATTTCCTTTGGTTTATCACTTGCAGCAAACAGATTAGTAAACACCATTAGCTTGAGTCTAGTAACTACAATCAAATTATCTTTGACTGGAGAAATAACCCTACAAGAAATTGTTTGCCACTAATGGGATCTGAGTGTCCTATTGAAGAGAAAACCCTGGTTATAACTGCTGCAAGACGGTGTACCGAGAATTAAAAAAATGACTTCCAGGAGTCAACATTATCTCATCAAAACTGTGCAAATCTTCATTGTAAGAAATCAAATTGATTTTAGAATATTTAGAAAACAGAGGAGTCAGAGCCCAATAAATAGAAACTTGCATTTACACTTGGTGGTTAGGGAAAATGGTAGGAGTTAAGTGTAGTGAGGTGGAGATACATACTCTGGAGTATCATCAAGTGTCAAACCCCTTTTTAACTATCTTTCCAAGATGGAAAAGTAATCCAATACCTTTCTTTAATATTCATGCTTTGAAGTGTAATGTTCAGTTCATCAGATACATCTAAAAAAATTCCCCAACTTCAGTTTGTATTACTAAGCATTCATAAACATTATACACCTTCTACTCCTTTTTTTTCACTTTTTTTTTTTTTAAGGAAGCATGACATTTATTGAAACAGCCAAGCACTCATAATTTAAGAAAAAAATAGTTAATTGGCAGAAGATATGGTTCTTGTTGTTCCATCTGCCACAGGGTAATTACGGGAAGATTGTGATGCTCTGTTCTCCAATTTTGCCAGTTGAAAATTACAATTAATAACATACACAGAAATCACTATTTTTTAAAAACTATTTCATCAGTACAAAAAAATTAGTTGGGATAGAAATGTTAACCTGTGTCCTTAAAAAGATAATAATTACCAAAAGAGCTGTGCTTTGACCTTGCTTTGTTTCGGATGCGCTCCTACTATGAATGAATATTTCTTTTCAACGTTTGGCTATAGATTTAACACCAAAGCACTGCTGATAAACTAACAGAAATTAGGTGATAGAGCACTTTACGTTCCTCATAGGGCAGGGAGAAAAAACAGAACAGAAAAACCTTCCCCAAAACAACTCAATGTCTCACTAAATTTTCAAAACTACAGATTTCTGAAGTCATTCAGGTTTTCTCAGGAGAATAATTAAATGACTCCTTAAAACTTCTTTGCTGGAATCATTTGGATCAATTCCATTTCAAATTATTTAAACAACAGAGCACCTACTCCTATAATGTTCACCTCATAAACATTATACACCTTCAAATGGAATACTTCCAAAAGCCTATTGAACTGTAAGTTTTCAAAAACTGGACTGTGAGGAAGGCACTTTCCTTTATGTTCCAAGAAGCAGCATTTTAGTTACTGTTGTATAGATATGTCTTACAGAAGTGAGGTTTAAAAAAAGAATTTGGGGCTTCCAGACAAATGATAAGCTATTAATTTTTGATCTAATGTTCAATTACATGCCTCTGGCTTGAGAGTCAGAGTCTTATGGTATAATGCCACTTTAAGGATACAATTTTCAACCCCTGATAATGTTAGTTGTTTACATGGAATAAAAGCCCTTTAGAATCTAGCCCACTTATTTGTCCTTTAGGCTTTACAGATAAAATTAATTAAATCTTTCCAAACCTTTTTTTTTTCAAACAAATGTCTAAAAGATTTTTTACATTCAATATAGAAAACTTACTTTTTATTCTGATTTAACGGGGATATGTTCATTCTTTCTGCTAACATTATTCCTGAGATAATCCAAAATGATTGCAACTCTTACTTTGAGAAATATTACTTGGTGAATCAATAGATATGGATTTGGATGAAATTTAGATATAAGATCAAAGGCAGGATTGATCTTTTGTTAATCCTTGATATTAACAATTGTTGGAAAATGGGGCAGTAAAAATATCTGTTACCTTAATACTTTTTCATTATCAGGTTGTCTAGATAAGGTACAAAATGGCATACTAATTCTGAAAAATCTACTAAATCTGTTGCACCTAAGTCCTGGGAAGTCAAAAACACAGACATTAAAAACTTAACAGTAAGTAGTTTCTGCCTAAAATATACTCAATTTAGGAATAAATCAGAATGTGTATCTTGCTTTGTGATGAAAATCCTTACCAATTATCCCAACTTCTATTCTTCCCCATTCAGAGCATCATAGAAATGATAGTCAATAAATATATATTGTAATATAAGTAGAGATACCATTTCATAACAATTGTGTCCAAATCATCTAGATTGCTTGCTAAAATGCAGTATTACAGACCAAACCTAAGCCAACAGATTCAGTATCTCCAGAAATTAGAGCTGAGAAATCTATACTTTAATCATCTTTACATGACTTGTAAACTCATTAAAGACTGAGGTCCACTGGGATAGAAATCTGAAAAGAAAATTTGGACTTTGTTATAAAAAGTTCCTTAGCTTATTGGAGGCCCTTCCTACTCTCTCTGGTCATTACCAAAGTAAGGGGGAGAGTTATACATTATTCATGCTCCAACCAACCACATGTGGTTATGGGAGTTCACTCGTTTTCACTCATTCTTGTTTTGATAACTGTATTAAAGGTTTCACATTTTCCCAGGTACTGCTGCAGTGGTATTACACAAATTTTGAAGTGGAGTGCTTTCCTTGTTATTAAATTCTACGTATTGCACAATGCTTCAGGCTTCTTGATATGTAACTCAAAATGCAGGTCCAAATGGAAACCATTTTAAAATAGCAGTTATAAATAAATGAAATAATGCTATTGCTATAATAGCACTTCAAGTATCCTGGAGTTTAAATAAGGTTTTTTGGCTGCTGTCTGCAATTCCAAAGATTAATCTACCATCGTTTTTAAGGAACAATGAGCTATAAATTAAAAACAAGTATTTGTAAAAATAATTCTTATAGTATACAAACATTTTAATGTTGATGACTGCATGTATTGGTAATGACGGCCTTTACTGTATAAAACTATACCACACTGCAGCTCTAGAACACGCAAGATGTTGATTCTAGCCCTTTCCATATATGTGTGTATATATATATATATATATATAATTTTTAAAATAATGATATAGAGATATCTTAACAGAAAAAGTTCTCAAAAATTTCCTTTGCCCAAATTCTTCAAAAGCAAAATGCCGTTTCTCTCCTCCATGCTCTTGACTTGCTAAGCCAACCTAACACTTAACAAAGTTAAACGGACAATATTTGTGATGTGGTGGACTTTAACATTTCTAGATTTTTTTCAAAGTTTGAGGCAGGCAAACAGTTGGCAGGGGAAGACGTTTTGAGCAGAGGACCTGGTCTCCCAATATTGGATACGTCCTGCTGTCAATGTGGTTCATTAAGAAGAGAATAGAACTGAACAAAACTAGGTGAAAAACTGTCCAGAGTACTGGGCAGATAATGAGATGATAACCATTTTTAAAAATTTATTCTAACTAGTAAATTTATAATCTTTTTAAATTGGCTACACCTATATTTCCTAATCCACAAATGCCAAATCCAGGAACCAGGCCATTTTCTGATTCTATTAATCGACTCTGAAAGTCTGAACTGTTTTCTGTACTCTAAACTCTACACAGTTTTTATGCTCCAAATTCAAAAAAGGAAAATACTGATGGTTCTTTGGTCATAGGAATGTATGGCCACCAGAACTGACTATAAACCCACCAGAATTGATTAATGTCAACCTCTCATCAGAATGAACACAAGCTTCTGAAAGCCAGTCAGTAACCAATACCCTATCATATTGAAAGTCAGCCACATACTAATAGCTACAATGTAGTAATTAATTCTGTTGTTAAAAATGAATAAATCACAAAAAAATGCCACTTCTGAAGTCCTGTAATCCCTGCACTCCTGACTGCTCTAACCCTATACTATACCATCAGTCTGAGGCTTCAGAGAAAATATTTCTTAACACTTCACCATCCCTTTGCACTGGAAGCAAAATGAATTCAATTTTTGTTTCAGGTGTTGAATGGGAATAGTGGCCTCTTCTTTAATAATAGCAAAACTACATTAACTATATGAGTCTTTACATTTTAAGGGACAGAAATCAATTTTGGCTTATCTAGTGTGGTAAATGGAGTATATTTTTGTTAAAGCAATCATTAAACAGGGAAATCTAAATGGGACATGCACACGCACACATTTAGGTCCCACTGTCATAAAGCACAGTTTCCTCTCTAATTCAAACCAAATATTAGAGCCAAATGTTTAAAGAATAAATGAGAAGTGAATACCATGTTAATATGCCTCAGAGTTAAAGCTATAAATATGAGCTTTAAAACTTGTTTCTACTAGAAAAGGGAAAGAAAAAAGAGGACAGAGAAATGTTTTCCTTGACCATCATTTTTTTTTAGTGACTAAACCACAATTTTCTTTGGGAGATGAATTTCCTAATAGAAGATCTCAAGGCCAGTGTCATCTGTTAGATACACCATAGATTGAGACAGAAGGCATAACCAACCTGTATATAAACGTTTGTCCATCATGCTTAGTATCTGATATTCACCCAGGGACATCATTATGTGATGAACATGTGCATGGTTTCTGGGAAGAACAATAATTATCTTGTGGGTAGTAATGTGCAAGGATTGGAAGGAAAATTTAAAACTTATGTTGCAAGACCCCCAGTGGATGACTGAAATCTTAGATAATACTAAACCCTATGTGTACTGTTCTTTCCTATACATACATATCTAGGATAAAGTTTAATTTATAATTAGGCAAAGAGATTAATAACAATAATTAATAAACCAGATCAGTCTGACAATATACAGCAATAAAAGTTATATGAATGTGGTCTCTCTCTCCCTCTCAAAATATGTTATTGTACAAATTTAATACGCTTTCAATCTTAATTAAGCACTTACAACACACTGTGGCAGTAAGTTCTGCAGTTTGAGGTGCCATAGCAAAACTAGCACAGATTTCTTTTTCTTTCTTCACAATCGCATGTATAGAAGATCCATTTTTACCATAGAACTTAGCAACCTCAGCATATAATTTTTTTCTTTCCTTAAGTTGAAAACTTTCACTAAGCACTTTAGACCTTCCCTTTGGCATATCCGAATTGCCAGCTTCATCACTCCTGCACTTTGGGACCATTATTAAATAAAGTAAGGGTTACTTGAACACAAGTCCTGCAATAATCATGACAGTTGACCTGATAACTGAAATGGCTACTAATTGATTAAAAGGGTGGGATACACTGGATAAAGGAATGATTCATGTTCTGGGCAGGATGGAGCCTGACGACACAATATTTCATCTCACTACTCAGAATGGTGCATAATTTAAAACTTATAAATTGTTTGTTTCTGGAACTTTCTATTTAATGTTTTCATACCATAGTTGACCATGGGTAGCTCAAACTGTGGAAAGTGAAACCACAGATAAGAGGTCTCTTGTATTTTGAATCTACAGATCAGTCAGAGAGATTTAACTTCGTAATATTATTGAGCCTTCCAGTTCAAGAACATGTTATATTGTTTACCTAGATAAATTTGATTGATTCAGTCATTGTTCTGTAACTTTTAGCATAGATCACACACATATTTTGTTAGATTTACACATATTTCATGTTTCTTTGAGCCTACTGTAAATGTTATTTTATATAAAAATTCTCTGCAATTGTTCGATGTTACTCTACGGAGATAAAATTGATTAGTGTATATTGACACTGTATCTTACAACCTTGCTAAACGCACTCACTATTTGTAAGAATTTTTCACAGATTCCTTGAGATTTCCTATGGAAAAAAAAATCATTTCATTTTTGGATACACAGTTTTAAAGGTTTAGTTTGCAATCTCTATGACTTTTACTATTTTACTGAATTGTCTAGGATTTCTTATACAATGCACTGGTGCCACATTTGTAACTTGACAAATAGGGCCTGCACTTTTACCAATTCTATGAGACAAAAAGAGAGAAAAAATAATGGGCCTTCTTTCAACATAATTTAGCCCACAGGGGCCTTTTCTGCCATTTCTTCTGACTAGAAAGATGAGTTTTTTCTTGGAGTTTCAGTTGCCTGCTGCCTCTGTCACAGCTCTAGGCCTGGATTCTATCTTCAGGGTACAGGCAGGAGAGATAACAGAAGGATAAAAAGATAGGAAGAAAAATGGAGATCTCCTTTACATCCTCCATCTTTCAAAGGTCCACTTTCCTGGTCCTCTTGCAAGAAAAATGGAGATTTCTCTCAGAATTATTGATGACCAGATTGCCTAATAGTGGTGTACATACTGATCAACCTCTGATCAAAGGATTGAAAGAAATGCATTAAAAAAGTAAATGGGAAACTTTACATGAGCTTCTCCAAATTTTGACTTTCCTTCCAACTATGCCTGATTCAGAATTTTCAAGCAGTTGCGTTTTGTCCAGAAATTTCAGTTATAATCTGTGAGAAAAGAAGGCTCTAATAAGCTTATCTGTTTTTTCTAGCACCAGTAGGATTATATATTTTTATATAAAAATATAAAAACATTTAAGGAAAAAATATGCAACTGTCATACAAAGTCTTCAAGGAAATAAAGAGAAAACATTACTCAATTCCTTGTATGAAGCCAATATCTCTTTGAACACAAGATCAAAAACGGGCACCACGTAAAAGAAAAATTCTGGGCCAAACTAAATAATCTTAGGTGTTTACATTTATATGTAACTCATACAATGGATTAGTGTAGTCATTAAGATAAATATGAAGATCTATACTTAGTTACTGGAAAATATCTTTAAAGTAAATTAGCATGTGAGTAAGTACATGCTACAAAGTTTTAAAATCACCATAATATTTAAATAAATTTACTAAAAAATATGCAAGACATGTATGTCAGTATGTAAATTATATGCCTATAAATAATAAAAACATTGAAATATTAACAGTGGTTATCTTTGGGTGGAGGAATTCTGGTGACTTTTTGTCACTTTTTTTTCTAATTTTCAATAATGTACCTGGATTTACTGTATAAAATAAATATAAATGCATTTATCATATTGGTAAATGAAATAAGTTTTTTAAAGTTTTAAGGCACATTACAATTCTCTGAAACAGAGAGGGAGAAGGAACAGAATGTGTTCATGTGTTTCGAATTTTAAACAGAGCACTATTTACAATAAGAACTAGAGCCCAGTACACTAGATATTGAATGATTAATGAAACAAACATCTTATTTTATAATAATTGTGTATTTTGAAATTGCTATTTTATTGAGGCTTTTCTTCATTTCATGGGGTTTTCAGTAGCTTATAATAGGGTCAGGTAGAAGATCAGCTAAAATTAACAGTGTACAAATTCAGAAGACCTGGGTTCAAACAGTGGGTCTTTCACTTCCTCTTTGTGTGATCTTAGACTTGCTTCAAATTATTTTCAATGACTGATATAAACCTGAATTGAATAGTTCCCCTTGCTCCACTTAATAGCCATGCATCAATGTTTGAAAAAGAATTGGCAATTGTGGGAATTCCTGAGAAGGGTAAATGAGACTGGAAGGTAGCTGTGAGATGAAAACTTACTTTTCATTGTACACCCCCTGAATCTTTTGAATTTTTATGGTATGTATACTTTGCATATTTAAAATTAAATTTAAAGTAACAAAAAACTGATGGCGGGGAGAGAGACAGAGAGACAGAGAATAAAAATAATCTGGCAACTAATGACTAATTGTGTACATATATATGTATGTACACATACATGTACACATACATATATGTAATTTCATTTGCATAACAGTATACACACACCTTATACATGATTATGCAAATTAAAATAGCAGTTTCTATCTCACAGGTTCTTATGAGTGTTAAGTGAGCTAATTCACGCAAATATGGGCTAGATTATAATACTCAAATGTCAGCTATCATTACAGTTACTATTACTATAAGCACACATTAAACATATTAAATGAAAAGTTTGGCTCCTACTGGGTTAGATTATTTTATGTAGAGTTGCTCCTGTGAAAAATAGCTGGATTATAACCAGGAACAATAATTTTAAGCAGCTGCCCTTCTCTTCTCTTTCTATGGTGGCTTCATGATTATGGTACTTCGCTCTATGGTCAGCATTCATGAGGTGTTCTTGAACTTAGTTTTTGCTCTTCAAAAGAAGCACTGCCTTCTTCTTAAGGTGCTATACAGCTCCCCTACCCCAAGAAAATTTTATATGTGACAAACTATACATATTTTACAGTGAAATAAACCTACACATATCCCAAATGTGTCACACAGCACATACTCACCAACCCCAACCACACAGAGATATTCATTCAACATGTTTAAATAAATCTAACTTCTAAAAATTTCTCTGTTCTTTAGTTTCAACTATGATAATGTAACTGAGCAGGACCCTATGAGGCCTTCCTCACCCATGTCCTGCACTTGCCTTTTGTATGCAGAAAAACTTTAGTCAAAGAATAAGTTTAATCAGAGAAGTGAGACAATGCAGAAAGAAAGGAAAACAGTCAAGCAAGACAAAATAATAATACTGTAGCCATTAAACAAAGTCAAGGACCTTTAGTTCTTCCTCAAGGACTCTAGATGATATTCTGACCCACATCCTTTGAGCTGTTTTGTAGACACTGAAACTCCCACCAGGTGGAAGAAGTTAACTGTCTAGTGCCCACAAACATGTAGACTCCAGAACAACTGGAACCAAAAGATTGATGATGCTGACTCCCAATTACCTCACCACCAACCAATAAGAAGGATATCCACAAGCTGATCACTCCCTGATCCTTTAACACTGTAAGACTCCTTACTACCCCCTCCAGGGTGTGTCACACAGTCTTGACGGCATTAGCCACTGTGGCCCCCATTGCCTGGCAAAGCAATAAAAGCTACTCTTTCTACTTCACCCCAAAATCTGTCTCTGTGTTTCTATTTGGCACCAGTGAACAGAGGCCGAGTTTCGACAAGACAGTTATATTAATAGCAATGCTCACAATAGCAATGCTCACAAAGATTGTAATACGAAATACTTTTTAGCCTGTTAAACTCTTGAAATAGTTTTGCTTTAACTGGTTTTTAATCATTATTGTAACATGGCTAAATGAAAGAATATCATGATATAATATATTAAAAATAAAGAATATCCAGATACATATCATATATTGTATTAAAATAATCAATTACAAGGAAAATCATTTAATTTACCTAAATGTTAACAGTGGCCCTGTTCACAAAGAGAAATTGAGAGATAATTTTATTTTTTCTTCCTTTATTTATTATTTTATATTTTCTATCATATATTTTACTTACTATATCATATGTCTTATATTTGTGTAATAATATATAAATAAATTCAAAAGTATATTTTCCAGTGAAATATTTTTCCAAAAGTTTTAAGGCAAACTGTAAATTTAAAATGTATATCGGGCAGGGGGCTGGGATGACTTGGGAGACTGGGATTGATATATATACACTAATATGTATAAAAGAGATAACTAATAAGAACCTGCTGTAGAGCACAGCGAATCCCATTTCGCTATACAGTAGAAACTAACACAACATTATAAAGCAACTATACCCCAATAAAAAAATAAATAAAAATAAAATGTATACACCCACCATATAGGAAAGACCAGTGCATTTGTTGTTGTTTCTGTTGTTTTTGTGATTTATTAAAGTCATAAACCTTAAAGATTTGACTACTGATTCCAAATTTTAAAAAATGTTTCATTTTAATTACCCCCCAAAAGTAAAGAACACTTCTTACTAATTTTATTTATTTATTTTTTATTGGGGTATAGTTGTTTTACAATGCTGTGTTAGTTTCTACTGTACACCTAGGTGAAGTAGAGCTCCCTGTGCTATATAGCAGGTTCTGATTAGTTATCTGTTTTATTATTTATCTTAGTGTATATATGTCAAGCCCAATCTCCCGGTTCATCCCACCCCTCCCTTCCTTCTCTTGGTGTCCATATGTTTGTTCTCTACATCTGGGTCTCTATTTCTACCTTGCAAACCAGTTCATCTGTACCATTTTTCTAGATTCCACATATATGTGTTAATATACGATATTTGTTTTTCTCTTTCTGACTTACTTCATTCTGTATGACAGTCTCTAGGTCCATCCATGTCTCTACAAATGACCCAATTTCGTTCTTTTTTATGGCTGAGTAATATTCCATTATATATATGTACCACATCTTCTTTATCTATTCGTCTGTCGATGGGCAATTAGGTTGCTTCCATGATCTGGCTATTGTAAACAGTGCTGCAATGAACACTGGGGTGCAATTGTCTTTTTGAATTATGGTTTTCTCTGGGTATACGCCCAGGAGTGGTATTGCTGGGTCATACGGTAATTCTATTTTTAGTTTTTTGAGGAACCTCCATACTGTTCTCCATAGTGGCTGTATCAATTTACATTCCCACCAACAGTGCAAGAGGGTTCCCTTTTCTCTACACCCTCTCCAGTATTTGTTGTTTGTAGATTTTTTGATGATGGCCATTCTGACTGGTGTGAGGTGATACTTCATTGTAGTTTTGATTTGCATTTCTCTAATTAGTGATGTTGAGCAGCTCTTCGTGTGCCTCTTGGCCATCTGTGTCTTCTTTGGAGAAATGTCTATTTAGGCCTTCTGCCCATTTTTTGATTGGGTTGTTTTTTTAATATTGAGCTGCATGAGCTGTTTATATATTTTGGAGATGAATCCTTTGTCCATTGTTTCGTTTGCAAATATTTTCTCCCATTCTGAGGGTTGTCTTTTTGTCTTGTTTATATTTTCCTTTGCTGTGCAAAAGCTTTTAAGTTTCATTAGGTCCCATTTATTTTTGTTTTTATTTCCATTACTCTAGTTACAAATTTTAAATCTATTAAAACTATTGCTATTTTGGAAAGAAGATGAACTCCTTGGATGTTTCATATGGGAAGTGGAAGAACATCAAGAGATCATTAACCTGTTTGAGTGTGGGTTTATACCCAGCAGAAGAATTATAAAGTCAAAATACCCTAGGAATTCCTCTGGAGTACATTTTTGGGCAGGCATAAAATGACTACGTCAAAACCTTTAGAGAACGTGAAAACTGTCTTATTCACAAGCAATCCCAGGACCCAGGCATTGTGAGTCACATAGTAGGGCTTTTATGTTATGCTGATAACTATTTATAATTTTCACTAATAGTAGTTTTGGGATAATAAAGTGAAAGCAAATAACGTAATAATATAACTAACAGACTTTAGAAATATAGTGAAAATTCATAAAAAGAATGGTGGTAGAAATATTTGGAATTAGAGTCTTGACTTTAAATTATAAAACATATACAATAGATCATAGAGAGTTTTAATACAGATTTCTAAAGAAAGTATTATTTTAAATATTGTTAAGCTATGAGTGCTTATTATATCTTGATTTAGGATTAAGATGTGATATACTTAATATACTGGGGGCAAGGATTTACATTAAATAAAAAGGAGGTTAATCATTTTATTTAAAGAAAATATTCCAAATTCCATAAAAGTAGAAACCTTAAATGAAATATATTATTTAATTTTTGTCCCCTATAGTATATAAAATATATGTTGCATTCTGTACTAAACATGACTGAAGTATTTCTTATTAGTACAAGAAATTTATTAGCCTTAATATATTTATTGAAAATAATAAAAAATTTTCAAGGTGCTCCATAAAATTAAATAGTTCAATCTTTGAAAGTTTAACTATTGAAGATTGAGGTTGCTATGTTAACTACAATTATTCTTATAAGATAATTGGTTTAAAACTATAAGTAAAACAAAATTTGATAACTGAGGAATCAATTAAATGTGCAATTAAATATGCTCTAGAGGCCAATTAGTCCTGACCCTCCAAACTCTAGATCCATATTTGAATAATACTAGTTGTTTAAAACTATCTAAAAGGATGGTTTTCTTCAACTAAAGTTATGTGTTTATTGTACCCTCCATCAGAACAAAATCTGAAGAACCTGTAAGCAAGTTCCTTTGGCTTCTAGTCAACAACTAACAGCAATATATACATACGTTACTTCATAATGAATGCACATCAGCAAAGAAGTACAACTTACTTACTTTTCCTTTAAAATATACGGTTGCCATTTGGATTCTGCATCTCAATGGCTCTGTCTCTGATGCTGTGTCTCATGGGCATCATTTAAAGCGACAAGCCTAAAAATTATGGCTCTCCTTCTGTCTATCCCCATAACTGCTAAAGAATCGCACATCTGTTCCCCAGTTTTGCTTGATTAATAAAGATGTGAAAAATAGGAATTATCTTCTCACCCTCACTTGGGAAAGAAAAACAGGGGGCTCAGGAATACTAAACAAATTATGTATGAAGCAAAATCTTCCCCATCAGCTCAGTGCCAGGAGGGATTAGACCATTGTTTACATATGGATAGCCTCTAATTTTAGTGGTACATCAATTTGCTAGACTTGAAAGGATCTTTTCTCCTTAATTTTGGAGTTGAAAAGAGATACTATTTTGGTAAAATCACAAGGATATAAATGGGTTCTAGATCTGTGTCTGCCAACAATCTGCAGTAAGGCAATTACATTGTCATACTATTTGGATTTAAATAATAATTGTTTGTCACACAAAAATCGTTCATAATTTTTTTCTCTTCTACAGCTTCTGCCTTAATGATACTGAGTTTACTCAAATAGCATTGAGTATGGTTTGAGGAAAGAAAAAATGAAAACACAGATGGAGAATATATTTATATTAATTCAAGTAGTACTGATTGAGTACCTTCTATGTCAGAATTAAACAGAGGAAAAGATATTGGAAATATTATTTTGATTAGCTACATAATATTAGTTTTCATGGATGTCTCAGAACTTATTTTAATAATGCCATATTTTTGAAATTCCAACTTTTTATCTCTATATGAAACACAGCAAAGTACATCCTAAAACAAACACTTCTTTGCTCATTTCCCAAGGATATATTCCTAGAAGTGAAATTTGGGCTAAGTAGTATGCAAATTTTTAAGACATTGGCACTTCTGTGCACTGCTGGTAGGAAAGCAATTTGATTCAATTTTCAATGAGGAACATTTGACAATATGTATACAATTTCTTCCACCTTTAACAATAATCTATCTTTCTGTATATATGTCACATTTTGCAATTTAAACGAAGTGTTGAGATCTAGGTCATCTCACATATGGGGGAAAAAAGTTTTTTTGTAATTTATGCCAAAGCAGTGAAAACTCCATGAGTAAGTCGTTAATAAAACAGACTCTTTGTCTTCCATGATTATTCAGTGCAAGTTTTATTAGTTATACCAATTGAACCAGTAGTCTAAAATTAGTACAGGCTCTGTCAACACTTGGTTGAGATTGGGGTTCTGTCTACTTTAAGTGCAAACAAATAGACATCTGAAGCACCTGCTTTTCAAAAGAGTGACCACCAGATATAATAGAACACAGGATCTAATGTTACCATAGTGAGGATGGCATTTTATTGTTCCTCCAATTTAGTGATTTTGTTCTGTTTGTTAACTAGTAAAATCATGTTTGTAAATAACTTCATTTCCACTTTATACAGCCAAAATTTACTATATCCCATTTCAAATTCCTACTATATAATTAATAAAGTGGGAAGAGCAGTGACTGTTCTTAGGACTTTTCCTAAAAACAGTATCTCCAGGTTACTGAAAAACACAATGAAAGCTTGATGGAGTAAATTATCATTGGTACACACAGCACATATTTTAAAGCTTTCAACTTAGCACGTTATCAAACACAAAACTAAATATCATAGATTTGTGTAAATTAGACTTCAGTTACAATGAAAAAAAGGCATAAAAATGATGAGAGGAATCTGACTCCCCTTTCTTAAAACCGAGAAATATATTTTTTTTCTAGTGCCAAAAATAGTGTTGTTGTTTCCTATTATGTGAAACTTTTTAGAGAATTAGCTGGAGAAAAAAAAATTTTTTTGTTTTCCAGTTGAGCAAAATCACATGCAATGCTACTAGACTGCCAACACATGACGTTCTAACTTCCAAGCCCAAATCACAAGCCTTTAAAATCCTACCTTATCTAGGAATCTTCTGTCTTTGAGCAACGGAAATCTAAATTCACTTGTACAAGCCAGCCAATATTCATGTAACCTCATTTAGGACTGGATGACATATTTGTTAAACTGGAGACTGAGATTTGGTTCATGTGAAAATCAACTGAGTTTGTGAGATACAATTTTTACTAAAGTACAAATGGATACAAGTCTAAATTCTAAGCTTAAAACTCAGAACAGCAAATTGATTAAGTCTTGGTGGAACCTCATTACAAAGATTCAGCCTCTTAAATATGCTCTGTGTTTTGCTCTTTAGGAAGATTCTGGTGATAAATGATAAAATTATACACACACACACACACACACACACACACACACACACATTCAAGTTTATACCAGGTTCAGTATTTTATAATTAGCCAATGTAATTCACAGTAACATAATAAAACAGAAATACTTTATTTTAAAATCACTTGCTATCAAGAACAAGACAATTATGTCCCCTCTTACTATTCCTTTTAAATATCACATGAGAGTTTCAACTAATGTAATAGGATAAGAAGAGATATAAAGTATATAGATTGAGAAGAAAGAAAACTATCTTTTCAGATGACATGATTAACTATAGACATAATAAAAAAATCAACAAAAAATACTCCTGAACTAATAAGTAATTATAGCAAGATTGCAGGACACAAGGTAAAAGTCAGTAACTTTTCTATATATCAGCAAAGAACAAGTTAATTGGAAATTAAAAACACAATACCTGAGCTATGTGTAATAAGGTGGATGGACCTAGAGTCTGTCATACAAAGCAAAGTAAGTCAGAAAGAGAAAGATAAATACTGTATGCTAACACATATATATGGAACTTAAGAAAAAAAAAATGTCATGAAGAACCTAGGGGTAAGACAGGAATAAAGACACAGACTTACTAGAGAATGGACTTGAGGATATGGGGAGGGGGAAAGGTAAGCTGTGACAAAGCGAGAGAGTGGCATGGACATATATACACTACCAAACGTAAAATAGATAGCTAGTGGGAAGCAGCTGCATAGCACAGGGAGATGAGCTAGGTGGTTTGTGACCGCCTGGAGGGGTGGGATAGGGAGGGTGGGAGGGAGGGAGATGCAAGAGGGAAGAGATATGGGAACATAAGTATATGTATAACTGATTCACTTTGTTATAAAGCAGAAACTAACACACCATTGTAAACCAATTATACTCCAATAAAGATGTAAGTAAATAAATAAATAAAAATAAAAACACAATACCATTTACCTTAGCACCCCAAAAATAAAATACTTAGATATAATGAACTATAAAAAAGATCTACATGAGGAAAACTACAAAACTCTGATATCACAAAACTTTGATAAAAGATATCAAAGAAAAACTAAAACTAAATGGAGAGATATGGATTGGAAGACTCAATATTGCCAGGATGTCATTTCTTCTGAGTTTGATCTTTAGAGTAAAAAAAATCCCAATCAAAAGCCCAGCAAGTTACTGTTTATATGGAGAGGCAAAAAAGACTCAGAACTGCCAACACATATTACAGAAGAAAAACAGAGTAAAGGTTTGACAAAATCTGACTTCAAGAATTTTTAATAAGATTACATTAATCAAGACAGTATGGTATTTGTGAAAGAATAGACAGATCAATGGAACAGAAGAGAGGGCCAAGAAAGAGACCCAAATAAATACAGTCAACTGATCTTTGATAAAGAACCACAGACAATACACTGATTTAAAGACAGTGTTTTCAACAACTGGAACGAGAACAAATGGATATCCACATGCAAAATAATGTATCTAGACGCAGACCTTACTCCTTTCATAAAAAATGCAAATAGATAACAGACTTAAACGTAAAATGTAAACCCCTAGAACATAACATAAGAGAAAATCTTGGTAACCTTGGCATGGCAATGACTTTTTAGATACAACACTAAAGGCATGATCCATGAAATAAATAATTGATAAGTAGACTTCATTAAAAACTTTTGCTCTGCAAAAGACACTGTCAAGAGAATGAGAAGACAAGCCACAGATGGGGAGAAAATATTTGCAAAAGACATATCTGATTAAGGAATGCTATCCAGAGTATACAAAGAACTCTTGAAACTCAACAATAGGGAAAAAGAAAACCTGATTAAAAAATGGGCAAAAGACCTGAAAAGACACTTCAGCAAAGAAGATTTGGAGATGGCAAATAAGCATATGAAAAAATGTTCCACATCATGTATCATTAGGGAAATGCAAATTAAACAATGAGATACCACTACATGGCTATTAGAATGCACAAAATCTGAAACACTGATGACACCAAATCCTGGTGACAATTCGGAGCAATAGAAACTCTCATATATTGGTGGTGGGAATGCAAAGTGGTACAGCCACTTTGGAAAACAATTCGGCAGTTTCTTGCAAAACTACGCACACTTATACCATCAGATCCAACAGTCACACTCCTTGGTATTTACCCAAATGAGTTGAAAACTTATGTCCATATATAAACAAGATGTTTTTAACAGCTTCATTAATAATTGCTAAAACATACAATACTGTAAATCAACTATACTTCAATAAAATAAGTTTTTTAAAAAGAAATAATTGCCAAAACTTGGAAGCAATTAAAAATGGTCTTCATTAGATGAATGGCTAAATAAACTGTGGGATATTCAAACAATGGAATATTATTCAGCACTAAAAAGATAAGAGCTATAATCAAGACTTGAAAAAAACATGGAGAAAATGTAAATGCATATTACTAAGTAAAAGAAGCCAATGTGAAAAGGCTACTTACCATATGATCCTAACTATATGACATTCATTCTGGAAAAGGCAAAACTATGCAGACAGAAAAGAGTTCAGTGGTTATTAGTGGGGAGGGACCTGTTTACAATAAGTGGTGCAGGATTTTTAGGGTACTTAAAAAACTCTGTATGATACTAAAAAGTTTTATACTTTTCATTATATGTTTTTCAAAACCACAGAAGGTACAACGTTAGAGTGAATCCCGATGCAAACTATGCACTTTGGATGAGAATGACGTGTCAATGTAGCTTCATCAATAATAACAAATTTACCACTCTGCAATGTTGATAGCAAGGGAGGCTTTGCCAGTGGGGTTTTGGAATTGCTTGAGAACTCTGTACTTTCTGCTGAATTTTGCTGCAAACGTAATATTGCTTCTGAAAGTAAAGTCTATTTAGGGGATGAGAGGAAGTAAGATAAAAAATAAGTAACACAACAACAAGGGAAAATGAAATTAAATAAAATCATTTTCTAAGCCAATTCTATGCATAGTGCATTAAAAAAACTCATCGCAAAGTAGAACTAGGAAGAACCATCTATAATCTAATTCTGTAGAAACTCAGCTAATACATTTTACTTAAAAAATGTCTTATTTTTAAAAAGTGATAAAATTTTCAAAAATTATACAAAGACTACCCATATACAAAGGGTTCTGAAACTTTCTAGTTTCACACCATCCCTAGAGGTTCACAATTTTTTCACCTCACTCCAGGCCAAAACAAATACTTAACAGTTTCCTTTAAAAACTACTAAAAAGTCCAAACTATATAATAAGCATTTATATTCTAAAAACTTAACAGTCATTTGAAAAAAGTAATAAAAATAAATTGTAAAAGAAAATCTTTACTTCACTTTTTAAAACCACAATTATTGGTTTTTTTCTTCATATAACACTTTTTTTTCAACATCTTTATTGGAGTATAATTGTTTACAATGGTGTGTTAGTTGCTGCTGTATAACAAAGTGAATAAGCTATACGTATACATATATCCTCATATCTCCTCTCTCTTGCATCTCCCTCCCACCTTCCATATCCCGCCCCGCTAGATGGTCACAAAGCACTGGGCTGATCTCCTGGTGCTATGCAGCTGCTTCCCACTACCTACTGATTTTACATTTGGTAGTGTATATATGTCCATGAAACTCTCCCACTTCGTCCCACCTTACACTTCCCCTTCCCCATGTCCTCAAGTCCATTCTCTATGTCTGTATCTTTATTCCTGTCCTACCCCTAGGTTCTTCAGAACCTTTATTTTTTTTTATAGATTCCATATATATGTGTTAGCATACGGTATTTGTTTTCCCCTTTCTGACTTACTTCACTCTGTATGACAGAGTCTAGGTGCATCCATCTCACTACAAATACCTCAATTTCATTTCTTTTCATGGCTGAATAATATTCCATTGTATATATGTGCCACATCTTCTTTATCCATTCATCTGCCGATGGACACTTAGGTTGCTTCCATGTCCAGGCTATTGTAAATAGAGCTGCAATGAACATTTTGGCACATGACTCTTTTTGAATTATGGTTTTCTTAGGGTATATGCCCAGTAGTGGGATTGCTCAGTTGTATGGTAGTTCTAGTTTTAGTTTTTTAAGGAACCTCCATACTCTTCTCCATAGTGGCTGTATCAATTTACATTCCCACCAACGGTGCAAGATGGTTCCCTTTTCTCCACACCCTCTCCAGCATTTATTGTTTGTAAATATTTTGATCATGGTCATTCTGATGATGGCCAGGGTGAGCTGATACCACATTGTAGTTTTGATTTGCATTTCTCTAATGATTAGTGATGTTGAGCATCCTTTCATGTGTTTGTTGGCAATCTGTATATCTTCTTTCAATAAATGTCTGTTTAGGTCTTCTGCCCATTTTTGGATTGGGTTGTTTTTTTGATATTGAGCTGCATAAGCTGCTTGTAAAATTTGGATATTAATTCTTTGTCAGTTGCTTCATTTGCAAATATTTTTTCCCATTCTAAGGGTTGTCTTTTCATCTTGTTTATGGTTTCCTTTGCTGTGCAAACGCTTTTAAGTTTCATTAGGTCCCACTGGTTTATTTTTGTTTTTATTTCCATTTCTCTAGGAGTTGGGTCAGAAAGGATCTTCCTGTGATTTATGTCAGAGTGTTCTATGTTTTCCTCTATGAGTTCTATAGTGTCTGGCCTTACATTTAGGTCTTGAATCCATTTTGAGTTTATTTTTGTGTATGGTGTTAGGGAGTGTTCTAATTTCATTCTTTTACATGTAGCTGTCCAGTTTTCCCAGCACCACTTATTGAAGAGGCTGTCTTTTCTCCATTGTATATTCTTGCCTCCTTTATCAAAAATAAGGTGACCATAGGTGCGTGAGTTTATCTCTGGGCTTTCTATCCTGTTCCACTGATCTATATTTCTGTTTTTGTGCCACTACCATACTGTTCTATTACTGTAGCTTTGTAGTATAGTTGGAAGTCGGGGAGGCTGATTCCTCCTGCTCCGTTTTTCTTTCTCAAGATTGCTTTGGCTATTTGGGATCTTTTTTGTTTCCATACAAATTGTGAAATTTTTTGTTCTAGTTCTGTGAAAAATGTCATTGGTAGTTTGATAAGGATTGCATTGAATCTGTAGATTGCTTTTGGTAGCATAGTCATTTTCACAATCTTGATTCTTCCAATCCAAGAACATGGTATATCTCTCCATCTGTTTGTATCATCTTTAATTTCTTTCATCAGTGTCTTATACTTTTGTGCATACAGGTCTTTTCTCTCCTTAGGTAGGATTATTCCTAGGTATTTTATTCTTTTTGTTGCAGTGGTAAATGGGAGTGTTTCCTTAATCAGGAACAAGGCAAGGTTGCCCACTCTCACCACTTTTTTTTTTTTTTTGCGGTACGCGGTTCTCTCACTGTTGTGGCCTCTCCCGTTGCGGAGCACCGGCTCAGCGGCCATGGCTCACGGGCCTAACCGCTCTGCAGCATGTGGGATCTTCCCGGACCGAGGCATGAACCTGTGTCCCCTGCATCAGCAGGCGGACTCTCAACCACTGCACCACCAGGGAAGCCCATCTCACCACTATTATTCAACATAGTTTTAGAAGTTTTAGCCACAGCAATCAGAGAAGAAAAAAAAAAAAAATGGGAAGCCAACTCGGAAAAGAAGAAGTAAAGCTGTCACTGTTTGCAGAGGATATGATACTATACATAGAGAATCCTAACGACTCTACCAGAAAACTACTAGAGCTAATCAATGAATTAGCACTAGTAAAGTAGAAGGATACAAAATTAATGCACAGAAATCTCTTTCATTCCTATATACTATTGATGAAAAATCTGAAAGGGAAATTAAGGAAACACAATTATTGTTGATATACCTATGCCTGAAAAGCCCCGCATACCTTCTCAAGTCTAGAAACCAGATTAGACATCCTTAACTATTCCACGGAGATTTCTGATATTTCATTTTTGCTGTTAGCGTCATTAATTACAACGACGGAAAAATCTAAATTGTTAAAGATATGATATTATCAAAGCAATGTAACATGACTTAATGTTGAAGCACAGAATTATCTTAAGGTAGTAATGCATACAGTATCTGAAAGATATCAAATTTGCTGTGTTTTCTTTGAAAAGGTAAAATATCTTGTGGGTCTTGGATTACCTCAGTTTGGACTGATGATCATATACTCTTTCGAAGAATTCCTAGTATTAATATTTACCACATTTGCTTTAATGTTGGTAAAAGTGTCATAAATACACTTTTGAAATCTACCAAGTGATGGTTAGAAAGTATATTTTAAATATTAATATGTTAATATCCTCCAGACTCAAATTAGTTTGTAATTGTACCAAGTGTTTATTTTTCTTATCATTTAATGTTTGTTAGAGCAAAACACACTAATTTGCTAAACACTGCACCATATACCTGTACTTTTTTTTAACTTTTGAGTCCAGCTCATTCTAGGGTCTTAAATCAAATGAAGTGAATAAAATAATACAAACAAACAAAAAGACATTTCTGTCCCCAGCACATAAAGTCAAAGCAAAACCATAAAAGAATAAAAACGTGAGTCACTGTTTTCTAATACAAAAACACAACTACTGCTTCTGTATTAAAACAATGTAAAATTTCCTTCAGCAACCTGCAAGTAGGTCAAATACCGAAGAGTTCTTTTGAAATACAAAAATTGTTCTTCTATAAAAATTAAGCTCGACTGTAACAGAGAGTTGGCTTGTTAAATGACCCAAAAATGCCCCCAGGCATGATCTTAAGGCAGAGAACTACCTGGAACTTGTCCTTGCTATTCATCTAGGGGAAGGAAAAAGGCAAGCATGATTACCTCTGTTATGTTTGGAGTCTGACTTTAAGTGATCACTTTTCATTGTGAGTTTATGAAATCTTTAAGAGAAGCTGTGAAGGAATGTAATAAATTCGAGAAATAAAGCTGTCTCAAGCACCCCACAGATCCCAGTGGATATAATTTCAGAGAACTGAGTTACTGCTTAGGACAGCCAAGATATTCTTAATGCTCCTATCTATAGCCCAAGATTCTCTGATTTAATGTTCTAGAGGGGATAAAGTGTTCAGGTTAATACAATGAGAAAGAAACAAAAGCTACAAACAAAATATGTGATTTAGTTAATATACTGCTGTTTGGCTTCCTGAATATCGCAGAAATTTATATCACTAGATGTCGGTCTATTATTTCAATGATTCAAATAGTACTGAATGTCAGAAGAAATAAAATCAAAGCAAAGTATCTAAAAAAACAACAGCAAATCCCAAAAACAAAACAAACAAACAAGAAACACTGCAAAGAATGAAAGGAAGTTCTGTTCATTCCTTTGGATATCTTGGAAGCCTAAATGCATAAATCCAACTGAAAATTCATAATATAAGGCACAGTTCACTTACAATTTTATTAGAAATCATGAGCTTTCTGCATGTTATGGAATAAGCATATCATAAGCTATTAATTCCCGAAAAAATATTCAAAATAGTTATTTCTCAAATACTAGTAGTTCATTTTTAAAAATTAGATCTCTTTGTGTATATCCTCCATTATCTTGCAGGAAGCTAATATGCTACTAGAAGTTGAGTTTGACAACAAATCCAAAGACTTGCTGGTCTTTATTTTTTGGAACTTGATTATGTTCTCTTCACTTCTCTATGTTCATCAGTAACATATTCTGTCTTCAAGGACAAGCACAATTCATTCTTTCTCTACAGAGCATTTGTCTTTTCATGACCTGGCATAATAAAGATGATGAACTCTCTACTTCAAGACACCAGCTTCTCATAATCTTACATTACTTACAAATTCTGTTGAGAACCTCTTGCCCTGATATGTGTGCACTCAGCTACATTATCCATTTATCATCTTATCATCTGCAAGCACCTATACTTGCTCTCTACGCATAGCCCCTTCTTTATATCCAGCATGCTACCTTGGACTGTTGACTTCCCATGTCCTCTAAGAATCAGGTATTCACTGTGATGACACATGGCCACAAGTTGCTCTGTGTGTGTTTCTCACCTAATCTAGCTTAGATCTTGAGAAATTAAATCTACTCTAAGCCCTGGAAGAGGTCCTTGAGGAGTTTGTCTTAGTCCTAGAATAGAGCCTAAATGACTATTCTTGATGAATTAAATATTCACTGTTTGAATTCATTTTATTCTTCCAATTTCTCATTGGAAATGAAAATATCTTGCCTGCTCTCAAAAGCCCCCAAAACAGAAAGCCCAGTTGTAATAATTTTCTTTGAATGATTATAATAGGACAGTATTTTATCCTGTAGCTCTCTTTATTCTATAATATACTAACCCATTTTATCTTTTAACAGTATTATGAAGTTTGAATTGTCAAATGTCCCTGTGCATGGGAATCATATTGACTAAAACTTGTTAATGTTCTGTGAGAGATCCAAATTTCCAAGTTTTTAATAAATCCTGGGAACTTTTTGGTTAAAAACACTATCTGTATTAACTCACTGCTTCTGCAGAATTCATGCTATTCACCAAGCACACGTCCTACTATTTCCCATTTTGGGCCACCTAGCTCAACACCAAAAAAACCCTTTTATTCTCCAAAATAACATCAAAGATCATCTGCGTGTGCATGACTAGGGAAAAGGATTATATTTCAACTCACTAATGGAAACGATTTAAAATTAAATTTTAGATATCCTTACGTTTAAAAGACTTCAGGTCAACTTCACCATTGGAATGATCTCAAGGGCAATCTTTCTCTGTGGACTCCATTCTCATGAAATCATTTAAAAACAATGTTGAATACCTACTTTGTGCAAGATGCTATGCCAGAGTTCAAAATACAATGTTGAACAAGATAGATACAGTCTCTACTCTCATGGAAGCTACACAGAAAGCTACAGTGCATAAAAATAAAAGGAACCAAGTAGAAAAGCATATACTATTATTTTGGGTAATAATAAATAAAATAATAAATGAATCTGAATGCTGAAATATAAATTGATGAGAGATTCTCCTTATATACATTTTAGCATTTTAATTCTATTTTCTCTTTGCTAGCTCCCTAACTTTCTGACTCCCACATATTTTAGAAAATTTATAATTGCTGTTCTGATGTATCTTAGGATTTGTCTCTAACCAGTCAGTATCCTCAAGAGTTCCTAACTCTAAAGTAGACAATCAAGGTTTGTTCCTAAACAGAGGTAGTTGTGTCTTCTAGGACTCCTATCATGAATCTTTAAAGTATAACTTGTTTCCCTCACAACTATACTTATGGAAGGAAACTGAAGGCACACACTTTAAGTGGGTTTTTTGTTATCTTACAATATTATTTTAACACTTCAAACGATTACAGTCAAATTTATTTATTTAATAAACATTGAGACGTGCACTTTCTATATGCCATGAATTGTTCTAAGTGCTTTTCACATGTTATAACCCATTCAACCTCGATAACAACTCTGTGAGATGGGGACTTCATACTCTTATTTTGCAGATGACAAATGAAACAAAAAGAGGTTTTACAACTTTCCCAAAGTTACAGAGATATAAGTAACAGAACTATATTTTAAATCCAAGCAGTTAGTGTTCTTAATCCCTACACTATTCTACCTATCATAACTCACTTAGCTTGTTTGAAAAGTACGGCAATGAACAGCTATTCATTATTGTACTTGATATGAAACTGTTGTAATATGACCCTTGTCAAAATTGTTTCCTCTACATTACACCTCAGGAGGGAATATTACTTTAAAAATCAAAGTGAGAAGAATCTTTACTTAAATATTTTGAAACAAAATGTCTGAAAACGAGAATTATCTAATAATCACTTTACCTCTTTTACTCTGGTTCCTAGAAAGTCTAATGAAAATTTAAAAATAATTTGCAAAATTATTGTAAAACTTGTAAAATTTCTGTAGAACTTGATTGTCTGACTTTACTGATTTTTTATTTCAATTTTAAGATGGCACCAAGTTATATAATTGATTTAGTATAATATTTTCAGGCAAGTATAACTGAATGCACACATTTATTACAATATTCATACATGCTTCAGACGTTAGAAAAATGAAACATCTTAAATGAAATAAATACTTAATTCAATAATATTAAATATTATTTAATATTATTATTTAATATTATTCCTGGATACATATTGTTTTCTGAGTGTGTTTTTAAACCATCTGAAAATCTGGCACTATCAAGGGGGACCTACAAGATGGCGGAGGAGTGAGACATGGAGATCACCTTCCTCCCCACAAATACATCAAAAATACATCCTACATGTTCTGTAGGAACAACTCCTACAGAACACCTACTGAATGCCAGCAGAAGACCTCAGACTTCCCAAAAGGCAAGAAACTCCTGGGTAGGGCAAAAGAAAAAAGAAAAAAAAAAGACAAAAGAATAGGGATGGGACCTGCACCTCTGGGAGGGAGCTGTGAAGGCGGAAAAGTTTCCACACACTAGGAAGCCCCTTCACTGGTGGAAACGAAGAGGTTGGCCAGGGGGAAGCTTCAGAGGCACCTAGGAGAGCGCAGCAAAAGGGGTGCAGAGGGCAAAGCAGACAGATTCCTGCACAGAGGATCAGTGCCAACCAGCACTCACCAGCCTGAGAGGCTTGTCTGCTCACCCGCTGGGATGGGTGGGGGTTGGGAGCTGAGGCTCTGGCTTTGGAAGTCAGATCCCAGGGAAAGGACTGGGGTTGGCTGCGTGAACACAGCCTGAAGGGGGCTAGTGCACCACAGTTAGCTGGGAGGGAGTCCGGGAAAAAGTCTGGAACTGCCGAAGAAGCAAGAGACCACTGTTTTGGGGTGTGCTAGGAGAGGGGGTTCAGAGCACCGCCTAAATGAGCTCCATAGACTGGCAAGAGCTGTGGCTATCAGCATGGACACCAGAGATGGGCATGAAACACTAAGGCTGCTGCTGCAGCCACCAAGAAGACTGTTTGCAAGCACAGATCACTATCCACACCTCGCCTCCCAGGAGCCTGTGCAGCCCGCCACTGCCAGGGTCCCGGGATCCAGGGACAACTTCCCTGGGAGGACACACGGTGCGCCTCAGGCTGCTGCAACGTCACACGAGTCTCTGCCGCTGCAGTCTCGCCCCGCATTCGTACCCCTCCCTCCACCTACCCTGAGTGAGCCAGAGCCCCATGATCAGCTGCTACTTTAACCCATCCTGTCTAGGCAGGGAAAAGACACCCTCAGGTGACCTACACGCAGGGGCAGGGTCAAATCTAAAGCTAAACCCCCGGAGCTGTGTGAACAAAGAAGAGAAAGGGAAATTTCTCCCAGCAGCCTCAGGAGCAGTGGATTAAATCTCCACAATCAACTTGATGTACCCTGCATCTTGGAATACCTGAATAGACAATGAATCATCCCAAAATTGAGGCAGTGGACTTTGGGAGCAACTGTAGACTGGGGTTTGCTTTCTGTACCTAATTTGTTTCTGGTTTTATGTTTATCTTAGTTTACTATTTAGAGTTTATTATCATTAGATTTGTTTATTGATTTGGTTGCTCTCTTCCTCTTTATATATATATATATTTTTTTTTCTTTTCCTTTTTCTCTTTTCATGAGTGTGTATGCTTCATTGTGTGATTCTGTCTGTATAGCTTTGCCTTTACAATTTGTCCGAGGGTTCTGTCTGTCCCTTTTTTTTTTAGTAGAGTTTTTAGAAGTTCTTATCACTGGTGGATTTTTTTATTGTTTTGGTTGCTCTCTTCTTTCTTTCTTTCTTTTAAATACATTTTCATTTTTTAGTTTTAATAATTTTTTATTTTAATAACTTAATTTTATTATTCTCTTTCTTTCTTTCTCTATTTCCTTTCTTTCTCTTTCTCTCTTTCTTACCTTTCTTGCTTTCCTTCCCTCCCTCCCTCTCTTTCTTTCTTTCTTTTCTCCCTTTTTCTGAGCCGTGTGGCTGACAGGCTCTTGGTACTCCGGCCAGGTGTCAGGCCTGAGCCTCTGAGGTGGAAGAGCCGAGTTCAGGACACTGGTTCACCAGAGATCTCCAGGCCCCACATAATATCAAATGGCTAAGCCCTCCCAGAGATCTCCATCTCAACACTAAGACCCAGCTCCATTCAACAACCAGCAAGCTATACTGCTGGACACCCCATGCCAAACAACTAGCAAGACAGGAAAAAGACCACACTCATTAGCAGAGAGGCTGCCTAAAATCATAATAAGTTTACAGACACCCTAAAACACACCACTGGACGTGGTCCTGTCCACCATACAGACAAGTTCCAGCCTCATCCACCACAACACAGGCACCAGTCCCTTCCACCAAGAAGCCTACACAGCCCACTGAACCAACCCTGCCCACTACGGTCAGACACCAAAAACAACAGGAATTACAAAACTGCAGCCTGAGAAAAGGAGACCCCAAAAGCAGTAAGTTAAGCAAAATGAGAAGACAGAGAAATACGCAGCAGATGAAGGAACAAAGTAAAAACCCACCAGACCAAACAAATGAAGAGGAAATAGGCGGTCTACCTGAAAAAGAATTCAGAGTAAGGATAGTAAAGATGATCCAAAATCTTTGAAACAGAATGGAGAAAATACAAGAAACATTTAACAAGGACCTGGAAGAATTAAAGAGGAAAAAAAACAATGATGAACAACACAATAAATGAAATTAAAAATTCTCTAGAAGGAATCAATAGCAGAATAGATGAGGCAGAAGAACGGATAAGTGACCTGGAAGGTAAAATAGTGGAAATAACTACCACAGAGCAGAATAAAGAAAAAAGAATGAAAAGAATTGAGGACAGTCTCAGAGACCTCTGGGACAACATTAAATACACCAATATTCGAATTATAGAGGACCCAAAAGAAGAAGAGAAAAGGAAAGGGACTGAGAAAATATTATAAGAGATTATAGTTGAAAACTTCCCCATGATGGGAAAGGAAATAGTCTATCAAGTCCAAGAAGCGCAGAGAGTCCTATACAGGATAAATCCAACGAGAAACATGCCAAGACATATTAAACTATCAAAAATTAAATACAAAGAAAAAATATTAAAAGCAGCAAGGAAAAGCAACAAATAACATACAAGGGAATCCCCATAAGGTTAACAGCTGATTTCTCAGCAGAAACTCCGCAAGCCAGAAGGGTATGGCAGGACATATTTAAAGTGATGAAAGGGAAAGACCTACAACCAAGATTACTCTACCCAGCAAGGATTTCATTCAGATTTGACGGAGAAATTAAAAACTTTACAGACAAGCAAAAGCTAACAGTATTCAACCCCATCAAACCAGCTTTAAAACAAATGCTACAGGAACTTCTCTAGGCAGGAAACACAGGAGAAGGAAAAGTCCTACAATAACAAACACAAAATAATTAAGAAAATGGTAATGGGAACATACAAATTGATAACTACCTTAAATGTAAATGGATTAAACGCTACAAAAAAAAAGACACAGACTGGCTGAATGGATACAAAAACAAAACCTGTATATATGCTATCTACAAGAGACCAACTTCAGACCCAGGGACACATACAGAATGAATGTGAGGGGATGGAAAAAGATATTCCATGCAATTGGAAATCAAAAGAAACCTGGAGTGCAACACTCATATCAGACAAAACAGACTTTAAAATAAAGACTATTACAAGAGACAAAGAGGGACACTACATAATGATCAAGTGATCAATCCAAGAAGAAAATATAACAATTGTAAATATCTATGCACCCAACCTAGGAGCACCTCAATGCATGTGGCTAACAGCGATACAAGGGGAAATAGAGAGTAACACAATCATAGTAGGGGACTTTAACACCCCGCTCTCCCCAATGGACAGATCATCCAAACTGAAAATAAATAAGGAAACCCAAGCTTTAAATGATACATTAAACAAGATGGACTAAGTTGATACTTATAGAACATTCCCTCCAGAAACAACAGAATACACTTTCTTCTCAAGTGCTCATGGAATAGCCTCCAGGATAGATTATATCTTAGGTCACAAATCAAGCTTTAGTACTGAAAACTGAAATTGTATCAAGTATCTTTTCTGATGACAACGCTATGAGACTAGCTATCAATTACAGGAAAAAAAATCTGAAAATACAAACACATGGAGGTTAAAAAATACACTACTAAATAACCAAGAACTCACTGAAGAAATCAAAGAGGAAATCAAAAAATACCTTGAAACAAATGACAATGAAAACACGATGGCCCATAACCTATGGGATGCAACAAAAGCAGTTCTAAGAGGGAAGTTAATAGCAATACAATCCTAGCTCAAGAAACAAGAAATATCTCAAACAACCTAACCTTACACCTAAAGCAATTAAAGAAAGAAGAACAAAAAACTCCCAAAGTTAGCAGTAGGAAAGAAATCATAAAGACCAGATAAGAAATAAATGAAAAAGAAATGAAGGCAACAATAGCAAAGATCAATAAGAGTGAAAGCTGGTTTTTTGAGAAGATAAACAAAATTGATAAACCATTGGCCAGACTCATCAAGAAAAAAGGGAGAAGGCTCAAATCAAGCGAATTGGAAATGAAAAAGGAGAAGTAACAACTGACACTGCAGAAATACAAAGATCATGAGAGATTACTACAAGAAACTACATGCCAATAAAATGGACAACCTGGAAGAAATGGACAAACTCTTAGAAAAGCACAACCTTCTGAAACTGAAACAGGGAGAAATAGAAAATAAATATAGACCTATCACAAGCATTGAAATTGAAACTGTGATTAAAAATCTTCCAACAAACGAAAGCCCAGGACCAGATGGCTTCACAGGCGAATTCTATCAAACATTTAGAGAAGAGCTGTCACCTATCCTCAAACTCTCCCAAAATTAGCAGAGGTAGGAACACTCCCAAACTCATTTTATGAGGCCACCATCATCACCCTGATACTAAAACCAGACAAAGACGTCAGAAAAAAAGAAAAATACAGGCCAATATCACTGATGAACATAGATGAAAATATCCTCAACCAAATACTAGCAAACAGAATCCAACAGCACATTAAAAGGATCATACACCATGATCATGTGCGTTTTATCCCAGGAATGCAAGGATACTTCAATATACGCAAATCAATCAATGGGATAAACCATATTAACAAACTGAAGGAGAAAAAACATATGATGATCTCAATAGATGCAGAAAAAGCTTTCAACAAAATTCAACACCCAGTTATGACAGAAACCCACAAGTAACTGGACCTAGAGGGAACTTACCTCAACATAATAAAGGCCATATATGACAAACCCACAGCCAACATTATTCTCAGTGGTGAATAACTGAAACCATTTTCACTATCATCAGGAATAAGACAAGGTTGCCACTCTCACCACTATTATTCAACATAGCTTTGGAAGTTTTAGCCACAGCAATCAGAGAAGGAAAAGTAATAAAAGGAATCCAAACTGGGAAAAAAAAGAAGTAAAACTATCACTCTTTGCAGAGAACATGATACTATACATAGAGAATCCTAAAGATTCTGCCAGAAAACTGCTAGAACTAATCAATGAATTTGGTAAAGTAGCAAGATACAAAATTAATGCACAGAAATATCTTGCATTCCTATACACTAATGATGAAAAATCTGAAAGAGAAATTAAGGAAACATTCTCATTTACCATTGCAACAAAAAGAATAAAATACCTAGGAATAAACCCACCGAACGAGACAGAAGACCTGTATGCAGAAAGCTATAAGACACTGATGAAAGAAATTAAAGATGATACAAACAGATGGAGAGATATACCGTGTTCCTGGATCGGAAGAATCAACATTGTAAAAATGACTACACTACCCAAAGCAATGTACAGATTCCAGAAATCCCTATGAAATTACCAATGGCATTTTTCACAGAACTAGAACAAAAAATTTCAAATTTGTATGGAAACACAAAAGACCCCCAATAGTCAAAGCAATCTAGAGAAAGAAAAACAGAGCTGGAGGAATCAGGTTCGCTGACTTGCGACTACACTACAAAGCTACAGTAATCAAGACAGTATGGTACTGGCACAAAAACAGAAATATAGGTCAATGGAACAGGATAGAAAGCCCAGAGATAAACCCACGCACATATGGTCACCTTATCTTTGATAAAGGAAGCAAGACGATACAATGTAGAAAAGACAACCTCTTCAAAGTGGTGCTGGGGAAACTGGACAGCCACATGTAAAAGAATGAAATTAGAACACTCCATAACACCATCAACAAAAATAAACTCAAAATGGATCAAAGACCTAAATGTAAAGCCAGACACTATAATACTCTTAGAGGAAAACATAGGCAGAACACTCTATGACATACATCACAGCTAGATCCTTTTTGACCCAACTCCTAGAGAAATGGAAATAAAAACAAAAATAAACAAATGGGACCTAATGAAACTTAAAAGCTTTTGCACAGGAAAGGAAACCATAAACAAGATGAAAAGACAACCCTCAGAATGGGAGAGAATATTTGCAAATGACACAACTGACAAAGGATTAATCTCCAAAATATACAAGCAGCTCATATAGCTCAATATCTAATAGACAAACAACCCAATCCAAAAATGGCCAGAAGACCTAAATAGACATTTCTGCAAAGAAGATACACAGATTGCCAACAAACACATGAAAGGATGCTCAACATCACTAATCATTAGAGAAATGCAAACCAAACTTCAATGAGGTATCACCTCACACCAGTCAGAATGGCCATCATCAAAAAATCTACAAAGTGTAAATGCTGGAGCAGGTGTGGAGAAAAGGGAACCCTTTTGCACTCTTGTTGGGATGTAAATAGATACAACTAGTATGGAGAACAGTATGGAGGTTCCTTAAAAAACTAAAAATAGAACTACCATACGACCCAGCAATCCCACTACTGGGCATATACCCTGAGAAAACCATGATTCAAAAAGAGTCATGTACCACAATATTCAATGCAGCTCTATTTACAATAGCCCAGACATGGAAGCAACCTAAGTGTCCATCAACAGAGGAATGGATAAAGATGTGGCACATATATACAATGGAATATTACTCAGCCATAAAAAGAAACGAAATGGAGTTATTTGTAGTGAGGTGGATGGACCTAGAGACTGTCATACAGAGTGAAGTCAGAAAGAGAAAGACAAATATCGTATCTGTAGTGAGGTGGATGGACCTAGAGACTGTTATACAGAGTGAAGTAAGTCAGAAAGAGAAAGACAAATACCATATATGGAGTTTTTTTAAAAAAAAATGGTTCTGAAGAATCTAGGGGTAGGACAGGAATAAATACGCAGACATAGAGAATGGACTTGAGGACACAGGGAGGGGGGAAGGGTAAGATGGGACAAAGTGAGAGAGTAGCATTGACATACATACACTTCCAAATGTATAACAGATAGCTAGTGGGAAGCATCCACATAGCACAGGGAGATCAGCTCGGTGCTTTGTTTCTAACTAGAGGGGTGGGATAGGGAGAGTGGGAGGGAGATGCAAGAGGGAGGAGATATGGGAATATATGTATATGTATAGCTGATTCACTTTGTTATACAGCAGAAACTAACACACAATTGTAAAGCAATTAAAGTCCAATAAAGGTGTTAAAAAAAAAAAAAGAAGTCAACCTCCCGGGGCAGGGGATTGGGGGTGGGTGGGGAATATGGCACTTTTTACCAATATAATAGAGAAAAAAAATTAGTTTATCAAAAGTTAAAGTTGGGTTTTGTTTGCATCTTAGCTCTTGCAGATAGGAAAGGGAAGCATGTCTCATTTCCAGAAAGAATGGTTAGACAACTGTTAAAATTCGTAAGTAATACAAAGGCAAAAATTATTAATTATCATGCAGATACAACATGAATATAATGGTGATAGTTTGATAGAGCTTTATATTTATAGTATTTAAAATTTTTATATAGTCATTTTCACGTGAACTGAATTTCAAAAATTATCATTTATTTAATAACTTGTGTTAATGCAATCTCTAAATAAATGTTGCTTTAGTTTTGACTTATTTTTAATTTACTTTTCCCACTGAATATTGTTTAACATAGTGGTTCAAACTCTTCCCAAGTATAGTTTTAATAAAAATAGAAAACACTGGTGTCTATTTGCAAGTTGGAACAGCTTAAATAGTTTAATCGATTTCAAATACCATTTAAGAAAAAATTAATCAGAAACCCGAGAATATTAAGCATAATTTAAAGTGGTTGGCAGGTAATAAAACTATATTTCCATATCATGTTATAGATAATAAACCAAAAATATTTGTAAATTAATACAAATTTTTAAGCTTCTCTTTTTCACCTTAATTGTCTGAAATTGTTGGAATGCTGCTCATTTTTAAACTATTACAATTTCCTTTCAAGATGTATACTTAATGCCATAATCTTTTCCACCTACAAATGCAGTAAAATGGTATAAAGAATAAAAAGCACATATTAAGTCCAAATCATTAAGGATATTAAAAGAGGGATCATTTGGAGGGCTGAAAACTATAAGAAAGAGCTTAAAGATGCAAAGAAGACAGAAGCAGCCCCAAAATTATTTCAGTATAATGCTGTGAACACTGGAAATGCCACCAAAAACACTTCATTGCTGGATAAGAGTAGGTACTCAAGAAAAAGCAAGCTAACCAACCAACAAACATAACGTTTAGTTAAAGGGTATTGTTTGATAACTGGCTTCAGCAGAGCTCTACGACTCATCTTGGGGTCAGGTTTTAGGAATAGGAGTGTCTGCCCTCATGTGGTAACACTTAAGGATGAAACACAGATTTTAGAGATGGAATGTTAATTAAGGTGAACTGTCAAACTCTGAACTACCAGAAGCACTTAAATTCAAAAGATTTTACCCTAGTGCCCTAAACCTTTCCCCAGATAACCTGCACAGTAGATACAGTAGAGTATCACAGGAAAAGCCAATAAATTATGTTTATATATATATATATATATATATATATAAATGTAGGATCTTTACAGAGATAATGATAAAACTCTCTGAATGACGTCCATAATAAAAGTCTTGAATAATTGAAATGATATGTTCATGGATGAAAATCTCAATATGACACTTATGCCAAGTTTATTCAAATTAATCAGTAAATTTAATGCAATCCCAATCAAAATTTCATCGAGGTTTCTTAAGGAAATAAATATTGTGATTTCATAATTAATAGAGAACTATTAGTTTACAAAAATTGTGAAGAAATTTTGGAAAAAAGTGAACATATTCTATCAGATATTAAGACTTTTTTAGCTATAGTAATTAAAATACTGGCTGCATTGTAATGGCAGGTATATCAGGACTTGATATACTTGTGTAGTTAAAGAAATAGAATAATTAAATGTAACATTTCAAATGACTGGGGGGAATGCATGAAAAATAAGCGATGTTGAAATAATTAACAATACATTTATGAAATATTAAAGACAGACCTGTATCTCCCATAGTTCAAAAACTCCAAAAAAAAAAGTACAAATGGGAACACATTAAATAATTACATGTAAAATTATATAGAATCTATATTATTATTGTATATATAATATACCCAAAATATATATACAATAATAAGGTATAGACAGAACCACACTGAATTATATATAATTATATATAATACCTATAATACAATGTTATTAACTATATGTATAATTATTCATTGTGCTTCCATCTTCACCTTATTTTTGTGTATATGTATACATATATTCTATGTCTTTATAGGCAAAGAGATATAATCTTGGAGAGAGAGAGAGATACATATATATAGAGAGAGAGAGAGACAAAGAGACACAGAGAGAAGGAAACATAGTATATAATCTGGTTTTACCTTTGTATTAAACAGGCCTTATTAAACAATACATAAAAGGGAACATCAAAAAGAGAAAACATATTAAGTTAACAGACTGAATGGTTATGGAGATATAAACAGACACACATGTGCAAACTAAACAGCAGAAAGCACTGGAATCAAAACTATTGAAACAGTCTTCTACAAATTCTGAAGAAACAGATAACCCATTAGAAAAAATTGCAAAGTACTTTAAGATATTCACATTGTTATTACATATAAAATATTTAAATAAAAAATGAACAAGATACTGTTTTTCACTCATTAGACTTGCAGACCTCACAATGGATAATAATATAAAGTTCTGGAAAGAAATGGATAGCCTCATACTCTTAATACAAGTGTAAATTGGCACCAATTTGTGCAGGGGTATAAGCAATAGTATTAAATGTGTATACCATTTTATTCAGAAACTTTTCTAGGTGCATATCTTAAGAATATATTTACACATATATATTAAGAAACATATGCAAGAAGGCTAATTAAAGCATTAGCCTAGCAATAAAAAAATTAGAAATAAGCCTCGATGTCCTTATTGGGGCAATAGTTAAATTTAAATTTATTTATATTTATATTATATTTAAATGTATATGCATATAGAGTAGTATAAAGCATGAGAATAATTAATATACATGGCTATGAAGTGGTATCCAGGAGATATTAAGAAAAAAACACAAATTGCAAAACAATATATTCTTGATTATATGATTTATGAAAAACAAATAAAACCTATTTTTGAATAAATACATATTTATTTCGAACACCAAATCAGCTGTGTTTAATTTTTGGCAAAAAGTGATGTTGGGAGCCGTGGACAGGAAGGCAAAGAAGAAATTTCACTTTGTACTTTTTTAAATAACATAAACATGTTTAACTACCACTTGTGGAGAAAAACTATCCTGTAGCTATAATCTGTCATTTCAGCCTTTCCTCCCTCCCTGTTAACACTTGACCGTTCCTCCTACTCTGCAAGGGGAAAAATGTCATCTCTGAAGTAGAATTTTGCCCCCCAAGAATAGTTCATGCCCTAGTTTCTGGAATTGTGAATATGATGAGGTATAACACCTGTGAATATGTTACCTTACATAGCAAAGAGACTCTGCAGATGTAATTAAGGTTGCTGATTAGTTGACCTTAAATTAAAGCGATAATCCTGGATTATCTGCATAGGCTAAATGTAATCCCATGAGCCTTAAAAGCAGAGGAGAAAACCAGGGAGATGTGATCCAGTGTGACTGCTGATCAGAGTCAGTGTCTACATGATCTCAAGTCAGACATAAAATGTCAGTCAGTTCAGGGCAATGAGTGCAGCATCTTAATAACTGAATTCTACTGGACTGGTGAAAGAGTATTTTATGAATGTCAGCTCTCAGATCATTACTGTTCAAATAAACCTGGAGCTGCCCCATAGTTATGAGGTGTGGACCTTGTCTGCCAGGTAGTTTTTCACTCTTTGTGGAATTAAGATGAACACAGGTTAAACAATTTAGGAGCAATATCTTATACTGCAAGAACCAGGATTTACATAGTGTGGTACTAGACAGCCTTCATTCAAGTATCCCACTTTTCCTTGGCTGAATATTTTCCCACACCAACTTTGATTTCTGGTCCTTTATTAACTGCATCTTCTTTGATCCAGGCCTTCTACCTAACCCTATGTGCCTGGTTCACGGTCCTCATCCTGCTCCTGCTCATTACCTGTCAGTGGCTCCCAGTGACATAGAGGGAAAACTCAGTCCTGGGAAAGCCTGTCATCTGGGAGACTTTCTCATCTCTTTTCTGTTTTATTTAATCTCCAAAGAACTCTAGCTTTTGTGTAACCACTGTAGTAACAGTTCATTCTCTCACGAGGTCGTGCGTTCAATTGGTGGGCAGCTCGACCTCTGTTTTCACTCTTTTTTGAGCCTCAGCTATCATGAGACCATACAATAGTGGCTTTCGTAAAGTTATTTTCTGTTTATTTCCACTGTCGATTACACCTTTGACAAAAACATACCTAAATTAACTTCTACCTCCGCATTTACATTGGATAACAGCATATAAAATATGTGAGGTTTTTATGCCAAAATATACATTAAATCTGTTTGTCTTGACTATTTCTCACTTTAAAAAAAAATCACTGCTTCTTTTCTAGGGTCAAAAAATAGATATAGATACAGAAATAAACTGAAAAAAATAAGCTTTCAAATAAGCCATCAAATGCAAAGGTTTGCAACCTGCCTAATACCAATGTATCCTTTGACTTTTTATGGACAGGAAGAGTGTTATTATTTTTTTTCTCCCCATCCGTGTTTTAAAAATTACCCTATAAACTTAGTCTAGAGCACATGAGGCCTTAGCTTAAACATCACTTCATTGGTGAAGGCTTTTCTAAGTCCCGTAGACTTGCTTATGCTTTCCTTAACACTCACCCATAACACTCTGTTCTTTCCCATCTCAATCTCCAATTTTCATTATATTTTTTTTATTGAACATCTGTCCTCTACGCTGGATTTTCTCTACAACAGAACAATTATCATATCTGCTTATAATTTCACTATTCCCAGTCCTATCAGGATCTAGCATCTAATAGCAACTCAATATATCTTTGATGAATGAATAAGAACTGGAACTTATTATGGTTTACATGGAAGAACCTATCAGGCATGAAAGCCAAGTTTTATTTTGAAAGCAAAACAGAGGAACAAACAAACATTAAAAAACGAACAAACAAAACCAAAACCAAAACCAAACAGACAGAACCCTTGGTAATGTGGTTCTCCAGTTCTGCACATCAAATTTCAGAAGTATTAGGATTAAGGGACTGGAGGAGAGCAGAACTTTCCAGCTCTCGCGACCACATACTTCTTTTTTTTTGCTTTGCATAGAACTTATCAGCTCTAATCCACACAGAGCCTGAAAAAGTTAAAATAAAACTATCTGTTTATCATTTTCTACTTTTATGCAAGTAGAAAAAATATCTCCTTACATCCACTGGAAAATTTGTAGGACATAATGGAGGAAATTAAAGCTAAAAATTTTTCCCTGTTGAACTTCACACTCTCTCTAAATTATATAAATATGAACCTAACAAAAATAGAAAACAAGAAAAAAAAGAAAAAACTACAATATATATTTTTTAAATATGACTGAGTTTAACATGATTTGAAATGTTAAGGGCATCATTGTTAAATTTTAAAATAAAATGATTTGTTTTGTACTCCATATTTCACTCTAAGAAACAGATTTCCTCTTCTGGCTTTTAAGAATGACAATAATTAAAACATTTGTTTTAATAACGTATCTTTTGTTAATGTAAAAATGTTCCCTTTAGAATGGTGAATGTGCTTTGTTGTACAATTCCACAGTTGCTATGGGAATCACCAAAATGTCATTTTCTTTTTGTTTATCTTAATCTTCTGAATTAATATGTATATCTCACAAGCTAACACATTCATACCTGTCCTTAACCAATATTTTTAAGAGGAAGAATAGCTAATTCAAATAAGAGATGTAGAGGATGAAATTTTCCTGTAAGAAAATCAAAAGCCAATAATGCATTTATTAATATCAATATATAATCAAATACAATAATCTTGTAAGAGAAATGGCCTTGTGTACTTTCTCAAGTGGAACCAGAATAATTACATTTTCTAGCATTTAAAAAAAAATGAAAAAAAATGGTATTAAATGATGGACAGATGGGAAAGTCTTGGGCCAGAGGTCATTTACTGTGACTTCTTCAAAATTGGCTACAAATCCATCATACTCTACAGTTGCAGAGCTGCTAATGAGCTCCTAATTAGGAATTAGTCACCCATATTTACAATATGTAACCTCCCCCAAGCCTGTCAACAGGGGGGAAAAAACACTCACTATCCTGAATATTAGAGTTTTATTGATGTCTGCCCAAATAGGTGACCTTTGCTATAGTGGATACATTTTCCTTTTGGAAAAGTGGTTCCATTTCCTAAAATTACAGGGAATGATGCTCCAGAAAATCCTGAAAGAAATAAGTCCTAAAATACAGGCAAAGCATTTACTGCCAGTAAAAGTTTCCTTTTAAATCTACCCCCTTTTAATTAATCAGTTTTTTATTCTTATTTTTTTAAAAGATACCCAATGTCATTGGTTAGTGTAAATATGTGTGTATGTAATCATCTATATAATTAGAAAAGGGCAAAAAAGTTTCTGATTATTTTGTTTCTGTGAAAGCCGTTTCATTAAGTTTCAAATCTGAGATTTTAAGGGGTAAAGATATCACCTTTGGTATTAGTTTAGGATGTATGAACGCCTCAAAAATCAAACCAACGTTAAATAGCAGAGCTTAAACATTAATGCTAAACTCAGTAATTGAAAAGAGAGAGATTAGTGTATTTTTCCTTAGCATAAACACATGAAAGAAGCTGAACATTGTGATTCCTATTCACTATTCTCACATTTCCCCAAGTGGAATATTTCACATAGCCTTTCTGAACAACACTGTTAATCATTACAATATAATTTAGACCAACACAGATATGGCCAAAATGTTTTGGAGACATAGTCATAGAGTGGCCTCTCGATGACTAGTTATTGTAAAATTTCAAGACATCTGATGACAAAATAGCAAAGAAGTTTGGAAGAAAGAAAAGAAAAAAGGGAATTTGCTTTGATATCAGACAACCAGGAAAGACTGAGTGTATATATTGGATCTGTTCAGTTATTGGCTCAAAACATAAATAGATACAGTTAGAAACACAAGTAGCAAGAGATGTATGTCTTGGAATGACTTGTCGTTTCAAATTATTAAAGTGAACAGTATTCAATGAATATCTTCAATGATCATTGAATTCTTTGATCAACTTTGAAAAACATGTTTTCAAAAGAATTAAGCTTTATAAGTTTATTTTTACCAAAATATTTTAAGTATTCACCCACACTCTACCTTGAAATTTGTTTTTTAATGAAAACTATGTCCTTAAATAAAACACACACACAATTTTACTAACCTAGTTAGTTTGGGTTTATTTTTTAAGATTTACTTTATATCCATCCAGCAAGTAAAATGATTTTAATGTCAGGCTTTGCAGAGGAAGCTTATAGTCACAAGCACAGTGCAAGAAAAAATATCTAACCACAGAATTTTATTTATGTTGTTTTCCTAGCAGCTGATTTAAAGCAAGCCTACAGGTCTTAGGAAATATCAGATGCTAAGGAGGTTCTAGACATTTCTATTAAGGAAAAGCATAATTCACTTGTATCCACTCAATCAAAATGAGTTTTTTATGGGAAAAAAATAACAACCCAGCTGTCAGAAGTAAATGGTAGACAAGCAAGAGGAGAATCTGGAGGAAGGTCTAAGCAAATCATGAGCCTCATGATTAAATCCTCCCCTACTACCCTTTCAGGAAGAGGCTTTAGGACTCTCCATGAACTCTAGGAACTATCGCCTAAGATTCCCCAGTTCATTCCTATGGGACTTAGCTCTGCTTCTTACACTCATTCAGTGTAAGATGGTTTTGTCACAGTCGAGGAGGCTAATCTTTTAGTATCTGAACAGAACGTTCATCCTCTATTTTGCTTTCTGATCTTGACACACCATGAAAGATAGACTGACCACATATTTGACACTTGCAGACAGAAGTTGTCTTCTATCTGCATTGTTGCATTTTCATTTAAAGACCAGCCTGAATTTGGACACTATAATTAGGAATGAGATCAGAGAGGACTAGTTTTTAAAATTCTCTGCTTTACTTGAGAATTTCAGGGAAAGTCTATTTCACTTTCCTCAAGTATAAAATGAGAATAAGGACAGTCATGCTCAAAGTTGATGGCACATAGTAAGAGCTCAGTCAATAAAGGCATAAAAATATAGTAACATTATTAATGTCATTCCTCTTTCAAGTGTGCCTTTTCTAAGTGTCCCCTCTAAGGATCAAGCTCCACTTGGGTCTTTCTTCCTTAACCAATTTATTTTAAGGTTTCCTTAGATCCTGATTCTTTCTCAACATTGGAAATTTGCTTTGTTCTCCTTTTTCTCCAAACCCACATATTCCTCAGGCAAACCCACTCTGATCCTTCACTTCTTAGTGATTAGGCAAAAAAAATCATAATAATGTGAAAAAAGGTTTTTCCACAGGAAACGATTCTTGGATCCTCTCCATACTGATTTCTCTCTCTCTCTCTCTCACACACACACACGCACACACACAGGGGACTTTATTAAATTTATATCATGGATACAACATGGTCTCATGTGTGATATACAACTGGGTTGTAGGTTGGACACTTTAGTCAGTCTGAGGAAAACTTGTAAGTTGTAGGTACAATGTTTGACTTGAACAGGGTGTTAAGTTACTAGATAATTTTAGTGACTTTTTATGTGACACCAGTAATAAATGCAATTTTTTTTCAAATAAGCATGTGATACAAATATGTTTGACTTGCAGTTGAAATAAGGAGCTACTGTTTATTGATATTTCATCAGTCAGAACACAGGCAAAAATCAGATGGTACATGCCAATTTGGTTACTTGAAGAGAATTTAATAAAGGGTCTATTGCAAAGCTCTGAGCAGGATGCAGGCACAACGAAAGGGGTAGTGCTAGGGAGCTACAGGGATTAGTAGTGGGGAGGTGGTCTATTACCATCCTCAGGCTTAAAGGTTAAAGGTGGGAGCTGGCTGCAACCCAGAATGAGACAGCTGATTGGACAGGACTGTGTGAATGTAGCTATAAACGTGGTCTAGGGAGAGAGCAGACCCCAAGGGACACTAATAGGAAGGAGTCAGAGAAATAAATACTTGACCTCACTCTGCTCCCTCTCTCCTACCTTATCTAACACTCCCTTTGGCTAAAGCCAACCAAAGGGCCAAAGCCAAGAGAGCCCCTTGTGGAGAAGAAAGAGAGTGGATCTGAAGGAACAAAGAGAGATTAGTGAGCACAGTTCTAATTTTAGGTGGAAATATTTCTTCCAGAAATAAAGTTATTACTTTAAAACTTTAAGTGATTAGCAAAACCTGGTATTATCTTAAGGTGACAACAAGAAAAAAAACGTAAGCACTCCTTTGGGTGATGTTGTTAGACTGTAACTATTAGTGATAATAAAATTAAAATATACATATATACAACCAGTTCATTGAACATGCTATGAAGGAAATTTCAAACAGCAATTGGAATATGTATTGAACATTAAATGTAATTATGAAAATGTGCTGCATTTTTTAAATTGTATATGAAGGAAGTTAAAACGTGAGCACAATTAGTGTGACACTATTTTGAATTGAATATTTCAATTGTTTAATTTTTTTTTTTTTTTTTTTTTTTGCTGTGTTGGGTCTTTGTTTCTGTGCGAGGGCTTTCTCTAGTTGCGGCGAGCAGGGGCCACTCCTCATGGTTGTGCGCGGGCCTCTCACTATCGCGGCCTCTCCTGTTGCAGAGCACAGGTTCCAGACGCACAGGCTCAGTAGCTGTGGCTCACGGACCCAGCCGCTCCGTGGCATGTGGGATCCTCCCAGACCAGGGCTCGAACCCGTGTCCCCTGCATTAGCAGGCAGACTCTCAACCACTGCGCCACCAGGGAAGCCCTGTTTAATATTTTAATATCGAATAAATTCTAAGAAGACACCATCTTTTGGCTGTAATAGACAGAACCTTGATCAACCCCTATCTTCTATGTCATTTGCGCTGGCTTCTTAATATTGGTGGACAGGTAGGTGAGGATGGGAATTAGATCAAATCCTAAATTTATTAAGCTATGGAAGTACCACTTTTATTTTCTTTAAGAAATTCACTACCCAGGTTAATACTTCTCTAGGTTCAAATCATGAAGTGTTTATACTAGACTCCAGTTTCGAGGGGCTATAATGCAAACTGCTTTTAGAAAATAAAAATTTTTCAATGATCATTATTGTTTCAATCAATATTCTCACCAAATATGTATGTTAAAGTCACTAATCTTAGACTCTTGGATACCTTTAAGCAAGATCACAATACCTGCAGTTGATGGAAATGAATGAGCAACAGCTTATCTAATAACTGTCATACTAATTCCAAACACATGTTCTGATTAGAGATTCTGGGGTGTCATTGGATTTTTTCCTCCATTTTTTAAACATAAAAATGAGGAATGAGTACTTCCCTGGTGGCGCAGTGGTTGAGAGTCAGCCTGCCGATGCAGGGGACATAGGTTCGTGCCCCGATCCAGGAAGATCCCACATGCCGCGGAGCGGCTAGGCCCGTGAGCCATGGCTGCTGAGCCTGCGTGTCTGGAGCCTGTGCTCCGCAACGGGAAAGGCCACAACAGTGAGACGCCCGCGTACCGCAAAAAAAAAAAAAAAAAAATGAGGAATGAATGCAAATGCCAAAGGAAAAATAAAATATAGTTTGGGTTCTTTAATATAAAAGAGCAAAACATCAAAAAGGAAGTTGAGAGAATTTCACTGTTTATTATCCAAGCTATATATGAACTTTCCTGACACCCCATAACTGTTTATCTTGCACCAAGTGGAAAATAAATTACAAGCATCCAGTATGTATGTATGTATGTATGTATAAATAAATAAATAAATATTTTAAATAAATTTAAAAATAGAAAAAGGAAAAATAAAATATAGGAATTCATTATTAATAATAGAGATCATGTTTACTACAGTCAGGCTGCAGTGCTCTAACAAGAGAAGAGTTCATGATGCGTTCCATTCCTCTTCCTCAAGAGAGGTTGCTCAGGGCTAATGGGATAACACGGTTACTGAGTCTGGGAAACTCCCTACTATTTTACTCAGTAATAAATGTGTGGACCTTCTTTTCCCTAGTGTTTCCAAACACAGTAATTGACAGTGAGGGCCAACATAATTCTAAAAATGCAGAGGTTTCGAAGTATCTTATATAGGTCATTTTTCAAGAGGTGAGGAAATGTCAGGAGTATAAGAGAGTGGAGGAACAGAAAAAGATGGACAAAGAAGCAAACACTGTTGTGATTGTGTTGGCTTTGACAAAACTGTTTATACAAATAATATTAAAAACACAGTCAGAAAGGCCCCCAAGAACCATTTTGTTGAGAAGGTATACTTAAATTACACACAAAATAACAGTCAACCATGACCAACACAAATATTGTCCATTTTATGTTCTCAATTATGTTGAATCAATAGTGACAGTTTATCCTATCAGCAGATGACATACTATCTATAGAAAACCCTAAAGATGACATGAGAAAACTATTAAAACTAAAAAATGATTTCAGTAAATTTGCAGGATACAAATTAATACATAGAAATCTGTTTTATTTCTATACACTAACAATGAACTATCAGAAAGAGCAATTAATAAACCAATCACATTTACAATCAAATCAAAAATAATTAAAATACTAAGGAATAAATCTAACTAAGGAGGTAAAAACCTGAACACCTGTACTCAGAGAAGTATAAGACACTGATGAAAGAAACTGAAGATGACACAAATGGAAATATATACTGTGTTCATGGATTGGAAGAATTAATATTGCTAAAATGACCATACTAGCCAAGGCAATCTATAAATTCAATGCAATCCTTATCAAAATACCAATGGCATTTTTTCACAAGACTAAAACAAATAACTCTAAAATTCATATGAAAACACAAAAGACCCAGAATAGCCAAAACAATCCTGAAAAAGAAGAACAATGCTAGAGGTATCACATGCCTTGATTTCAAAACTAATGCTACAAAGCTACAGTAATTAAAACAGTATGGCACTGGCACAAAAACACACACATAGATCAATGAAACAGAATAGGGAGCCCAGAAATGAACCCACAGTTATATATATAGTCAATTAATCTGTGACAACAGAGACAAGAATATACAATGGGGAAAAGACAGCCTCTACAATAAGTGATGTTAGGAAAACTGGACAACTATGCAAAAGAGTCAAGCTGGACTACTTTCCCACATCTATATAAAAATAAATTCAATATGGATTAAAGATTTAAATGTAAAACCTGAAACCACAAAACTCCTAGAAGAAAATATAGGCAGTATGCTATCTGATATGGGTCCTAGCAATATTTTTTTTTTGGATATCTCTCTTCAGACAAGGGAAACAAAAGCAAAGTTAAACAAATGGGACTACATCAAACTAAAAAGCTTTTGCACAGTGAAGAAAACTATCAACAAAATGAAAAAGCCAGCCCTTAAATGGGAGAAGATATTTGTAGATGATGTATCTATTAAGGGTTTAGTATCCAAAATATGCAAAGAACTTATACAACTCAACATCAAAAAAACAACCCAATTAAAAAATGGGCAGATAACCTGAATAGACATTTAATTTTCCAAAGAAGACATATAGATGGGCAACAGGAGCATGAAAAGATGCTCAACATCACTATGCACCAGGGGTGATATATAAACCTAGGGAAATTGTATTCTTATCACAATATTCTGCTGCTTTAATTTATGAATTAATGAATGAAGATATTAATGACTAAAACAAGAGAAAACAAATATATGCGGTCTTCAGCACTGCTAAAGATTTGTTGAACAAGAATAACTTATATTCACTGATTTCTTTGGGTGATTGATAGGGTTAGTAAGAGTTGTAAATGTTGAGTAAGAAAGATAACACAGTCACTTCTGAATAAATGATAGTAGTCATTTATATTTTTAGCAGCCACTGTGCACTACACATTCTGCATATACTACATCAATCAGCTCTCTGTATTCACAAGTTCCCCATCTAGGGATTCAACCAAACTTGGACTCAACCATCCTTGTACTCCATCAACCATGGATCAAAAATATTTGGGAGGAAAAAAAAAATTCCAGAAAGTTCCAAAGAGCAAAACTTGAATTTTCCATGTGGTGGCAACGATTTACACAGCATTTATACTTCAAGTATTATAAGTAATATAGAAGTGATTTAAAGTATATGGGAGGATGTGTGTAAGTTATATGCAAATACTAAGCCATTTTATATAAGGGACTTGAGAATCCATGGATTTTGGTAAAGAACAGGTTCTTGGAACAAAGTCCCTGTGGGTACCAAGAGACAACTGTACTGTGCTTCACCATCCCTTGGTTGTAAGCCATTTTCTGATTTTCCAGATGAAGAAACTGAGATACAGAGATGTGGAATAACTTGCCTCCAACCACAGAGTTTGATGGAGACAGATTTCTAGTCAAGCTTTAATAAATTCCAAAGCCTTTGTGCATTTCTTCTAAGATACATCTGATCCAATGCGCTGACGGTGTGTTACCTGAACACAAGCAGACAAGCCAAGTGGAATCACAGAGGAGGCATGTCTCCATGGCTCCCTTTCACCATTTCGCTGCCTCACTCACTGTTTCTTGTAAAGAAAGAAATAAGGTGATTGTTTAGTGGAGATCTAAAAATTCTCTTTTTGCAGTTACTGAACTAAAATCTCAATCATTCTAACTGGTGTTTAGAGATTTTCAGTTATCTGAGGATAAGGGATTTGGCAAAGTGTGTTTTTCTTTTTGCATTAAAACAAAGCATAAAAAAGTAAGTTGATATTGGCAACAAGTTGAAAAGAACAATTTCTCTTTCCTAACCAAGCTTAAAAAAGAATGTGAGACAATGTGTCCAATATTTTACTTAAGGTCCAAGTGCCTTTGTTGAGTACCAATCCCCTTTCTCTGATGGATGGGCTGCCGAGATGAGTGTGGTGAGGACTGTCTTCACAGACTGCAAGTTTGATCAAAGGGCATTCCTGTTCCACTTAAAAAGGTCTTATTCTCATGTCCATTTGCCATCAACATCCATCACTATATAAGCAGACTGCATGTTATTGTGTTCTATAACTCTCAAGACACTAACAAGAATATAGCAGAACTCTGTTAGGTACTCATGAGAGGGATAAAAAATTAAGGCCTCAAAAAATGTCAGTTATTTAAGAGTGGTGGTGTCAAACTTAAATATGACTAATAGATGGGACACATCAGTTAGTAATAAATAGTAATCATAGTGGTAGTAGTAACAGAAGTATAGTAGTAACAGCAATAGGAGTAATGATAAGTAATATTTGCTAAGTGCTTACATTGTGCTTTTGCATGCATTCACTTACTTAATGATCTGTCTATGAAGGGAATAGTGCACTGTGGTAGTCAAGAAACTGTGTCTCACAGACTTACAACTGCAGAGACGCTCCAGCTGCTGCACTCTGAAATTAATTGCCACCTTCGTGCTAGGGATGCTCCCTGTCGATGACTGAGATCTATTCCCGGGAAACTCAGCACTCCTCTGACAGTCAACATTATCTTGAGAACACCCTCATGGCTTTACTGACCCTTCTTGGACTGAATGGCAATCTATAACACTTCCATCAAATCTCAATTCCCTCATTCTTTCATGTCGTGCATCACATCTTACAGTCTCTCGGCCTTTTCTTTCTTCTTCCCTGTTTTTCCTCACCTATGCATTTTCTGTAATAAAATCTTTGCCCATTTTATCCACTCTCGGCTTACACTTCTCAGAAGACCTGGACTATCACATTATTCTTCTTATTTTATTAGAGAGAAAGAGACAGACAGACAGACGCTGTAGTTCAACAATGCTTGCCCAAGCCACATATCCATGAAGCTACAGGAATGGCGTTTAATCATAGGTTTCTGATTTCAGAACCCATGTTAGTAACCACTGTAGGGGTTCAAAACAAGCCTCCCCAAGATGTGCCACTTTCGCATGTGGATTATTTTGAGCTAAAGGCAACTGAGACCCTGTGTGCTCAAGAGAAGATATTGCCCCTCCCTTAACTACAAAGAAGAATTTATATTGGGGATTTTTCTAAAAAAGAGTTATTACCAGAGATACATTTTAGCTAGGTGTCCCCACCTATACGGCAGGACAAACATCTAAATACCAAATAACTGCTCTTCTTATCATCCTGTGAATGACCCTCCTGTTCTTGGAAGTCCCTCAGCTATCCTTAGCTCAGGATGGCACACAGACCTCATTTTACCTTTCTGCCTCTGAAGCACTCATGTACGTGGGTTCCTGTATGTACAAATCAAATTACATTTGATTTTCTCCTGTTAATCTATCTCATGTCAATTTAATTCTTAGATGAGCCAGAAGAACCTAAAAGGATAGAGGAAATTCTGTCCTTCCTGACACCACTCCACGACCTGGGAAAGTTATAGTAGGAAGGGAAGCAGACAGAAGAACTATTCAAATCCTGTGTCAGCTACTTACAGGGACTATGGAAAAACCTTAGGCTTCGTATTAATAAAAAGGTGGCATGTGGCTTTCATCCTACAATGGCTCCTTCCAAAACTGGGGATTACAGGTGATCCATATCCTTGCAGGTAGATAGATCCTCAAACTTTGTTTGCCTATCCACTATGAGCTCTGCCTCTATTTACATTCCCACACTTGTATATCCTTTCCTTGGGAGCTATACACTGAAAGTACTGAAATAAAGTGCATGCTTTGTTACAACAATGATTTAAAAGTTTACTATATACTAAACCAGTAAACTTATGCTTTGTAAGTCTAATAAACCATCTTTGCCTCATACCACCAAATGATTTATATTTTTTATAGTAGAACTAGTTGAGATAGGTTATGTATTTGCAAAATCAGTGAAATGTAGAATCCTGAGTCAGCCACTTACCATGACACTTATAGTATTTTATATCTATTCCTCTAAATCCCTAAGCTTAATCTTAACGTGGACTGAGTCAAATGAGAAAAGGTCCATCTTGCTTATTCTGTTTTCAGATAATTAATTTTTCACCATTTTTACTAGATCTAACATCTTTCTTTCCCCCTCCTTCCTTCCTCTCTCTAACCCCCACCCCTACCTATAACAAGTATGAATATTATAGTCCTGTGCATGGGCATGAGAGATATAGTGACCAAAGAATCTCAAAATAAGGTTATAGATAGCTTAGCATTTTAACATGCAATCAATTTTCACTAGTATTTTAGTCTACCAAGTTTTGCAACTCTAAAAATACCCATTTTATCTTATAACCCTTCAGTTTTCCCTTTCAATGAGGCAAAGAAAGAGGTTTGGACCCTTAGGTAAGATATTGGATTTATTGTTTTTAAGTTATCTTCTGATACCTTCTTTTTATGAAAAACACTTCAGAAGATATAGTTCAGCACAATGATGGCATAGCTATGATAAAACCACTCCTGTGTTGAAAGTTGCCCCAATCATAGAATGCTATTCACTACTCAGTGAGAACGATAACCTAAAGAGATTTTTAAAAATGTATTTAATTCTTCAAGGTCAAGATATATAAAATTTTCAAGCTTACTCTTCCTTTTTAAAGGTCAAGAGGTTAGGTGATTTGGTCACAATTTGTCTCACTAATTAAGCCCAAATGCCCTAAACTTCTTAACAAACTGCCTTCCATTCTTCACCTCACTTTGGAGCTGGGCCTGATATTTATCCAGATCTCTTTGTGAAGTTCTCACTCGGTTCCATCAATTATGTTCAAATGACTCTTCATTCCACTCCAAGCATACTGAGGGGAATGTCATTTTGGAGCAAGCAAGATCTTTTGATCTATTTGGAGTCATTTGTGCATTTCACCTTTCTGGTGACCCTACCCACATCTCATGTGCACCTTCTCTTTTTTCGTTGACAAAATCTTTACTATCATTTATTTGGGAAGAATAAATATGTTCACTGAGCTGTTTGAACTGCCAGATATTGCTTCTAACACTTGTAAAGATCTACGTTAGTATATTGATGGGAGAAAAAAGGATACTCTATGGTGGCTTGCTAGACAGTTTCAAAGAAGATTAAAAGTTTCATAGAAAAAAAAATCAGCTTTACTCCCCTGCAGTTTCCTTCTTACACATCTTATAACCCTTAATAAAAGGAGAATTGCAATGTTATTTGTCATCAACAATGTTTCAATAAAGAAATGCCCCCGTAAAGCAATTATACTCCAATAAAGATGTTAAAAAAAAAGAAAGAAATGCCCCAAATCCGAGTATCTGTCATATTACCATAATTACTTATATGACTACTGATTAAACTGTTTACCGTATAAGTATAGTACAGGAGAGAATCTGCTGGCCTCTTTCAGAAAGTCTTTCAGAAAGTTAAATTATTTAGAGTCTAACATACCTAAAGATAAAAACCAATGAGTATGTTGTAAGTCAATTTAGGGGGAAACATAAAAGACAGACTGATTTTTTTTGCAATAATTTTTATTTGTATGGAAATAGTCTTTCCTCTGAATTTTCAATCTACAATTTGCATTTTAAAGGTGTTATTTGAAATGGGCATATTTTAAGCATATATTAATTGGATCATATAAGTGAATAGTCTGTATTGAAGTGTTTTAGTCAAAGAGGTTTTCTGGGAGTAGCCTACCAGGTTTTAGTTTCTTGCAGCTGAGGGGATGGAGGTAGTTATCACCTTCCCTCAGATATACAAATTTAAGGGTGGTTAGAGCTCTGGAGACTGGAGTTGAGAACTAATTGCCCTAAAACCAGTCTGATTATCTCAAATGTATTGTGTGCTCTTTCCTCTATCACTAACGCTTGCCTTTTCCTTTTCCTCCCTTTTCTTGTTTCACTCTTAACTTCCCTTGGCTTCTCCTGTTTTCAGACAGTCTAACCTGAATTCTGGTGCCAAAAGACACAGCAGAGATGCACTGCCCACTGTGAACTGGCTCTTGGTATTAGCCAGCCAACTGTACAGAGAAGGATGGAAATCATATGATATAAATATATTCACCTTGATCTGCTGCCTTTAACATGGGTTAAGATTCAGTAGAATTCTCACAGAATGGAGATAAAGAAAGGGACTGCTGAGCAAAACCAATTCTCACGTAAAAGTCACTTCACATGAAAACTTGTCAATTTTAATATCTGCTTTTATTTTCATGTCTTTTTATTTTTTAAATATTACAAAATAAAACATACAACATTTCCTGCATAATCCTATGGTTTCAGAAGTGAAACACTCAACTTCTAATTACTTTCAAACTTTTTGAAATCATCCCCTGGTATACTTTTTCCTTTCCACTTATTCCTCACCTTCAATTAGTGTTTTCTGCATCTATGCATCTTTCCCTTAAATAGTATAATAGGGAAGAAAATAATAAACTGTCATATGACTGATGCTATTAGGGTTACTTAAGACTGAATAGAGTCTGGTTTTCATAGCTCTATGAAGTAGAACTTCTACTTTCATAGGTGATTAGCTGTTTCAAACAATGTCTAGGTAGTTTAATAAGCTGGAATATGTTTAAAATATTTTATAAATTATAAAACTGTTTTGACTCAACTGAGCTGGGTTTCATAAAAGATAAAGAGTAAAAGAAGAATAATAACAACCAGTGATCTACTGAGAGAAGATCCTTGACAGAATCATAGAAAGTGCAATTTGCACAATAACTTGCCCCAGGAAGGTCTCATTGAATTTTAGACCCAAGGAGTCAATATGGACCAAAAATAACAATTTCTTCCATGCCAATGGTCTCCAGACCAGATTTTTAAGAGGCCTAATGGTCTCTGTATTGTCTTTCGGAAGCAAAATGGAAAGATAAACAATCAGGAAATTAGTGGACAAACACAAGCCAAGATCCAAGAGGTCTGAGAGAATTTGAATCAGAATGCAGATAGGCAAAAATTTAATATCACCTCACACCTGTCAGAATGACTATCATCAAGAAGAATACAAACAGCAAATGTTGGCAAGGATGTGGAGGAAAAGAACCCTCGTACAATGTTGGTGGGACTGTAAATTGGTGCAGTCACTGTGGAAAACAGTATGGAGGTTCCTCACAAAACTAAAAATAGAACTACCATATGATCCAGCAATTCCATTCCTGGGTATATATCCAAAAAAAACCAAAAAATAGTAATTCAAAAAGATACATGCAACCCAAGGCTCATAGCAGCATTATTTAAAATTGCCAAGATATAAAAGCTACCTACATGTCCAAAGAGATGAATGGATAAAGAAAATGTGATATATATTTACACACACACACATACACACACACAATGGAATATTACTCAGCCTTAAAAAAGAATGAAATTTTGCCATTTGCAACAACACAGATGGACCTGGAGGATATTATGTTTAGTGAAATAGACAGAGAAAGACAAATATGATGTCACTTGTGATGTGAAATCTAAAAAATAAATCTAACTAGTAAATATAGTAAGAAAGAAACAGACTCACAGATTTGGAGAACAAACCAGTGGTTACCAGTGGGGAGGGGCAATATAGGGATAGGAGATTAAGAGGTACAAGCTACTATGTATAAAATAAGCTACAAGGATGTACTGTAGAACACAGGGAACATAGCCAGTACTCTATAATAACTATAAATGGAGTATAACCTTTAAAAACTGTGAGTCACTATATTGTACACTGTTAACATATAATATTCTACATCAAATATTTCAATTTAAAAAAGAAAAAAGTTTAAGAAGCATGAGCTAGCTAGGGTATCACTTTGAAATTTATTAATACTCCTACATTGTATAGTATTAAGCTCATTTAGTCTTCAAAACCCTCTAATGTAGAAATTATTATCCCTGTTTTAAAAATGAAGAAATGTCTAACCAAAAAAAAAAAAAATAACAGGCTGAAATTTAAGCCCACATACCTAATTATGTAGATGAATTCTATCTTCTTTAAGCTGGAGAATTTGGTTAGATATTTGTGTTAATCTTCTATACAGCCCTACACTTGGTAGGTGCTCTACAAATAATTGCAAAGTCATAGGGCTAATTTTAGTATATGAAAAAAATTGTGGTATGACTCAAACCATCTGATGCCAGAACCTGTGTTATTTACCATTATGCTTTATTGTCTCCTGAAAAGATCTCCAACTCCAAGTCAATGGTTTTGGGGGGTTTTGTTTGTTTGCTTGTTTTTTCTTCTGCTACGCTATGGTCTTTAAGCCTGCAGTATCCAACAAATACAATGTGAGTCACATATGGAATTTTATATTTTCTAGAAACCACATTAAAACGGTTAACAGAGAGGGCTAAAATACATTTTAATGATATATTAAACTTAAATTTAAAATAAAATCATTTCTACATGTAACCAATATAAAATATTAATGAGATGTTACATATTCCTTGTTTTGGACTAAGTCTTTGAAATCCAATTTGTATTTTACATTTATATCCTCCATCCCATCTCAATTGGGACTACCCATATTTGAAATGATCAGTGGTCACCTGTGATTAGTGGCTACCATATTAGACCATGTAGCTCTAAACTCTGTGTGTGTGTATTTGTGTGTGTGTGTGTTTTAGGAGTGAGTCAGTCCTCCCCTCATCTCAAGTATTAACTTGAAAATCCCAGGATTTGGTAAGTACTTATGTTTTTACAAGCATTCAAGGCAGCCAGAGTCAATAAGGCTTTTTTTTTTTTTTTCCTGAGCATGACATGAGTAGGTTTGTATGTACAAAATCTTGTAAACAGCCTTGTCTTGATACTCCATTTCTGCAGTGTTTTAACAGCATACAGACAGAGATGCTTCAAAGTGGTTCTCGTTGCCTGCTTTTACAGCGACGGCTTTTCTCTATGAACCCTCACGGTAGATTAAGGCTCAAAGAAGTTTGGTACCTGATGATAAACTTCACTAAGAATTATTCTCCATGCACCTCCCTATCAAGCCAACTGCAAGTTTCCTGTTTTAAAATGACTTTGGTCTTTGAGAGGACATTTACTAAAATTTGTGAAATGATGACATTAGGGGTTACTGGATGAAGGCAACAGAGGAACACTGTCTTTACAAAAAAGTGGACCACTTATTTTTTTAAGAGAGAATCTATGGCTACTTCAGAATGATATAAGCTATGGTTGTTATGTCATCTGCCAAAATGAGCTAAGCAGGCAAATAAATGAAAACTGAGAAAAATTATTGAAATTATTCATAAAATCTGACTTTCAAAATTTGAATTAAATACCAATCTCAAATCTTTCTTAAACAAATTACTATGTAATGAACTTTTCTTGTTATTAATATATTTACATAAGTTTTTTAAATTAAGCACTGCTTATAGGGGTATAGCTCCTCTGGTGGGACGGAAAGCATGGAACATAGAAGTTGTTAAACCACATAGAGGTTTCCTGTACATCTTGTATGCAGCCACCCAAGTAGCTGGGAGGTGTTTGTTTGTTTTTACTTTCTTCATTAGTACTTGGTTACTAAGTTATTTCTTCTTATTAACTACATACCATGTGAGGCAATGGATTTGCTATGGTCAGGGTAGAGCAACAGACTTTATTCTTATGGAATTTGGAATCTAGACGGAAAAAAAAAAACACTTTAAAATTATTACACAAAAAGACTTCAAATGATTACACAAATAATTACAACCTGAGGTTAAGTGTTTTGAAGGGAAAATAATGCACTTTGAGAAGAGCTTATAACTATAATATCCAACCAAGAATAAAGAACCCAGAAAACTATCCCCAAATATCCTCTCTGACATTTGAGAGACATGCATAATGAATACACAGGAATTAACCAGGCAATAGAGAAAAGGATAATAGAGAGAGATAAGGGAGAAGCAATTCCAAACAGAAGGGAGAGACCTGGGGGTTGAAGATATTTAAAAGTGTGAGAGAAGAAAAGTGAAAATGATGTGACATGAAGGCTGGAGAGTGAAGAGGATGTCAGACCATACATGGAGGCCTGGGAAAATACTAATATTTTTAATTTTATTGTAATACCAATAAATGTATTAAGATTGTCTTTTTCTTTCTTCTTTTCTATTTTTCATTTTTTTAAAAACCTGAAGTGCCTATGAATTTGACTATCTGTCCTGACAAAAAAAGGACTTTAAAAGTTAATCAGATGCATATCCTGATAAGGCTAAGGCAAGGGTTCATTTATTTATTCATCTATTTATCTTAAGTAGCAAATGCTAGAATGCAAGACATGATGCTGAGGACTGGGGAGGCAGGCTTGAAGAAGATGAGGTGCTGGAATTAGCTGAACTGACCTGTAAAAAGGGGGTCTCTGCTCCCTTTGAATGGTGTGTGGTTTGGAAAGCAATGCAGATTATGTTACCATAATACACAGGTGCCAAGTAATAGGCAGTCCATTTTCTCTTTCCTCCAAAATGAAGACAAAACCACTATGATGCACAAAAGGGAGATTTTCCCTTTGACTTTCCCCTATTTTAAAAAATGTTCTTAAAGAATTACTACATGTTTGTGCCTTTATTAAGTGTCAGGTGCTGTGCTACCTGCTTTAAATAGATGGTTTAATATAAGCCAATTAGTATACAGAGCACTGGCCATTACATAAAGCAAAGCTGTAATATTTTCTAATATTTGACTCTATGATACCCATAACTACAGTTCCAACTCAAAATTTTTTAAAACAAATCTTCCCCCAGCCTGAAGTCACAGCAAATTTTTGTATCTAGGTTTAAATGTTGCTGAAACCTGTGCTGTTTTTTTGTTGTAACCTGCCTAGGCTGAACCACAAATTGCAAGCTAAGGATAGTGAAAGTGGTAGCATGATATGGTTTAAACTCAAAAGTACACCTGTCAGATATTAACTTTGACATCCCTGGTGATGTTTGGAAATTTTAAGTTTTACTCACTCAGACAATGAGGGGGCATCCATTTTGTCACAAAACCCACTGAAGAATTCAAAGGCAAACAAGATAGTTTTCTGCTTTCCAGGGAAGGTGTGCTAATGAAGAAAATTTTCATGAGTCAGTTAAGGAAAATGTCAGAGAAGTAGAATACTTCAGCAAATTCTTAAAGGATGAGGATGAATTTGAAATGAGTTCAGAGAATGGGAGTGGTAAAACAGGAAGGTGTTTCAGCCTCCGCAAACAGCATGGAAGGAAGCATAGGTGTGTGACAAGGCAAGGACTGTTCTTTATGCAAACAGGAGAGTGAGGTGCCACCCCTCAATCAAATAAAACATTTAGTTTTTCAGAAACATATCTTTTCTATGGAATGTGTAAGACTACAGTATGCTTTGAGAAGTTCTGGAGAACTAAAATCAATGTGAAAGGTTCTAAATGGAGATTTTTCTACTCAAACCAAGGAAATGTGTCGTCGTTGAGCTGTCCAGCAAAGAGAAAACAGCTTTTAGAGATTTCAGATACTATATTCAAGAAAAGGTGGGTGAAACACCTATGAGAAAACATTCGTACCTACTAAGGATTAGATAACCTAAGAATCCACCCCAGCCTGAAACTTACGTATTTTAATTATTAAGGCAACTTTCTGGAGAGAGAGATTCTTAAAATACTGCATTGATTTTAAATATAAATGTGTTTTTCCATTGCTTAAATTTTTAATAATCTCCACCATCCAAAGTGTGTGGGAAGCCAGCTGAAGTGGAGAAGTTCTAGAAATAGATATCTGATGTTGCAACCCACTGTGAAAAACCTTGAAAACGGTGCACTTAAGAGGTTTAGAAGCATGCTGCCATATTCCATCATTAAAAGAACAGCACAGACCTGGTGAAATAAAGAGAAATTGTTTTTTGGAGGCTAGTAATGTACTAAAGAGTTTAATTTGATTTATTTTAGCTCAAATGGCTCAAAAATATAGTGGAAACAATGGTGAATGATATTTTCCCCTAAGATTTAGTCATTTTACATATATACACTACTAAATGTAAAATAGATAGCTAGTGGGAAGCAGCTGCATAGCACAGGGAGATCATCTCGGTGTTTTGTGACCACCTAGAGGGGTGGGATAGGAGGGTGGGAGAGAGATGCAAGAGGGAGGGGATATGGGGACATATGTATACATATAGCTGATTCACTTTGTTTTACAGCAGAAACTAATACAACACTGTAAAGCAATTATACCTCAATAAAGATGTTTAAAAAAACTGGATTAAAAAAAAGATTTAGTCATTTTAAATAACAAATATATAATTTTAGATACTATAAATGACAATTTATTTGCACTTACATGCAAGATGTTGAAACATTATGTATTACAGTTAAAATTTAACCATTAAAATCAATCTCATGCTAATACTTGAATAGGGAAACTGCACTTCTCAAATACTTGTCCTTTCTACATAAACATTAAAGTAATGTAAACAAATTATGAGTTATAGGCTGGAGGAGAAAGCCTATTCTATAACTTATTCCACATAAATATTATTGGGCAAACTGAAGACCAGAGAGGGAATGTGACTTTTCTAATGTCGCACAAGGATTTCACACAAAAGTGAAACAAGGATGGGAATATCAAAATTTGTAGCCCATATTTTTATCTCAACCTTAAAAATGATTACTATATGTAGAGCCCCAGACTACACACAATTCATGGGAATGATGTTACCCTGCACTGGTTATATTTGATTGATGAAATACAGACTAAATGCTCTGCAGTAACAAGAATATGCCATAAAATCCCATTAATTAAAATACCTGGAGTAATAATTCAACAACTACGTATCAAGGACAAATATGTACAAAATAATTTTCAAAGTGCCTTGAAATATAAAATTATGATTAATAACATGCTTCTATGTTTTCAAATATAAGCATCTCACATCAATCAAAAGTATGTATTATCATATATTCGTGAACTATCAAATATCAATTTCAATTACTTAAGATACATTTATGTCAAGGAAATGTTAATTGATATTTTGATACAGCCTTAACAAAAATTCACCATTTTTGAATCAGTATTCAATTTCTAGGACCTTTTAGAAATGAAAAGGTCCACCATATTACTTATAATAGTGAAAAAATGAGAATAGTCTTTCTATTTAAAATGAGTTAATAGCTAAGTTAATTATAGCACACCTGATATATGCAATTGCATACAACATTTAAAATCATCTTTAGGAACAATTTAATGGCATGGAACATAATTATTTTAAAATTTAACTTCAAACAAGCTAATTGTTAATAAAACAAATATTGAAATATAATATAGATATTCCATCTAGAAAGAGATTAACAGAAGAAATCATGTCAAAAATGGTTGTCTGACTATTCATCATAGCCAAGATACAGAAGCAACCTAAATGCCCATAGACAGATGAATGAATAAAGAAAATGTGGTACATATATACAACGGAATACTATGCAGCCATAAAAAGGAATGAAGTAATGCCATCTGCTGCAACAAGAATGGATTTAGAGATTATACTAAGTGAAGTAAGCCAGAAAGAGAAAGGCAAATACCACATAACATCGCTTATTTGTGTAATCTAAAATATGACACAAATGAACTTATCTACAGAACAGAAACAGACTCACAGACATAGAGAACAGGCTTGTGGTTGCCAAGGGGGAGAGATGGTGGAGGAGGGGTGGATTGGGAATTTGGGGTTACCAGTCGCACACTATTACATATAGAATTATATATAATATTATATATGTATAACTGAGTCACTCTGCTGCACAGCAGAAATCAACACAACATTGTAAATCAACTATACTTCAATTTAAAAAATGGGTGCCTGAGTGATATAACCATCTTTATATTTTCTCCTTTTCTAATTTTATCTATTTCCAAAAACTTCAACAAATCATAAAATGAGTGTTTTCAAGGTAACAGAGAAAAAAACTGCTTAGTATATGTGTGTCTATATATATGTAATGTATGTACACATATATATGCATGTGTACACACACACACCATTCTCTTTCCCACAGAGAAAATAGTTTTTTATGGGCTAGGTTTAATGCATAAAGAGTAATGCTTTAAAGGTAAGTAATAAAGGTAATGATTTCATATAGTATCTTATTGTAATTTGTGTTTTTCTTGCACTTAAGGTAGCTCAGAGAGTTTGTTCCTCTAAGCATTTAAAAAATTCTTCCATGCTTGTGAGTCAAAGAAACATGATACTAGACATTACCTGAATCATTAAAATTTATTTCTCAAATTAGTATAAAGTCTGAATTAGTGACAAGCCATTCAATGCTATCAAGTGTAATAAGTAAGGGGAAGAGTGGAGGACAATGGGATTGGACTACATTGTATTCCATCAGCAACAGTGTAGCAATTGTCTTCATGTCAATAAATGTTTTTATATTTTCATCTAGAGAACATTCTTCGAGTATCTGTGATTACGTATGTGTATTCCCAATATTTCCCAAAGACACAGAACCTTTAAGAGATATATCTATATATATATATATAAAATCATGTGAGCCAATGCCTTGACATACATGATGATTAGGAAAGCTGAAATGTCACAAAATCTGTCATCTGCAAACTAGAGACCCAGGAAAGGCCGTGGGCCAGTGTGTAATTTCAGTTCATGCCCAAAGAACCAAGGGAGGCAAAGGTATAAATCCTAGCCTAAGGGCAGAAGAAAACCAATGTCCCAGATCCAGTAGGCAGCCAAGAAGCAGAATAAAACCTCCTTTCTTGCACTCTTCGTATCATCCAGGCCCTCGACGGGTTGGATGATGCACACCCACGTTGGGAAGGGAGATATACTTTACTGAGTCCACTGATTCAAATGCTGATCTCATTCAGAAATACCTTTTAGAGACACACCCAGAAACAATGTTTAATCTGGATACCCCATGACCCAGTCAACTGGACACATAAAATTAACCATCACAATATGAAAATAAACTTTTTTTAATTCAAGGTTTTCATCCTCCATATAGAAAATAAATCCCAGTTTTAAATAATAGTTGTCCCTTAATAAACAGTAGTGGCTATGTGTCCTACACTGTGCTAGGAATTCTCTCTATAGGAACTGAATACTTTTGGTAACACAAGGAGATCAACACAGGTTTCAGAAGGAGAACTGAATTTATATCTCAATGTCCATTCTTTATTCCATATGGTCTCCAAGAGACTTTATTTTCTTACCTGAGAGGTTATAATTGGGCTATGTAAACAAACCAGCTGTACTAATCGCAATCAAAATTACTTTTTAAGTTATTGTATGAAATAACATAGTATAGTGAAGAGCAGTAAGTATATATAAAGGAGGTCAAACTGTGAGAGGCATCTATGTGAGGCTGAAGACTTTGGCCTCACACAATTCCCACACCACATTGTTCTACTGAATGCTTATACTTTAGAAGATGTTATTAGGTGTTTACTTGTTTCATAGGAAGAAATGTGATTCATACTCAAAAACATTTTAAAAATCTTTGGGGGGGAGGAGATACTGCCTAAAATAAACTTCTTCACTGCAAGGCATTCAAGTCACTGGACAGTTAGTATGTATCATGAGTCAACAAAGGAGAGTCAGGAGGATTAGACAGCATTTCTCAAAACTGTCTGAGCCCACAACACCTTATTTTAACGTTAGTATTACTATTATTTTATAGAACAGCTATTACCTTATTTAATAATTTATTTTCATAACACAATGTAGGAGATCTTTGAGAAGTTAATATACCAAAATTGCACAGAGCCAATCTTGTGTCGTATGCAGTTCACAAATATTTTCTACTGATAGATGTTCACTAGATGCAGTTAGAACCATAATGACTCTAAAATTCCATATATGCCTTGCTTCTCTCCGTTCCATCTTCTCATCGCTCCCTGAGTTTCTTTGTCAAACTCAGTTCCCAAATTTAATCACAAAACAAAGTTGAATGCTTAATTAATATAATTCCATAAACAGTCATTTCTTAAAAGAATGGATACAGTAAATTTGGTGGTTGCCCTTTTCTGTAGGTCAAATCTGTCTGTTTTTCTGCAAATCCCAAGGAGACTATATATAAATTAAGTGGTCTTAAGCAATCCAGGTAAATTCTTTAACAAAGTGGATTTCTATTTCTTCAGCTTTCAATATGATACAGTTACATATACCTTTAAGGTTTGTAAAAAAAAAAAAAGGCTTGAAATAAGGTATAAGCAATGCCTATGATAGTTCCTAGCACACAGTAGGCATTCAAAATTGGTAGCTATGATAATGGTCTATAGACCGTTAAAACAACTAGTTGAAAAATCCTTCTTACTCCTTATTTTTAATGGCGCAAATATTAATGCATGATTTGGGGAAGTACTTTAAGTTTGGGCATGTGTCAGTAACAGCAATGAACTTATGCACTGCTGATGGGTAAAATTAGTTATGTCTGTGTAATTAGCTTAAAAAAGCTGGTATCTATCAAAATATTTCCTCCCATAGCAGCTGAGCATACTGCCCCTTTTCTGCAAACATATACAGTATATCTGCCACGGAAATTAGCATATTTTCAGTATCTAAAAGAAATAAAGACAGAATGTTAGAAAGGGAATCAGGCATCAGCCTTATAAAACAATTTTCAAAACGCTTGCCCTCTTTATTATTGCTAGGCTTTCATCACAGTTTGAATGTGTGACTTAAATAAGTGAAGTGATTATAGGTGTATAGTTGTGCATGAGTAGAAAGAACTTAGGCTTTATGGAAATCAGCAAGAGTGGATAAATGTTAGGAAGAAAGTAAAACTAAGAAAGAAATATGAGAGAAGGAGAGAGAGCGAATCATCTAGTCTAGAGGACAGAGGTTAAAATGAGTCATGACATAAGGTGAATACTGGAGGTAAATTAGGACACACACTGATTTGCTAGGTGAAAAACTGACAACCAGGAAAAGAAGTGACTGCTGCTCCAAGCTTATACAGTAAGTTCTGAGATCGGTGACTTAATGGTCAAAATACAAAGTGCTTGTCTGGTGCTCTGGGTACCAGATAATGTGTGGATCTTTTCATTGCCTCACATTCTTCAAGTCTTTAGTCACATATTTTCTTCTTAAGGTGACCATGGTGGTTCTCCATCCCTTTTCTAGATTTCTCTGTAACGCTCATAACCACATGACATATATATTTTTCTTATTCTAATTGCCTATCTCCCCTCACCAGGATACAAACTCCATAAAAAATGTATTTTTGTCTGTTCTTTTTTTCATTGACGTATCCTAACAGTCTAGAACAATGTATGGCCCATTGTAAGACCCTAATAAATACTTGTCGAAGGAATAAATAAAAGGCAAAGAATGAAAATAAAAAGGATCTGAGCAGTATAAATACTAATGTCTTTGACCAGCTGTAAAACATTAAGTGAATTACTACCGCAGCATCTCAGTTGCCTTTCCTATAAAATATAGCTGATGCCATATGCTACAAAGATTGTTACGAAGAAGAAAGAGAGCCCCATTTACCAGCCAGACTGGTCAAATTAAGAAAAAAATAAAGGCTGATTTTGCTTCTAACCACTTCCTTTGAAGGTAAAATATTGGATATATATATATATATATATATATATATATATATATATCTCCAATAATATTTCTCTACCTATTACAAGGCGTTTTGCAGAACGCCAAGGTCTACATAATAAAGTAGTAAATATACACAGGGGGAACAATAAGTTAAGGAGAAAATAAAAGACCCGAAGGGTAACACATTTTAATCATTCAGGGATTATCCTAGGTCTATCAATTTAGAGAATAAATCTTTATGAGATGGCTATACCAAGAACACTGTCCTTCTTGACATCATTCTCTCTTGTGGACAAAACATGGCTATTTTGCACATATATCAACAGAAAAATGGAAGGAAATCCCAATTAAGAAGGCAAACCATGATAAAGTCTCTATGTGTATGTGTATGTATACATGTGAATTTCTATTATTTTTCAAAAAAACATAAAATGATTCTCAGGACTTCCCTTGTGGTCCAGTGGTTAAGAATCCACCTTCCAATGCAAGGGACGTGGGTTCAATCCTTGGTCGGGGAACTAAGATCCCACATGCCAAGGGGCAACTAAGCCTGCGTGCCACAACTACTGAACTCGCGCACCTCAACAAGAGAGCCTGGGTGCCACAAACTGCAGAGCCCACACGCCCTGGAGCCCCCCACAAGACAGAAACCATGTGCCACAAAGAAAGATCCCACATGTCTCAATGAAGATCCCACGTCCCTCAACTAAGACCCAATGCAGCAAAAAATATATATATATCCTCTGGTTGGAGATATACTTTCTCTGCACTTTATATATGCTACCTACCTCCACAAACGATTTTAGTCAGAGATACACTGAAGTGGAAGTTCCATGAGGGTAGCAATAATATTTGCCTTCTCACTTATCATCTTAGTTCTGGAAACAAGACACGTCTTTAACAAAACTGATTGAATGTATAAATGAAATTAAAACTCTGGGTCCTGGAAAGGAAAAGGAAGCATGAACATTAAGATCTAGAGAAAAATAACTTACTGTGACTGAGAACTAAGTTTAGCTTTCAAAGTCTTTGTGTCCAGGCAAGAAAGGTAAAATAATGGATTACATAATTATATTTTTCCAATAGAAGGGAACATGTGTTTTAAATTAGCCTCAACAGTCATGCCTCATACACTGAACATATAGTATATATTCCATGAGTGCCACAAAAATTCTATGCATCATTTGCAGATCACCTATATAGCTCATACAACCAACTGGATAGTACAGAGATCTTAGTATGTTATTCAAATAGACAACTAAGTCTCAGAGAGCTGGTTATAGTTCTGTTAAAGCACCTACTGTCACTTTTTCTTACCATTCTCCCAGCTAACTCTCAGTCAAAATAAGACTCCTTGGTTTAATGTCTGAATTTAACATACAAGTTAGTTCTACTATACTGCCCAAAATGTTTTGTGATAACTGGTAATAGAGCTGGCATTATAAAAAAGGGTATATTAGCTGTTTGACCTTGCTGCCTGATATTACATCTCTTTGGTGTTCATTCTATTAGGCTGAGCGATGTGATCGTGCTCTCTCCCCACCGCCCCCACCCAGTGCAAAGAGACACAAATTTTCATTACAAGCAAACAAAATCATCTCTAAATGCTTTTTGCTAAGCTCTTTAAACTTCTCTTTCACTCAATCTTTAATGAAACAAAGTAAAACTTTTAAAAACATAAGGGGTATATATTGCCCCATTTGTCAGTTGAAAAAATGGGAGAGGAGCGGAAAAACTAAAACTTACCCTCAGTCAATAGGAATAAAAGATCTGAAGTAAATATTTGACTTCATGTATTCCTAACTCAAAGTTCATGTTTTTAAGCCATTCTGCTAAATTAGGAACATTTTCTTCTCAGCTAAAATCAAGGTAAAAGCAAACACAAAGTGGCAGGATGATCTTGGCTGGCAAATGATCATTACGACTCTGATGAGGCTGCTTGTTATAAGCCTGGACTGCACGTAACATGATGTGACAGGAAGCCTCAGAGTATGCTGATGTTTCTGAACTGCTTTTCTGTACTGACCTTCAACCTTTTATCCTACTTGGTTTCTGGTACATTCTTTTCCTAATCATTTCTGTATTTTGCTTTTTCAATCTTTAATTAATTGCCAGGCCTCATTCCTGTACTGAAGAAACTCTTAGCACTCTTGTATAACATCTTAATTAGCTCTGTTCTGCATCAAGCCCACTAGGGTGCTACGTGTGTATTATATGTGTTTCAAGGTGGGGTGGGGAAGGTGTTTTGCTCATGAGTGCTAACATAAACAAAAATTATTAGGAAGATAATTACAGAGCTATTAGGAAGATATTATGGAGATATTAGGAGGACATGTCTTTGGGATAATACAAGGTCAAATATTTCTGGTACCTCGACATATGCAGGAAAATATGCAGCAATATGCAACTATAACAGACAATATACAGGGATACATTTTTTTGGACTGCATTATTAGAAAAGTCTAACCAGACATTTGTTAGTTTCTTACTATGTCCTAACCACTGGGTACATAGAGAATTATAAGATGTTGTCCTCAATCTCAAGTCTGGGCAGACAAGTAAGTATTTCATGATTTTTAAAACTAATATAGGGAAACATAAATTGCTAATGTAAATAGCAAGTATTTGGCTTGCATTTCACCCAACTCCATCTGGTCCACAGCTCTCCTTTCTCCAAATTCAGATGAAGCCTCAGAATCCTTCTTATCATGATGCTCCAGGAAGCAGCTACCAAACAGAGTTGTCACAGAAGATAAAACCTACACTGAGTTAGAACTATAAGAATACAGTTAATGAAGACTAATTTAAATGACTTAATTTTAAGTAATGGAACTGGTTTATCTTTAATCAAAAAAAAAATTCTATAAAGAGGCAACAGGGACACAGCCATAGGGACCCTGAACCAAGATGGTGGAGTAGAAGGATGTGCTCTCACTCCCTCTTGCAAGAACACCATTATCACAACTAGCTGCTGGACAATCATCGACAGGAAGACACTAGAACTCACCAAAAAAGATACCCCACATCCAAAGACAAAGGAGAAGCCACAATGAGAGGGTAGGAGGGTCTTAATCACAATAACATCAAATACCATAACTGCTGGGTGTGTGACTCACAGACTGGAGAACACTTTTACCACAGAAGTGCACCCACTGAAGTGAAGGTTCAGAGCCACACATCAGGCTTCCCAAACTGGGCGTCTGGCAACGGGTGGAGGAATTCCTAGAGAATCAGACTTTGAAGGCTAGTGGGATTTGATCGCAGGACTTTGACAAGAGTGGGGTAAACAGAGACTCCACTCTTGGAGGGACACACAAAGTAGTGTGCGCATCACGACACAGGGGAAGGAGCAGTGACCCCATACAAGACTGAACCAGACCTACTTGCTAGTGTCAGAGGGTCTCCTGCAGAGGCGGGGGGTGGCTGTGGCTCACTGTGGGGACAAGGACACTGGCAGTAGAAGTTCTGGGAAGTATTCCTTGGCGTGAGCCCTCCCAGAGTCCGCCATTAGCCCAACCAAAGAGCCCTGGTAGGCTCCAGTGTTGGGTTGCCTCAGGCCAAACAACCAACAGGGAAGGAACCCTGCCCCACCCATCAGCAGACAAGTGGATTAAACTTTTACTGAGCTCTGTCCACCAGAGCAACAGTCAGCTCTAGCCACCACCAGTCCCTCCCATCAGGAAACTTGCACAAGCCTCTTAGATAGTCTCATGCACCAGAGGGCAGACAGCAGAAGCAAGAACTACAATCCTGCAGCCTGTGGAACAAAAACCACATTCACAGAAAGATAGATAAGATGAAAAGGCAGAGGGCTATGTACCAGATGAAGGAACAAGATAAAACCCAAGAAAAACAACTAAATGAAGTGGAGATAGGCAACCTTTCAGAAAAAGAATTCAGAATAATGATAGTGAAGATGATCCAGGACCTCGGAAAAAGAACGGAGGCAAAGATCGAGAAGATGCAAGAAATGTTTAACAAAGACCTAGAAAAATTAAAGAACAAACACCTAGAAGAATTCAAGAACAAACAAACAGAGATGAACAATAAAATAACTGAAATGAAAACTACACTAGAAGGAATCAATAGCAGAATAACTGAGGCAGAACAACGGATAAGTGACCTGGAAGACAGAACGGTGGAATTCACTGCTGCAGAACAGAATAAAGAAAAAAGAATGCTAGATATGAAGATATGAAGACAGCCTAAGAGACCTCTGGGACAACCTTAAACACAACAACATTCGCATCACAGGGGTCCCAGAAGGAGAAGAGAGAGAGAAAGAGCCTGAGAAAATATGTGAAGAGATTATAGTCGAAAACTTCCATAACATGAGAAAGGAAATAGCCACCCAAGCCCAGAAAGCACAGAAGTCCCATACCGGATAAACCCAAGGAGAAACACGCCAAGACACATAGTAATCAAATTGGCAAAAATTAAAGACAAAGAAAAATTATTGAAAGGAACAAGGGAAAAACAACAAATAACATACAAGGGAACTCCCCTAAGGTTAACAGCTGATTTCTCAGCAGAAACTCTACAAACAAGAAGGCAGTGGCACAATATACTTAAAGTGATGAAAGGGAAGAACTTACAACCTAGATTACTCTACCTGGCAAGGATCTCATTCAGATTTGATGGAGAAATCAAAAGCTTTACAGAAAAGCAAAAGCTAAGAGAATTCAGCACCACCAAACCAGCTCTTCAACAAATGCTAAAGGAACTTGTCTAAGTGGGAAACACAAGAGAAGAAAAGGACCTACAAAAACAAACCCAAAACAATTAAGAAAATGGTAATAGGAATATACATATCAATTATTACCTTAAATGTGAATGGACTAAATGCTCCAATGAAAAGACACAGGCTTGCTGAATGGATACAAAAACACGACCCATACATATGCTGTTTACAAGAGACCCACTTCAGACCTAGGGACACATACAGACTGAAAGTGAGAGGATGGAATAGATATTCCATGCAAATGGAAATCAAAAGAAAGGTGGAGTAGCAATACTCACATCAGATAAAATAGACTTTAAAATAAAGAGTGTTACAAGAGTCAAGGAAGGACACTACATAATGATCAAGGGATCAATTCAAGAAGAAGATATAACAATTATAAATATATATGTACCCAACATAGGAGCACCTCAATAAGGCAACTGCTAACAGCTCTAAAAGAGGAAATTGACAGTAACACAATAATAGTGGGGGACTTTAACACCTCACTTACACCAATGGACAGATTATCCAAAATGAAAATAAATAAGGAAACAGAAGCTTTAAATGACACATAGACCAGACAGATTTAATTGATATTTATAGGATATTCCATCCAAAAACAGCGATTACACTTTCTTCTCAAGTGCACACGGAACATTCACCAGGATAGATCACATCTTGGGTCACAAATCAAGCCTCAGTAAATTTAAGAAAATTGAAATCATATCAAGCATCTTTTCTAACCACAGAGCTATGAGATTAGAAATCAGTTACAGGGAACAAAATGTAAAAAACGCAAACATATGAAGGTTAAACAATATGTTACTAAATAACCAAGAAATCTCTGAAGACATCAAATTGGAAATCAAAAAATACCTAGAGACAAATGACAATGAAAACACAATGATCCAAAACCTATGGGATGCAGCAAAAGCAGTTCTAAGAGGGAAGTTTATAGCTATACAAGCCTACCTCAAGAAACAAGAAAAATCTCAAAAAAAAAATCCAAACTTACACCTAAGTGCTCCAGAGAAAGAACAACAAACAAAACCAAAAGTTAGCAGAAGAAAAGAAATCATAAAGATCAGAGCAAAAATAAATGAAATAGAAATGAAGAGAATAGAAAAGATCAATAAAACTAAAAGCTGGTTCTTTGAGAAGATAAACAAAGTTGATAAACATTAGCCAGAATCATGAAGAAAAAGAGGGAGAGGACTCAAATCAATAAAATTAGAAATGAAGAAGGAGGAGTTACAACAGACACCACAGAAATACAAAGCATCCTAAGAGACAACTACAAGCGACTCTATGCCAATAAAATAGACAACCTAGAAAAAATGGACAAATTCTTAGAAAGGTATAACGTTCCAAAACTGAACCAGGAAGAATTAGAAAATATGAACAGACCAATCACAAGTAATGAAATTGAAACTATGATTAAAAATCGTCCAACAAACACAAGCCCAGGACCAGAGGGCTTCACAGGTGAATTCTATCAAACATTTAGAGATGAGCTAACACCCATACTTCTCAAACTCTTCCAAAAATTGCAGAGGAACGAACACTCCCAAACTCATTCTATGAGGCCACTATCACCCTGATACCAAAACCAGACAAAGATACTACAAAAAAAGAAAATTACAGACCAATATCACTGATGAATATAGACGCAAAAATCCTCAACAAAATACTAGCAAACAGAATCCAACAACACATTAAAAGGATCATACACCATGATCAGGTGGGATTTATCCCAGGGATGCAAGGATTCTTCAACATACGTGAATCACCCAATGTGACACACCACACCAACAAACTGAAGAATAAAAACCATATGATCATCTCAATAGATGCAGAAAAAGCTTTTGAGAAAATTCAACACCCATTTATGATAAAAACTCTCCAGAAAGTGGGCATAGAGGGAACCTACCTCAACATAATAACGGCCATATACGACAAACCCACAGCAAACGTCATTCTCCATGGTGAAAAACTGAAAGCATTTCCTCTAAGATCAGGAACAAGACAAGGATGTCCACTCTCGCCACTATTATTCAACATAGTTTTGGAAGTCCTAGCCACGGAAATCAGAGAAGAAAAAGAAATAAAAGGAATACAAATTGGTAAAGAAGAAGTAAAACTGTCACTGTTTGCAGATGACATGATACTATACATAGAGAATCCTAAAGGTGCCACCAGAAAACTACTAGAGCTAATCAATGAGTTTGGTAAAGTTGCAGGATACAAAATTAATGCACAGAAATCTCTTGCATTCCTATACACTAATGATGAAAATTCTGAAACAGAAATTAAGGAAACACTCCCATTTACCATTGTAACAAAAAGAATAAAATACCTAGGAACAAACCTACCTAGGGAGACAAAAGACCTGTGTGCAGAAAACTATAAGACACTGATGAAAGAAATTAAAGATGATACCGACAGATAGAGAGATATACCATGTTTTTGGACTGGAAGAATCAATATTGTGTAAATGACTAAACTACCCAAAGCAATCTATAGATTCAATGCAATCCCTATCAAATTACCAACGGCATTTTTTACGGAACTTGAACAAAAACTCTTAAAATTTGTATGGAGACACAAAAGACCCCAAGTAGTCTAAGCAGTCTTGAGGGACAAAAATGGATCTGGAGGAATCAGACTCCCTGACTTTAGACTATACTACAAAGCTACAGTAATCAAGACAATATGGTACTGGCACAAAAACAGAAACATAGATCAATGGAACAAGATAGAAAGCCCAGAGATAAACCCATGCACCTATGGTCAACTAATCTATGACAAAGGAGGCAAGGATATACAATGGAGAAAAGACAGTCTCTTCAATAAGTGGTGCTGGGAAAACTGGACAGCTACATGTAAAAAAATGAAATCAGAACACTCCCTAATACCATACACAAAGATAGACTCAAAATGGATTACAGACCTAAATGTAAGACCGGACACCATAAAACTCTTAGAGGAAAACGTAGGAAGAACACTCTTTGACATAAATCACAGCAAGATCTTTTTTGATCCACCTCCTACAGTAATGGAAATAAAAACAAAAATAAACAAATGGGACCTAATGAAACTTCAAAGCTTTTGCACAGCAAAGGAAACCATAAACAAGACGAAAAGACCACCCTCAGAATGGGAGAAAATATTTGCAAATGAATCAATGGACAATGGATTAATCTCCAAAATATATAAACAGCTCATGCAGCTCAATATTAAAAAAAAAAACAATCCAATCCAAAAATGGGCAGAAGACCTAAATAGACATTTCTCCAAGGAAGACATACAGATGGCCAAGAAGCACATGAAAAGCTGCTCAACATCACTAATTATTAGTGAAATGCAAATCAAAACTACAATGAGGTATCACCTCACACCAGTGAGAATGGGCATCATCAGAAAATCTACAAACAACAAATGCTGGAGAGGGTGTGGAGAAAAGGGAACCCTCTTGCACTGTTTTGGGGAATGTAAATTGATACAGCCACTATGGAGAACAGTATGGAGTTTCCTTAAGAAACTAAAAAGAGAATTACCATGTGATCCAGCAATCCCACTACTGGGCATATACCCAGATAAAACCATAATTCAAAAAGACACATGCACCCCAATGTTCATTGCAGCACTATTTATGATAGCCAGGTCATGGACGCAAGATAAATGCCCACTGATAGACAAACGGATAAAGAAGATGTGGTACATATATACAATGGAATATAATTCAGCCATAAAACGGAACGAAATTGCATCATTTGTTGAGACGTGGATGGATCTAGAGACTGTCATACAGAGTGAAGTAAGTCAGAAAGCGAAAAACAAATATCGTATATTAACGCATATATGTGGAACCTAGAAAAATGGTACAGATGAACTGGGCTGCAGGGCAGAGACTGAGACACAGATGAAGAGAACAAACGTATGGACACCAACGGGGGAAAGCAGCGGGGGGTGGGGGGGTGGTGTCACGAATTGGGCGATTGGGATTGACATGTATACACTGATGTGGATAAAATTGATGAGTAATAAGAACCTGCTGTATAAAAAAATAAATAAAATAATATTCAAAAATAAAAAAAAGAAAAAGTGGCAACAGGTATAAGAACACAGAGGATTAGTATGCAATGGAAATATATATTGGTGATACTGTTGAGCTATGGGAAAAGGTTTAAAAAAGAAAGAATGAAGGATCCACACCAAAACTGGAAGATACTATGGTTAACCATCATAGGTTTTATAGATACTTTTGGTGCACTATGTACCTGGAACCTTACCACTAAAATTTCCTCCAGCTATTTCCAACTGTCAATACCTATTCTCTCTTTGCTGGAAGCCTTTCCAAATCATGGTAGGCAGGAGTGCCAATGTGCTGTTAAATTAACACTCCCTAGTGGTAGACAATGACAGAAATGAGTTCCTATACAAATATTTCATCTTCCTCACCTTTCAGTTAAGATAACTCTGAGTTAGGTAATTAATACTGTTTCCCAGAGTCTCCCCACAGAATTAAGTATCAGCCACCTGCAGCGTTAGCTAGCTTGATAATGAACCGTCCATTAGTTGTCTTTGCTTCTCTTTGTCATTTCCCACTCATCATTCAGTGTTTTCCTGCAGTTACCTCCAAAGTAAACTACATGAAGTTGAACTTTTGCATCTGAGTTAGCATCTGGAAGAACAGTTCTTCCAATGAACTCAAGTTTTAATCCTCCCTTTGCTTGCCCTCTCCCCTACACACACATACATGTATATACAAACCCTACCAAGTCCACACAATTCCACGTCAGAATTAACTCTTAAGCCTCACTTCAGATCCCCTACCTTGCCTCATATCTCTCACAGATTAACTTCAATAAAACAGAGTTTATGATATTACTTACCTGCGTAGAACTTTTAATCCTCTGCTTCCTATAAAGTGAAGCCTACTTATGCCTGGCACTAAACATTCATCATTTTTAATCTGGCTCTGAACTGGGACTTACAGCTTCACCTTCCATGAATACTGCTGTCTCATGGACAGATTAACTGTGCCTTGTACATTCCAGGAACTTTCAGGATTTACTGCAATTACTCCTCTCCACAGGGAATTCAATCCCCTCTCTTTGCCTTTCCTGGAAACTTCAAGGATTTCTTCAAAACTTATCTCCAACTTCCTCACATTGGTGTAGATAGGCACTTAGTGTCCCATGTTCTCACAGCTTTCTGTTCACATCCTTATAATTGTATTTCCTGCATTGTAAGGCCATTTACAAGTTTTCGACCTTATCTGGTTCACTGGATTGTCATCTCTTGTGGGCAGTGACCATTTTCTATTGATTTTGAATCCACTGTATTAGTACCATCTCATCACAGAGGTGTTATCAAGAAATGCAAAAACTGCAGCATGAGTTTTGCTTCCCTAATACTTTTACATCCAAGCATTTCTCAATAAAGAATTCTTGTGAGCATTATATATATATATATATATATATATAATAGAATCCATAGGACGCATCTGTCACTGGTGGTCATTTCCCTTACATTTCCCCTAGAGAGTAAAGAGCCTTCTTTTTATAAAGGATTATCTTCAGCTTGAAAAATCCATCCTCCTACAAAGACCCTCAGAGAAAGCTGAATACAGCTAAAAGCAGTTTAACCTACTTCACAACTTTGCCTCTGGCCAGCCCTGACTGGAAGTACTACCAAATGGGAAAGAATTTGACTTAAATCAATATGAAATCAGGATGTAAATCTGTAGTCTCTATGTCTAACTAAACGTTTGTTGGTTAACATATTAGCACCCACTTTTGAGCTATAAAAAGCTGATTTTATGGGACAATTAAGAGCTTTGGTATAGAGAAGAGAGTGTGAGCACCAAATGCTATAGGATCACAGAACATACTGAGATCAAAATAACCAACTAGATGAAAGTAGACTTGTCAGAAAAGGTGATGGTTATCTAGTTCCAAACTTGCAAAGCCTATTAAAGTATTTGTACATGTGATATCAGTATAAAATGTCATTCAGAGTTCAAAAACAATGTAATGTTTTTGTGTTACCCATTTTGCAGGACTGAAATTGGAATTATGGCAATAACAAAATAAAAGCCCTTCAGAAAGTTTCAATTCATTCCAAGTCAAACCTGGTCAAATTGCTGAAATTTCAAAGCTGAGAGACAAACCTGAACTCATGGCTTTAATTAATACCATGGACCTCTGTGGAGTGGAGATACTGCCACCTAATTAAAATGAGTCTTTATTCATTTTTTTCCTAGACAGCTGAGATTTAGATTTTAGAAGCAAATTCTGAAGACTCTCTGACCTTTGGCAAAACATTCATTCAGTTTTGAACTCTGAGCTTCCAGGTGAGCCGAAATGATTATGGGATTTTGAGGTCATCTACAAAGCAGGCTGACTGCCCAGTATAGTCTGCTTCACAGAGTTCACTTTTTAAGGAATTTCTCCCTGAGCGGCAGTATCACTGCATTCCAAACCTACAGGGCTGGGATAACTTTGCCATCATTACCCTCAACGGAAACTTTTGGAAAGTAATATGAAGAGTGGAACCAATTGCCTACATTTTTACTCTTTGTTTACAGACAACTTTGCAAATAAGTATTTTCCTTAAATTAGCAATATCATAGTGAAGTGAAAGTACATATTCTATCTTAGGTAGCTTTCAGTTCATTCTTTGCATAGCAGACAATTAATGATTGTGTACTATATTGCAAATCCTGGGGTGGAAACACAAATAGTAACACTTCCTGATATCAAGGGGCTTCATTACAGTACAGGAGAGGACTATGCATGGGCTAAGGCCTGTAATAAAGTATATATGTAGGCTGCATGAGTATGTAAGTCATCCTGAGTTGTGTGTATGAATTCCTGAGACTGATTCAAGGGGAATGTTACAGTCAAACCTGGCTTTAGATCACAAGTTTACAGTTGGAGAAGGACAGTGGGGTAGACACACACGGGATGCTAATTTGTAAAAGAGAATAAGATGTTTTCAAAAATGGTTAGTGATTTTACTAAAGCTCTGAGGAAAGTGTTCGGAGCAAGAATGAGAAGAATCTGCCACAATAAGGCAAACAGTGACAATTCGGCAACAGTGAAATGTTGTAACAATGAGGAACACTTGATTATATCAGTGTAAATTTACAAAGATTAATTCATTTCTGGAATGGGGAAATGGGAAGAATGGTAAGGAATCCAGAATAAAGCTAGTAATTTAGGAGGACATTGAAACGCTCCAAGTGAAAGAAAGGTAAGCTTAAAAAGTTACAGAAACCTGAGGAAGGAAAGAGGAACAGTGTGAGAGAATTTGTAAAACAGGATGAGTCTGAAGATATTCCTTTAAGGTAGATGGGAACATAAATAATAATTAAACCAGTTTCTTAAAAATGTAGTAGCCATGACCCCCAAAAAAGTGAGAGGCCCTTTGATTTATTTCACTTAACTCTAGTTACAGGTCATGGTAAATATTTCGTCTGTATTTATTGGTAAAATAATTTGATCAAATTGTCCAGTAGAGCCAGGATTAAAATTCAGGATTTTCTTACTTCAAATCTTACTCTCAAGCCACCACACTGCCTTCTGGTTTTAAAATAGGTTGATTTTAAAATCAACATGTGATAGTTTTGCCATTGGGTGTTTAGGGCTCAAGATAATTAAATTAGCATAACTTTTCTCTCTATATCCAACAACTCACTTCACTTGTCAGGCAGAGAATGTAGATTTTTAATAGAGCACTGCTTCGCTTAGAAAAGTTTGCTTCTTGACTCAAATGACCTAGTAATTATCTCCAAATGTCTCCCAAATCTCTGAGCCTGGATAGTTCTTTCATGTAATAAGAAAATAACCTGGATCTCTTCTTACTCTATTTTTGACACTATTCAATGAAATGGCAAACAATGCCTTATGAATCTGTGGAAAATTACAAGGCATTGAAATCAAGCTTCCCAATTTCAAACTCAAAAATGCACCTAGCAATTTGTGATATAAAGTATTACAAACACGTGCAAGAAATGTTTGCGTATGGTGGTACATAATTTCAAATACGGTTTCATAGAAATATATTAAAAGTACACACATTTTTGCATTTTTTAATAAAATAACTATTTTTCAGTTTTTCCCTGTCATCATACAAGTATTTCCTGAGAATTAGCCAGCCTAGGCAATATTATTATTATTTTTAAATATGCTCCATTTCTTAAGATACTCCAATTTCATCCTTTTATTAAAAAAGAACCAGGGCTTCCCTGGTGGCGCAGTGGTTGGGAGTCCGCCTGCCAATGCAGGGGACACGGGTTCGTGCCCTGGTCTGGGAGGATCCCACATGCCGCGGAGCGGCTGGGCCCGTGAGCCATGGCCGCTGAGCCTGCGCGTCCGGAGCCTGTGCTCCGCAACGGGAGAGGCCACAACAGTGAGAGGCCCATGTACCGCAAAAATAAAATAAAATAAAATAAAATAAAATAAAAAAAAAAAAAAGAACCAGAGAATGCTATACCTAAACTCACCCACTCCTTTCATTCTGCCCCTATTTGCCATTCTGGGAAATGCCAGTTAAGGTTTTGGTTTGATATTATGTTTGGGGTGACCACAAAGATTAAGAAAATAATCTTTATATTTTGGGCAAATCTAGTAATCTAGGGGATCAATTATTACCTTGTTCAGTGATCCTTACATGAACATTCTCAGAACAAATTCTTTTTCTGAAAAGGAATGTTACTCTCCCTTGGTGAACTCATAAACTTCACTCTTAGTAGAAAATGGAAAACATAAAGATTGAATCTTGACTTTAAGATAACAGATATCAGTTTCTAATTATTATTTAACCTGTCATCTTAAATTTCTCTCTTTTTCTATCTCTATTTCTCTCTATAATTATTTTCCTTTTCAACTCTACATATTGCTATTATTCAGAGGCCATATGACTGTGGTTCATGTTCCCTCCATTATTACCTGTAGCCTCTTTTGGGAAGCAAAAGTAATAAGAATTTCGCTTCAATTTATAATAGGCTAAGAAAAGTAAGCTTTATAAAAAATAGCCTGAACTCTATATCTTGTTTTATACTTACATCCAGTAGATATGTGGAAGCCTTTGTCTTAAGGATAGGAGACAATGTTTCAGAAAGTTTAAGACAACTCTTTGTCTTGGAGTTTTGCTGTGGTCATCAGGCAATGTCTAGGTATGGGTTTACCTTTATTCATGTTCCACAGAATAGGGTATAGTTCTTCAAGCTAAGGTTATATTTCTGTCCTTAAAATGTTGTAAAGTTCTTATCTATTTTCTTTTCTGTTATTGCCTCTCCTATATTACCTTTTCCCTATATATGAAGTCCTATGTAAGACTATGCAGGGGAGGAAAAATAATTTTCCTTCTACCCTTCTAGGTACTTGGCTGAGACCAGCCTTGTAATTAAAGACAGATTAGCAAAGGAGAAACAAGCAGGGGCTTTAAAACAGGTATACCTCCTGTATTCATGGGAGATACCCAGGATAACTGAATAGCTCTCTGAAATAGTCCCAGCCATCACCTTAAATACCATCTCCAGCTAAAGACAGCAGAAGATGTTGGGAGAATGTGAGGGAGTCAGTTATAGAAGGTTACCTACCAGGAAAAGCACAGTCAATAAGGGTAAGGTTGTTATGCAAATTTAAGTTGCTGCTTTCTCCTTAGGAGTTTCTAGGATTTAGTCATCCTGCTCTTCCTATTACAGAGAGGGAAGATTTCCCTTTTATATGTAAATGTCCCCTTACAAAAGAGTAACTTCTTCAGTTTTCAGAGCTTCTCTTATGTCTACTGTTGCTTAAAAATAACTAACCTAAAATAATCTTTATGCCAAAGAGGCTTATTTTGGTGTGGCAAATTCTGCTCCCCTTCAATTATTTCATTCTCTTTCCCATTTCCCAATTTCTATTTTATGAGTCTATATTTCTATCTCTTTCCTTCTTTTGAGTGATTTCTTCAAGTCTAACAGACAACTCATTAACTCTCACTTTATTTATCTTTAATCTAGTGTTTAATGCTGCTCTTGATTTTTTCCAGTAGCCATTTCCATTTCTAAAAAAATTTCTACACATTAAAATTCATTTTATCCTTCAGAGAAATCTGTTCTTGCCTCAAGAATTCTGCTTCTTTTTAAGAAAAAAAAAAGTTGAAATATTCAAAAAAATAAAATCTCTTTCAGGTTGTTGAATCATCATTAATTTGGAGGTATGAATTTCACTTATTATTCCAGTAACTAGTCATTTTTGGCTATAAGGTTTCAGAACTATTTCCTTGGGAATCCATTTATCTGAGTTATTATGGATGCATTCCTATAGAGTGGTTTCACATTTGTCACTGTAAGAGTTTTCACATCCTAAAATAAATGTTATATTTATTTTCAACTTGAGATCCTCAATGCCCATTTCACATTAATGGGAATGAAAAATCCACAACCTCTTATGGAGCAAGCTTAGATTCTTTTTCCTAAACATTGATCTCTTTTTCCATCTACAGCACTAGGTAATATCTAGTTTCTTTGCCACAAGCATGACCAATGTGTGAGTTCTTCAGAAGTAGAAACCGAATCATTGTTTCCTAAACAAGGCTTAATATTTTCAATAAGATAATGATATTTTACAATAAACCATCTTAATTATGAATGTGATTTGAAAACATGTCTATGTTTCTAACTTTAGATATTGGGGATATATGTGTCCCTTTGAAATAAACTTCTTTCATGACAATTAAAGTCTCTCGTCTAGATTTTTTCTCCACGATAGACTCTAACATAACTCCTATCTCATCACGTCTTCATATGCCATTTTCCAAAATAGTCATCTTTTCTTTTTTATATTATGTATATGAGAAAAATGGGCAAATGTTTTAAATTTGAATCTGATCAATATCAAATATGATCAAAAGATTAATTTCCTACTTTTGAATGCCATTTCACATTACTTTTACCTTCAAGGGTACCCAAAGAAACATCTGGTTTCTAAGTTCCTCCAACACCTGAAAATGTTATACTGCATCATATCATCATTGCTTTCCTCTATACATTCTGTGGATCCATTCTGTAAGTATATGCCCCAACCAGACTGAATTTCATGAATTCTTCAAAAGGCCATACAACTTATGTATCTTTAAATCAAGATTTGGAATGAGTCACACCATTTCTACCATTCATTAGTTCTTTGAACTGAGATATTCTTTACCTCTATAAGCTTAGTTTTATTTAGCTATGAAATAGAAATATTGCTATCTCCTTCATATGATTTTTTTGTGAAAATATATGAGTAAGTTAAAATTCCTAGCTCAGTGCCTTATACCTGTTATGTATTCTATAAATTAGCTGTGTCCCTCCTTTACCCCTTTTATTCATGTTTTTCAACTGTTTGCCAGCTCTTCTAACTCAGGCCAGGCATGTTTGGAATAGTATCTTAAAGATTCAGTTGTTGCTCACAGACCCCATAGCAATGACCCAAACAATCCATTCCACGTCCATGGCTGAATTATTGATTTCATATCCAAAATCATTTCAAGAATCCCAATCATGTATTTAGTTGGGTAACTGTGTGGGATTTCTTTGTTGTCTATAAAAAGGAGAAGCATGTGAGGTGGGAATAATAATGGTAATGACAATGATAATAATATAATAACAGCTACCAGTTTTAGGTTTAATACTTAAACCACCATATCAAGAAAGCACTATTCTTATTCCCATTTTAGAGACAGAACACTGAGCCTCAGAAAAGCTGACTTGCCTGGGGTTACAATAGCTATTAAGAGATGGAACAAGGATTTCAAATTCAGGTCTGTTATACTCCAGGTGCTTTGCTTCTTAACCATTACTCCACACGGTAAAAATGAATGTAGTTATGAATTTTTCACTGATGTACTGACACTAAAGCTGTCACTAATCATATTTATGACTTTTTCAATAAAACCTTTAAAAATTTTTCTAGAGTTAAGTGATATTCCAACACATCAGAAAACACAAATTTGAGAGATGACTGTAGCCATCACTGGATCAGATATAAATTATGCCTAATTACTGGAGTCTAGAAGATGGAGATGCAGACCTGCAGGATGATAATGGGATTCAGTAGACACACGTTCTGGGCTCTAGAGAATGGGTGATAGGTGGCAATTATCATTAGTGACTTTTGAATAAAGACGTTAGAGTCTTCTCACTCATTAGACCAAACAGTTTAATGGTCATTAGAAGTGGCTGTAAAAGGCATTGAAATGCCATCAGAAAAGGGGTAATGCTTATTACTGTAGCAACCTATTATTTCCATAATGGCGGTGTGATTAAGAAATCAACATCAGACTTTTTATTTCATCAGCTGTGGCTTTTAAAAGCTGGTGGCAGTGGTCACAAATCAAACTTGGAACAGTTTCTATACCTTTGGTGGAACTCACATGGCAAATACCACTTTCTTTTCCAACTGTGACATTAATTTGAATATTATCAGGGGCAGGTCAAAACAGATCTGCCATAAATCACTTCAAAAGTTTGGTCAGAGTTGGAGGCATACACACAACTTTCACTATGAAAAGGAGACTGCTGTTTTACATTCATGGTTTGTTACAAATCTCTTAGGAACAAGAACACAGAGGCAGTTGTCACTTTTTTTTTCCTATGCACTGGTTGTAAATACAAGATGTGGGGCTTTGTTGAAGAGTTATACAACACATCATGAGAAAACCACCACCCAGATTCTACGCTAGGAGAGGGAAGTGTATAGACTACACAGTAAATTAAAAGATGTAAAAACCATACTAGAGGACATTATGCTTAAGGAAACAAATTCTCATTATTTTGAATAAGACTTTGAATTCTTAAAGTCTGACCTAAGTGACAATAATAATTGGATATTTACAATGAAAAATATGTAGAAAACCTACAAGCAATAAGTCAATGATTATACACTTGCTAAAAACATGTGTTCGGCATTTTTTTAATTCCCTAATTAAATCCTAATTAGGATGAGCACTGGAGTGTTCATTTTTGCTATACCTCTGGGGCATTTTTTACACCTTCAGGAGCCTAGGCTTATTCAGATATGTAAGAGATAATTATCAATAAAAAGGACCAAGGCGTTGTTGGCTCAGAGAGTTGCTTATGTGTGGTTTTTGCCTCTGTCTAAACAGCCCAGGGGACCTGTGTGTGACTGTGAACTGTAACAGTTTCCTCACCTGCCCAATAGTTAAAGTATGATTTTTTCTACATCCTCCAGCCATGGCTTGTCTTCCAAAAAAAGAGAAGTCTGTGTAGATGCTCAAAAAATCTGAATACAAGGTGAATAGACAAATAGGAGTATTCAAACGCTGGTCCCACTTAACAACTTAAGAGTGCTAACATTAAATCAGTTGATTCAGTCTCAGAATCCATAAGTCCACTTTAACTTGATGTTCTATGCATTAAAATTAAATGATGAGTTCTGTGTTGAGAGTTGGGCATTATCCTTCTTAACTGATCTCCTAAGATTCTCTTGGAAAAGCTTTCCAACACCCTTTTTTTTTCTTTATTGTCAACTCATATTTAGACTTTCTTTCCTAACTATCATCCAAGCTGTGAAAATTTTTGGTCACCTTATATATTAAGATCCTACATAAGGTACTGAGTGAGACAGGCACAAAGACATGCATAAAGAAAATCAATGCTCTATGCTCAAGATGTCTGCAGTCTAGAAAGGGAAACAGTCACAATCAGAATAATGATATTATACTATTAATAACATTGGCAATAACAGTAATAACCAGCAATTATTACATTCTTGCTGTATTCTAGACATTCTATGGTCTTACATATAGGCTCTCATACCATCCCCTCCAATAACTTTCAGATCCAAAGTAGGCAATTTCTATAGAGTTTATTTATATGGAAATGAAAATCAGGAAAGTGAAGGAAACTATGTCTAGAAGTAGCAGAGTCAGGATACCTCATTCCTTGTTCTTTTTTTGGACAAAGACAGGTGTATGACCTGAATGAGGAGACATCTAATAGCCATAATATGTGTAGTGGTTGAGAGAATTTGAAGAAAGAAGCCTGGGTGGGAGAGGATTATGAGTATGGGGCTGGTAGTGGTGGTGGTGATGAAGAAGGACATAGAATAGGGTATCTAAAAAGCTGCCATATGGAAGAGGAAGAAAGAAACAAGAATGATGGGCTCATGGTCCATGCAGGTAATTTCTAACTAAGGAAGATTTTACCAGTAACAACTTTTCATTAACATTTATGGATTTTTTTTGAATCTTGACTTTTTCTGCCTAAAAATTTTGAGTATGAGACTAGACAATTATTTGCAGAGATTAGAAGTTCATCCTTCCTCGTGGTTTGCTATCCATATCTCATTCATTCGTTTTAAACCGTGGCCATCATGCATAGACTTTCTAACACTACTTGATTGATTTAATTCCTTACTACTTGTCTCTTTCTTTTGCCTTCAAAAATCATGTTCTATTTGTAATATTGGGCTCCTTTCAAAATGTTTCAAGTACATCTACTTTGTTCAAGTTCACTTTTGCCTACCCCGTATCCCGAGCTTAGTTACCTTAAATCTGTTTGCCAAGTTTTGCTCTAAGCTAGAATATGTGCTGTTTGAGATGGCATGCAGCACAATTCTGTGATTTAGAGAATGAATAAATAACCTTTCCTTATAAGCACCAGAAGCAATGTTATATACCATAAGGATTTCAGAGTCTTTGGTCTTGATAGACAAGCCTTTACTGTGGACCTGGCTTTGGAAAATTGCAATATTGGCTGCTCAAAAGAGAATACTCAGGACTTCTCTGGTGGCACAGTGGTTAAGAATCGGCCTGCCAATGCAGGGGACACGGGTTCGATCCCTGGTGTGGGAAGATTCCCACATGCCGCGGAGCAACTAAGCCCATGTGCCACAACTACTGAGCCCGTGCATCACAAATACTGAAGCCCGTGTGCCACAACTACTGAGCCCATGCATCACAAATACTGAAGTCCATGTGCCTAGAGCCCGTGCTCCGCAACAAGAGAAGCCACCGCAATGAGAAACCCACACACCGCAACGAAGAGTAGCCCCCACTCTCCGCAACTGAAGAAAGCCCACAGGCAGCAATGAGGACCCAAAGGCAGCCAAGAATAAATAAATAAATACATTTAAAAAATGCTTTCAAAAAAAAGTGAATACTCAAGGGATCTCTGAATTAGGTAGATCATTTTGTTCCATCCTCTCAATGACTTGGCTCAGGACTTAACTAGTGTTGGAAATCTTTGGGAACAGTCACCTTCGCTGACTTAACCTGGAGCCAGTCTGATTTTGGATAATGTTCTTGATAATGTGGTAGGTGGCAACCTGTCAAAGACAATACTCTCTAATTATGAAGCATATGAAGATGCCAAGATGGGAAGCATTCTGAGATGTGTTTTCCCAAACATTGGGGCATATGACAAAAAAGTAACTCATATACCTATTCAGTTAAAGCATTTTTATAGTAATTCTCTTTGACTTTTCAACACAAATCAGTGAGTAGTTATATCTCAGTTTTATAGATGGGGATTCTTAAGCTCATAGATGTTAAGGGACTTACCCAAGGACCCTTAGCTAGTAACTAATAGAGCCAGGATTTTAATTTAATTATGAATCTGAATCATGTTCTTAAAAAATCTAAATCCATTTTTACCAATCTCATTTATCCAATGTAAAAGATAGTAAGAGAGTACTTCGCAGATGATACTTTATAGTTTTAAGCATTTCATGTCTATTCATAATTTTAATAAATCCTTCAGTATACTCATTTTAAAAATCATACTCTCTTCTCATTTTGCTCTCTGTGATAACAGGGTAAAACAATTGTCAACAGATGTGATAGTTTACAGATCATTAAATTCTCCTCTACAACACATCCTCAGAAATGCTCTGGTGTCAAAGGACCTCCTCTTTCCCATCTGAATAGATTGGTTTTAAAACAGTTTTGCTCAAAAATACTAACTTAGTCAATTTCCTCCAATGTGCAATTAACCTGAACAATTCTGGAGATGGGGGGTGGGGGGCACTTTGCAATGAATTACACCTGGGTTCCTCTTTGCATCTGTATCCTATCTTTCCATCTACTGGGCTATCTGCCTTCCCTTATAGACCTTCAGTGGGTCACCTCAAGTCTGTGGGACAGATGGTTCTTCAACAAACTGCATAAGAGAACACACTTTGGGAAAAATCAAGGGGAAAAATTCCTGCCAGTCCAAATATCTGCCTGTCCCTCGCTCTCTGCTTCACACACACACATGCACACGCACAGACACACACTTTTACAACATGTTATTTGCTCTGTGTGAAATGCACTTCTCTCCATTATTTCTAATTCCAGTTATGGAAAATAATGAATCATCCTTAAATCCCTAGATAGTTACCATATTCAAAAGAAATTTCTTCCTGACTTACCCAACAAAATAATCACATTCTATTTGAATTCCATCTGTACCTTATGCATTCCACAAGAGCTACAGGTTAGCACTTTTTATTGTATGGCTTTAATTTTTACACTTCTGTATCCCTTACTTTACTATATGCTCTAAAAAGCAGGGACTGTACAATTACAACCTAAGTATCCCCAACATGTATAGAACAGCGTCTGACACATAGCTGTTGATCAATATTGCTTATTCACTTATTTATCTTTTCAAAAATATATTCAGCATTTACTATGAACCTATAATGGGAAGACTTCTACAATGACCCCCAATGATTCCTGCCTCTTGGAATTTATGTCCTTGTGTTATTCCTTGCTATACCTAGAGATTAACAAATAGAATACAGCAAAAGTGATTAGATGCCTCTTCCATGATTAGATTACACAATACTGAGATTTCCATCTTATTGGCTTCCTCTCTCTCTCTCTCTCTCTCTCTCTCTCTCTCGCTCTCTCTTTTTTTTTTCCCCCGGCTTTGATAAAGCAAGGTGCCATGTTGGAGAGACCCATATAGCAAAGAACTGTTGGCCACATGGCCAAAGGTCTGCAAGGAATTGAATCCTGCCAACAACCATGTGAGTAACCTTGGATCTGGATCTTTCCCCAGTTGAGCCTTCAGGCAAAACCATAACCTTCCTTAATACCTTGATTGCAGCCTTGTGACACTCTGAAACAGAAGACCCAGATAAGCTATGCCAGAATTCCTAAATCAAAACAGCTGCCAGACAATAAATGTCAGTTGTATTAAACCACTTAATTAGGGGGTAATTCAATACAGTAATAACAAACACAGTGCTGACACTGTATTAAGTGGTAGCAAGGCAGTGATGAGTAAGATAGATAAGATCCCTTTGCTAATAGTGTTCACATTCTAATAATCAAGTAAAAATTGTCTCATCTAATTTTAGCTATAGCTCAGTATTCTATTAATGTGAATAGAATACCTTTTCAAATGGTGTCAGTTATCTATTTCCCTGTAACAAACTACTCTAAAACTTAGTTTCTTAAAAATAATAATTGCTGATTATTTCCCATGGTATTCTCAGTATGCTTGGTGGTTCCTCTGTTGGTTTTGTCTGAGCTTACTTGTGTAGCTACACTCATGTAGCTGGAAGGTCCAAGATGACCTCAGTCAAATGTCTGGCAGTTGATCCTGGCTATCAGCTGGGGTCCCTTGGTTCCTTACACAGAAGTCTCTTGTCCAACAGTAAGCTGGACTGCATTTCTTTTTTTTTTTTTTGCGGTACGCGGGCCTCTCACTGTCGCGGCCTCTCCCGTTGCGGAGCAGAGGCTCCAGACGCGCAGGCTCAGCGGCCATGGCCCACGGGCCCAGCTGCTCCGCAGCATGTGGGATCTTCCCGGACCAGGGCACGAACCTGTGTCCCCTGCATCGGCAGGTGGACCCTCAACCACTGCACCACCAGGGAAGCCCTGGATTTCTTTTTTTTATTAACTTTTTTTTTTATGAAAGAGTCTTTAAATTCTATATTTTCAAAAGTTTCACACACATGAGTTCATATAATCCCATAATAACCTTTTTTTAAATTCCCTACTCCTATATCGTCCCTCCCCCTTCCCTCTCCCTACTGGTAACCACTAGTTTATTCTCAATATTTGTGAGTCTCCTTTTTTGTTTTATTCACTAGTTTATTGTACATATAAATCACATCATATAGTATTTCTCTCTCTCTGTCTGACTTATTTCACTTAGCATAATGCCCTCCAGGTCCATCTATGTTGCTGCAAATGGTAAATTTTCATTCTTTTTTTATGGCTGAGTAGTATTTCATTGTGTATATATACCACATCTTCTTTATCCATTCATCTGTTGATGGACACTTAGGTAACACGGCTATGAACATTGGGGTGCATATATCTTTTCAAACTAGGATCTGGGGGTACATATACCCAGGAGTTGAACTGCTGGGTCATATGGTAGTTCTATTTTTGGTTTTTTGAGAAATCTCCATACCGCTTTCTACAGTGGCTGCACCACCAACAGTGTAGAAGGGTTCCCTTTTCTCCCCATCCTCGGCAACATTTGTTATTTGTGTTTTGTTTGCTTTTTGATGATAGCCACTCTGACAGGTATGAGGTGACACATAAATGTGGCAGCCCTAAGTAAGTGTTCCAAGAAGGCAAGACACATTGCACAACTAACTTTTAAGCCTCTGCTTTCACCATGTTTGCTGACATCCCATTGGCCACAGAAAGTAATGTAGCCAAGCCTGGAGTGAATGTGAGAGAAGACTATACAAGATTATGGTTACTTGAAGTCATGATTTATTGGAAGCCACTGCTAAAACAATCTACAACAAATGGCATTGACATTTAGGCTAATAGAGGTGGTCACTAATATCTTAGCTTAAAGGAACCTTAGGAGACATGTAGTTTAATATCATCATCATAGAAATAAGAAAATAGATATAATTAGACCAAAACAATTCCCTAAGAACAGAATCAACATTAAAATTCACATTCTTTTTAATCCGATTCTCTTTGCCCTGCAATGCACATTACTTGATTGCCAATCTCAAATCAAAGAATCTTACAAAGCATAAGGTCACATCATGCCACTCTGGGTTGCAGAACACAACTTCAAAATACCAGATCCTTCTTTCTTTTGCCAGAGGTTTTTCAGCACAGAAATGTATTAGCACTCTAATATTTAGAAACTCAGTCTATTTCAAACCATACCATAATGTGCCAGGTGCTGAGAGATCATAATGAGTTACCTCCACTAGAAATTAGAATCTAGCAATTTAAACCATTGTTTTTATACTAATCCACTTTCAATGTAGTTAGCAAAACACTAGTGAGACCATATTCAACTGAACACCTGATTTTTAATCTTCTCCAGGATTACCTGTATTGGGTGGAACTATTATTGCACTATACTTTCTATGATAAAACAAACCTAGCCAGGCTGGGTGCAGATCAGCACAAAGGATTTTGTTATGCAGGTAAATCTTTATGGTTTTCTGAGCCTGGATTACCATAATTCTTGTTTTTTGGAGCTTTTGCTCATGATGATCTTGTGGATCCAGCTCCTAGACAATGCAGAAGTTGAAAATCAGGAGAATACACCTGTCTTGGTAGCTTATTCCCATTTTGATATCCATGCACACGATCTTATCTAGTCTCTAAAAATAGGACTCACGTTTAAGAAATAGAGGGAAAGCAGCTTTCTGCTTTTAGCTAATGCTATTCTTTTTTTTTTTTCTTATAGTCTGAATCATCACATCATCCTAGTTGCAGCCTGAGTTTCAGATTTTACTCTCTTAGCTAGAAAAGTCATATCATCATTGAAGAAATTCACCTGACATCTCTATTTGATATTATTTTAAAGAAGCTCACTAATCAACTGCTATTTGTTACTATTAATTCATTTCATTTTAGGACAAACATTTGCTCTGTAAATCACATTCATTCCTTTCTACTCTGTAACACATTTTGTAAATCTTGCAAATTTTCTTTTGAAATATAATATGCTCTTGCAAATCTTTAGTAAGGGAGTATGAGGGATTTAGTCAGAATTATTTTTAAGTACTAATTTTATCATTTATCAGGTCTTTGATTTTGAGCAAACCCTTTTACTTTTTTGAGGCTATACTTGCCTACTTATAGGTAAAATGGGAAATTTACCCAATGGAAAACTCTTTAAAAAAAGGATTAATTTCTCTACATTAAGTAGCTTACAAACGATAAAATCTCTATCCATGATAGTTGCTTGACATAATATTCCTTTCTAATAGTATTTATTGCTCTCTTTTCTGACATTGTTGATTGTCTTCTAAGATTGTCTGTGACATGCTCTCTCATAAGGACTAAATCTTATTAAACCTTGTATTCCTGATAGAGGACATGATATTAAAAGTTTACTAATCTTATGTACATTTTTTTAATTTGATACTTAGAGAAAATTCTGATGAGATAGACAAACATTATTACTTTTCTCAAATTAAGAAACTAGATCTCAGAAAAGTGAGGAATCCAAGATTGTAAAGTGAGTAAATCTTTAAAAGAGGAGTTGAAGTCATGTCATCAACTCTCAGACTATTTTTCACCACAGTACTTGTTGGTACTTACTTCTGCCAAAGTATCCCTACCAGAGAGGGGTGAGACATACATCCCCAAAAGTTACGAAGGGTGAAGTCTGAAATGTCTTGCTCAGGTAAGAAAACTGAAGATTATCCTTTAAATATGTAAAACTGCTAGACCAAAATGTAGATTGGGGACATATACCTGATTTATCTGAAATACTAATAAAACAGTGATAAACATAGTTTTAATGGCTTAATACTCAAAAATGATGAGAACAAAGTGGGGTGGGTTCTAAAGGCATACTGGATGGCTTCTTGCCTCCTTGACCTAATGGAATATCTTTCTGTTGACTAGCTTGTCTCGAATAACAGGTACTATGTTCTGTTCTCACCCCTAAACATCAAAAAACTTCCCCAGGGCTTGCCAGACATTTACTGCAGAGTAACAATATTTTTTTATAAAAGTCAAGATCCATATACAAACGAGTCTCTATGTTGTAGCCTCAAAATTTTTTTTTCCTCCCTATTTTGGTACAGTATTACCTATGTCTTTAATATAATGCATCTATAATATGAAACGTAACAAAGAAGTCTTAAAAATTAAAATTACTAAAAATTAAGATAAAAGTAAAGTTGAAAGACAAAAGGCAGTAAAATCTTTTGATTTCATCATAGAGATAAAAATTCTGAGAACAAAAAACAGAAGTATAATTCAAGATATACAACACCTTACAATCATCCCAAAAGGAAAGAAAAAAGAAAACAATGGACTCAGAAGAATTTTTTTAAGACAGAAGGGATTTAAACTCTCACAGTTAAAGAACATCAGTCATCAGTAAAAGGCCTGCCTAGTAACTGAAATGCTTCATGCCTAGACACCACTGCATAATTTCAGAATCACAGGGAATAAAGTGAATATTTTGAAGTGGCGGTCAGTGTGGAGTGGAACAGTATTAGGTCACTTACAAATAAACTAGAATATTAGAACAGACTAGAAAAGGTGTCAAATGTGTTGGGGATTAAGTGATGCTCAACTTAAAACTGTATACTGATTTAAACTATCAAACATATAAGAAAAAATACATCTTCGTATATACGAGGACTTATACACTCAGCTATCTCCACTAATATACCATTCCTTAGGAGGTAATTTGAGAATATAGTCTAGTAAATAAAAAAGAGAGAAAGACTATATGGAATCTAAGAAATAATAGCTCCAGCCACAAAAATCAATGAAAAACTCCCAGAATGAAGACTGTAGGGCACACATAAAAGAGTTATCAAGCCAGAGTAAAGCAGAAGTTTGTAGAGACTTAACAAGAATTTATACTGGATGGTATTTAGAATAAGACTGCATATATTTGATAGTATTATTTATTAATTTTCAACTTACCTATAAGCAAGCTGCTCGGGGATTAAATATGTTACAGAAGAGTCTATAAATATAACATGTAATGTTATATACAGTGAAGTAAATTAAATTATAATAGTAGACATGCAAAGGCAGAAGATGGAATGTAAAAAGAATAGAGGAGAATTGTGGGAGATGGTAGGCGGGTCCTGATATCTTCAACTTATAAAGAGAACTTTCAAAACATACTACCCATAGAAGACAAATAGGATGTGTATTATTTAAAATATTCAAGGCTAAGCAACACAGGGACAAATATTATGATGAATTTTTGAAGCACAAGAAAATAATTGGAGGCTATGACGTGAGTTCAATCCTTATTTTGAGGGCAGAATAATCAATTATGAAAAATATTGAACATCAAGATATTTAGCATAAATGTACTGGAGTGGACATTGCCAGCACCTTTGCTATATCCCTTTGGACTTTACTGTTTCCCTGTGCTCCAGATAACTGCCACCGGCAAGCCTGTGCCTCAGGACTTTTTCCAGAAGGTGGCTCTGCTTGCTGCTGGGGTAGGTCAGAAGTGTGAAGAAATTAACAACCACCCAGAGCAGAACTTGACCACTGCCTGATGGAAAAGGTATATAAATATCCCAGCTCTTTCCACCAACAAGTGGGATATTTTTGAGTTACGTGTTGTATACTTTTTCCTAGATTTTTTTCTGTAGGATTAATCTCTACTCACTCATCATGGTGAACTGATTTATCAATATACCCTAGATTAGCTGCCTTTCCTTCCCTGTGTCTCTTCCTTACGCCCTGCACCTTTCAAACTACCTGCATCTCACACCATGTCTCAGGATCTGCTTCTGGGAGAAATCTAAATCAAGACATATTTGCAGATAAGAAATCAACCAACAGATATTAAAATGGTTTAGCCACTGAGGATGAGAAGTAAAGGTAAGAAAGAAAAAAACCTTTGCATTGTTAAGTCCTTACTATTTGATTAATAAATGTTCCTATTTTGATATATAGACATATTGATAGATGATACAGATATATCAATCAATAGATGATAGATAGACAGATAAACAGCTCTGTTGTCCCAGTTGTTAATCTAGCCAATTTAATATAAAAGTCATAGTTTTTAAAATTTTTTTAATTTTTGGAGGTTTCATATAATTTATTGTAAACCACAAAAGAGGCATTTTAAAAGTGAAAGTATACATTGAAAAGGTACATTTATATAACAAAGCACTGACCACATAATAGCTGCAAATATATTTGCTAGAATGTGTACATCTACCCTAAATATTAAACCCAAACTAATTTTTGTATCTACACAAAAACACAGAAATATTAACCTACTATCAGTAGTGATAGATATTTTGTACATTTTCCAAAAAAAGAAGCCCACAGTTGACCAATACAATGTTTCCTCCAAATACCAATGCCAGAGCAGATGAGACTATCCATTCACTATGTTTAGTTTTCCTATACTTGTGGTGCCCATGCCAGTGGGAGGAATAACAGCAGAAATGATGCTAAACAAAATTTTTGAGCTCACAACCCAGTTTATCCTGTAGATCTACCCTTCAAAGTGTTTCTTATTAACAAGCAGTTATGTTATCAGTACAGGCTCCTGCCAAAATCCAGCTCAGTTCCTCTAACTTACATGTGGTGCCAAGAAAATCAAAACCGTAGAGTCTTCCCCTATCATACTTACATTTCTAAATTTCTTGCTGACCGAGACATGCACAGCTTGCTGACTGAGTCATATTTGCCTAATTCTACTGATTTAGTATATTTCACTTGTACTAATGTAATGCGAAGTATTTCCAAACGCACAGAACTGCATGATGGTATATTTTCCTCTGGAAACACTTTAACCAAGCACGTTTTATGTACTGATACTTCTCACTTAACCTAATATATTTCTATACTTCAGAACAACTTTTCTCTTCTAATCAATATAAAAAATATATTTTTCCCATATCACAGGTTAAAAGGGATTCTCCAAGAAGATGAGCCAGCTCTTAGGGTCCTTTGTGGCTCTCACACCTGTAGCATGCAACAATATACCTCCATAGGGGCACTGTAACCCAGTTTGAAAACTATAGATCATACTGTCCTTATGCAAAAATAGCCCCTGTTCTTTTGAGTAAGACTTGAGATGTTGTAAACCTTATGCCTTATACTGGTTCAAGTTGTTAGAAATACATGGAACTTTCCAGAGATTGATGAAGGCAATGTATTTTGGTGTCCCCTGAATGAATGTTCTGTTGGTCCATAAAGACTGAATTTTTCCATGAGATCATCTTTAGGGTAAGCCTTTTAACTTTTTACTCAACTTACTTTTTGAGTGACACAGCAAAGAGATGACCCCATCAGTAGCCTAGTTTGGGATCAAAAATGATATCCCTAACTTGATTATAGACTCATTTGATGATAAATTCTAGAAAGGGGAATGTTTTCTGCTTAGGGAACATATGTTTCTTAATGCCATGCCCCCCCAGTTTTTTTTTATAGTGTTTATTTATTTTTACTTGTTGACAGTTTTGATTATTTATTTATGGCTGTGTTGGGTCTTCGTTTCTGTGCGAGGGTTTTCTCTAGTTGTGGCAAGTGGGGGCCACTCTTCATCGCGGTGCGCGGGCCTCTCACTATCATGGTCTCTCTTGTTGCAGAGCACAGGCTCCAGAAGCGCAGGCTCAGTAATTGTGGCTCACGGGCCCAGTCGCTCCGCAGCATGTGGGATCCTCCCAGACCAGGGCTCGAACCCATGTCCCCTGCATTGGCAGGCAGATTCTCAACCACTGTGCCACCAGGGAAGCCCCCCCAAATTTTTACTGAAGCTGAGAAGAAGACATTAGGGTTGGTGATCAGGACAGACATAGATCCAGTCTTGAGCTTACAGAACTAAGCACATAGACTAAAAATAATTAATAAGAAAAAATATGATCCTGACATGTGGGTGTATACAATTATGGTATGCAACAATATTGGTCTAGAAGATCAGGGAAAGTTTTCCTGAGACATGAAGCATGAATAGGAACTACCGAACTGAAGTGGAGGGTGCTGCTGATGGTAGGAACAATATTTCAAATGAGAAAAACATGGGCAAAGGTCCTGAGACAGAGACCAGATGCCTCTAGAAAAGAGATAATAAACCAGAGAGTGAAGACTACAACCAGCAAGCAAACATATTTTGTTTTTACAGCACAGTATTTTGATGTTTTTTCTTTTCTATTAGCCATTAGCCAACATTTAAATGCCAGGAGACAACACAGAAAGCTCTGCACATCTTTCAAACGGACAATAAGAAGAAGGGGCAATATTAGAGCCACATCCCTGCATGCACAGATTAGCTGAATAGTACCAATCTCCTTGAGGTGGGTTATTGTTTCTCCCCCTTGCCACAGTCTGCATATCTATTGTACATTCATTTTATGAACTTACTTGCCTAGGCAACTGCACTGGTAACCACTGCTCTAGTATATGAGTGCTCTAAAAGTGGGATCTTTAGTAATTCTTTCTCCACTGTGTTGCCATTAGAGAACCTGGAACACGGTATGAGCTCAAAAACTATACTCAAATTTGAGAGACAAACGTAGGCTCGTGTGGCTAGATACAGAAGGTGAGAGGGAAGAACCATAGGAGAAGAGACTGAGAATAAATTGGGCGTAAAGGATGTTTACTTCATCTTAGGGAAAGAGAAAAACCATGAAAACACATTAAGCTAGGGAATGAAGATGAGATTTCCAAAGTAAGGATTCCAATCTACTGGAGGGGAACGAGATATTACCTTTGGTGTACACTTCATAGTTTATAAAGTAATTCCCCACGTATCTTTTTTTAGTTTTTAATAAAAAACGGTATCAGTTGAGATATCTCATTTCTATCCAGATGGAGAAACTGAGACTCTGAGAATAGTGTCCTTCCCTCAACCACAGGTCTGACAGATTTAAGAGTTTAAACAAAATTTTTATCCCTTGACTACCTATGCCCTCCCCACAACAGAGAGTAGGGAGATAAGCTCTTTTCACAGTCACTCTATTTATTTAAGATAAGACCTACACTTATGCATTTGCATAAGAATGACTAATAAGGTCTAACAGAATCTCAATAAACACTTGTTCATCATAGTTGAGTAGGAAGATAAAAAGACCTTGATATCTGTTTCCTTTTGGTGAATATGTGCTGATCAATATTTAAACAGACACCTTTAAGAAAAACATGACAGTCTCTGCCACTAGAACCTTAAAAGCCTTATTTGAAAATTAAATCCAAAGCTCTACCTACAGATCCGTGCATTTTCACGTGTGTGACTCTTCACACCTTTTTAACATAGAATGAGGTTTTCTACTCTAAAAATACTGCATTTTAAAGAAAAATGTGGTAGAACAAAAAGCAATGAGTTACCACTAAATAAGCATCAAAATAAACGTTTGTTTTTAGCTTTCCAGTAATAACAAAGACCAAAAAATCTTTGTATGTGTTTTAAAGTATGATTCTTAAAGATATGTCAAAGATCCATTTGATCTTGGGATCAAGTAGATTCTTTCATCTGCTGAAATCATGGACTTATTTATAATATTTGCAAAATATATCCTGCTTTGAAAATAAATCATAAAATAACAATTGTATGGTACACCAATCTATTAACTATGGAGGAAAAATGAAATGACTATATTACATACATAAAACTTACAAAGTACTTCCAAATCATAGAAACGTTATGCTTTTCCATTCACATTTTAAAATAAAAATATAACTACATTATTACTTCAACCATATTTTTGAATAAATTAATTTGTTGTAAAGTATATTAACAAATGCTAATATTAAATTTTATATAACCTATAATTATTCCTATTTTGTGTGTCTTTGGTCATCTTTTTCTGTGCAGCTGGAGTAATATTTTCAAAACAATCACCAGAATTTGTTATTCTCCTGGTAAACCCTTTTCAATAAACACCTGTCACTCTTAGAACAAGTCTGGACACTCCATCATGGCCATAATACTCTGGTTCCAGTCTGTTTACAGCCTCTCCCTAAGCACACACCCACATCCCCCTACAAACTGCTCCAGCTACATTGGGTACCTTTCAGCTCATCACATGCATCTGGTCTTTTTCTGACACCTGGAGTCTGTACTTGCTGTTTCCTCAACCTGCAATGGTTTTGAAAGGTGTTCACAAGTCTAGTTTGTTGTTATCTTTAATATCTCAGCTAAAATGTCATCTCTAAGTTTCAGGAATGCAACTCAAACTGAATGACAATATGAATTCTCTGGGTCACTGTGCCAAACGCTGGCACGTCTGCTATGAGAAGCCCTGCTTTTTTCCTGCCTTGCTACATGTCACAGGGAGGTATAGTTTTGATGGCTGTGTTTTCCCACTTCCCAGGTCAACTGGCTCTGACTGGGTTTGGGTAATAGAAGGTAATGATAGAATTGGATGGCAAGGAAAGAGATGACACGCATACCACTTCTGGACAGCACCTTCAGACATGCCTACAAGGCTTCAGCTTCCACGCAGTCCCTCTTTTGTGTGTCCTTAGTCACCCTTTATTCCTGTTTCTGGTAACAAAGCCTACGTTCCTCTGTCTCTCCCAAAACCCAATTTCTTAACTGTCAAACCTGCTCAATTTTAATTTGTTGCTTGTTTTAAATTCTCCACCTTTGAAGGTGGTGAGCTTGTGTCCCAAGAATCTTCTCTTCTGAAATTTCTAATTAATAATTACTCTTGTCTTGTTAAGGCGGAAAAGTAAATGCATTGCATTTTCCACTGATGGCTTTTCAAAATATTTGAAGACCACAGCTGTGTAACCAGAGTGCTCTTTTCTTCCACCTAAACTGGTCCATTTCCTAAAAGAAAGGTTCTTCACAGGTTATCTCTAAGATCTTTTCCAGTATTAAGAATCATACGAGGCTTCCCTGGTGGTGCAGTGATTGAGAGTCTGTCTGCCAGTGCAAGGGACACAGGTTCGAGCCCTGGTCTGGGAAGATCCCACATGCCGCAGAGCAACTAGGCCCGTGTGCCGCAACTACTGAGCCTGCGCGTCTGGAGCCTGTGCTCCGCAACAAAAGAGGCCGCGACAGTGAGAGGCCTGCACATCGCGATGAAGAGTGGCCCCCACTCGCCGCAACTAGAGAAAGCCCACGCACAGAAACGAAGACCCAACACAGCCAAAAATAAATAAATAAAATTTAAAAAGAAAAGAATCATACTGTTAAAGCATCTAACTTTGGCTTTTGTTCAAAAATGTGATTAAGAACTAGCTAATTGATATCTTCATCCTGTGGTTATCCTTAGGAAATAAAAACATCTTCAGGAGCAAATTGTGGACATGTTAAAAAAAAAGAACTCATTTTCCTAATGATGTTTTTGGGATATGTCCAACTCTGGTGCATTGCTCAGTCTTCCTCTATCAAGATTTGGATTTCAAATATTGAGGCTTCGTTAATTTGTTTTGATTGTTTACTCCATGTCCTGATCCTAATTGTCCAGAGACATTTGTAATGTAGTTACAACCTTTAGATTAATTTGCAAACATTTCGTTACCTTCTAGATTCTTGGCATCTGTAATACTAGATGCCAATATATTGACAGCTACTGTTGAATAAAGGCTTAATTTAAGAATTTAGTGGGAGCAGTTAATATAAAGTATAAAGTATCTTATAATTTTGATAGAGGGATATCTTTAATATGCAAAATATATAAGGTGAAAATACTTTTGAAATTAATTTGGAGAGTGACGGGAGGTACAGCTCAATGTGAGTTGAGGGAAAAGCCTCCTCCCTTTTCTTTCTTTGCTTCTATATTTTGCTTTACTGAAATCACAATTTACTTTGGTTCTTCTGGCTTCTTTTGTCTCTTTGTTAAGGACACTCACTGAGTGTCTTAAAATGGGTCCCATCACTTCTGGAATATTTCCACCCTAGTCAACCAACCAACTTAAATACCATCAATATTCTGAAAGTTGGTATTTTAACATATTTCAAATGCTTTTCCCCTTAATGTTATTTCATTAAGCTCCTCTTTCATGTCATTTTAAGAGCAGAAATTGTCATCCCTGACTGCCTGTTCACCCCATCATTCATCTTTCTGGTAAGACTCTCCTGTTCCTTCCATATTCCCAGGCCCTACCTTGTCATTTTGGGTTTTTTTTTTTTCAATGTATAGACTCAAAATTAGTGTAGAAATTCTGGGTTTAGCATTCTAAAAAATGCCTTTTCATACTGTTAAATTTTTTGTGTACCAATGCAAAAGTACTTGCACACACATATACACACACCTGTATTTAATTCAGAAACCTGTGGGTCTCCATTCAGTACAAGGTTTCTTAATTTCCCTTATTTATTCCCCAGAGAGACTGGTAAACAATTTAAATCTCGCCAGTCAAAAAAGTGAGTTGGGTGTGAGAAATGCTGGCCTAGGGATGAAACCCTGCAAGAACAACTGATAATACTACCATCTCTTCCCTTCCCACATCACGAATTTATAGCAATACTCCTTTTCTGTACTTTGATTGGCTGAATGTATCTAAAGATGTCCAATGAAAATCTAGATAAATTACCTACTGTTTGTTGAGCTTACTCTATGTAGAGTTAAATAAGAAACAGTTTAGTTTGACTCTCCCTCCTCAACTCCCAGATAACACCTGGAACCCCTCACCAGTTTATCTTCCAAAGAACCTAAATTTTGGGAGCAGGACAAGCACAGCATTTTATATATACATGGATTTTTTTATATGTGTGTAATCAAGTGAGTGTATATACTCATACATTATCACTGCGCATTGATATTTTGTCAGGAAAGTGGGTAGAATGGAGGGAATCATCACAGTGATACTACTTTTGGTTCAAGGGTCCTAATGAATTCTTGAATTTCATTGCAGAAAACATTTGTCACAAACCTTGAGGGCATTCAGCACAAATACTGTGTCAGTGTAGATCTTTCAAGAGACAGAAGTGGCCCCATACTGGGGAGAAAGCTGCTTCATAGTGGCAAAGACTAGGGGATTATGTGCATCTTCCTGCAACTAAGAGAGCTAACTCATCTTGGTACCCTTTAGTGTCATCTGTGGTCTTATTTTTTCCCCTTCTGCTTATATCAAATCCTTGCTTCTCTCATTAAAAACTAAATTTGGGTAATTAACTGAGAATGTCCAGGAAGTCAATTATTTTTATGATGGCAAAAAATGCTGGCATTTAATGATATTATTATATAATATGGTCCACTAGAAAATAATATATTTTGGAGACCATCCTGTCCCATTTATTTTGCTTTGCAATTGAGGCTAAAAACCTACAAAACTCTTCTAATTTTATACTGCTTATAAGCAGCATAGAGAGAGCCCAGAACCAAAGATTTCTGATTCTTAGATTATTGCTTACTCTTCTACCCCATATGGATATATCCATAAACAAAGATAGAGGCAATACAGAAAAGAATTCTAGGTTGGCTTTGTCATTCCTTAGACAAAGGCTGGGTATAAAAATAAGCATCACTTTTTGTTTTCAATAAACTTCAAAGTGAACTATTTCTACTATATCTTTTTCTTTTAATAACACAATTTGGGGATTTTTCCAAAGCCAGAGCAAGATATAATAAAGCAGGCTCTCCTTCCAAAGCAAAGCACAACAAAGAAGTGGATCATGAATATAAATGTTAACATCAAACATACCCACTGAAAAGTAATAACACTACAAGATAAGGCAATTTACATGAGTATTTTATAAAGATTTTTCTCCTGAGATTCTTATACGATCTCGCTCTCTCCTAAGCCCTGATTTTTTTTTTAATTTAAAGGAAACTGTAGTGATTAGTTACATTGCCTTTGAGAACTAGATAAATATTTATGAAGAATGAATGTCCCTGTATATCTGTATAGAGATAATGTACAGGGAGAGCAACACATATTCAGAATCGGAATCTCATTTCTGTAGGATGCATCTATTGCATCTGGAACCTACTGTCATTCTTTTGTAATGTGGGCACATGAGCTGCATTAACATTTGACTCTGATTTGGAGCTTTTGTATTTCAGGGGGCTCAAAAAATCCACCTGAATGCTGTCTGCTTTCATGAGCAAGAATACCTGTGGTTTCATTTTCTCAGACAGATTCAACCAAACAGTATATAGCCAGACTACAGTAAGATGTAGACTTGGATACCCCAGTGTTGATCCCGACAAGAATTCTCAATTCCTTGTTAAGTTCCCATGAGAGACTGCATCTTATCCTCTTGTTCTGTATTTGCTTCTACACAATGCCAGGTGCATTAAGTATCTGTTGCCATTGCCAACTTGTCTCTTGATATTTTGGCTTCACCCCCACTCCTGTCCTAGAAACTGTCCCAACCACTTGGAGCTAAGAATATAATTATCTTTTTCGGTTTGACCTAATTCACCTTGAGGAATATTTTAGTAACTGCCATAGTTATCCATCTACTTCTGTCTTAAACAAATTCCTGACCTGCTCCAGCCCAGAGTCCAAGACCAATTACAGCATCTGTCTAGACTTTTGGGTCACTACTAGAATTGTCCACACCTCTTCAAGAAAGGAGTCAGATACTGAATATAGGCAGATCCATACTTTTCTGCAAAACCAGAGTGTAGGAGGGAATGGAAGTTTTCAGATACCACTGGAGGAGGCTCAGCATCACTTCCTGAAATCCTATAGCACATCAAGACTTCCTGAGTACAAGCTGGTGCCAACCAGTGGGCACTGAGCCAAATGTATATATGTGTGTATGTCATGGTAAATTATATTTTCCAAAAATGTCCATACCAATATACATATCACATCCCATATACTCTTCTTACAGTGTAATGTTGACTTTCTTTCATTGACAAATGGGGGTTATAGTCTGTTCTCCTTGAACCGAGTAGACCTTTGTGAAACTGCCTCAACCCACAGAGTGTGGTAGAAGTGATCCTGAGTGACTTCCAAGGCTAGTTCATAAAAGGTGATATGGCTTCTACCAGCTCTGTTGATACACTTGCTTTGAGCTGTCCTGGGCTGACAGGTAAGAAGGCTGGCTGCCCTGAGCCACCTTGCTTGTGGGACCACGTAGGAAGACCACGTAGAGATAGACAGAGATGCCACAAGGAATCATATTGTGAGAGCCTCCAGCTGATTGAATCTGCCCAGCTCACTCATGAGACATAAGTAGACATACCGGCAGGTGATTCCAGCCCCCAGCTTCCTGTGAAAGTAGAACAGAAAGGAGCTGGCCCTACTGAGCCTTACCTGAATTGCTTTTTCATAAGCATAATGAACATTGTTGCTGAAAACTACTAAATGTGGAGTTGGTTTGTTATTAAGTCATATTATCTTGGAGAAGAAAGTTCTTTGGTGATCTCAATGAGGCTACATTTTCAAGTTTTCCACATTCCCCACCACTACCCAACAACTTAATCACCTATATTTTCTTCCTAGTCATGTTGGCATTTATTTTCTTAATTATTTTATTTTATTGAAGTATACTTGATATACAATGTTGTGTTTAATTTCTGCTGTACAGAAAAGTGACTCAGTTATACATATTCTTTTTCATATTCTTTTCTATTATGGTTTATCACAGGATACTGAATATAGTTCCCTGTGCCATACAGTAGGACCTTGTCGTTTATGCATTCTATTTATAATAGTTTGCATCTGCTAACCCCCAAACTCCCAATCCTTCCCTCCCCTAACTCCACCTCCCCCTTGGCAACCACAAGTCTGTTCTCTATATGTGTGAGTCTGGTTTTGTTTCGTAGATATGTTCATTTGTGTAGTATTTTGGATTCCACACATAAGTGACATCGTATGGTATTTGTCTTTCTTTTTCTGAGTTACTTTGCTTAGTATGATAATCTCTAGGCCCATCCATGTTGCTGCAAATGGCACTGTTTCATTCTTTTTAATGGCTGAGTAATGTTCCATTGTGTGTGTGTGTATATATATATATATATATATATATATATATATATATATATATATACACATACATACCACATCTTCTTTATCCATTTATCTGTCCATGGACATTTAGGTTGTTTCCATGCCTTGCCTATTGTAAATAGTGCTGCTATGAAATGTTGGCATTTAAAATTGGAGCTCTGAAATGGGGTAATCCTCCTCCTTCCACTTCTCTTAAAAATTAAAGGCAACAATATAGGCAATTGTCCTAGGACACAGATGCAGATACTGGACAATGACATAATTAAATGTTTAACCTACAGGGGGTGCTTAGCTAGTACTGAAATTTACATTTAAAGAGGGATTTTGGTTTAAGTCTGTTCATTTTTGTAGCCACAACAAGCTAGTAGTAAGTAGGCGGTTAAAAAATAGCTATGTTTAGCAAACCGAGGCTACCAGAAGCCGCAGGGATAATAAGCCTCCTAGCCTTGTTATATACAAGGAGTACTATATGTACTATACGTCTCATTAATTCTTCCTGTATTTCCTGGTGCTGTGTATATGCCCCTCTGTGGCTACCATGTATATTATTAATTTTATTTCATTAATCTGATTGACTAGGTTTGGCCAAAGCCCCTTCTTCCCTTCATGATGGTTTCAGGCGTAAGTTATCAGTTTGTCTGATTTCTACTCTTCTAGAAAAGTAGATTCTTAGAACAGCTCTGGCCTGGGGAAATGTCTCAGTAATCTAGGTCACAGTAGCACTGGGGAATGGAAGGGCCATGTGCCATCTGAGAAAATTATCGCAGAGAGAAGAAAAACGTTTGAAAAAGAAGAAAGAAGAAAGAAAAGAAACAGCCACACAGTCCAGTCCACTTGATCATTGTTTCACAGATGGAAAGGGAGACTAGTAAGACATTAGAAAGAAACAGTCCCACCAGGTTCGTCTGAAGAACTAAGCAGGAGGCAGATCTGGAGAAACACCTGGGAGATGAGAGATAATCCTATATGATGTTTCTACACATCTTGGAACAGTTTATGTCTTCAATTACCTTTCCTATGATATTTGTATGCGACAACCTTGGAAGATAAAGGTGTTATCAGAGCAGAGAGAAGATCTGATTCCTAACCAACACAATTAAGATGTCTCCCTCTAGGTCAAAAGTTGAGCAGGTTTAGCAGAGCCCCCTTACAAGACTGGGGTTTTCTAAAGCTTCAGTTACTTCAGCTGTGCACAAGTATACACTACCCAAGCACATACTTGGATACTCCCAAGTATGTGCTACCCAAGCCACTCCACATCACCCCCACAGGACTTGTAGGAAAAGGGGAACTGATATGAACACAAAGCTCAGGCAGCCAGCTGTGCTGTGAGTGATAAAGGTCTTGATCTCTGACCCAGGAGTCTTGTTTCTTCTGCCAGTATCTACGAAACTGTGGTAGGTTCACTTGTTAGCTTGCAAGTAGGGGAGATCACAGCAGCAGCATGCAAGAGTATTTCCTGTGGTCATAAAAGCATAATCCAGGATACTGCCCCACTCTAAAGGGATATTTTTTGAGAAAGAGCTAATAAGAGTTGGTATAACTTTTATCTCTTACAACAGGAGAAGCAAAGGGTTTCTGGGTGGCTACAGTCCTCTTTAGTATCTACTCCACACCCCACCACAAATCACACTCTCAGGTGCACTGACTGTATGTCAACACGCTGAGGTCTGCATTTTGGATTCAAAGCTGAATGTGGACTCTTTTTTTGCCTCCACTGGCTTCAAATCTAGTGCACAAGAATATAACATTTGCATATCCTTATTGCAAGCAATGAAACGTACTACAGCGTGGTGCAGAGGGGAGAAGAAATTTGAGTGGAGGTCTCTGGAAAGTGTATTGGAAGGAAGACTGTTCTGGGCATCAGAAAATGAAACAGGTGTTTGACAGTCAGGTGTCTGAGGGAATTCTAGGCAGAGGAAATAGCTTAAGGCAAGTCCAAGAGGCTTGAGACCAAAAGGTGACTTTTTCATGAAAGTCAATTGAGAAATGAAGTTCTTCACAAAATCCTTGAAGGCAAGAATGGCAGAAGCTCCTCAGATCTTATCCAAAGGTTCTCAGCTGTGCTTCATAGAATTCTGGCTCCTTGGTGGGGAAAGGAGGGTAGGAGGCTAGTTTCCAGATCCTTTCCAAATTAATTTCAGTAGAAATGTGTTTCTGTTCCAGCTGTAGTCAGGCCCCTTTATTTATATCGCAGAAAGCAGAGACGCAAAGAGAGAGACCAATACCTTTCAGAAGATTACATGGCCAATGAGTGGCAGAGCTAGTTTTCAAACTGGGTGTTATGGACCCCCCTTCTTAAATCCATATATTAAAGCCCTCATCCCCAGTGTGAATGTAATACACTGGGGTTTCCATTTCTATGCTCACAGCTTTTCACTACACCAAACTGCCTTTCCTGATGATGCCAAGATGTCTTCAAATATGACGACATTCAAATCCATCAAAAAGTCACTCTCGTCTGCATTTGAGTTTTGCAGGGAAAAGGATACAAGTCACCCATGGACTTTTTTTTTGCAGGTTATTTTCCTTATTTACTGCTGTATAATGAAATGATAAAAGTGCTCAAAGCACTTTTTAGTTGGTTATGAAGAGAAATCAATACTGCTTTGTGTTTCAAAAAGGAAAGGCATGTAAGAGGTATTAAACACAAATGGATTGAACACTTATTTGTGAGGGGTTGCTAACAATTGAATTACTATTTTAATGTCATAACATGGCAGCACTCAAGATTACCTTTCACATCTAATCATACCATTTACATGGAAGTGGGAAAATGCTTCTGAAGCGGCCAAATGCTATTCACTGAATGGATCACAATAACACTAGAAATTGCTCCGGAGGAAAAATAATCAGATTCTTCACCAAGCTCTGGGGAAAGGTTAATAGTGTCTCTTCATTTGAAAACACATACACACACACACATATATGCACACATACACATGCACACAAAGAACTTAAAAAAAAAAAAAAGGGCAACTTATGGCAAAAAAACCCCAACACCATGGATTTGGGCATTGGTTCTTGGCTCCAATCCTGACTTTAACACTTGAGGGTTACCTGTCCTTGGTTTCATCACAGGTAAGACTGGAGTTATATTCAAAATCACGTACAGAAGAACACTGTGTCCCCAAAATTTACATGAATTTTTATGCTATTACATCTTCACAAAACCCTTTGAATTAGGTGCTATCTTCATCATCCTCATTTTATAGGTGACAGTGTTGAGACAGAAAGAGTGTGTAATTTGCCCACAGTTGAGAAGTGGCAGAACAAGGATTCGAGAACAAGTCTAGCTGTATGGAAAGGCAATACGCTGCTGTCACCAAGAATACTACGTACCTCAAAGAAACTTCATGAGAGACGGAGGGTATATCTCTAGTGGGGCACCTGTCTCCTTGCTCAGGCCCCAGGCTACTTCTGTAGCCCACATTCACCACTCCCAAGCCCTCCTCCAATTCCTCTAATTATATAAAATGTACATTCATCAAACACACTAGATTTTTTTTGATGTCTTTTTCCCTTTGATTTTCTTAGAATGCCTTTTTATTTGTTCCACTCTTGCGACACACGTAGCTCATATGTTACACCCTCCAGGATTCCTTTCTGAACTCCCTCAAAGAGTCTGCTCTTTCTCCTTCGCTCCCAATAACATTCTGCTGAATCTCTCTCAGGGGATGTGCACTGGGACGTGATTATCTGTTTACTCATCCGCCTTTCCTGCTCAAATGTAAACCATTGGAAGGTTATTTATTTCAATATGCTTGGCACCTAAATACAAAAATGTTTATTTTTTCATATGTATTCTTATATTTATGTTTTAATGTCTATACATCAGCAAATATATGAAATTAAGATGCTCTAGGACTGCTGAGACTTAATAATAGTGAACATGTATTGGGCACTTGCTACCTGTCAGGTATTATTGTGAGCATTTTGTGGATAATGACACATGTCATCCTCCCATTGCCCTATGATGTTGGTACCACTAACTCACCCATTTTCTAGATGAGGGCACTGAAGCACCAAAAAGTTCACATATCTTGTCCAAGTGGACACAGTTCTAATGTGGGGAATCTGAGCTTTAAACCTAAAAATATGACTCCACATCCCACATTACCATCAAGTTTTACTGAAAAACCAAGACCCAAATATGATAGAGTAAGGGAGAGTTTCAGGGTTCCTGGGTGACTAAACTGTTAAGTGTGCCAAAAAGAAGTATTACACAACCCTTGTCTACATAAAATAATCCCTCCCTTTTTTTCTGTAAAGACTGAATACTTGTAGTTGCATTTAGCAATGGCCCTCTAGTATTGCCCATTAAAAAAATAAGCACCTATCCTTTTAGAGCACCCATTTTAAGATGTTGGTACTTGTATTAAGTGTTTAAAAATGTGCAATTCTAATAAGCACTCATGGAATGAGTGGCCTGGAGCACCTGCCATGTGATTGATTCTCTCAGAACTCCATGGTGAGCTATGTTTTTAAAGAGAGAGGAACTTCTCTTGGAAAGGCATACTAGGAAAGACAGAGCCACCCATCAGTAAGGTTATCATCTGTCTTTCTCAGATGAAAGGACAAGCCAACCTAGACCTTGATCTGCTGTGATGAGACAACTATTCATTTTATTGCATAATCTTGTGTCACTCTGATCCTGTTTCCAGATCTGTATCAAGAGGGGATTAGACTAGTTGATTCACCCCCCAAAGTCTTGGGTGTCTAACATTTGGATGCAATTCAAGGTCATTGTTACGATCACAAGATTTATTTGGACTAAGACAGTCTATGGTTTGGATCCTTCTGTTTATTAGATGTGTGGCACTGAGAAACTTGCAAAACCACTTTGAGCCTCAGCTTTCACATCTCTAAAATGGGGAAAGCAGCAATGCCTACCTCAGATGGTTGATCATTAAATGACAGAATGAATGCAAAGCACTTAATCTAACACTAAGCACCAACGTTCATTATTTCATTTAATCCTCCCTACAAATCCATAATGGGGTAGGGCTATTATGATCCTCATTTTACAGATATGGAGAATAAGGCAAACGAAAGAGAAGGAAATTTCCCTTTAGCAGACCAGAGATGCTACTTTTATTTCGCTAAATTATATTGCCTCTATTTGCTCTATCCCTGGTGCTTAGAACTTCTACCACCATGTAACTTTTTTTTTTTTTTTTGCGGTACACGGGCCTCTCACTATTGTGGCCTCTCCCATTGCGGAGCACAGGCTCCGGACGTGCAGGCTCAGCGGCCATGGCTCACGGGCCTAGTCGCTCTGCGGCATGTGGGATCTTCCCAGATGGGGGCACGAACCCGTGTCCCCTGCATTGGCAGGCGGACTCTCAACCACTGTGCCACCAGGGAAGCCCCCACGTAACATTTCTGACTGTACTGACCGGTGATTAGGTAGACATAGTATGTAGTCATAGCCATGTCTGAAAAAGACCAGTGCCCCAAAATATGTAAGCCATTAATTTGTCAAAGTAATAATTAAAGTTATCCTTACTGAGCACCCACACTGTACACTAGTTATGTACCAGGCATCAATCAAAATGCTTTATGTAGATTAACTCCTTTAAGCTTCACAAGCTACATGCAATGATACCCTAATTGACAAATAATGCACATATATGTAAAAATATACATAGAGAAAGGCTGACCAACTAGCAGTGTCACACAGCTAGTAACTGGTGGAAGCCTGAATTTAAACCTAGTCATGCAAACTTAACCAAGGAATCTCCTTGCTTCTTCCCACACTCCATATGTCCCCAAATATGAAGCACCAGAATGTATGCACATATTTCCCAGTGTCGATCACCTACTGATTAATTTCAAGTTAAAAAATGTAAGGGTGAATATCCTTCATCAACTAATTAGCAATTCTTTATGGTGACTTATTTTGTGTGAAAAAAAATCTGTTTAAACAGTAATGCTGAGATAAATAGCCCGCAGCTCCTGTCCCCCCCACAAAAAAAAATAGTGAATTTGCAGAAATCTTTTTTTTTTCACCCACTGCATTTACAAAAGATTTTTTAAGTTAAAATCTGTGTGATAAAGCTTCTCCCTTTTTCTTCCAATCTCCCCAGAGGGAAGAAATACTTTAGATCAAGAAGAGATGCCTTAACTAGAAAAATTCTGGACCTTCAATGTCATTTGTTAAGTAAAAGAAGGAGAAAAAGTTTAAAGTATGTAGAGTTACTGCACTCAGAGAGCAAGTGGTGGGGGGAGACCTTGAGAGTAGAATCTGAATTACTGTGTCTTCAGTCCAGCCTACTCTCAGATCTTGTCAATATTATTTCAGCCCTCAGTGTACTTTCAGGTCGCCTCTGACAAGGAAACCAAATAGAGACACAAACTCTAACTCCAAGCTTCAAGTTTTATGATTGTACCAATACTTTATCATACCCTATGTTTCTCCTTGGAACATCTCAATCCTCAGGACATGGAGGAAGGCCTTTCCTCTTTATAAAGCTATCCTTTCTTGCCTTCAAGAAACAGGGGGTTGGTTCTCTTCTGCCATCTTTCTGGTGACTATCTTCCCTCCCAAGTATTTGCCCACAGCAAATCTGATACTCTCTGCCCTTAGCTACCATTTAAACCTACTGTTTCTAGTGGCTTTTCAGTTCCCATGATCCCAGATACCTTCTGACAATCTGCAATCTTTGGTCTTGACAAACCAGAAGCAAATGCTAAGACTTCCTTTTAATATCCTGTCCCTTTAGCTCCAGCCCACCCTGTTCTTGGGCTTGCTTTTAAGTCTCAGCACATCAGCTGAGAAGACTTGACATCTCTACCACAGCAGATGGATGAGAGCTACCAACTTGCTGTCCCTGATGACTGGTTCAGGCTATCAGCTCAGCCCCTTGCATCTTTTGATGAATCAACAGGCCAGATGTAAAACATGCCTTCATTACATATTTATTTCTCACTGATGATATGTTAAGCCTTTGGGGCTGTGGAGAAAGCAGTGATAAATAACGCACATTCTTTGCTCTAAGGGACATGGATATTCAGTAAAAATAAATAAATAAAATCAGCTTTTTAAACACCCAGGGTAAGTGGTGTAGAAATACTCTAGTGGGAATACTGTGCTCTTACTTATTTAGTGTGGCTGATTGGGTAAGGTGTGTGTGGAGTGCTTTAAAAAATATAAATAAAAAACTCCTCAAAATCATTTACAAGCTCTTAACCCATGGTGTTTATTACAGAGTTTTTAAAAATATGGTCTTGATAAAATTCATCATTATAACCTTAGAAGCCTGTTAAAAATGACTCACGAACCCCAGTCCAGACACATATAATCAGAATCTCTGAAGGTCAGGCCAAGAGCTGTCACGTCTAAGACCCCCACCTTGAGTTTTATATCTATAGCACCCTGTCTCCTATGTTTCTGGAAGTCATAAGAGTGAAGTCTCAAACAAATGAGTATTCAGCTAAGGAAATACTCAGAGTTAATTCCTGGAGCCCCAAAAATGAATGGCCCCTTCCCTGGTGGCACAGCGGTTGAGAGTCCGCCTGCTGATGCAGGGGACACGGGTTCGTGCCCCGGTCCGGGAAGATCCCACATGCCGCGGAGCAGCTGGGTCCGTGAGCCATGGCCGCTGAGCCTGTGCGTCTGGAGCCTGTGCTCCACAACGGGAGAGGCCACAACAGTGAGAGGCCTACGTACTGCAAAAACAAAAACAAAAACAAACAAAAAGAAAATGAATGGCCCTAGCTTCAGCCCAGAACCATCCAGGGACAATAGAACTTTCTCACTCAAGTGAGAAAATGGAGTCTTCAATCCATTTTGAGTTGACTTTTGTATATGGTGTAAAATAAAAATCAGATTTCATTCTTTTGCATGGTATTTTCCCAACACAGTCTATTGAAGAGATTATCCTTTCCCATATCCCTTTAGCATGGGACTGTCCTTCCTCCATCATCTCTTGCTTGGCAAACTTAATCTTTCAAAAGCCACTTTAATTGTCATTCTTCCTGAAAAGACTTTCCTGATTTTTCAAGTCCTAACTGGAATACAGCACTTAGCTCTAAGTGTGCTACAATTCATATTTTTCCCCTAGACTGTGACTACATCAATTTTAGCAACAGAATCTTATGCATTAACGTATTCCTCAAAATTGTGAGAGTCTGATACATGGCAGCCATTTTACATACTGGTGAAATGTCTAAATTCATGCATGGGGACGCCTCTGATACTCAACCAGAATCCTGATGTTCATGGCAAATAGCATTTCTGAGTGGTCAGTGTGCACATTTATACTGATGGTTCACTACTGTGAATAGAACCTTTGCCTCTGCCACGTAAAATGTGTAAATTTGTTATTAATATATTTACCTTTTCTTGACCTAGGCCTGCAGAATTCAGAATTGCTACCAATGTGGTTATGACAATAAAGTTACACTAGTACTTAAATTTACTAATCTTCATTGTGTAATGCTATTTTGTCAGATGTACCACTTTGCAGATTTGTTCCTCTTATAGAGTCGTTAAAGAATTTTGGGGAGTTCTTATTTCTGTTTTTCCCTCATGATTAGCATTGCGTCATTTATTATTATTATTATTTTAAAAATTGGCACATTTTCTATAAACTTTGCTAAGGTAACAATACTGCCAAGCCTCTCAACCACTTTTAAAAGTTTACTTATTTTTATCCACAGACTTTCATAAAAAGGAATAGGAGTATTCTGTTAAAACGAAAAAGAAAGAAAGAAAGAAAGAAAAGGAAGGAAGGAAAGAAGAAAAGAAAGAAAGAAAAAGAGAGAGAGGGAGGGAGGGAGGGAGAGAGAAAGAGAGAAAGAAAGAAAGAGGGAGAGAGAGAGAAAGAAAAGAAAGAAACAAAGAAAGAAAGAGAAAGAGAGAAAGAAAGAGAGGGAGAGAGAGAAAGGAAGGAAGGAAGGAAAAGAAAAGGAAGGGAGGAAGAAAAAGAAAAGGAAGGGAGGGAGGGAGGAAGGAAGGAGGGAGGGAGGGGAAAGAAAGAGAAAGAAAGAAAGCTATGAAATTATGAAATGCAAGTATTAAACCTGGAAACAAGCTGCATCACCTTCATGGATTAGAGGTCTTTTTCTCTTATAGAGATAACTGCTTAGAAATATTAAATGGTTAATTTTGTACATAGCCTATGTTTATTTCGTGTCTAAATGCTCCTGACTTTCTGAAAGTAGAAAGCAATAGAGCATCCACCCAGGTTCAGTTCAAGGACCTTAATAAATCTGATTCAGGCAAAGTGGCAACACTTAGGATTCCTCTACTAAACTCTAACTCATAGGAGACTACCCTGAATAAAACGAGGGGGTGATTTTGCCAAAGGTGATTTTCTTAGAAGACCACTTCATATAATGACTGAGAGAGCAAGATTATGTTGTAGAAAGAAACATGAATTTCAGAGTCAGACAACTGGATTGAATACCCATCTTCATCTTTTACAAGCTGTGTGACCTTTGATGAATTATGTAACCTTGCTGAGTCTCAGCATCTTTATTTATAAACAGAGATAATACCTACTTGAAAAATATTCAAAGATTAGTATGATAATATATATAAAAAGGTTGGAATGTAATTGACGGTCACTATACATTCATCCCCTTACCTTACTATTGAAGAGAAAGCTATAGAAAGAGATTCAACTTAAGGAAGAGTGTTGATTCAGACTATGAGATATCAAATGGAGTACTGACCATAATGACATTTGGAATATATCTATTCAGTTCATCTGCCCATTTTTTAATCAGATTTTTTTCAATTGAGCTGTATGAGTTTCTTATATATTTTGGATATCAATTCCCTATTCAGTATAGGATCTCCCATTCTACAGGTTACCTTTTCCTTTTGTAGATAATTTCATTTGATGTACATAAGCTTTTATTTTGATGTAGTCCCACTTGTTTATTTTTGCCTTTGTCACATGTGCTTTTGGTGTCAAATCCAAAACTCCATTGCTGAGATCTTATGTTTTCTTCTAGGAGTTTTACGGTTTCAAGGCTCAAGTTTAAGTCTTTAACTAATTTTGAGTTGACTTTTACAGACGGTGTAAAATAAAGATCAAATTTCATTCTTTTGCATGTGAATATCCAGTTTTCCCAACACAGTCTATTGAAGAGACTATCCTTTCCCCATTATATATTCTTGGCACCTCTGTCAAAAATTAGTTTACCGCATATGCCTGGATTTATTTCTGGGCTCTCTATTTTGTTCCATTTTTCTATCCATCATCCAGAATTACACTGTTTTGATCACTATAGGTTTGTAATATAGTTTGAAATCAGGAAATGTGATGTTGCCAGCTTTATTTTTCTTGCTCAAGATTACTTTAGTGATTCAGGGTCTTTTGAGGTTCCACACAAATTTTAGGATTCTTTTTTCTATTTCTGAGAAAAATGCCATTGTACCTACCTCTCTGGTTAAACAGGCTCAGTTACCACTGAAAAATGATAACTCATATGACATTTTAAATTTATTTTCTTTGCCCTTTGCATTTGCAGCACTGACCTCAACACTAAATATATATCATATATCAGATGATTCTTGTATATCTAAATATGCAAATACTACACAAAGCAGCAACTGCACTCTTGCACATCATCCCAAAGAAAGGAACACTCATATTCATGTGAAATAATGTTGATAATGTTCATAGCAACTTTAACAACTAGAAACAACCCAGATGTCCTTCAGTGGGTGAAACGTTAAGCAAACTATGGTACACTCATACCATGGAATACTGCTCAGAATATTTTCTTAAAAAAGAACAAATGATTGATAAGTGCAATAACTTGGATAAATATCAAAGGAATTACACTGAGTTAAAAAGAGCAACCTCAAGAGGTTACATAATGTATTATAACATATATAAAATATTCTTAAAATAGTAAAATTACAGAAATGGAGAAGAGATTAGTGGCTGCCACGATTTAGCAACAGTTGGCATGGAAGAAAGGTGAATATGGCTATAAAAGGGTAAAACGAGGGATCCTTGCTGTGGAGGAACAGTGCTGTTTCTTGAATGTATGTACCATTGTCAGTGTTGTCAATGTCCTGCTTGTGATATCCTGGCACAGTTTTCCAAGATGCTAGTAAGTACACTGTGGGAAACTTGTTAAACTGTACAGGGGCACTCTGAATTATTTCTTACAGCTATGCATGTGAATCTACAGTTATATCAACATCTTTTTGAATGATTCTTTAAATTCTAAAGTGCTTTACAATTTTCAGACGTTTCACATACATGATTCCATATAATCTCATATCAATCCTTTTTATTCCGTCTATATTGCCCCTCCCCTCTTCCCTCTCCCCACTGGTAACCACTAGTTTGTTTTCTCTGTCAGTCTGCTTTTTTGTTTTAATCACTAGCTTAATTTTTTTTAGTTCCACATATAAGTGACATCATGTAGTATTGGTCTTTCTCTGACTTATTTCACTTAGCATAATGCCTTCCAAGTTCATCCATGCTGCTTCAAATGGCAAAATTTCATTCTTTTTTATGGCAGAGCAGTATTCATATGTGTGTGTGTGTGTGTGTGTGTCTGTGTATATAATATATATATATATCCTTTTTTACCTGCATCTGTTGATGGACACTTAGGTTGCTTACATACCTTGGCAATTGTAAATAATGCTGCTATGAACACTGGGGTGCATGTATCTTTTGAATGAGTGTTTCTAGTTTTTTGGATATATACATAGGAGTGGAATTGCTGGGTCATATGGTAGTTCTATTTTTAGTTTTTTGAGAAACCTCCATACTGTTTTCCACAGTGGCTGCATCAATTTACATTCCCACCAACAGTGTAAAAAGGTTCCCTTTTCTCCAAATCCTTGCCAACATTTGTTACCTGCGTTCTTTCTGATAATAGCCATTCTGACTGGTGTGAGGTGGTATGTCACTGTGGTTTGGATTTGCATTTCCCTGATGATAGTGATACTGAGAAACTTTTCCTGTGCCTGTTAGCCATCTGCCTCTCCTCTTTGGAAAAATGTCTATTCAGTTCTTCAGCCCATTTTTTAATCAGCTGTTTGTTTTTTTGATTTTGAGTTGTATAAGCTGTTTATATATGTTAGATATTAACCCCTTATCAGTCATATCATTTGCAAATATCTGCTCCTATTCAGTAGGTTGTCTTCCCTTTCTGCTGATGGTTTCTTTTCCTGTGCAAAAGCTTGTAAGTTTAATTAGGTCCCATTTGTTTACTTTTGCTTTTGTTTCTTTAGCTTTAGGAGACGGATCCAAAAAAGGTATTTATGAAATAGTAATCATGAATAAACCAAATTATTTCATAAAAGATATTCACATACATAAACTGAGTGATTTTTTTGAAGATGGTAATATATATTATATGTAATGTAACTGAATAAATGTATATACATCTATATTTATATCTTTCTGTCCAGAGGGAAAAAAGAACCATAGAAAAGAAAAAATATGCATATAAGTATTCTGTAATGCTTATATAAATCAAAATAAAATGTTACATAATTGTTCACCTGGTGAGTACTAAGAGAATTATTTGACCTTGACATTCCGAACCTTCTCATTTGAACATCACAGAATTAGAAACATAAGTTTATATTGTCTTCTTGCTTGGTATGATTGTTTTTAAAATTCAGAGGGAAGGTGACAATTGCTCTACATTGTGGCAGAGAATGTAAACATCAAAAACCATAATATTAAAAATGATGGTATAACTAACAGAGGGAGGCAAAACAAGGCAGAAGTGAAGAAGAGGTTTAAAGATTACACAGTAGGGAAACAAGGTGTATTCTCTGTAGCTGAGAGATAAGGAAGTTGTAATATTTTATCACTTAAAATTATTTGTAAATTCCAAACAATAGCAACGTGGAGGTGATGTATATTTTAAAGGCAGATAAATTCACTGTATTTCATAGTTTACATTCAAGTATAATGAGAAATAGAGGAATAGACCATTATTTTACAATTTGTGTTGGAACCACCAAAAGAATTAAAAGCAGAAATGGTCAAAATTATTAATCTCTGGGGAAAAGAAGAGACTATCAGTCAAAAAGCTTTCTTTAAATACGTTCTTCGCTGTTTGAACATTAATTTCCCTTTGCAGACATTTAACATTAAAACAGCAATTTTAACACAGGGGAAAAAAACCCCATTAATATGGGAAAAGTTTCCAGCAAGTGGTTTAGTGTCAAGATACAGTAAATAAAGGAAATGATATGGGGATTAGGACAAAAGGCCTAGTAAAACACAGTACTTAAAGAAAGTGTCTCATGAGTGTGAAATACATTTTATTTTTCTGAGAAAGAAGGAAGTGTGATTAACTGGAAAATGACCTTAAAGGAGTCTAGTCCTGAGTATTCTAACAAATGATCTGAGATTCTGTCCAAGTCATTTAATCTGGCTGGGATTCAGTTTTTTATTAAGAAAATAAGAGAATATAGTATGGGTGTCTTCCCCCACTAAAATGTTCTTCATAGTCAAAGGAGTAAAATACTGTGGACCTAGAGGGCAGAATGTCTGCAGTGGTAGCTATGGAAATGTTCTGCTCAGATCTCCCTTCAACGCAGAACTTTCTGTTCCAGGCGAGGACTGCAGTTTGCTACCTGCCTCCAGCTGCTACTGCCTTCAGGCTCCACATCAGCTTTCCTGCCATAACCATGCTCTTCCTAGGCAGCCCTCACCAATGGCTGACCCCAGCAGAGGTACCAGGACTTGGCTATTTCCATGCAACCTTGGGCTCACCTCATGGGAAATCTTTGCTGTGGATCTCCCCCTTGGATTCCCTGAGGAATTTCCAAATCCACATTGCAGTCGGAGGTTTTCCCTGTCCAATCCTGCTTCTGTTGGTCTTCCTTCTCACAGGGAAGGGTGCACACCATGGTTTGGAGCTTTCCCTGCTCAATCCCACTTCCATTTTCTTTTATCTTTTGAAAGTATTACCAATCAAAAAACCTTTTGTGTTCCCATCTCCATCTCAGCACCTGCTTCCCAGAGGACGCAGCTAATACAGTGCCTTCTAACTTTGTTTTTCTGTGGTCAAAGTTATTCAACCAGATTCCTAAGGATGCACACACTTCAACTCTTCAGTTGTATGCACATATGCATGTATGTATTTTGGATGAGTATACATGAGTATACATATATTTCCTTTAAAAATTTCATGTATTTATTTCTATGCATACCTATTCCAAAATCACTCTCTTCCACATAGGCAGTCATTTGGAATATTTAGCACGTATCTTTGTACTAATGTATAAATATATGCTAAGAGAAAAAATTAAGTATAATTTTTAAGGAGTGTATTTCAATAATACACTCTCAAGATACACGTCTCAGAGAGAAAATGATGCTCCCGCTGATTACATGAACAACTGCTGCCTCAAAGGTAACTAGAAATAGGAAAATTGGTTTTCAGTCTGTTAAAAGTTAGCTTTTTTTCTAGGCCAGGTTTCTTTATTGTTAAATGTGTGTGATTTTACCCCTCCATTTTCATCCTTTCCATCTCATTTTAGATGTCTCCCTAGGAAAATACTGAACATTTTGTGCTCTTGTCAGTAGTACATTCAGTACTTTGACCTATTGCAAACTTTCTTTATTTTCTGTTTAAAGACTGCTATTAATTGAATCAGATCTTGAACTTCACTTTGAATGAAGAAGATTTTGCTAAGAGTTCTGCATCGTCTTTGATAAAAAGAAAGACTGCTGATTTTCAGCTTTTATTAAAACCTATTTCTTCTGTCAAAATGTCCTTTAATACAGACTGCTTTTAATCTCTTTAAATTAATGAATCTCGTTAAATGGCTCTTAAGTAAATCATTTTGATAACGGTAGATAGATATTTTTTGTGTCCCAGATGGACAGTTTAAGATAGTTTCTTTTTTTCAAAAATAAGATAAAAAATGCCATTCCCAAACCGCATTATTTTGTGTCTCCCCGATGAATACTTCCTAGTGCAGGTTTTCTGGTCTGTGACCAAAGAGTGATTTAGTCATTAAGAAAAAATGACTTAGAAACACATCAAAGAACAAGACCTCAGGGACAGAGAGGTTTAGGAAATTCCTATATTTTTGGTCTGTTACACTCTTTTATCAATTCTGTTTCTAGCTCTGTGTCTCTTATTACTTACTGTCTTTCATACAATGACCAGCTGCTTTTTGATAAACTAAAATTTAACTACAAGATGATCCTCAAAATGTACTCCCAGGAAGTCTTTGGTTCTGACCCATGACTTCATTTAGTACTGAAGACATAACACTTTTCATGGTATCTACTTTTTTATTTGTACATTTTAATCTATTTGGAGTACATTTTGTTAGAAGTCTGAGAGTATGTCACATTCTGCAGTTACCACCATTCAGGACTAAAGGTGGGAGTGGGGGAGTGGGTCAGGGATTTGAGTTCTTTGACCTTGATTTTCTTTTAAACAATAACATTTCTGAACAGAATGTTCACATATTTTGAATGGCCATAGGCTTCAACTGCTCTTCGCTTTCTCTTCCAATTATCTCTAATCCTTCAAAAATCTGTGTGTATATCACACATTGTAACCACAACTGATGGAAAACCCTTATAAAACAGAAATGTCCAGAGATGTATGATACTTGGGCACTGCAGCCCTGCTCAGGGCAGGAATTCTCAGAAGGGAAAAGGCAGAGAGAAGTGTTATAAAGGAAGCCAGAAAAAGAGACATACATGGTAATAGCAAAAGGAGGAAACAGGAAGAAGATCTTCACATTCTGTGAGGTTTGGTTCTGCATCTTTCTTTCATTGTGGTTTCCCTAGGATACAGAAGGCAGTGAATAAATCTTATTTATTTGAATAGTATATAAGAGATTGAAAGAATGAGTAAGAAAAGGAGCAAAATGTTCTAGAGACCAAGGCAGCAGTATGACATTCCTACTGGTATGTGTATGTGTTTGTGTGGGTTGAGAAAGAGGGGTAGGGAGAGAGAGAGAAACTATTTTCTTGTGAAACCCATGCTGAGCAGTGAAACTCAGAATATGGTGAGTAGGCAGATATTTGGCATCCTCTGGGCTTTACAACAGGAAATAATAGTGATATAGGTACCAGTTACTCCCCACACCTCACAGGGCAGAATGTGCAGAGTTTCGCTACTTGGAAGCTAGTTGTAAGGCCATCATAGGAGAGACAAAAACTTATTCCTTATCATCTTAACAGTATTGTGGATCTTCAGCTCAACAATTATTGCAATTTGACTTAGTTTACAGTCTTAGACACAAATGGGCAGGGGGAAGAAAGCTTATGAAGAGAATAAGCAAGATCAAACCCTGCTAATTTGCAACTTGATCACTATCAGGTCCCTTGCCCAATGGGTAATAATGGTTAGGTTGTTCTGGTCCATGTTTCACAGCACTGGGATGGAAGGCTACTTTGACTAAGGAGGGGAAGAGAATGCCAGCAGCTTGTTTGAGTCCTAACACAGAGTGGATTGACTGAGTGGGTCTTTGGGCTTAGAAGACCAACGATGGTTTTGAAAAGGTAATGTCAGGGCCAACTGAGGATCAGCAAATCTTTGAAGATGGGAACAAATATATATTCATAGAATCAGGGCAAAACATGGCACTTGTATTATTTTCAGACATGAGGCTGTATTTTAAAGTTATTCAGTTTAGGTGATATAGATAAGTCTAATTGAGTCAATATAGAGAACTTTCCAGGTGACTATAGAATCTTGAGCAACAGGATCTATATATTTTTCAACGTCAATCTTTAATCCATTAGTTCCGCACTTCAAAGGGAAGAGAATACAATAATTAAGTGAAGCTTCAGGGTTTTTCTTTGTTTTTATTATTCATAGGACTTTCAAATCACGTGCACTTTCCCAATCCTAAACGCAGCAATTCTATTTGTGGAAAGGGAAAAATAAAAAGTAAATCTCTTGTCTGCCCTTCGAGTTTTCACAGAATAAACTGTCATCTTTTTTTTTTTTTCTTTTCCCCCAGGTGACAGATTATCAGGAGCCTGTTAAAAAGCCCAGGACTTTTGGGACTTCTCTGGTGGCGCAGTGGTTAAGAATCTGCCTGCCAATGCAGGGGACACAGGTTTGAGCTCTGGTCTGGGAAGATCCCACCTGCTACACAGCAACTAAGCCCATGCGCCACAACTACTGAGCCTACACTCTAGAGCCCGCGTGCCACAGCTACTGAAGCCCACGTGCCTAGAGCATGTGCTCCACAACAAGAGAAGCCGCCACAATGAGAAGCTTGCGCACTGCAACGAAGAGTAACCCGCATTCGCCACAACTAGAGAAAGCAACGAAGACCCAATGCAGCCAAAAATAAATAATTTATTTAAAATAATAATAAATGATTTGGCAATAAATGAATTAATATGAAGCCACAGATGCACAGAACGTTAGAGCTAGAAGTTGTCAAAAAATTTCAGCTCCTCTGCTTCAGAATCTGATACTATATAAACCCTTCCCCTCCTGCTCCATCCTTTCCTTCACATTGCATGAGAAAGTATAAATTCTGGGCAAAAGAATGAGCCTTTCCTTTAATAAACCATGAAACTTACGATAAGAAATGCTAATTTAGGTGCCTTACTATTGATTAATAATTAACAGGTTAATTAATGAGGCTGTTAAATAGGTTAATGATGCCTATTAACGATTAACAACCAGTTTTAAGACTGGAATCCCGATATCAGAACCAGATTTAAGACTGGAATCCTGATCTACCAATGTTCAAGTCAGTCCCCAAAATGTTATTAAGTTGTATGCATCCTGTTTCTGTAAAGTAATCTGTTCTCCATCTCATCTCTGCATGCATATTGGCAGGGGAAAATATACCCAGAAATGGCCACTAACACACTGATGGATGGTGGCTCTGGTACTAGAGTTTAGGATAACTTTTATTTACTTCCTTACACTTTATAACTTTTTTTGTTTACAGTATCTTTCAATGGGTTTTTATTGAGAAAAATTCCTATGAATTACCTAAGGGTTACCAAGTAATTAGCACATTGGGCTAGGGAGGTAGATGTTAAAAAGAAAAGATACACAGTACTTGAACAGGGAGCCCAGAGCATGTTTGGTCACTAATCTATCCACAGACCATTACACAGTCAAATTAAGTCTTAATTCTCGAATACACTTCCATCCAAGCCTGCCTCTACAATTTGTCTCTGTGAACACACAGGCACACATTTTCCTTAATTAAGCATGGCTTTGGTATAAGAACACCAACCCAGTGAACTTTTTTTTTTTTCGTTTTAGTTAAAAATGTCAGGGCTCCTGCATTAAACAAAAGGATTGAAAAATGATGGTGACAGTAGATGCAAAGCAGAGGATGAGCGTGGGAATCACACTGGTAGGGTTTGAATTTGGGCTCTCCTGCTCACTGACCCTGTGACACCAGGTAGGCCATTAAGATCTCTGAGCTTCAGTTTCCTCATCTTTGACATGATGGTGACGATGTACAGTGCAAGCGCTCTCATGAGAGTGAGATGTACAAGTGTTAATTTAGAAGGGCTACCGTGGGAATCCAGTGAAAAGTCCACTGTGTGCTGTATGTGTGGTGTAGGTCGTTATTTCTCCACATTACATAAAAGGATAGAGAGGGAGAGGGTGCAACGCCAGCATCACTAAACCAGACAGTAATGAAGCCAGTGCACAGACCTTGGTGTTCTTGTTCTAACGTTCTCTAGGAGGCAGCACAGATGAGTAGTTGAGAACACAGCTCTTAAAGTTGCAGCCTAGTCAAATGGCAAATCTTTTAGCACCTTAGAGTTTCACCTACAAAATGAGGACAACTCTGTATACTTCATTTGGTCATTGTGAAAATTAAGTAAAATATTATTTGAACTTTAGTTTAAATATATTAGATATTTCTCTTCTGACACCAGCAAGAAAATCCTAAGGGGTTAACCCTAAGGGGTTATTACAGCCCCTCTTATTACAGCCCTTGTCTTATTTTTCATAATGTCTCCAATTCTTAGATGTAGGCCTGGTGACCAGGAGGCATTCAATAAGTAGTTACAGGGACTCCCCTGGTGACCCAGTGGTTAAGAATCTGCCTGCCAATGCAGAGGGGACACAGGTTCAAGCCCTGGTCCGGGAAGATCCCACATGCCACAGAGCAGCTAAGCCCGTGCACCACAACTACTGAAGCTCATGCACTCTAGAGCCAGCGAGCCACAACTACTGAGCCCTTGCGTCTAAAGCCTGTGCTTCGCAACAAGAGAAGCCATGGCAATTAGAATACTGCGCACCTCAATGAAGAGTAGTTCCCACTCACTGCCACTAGAGAAAGCCTGCACGCAGCAATGAAGACCAAATGCAGCCGAAAATTTAAAAATAAATAAAAAAATTATTTTAAAAAGTAAGTAGTTACGAAGTGAAAAAATGAATAAATGAATGAATGATGAGAATGGGGTCCCTCTGATTTTTTCTTCCATATTAACATTACATTCTAATTATCTATATTCTTTTTTCGCTGTTGTCATGTTTTAAGTCATGTTCAGACTTATGCCCCCACTCTTGTCCCCGCTTTCAATCATAGTGAACAAGGTCAATGTTAAACATGGTGGTTAAGAGCACAGTATCTGGAGTCTGGCCTCTCAGGCCCATTCCCAGATCCAACAATTAATAGTTGTGTAACACTGAATTATTCACTTTACTCCCTAACACTCAGTTTATCAAAGATTATAGTAACTGTTTCAGAGGCTCATTTGGAGCATTAAACACCCTGATATTTTTAAGGTATTTTGAATAGCATCTAACACATGTTAAGTGATGAAAAAATATTGCCTATTTTTAATTTTTAAAAATTTTTTAGCCCACACCATGTGGTACACAGGATCTTAGTTCCCTGACCAGGGACTGAACCCGTGCCCCCTGCATTGGGAGCAAAGAGCCTTAACCACTGGACTGCCAGGGAGTCTCAAATGGTAGCTATTTTTATTATCATCCTTATTATTACTTATGTCACACTAACTGTCCCAGAAGACCTGTGCCTTGGGCCCCATGTCCCACATCTGTGCAGAGGAAGATACAGTTCTTAATAGCAAAAGGATTCTGCTGGCCTTCAATGCCATTACCAAGTCCAATTTAACTGGGGATTTCTGTCTTATTGATGGAAACATCATCATTCTCAGGTGTTGCCTGAACTTGTGTGGTCCAGGGGATTTCTAATAAGCTCCCTGATTGTAAGAGGGAATTGGAAGACCAAACAGGAAATGAAAACCATACAGTGTGTTATTTAACCCAAAAAGACACTTTCACTGTCTTTAGAGGGAGAGAGTAAGCACTAGGGATATTTAAGGGTCGTGTGTGTCTTGATAAAAGTAGTTAGGGAAGAGGGGAGCTAAGTCATGTGCTATTTATCTTGGTATTTTATTCTGTCAAATCCTCCTACCACCCTTGCAAAACTGATACAAGCGCTTTTATTTATAAAATGGAGATAATACCAAGCATCAGAGAGGTTAAAAAACCTGCCAAAGACATCCAGCATTTAACAGCAGAATTAGGACTCACACTCAGATCTGGCTGATGCCAAAACTCATCTTACGTAAGAAACAATACTTTTTATTTAGAAAGTGACGCATGCTCATTTTAGCAAATTTAAGAAATGCAGATAAAAAGAAAAGTCTAAATGATTTTGAATCCACCACTTACAGATAGCCTTCTGCGTAAATGTACTCCAGGTTTTCTTCGGCATACCACCCCCACCTCCCTTAACTACCGAGACCCTCATTTCTCTCATCTGTAAAACTGAAGCGAAAGCAATAGTGTTTTGTCAGCCCCTTACAGCTTTAAAATCCTGTGATTTTATACCTCAAGTGGTTTTGCTTTCAACTTTTAGTTCCATTAATGGAAAAAAATGTATCCACACAGAACGATAGGCAGATTTCCATGAACAGTTCAATTCCTCCTGCACAGGGATGACATCAAGCCAGGGAAAGTGTCTCTTTGTAGGTTCCATGTCATCCCATCCATTGCTTATTTCCTGGACAGACTTCAGGTGCCCACTGAATATGTGGCTACATCATCTGCCCCTGGATACATTTAGGATGATTAGAGCAGGGAATAAGGGGAGAGAAAGCTGGCTTAGGTAGGTTGTAACATTTGTGGGTGTTAAAGGGAATTTGTTGAATATAAAACTGTTGACCAGCCTGGGAACCTTAAGAAGTTATTGGTTCAAATGCCAGTAGCTAATAGATTGATATTAATGCAGAAGCAGTGGTTAATCAGTCACCTCCACTTTAGATGTTCAGTCCTTCCGGTTTGCAGTATTTTCTTTTCTCCTGCCCCCTGACTACTGCACTGACAGAAAGATTAGAAAGTTACATAATTGCATTAGGATAACAAGGCAGTTCAGGGAAAAGCTGATACCCTGGCAGTATTTTTAGAATAATTTGGAGGAGCTGCCACTACTGTCTTGTTGAGAGCTGTCTTCAGTTGTCAGCAGGGACAGAAAGAAGTGAGTCTATCATCTATTTTTTCAGATTACTGGGTACTTGAAAGATGGGTAGAAAGAAATAATAGGAAGATCAAGTAGTTTGGAAAATAAGGACATCACTAACACCTTTACAATGACTTACAGATTTTTGTGATTTTTTTTCTTTTTGTCAAGCACAAGATTTGCATTATTTTGCCCATAGCATTTATTTCTTCTGTTACAAGTTTCCCCTCATTCCCTCCCCTTCTCATTTTTCTTTCTTACCTTTTCATCACACATGCATAAACACACACATCAAATGCATACACAAACACACACAAAGGGACACAGAGATGCAATCATATAGAAATGCACAGACACACATACACACACACCCCAGACTACAGAAAGATGTATTTTACTTGAACAGACTCTACACATATCATATACATATATACACACACACCAACCTCAGAATGTATCTTTCCAAACTATTTGTAATTTTCCATTTCTCTCAGCCTCAATTTCACCCTCTGTAAAATTAGGATGAAATGCCATCCTACCAGGATTGTTACAAGATTTCAAAATAGTTTAAAACTTTTGAATTGAAAGTGACAGAAATCCATAGTGTACTCTCTTTAGCAAAAATGGGAAACTTTTTGTGTTGAAATGGATTTGTTCCACAGCATGGATGGACAGGAATGGTTGGGTGTTAGGGACTGTAATGAGTAGATATGTGTACACATTACTAATGAGTAGTAATGTGTAATGAGTTTGGATACTGTCAAGATTCTCCTTCTTTCTCTCTCTCCACATATACCTCACATATATGATTTTCTGCAGTGGTGAAGACTACTCCCAGAAAATAACATGCAAGGTTATATTATCCAATAGCAGTTCCCTATAGAATTCAATAAGGTTTCCATAATATAAAAAGTAAGCATTGACAAACTCCCCTTTCTATCATCCCCTTGCCCTTTTCAGGGTCTGCTCTAATCTCCAAGGTGATCTTCACTAGGAACCGTTAGCAACTGCTGTCATTCATGATCTCTTCCTTCATGATTTCTATTGAAACAGAAATATAATAAAAGGTAGGAAGAAATAAGAAGGTAGAGCATTTTATTCATTGGGAATTATATGCAAATTCTCACAGAAAAAGCAAAGAGAGAATAATGCCGTGTCCTAGATCACTGACTCCTTCAGAAGCAAGGAAAGATAGGGAGCTGGAGTTTTAAGTTGTTTGCTGATCCAAGAATCCAAGAACAACTTGATATGGCTGGTAAGTGGGAAAATAGCTCCTATTCGCCAAAACCAGAATGAAAGAAAAATATAAGAAATTAATGAGCAGAGTGCTAAGGAAGGGAGCATAAAGGACTGGAGAGACAGGGCGAGCGAGAGAGAGGGATTTACTAGAAAAATTAGAGAACTTTTTTTTTTCTGGGTACTGAGCATAAATCTTCCTCATCCCAGTGCATACACTCTCACCAGTTTTCAAGAAAGAAATCTTGTACTAATTATAATAACTTTTTAGATGTTACATTTAAAATATTTGTACTGACTTCTACTTTTTAGATCCAGATTTTTTTGGTAGGTATAGTCAACAAAGCCTGGGCCATGAAGAATCATAGTTATGTCCAGGCTGCACATATGTGTATGCCTTATCTCCCCTATAGATCATGACCTTCTTGAAAGAAGGGTCTTCTTCGAATTTAATATTCCATATCTGTTCTACATGTCTCAACAAGGTCTGGGAACAATACGTTCTCAAGGCTCATTTTATGAAATGAAATGTGAATAGAAGAGATAGGATAGGATGGAATGGTATGAAAAGGCAAGAAAGAGTAAGTGGAGGTGAAAAAAAAAGATGGGGCAAAACTCAATCCTGTCCTCTTTCTTCCTGGAGCAGAAGACGGGCAGAATCCACGCTCTTGCTGACAGCACTGGTATGATGTTCTTGCACCAGATGTAACATATTCATTTTCCAGTATTTACAAAAGAAAAATCAAGCCTGTTACATATTTCATTTTCCATTTCTTTTCTACTAGGCTAACTATCCCATTAATTCTACTTTTTACTTAAAAGTTTGGCTCCTTAATCAAACAGCTGTTTCACACCAATCCCCCAGTAATTTCACTCACACATAATCAATATCTCTCTTGCTGCGGTCACATTTCTGCTATGAGGCTCTTTTGGCAACTGGGGAGTAAAGCCAGTTTACTGGCTAAGTACCATCTTTAAACATACCCAGTTTTTTTGTTTTGTTTTAATTTTGATTTCCAAAGAAGACCAAGAAATGAGAGGGGCTTCACAGTTTCATGGAATAATGGTTCAATTTGTTGGCTGACTTAAAAAAAGAGATCGGGTTTGGTACTCATAGGTTCCAGTCCTAGCTAATTGTCTGATTTCAGCATCTATTATATGGAGCTCACTCCCTTGACCTTCCATTACCTTTATAATTACAGTGTCTAATATAGTGCCTGGTACATAGTAGGTGCTCCATGTATAATTGCTGAGAAAATGGAAACATGCATTGATTAAAAATCTCTCCATCTTACTTTATAGTGATTCTGTGATGGTAAAAAGGAAATGTAGCTCTGGCCATATTTGTAAACTCCAGAGAATTTAAAAAGGAGGGTGGGAGAAACTATAACACAGAGGCAAGTTAATTTTTATTACAACATATATCTCTAACTACGAAAGAAGTAATCATGTATATATTGTGCAGGCAATTTACTTGCCCTATATCATAGGGAGTTAGTGCTCAATGGGGATTAGAAGATGCTTACTTCAACCTTTTTTCTTTCACAAATGAGAAAACTGAGATCCAGCAATGGGAAATGGCCTAGCTCAAAGCATATTGTTGGTTCGTAACAGAAGTGGTTGGCTTCATTTAATGAGGATTTTTGTAAAACACCGATTTTTCTTCCAGGAGCAGAATCCTTCCTTACATGGATTTTTAAAAGAATCTCAGCATCAGGCTAGACTGTCAAGTACCTGACTCCTTTTGGGGCTGGAAAAAGGCATGCAGAAGAGTGAGCTGACCAGCCACAAAGTCCCTCCATCAGTCTACTCAGCAATGCCAGGGCCTTCCACAGAGACAGGTCTGATAACTTTGCCTTAAATGAACTCTGATTACATCTCACTCTTCCTTGGAAGAAGTGCAGACAGGAAATGTTTGCTGAGGCAATGAATAAGAAAGGAGATATGGGAACTGGAGTGTCCACTCCACTTCAGAAGCAGTGTGAGATGCTAAAGATAGAGAGGTAAGTAAGGAATCCACTTTTTATAAAAACCATCTCATGGGGCAGAATCATGAGTAAACAGAAAGGACAATGGCAGTACTGTGTGACAAGTGGTTTGGCAAAATCCCACAAGTGATGCTTTAGGAACACAGGAAAAGAGATTCACCTATTCATGTGGGGTGAAGGTTGAGGATAGAAGCAGGCAATTAGGAAAGGCCTAATGCAAAATTTTGTTCTTTTCTGGATGCTAGGCTATGTGTTTTTAAGTTTGCTCTTTTTTCTACATTTTTGATATTTCATAAATTTTCCTAAAAGAACTCATGTTTTGTCTATGTTATAAAAATACATATTATACAAATGAGAGATGAGGTGCCATTACCAATATTTTTAAATTTTATTTTATTGAAGTATATTGACTTACAATGTTGTGTTTAGTTTCTGATGCACAGGAAAGTGACTCAGTTACATATATGTGTATATACACACACACACACACACACACACACATTCTTTTACATATTCTTTTCCATTATGGTTTATCACAGGATATTGAGTATAGTTTCCTGATGAGGTATCACTGAAGGCTTCTGAAGGCCATGTTAGAGAATAGGAGGGATGTCTGAGGGATGTTAGAGAATAAGAGACCAGTAGGGAGAAACTAGTTAGCTATACTGTCATGAGTTTAAATAACTGGAATAAACAATGTGGGTCTTTTCAAGTCAACAAAATGATGAATCATTTTTTGGAAGAAATGCATACATATGCTTGCTGAGAATACAGCCCTCATCAAAACTACCCGCAGCTGATATGCTTATTTTTGGTACCCAAGTAAAAAGATAGAAGTAATTCAGCAAATTCACACAGGAGCCATATCTAAATGACAAGTGTGTGATGCTAAAGCTTAAGTGCAGTTATTATGCAAAAATGACCTTTATGCTTGCAAATATGGTAATTCTATATAAATGACACTCCTATCCAGATTTAGTTATAAGTAAATATTTTCTAATGTAAACTCAAGCCCCAAATCAAGCCAAGATATCCTTTCTACATTAAATTGCTCTACTGTTCTTTTTTAAAGCAGTTCTTATTCTTATACTGGTACTATTCACAAGCATGACATATTTCAAAAAATATTCTCTTTTCCCCTAACCTTGAACAGAAAGAATGCCTTATTTAATGCCGATTCAACTCCTTTGACGAAACTCTCTAGGCAGTTTCTTTACTGCCTTCTGAATGTAAGTGTTTTAGAGGAGAAGTCTGAGGCCAGCAGTAGTTTCCTTACTTATTTTGCCTAAACATATGCAGAACATTGTCTTCCTTAAATATGGAAATATTTGTCCAGGTATGCATTAATTATTTTAACTTAATTGACCAATTTCTTTAGCTCTGCTTATCTAATTTCCATCCAGCTTTGGAAATACACTTTGAATTATTTGTAACAGCATTTTTTCCCAAACACTTCAGGGGTTTTATTTCATCATGAAGTATGTTAATTGTAGGTTTTCCCTAATGCCCTTTATAAAACTGAGAAATTTTCCTTCTATATTGAGTTGCTAACAATTATTATCATGAATGGATTTTGAATTTTGTCCATTTTTTTTCTAAATCTATTGAGATGATCATATTTTTCTTCTTTATTCTGCTGATTTTGTGACTTATAGTATTCGATTTTTCTAATGTTGATCCAGTCTTGCATTCCAGGAATAAATCCATTTTTAATATATTCCTAGATTTATTTACTGATAATTGTTGAAGATTATTGTCTCTGTGTTCCTGAGGGATTTTAGTCTGTCATTTCTTTTTCTTGTAATGCCCTTTCCAAATTTTAATACCTGGGTTGTTATGCTGTTATTAAAAAAAAAAAAAAAAGGTTGGGAAGAGTCCCCTTCTCCTCTATTTTCCAAAGGAGAATTTGGCAGAATTGCTATTATTTCTTCCTTAAATACCTGATAGAATTCACCTATGAATCCATCCAAGCTTTCATTCTTTCTTCCGAGGAAGGATTTTGGTTACAAATACAACTTCTTTAATAGACACACAGTTTTTCAGATTTCTTCTTGTGTTAGCTGTGGTACTTGTGTTTTTTAAGAAATTTGGGTTAAGAAAAGACAGTCTCTATTTTCTAGCATCTTGTACTAAACAAGGAATATTGAGAAAATACACACAAAAATAATTGTCCAGGAAAAAAGGAGAATTATTTCTGGGAGAGAAATTTCCTTGTACAAATGATTCAAAAGTAAAGCATGACCTTTTGTGTTTCCATACAAATTGTGAAATTTTTTGTTCTAGTTCTGTGAAAAATGCCATTGGTAGTTTAATAGGGATTGCACTGAATCTGTAGATTGCTTTGGGTAGTATAGACATTGTCACAATGTTGATTCTTCCAATCCAAGAACATGGCATATCTCTCCATCTGTTTGTATCATCTTTAATTTCTTTCATCAGTGCCTTACAGTTTTCTGCATACAGGTCTTTTGTCTCCTTAGGCAGGTTTATTCCTAGGTATTTTATTCTTTTTGTCGCAATGTTAAATGGGAGTGCTTCCTTAATTTCTCTTTCTGATTTTTCATCTTTAGTGTATAGGAATGCAAGAGATTTCTGTGCATTAATTTTGTATCCTGCTGCCTTACCAAATTCATTGATTAGCTCTAGTAGTTTTCTGGTAGCATCTTTACAATTCTCTATGTATAGTATCATGTCATCTGCAAACAGTGACACCTATATTTCTTCTTTTCCGATTTGGAGTCCTTTTATTTCTTTTTCTACTCTGATTGCTGTGGCTAAAACTTCCAAAAGTATGTTGAATAATAGTGGTGAGAGTGGGCAACCTTGTCTTGCTCCTGATCTTAGTGGAAATGGTTTCAGCTTTTCACCATTGAGAACGATGTTGCCTGTGGGTTTGTCATATATGGCCTTTATTATGTTGAGGTCAGTTCCCTCTATGCCCACTTTCTGGAGCGTTTTTATCATAAATGGGTGTTGAATTTTGTCAAAAGCTTTTTCTGCATCTATTGAGATGATCATATGGTTTTTGTCCTTCAGTTTGTTAATATGGTGTATCACACTGATTGATTTACATACACTGAAGAATCCTTGCATTCCTGGGATTAACCCCACTTGATCATGGTGTATGATCCTTTTAACGTGCTCTTGGATTCTGTTTGCTAATATTTTGTTAAGGAATTTTGCATCTATGTTCATCACTGATACTGGCTGGTAGTTTTTTTTCTTTGGGACATCTTTGTCTGGGTTTGGTATCAGGGTGATGGTGGCCTCGTAGAATGAGTCTGAATGGCCAAAGCAATCTTGAGAAAGAAAACCAGAGCTGGAGGAATCAGCCTCCCTGACTGCAGACTATACTACAAAGCTACAGTAATCAAGACAGTATGGTACTGGCACAAAAACAGAAACATAGATCAATGGAACAGGATAAAAAGCCCATAGATGAACCCATGCACATATGGTCACCTCATCTTTGATAAAGGAGGCAAGAGTACACAATAGAGAAAAGACAGCCTCTTCAGTAAGTGGTGTTGGGAAAACTGGACAGCTACATGTAAAAGAATGAAATTAGAACACTCCCTAACACCATACACAAAAATAAACTCAAAATGGATTAAAGACCTAAATGTAAGGCCAGACACTATCAAACTCTTAGAGGAAAACATAGGCAGAACACTCCATGACATAAATCACAGCAAGATCCTTTTTGACCCACCTCCTAAAGAAATGGAAATAAAAACAAAAATAAATAAATGGGACCTAATGACACTTAAAAGCTTTTGCACAGCAAAGGAAGCCATAAACAAGATGAAAAGACAACCCTCAGAATGGGAGAAAATACTTGTAAATGAAGCAACTGACAAAGGATTAATCACCAAAACTTGCAAGCAGCTCATGCAGCTCAATATCAAAAAAACAAACAACCCAATCAAAAAATGAGCAGAAGGCCTAAATAGACATGTCTCCAAAGAAGATATACAGACGGCCAACAAACACATGAAAGAATGCTCAACATCACTAATCATTAGAGAAATGCAAATCAAAACTACAATGAGGTATCACCTCACACCACTCAGAATGGCCATCATCAAAAAATCTACAAACAATAAATGCTGAAGAGGGTGTGGAGAAAAGGGAACCCTCTTACACTGTTGGTGGGAATGTAAATTGATACAGCCACTATGGAGAAGTTTGGAGGTTCCTTAAAAACCTAAAAATGGAACTACCATACGACCCAGCAATCCCACTACTGGGCATATACCCTGAGAAAACCATAATTCAAAAAGAGTCATCTACCAAAATGTTCATTGCAGCCCTATTTACAATAGCCAGGAGATGGAAACAACCTAAGTGTCCATCATCGGATGAATGGATAAAGAAGATGTGGCTCATATATACAATGGAATATTGCTCAGCCATAAAAAGAAATGAAATTGAGTTATTTGTAGTGAGGTGGATGGACCTAAAGACTGTCATACAGAGTGAAGTAAGTCAGAAAAAGAAAGACAAATACCGTATGCTAACACATATATATGGAATCTAAGAAAAGAAAAATGTCATGAAGAACCTAGGGGTAAGACAGGGATAAAGACACAGACCTACTAGAGAATGGACTTGAGGATATGGGGAGGGGAAGGGTAAGCTGTGACAAAGTGAGAGAGTGGCATGGACATATATACACTACCTAATGTAAAATAGATAGTGGGAAGCAGCCACATAGCACAGGGAGATTAGCTCGGTGCTTTGTGACCACCTGGATAGGTGGGACAGGGAGGGTGGGAGGGAGGGAGACACAAGAGGGAGGAGATATGGGAACATATGTATATGTATAACTGATTCACTTTGTTATAAAGCAGAAACTAACACACCATTGTAAAGCAATTATACTCCAATAAAGATGTAAAAAAAAAAAAACAACAGCAGCTAAAAATAGAACTACCATACAACCCAGCAATCTGACTACTGGGCATATACCCTGAGAAAACCATAATTAAAAAAGAGTCATGTACCACAAAGTTCACTGCAGCTCTATTTACAATAGCCAGGACATGGAAGCAACCTAAGTGTCCATCATCGGATGAATGGATATAGAAGATGTGGCACATGTATACAATGGAATATTACTCAGCCATAAAAAGAAACGAAATTGAGTTCTTTGTAGTGAGGTGGATGGACCTAGACTCTGTCATACAGAGTGAAGTAAGTCAGAAGGAGAAAAACAAATATCATATGCTAACACATACATACGGAATCTAAAAAAAGTAAAAAAATGGTTCTGAAGAACCTAGGGGCAGGACAGATAAAGACGGAGATGTAGTGAATGGACTTGAGGACATGGGGAGGGGGAAGGGTAAGCTGGGATGAAGTGAGAGAGTGCATGGAATTATATATACCACCAAATGCAAAGTAGATAGCTAGTGGGAAGCAGCCGCATAGCAGAGGGAGATCAGCTTGGTGCTTTGTGACCACCTAGAGGGATGGGATAGGGAGGGTGGGAGGGAGATGCAAGAGGGAGGAGATATGGGGATATATGTGTACAATTCACACTCTGTTATAAAGCAGGAAGTAACACACCATTGTAAAGCTATTATACTCCAACAAAGGTGTTAAAAAAAAAAAAGTAAAGCATGAGTAACTTTAGGTCCTTTCACCACAAATTCAGTGTTTGGTACAAATGTAACAATGGTCTTGCTTTTCTTTGCCCTGCTTAAATCACACCTGGAATTCTGTATTTGTTTCTGGATGCCTCATATTAAGAGAAATGTCTGCTAAATTCAGAACATACAAATTCAAATCTGTTTATGACAGCAAAGCAGAAAAAGTCAAAGAGCAACATGGCCAGCATTTTAGATAAATTAGAGAGTCTTTGAGATTGTGTGCCTACTCTATTTTAAAAGCAGTCTAGCTGATTGTTGCCCATTCATCAAGAGAAGCAAGAAACTGGATTATCATGAAAATTTTTGCCATCTACGATGAAGGGGGAAGAACTATAATACAGAATCTTTCTTTGAGTGACCAATTTGAGATGTGAAGCGTATACAGAAATATATATTAGGAAAAATAACTAAATAAGATTTATGTTTCTAAAGGAATGATCTAGAGGGAGTATAATACCTGGATTCAAATATTTGTATGACCATAAGTAGAAGGAGGATCCAAAATATTCTATTTTAGGCATTGGCAGATGAGTAGAATATTAAAAATGACAATGAGCACTTAGATAGCATTATTCTGTGTTGGATGATTCAGAGCACTTAATTCTCAATCTGTGATATAGACATGTTTGAGAAAAGTGAAACACAAAAGTATTTAAATAAATTACCCCAGATAACATAGTTTATAGATAGTGGAGTTGAGATTTAACAAGTGGTGTGCATGAGACTCCTCCCAATGGCTCCCAGGAACTGACTGTGTACACCTCATCCCAATTCTGTGCTCAGCAATGTCATGTTCATAGCCCAAGGTTATCCACGAGGGAAATATTTATGCCACAAAAGTTGACAGATGCTACAAATCAGCCTCTCCCCAAGAGTTTTAAATCAGTTAAGATTGTTAATCATTTACCAGCCCACAGCTGATTTAACCTACATATGCTACTCCAAAAAGTATGTTCTTAACCACTTTCTTGAAGTAGGAATTAAAGGTCTTTCTCTAAAGGTAAGAAAGACCTTTTTTTTTTTTTCCCTCAACAGTAAATGTATATTCCCAAAGTAGAGGATGTCCTAGCCTCCCCTGACACTGGGGATTTTTAAACAGTGGGCAACCCCAACTGAGGGCTATAGCAGAGAATAATCAAACACTGAGTAGAATGGTTGGAATTCTCTCTTCTAGAACCCTACATGGTTCTTCATATAATACTCTTTAGATATTGAGTCTACCACAATGGCATAAATATTTACACTAATTTAGATTATGACATTCTCACTAAGATAAACAAAATTATAGCCTCCTTAAATTTGAGCCAATATTAAGTTTAGCTTCACTGATGTATGTAAATACATACATCAGTATTGTATTTTAAAACATTCCATTTTTGAAAGTGGAGAAACTCTAAAAGCCTTGAGGTTTCACTTCAACTCAGAAAACTGACGCATAAACCAAATTAAACATTTCCTAAAAATACCATCAAAAGTCTAGAAGGGTCATTTTATTTTCGAGGTGCATATTTCTGAGCAGCATGACATTTTCTTACAGTCTTGTTTTATGTTGTAAAATATTGCACTAAAATTGAAGCTAAGGTTAACAAACTTTAGAGCTTATTATTTTAAGAAGGAATATATGTCAATTTTGGCCTTTTATGCAACATGAAAGCCCCCAGAGTCCAGATATAATGTTGTTTAATAAAGGCTAATTTAAATTCACCCTTGCTCACTGCCTTTGCAAAAGGGGTTTGGGGAAGACGGAAGTTTAACAAGAAGTTTCTCTAATCATAATGTCATGAATAACCAATATACTTTTGAAAATGAGGGAGCATTAGGGTGAAATACAAAATGTTCTCTGATTACTATTGTTTCATACTCGTCAAATGCTGGCTGTGGCCAGTGGGTGTGCTCAGGTCACATGCTGAGAACAGTCCCTTTTGATGGGCACCACTAAGGTGATAAGTGCACTTCAACTTTGCTCTTTCATACTTGAAGTCTCTCCAGGTTAGCACTTTGAACATTATTTCACTGCTGACCTTAGCCATTATGATTTGCAGGCAACTGACTGCAGTCATTAGCAACCTCCTCACAAATCCACTTCCTCCCTGTGTTTTCTAAAGATAAATGTGTCTCTATTCCTTTTGTCACTTGTCATTTATTGTCTTGCACTGAATATACTGTAAGGATCATATCTGACAGATCATAGACTTTTTCTCTTAAAAACTAGCTCTCAATTATCTGCAAACTTTCCAAAAGATCTTTTTTGGATCTTCTTTTTAAATTATTAAATGTTGTAAACACGCCAATGATGATGAATTGAGCTGCCATCATATGTTCACTTAACATAAATAGACAAAGTAAGTGTTGAATGAAAAGAGTTACTTTGGACTGTTATAATTATTTCAGCTCTCTGGGATGGTATAACACGTTTATTGCCCAACTTTTTCAATTTCAGCTCTTAAGTAAATTTTTCATGATACAATTTTTTTTAATGTACTGCCAAAAAAAGATTTAAAATTTTTTCAAATTCTATTTATCTCATTATACAGACACTTGAAACCTTATCTACCTATGTAGTCAATCCTTATTTCTAAGGGTGAGATTTAACATTTAGATTGTTGCTACAGAAACAGTAACATTGAAAATCAAGATGACAAGACAGGGGCTTCCCCGGTGGCACAGTGGTTGGGGGTCCGCCTGCCGATGCAGGGGACACGGGTTCGTGCCCTGGTCCGGGAAGATCCCATATGCCGCGGAGCGGCTGGGCCCGTGAGTCATGGCCGCTGAGCCTGTGCGTCCCAAGCCTGTGCTCCGCAACGGGAGAGGCCACAACAGTGAGAGGCCCGTGTACCACAAAAAAAAAAGATGACAAGACAACAATGATGATAATGCTAGCAATAAGTACTAATATCAACAAAAGCTCTGCTAATTAATCCTCACCCCTAATACTATCAAGTATCAAGTAAGTAATGTTTATAAGCTCAGTTTTACAAATTGGGAATGAGCTGACATTACATGGTAGTTCTAGAACTTAACATCATCTAATTGGTAAGTGGGTGAAACTTATACTTAAGTCCATGTCTACCTAAAATCAGAGTTTCAAGCACTTACCTACTGTGTATAGATTGCCGCATATTCAAACTACTCAATAGTTATGTATGATATAATCTTTTAGAACCAGAACTGAGAGTTTTCACATTATCACCAACACCACCATCATCACCACCACCACCACCACCACCATTCACTTTGTCATCCTTATCTCCTGGTATCCTAGATATTTCTCTCTTTTTAAAAAGTGTCACCTTTTAAATTAATATCAATTTATGTATTTAATGTATATTGTGTGTATGTATAATACTTAATACATATTATCTAAGTTATAGGAAGATAGATCAAAACTGTACATACAGCTTGGGGAATTTTCACACAGTTAATAATATCCAGGTAGCCACATCCTATATTACAAAACAGAATTCAAGACTCTCTCATGTCCCTCCCCCAACATTAGTCCTTCTCTAACTCAAAGGTAACCACTAATCAGACTCCATCATCATCAATAGTTTTGTCTGTTTTTGAAATTTATATAAATTGAACTATGACTTATGTAGTCTTCCATTTCTATTTTGAATCTGGTTGATTTTGCCTGGTATTATTTATGTTTGTGAAATTTTTTAAAGTCCTGGCATATAGCAGTAGTTCACTCACTTTCACTGATGTAGAGTCTTCTATTATAGAAAGTAACCTCTTTTTTTTCATTGGATTTAGATCAACATGTAGGTTATTTCATGTTTTGGGCTCTTAAAATCAGTGCTACCATAGCATTTTCTGCAGGTATCTTTTAGTGCACATTGGTATGGTTTTCCTGGGTTTATACTTAGTAATAGAAATGTTGGTCAGAGTGTATGCATAAATGCAGCTCTGCTAAATACCACCAAACAGTTGTCAAAATGTGATTCTACCAATCTACACCCACACACACAATTGCATGGTATTCGAGTTTTCACTAGTTCACATTTTCACCAACTCTTGTTATCATTAGTCATTTTAATCTTAGCCTTTCTTATGGGAGTATATCTTTTCCCATTTTTCTATTCAATTATCTTTTAAATATTTCCTCTGAGTTTGTCATATCCATTTTCATGGATAGAGGATGAGTTACTAGAACTGAAAATACAACAACAACAACAAACAAAAAACAAGGTTTTATTAAAAGGATTAGGTAGGTATTGGATGTAGGTTTTAGTAGTCCAGCAACCCTAACCAAGCAGAGCAAACTTTAAATTCGTGGACACTGCTGTGCATTTATAAGCATCCTGAACTGCATAAAGCATGGAGGATACCTGAAGATAAAATGTCCCAGCGAACATCTAGAGAATGAGAAATGGCTTGCACTACCTAAGGCAATGTATGACCCTGTAGCCTAGTTTTTTTTTTTTTTCCCCCAAAGAACATCCACATCTCTTTAAAAGGGTAACAGAGAATTATGGAATTATATGGTGAGCTGTTCTCCTAGTTCTCACAACACATGAAAGAAATTTAAACCCAAGGTCATCTTTGTACCATAAATCCAAATGTGGTGTCCATTCAAATCAATTACCTAAAATTTCAAGGTCTTTCACTAGTTTGTAGCACCTTTGTCAAAGCAATGTATTTGTACTTTATTCTAAGAACAATGGGTATTTGTTTCAAGACTTTAAAGGTCACACTTTCCATCTCAGGTTTCATGAAGGCAGAACTTAGTTAAAAGCATTAAATGTTGGACTTGCAAACTGATAATGTAAGTAAAGACCTGCCTGTTCTTTCCTTCAACACTTGTTCTCTTATGGATTTTACCAGTCTTCACTCACTGTAGCTTCAACCATATTTGATGATTTAGAGTTAGTCTCTGTTACTAACTTCTGTGGTTGTTTTCATTTTTATTTATCACCAACATGTAAAATTGCACTATTGAATTTCTCTCTACTTTTTTCTTGCACCACAGATTTTATGGCTTTTTTATGGTACCCAACTCCTTGGCCTTTCATTTCCTTTGCTGGAATTGTGCCACTTTATAGATTTCTACCCCTGGGTGAATCTGAGATTCAGAAAGCCTTTTAGCTCTTATTCACACCCCACGTACTCTCTTAACATTTATTATCAAATTGGTTTTCCATGTCAGTAAACAAAACATGGGAGATGACAATTTGAGGGACAGATTAAGAAGATTAGCAGCACTCCATGTTTAGTTTTTTGGAGATATTGTGTGCTGAAGTCACGGGCTTTCATTATTCAAGACAAATTAAGATTTATAAAATGGCATTCCATCTAATCGCATGGGCATAGTGTTGGCAACTGTGGATTTATGAAATAAAAGATAAAGATACATTTTCATTTGGCTCATAAAATGGCTGTTCAAGTGGTAATAAGCTGGAATTATCATTTAAAAAGATCTCTTACTTTCCTGTAAAATTACAGCAGCTACTTAAAAAATTTTTTTTCTCTCAGAGAAAAAGGATCCATCATTATGCTTATTGAGAATTTTTATTTTTACCTAAACTCATGAAGGTAACTCTTCTTTTATGCTGTGAAATAATGGAGTGATTTTTAAACACCTATGTACATGTATTTTTTTTTTTACATCAAGGTATATTACATGGATTTATAACTTCAAAATTATAAAGACTATTTATCTTAAAAATATTAAGCACATACAAAAAGTTTAATAGGATTTCTCTAAAGTTTAATTTCAACTTTAGTGGTTGGTTTGAAAATTAAACCTCAACACTGAGCAACTTTTGTTTTTTAATTAGTTTCTTTTTCAGCTTTAGATCTATACCACATGATCATATAGTCTCATTTCATGCAAAAATATGAAACTATTTTCACATGTAAAAGGGTAATTGTAAAACTCTGCTCGTAGCTTCTTTATCATGATATTCTACCTTTAAGCTAGTATGTAAATAATATTCATGCATAACTGTTTTGCTTCCTATATAAAGCCCCATTTTTCCCTCTTTTACTAAAGGTGGCATTAGGGCAATTTTATAATTTCTGAAATACTCATATAATAGTCATAATCTAGTGTTTCTTAGATTTGACTTATTTGTAGTTTAAGATCTTGCATTAGCTATAATTCCACTGCATTCTTTTTTTTTTAATAAATTTATTTATTTTTGGCTGCGTTGGGTCTTTGTTGCTGTGCTTAGGCTTTCTCTTGTTGCGGTGAGTGGGGGCTACTCTTCATTGTGGCGCATGGGCTTCTCATCGCGGTGGCTTCCCTTGTAATTGTGTGCAACTCAACTAAATAATAAGGTTCACTTCACTGCTCTGTATTTCTATTCTTAATCCTACTGAAACTCTACATCTTCACGGCTGTTGTTACTGCCTCCTTCTTTGAATTCTCTCTGACTAGTGAACTCTGTTCCTGTTGATGTCTTTGTTCCTGTCATTGTTATGGCCTGTATGGGACAGGCAACGATACCTTTTGGATTCAACTGATGTATCCTAATATGTAATCACTACACATCAGCCATGTAAGTGGAACTAAACCTATCGGTGAATTTGGCCCAACTTTCCAGTTGTAACAACTCACAGTTTTTAAGTTTGAGTCCTACACTGCCCTTGGATTTTGCCACTCTTCTTTTCTTCTGTGTAATTTATTTTAGCATTCTAATGAATGGCCAGAGTTAGAATGAATTCCTTATACAGTATATGAATTACTCCCCCAAAATGGCTGCCCTTCTTATAAAGCCAAGTGATGGGAAAGTCACTGCCTCCTAAGACATCCTTTTCTTTATTAGTCCATAAAGCTTTCCTTTATTAAGCAGCTTTCTACATCAAGTTCTAATCCTGTCTTCAGTCCAAGAAAGTCAATCCTGATTCATTCCTGAGTAAATGTTTTCAACTATTTAAGGGTAGCTCTTGCTTACTCCCTGAGACTATACCATAAAAAAAAAAACCGTTTTTTTCTTTCAACTACGTTTTATGAACTTTAATCTTAGATTCTCTAAATGATTATCTTTGGAAAAATTCAATCTTTCTGTGTCTTTGTTAACGATCCATACCCAAACTTGATAGCAGTATGGCTTGTCCAACATGTAAAATTTGTGTTAAATATTCTCTAAGCACCAAAGTTCTAGATCAATTTTAGGCCTATCCAGTAATTCATCAGTGTTATATTTTAATGAAATTGCCATCAACTAGAAACTTAACACTTTTTGTTATTTGCTTCTGATATTCATTCATCTCTCCCACCTTGAAACTACCAGATCGTTTTAGCAGACATATGTTTTTCCCTATTAAATTTTATTGCTAATTTCTGACTCATTCTTTTAGAACACTGCCAAGATATTTTTGGATCCTGATTTTATCAGAATCTGAAATATAATCATTTTCCTTTCCAGTCTACCAAACACTTAGCATCCACCTCTGGAATTATTTCTCATTCCAACTACCTGGTAGCCAAGCTCATCAACGTTTATGGCATTTGCAAAACCACAACGCCTCTTCTGAAACATCTCTCACTTTTCATACAAAAATGCACTCTGTGATTTCCAAATTTCACATATTAAGATAAATGTCTGATTTTAAAATATATGTGTTTATAATCTGAAAATTTTAATGCTTTTTTCATCCCATAACTGCTTTCATGTACCATGAAAATACATAATCAAGTTTTTTTATTGTTTTTGCCCATGTATATGTCAGAAAGAAGATGTGTATTTTATAGGAATACAATAATGGTACTTTGTTCTTTTTAAAATTGTTTTAATTATTTTAATAAAAGAATTTAATAGTTTTAATTATTGACTAATTGCATTTTGTATAATTACTGTATTCTCCATAATTTATAAATGCTTAAATTTCAATCAGTATCAAATTCCTGAGTTAGTGGGGTTTTAAATAGATAGAAATCTAGGGATTTGGGGTACTGCTGTCTTGGCAACCATTGAGCTTTTTGCTATCTCCATAGTTTTGCTTTTTCCAGATTGTCATATAGTAGAAATCATATAGCATAGTCTTTTCAGATTGGTTTCTTTCACTTAGCAATGTGTGTTAAGATTCCTTCATGTCTTTTTATGGTTTGAAAGCTCATTTCTTTTCATCACTGAAAAATATTTCATTGTATGAATGTACCTGGTTTATGCATTCACTATTGAAGAACATCTTCATTGCTTCCAAGTTTTGACAATTATGAATAAGGCTGCTATGGAATTTATGTGCAGGCTTTTACGTGGACATACGTTTTATTTTAGGTAAATATGAAGTTGCTAGATCCTATGTTAAGAGTATTTTGCAAAACTGTCTTCCAAAGTAGCTTATCATTTTTATTCCCACTAGCAATGAATAGGGATTCCTATTCGCCACATCCTCACCAACATTTGATGTTGTCAGTTTTAGATTTTAGCCATTCTAATAAGTATATAGTAGTATCTCATGGTTGTTTTAATGTGTACTTCCCTACTGACATACAATGTCATGCTGACCATTTTTTATAGGCTTATTTGCCATCTGTATATCTTCATTGGTCAAGTGCCAGTTCAGATCTATGCCCCCTTTTAAATTGGGTAATTTGTTTTCTTATTGTAGGCTTAACAAAAATTTTTAAGATACAAATTTAAGGCAAAATCCTTTCTAAATCATGCTCCCATCAGTAGTATTGGTCTGTCCTTCCTTGAAATGCTCTTAAAATTCTATACATAATTCTTCCCCAGCCACTTGTGTTTCTAGGCAGAAGTATCCTATACATGATTTTGAGTGGATGTTCTCACTGAATTTAGCTGAAGCAGTCTCTATAGCTAGCTGTCTAAGACACTGTCTCAAACATATGGTAGAAGTCCCTATTTCAGAAACTGAAGAGTAACAACTGATGGTTTTTCAGAAAGAAGAAAACATTTGTCCCATGTATCAGACATTTTTAAAAAAACATTTGGTTCTTTGTGCCTAATTCGTTCTCTGGTTTCCTAACAGCTGGAGTACCTGAGAGTTATAGTCTGGCTGTATCATTCGCAGAAAATCCATTCCCTTTAACCTGAGCCTTTACCAAGGATCAGGATAAAGCAAGGATTAAGCACCTATTGATCAGGTCCAGCTAGTCAGTAGTCACCTCTAATGAGGGGATATGAAGACAGTGGTGGAATCATTTTGATCTTCTTCAATGGATCCAATTCAGTAAACAAAGCACTATTATTATCATTAGTTTAATTCATATGTATAAATATATGTATATACATATATACACATACATATGTATAAACTGGGGGAATGGGAAAATGAAGATGAACTTAGCAATATCTGCATATGCTTTTGTCTGACCCAGAATTCACTTCTATATATTCACTCTTTGGAAACTCTCATACATGCTCACAATTAAGTATATTATTTTTCATTGCAAAATATAGGAAATAATATAAATAACCAGCAATATAGTCATATGATGCACTAGAAATGCCATGCACTAGATAGACAGAGAGAGAGAGAGAGAGAGAAAGAGAGAGAGAGAGAGAGAGATAAAGGCTATATGCATCAACATAAATAGATCTCAAAAACACTGTTCGGTAAAAATTCAAGTTGCAAAATGATATGTATGCCATGATATGATTTTTTACAAATTAATAATGTATTTGCCTATGTATGAATATATGTTGTAAAATATATATTAAAAATGGACTGGCAAGATATAGATCATATTCTAACTAGCATTTGCCTATGTGGAAATGTGATTGAGAAATATTTAAAAGAAAACTTTAACTTTATGCTTAATTTTTGTATGCTAATTTTTAAATGTTCTGAAGTTAACATCACCAGATATTAAGATTTTGATAAGCATAGATATTTGCTATATTCTTTCTCTATGTTTAATTATAAATTTTATTTTAATTACCAATGTAAATATTTTTAGGGAGACTACATTTTCTTCTAATTTCACTCAATTTCATAGGCTACAAAACTAAATTAGAAAACAAACTATCACCTTAGTTGGAAGCACCTCAGTGAAAAGTAAATAAACATAAAAATTATCAGGATCAGCCCAAGGGAATGAAGCAACAGATCCAAAGACTAGTTAGTATCCAAGCAGAGGGCAGCATGGAACCCACAAATAATAAGATATGGTGGAATGTGTCTTATTATATGTAGGACTTTGGACAGGGAATTCTACCTCCTTGGATTTTTCTCTCCTCCTATATTATTCCTACTCAAGAACCTTTCCTTTTTTCTTTCTGAAGGGTGAGCATTATTAGAAACTGAAAATCAGACAAATTTTTTTTTTCAGATTTCCTTAAGTTGAGGTGGCCATCTGACCCAATAATGGCCAATGAGATGTGAAGGAGTATCTGTTGGGAAATAGGAGCTTCTGAAACAGGAGCTCCCTTTTTCACCAAGAGATGGGCAGGGAAGTGAGCCTCCTCCCTCTCTTCCTGTTGTGGATGCTGGTATGTGACACAAAGTGCTTGGAGTTACACAGCAGAGCCATGCTATGACTATGCAGTGGCAAGCTTGAGCATGAAGTGTTAGCTCAGTGACGTGGTCTATGTTCAGCCACTGCAAGTTTGATTACCTTCCTCCAGGCTTATTAAGTGACATCACCAATTGTCTTCATTCCTTAAGTTATTGTTATTCTTTTACTTGCTGCCAAGAACATCTTAAGTACTCTGTGTATGTTCTCATAGTTCTCTCCACTGTAACACTCTGCTTTCCACTATGTATTTTTTTGAGGCAGATTGGCCCATATTTCAAATATGTCTCCCCTTTACTAGATGTTTGAGGCTGGGAGAGTAAATAAACTGCCCAGTATTGGTTTTCTTCCATATAAAATTAGGATATTGGACCTATATAACAATCTAGAAAGAAAAAATACTAGGTTTGCCTCATTTAAAAAAAAATAGAATAACGGGACCTACCTCGTATTATTTGAAACTTAAATGAAGAAAAAAAGTAACTGTATCATTTGTCATAATCCTTGGTACAAAATAGTCTCTCAATACAGATGAAGATGAAGTATCCGTATTCTAATGATCCAGAGAGTACGAGATAGAGAATAGTTCATGGTAGTGGGTCAAGACAACTGTGGGCATTACTAGTAACAGGTTGATTGTGATACAAGAGGGCAAAAACAAAGGAAAACAAAAACAATAACAAAAAGAGAGACTCTAAAACCACAGGTTATTTAAAGGGAACTATTAAACAGATCAATGTTTCTCCCATGCTATTATCCTCTGTTATATGAAACTCTAAGTATAGGAATTATATACATTTTCTTTGACTCCACTAGTTAGTTGCAATAAGCCCAATTTAAATTCTCTGAATCACTCTTTCCCTTTGTAAAATATGGATAGCAATGCTTGCATCAAGAGATTAATCTAATGATAAATGAAATTAGAGAGAGACACAGAGAGAGAACATGCTCACTGAGATTGACTGGCATAATGTAGGCACTCAACAATATTCTTAGTTTCATTATTACATTTGTGGTACACTCACGCATACACTTTTTACTTTTGATTCCTTTGAGCTTGGTAAGGGGCTGGAGGAGAAGATAAGAAGGAAATACTAAAAATATACATTAGATTTAAGTTTAATTTTTTGGAATTATTCCAATCAGCACACATATCTTGGCACCTCCACATAATAGACATCATTTTACACACAAGACTTAGAAAAAGCTGCAATCCCTGAGCACAAGAAGCTTAGAGTAGAGCCTCAAACTCCAGGAAAATTCTCAACCACTTTTGTCAATTCTCTCCCTCTGTGCTTTCCTCACCATACACCCTTTCTCTTACAATCACTTCTACTGTGAACAAAGAGCTGGGAAAGATATCATAGGGCTCCTTTGCTTACCAAAGTCTACCTATTTAAGTGCAACCAATTCTGTCTCCTCCCTCTTAATGTGTTCCTTGATTCTTCTACTCAGAGGCAACATCTCTTACCAGTCTGACAGCCAGTACACTTTACACATGCCCCTTTCTTTAAAAATGTAATTTATCAAGTACTGCTATGTATTATAATTATCTTTGACATATTTTTCTTTCTTTCCCTGAAGGAGAGAAATCAGAATAATATCTTCATCATAATTTTTAAGCTCTACCATACATAGCACTGAGTTTTGCACTACTGACAAGTCAGCATGTATTTGTTAAAGTGTGAATGTGTATGTATAAAGTAACTTGATGATGATAATAACTATATTGTATGGAATAAGTAAAATGTTCAAGGCACACTGTGCAGTGTACTATTCAAAAGATATATCCAAAACCATTATGATGTTCATTTTACAGAAAAGAAAGTTAAATCGTGTAAATTATTAGCAAGAAATCTAGGATTCACCTTCAAAAAACTCAGCGAGGATAAGCAGTTTGCCCACAGTCACACAGCTAAGGACATGAAGTTGTCATTTTTAATATTCCTCTTTGAGATGATCAGATAACCCAATTTAAATCACCTTAGTTCTTAAAACAAATTTATTGTCTCATGTGACTAAAAAGTTCAGAGGTCAGTCTTGGGAACAATTTAATACAATGTTTCATGATATGGGCTCTGGCTCATTTCTTGAAAAACGTCTGGACTGTGCCATTCTCTATGTGAAGGCTTCTTCATCAGGATGGCTGTCTCGTGATAGCAAATAGTTGCAGATATTCAGACTCCACATCTACATCCCATATCATTCAGAGCTAAATAGATCGACTGTTACGAAAGCTCCTTATTAGTTACAGAATCTTATTATTTGTGGGAGAATTTTATGTAGAAGGCCTAGGAAAACATCTCTACTCACCCAAATCAGGATAGCTGTCCCTATCTGTAAATGTTCAAGATGGCCTATACCTCCAGCAGATGGTGGCCCCAGTTGCATCCACATCATTTGACCAACATAAATTGGGGGAAAATAACTTTTCTGGAAGGAAAATCTGGGTACATCTTTGGAAAAGGTTGCTGAGAAGGCAACACACAGGGCTCATTACAACAGTGAAGCAGGGATTGGATCATGTGACATCAAAGCTCGTATTCTTTAAAATTAGTCTATTTGGCTCCAGGGTCTGTTATGGAGGGTAGCAGTCATTTCTCTTTAGGCTACCTAAACCACTGTGCAGGAATTTTCAGAGCCTTTGGCAGTGCATATATGTACAAATACTGGTTCCAAATTTCTCTTTTTTCTAAAACTCTGCCCTTTCTCCCTAGGGCATACTGCCTGTTCTTTTCAGTCAAGCCATCCTTCAGCAGTCTGGGCCGCATGAGCGCAGCTCAAATGTAATGCCAAACAAGTCAACAGAATGGCTGTCAGGCCTTCACCAGAAACAATATTAGCCTTGTCTGTTCATACCGAGAGCAGAATGGAAGTGACACAAATAAAATGTAATGGGATAAAATATATTGCTCAATGCACAGTAACAAGGAACTATTGGTTGACAATTTTTTTTCCTCTCCTCACTACATTTCAATATACTAGTTTCTCTATGATTTCTACACAGTGTTCATTAATTAAATGCTTACAGCAATGTTGAATACATAGTAGGAGCACAATATATGCATTTTTACTGAAAGAATAAGTGAATGGATTAATTAAATCTGATTCAATAAGTCAGTTATAGAATCTATACTTAGAAATGCAGAATCTCAAAGCTGGAAAATAACCTCAACTTAACAGCCATCTGATCCACCTATTTTCCCTGAAAATGTATCCATTTCACAGAGTTCCTTATGTGTAGTTATTATGAGTGTGATGCTAGGTGAATATCTCTGGACAGAAAATTCATTACCATCAATTCCAATGACATAGGGAGACACATATCTGAGAATTTCTTATATTAAAGAATAATAATGGTCCTATTGCATCCACCCACTGAACTCATCCAAGACAAACTGTAGGAATTAGAGAAGTATTAAGAAGATTACTAAGTCAATGCTATTGCTTCTGGATCTATAACATGTCATATGCCCAGATAATAATAACATGTGACATAATTTTAAATAAAATAACATGGTGCCTTTAAATCTACAGTCTTATTGTGCTTAATACTGTTCTCTTCTCTCAATTAATTGCATTTTCAACATTTAAAAGACAGATAAAAGGGAACTGATAAGCATTTGGGGGTGTCTAATATGTCCATGCATTCATGTACAAAATTTCTTCTCATCTTTGCAATGTTACCATCAAGTAGGTATCGCTATATATTCAATTCTCAGAAGGAACAGATGGAAGAATTTAAGGAATATGTTCAAAGTCACACAGCAGCTAAGTTGTGGAACTGGCACTTGAACCTGTGTCTATTAGGCTAGAAAGTCCATATTTTATACCTACATTCACAGCCTTCCAGCTATGTTTATCATTTCATTTCTAAACTGTATCAGGAAAAGAAATAAATCCAGAGATATTCTTGGCAAAGGATTCACTGATAAAACACACATGCCATTGGTTCTTCTCTAACATTTAACATTTGTGATACTGTTTGACGAACGAAGAGAAATGCTAAGACTCTAGACCAAATGTTTACTGAGCAGATTATTCTTGATGGTCTTCTGCTTAAAAGTTTAAAATTAAAAATAGAACACTATTCACTGCTTGTCCCCTGCCAAACTGTGTAGGAGCAGCAACACAGATTGCAGGGCAAGGTTTCTGAAGCTCTACACTCAGCAATACATCTTCCTTTGCCCCCAGTGTCAGTATTCTCTCTCCCTTTCTTTCAGAACAGAAAATAGCTTTAATAGCTGCCACTTTCATTACTTTAACTGTGAATAAACTCAGTTTTTCTTTCATCCTTCAGAATCTACACACCACAGATGGCCACCTACGGCCATAAGGAGTCCTGGAACGACTGCTTTGAGGGTATTACTAAAGTGCTTCCCCAAATATGTCTCATCACAAAAATGATAAATAGCGGTACAGGAACAAGGATAGGATCTTAGGAGACTGTAAGGAGGCCCCTCGGCACTGAGTATACTCTGGGTTTCTCACCTCGAGGGAATGTGGTTGCTGTTGTATTACGTGCTAGGAATAAACGACAGTACTCTTTTCTCTTCTGACAGACCTTGGAGAGCAGGGGGAGATTTTGCCTGGGGAGGAGGTGGAATGAAATAAAGTATTTCCTTTCCTCTTGATCTATTTAGTTATGGAGAAGTGCATGTGTTGGTGGAAGCCATCCTTGTTGATTCTGCAGCCAGATGTGTTGGTGTATCATGTAGGCAGGAGGGTATACTGGGATGAGCACTGAAAACGGGCACAGACAGGCCTGGGTTCATCTCCACCTCTGCCACTTTGCTGGCTGTGTGATCTAAGACATATAATGAAAGTTCTCTGAAACTTAGTTTTCCCAATTGTAACATGGGGTGGTGTTAGCCTACCTTGCAGAATTCCCATGAGAACAGAGTTGCCAGATTTAGCAAATAGTAATATAAAGCTCTTAGTTAAATCTGAATGTCAGATAAACAACAATTTTTTTTAGTATAAGTATATCCCAAATATTTCATGGGCCATACCTATACTAACAATTATTTGTTGTTTATCTGAAATTCAAATTTAACTAGGTGCCCAGTATTTTATCTGGTCACTAGAGAAGTAAGGAAAGCACCTACTAGCACAATACTTGACATGGATTTGTTGCTCAACAGAATTTAGTTCCCTCCCTACCTGCTACATTTTAGTTTCATGCTTCACACAAGGACTCATTTTTAACTGTCAAAATGAGTCAAAATTTAATTTTGTTTCCTTTGAAGCCACATGTTAGCAAAGCATCCAATGTTCTCTTTGATAAGGGCGAATGAAGGAATGTCTGCCTTCAACTATCAAAGGTCCCAGGAAAGTTCAGGATATCAAGGTTGAATCTCCTTCAATAACCGATTTAGGAAGTAAATTAGCTTGTCAACCAGAAAATATAAATCAGTATTACTTGAGTTTATGTGGCACCATTTTCTGTAGAGACACAAATATTTAATTTCATATTTTATTTGTACAACAAGAAAGGACTAGAAAAGGATAACTCTTCATTGCAAAGTTGGAGAAGATGAGGCACTGATTGATTTAATGAATGATATACTCCCCCAAACTCAGTCAATCAGAAAGTAGTAAGAAAATGAAATTAAAGGTCAATTCCCTGGATTCTAACCTAATTTTGTTTTTCTATTTGACTTCACAAAATGAAGAGAGGAGTAAACAAGACAGAGTATGTGGGAATATTTGGAAATCTTTAGAAAAAAGGCAGTAAATTGAAAACATTACTATATAGAAGCTAAATATTTTTGTCACAACTAAGTCTATTTTCCATTATTCTAACATTAAAATGAAGAGCAAGTGAGCTGCACTTAAATAGCATTTAAATTAGATTAATGTGCACAAAGTATGGTAGTATGAAATGTAGCTCTAATTTTCATTTTACAGCTGAAGTCTAGCCTTCTATCAATGTGTTACTAAATTCAATTAAAAAACATTCCCTCTGCTACTAAAAATAACTCTTTGTTCTTAAAAAGGATATTTATTAGAAAAGTGTGCTTTTAAAGGCTTACTATTAAATGTAACAAACACTACAATATGTATACATTTGATTTATCCACTACTTATAGGCAAGTTAATGTAAAACTTTTTTTAATGGTCTGATGTTGAAAAAAAGAACATATAGAATCTTTAGTGGTCTTTAGATATCAGAATACACGTTTGGTGTTTGATATGTAGTTTGATACACGTCTCAGTTTCTTTTCACTTTATTTTCACTTTTCCAGGTCCAAAGTAAATACTACTGTATTCTGGCAGCAATTTTGTTTAGAATATACATTTTTGTTAAAAAGGACATGTAAGGTAAAACTATAGCTTTTTAAATGGCTTGGAATTAGTCTCTATGTTAAAAAAGTGAATATAACTAAACATATAAAATATTTTATACAAAACTACTAATACAGTATTGCATATTTGAAAGTTACTAAGAAATCTTAAAGGTCCTCATCACAAGAAAAAACAATTTAACTATGTATGGGGATGGATGTTAACCAGACTTATTCTGGTGATTATTTTGGAATATATATATAAATATCAAATAATTATACTGTATACCTGAAACTAATAAAGTGTTATATGTCCATTATCCCTCAATTTAAAAAAATAAAAAGATTTTGAGAGAATTCATCTTACCCTGGAGTTGGCATCATAAATTGAGATGTTAAAATATTGGTCATGCTCTTCCAGGTATCTGCAATGATGCTGTGCCACATTTTGAGAATTCACCATCATACAGGTTTTTTAAGGAAATGAGATAGTCAACATTATTCCATTAATGCCAAATAACTGTTTTCAGATTTTCTCTTTTTATATCTACATATCTCACCTTTCTGTTTTTCTAAAGGCAGTGTGAGACCCACAGGAGAAAGTCTATAGCTTTCATCTTGATTTATAGATACGATGATAATGGTTTAGTCTCACAGTTTGTTGGCCACTCCTCTGATAGAATGCAGCCTACAGCAGTGTTCAAAGACAGGTTATCCATAGCTGAAGGTAGTTTGATTCCAGTAAACACAGCCTACAGTATGAACATACTGAATTTAGGCTCAAGTTTCCCTGAATAGAAAAGTAAGAATATTGCAATATGCAATATGTTTTCCATTTAATTTCATGCCTAAAACCTTTGTTTTGCTTTATTTTTCTCCTCCTCAATCTTTAGGAAGTTAAATTCATAGTACACAATGGTCAATATACACTATAAACACATTGATGGAATATTTAGCCTAGATGCAAATGTTATGACATTAATTCATCCAGGAAATAGTTTTCCTGAATATTCCATATCTCGCATACTCTGTTGTAGGGGCAAAGTCCACAACAGTCTCAACCCCTAACAGGTTTATGGTTTAATGTGGAAAATAGATAGTAAATATGCAAATTACAAATAATGAAGTAGGTTACAATGGGTAAGTGCGACATGCTGTGAAATAATCTAACTGAGTCTTAGGAAAGACTTCTCTGAGGAACTAATATTTAATCTGAGTCTCTAAAGAATGAGGAGTCAGCCAAGCAAAGAGCAGAAGGAAAACTGCTCTTGCCAGAAGACTCTGAGGACCTGAAGATCCTCAAGCAAAAGGCTGTGGTGCTGATTAAGATGAGGGCAGATCTTGCTGAACCTTGAAGGCCATTAAGTTGAACCTTTGGAAAGTCAACAGCAGGAGAATGACAGATTGAATTACATCCTCCCCTCTTTCCACTGTGGATAGAGAATACACTGAAGTTGGCAAGGATGGCAGCAGGGGAATGAGTACAGAAGCTTATTGGAACTGTATGGTGACAGTGAAGATGGAGAGGAATGAATTGTTTAAAACATGTGCTGTATTTCTTTTTCTAAATGAAAAAGTGAGTAGCAGAAACCTCCTTTGACTACCCTCAGAGAGGCCTAAAACAGGTATTGGCAACCAAAACATAAAAGAAACACTCCAAAATAAATGACAATAAGAGATGAAACTAATGTTATATCCTCTGCAAAGACATAATTTCACATAGACAGACTGAGGTCTCCCTTCTCCTTAGCACATACTTCTGAACAACACTCTATAACTACCATGTAGAATACTGATATGCTTTCATGTTTGCCACCCCCACAAGGGCCTCTTATTCATGCCTACCCTCCTCCTGCCCTGCTACACAGCTCTTTATATAGTACCTTTCATGCACCAGATTTTTAACATGTGTAAACAAGTGGAATAAATGAAGGCCAGTCTCTACATCAAACAATTAGAAAGATTGTGATTTAATACAGTTGCTAACAAACAGGTCATGAGATAGGAACTCACTCACTTCTGCGATCATCCTGAATTAGGATAAATATGTTATTCCAGAAAATGAACAAAGCACAGATATGGCAACAGTAGTTATATGGCAACTTGACAGAAAATAACTACAAGATGTTTGTAATGCTCATTAGAGACAGAAGAACAAAATAACCCCCAAGTTAGCAGAAGGAAAGAAATCATAAAGATCAGATCAGAAATAAATGAAAAATAAATGAAGGAAATGTTAGCAAAGATCAATAAAAATAAAAGCTGCTTCTTTGAGAAGGTAAACAAAATTGATAAACCATTAGCCAGACTCAACAAGAAAAAAAGGGAGAAGACTCAAATCAATCGAATAAGAAATGAAAAAGAAGTAACAACTGACACTGCAGAAACACAAAGAATCATGAGAGATTACTACAAGCAACTATATGCCAATAAAATGGACAACCTGGAAGTAATGGACAAATTCTTAGAAAAGCACAACCTTCCGAGACTGAACCAGGAAGAAACAGAAAATATAAACAGACCAATCACAAGCACTGAAACTGAAACTGTGATTAAAAATCTTCCAACGAACAAAAGCCCAGGACCAGATGGCTTCACAGGCAAATTCTATCAAACATTTAGAGAAGAGCTAACACCTATCCTTCTCAAACTCTTCCAAAACATAGCAGACAGAGGAACACTCCCACACTCATTCTACAAGGCTACCATCACCCTGACACCAAAACCAAACAGAGATGCCACAAAAAAAGAAAACTACAGGCCAATATCACTGATGAACATAGATGCAAAACTCCTCAACAAAATACTAGCAAACAGAATCCAACAGCACATTAAAAGCAAGTGGGGTTTATCCCAAGAATGCAAGAATTCTTTAATATATGCAAATCAATCAATGTGATACACCATATTAACAAACTGAAGGAGAAAAACAATATGATCATCTCAATAGATGCAGAAAAAGCTTTTGACAAAATTCAACATCCATTTATGATAAAAATCCTCCAGAAAGTGGGCATAGAGGAAACTGACCTCAACATAATAAAGGCCATATATGACAAACCCACAGCCAACATCGTTCTCAATGGTAAAAACTGAAACCATTGCCACTAAGATCAGGAACAAGACAAGGTTACCCACTCTCACCACTATTATTCAACACAGTTTTGGAAGTTTTAGCCACAGCTATCAGAGAAGAAAAAGATATAAAAGTAATCCAAACTGGAAAAGAAGAAGTAAAACTGTCACTGTTTGCAGATGACATGATACTATACATACAGAATCCTAAAGATGCTACCAGAAAACTACTAAAGCTAATCAATAATTTGCTAGAGTAGCAGGATACAAAATTAATGCAAAGAAATCTCTTGCATTCCTATACACTAATGATGAAAAATCTGAAAGAGAAATTAAGGAAACATTCACATTTAACATTGCAACAAAAAGAATAAACTAGAATAATATACCCAGGAATAAACCTACCTAAGGAGATAAAAGACCTGTATGCAGGGCTTCCCTGGTGGTGCAGTGGTTGAGAGTCCGCCTGCCGATGCAGGGGACACAGGTTTGTGCCCCGGTCTGGGAAGATCCCACATGCCGCGGAGCGGCTGGGCCCACGAGCCATGGCTGCTGAGCCTGCGTGTCCAGAGCCTGTGCTTCACAACGGGAAAGCCCACAACAGTGAGAGGCCCGCGTACCGCAAAAAAAAAAAAAAAAAAAAAGACCTGTACGCAGAAAACTATAAGACACTGATGAAAGAAGCTGAAGATGATACAAACAGATAGAGAGATATACTATGCTCTTGGACTGGAAGAAACAACATTGTGTAAATGACTATACTACCCAAAGCAATCTACAAATTCAATGCAATCCCTATCAAACTACCAATGGCATTTTTCACAGAACTAGAACAAAAAATTTCACAATTCGTATGGAAACACAAAAGATCCCGAGCAGCCAAAACAATCTTGAGAACGAAAAATGGAGCCGGAGGAATCAGACTCCCTGACTTCAGACAATACTACAAAGCTATAGTAATCAAGACAGTATGGTACTGGCACAAAAACAGAAATATAGATCAGTGGAACAGGATAGAAAGCCCAGAGATAAACCTATGCACATATGGTCACCCTTACCTTTGATAAAGAAAGCAAGAAGATACAGTGGAGAAAAGAGAGCCTCTTCAATAAGTGGCATTGGGAAAACTGGACAGCTACATGTAAAAGAATGAAATTTGAATACTCCCTAACACCATACACAAAAATAAACTCAAAATTGATTAAAGACCTAAATGTAAGGCCAGACACTATCAAACTCTTAGAGGAAAACATAGGCAGAACATTCCATGACATAAATCACAGCAAGATCCTTTTTAACCCACCTCCTAGAGAAATGGAAATAAAAACAGAAATAAACCACTGGGACCTAATGACACTTAAAAGCTTTTGCAAAGGAAACTGTAAACAAGATGAAAAGACAACCCTCAGAATGGGAGAAAATATTTGCAAATGAAGCAACTGACAAAGGATTAATCTCCAAAATATACAAGCAGCTCATGCAGCTCAATATCAAAAAACAAACAACCCAATCCAAAAATTGGCAGAAGACCTAAATAGACATTTCTCCAAAGAAGATATACAGACTGCCAAGAAACACATGAAAGGATGCTCAACATCACTAATCATTAGAGAAATGCAAATCAAAACTACAGTAAGGTATCACCTCACACCGGTCAGAATGGCCTTCATCAAAAAATCTACAAACAATAAATACTGGAGAGGGTGTGGAGAAAAGGGAACCCTCTTGCACTGTTGCTGGGAATGTAAATTGATACAGCCACTATGGAGAACAGTATGGAGGTTCCTTAAGAAACTAAGATAGAACTACCATATGACCCAGCAATCCCACTACTGGGCATATACCCTGAGAAAACCATAATTCAAAAAGAGACATTTGCCACAATGTTCACTCCAGTACTATTTACAATAGCCAGGACACTGAAGCAACGTAAGTGTCCACTGACAGATGAATGGATAAAGAAGATGTGGCACACATATACAATGGAACATTCCTCAGCCATAAAAAGAGACGAAATTGAGTTATTTGTAGTGAGGTGGATGGGCCTAGAGACTGTCATACAGACTGAAGTAAGTCAGAAAGACACAAACAAATATCATAGGCTAACACATGTATATGGAATCTTAAAAAAAAAAGAAAAAAGTTTCTGAAGAACCTAGGGGCAGGACAGGAATAAAGATGCAGATGTAGAGAATGGACTTGAGGACATGGGGAGGGGGAAGGGTAAGGTGGGACGAAGTTAAAGAGTGGCATGGAGAGATATACACTACCAAATGTAAAATAGATAGCTAGTGGGAAGCTGCCGCATAGCACAGGGAGATCAGCTCAGTGCTCTGTGTCCACCTAGAGGGGTGGGATAGGGAGGGTGGGAGGGAGACGAAAGAGGGAGGAGATATGGGGATGTATGTATATGTACAGATGATTCACTTTGTTATACAGCAGAAACTAACACACCACTATAAAGCAATTATAGTCCAATAAAGCTGTTAAAAATAAAGAAATGTCTGTAATGCTCAGAACAGACCATCATTGTTAAAAGTTCAGCAAAATGACTGTTTAGAATTTTAGGGGTAAAACAATCCAGATGATGGAAAAGTGATACAGTTAAATGTGATGCGCTGTAGAAATAAAATGTTTTCTTTATTAACCATTGGTAGAATGTGCTCTGCCATTTGTTTGGACTGATACATCTTAGGATTTCTATCAACTCCTTTAAGTCATAAAGATTATTAAGACTCAGAAAATACTCAAACTATAAGGAGACAATAGCAATGAACTTCAGATGAAAGCTTATTACTGAAATATTTCTTAAAAAGCAATCTATGCAATCCCTTATTTCACAACACAAAGCCTTCCTACATCCATGGTAAAAGTTTTATGTTTTAAAAGCGATTCCATTCCCAGATAGCTAAATCATGAGTTTTAATTTCTTAATTAAAACTCATATTTTAACTATCATTTCTCAAAATGTTATTTGAAGCGTTTAAGTCTTGTTATTTAATTTTGTTAATTTGGTTTTACAGAATAAACACAAAGTAGAATGACTTAGTCTGAAGGTATCTCTGCTTTTGGCACACACAATTGTTTCCCTTCTATTATAAATTGTTGTTAATTTTAACCTTTTTCCTTCATATTATAAAGTAAAAAAAGCAAATCACCATACATATTTAGATAGGTTAATAAATACTTATTTTCAGACAAAAAATGGCGACATTAAAGAATTTAAGCCAAATCAGCTGATGTGCAAATATCCATAGTTCCTTTAGGGATGGTTGTTTAGCAGTATCAACGGAAAAGAGCAGGTAGCTTGAAATAAAAAATTCAGCTGAAAGCTGAGGACATTTAAACTTTGCAGGGACTGAGTGTGGTATATTCCCTTCTAGCATAACTCTTGAAATCATCCCTTTTTTCTCTGCTTGAGCCACCTATTTTCATCTCTTTAGAGAACCACTGATTACCCAATTAAACCCTCCAATTTTACCAATGGCAGACGTAGCAGAATATCTCTGAGAAATTACATGATTTGACCTACTAACACAGATAAACTGAGGTTTTTAAAAAAATGCATATGTGTAGTAATTTTTCACACTGTATGTCATATATAGTGATTTCAAGACAAATTCCCTTTGTAGCACACCATGCAGCTGATATCTCTGCCCTTGAAAAGACAGAATGGAATGGGCAGGCAAGGTCAGCCAGAGATCATTTATCACCATTTCTGAAAAATACTGGGCAAATTTTATCTTGTGCTAAGAACTAATGATCTTCTTGAGCAAAATAAGAATCATATGGCAATATGTAGCAATAAAAATTATACTGGAGCATTAGTGAGCATGGAAGAGGAAGTTGTAAGATATAGACCTGGATGCTATTTGTGAATGTCATTCTCACCAACAGAATGTATCAAGAACACACCGGCCATCACAAAAGGGAATTCAACTCAAAGAAGCCAGATTGTGTTTACTCACTACTATTCTCCATAGCTAACCAACAGTCTGGGAGCGCCTATCTGACTTTCTCCTCAAGTCCTAAAATAATGTAATTGAGTTTTCCTTCCTGATCTCTTAGCTTCCCAAGAAAGATATTTAGATATCTGTGATAGGAAAGAATTTAGGCAACCTTATTTATCTACTTAGGACAACATCGATGAAGGGAAACTCTGCCTTTACCCAAATGAACTTTTCCAAAAGGTTTCCTAAAGCAAGATTAAAGAAATTTTACGTAATCCCTAATAATTGCATATAGAAACTCATCAGAACAAGACTAAACATCAAAACCTACTTCCACCATCTGTTTTGCTGAGGTCCTGGCCATCAATAGCCCTTAAGCAAATGGAGATGAGAATCTATGACAATGCCTCTCACTCTGCTGGCAGCTGGGGTACAAAGGAGGGCAATTCAAATGTGGCACCTTCTCCCAGGGTGCTTATAGCCCCTGCCCTTCACTGACTACATAAGAAAGGTGGTTCCTTTACATTTATCCCTATCATTTATTTAGTATTTTTCTATAACAACCATTGCCTTCTTTTTTTCTATTTTACAAAATTATCGTCCATAGACCTTTCTCTGGCTCCTTGATCAACACTGCTAATATATATTAGAATATAAATTAGGATCCATTTTCAAATGAAAAGGCCAATATCAGGAACTCATTTAGAATCAATAGTATCAAGCTACCCAAGCAGGTATTAAATAGTGAAGCAGTCAGCCGAGAGGGAATAAAAAAAGAAAAAGTGTGAAGTATCTGTTGAAAACACAGTTGTAAGCAACATGCAGTAACTGTGAATGGCTGAGAAATCACAGGAGTTTTATAGACCTGCTGGGCATATCTTACGAGAGGAATTTGGGGGGGGGGGTGTTTTTGTTTTGTTTTGTTTGTTTCTGTGTGTGTGTGTTGTTTGTTGGTTTTCAACAAAGTACTTGCCTAGGTCTGCAAGCACCACAAGGTCTGGGGGCTGGAAATGAAAAAAAAAAAAAATTAAAGCCTGTTAAAGATGAGAAAACTAACTTTTATTGCTAATTTTGGGCACAAGTAATAATCATAATAATAATCATCATAGTAATAATCATAGTAATAACAACTGTGAGAAAAAGAAGAAAAATAGTTGCCATTAGTCACTGTTTTTATGAAAGCCATCTTATTATGCAACAAAAATGTATTTATCTATGTGTTCTTTTCATATTAGTATTAAATAGAACACTCCAATTCAAAGTGGTTTGTGCTAAAGGAAGAGTGTGTTTTCTTAGGTAATTGAAAGGCTTCAGGTATGGCTGATTCCAGGCACATAGCCAATGCCATCAGAACTCAGAAGTTTTTGCTCTCCTTTCATGGGGGCTCCATCCACAAACAAGCTTTTCCCTTCATACTGGCAAAAGCTACAAGCAATTCCAGGTATGAAACCTATTGTCTCATCAAGCCCCCCAAAAGCTCTTCAATTCTTCTAATAAAAAAAAAAACTGCAATTGAGTTCCAACAGCCCTGATTCTCCTTTCTTGGGTCACTTGCCTTTCTGTTACTGAAACAATGCCTTGGAGAACCTGGTCTGGTGTCAAGCCCATCTGACTCATGTGGAATGAGGAGGAAAGAGGGTTCAACAGGAAAATTGGGATGCTGCTGTGAGAGTTTAAGTGAATGATTGCTAGGTAGATATGGATATCTTCTATATTCTCTATTGGAAAGAAATAGGGAAAGAGGAATTTGGGGCTTTAATTTGAATGATGCTAAATCCAGACCAGGAGTCAAGGTTTATGAAATACTGACATGCAAGAGGAATTGCATAGCATTCTCTTATACAATACAGAGATCAAACAAGAGTGAAGAGGGCTTAGATTATTAAAGAAAAATCTCCTGTGAAGTTCTGCTTGCTTTCCTGAGGTTATCAAGGACTGAGCTACACCTATATACAATTCATTGTGTTGGGGAGGGGAAGGTGCATGCAAAGGGAATAAATGGGTATTGCACAGCTCACTCTCTGTCCTCACAACAAACTAGCCACATGTATCTTTTTTTAATCACCATTTTGGCGGTGAGAAAATAGATGAGAAACAATGTAAAGTCCCCAAATAACCCATCTTATACATGTGGAGCTAGAATCTGAACCAGAACTGGTTGACTGTAAAGCAATTTCTAAGGGAAAACCCACAAATATCCATATCCTACTAAATGAAGTATAGGAAAAAATGTTTAGCTAAGGCATTTACATTAAAGTGTCTTTCAAATATAAGATTTTAAAAATCATAATCAAGTTCTCAGGTGGAACTCACCAGTAAAAAAAAAAATGCATAAGATTTTGATAAATTCATCCTTGTTTTGAAGATATTTGTAACTAAGGCAGAAATGTTAACAATCCATATTCTAAGGTGAAAAAGATTACTGCTTAGCAGTTTGTGACATGTTTTTACAAACTGACTTATTGATTTTAAAATGTGGAAAAAAATTTAAGTATTTTTCAAACCAAATTCATATTTAAGAGAGACGGAATCACACTTTGCCTCAAAATGCAGTAAATTGAGATTGAGAATTTGAATCTTTAAAAGCTGAACTCTCTGGGAAATGCCAGAAATATAATTATTTAGAATCTGACTGTTTTTGCCTCACATTGAGTAGTATTTAGTCCTTTCTCCCCTCCCCATCTTTTATTTGTGGCTGATGTGAGGGAATATTTGAAATGTGAAAAATAACCTTTTTTTTTTTCTGTCTCTGATGGTGTTACCATATGGCTTTAACATTTGGTTCCATCCTTTTCACCCTCCTACAATTTATTTATTTTAATCACTATTTGTGATTAGTAAAATGAAGGGCTCTGAGAGTCTATTCCTGGCTATATTCTCGCTCCACAGTTTGGCCCCTGATTATTCAATTTCTCATAGCTGCAGAGACTGCCATCTTTAAGTGAGCATAATGTTACTCACCAGTTGAATGAAATCCTTAAAAATGATAGTTCCTTATATTTTAAGAGAGTTTCTATTATCTGTGGGGTTTTTGCCCCCTAAATTCCAAAACCATCTGTGCCTTCTCATTTATGACCAAGACTTTTCTGAGTTTTGAATTTGCTTAGAGCTGACAAAACACAACATCTGGATATCAATTCAAGGAGGAAGGCTCATTTGAAAGCTTTTTAATGCCCCTGGACCACAATGAGATCAAATTGAAGACCATTTTTTTTATGAGTTGAGTGCAAATTAATTAGAAACATGTGGATTAAATTTCTCTTAAACCTCAAAGGGAATTTAAATACTAAGGAAAAGTGCTTTGCAAACTGCTTCTTGGCTTCTGCCAAAGTCAGAACACTTGAAAAAAGAGTTGGTGATATCTACTGAATTCAAATATACCCAGTATTTTCTTCGCTGGTGTATAAAGAACATTTTGATCTTTGAATAAAAGGGAATATAACCAAAGATTTGCAAGTTTCATATCCAATAATGCTTAATCTTCAGTCTAAAATAAGCATATTCCTAGAATTCATATAGCCTTTCCTTGTTTTTTTTGCTGCTATTTTTTTTGTTGTTTAACAATAGCCCAGAATATGAGTGAATGACATCACTGTACTGGTGTAACACAAAATCTCTCAGTCATTTCATATACTTTATTTCAGGGATGGGGGAAATTGATTAATAAAAATTTGTTTCAAATTTGTGAGTACATACTTTTTTTTCATTAGTTAACCTTATTTTGGGGGGTTAAAAAGCTTTCCTGACTAATGGAAAATAACTACCCGCCTCCCGCACCCCCCTGAATACATGTTAGTCTCCTAAACACTCATTTTATAACCAATACTGTCAAAACGACCTGTGTGCTTTTGGTTATGTGGAGGGGGGGTATGTGTGTGCAGGGACATGTAAAAGCAGTGTTACTAATATTTCAACTCACGACAGCGGACCCTGAGGCCCCTGTACACACAGATAAAGTAACTGTTCAATTATCTGCAGGGAAAACTTAGCCATGACCATGGACCTGAGTGAAGTCTCTGCAAAGGACAGCTCTGAAGAGGGCAGAGTGAGGAAAGCAATCATCAGTGTGGGAGCTACAATTTTCCCAATTTCCTGAGTTGGAAGCAGCTTAAAATGATCCTTTGCTGGTAGCCGCAAAGTCTGGCAGTGACAAGGAGTAATTCTCCCCTCCTGCCCTTTCCTCAGAAAGCCTTGATTTACTCTTATCCTGAGGGTAACGAATGTCATGACATGTCTGCAGCCTTCCTTATCACCACCGCTAATAACAGATTCCCACCTGGAGACAGCACCATGAGAACAATTTTAAATAAGCCTCTTCCGGCACAAACTGATTTTGTAAAGCAGACTCCGTCGTTAAAGCAAATACAAACGTGCCAGCAATAACTCCAGAAATCACTTGACAACATTAAGATAAAACCTTATTACTGACAACTCTTTTTTCTTTCTCCACTACATCTTACATTTTAACATAAGACCTTCAGAGACTCCTGGTACTACCACTGTCTCTACTCAGGAATAATGCTAAAGGATGTAGTTGTTCATCTTAGTCAGAAAAGAAGTCCCACGAACACACCTCTTTTCTGAAAGAAGAGTGAGAGTTGGCTAGTTGGAGGTGGAAGGGGATCAGTCAAAACAAACACTCCCAAATTAAGGAAAAAAATAAGAGACAGTCTCAGAATGTAAAGATGTGTTTTGTGAATAATAAAGCTGATATTTAATATGCTACAGTAAAAGATACAAACAGGCTTGCCCATCCTCTGCCTCACCTGAGGGAAATCTACAAAGAAGACAAAACCTTATTTTCACAGCCTTCCACTTAACCCTGGCAGAAAGTATTGAACAAAAAAGTAGAGCAGAATAGCCCCCATTCAAATGATACACCTAACAAGGGGAACTCCACTTCAGTGCGGGGTGAGGAGTAAACATGATGCAAGAGAACTGGTGAGTGCAGGGGGAAATGCCTCCTTCTAGAAAGCGGAGAAGTGAAAATGCCCTCCCCCCCCCCCATGAATTTTAGTGAAACATAATTTTCACACGTTTGCTGAAAATATGTGTTGGATTATCACAAGAACAACTCAAGTACTGTGAAACATTCCTGACCAGTTACAATACAGTGATTGATTTATTACCACTTTTCTTTTCCTTTCTTATGCTGCCCAGTATATTCATTAAAGGAAACATTATGTTGCTTTTTATTTACATTTTATAAAACTCCTCTGGAGCTCAGATCTTCACAGTATTTGCTTAGTTATAGTTAATAAAGAAAATGTCTTTTACACAATCTGAATGCCAGATTTTAGTGGTTTCTGATTCCTAACCCCATCCTGAGACTACATTGCCCCTTATGACAAAATACAAGAGAAAAATTCTACGTCCTTGCTGTCAGGGTCTCTGTAGAGTGGTTCTCAATGAATGTTCCTGTGAAAAAGTGGTTTTCCACAATTTGCTTAAGTCTTCCATCTTTAACACTTCACAATAATAACCTATAAAGTTTTTCCAATATATGTATTAGAATTGCAAACAGTTTTTCTGCAATTGGTCACTAACCACTGGCAAAATGAATTAACAAGCAATGAATGAATGAGAACATTGAAATAATTACTAGAAATAATCCAAACACCATTCTTTGTTCCCAATATGGAGTATTATGGACATTTAGTAACATAATTTTACAAATAAAAACATCATTTATTCAAATTATGGAAGAATATATGCTAATATTGCAATGCTGAAACTAGAGAAAAATGATTTGTTAGAATGATTCCAAGACCTATATAAATATAAGGCTGTCATTTACTTATTCCTTCACTGAGCAACCATTTATTAAAGGCCAAATGACTTGGAAGAACACAATGCATGAAGAATACACAGTATAAACTGACAGAATAACTGGAGAGGCAATATCTAACTTTTATTGGCCACTAATTTAGCAGCCACCAGCTAAACACTTCATATATTGCCTGACTGAATTATTAGAACAATATTAGAAACAAACAGAGATACTATTACTAGTATCAGAGATACTAACAGTTAGAACAAGTAAGATACTATTATTAATTTACAGATGAGGAAACTGAGGCACGTATAGGTTAAATAGTTTATCCATGGTCACACAAGCAAGGGTGATCAGAGATAGGATTTGAATAAAAGCTATTTCCAGAACTCTTAATCACCATGCCCTAGTTCCTTAGTGACAGAGATCTAAAACGGGTCACTCCTTTCTAACACATTGAGCCAAACTACAGAAAATTGAGATGGCCAGACATCTTACTTACAACAGCTGCTTCCACTCAGTGGCTAGAGAGCCTCTTTCAGCCCTCTAATTTTAAATGTGTGATTTCTTGTGCAATGTATCCCATTGGTGGCATGGGTTGTGCATAGTTATATGAGGGGTCTTGGCAGGACAAGACTGTGTAGATTGCCCAGGACTGAGCTATAATTACAGTGATGTGAAGCTCAAGTTGTTCTTCAGTGTGTCCCATGCTCTCCTCCAGGTACGCAGTAATCAACTTATCAGCTGTGGCAATTATTTGACATACTTTTGTTAATACCTAAAGGAATTGTATTTTTTGTGATACTCCTTTTGTCTGCATTATTTTTTTAAAAGCCTTTAATATGGCATCTGCTCTAGTTTGAGACCTCAAGCATAATCATATACAAATTATTGCTGTTCTTTTTTCTTAAGACCCATTTTAACCCTTTGAAAAGATATTTTTTGTAGAGAAAACGTGCTCTGAATACAAGATCAACTTTACTTTTCAGAGTTTTTTACTCAACCTGCACAAAGAGAAAAGAAAGGAACTACTTTTCATGATTTATTCATTAAGTTCCCAACAGCAAAGAACAGACTGATCAACAAGGGTTTTTATTTCATATGCATCAAGCAAATGCCAAGTGCTCTTTACAATCCAGTCAGCTATAACCTCTTCTGTGAAGACCTCCCTGACAATTACTACCCATACAGTAATGTTGATCACTGCCTCATACTTAGTCCTTCTGTAATAGTGATACTGGTCTGTAATCTGTTTGTTAGCTGTTTTTCCTGCCAGACTGTGCACTTCTTGGAGGCAGTACGTATGTCTTATTTATCTTTATATCCCTTGTTCCACCTGAAGAGCCTGGCAAGTTATTTCAGCTCAAAAAATGATTGTTTAAATAAAGGATAGAAATCAGTGTCCTGCAGACACAATCTTAATAAATGTCTTGAAATGTTTTCTGTAAAACATTCTCCTGAAATTTTGCATTTGTGATGTGTTGGAGGTTTGAAAGAAAAGCAGAAGTAGGAAAAATCAGAGAAAAATAATAAAAATAGACAGTATTTGTTGACTGTCATCTAGCTGCTAGATATTCTGTAAAGTGCTTTTCAAAGATTATCTCCATGTATCCTCCCAACATTGTCGTGATGAGAACTTTTATTATGCACTCCCTATAGAACAGGAAACTGAGATGCACAGAGATTAAAGGACTTTCCCAAGAAAGCACAGTAGGCTGAGAAGTTGTGGGACTGAATGTCAAACAAAGCAGCCTTACTCAGAAGCCCACACTTTCAACCATCACATACACTCTCTCCCTGGGAAATGGGGACACTTTTGGCGTCTAGATCCAGCAGAGGAGCTTGAAATGAAGTCAAGGCAAGGCTCACTAAGCAAGAACTTAAAAGGCAAGGAAGGTGTGGAAAAGGACAGCTGTGATGGGACAGCTGCAAACCCAGAACTATATCTGCAATTTAAGTGTAGAACCCATCAATCATTCTCTTCTTTAATGTCTGCTGCAAATACTCACTATGCATCTGAATTCCAAGCTCTGTCCTAACCCCTGACCCAAAGCCAAAGGAGACACAGCACAAGCCCTGGGGGGGTATCACAGTGTGACAGATTTTTACTCTAGAGCTGCAATGTACAATGTAATAGCCACTAGCTATATATGGCTACTTAATTTAAATTGTAACTAAAACTAAATAAAAATGAACATTCTGTTCCTCTATCTCTGTCACCACATTTCAAATGCTTAATACCCACTTGTGACTAGTGGTTGCCACATAGGACAGGACAGATATAGAATATTTTTTGCATTGCAGAAAGTTGTATTGGACTCTGTTGATCTAAAGAACCACATTTAAGGGCAAGAACTCTTAAATCAGAGAGACAAACACCAGCTATGCCTCTTTGGGCAGGATACTTAACATCTCTATACCTCAGTTTCTAATTTCTCTATCTGTAAAATTAATATAATTATAATACTTGCCTTTGAGGGTCACTGTAAGGATTATTTTAGCTAGTTCATATAAACATTTTGAGCACCTGCTTATTAGTATATGTACTTAACAAATTGGGTTTTAAAGTTATTGTCACACTTATCACTAATAAGTTATTCATATCTTGTAAACAGTGGTTTGTTTACAATATGAACCCTGATAGACCAGGACCCCCTTTTCAATTTACAGATGAGAATAGTTAATTCTATAAGAAATTACTCACATAAATCAGATTCACATGAGTGGGATGTCAAAAGCATGATTCATGACCAACACGTGTGCTCCTGTCACATGCCTGACTACTCTTGGCACACAACTTCTGGCATTTATATACTAAATATGATAATATATTATGATATAATTTATATAATAGGAAAAATTCTTTGTTATATGAGTGAAACAAAATGTATATGATAAATAATAAGAGAAGGAAAGCGAACAGACACTAATCAGATTATTTACATAAACAAAGAGCTACTTAAATCTGGCTTGGCCCGTAACAGAGATAATTGAAAGACTTCACCATCCACAGCTTTTCAACTGCATTTGCCAGTTAATGGGCTGGTTTCACTTAACATATACACATGAAGTTACATTTAGATGTCTGGGATAAATCCTGCTCAATGGAAAGCACTGGCAGGGGGTAATAAAGAGTACCAGAGTATCTTGCATAGAAACTGGAAAAGTGGACACCTTGAGTAAATAAGAGACGCCCCATGAATCCACTCTGCACTGATCTTAAGGCAATCCATTGAGTAAGATGCTGAGCATGTGCATTGATACTATTCCATATACTGAGCAACTGAAATTCACTTATGCATATATGTTCGTAAATGCTGCTTAACTTAGCTAAGCTATTGCATTTGCAACTATTTTGCTACCAGAACTACCACACATACCATTATTCATTCAAGCGATAACTGTGTTTTATCTCCTGTAAAATTATTTAGTTACTACTTCAATGCTGATGTTCAACTTCTTACATATGTAAGATATGTAATAATGAAAACAGTGAGAAATTATTGTGTGCCTATTCTATTTCTGGGACTTGAGACTCATATTATATATGAATACACATAGAAGCAAAAGAAGCAAAGCAAAACAAAACAATGAGTGAATAGATAACGTTTGATTCTGCTATTTGCTAGCCATGTTAGCATAAGCACATTAGTCAACGTGCTGAGGCTCAGTATTCCTATTGGGATAACTTCACCTACCTTTATTTTTTAGTGAGGATTAAACTATATCACTTAAATTAGAAACTAAAATTATGAAGAATGGTATTACAATGTGACCCTCACAAAAATCTTGTAAGGTAAGTATTATTATCTTTTATTTGCACTTGAGGAACCTGAGGATCACAAATCTAAAATAGCATGTCCAAGCTCAAAGCTGTAAAAATGATACCTGATAAAATGGACCATTTATACCCAGATCTGCCACATACCTTCCATTGCCCTTAAAATAATACTAAATGTTGCAATGAGGTAATACTGAAGATATTTTAATGTAATGTTGAAAAAATAATCTATAAATTCTATGCATCTACAGATAAGGAGTAAAAGGAATATGAAGAAAATCTATATGCTGGTGACTCCAAATTTACATTTCTAGCAAGGATCTCTATCCTGAACTTCAGATTTTTATGCAAGTGTTTCCATGACGCCTAGGCTTGAATGCCTAATAATCATCGCAAAATTAATATTCCTAATATAGAACTCTGGATCTTACCATCTTCCAACCTCCACCATCTGCTCTAGCATTGTCTTTTTCTATCTCTCTACTGGGAAATTTCATCCCACCAGTTGTTCAAGCCTACACCTGTGAGTTATCTTTGATTCCTCTCACATCCCATATCCAATTACTCAGAAAACTCACTCAATGTTGTCATCAAAATATATCAAGAATCCAATCACTCCCTACTTCCTAACTTACCTCTCTACTTCCCTTTAATTTATTCTCAGTAGAGAAGTCAGAATGTTTCTCCCATCTCTTTGAAAGAAAAGGCCAAAACCCTTAGAATAACGTGCAAGGCCCTCTCCAACTCTCTAGCCTCAAATCATAGGACTGACCCCTTGGTCACTCCACTCTGACTGCACTGGTCTCCGTGTCCATCAACAGGTGAGGCATGCTTCTACTCAGGGCCAGGCACAGGTTGTTCCCTCTGCCTTGAATACCCTCTTTTCAGTTATCCAGTAAGGTCAAAATTATACCTTCCTCAAGTCTTTGTTCATACTTTCTCACTGATCCTTTCCCTTGCCACCTTATTTAAAATTGCAATCCCTTTACCCATACACACACTCCTTATTCCTCTTCTCTGTCTTATTTTTCTCCATAGTAGCATATGTGTAGGTATGTGTATATAAATATAAATATGAATATAAACATAAATATACACAGGCACATTATAAAGCACATAATGTATTATTCTCTGGGAATAGGGTAGAATAGGATAGAACATGACATGATACGTATTCTCCTTTTGTCCTTACTAAAATTTAATCTCCAAGAGGGCTAAAATTTGTTATCTGTTTTGTTAACTTCTTTATCCACAATGCCTAGAATAATGACGCGAATATTACATGTGTTTAACAATCATTTGTTAAATGAATGAATGAATACACAAGGGAAAAAGATGTTACAATGGTAGAATGACATTTCATTCTCCCTATTTTTCTACTCTTTTATATGAGCAATAATTGTTTGCATTTTAAATGCCACGTTTCATTACATGATAGAATTTACTTTTGCGTTTCTATCACCATGCCTGTAATATTTCATGTCTCTGTTTCCTTGCTTTGACTTTAGGAGCTCTGCTTTTGGCAAGCACTGGAAGAATCTAAAAATGTCCATTGTTTGAAAACAAACATTTAATGATAAATGTAGTAACAGTTAATGGTTTACTAGTAGTGGGAGCAGAACAATCACTCATTGGGGGCATTTTATAATTAATGGACCATGATTGATTCTGTATTTGTACTCTTTTTTTTTTTAACCCTCAGAAAAACCCCATGAAATGTCCATAATTAACAGAGATGGAAACTGAGGTTCAGAGATATTAGATAATTGGCTTAAGATTACAGAACTAGTAACTGAAAAGTTGGAATGTTAATGTTAACAAGTCCTTATCCATATAGTCATTAGCATCTTTATCTCCAAACATTAAAGTACAATACATTGAAGATAATTTAATTTGCACAATACATACTTGTTAACACAACTGACTATTGTATGGATTGAACATAATCAGAAGGATTACAGTCTTCCTATATACTACTACAGCAAAGTTTTTAAAATAATTCATAGTTCTCAAATGAATTCCCCCTTTTTGAACTAACAATACGTTATTCTTTGTCTGCCTGTATTTTTTTTTTCCTGCTGCTAAAGGTCTTATCAGATAAGCAAGTGACTCTTTACACAGCCTGAGTCTCTTTCTAAAGAATGGTCTCACTGCCTTGAAAAGGACTCATAATCACTCTGTTCCCTTTCCTTATATATGTTTGCTGGACTCCTTGGGGAGGCTTTGAAATTCTGACACTTAGTGTAAGTGCAGAGTGTTTGCCAAAAATATTCTTTGTTGGGGAGGCTGAGGACTTTTTTTTATTTACTTATGGACACAGCATATTTTATAGCCTCTCAGAGTGAGGAAATGACAAAAATCGAAGGTAAAATAACTTCAGTTTGTGCAAAAGGAGATGGGGACACTTTGAGAAAGGAAACTCCTTAAGAATTAATCAAAGTGGCTTAAGAGGAAATGATATTTACTGAACACCTATTATGTGCCAAATCTTGTATAAAGTGCCTATGTACATTTTATATGTGTTTGCAACAAATCATTGACGTGGATGTTATCCCGACCTTTTCTTTTAGATAGTAGCATTGATACTAAAAGAGTTTAATATCTTTTTCAAAACCAACTGCCTAAATATCTCTTCATTTTGAAAAACATGAGCTTCTAGATTCAAATACGTAAAAGTCAGGAGAATGCAAAAGGTAAGAATATTGTTTACAGATGTGATTTACTCTTTCCCTCTTTTTTTTTTTCAAATACTCTATTTTTTTCCCTTTACATCCTTGCTCCCCTAGTTATTGTATAGTCATATTATTTATAGGATTCTAGAGGAATAGGAAGCCTTTTAAAAGCAATCCTGGTGAAATCTCCCTCTTGTTGATCAAATAATTATCATTTGCTTAATAATTTTAAACTTTTCATTAAACCTCAATTTATTACGTATATCCTGCCAAAGTTCTCTAAAATGTAAGCTAAGGCCAAGATGGAGTAGCAGGTGCCACATTTGTCGTTTCACTAAGAACAACAACACAAACAGACAACATCTACGAAGTAACGTTTTCCAACCTTGCACCCAGGACAGCGATACCTGAATGAAGTAAACTCTGTGACTGTCCCCCTGGTTATGACCTCATGAGGGCTCCCAGACTGCAGCACTGAGAGGCAAGACCTAGTCACAGCCTAGCAATCTCACTGAACCAAGAAGATGGAGATGGAAGGTTGGGGGATGTGGTGCAAAGCCTAAAATTAAGATCCAGTATGATGTGCTGCTTTCATACCTGGTGAATCCAAAAGGGCCTCAAGTGGTATAACCACAAATTCACCTTCCAACTCTGCTCTGGTGGATGAGGTCCTCTAGCCAAACAACTTCCCTTATTAGTAAGACCAGGCACAGTTCTTGTTTGTCTTTGAGTAGTGGTTTTCAGTTTCCTGACAGCCCATGGAATTATTAAACACACTAATCACAACCTACCACAATAACTAAGAGCACACCCCTTAGTACTACAAAGCCTGTCTCCCATAGCCTCTAGTTGTTCACTCTGTCCCTGAGTGCCACCTCTATATGGTCCATGTGGTGTGCTGTGTGCTCCTCCCCTAAGCTGTGAGTATATGTGACTAATAACGTATGTGACTATGGTCGATCTCATTTATCCAGTGTTGGGTGATATGTGTTTGGTTACTTCCATAATTCTAGGGTGAAAATCCCTTCCTCATCAATGGGGTAATTAGGAGGTGATTAAAAGAAGCAGGCCAAGATGTGAAAGGTTTACAGGTCAAAATACTGGAGAGACAGGATCTGCACAGAAATAAAACAATAAAGTTCAGCAGAGCATTTCCTCAAATCTTCATCTCATGACTGACAAACACACATTTAAGGGAAACAACTTGAGGGCAGGGAAAGTATCATGCAATCAGAAAGGAAACAAAACTCTTAATTCACAGCAAATCCAACAGAGTACTTAGAAAACTCAGCAATATCTCAGTAGTGGGGCAAAATTAGATGTAGATTAGTCTAATCTAATGCTACTTAACACAGCTTAGAAGCAATCTCGAAAGGATTTCTCAGTAACATAACTGTGCTCCAGAAGGAAGCTCAAGAATATTTATAGACATACAAAAATATTCAGCAGCAACAAAGTTAAAATCACGATGCCTGGCATTCCATCAAAAACTATGAGGTAAGCTAAGAATCAGGAAAGTATGACCCAGGAGGAGAAAAACCAATCAATAGAAACAGACTGAGAAATGACCCAGATAATAGAATTATTAAATAAGGACATTAAAACTGTTACTATTATATTTCCATATTCCAAGATGAAAGGGGAACTATTAAACATAAGTAGAGACATGAATGATATGAAAAATAAATTGAACTTCTAAATGTGAAAACTACAATGTCTGACATGAAACACACTTGTTTGGATTGAAAACAGGGGGTGCTTCAGAAGAAAAGATTGGTGAACTTGAATACACAGCAACGGAATCTACCTAAAATGAAACACGGGGAGTATGAAGACTGTGAAAAAAGTGAATGTATTATCAGTGAGCTGGGGGACAACTTCAAGTGGGCTACCACATGTGTAACTGGAGTCAAAGGAAAACAACTCAGGGCAGGAGGTAGAAAAAAAAAGACTTGAGGAAATAATGGCTGTAATTGTTCCAGGTTTGATGAAAACTACAATTCCACAGATCCAAGAAGCTCAACAAATCCCAAGTACAGAAAACAACACAAAAGCTCATCTTAAACTGCTTAAAAACAGTGATAAAGAGAAAATCTTAAAAGCAGCTGGAGAAAAGTGATATGTTTTGAATAAAAGAATGAAGATAAGAATGATAGATTTCTCATCAGAAGCAATGCAAGTCAGAGGAAAGTGGAGCAACTACTCTACTAAAAGAAAACACTATCAACCTAGAATTGACAACATAGTAAAATAAGCCTTCAAAAATGAAGATGAAATAAAGACTTTCTTAGACATCTAAGGCTAAAAGAATTCATCACCAGCAGACCTGTGCTGCAGTAAATGCTAAAAAGTCCTTCATGCAGAAGGAAAATAATACCAGATGGAAACAGGTAGCTACATAAAGCAATTAAGGACACCAGACATTATAAATATATAATTATAACATACTTTCTCTTCCTTTTAATCTCTATAAAATTAATTGAATGTGTGTAGTAAAAAATAGTAACAATATATTGGGAAGTTTATAATATATTTAGAAGCTAAATGCATAACAACAATATTACAAAGGCCAGTAAAGAGGCAAGAGAAGTAAACCACAGCAAGGTCTTATGCTATACATGAAGTCATATAATAATACTTAAGTTATAAGTTAAAGACATACAAGAAATGATGGAGACTTGTCAAAGGGACACAGGAGCAAACTGATGGGGCTCCCGTTCTGGGAAAATTTTAGCATCAAAATAAATCATAATTATTTAGATTATAATCTATTTAATTAATTAGGACTCTGAGTCTGTACTGATACAATAAATAGACACAAAATAAATAGTTAAGGAAGAGGAGAAAGCTCTAAATTTCAGGAACCGTTTTCATCAATCATACTCATTGACAGTGTCCTGTAGACCCAGTCTAAATTCCACTTTCTATTATAAATTGGTAAACCAGTTCAAAAAAAATGAAAGGCTCCTTAAACTGTACAGACAGCATACTTGATTGAAGGCATGAAATAAAACCTCATTTATCTGTATTTGGAATTTTTCTTGTTATTGCTCTTATTGATTCAGAAACACAATTTTTCATTTGCTTAAACATTTCTTGTCTAAATCTTTTTGTAATCTTCATCAAAATGTCTGCTTTCATGATACGCCTAGTCCAGCTTTTAAATCCAAGGAAAAAAATCATACGATTTTGATAAATGGACACTCAATTGATTCTCCGAACTTTTAAAATGCAGCTATGTGCTCAACAGTACTACTGAAGCTGATCTATTTGTTTTTATTTTAAATCCAGAAATAACTGCTTATGTGTGAAACCACCACATATGATCTCTTTCTACCTCACAACTGACAGAAATCATATTTATTGTTACCTCTAAATAAATAAAATAAAATTACTACTCTCTCAGGACTAGCTAAGGGAATAAGACAGAAAAGCCTTTTTAGAATCTCTTTTTCTTTATATCTGATACCACAAAATATCTGCAAAAAAATGGCATTTCTAGTAAAATATAACAAAAACTTTGGACAATAGAGTCTTATCATATAGGTACCTGTAATAAGCCTCAGATATGCATGTTTTGGAAAAAAGAAAAAAATATATCCCAGATAGAAAGTGACAGTAGAAGAACTCTTTCTCCTTCCTTCTTTACATCCTATTTATTGATTGTCAAATATGTGCCAGTAACTGTTCTAGGTTCAAAATGCAAACTCCTTACAGTCAAGCTTCATATGCTGACCACCACTGTCTCACGTCCAATGACGTTTTATTGCCTGAATTAAATGTTATCTTTCTTTAAATAAAACTATAAAAATTGCTAAAGTGTACTCTAGGTGTTAAGACCAATACTTAATAAATACTAGTATTATTAAAATAATTAAGAATGACTTTTGATAGAGGTTTTAATAAATACAATTTCTGGGATTTATTTACAGACAGCTATTAGACATAACTCTGAAAATTATCTTCAGATAATAAGTCAATGAGATTCTTAGAAAGGATGTGCAGTAATCTTCATTCCCTTAGGAAAAGAAATTACCTGGTTTTCTCCCTAGATATATTTTCAGATGAAATTACAGAGGATAAAGACATATTGTTTTCTGAACCAAGAAGCTGAGCATTTTTTAGTTTAAAATTTATTATTGATGGCTGTCACAAAACAACTTTGTAATTATATGATAAAGAGAAAAAGAACATTTATATTTCTTTAGTTTGTTTTTTGACTGTAAAATCATTTAATCTCTCCTCCCTCAACAAAAACAAAAATGCATATCTAATTCTCAGTGTTTTTTAACAGACTGAATGAACAAGACAGTTAACTTAGTCACAACAGTCAATAAAATCCTAGAAAAAATATATTGAATTTCTCCAGATGAAATCATCATTGACCTTCTGATAAGCCTCACCTCACTCCTGAAAATACAAGCCTTCTAAGCCAAAAATATTATTTGATGTATTTGGTTATTATCTAGTGAATATGCTATCAAAATGTTAACATTACAATTTAAGATAACAACACCCAAAAAATAACTAATCCAAAAACTTCATGCTGTTTACCACAATGTTCATTGCAGCACTATTTACAATAGCCAGGACACGGAAACAACCTAGGTGTCCATCAACAGATGAATGGATAAAGAAGGTGTGGCATATATATACAATGAAATATTACTCAGCCATAAAAAGAAACGAAATTGAGTTATCTGTAGTGAGGTGGATGGAACCTAGAGACTGTCATAGAGTGAAGTAAGTCAGAAAGACAAAAGCAAATACCATATGCTAACACATATATATAGAATCTAAAAACAAATTTTAAAAAAATGGTTCTAATGAACCTAGGGGCAGGACAGAAAAAAAGACACAGACACAGAGAATGGACTTGAGGACCTGGGAAGGGGGAAGGGTAAGCTGGGAGGAAGTGAGAGAGTGAGAGAATAGCACTGACATATATACACTACCAAATGAATGTAAAATAGATAGCTAGTGGCAAGCAGCCACATAGCACAGGGAGATCAGCTCCGTGCTCTGGGTCCACCTAGAGGGGTGGGAGGGAGACGCAAGAGGGAAGGGATATGGGGATATATGTATACGTATAGCTGATTCACTTTGTCATACAGCAGAAACTAACACAACATTGTAAAGCAATTATACTCCAATAAAGATGTTTAAAAAAAAAAAAAAAAGAACTTCATGCTGGACTCCAGGATGATTTCAAAAGGGAGTAAAGTTAAAAATAAAGCAGCAAACAAATAAAAGGAAGAGTGTTTAAATAACAAACTCCATAGAATCAGTGAAGATGTATAAAAGAGATTAGAAAATCAAAATTTTAAAAAGGTACTTGTCCATTATTTCATAACACAGAAAATCATCCAAGTTATGAACAGTATGCTAGGTTCTGGGGCCTAGCAAATTCCTTGTTTATTTTGTTAACAGTAGCATACATTTCTAAAATTCTCATGCATTCAGAGATTTCTACTAAGATTATGATATGCATGCAAACAATCTGATATACCCAGAGAGTGATGCCCCAAATCTAGCCTTCCCAGCCAACAGAACAATGGAAGGGGGAAGGGAGAAGACAGATGTACCCCTGAAGGCCAGGGTAGAAAAGATGATAAACATACTTTAAACAAAGAATTGTAGAAGGACAACACTTGCATGATATAGTCCTAAGACTGTGCTTTCAATAATGAAGATGGAATCATCCATCTCAACTATTTGTCGGTGTGATTACCAAACTAGCATCTCACTGAGCATTGGTTAGGCTGTGTGGACTAAATACTTGAGCATGGAAATTACTGTATGTATGTATGTATTCAGCCTGGGATGAAGAGTTAGGTAAATTTGAGTAATTATTGATTAAACTTAAGTACAAAATTCTTAGAAATAATCCTGTCCAGGTTCTGGAATGAATAAATTGTCTCTATTCTAATCTGGTCTTTCTTCTTTTCAATGTGTTCCAAAGTACTGTGCTGCCCTGGTGTGCCCTACAACTGGTTTCTTTCACGTTTCAGAATCCTTACTAGCATTACTTAGACCTGATCTTACAATTGAGCAAAATATTCAAGTTTGAAGTGTTTATCAATTGCTACCCATGTCTGCTCTACCAATACACTTCACCACCACCACTATAGATTTTTTTCTCTCTATTCTATTGAGTTTCAACCCTGCTTACACATGAGAATCAAATGGAGAGCTTTTAAAACTAATATTGCCTGAGCCCCATCTCAGGCCATTAAATCAGAATCTATGAGAGTGGGGCTCCACTATGTCTTTTTAAAAGCTCCCTCAGCAGTTAAAATGTGCAGCCACGGTTTAGACCTATTGCTTTAACCTGAATGCCATACTCAGCGTCTTCTCTCTCTCACTCTCTCTCTCTCTCTCTCTCTCTCTCCACCCCATGCTACAGTGATCACCCTGTTTATATTCTACTCTTCTGGTGTCAACTGTCACTTGCTAGGTAAATTCCAGCTAAGGAAGAGTGTCCCACTGTGATGAAGAAACACATGGGTATCACGATGTCATGATATATATGTGTATGTAACATTACCTCTGTCAAGGTGTTTTGTTTTCTAACAATTTACTAATCTATTCCTATACCCCAGACATTCATCTATCCATACATTTGTACATAATTTTGGGTCATTCAGAGATTCTGTACTTCAGACAAGAACTACCCCACCTCCTTACAGGTGACACATGGAAAAGAAAAAGCTCTCTTCCAAAAAAATGGGAGAGAATTCTGCCTAATATACATACACTTAAGGGGTAGAGAATCTTTCATTGTAATCCTCTCACCTTTTCTATCAAAAAAAGTTTTTGTGATAGGGCTATTTCTTGTTATAATCTTGTTATTATTAGGCTAGAGACAAGTAAAATATTTTAAAATGTATTAACATTACTGCCAACTTTAAAAATATACACCCAAGATGTACTTGAAAATGTGCCAAGTGTAAAACAAAACAAAAGTAACTTGAAAGAAATTCTGAAATAAATAACACTGACAGAAAACTGTGATCATAATAAAGGCCACTTTGACTAACCCCCAGTTCTAGTACCCTTCCCTGGGTGTAGCCAGAGTGTGCATGTTTTTCAAAAAATTTTTCCTATGCATTTACAAATATATACACACATATTGTTGCTGTATTTAGAACACATTGTTTTAAAACTCTTCCTCATTTGCTACTTGTGATTTCTTTCAGGTCAGCGCCAAGATGCTGAGAAGCCCTGTGCCTCTGGACCGTTCTAGAGCTCATTGTTGGAGCGTTAAAACATGCCAAAGCCCACAAACCAAGCATAAGTTGAGACGACACCCCAAAGGGATTCAGCAAAATTCATCACCACTTTACTTCTTTAGGTAACGCCTGAATGTGCTTAATGGGACATGGATTATTATGGTGATGGGAGGGCAGGTATCCATGGTGAGGAGACAAGAAAATAACTTCAAAGAAAATTCTTTGGAGCTAGAACTAGAACATCACATTGATGGTCCCATTATGTTGTTTTGCAAGATTACCTGACCAAGACCACACCCCAACTTCTAGATATTACTCTAGAGAGGACGGATTACGTGCCTGAGCGATTACGAGGGGGCAGGAGAGGTGGAACAAGTGATATTCCTCAGGGCAGTTTCTCAGTCTGTGGTCAATGAACCACCTAGACATAAAGAACAGCTGATGCTTGTTTAAAATGCGTAGGCCCTGGGCTTCCCTGGTGGCGCAGTGGTTGGGAGTCCGCCTGCCGATGCAGGGGACGCGGATTTGTGCCCCGGTCCGGGGGGATCCCGCGTGCCGCGGAGCGGCTGGGCCCGTGAGCCGTGGCCGCTGAGCCTGCGCGTCCAGAGCCTGTGCTCTGCAACGGGAGAGGCCACAGCAGTGAGAGGCCCGCGTACGGCAAAAAAAAAAAAAAAAAAAAGCGTAGGCCCCTCACTCTCATTTCAGACTCCCAGCCTCCAGCACCGTCCTGGCTTCAGGACGCCACCGTAGGAAAACCCAGAACTCACCTACTCCCACAGACACGCTGAATCCGTAGCTATATACAGAACAACTTCCGGAGGGAGGGGAACGACACCTAAAAACAGAGTCTGAGTGACTCCTACACCTCCAGCCAATGAGGCAAGGCCCCCCGTCAAAGAGGCCACCAGAGTCTGAGACACAATTGCTCCATAAACCCCACGTGCGGTGGCACAACCCACACCCTGAGGGAACTTGAAATCCATGCTCCTCCCTAAGGAGAAAAAGGTTTGGACCCCAGCTTTTAAGACCTGCACCTGAGAGACAAGCTCCCAAAACATCTAGTTTTCAAAACCAAGGGGGCTCCCATCCTCAAGACCCTGAGAAACAACACTTAAACGGCTCCGAGGCCACTCACCCGCCGCAGGGCTCAGCACACAGGTGGCACCTCCAGAAGTGCCTGGAATTTACGTGAATGAGGCTCATTTGTTCATCTTAAAGCCTAGCCTGAGGGACAGGCGTCTCTTTAACACAGTCTAGAGGCCTGAGGGCTTGCGGCGCAGTCTTCCAGCGCTCCCTCGATAAAGCTCCGACCCGCCTGGCGCCATTTTCTTTTTAACTCTAGGCTCCGCCCCTTCTCCCTCCTCCCAGGTACCACCCGCTCCGTTCCGTACTATCTACTACGTACTGTCCATCACGTATTGTCCATCGTATATGCGCATCAAATTTTTTCCACTCTAAGATCTTCAGTAGTTACCATGTTGACTATCAGCCATATTAAACCTCAAAAAAATGACCTCCTCTTATTGGACTCATAGCTTTAACGCTTCATCCTCGGTTCCGAAAACTATTAACATTCTTGTTAAGTCTAAAGAGACTGAAAAAAAGATTTAAATATTTATAAAAATCATTAGGAAATGTTGTCTGTAGGTTCTGCTGGGGGAACCTAGTGTACTGGGTATTTTAATTCTACGTGTGGGAATCGTGTAAATGTGGAATTAGCACAGGTCCTTCCCATTTTTCTGGTTCACTTGATCATCTAGGAGAGACCCACAGAACGTTATCCACGAGGTTTCACAGACTTGTAGGAATGGACCCATTTGTTCTTGCCACCTTGAGAAAGGCTGGGCTTTATGACGGGCAGCCTCTTATTTCCCTTCGTCAGCGCTGAGTGTGATCCCTGGGACCTAAGGCCCTCCTGGCTCCCTCGGCTTCCTCCAGTCCAGCCCTGCCCGTTGCTCTCTGTGTCAACCACCAGCAAGTTTTCTTTTTCTTTTTCTTGGCTGCGCAACTTGTGAGATCTTAGTTCCCAGCATGGGACGGAACCCCAGCCCCCGGCAGTGAAAGCACAGAGTCCTAATGACTGGACCGCCAGGGAATTCCCAAACTGCCAGCAGCTTTTGATTCAAGAAACTTCCTTTAAGGGAGGAGCTATTTTTCCTAAATGCAAATTGTTACACTGTAAGTTGTTAAATAAAATATTTTGTGCTCTCAAAAAAATAAATAAATAAGGCTTCTCCAGGACTCTTGAGTGTATCACACCCCCTCCAACCTCCACACCCTAGTTCACCTACCCCCCCGCACTGACTCCAGTCCTGTCCTCCTCCCACTGATATCCTCTACCTACTGGTACCCTCCTCCCACTTATCCTTCCCTCCCTCCTATTTGGCCCACCTCCCTTCTCCCCCCACCTGCTGCCCCTTGCCCCAACTGAGGGGCCCAAGTACCTCTGATCCATTCTCTCCCTGCAGTGAGGTGCAGTACATGGTGCTCCAGAATGTGGCCACCATGTCCACTATGCCCAGACATGTTTGAGCCCTCCTAGAAGAGGAGGCCCATCTACATTTCTACATCAGGCCCATCAACCCCACCCAGATAAGATCCTGAAGCTAGAAGCACTGACCAACCTGGCAAATGAGACTAACATCCATAACTTTCCTACGGGAATGCCAGACCTACATTCACAGCACAGACGGATTTTGTGGCAGCCACGGTCCAAGCCACTAGACGCTGGGCAACTAACATAGGCCGAGTGGGTGACATCTGCTGCAATGACCTGGTGCAGCTACTGTCCCACTGTGATGAGCTCATGGTCACAGAGTCAGTGGTCATCATGAAGAAGCTGCTGCTGATAGACCCAGCACAACATGAGATCATCAAACACTGGGCAAAGATCAGAAAACATCCAGGTGGCCATGGCGCGAGCCAGCATCCTATAGCTCTTCAGTGAGTCCTGTGAGCAGGTCCCTAGGATTGCATCTGACGTCCTGAGAAAAACAGCCAAGTCCTTCACAGCAGAGGAGGACATCTTCAACCTGCAGGTCATCAACCCGGTTGGCCAAGCTTTACCTGACCAACTCTAAGTAGACCAAACTGCTGAGCGTGTATGTACTGAGTCTGGCCGTGTACAACAGGAACTGTGATATCAGAAACCAGGCGCACTTCACCCAGCAATTTATGGTCCCTTCGGAGCAGTGTGGGGCCCTCAGCTGCCATGCCAAGACACTCTTCATGGCACCCAAACCACTCCCAGTCTTGGAATTATTCTTCAAAGACCAGGATCACTTACAGATGGGCTCACTGTCTCATCTGCTCAATGCCAAGGCCCCAGGCTACCAGGAACTCACAGACTGGCCAGAGGAAACCCCGGATCCATCTTTGTACAACTTGGAGATATGTGAATGGACCACATGATCAAATCAGGAGGAGAAGAAGAAGAAGGAGGAGGAGGAAGAGGAGGAGGAGGAGGAGAGGAGGGGGAGGGGGAGGGGAAGGGGAAGGGGGAGGAAGAGGAAGAAGAAGAAGAAGGAGAAACCTTTCTACTTAGCCTCTGAGGGGGACTCAGAGCTCACAGTCTACAGGCAGCGACCACCAGTTTGAGAGTGAATCATACAGTAAGAGCAGCGGCAATAGCAGCTCCAGGGAGTCTAGCAGTGAGTTCAAAAATGAAGACCAGGATGAGGACGAGGGGAAGGGGAAGAGCAGCGAGAGTGATCAGAGTGAGGAGGAAGGTGAGAAGAGGAAGAGGAAGAGGAAGAAAGTGCTCAGGCTCCTTCTCAGATGACAACAGTGATTCCATCAATAGTTCATCAAAGTCTGAGAGGCAGCAGGGTCTGAGGAAGAGCAGATGGAACCTGCCTCCTAGAGGAAAACCAAAAAACAAACAAAAAACCAGTGGCAAAAGTGCCCCTGCAGCCAAGGAGATCTCCCTGCTCAATCTAGAGGACTTCACCCCTCCCAATATCCAACCTGTCTCTCCTCCCAGGGTTGTGTCTAGCAGTCTGGCTGCTGACCTACAGGGCCTGACACAGACTCTGCCCCCGCCGTGCCCTCACTCCCGATTCCAGTATTGGGTGTTGGGAGGCAGGAGCTGCTACACCTTTTAGCTGGTGAGGGGCTATCTGTGGGCTACATCTTCAGCAGCCAGCCTTTCTCCCGGGACTCCCATGTAGTGGCTGTGCACATTTACTTCTTCAACAGCTCTGATACCCCTGTCAAGGGCCTGCATGTGAGCATGCCCTGAACTTCCTGCTGGCATTAACATCCTGAAATCGAGCCCTAAGCACTCAGAGAATCTGCCACTGCTGTCATGGACATTAATTTCTGTGACTCAACCTAGGTGGCCAGGCTTCCAGCTGTGAACAAAACCCAAGAGTTCTATGTCTCCATCCGGCCACTGGGGAACTGATGGCTCTGTGTTCATGAGTGAGAACGAGTTCAGGAACAGGGAAAGCTGACAGGCATGAACGAGATCACAGAGGAGCTCAAGCTGCCAGACACCTGTCAGAGTAACAATGTTGTGGTGCAGAAAGTGACTGCCATTGCCAACCTGGGTTGTGTCCCTTGTGGGGCCTATGGTGGGTAAAGGTTTGCAGGAAGGACACTGACCAGTGGGAGACTGGTCCCACTGAGCCTGGAATGCCCCGTCCACTGGAGCTGCCCAGCTGACAGTCAACAGTGAGAAGATGGTGATATGCTGGTGAAGGACATGGTGCAGGCTCTGATGCAATGACTCCCAAGTGCTATGACCTCTTTGGACCCCACCTGTCCCTCCCTCATGAAACCTGGGCTGTTAGCCCCTCTCTCTCTCTCTTTATATCTTTGTCTCTCTCTTTTTCTCTCTCTCTCTCATATCAGACTCCTCATGCCAGGTAGCATCCAGGGGGTCCTCTGTCCCTCTCTCTGGTCATTACCAGGCACGCCTCTCTTTCCCCTTCCCATGGGTTCCTTAGTGACCTGTGCAGAGGGAAACAGCAAATTCTTCCTTCAGTCCTCCTATTTTTCTGTAGCTATTATTGTAGCAAAATCTCAATAGAATGTCTTCTCCTTAATATATGTCATAAAGCACGTTATATATATTACATATACGATGGACATTAACTAGACTTATTGTGGTGATCATTTTACAATATATGCAAATATCAAATCATTACCGTTGTACACCTGAAACTAATATAATGTCATATGTCAATTATACCTCAATAACAAACAAACAAATAAATAATTAGTGTCTTTCTGGACTGTAGTCCAAGAACATTGAATCAGGATATCTAGATATGAGCCTAGGAGCCTTCATTTACAAAGTGTCTGACAATTTTAAAGCATAGTCGAGTTTAAACCTGTAAACTTGACTGTAAAGTATAACCTAGACACCTCTTGTTTTAGCAGTGTCCTCTTCTCTGCCCTGGCCTCTTCCACATGGGACCAGCCCTTCAGAAAGAACCTTGGTAAACTGCAATTGAGGTACCAGAGGAAACTACCAAAGAGCAAGAGAAGTGAGATCTGTGGAGCCTGTACATTCTACAGTAGCTAGCTTATAACAGTTAACCAAATGAGTACCTACTAAGACACAGTCCAAGGGAGGCAATTCTGGAAACTCAGAGAAAAGTGGAATTTCTGACCTTAGAGTTTACAATCTGATAGGAGACAAATCTGCACATTGAAAGTATGTGAGGAGAATAGAAAATCGAATCATCCTAATTACTTGGGTAATTGTTTTAACTTTTACATCTATTTTGACTACAGACAGAAAGTCTGAATAGAGTCTTCTAACCCCTAGTCTAGGATTTTCCATTAAATATCCTAATGCATTACTATAATATAGTCTAGACTTTCTGGTCTCTTGCTTAGAAATTTCTTTTGATTTATTCTATGTATAAACCATAATATATTCTGGAATTTTAAGGTATGTATAGTTTCAAATATCCTGGATTATTTTCTCAAATTATCAAAAGATTTCAGAAATTCCATCACTTTTGCACTCAAAAATAATAGAAGACAGCTATTTTTTTTCATTCATTGATTCTAAGTCATAAATTGAGAGTCATGTATATCTTAGGATACTAAAGATGATTAAAACTTGGTGACTGTTCTCATGGACCACAGCCTCAGATAAGGCAGATGTATAAATGCCCATGAACCTTAATTTTGGGGGAAAAAAATCTATCTATCTAACTATATAAATCCACCTTGGAGAATATATCTTATACCCTGTGCTTGGCAGATAATGATAATTTTAGAATGCACGAGAAGATGAAATTACTATACAAAAAGTAGTTCTCTCTAAGTTGGGTGGAGAGTGAGCGCACATTTTAAGCCAGCAGGGATATGGGCAGGTGACAGATAAGGCAAGGAATCTTATTTTAGCAATGGAGAGGTAAAGAACCTATAATGATCTATTCAGTGAAAGGAATGTGCTCCTTAAATAATCACTATGTGACATGCTTTTTCCATTTGATAACTAGATTAACTGTGACACAATAGGATTTAGGGCATGGGTGAGGGAAGGAAGAAGAGCTCTCAACACAGAATGGAAATAGGGCTAGAGCACAGGGTTGCCGGGCCCCCAAAACTACAGATATGTCATTGTAAATGGAAGCACCCATCAAAGAATTTTCAGCGTGGAATCCTGGGATGCCTTCATTTGTTACCCAGACTTCTCCTAGCTATGGCAGGAGCCTCAGATGCTAATTGCCACCATGAGTTCCTAGATTTACACACTGAACACTATGACATAATCCTGGAGGAATACAAGGAGATTGGGGAAGACAGATCTCTTCAGTCCTGCTGCGAGAGTAGAGATAAGCAAACCCAAAGCGAACCTGACAACTTTCCCTTTAATTGATTTAAATTAGGAATTTCTCCAACTTCCAAACTGTTTTCTAATTAAGTTCGATATGAATGATGGCCCATATTGCAGATGGTTGAAAGGTGAGTTTTCTAAAATAATAACGAAGCCAGAATGTGATCTAGTTTTCTGGAGGAGTAATCCATGCTATTCAGATGACATCTTTCAACATTTTGGGGAGGTGGTGGTGATTAGCTTATTTTAGGTTTTTAATAAAATGATAAATCCCCCTCAAAAATCCTACCAAACTCTAAGTCTCATCTTAAAAATAATTTTAATGAGATTTATTTTTATTCATTTAAAAAATTGATATGTGCTCATGAGAAAATATTTAGGATATAGAAAGTAGAAAAATAGGAAAAAAACGAGTACCCAGAATGACAGATATAGTCACTGATAAAAATTAAAATTTTCAGTATACTTTTCTCATAGTTTATAGTTTAAACTGTAAATAATTTTGATATCATATTAAATAGTGTACATATAAAATATATATCTTTTCATGTAATATAAAACAAAAGTTTCCATGATATTACAATATCTTACAAAGATGAATTTAATCCTCACATAGTATTTCTTCATATAAAGCATGCCATAATTTATTTGTCGACTCCTCTTTTTTCGGTTTAAAGTGTCATTTCCAAGTATTCAATATTTTGAATAAGGCTATACAATATATCAATGTGGACATTTTAACTTTTTATTGTTTTTGGTGTTTTTAGTTTGTTGACCTCTCAGGGTTTATTTACAGAAGTAGGATTATGTATTAAGGGTTGGTTATAAAAATATTTAAGAGTTTGATATATTGGGGGACATTTTCTGATAAGATCACCCCAATTTTTGCCTCACCATCAGGGTAAAACTGCCCATTTACTGCAAACATTCTCATATTAAATGTTCTGTTATTTTTACATGTGCTCATTTGTCTCTAATACTGAAGCTGGATTTGTATTTATTTGATTGCTGAGAGGTAGAATATTTCCATACGTACTTTTCAATCAGTATTCCTTCTTCTCTTATAAATTGTCTATTCAAATTTGTTTTACATGAAAACAATGTTGTCAATTCCTTATTTGTAAAGGATACAATTGGGTTATGGATAGATTTTCAATAAAAATGTACATGAAAACTCAATCTTCGGTAGTTAGGCCACTCAGAAAAGTTCAGTAAAATCACCTCAAACAGCAGGAACGCCCTCCAACACACACACACAGACCCACACTGTCAGGGAGGGGAAAATTTTCCCCTCTATTCCTCTTGAGTTCTTGTGGCTGGACTAATCATAAAACTGACCAAGACAGATTAACAGGAGAAAAAGAAATTAATTTTAACTTGTGCACATAGAGGTCTCATAGAAATAGAACCTAAGGAATGGCCAAAGCAGGCAGCTTTTATACTTTTAAGACAAAGAAACAAATTTGTGAGGAATTAACAGGACAAATAAACAGGCTTTGAGTGATTAATTAGTGAAGAATCTAAACAGAGTTTGGGTTTGGAGTAGCAAATTAAAGAAATAACAAGGTTTGTTTACCGCGGCTTCTCAGCCCGAATGAATTTTCTTTCTTTTTTTTTAACTTTTTACTTTATATTGGAGTATATTTGATTAACAATGTTGTGTTAGTTTCAGGTGTACCACAAAGTGATTCAGTTATACATATACATGTATCTATTCTTTTTCAAATTCTTTTCCCAATTAGATTGTTATAGAATATTGAGCAGAGTTCCCTGTGGTAGGTCCTTGTTGGTTATATATTTTATTTTTTATTATTTATTTACTTTTTACTGGAATATAATTGCTTTACAATGTTGTGTTAGTTTCTGCTGTACAATGAAGTGAATCAGCTACATGTATACATATATCCCCTCCCTCTTGAACCTCCCTCCCACCCCCGCCCCCCCATCCCACCTCTCTAGGTCATCACAGAGCACCAAGCTGAGCTCCCTGTGCTAATACAGCAGGTTCCCACTAGCTATGTATTTTACACATGGTAGCATATATATGTCAATCCTGATCTCCCAATTCGTCGCACCCTCTCCTTCCCCGCCAGGTCCGCATGTCCATTTTCTACATCTGTGTCTCTATTCCTGCCCTGCAAATAGGTTCATCTGTACCATTTTTCTAGATTCCACATATATGCGTTAATATATGATATTTTTTTTCTCTTTCTGACTTATTTCACTCTGTATGACAGACCCTAGGTCTATCCACATCTCTACAAAGACCCAATTTCGTTTCTTTTTATGGCTAAGTAATATTCCACTGTATACATATACCACATCTTCTTTAACCATTCCTCTATCGATGGACATTTAGATTGTTTCCATGTCCTGGCTATTGTAAATAATGCTGTAATGAACATTGGGGTACATGTGTCTTTTTGAATTATGGTTTTCTCAGGGTATATACCCAGTAGTGGGATTGCTGGATCATATGGTAGTTCTAGTTTTAGTTTTTTAATGAATGTCCATACTGTTCTCCATAGTGCTTGTATCAATTTACATTCCCACCAAGAGTGCAAGAGGGTTCCCTTTTCTCCACACCCTCTCCAGCATTTATTGTTTGTAGATTTTTTGATGATGGCCAGTCTGCAGTATGAGGTGATACCTCATTGTAGTTTTTGATTTGCATTTCTCTAATAATTAGTGATGTTGAACATCTTTTCATGTGCCTCTTGGTTAAATATACCAGTGTGCACATGTCAGTCCCAAACTCCCTAAATATCCCTCCTCCCCACCCCGTCCCCACTGGTAACCATAAGTCCATTGTCTAAGTCTGTGAGTCTGTTTCTGTTTTGTAAATAAGTTCACCTGTATCATTTTTTTAGATTCCACATATAACTGATATCATACAATATTTCTCTTTCTCTGTCTGACTTACTTCCCTCAGTATCACAATCTCTAGGTCCATCCATGTTGCTGCAAATGGCATTATTTCATTTTTTAACGGCTGAGTAATATTCCATTGTATATATGGAGAACACTATGGAGGTTCCTTTAGAAGCTAAAAATAGAGCTACCATATGATCCTGCAATCTCACTTCTGGGCATATACCAGGAGAAAAACATGGTCTGAAAGGATAACTGCACCCCAGTATTCATTGCAGTGTTGTTTACAATAGCCAAGATATGGAAACAGCCTATATGTCCATGGACAGAAGAATTGATAAAGAAGATGTAGTACATATATACAATGGAATATTACTCAACTGACTGAATTTTCTATCTCTGGTGATAAGGGTGTCCTTCCAGGAGGGCACCTTTCACATGAGACGTTTATTTCCTGCTTTCAGGGAGACAGAGAGGAGGGTCAAAGTGTCACTCTTGCCTTGGCTGTTTCTTAAGTAACTTTACTTTAAAATAATCAACATGCCATTAAGGCATATTTTGGGGTGGCCTGCACTGGGCCCCAACAACACTCACCCTCCTACCCCTATCCCCTATACTTCTTTCCCCCTTAAATAACCTACACATCATGTTCCATATAGCATTCAGGAAGAGTGGAGCCCGACAGCCTCCCAGCAGTGTGCTGGTTGATTCTGAGGTATGTAAAAAAGAGGAATTATCTCCTGGGCTCCTCCTTCCCATTCTTCTCCAGGCATCACTAAACACACACTAGTGGCAAGGGAACAATTTGACCGCACCATTCAGAGGTGCTGATTTCATTTTGAAAAGTGCTGAGATTAGAGAAGCTGGTTGGATTCTCCAGGAGGGGAAAAAAGGTTTAGGAAGCTATAAAAACCGCTCACAGGGCTTCCCTGGTGGCGCAGTGGTTGAGAGTCCGCCTGCCAATACAGGGGACACGGGTTCGTGCCCCGGTCCGGGAAGATCCCACATGCCGCGCAGTGGTTGGGCCGGTGAGCCGTGGCCGCTGAACCTGCACGTCCAGAGCCTGTGCTCCGCAACGGGAGAGGCCACAACAGTGAGAGGCCCGCGTACTGCAAAAAAAAAAAAAAAAAAAAAAAACCGCTCACATATAAAACCTCTGGTTAGGGAAATATTTATGCTTCACAGTGAGTTCATCCAAGAAAAATAAATATATAACTACACAAATTAAATATTTTCTTCATAAGGGAGAATACTGAAAATTCAATGAAATAAGTTTTGCACACGCTTCATATCTCTCTGCACTAACTCTTTATTATGATAATTTTCTACGGTGGTTTCAAAGGTTTTAGCTTTATTGTTTCTGCAACTAAGATGACTGGCCACTAATAAAAATATCTAAAATAACAGATATTCCCTTATGAGTCAATGCACATGTTCATACCTAGCTAATATAAAAGGGAATTTACTCTTGGGTAGTGCTATATAAAGTGCATTTCTCTAGCAAAAAAACAAAAAAAACAAAAAAACATCATTTTCTTAGCCAATTGCTCTATAAAATTTGAGATGTACTTCAGAGGTGAAGGGGGGAATTAAAATAATTCAATAAGAAAATTATACCTGAAAATTCTATTTTTTGGTTCATACTAAAATGAAAATATAAAACTCAAAATAAATTTGAACTATGAATATAACATGAATCATTAGTAATAATAATATTTTCCCTGCTAGAAAATAAATAAATGGGATTCATTTCTCATTCCATTTTTCTTTCAAGCTTCTCTCCTAAAGGTATTGCTTCCACAAGGGATATTTATTTTCATTTATTTTTAACCTTCTGACCTTAGTTTCCTTGATCGAAAAATAATGTTACTATTTCCTGTGCCACTACACCTTTGTGAGGATTATGAGAGAATTATATGTAAATTAAATACCAAATGCCTAGCATTTGATAGGTACTCTTTAAAATATTTTTCTATCAGGTTGCCTTTTTATTAAGTATTATAAATTATATATGGCATAATTCATAATGTTTCAGTCTTATTTATAGTTGGGCCAATGAGTACCATCTACCATTTTAGTACTTAAGAGAAAATGGCAAAACCTAAGAAAGACAGTCTCCACTTTGAAAGCTTAAAGAAATGGATTGATTCATTTTCCTCAACAATGTCCCTCTTTTTAGAGAGGATCAATACAGTGAGATGCAGAAAAGAATCTCTCTTCTGATCACTGATAAAAGGAAACATTAGCTGTACTTTAAACACACCTCGCTAGCAGAGAAAATAGTGAATGACATTGTAGTATCCATAGTAAAGGAACAAAATGGAATGTTGATGCAGAAAGACCTCTTAAGGGTGACTCACAAATCATGCTTTTGTTAGGTATCTATGTGACTGTGAAACTGTCAGGATTTGTTTAGCTAATGACTCTAACTTGTTAAAATTTTAACCATGGCTCTTTTGCTCATTTCCAAGGAGTCATAATGTTCCTTCTATTATCTGTTTCTTGTGCTTGAAAAGATGATCTCACATGAATATTTCTTATCATTTAACAACATAAGGACATTTAGTCAACTCTCTGACCCACCAGCCTCTACTAGTTGAGCTATAGGTTCTTGTTCTAGCAGACTACATCTGTCCTCTTTTCTTTTACTTGGAATTCTAGACTTCTTCCAGGATAAGTAAAGCACACAGGTACTGAGGATGTGAACTTGAGGTGAAGAGGAGGAAATGTCATTGGTCATTTTGAGGGAAATGGTAAAATTATTGAAATTGTTGAACATTTATAGACACTGTGCTAAGAAATTTAGTGCATTACCTTATTCAATATCCATTAAAGTGTTCCAAGATAGTAATTATTTTTATATCCATTATGCAGATGAGGAAACTGAGTATAAACAAGGTTAGTAACTTATTCAATGTATACAGTATGTTTTCAATAAACACTGGCTATTCTTGAAAGTCATGGCATGAGACAGCTTTGTAAAGTTCCATGAAACAACCTGTTAGGTTCTTGGGCACCAAAACTCAGGAAATTCATTAACTTGCCTAAGTTCATGTAGATAAGTAAGTGACATAAATACATTTGACCACAAATCTATAAATTTGATCTAAAATCTATTCCACAGTTCTTGACTCTATAATGTGTTTCTTAACAGTATTTGTCTGTTAATGGGAATTATAAATGATGCAAACAAATAAAAAAACTTGGTCCTTCTCCCATATGATCAGAGCCTATCAGGAGAAATAAATTTGATATTAGAAAACATCTAAAGTATAATATATATAATGATAATGCTCACCTGATAAGAACAACAGAGAACTATGAGATGAGGTGAGAGAGGAGAGATCTGAAAAACCTGGATGAGAAATAAATAGTCCGCTAGCCACTTTCTAAAGTGAGATTAGGTAAGAAGATCTTTAAGCAATTATGAAATCAAAGTCAGAGAATTGATCATACAACCATTCAAGAAGAAAGATGCTATTAATTTGGTAATACAACACAACTATAATAGTTTGGTCTCCATCTACAAAGATATTTGAATAATATTGATAGTGACTTCTTTTTTTTGGTTGCACTGTGCAGCTTGTGGGATCTCAGTTCCCTGACCAGGGATTGAACCCGGGCCACGGCAGTGAAAGCTCAGAATCCTAACCACTAGGCCACCAGGGAACTCACAATAGTGACTTCTGAAATTTACTTTGGATTTAATATCTTTAAAAAATAGTTTGCCTGAGCTTCCCTGGTGGAGCAGGGGTTAAGAATCCGCCTGCCAATACAGGGGGCACGGGTTCAAGCCCTGGTCCGGGAAGACCCCACATGCCGCGAAGCAAATAAGCCTATGCGCCACAACTACTGAGCCTGCGCTCTAGAGCCCAGGAGCCACAACTACTGAAGCCTGCACACCTAGAGCCCGTGCTCCGCAACAAGAGAAGCCACCGCAAGGAGAAGCCCGCGCACCGCAATGAAGAGTAGCTCCTGCATCCCTCAACTAGAGAAAGCCCGCGCGTGGCAACGAAGACCCAACACAGCCAAAGATAAATAAATAAAATAAATAAATTTATTTTAAAAAATGGTTTGCCTGAGAAATTTTGGAATAAAAACAAAAATAATTGGAATGGTTCTTAATGTGTTTGATATTTTGAACTACTTGCAAGAACCTTTACAATAATTTGTATATTACATTCCCTTCAATATAGAAACTACATTTGGAAAAGAAAAGTTAATTATATAATAAGTCTAAGAATGCAGTTTCAATGATCCCCAAGTTGTTAATAGGATTTTTACTCTCCTGATGGTACTAACTTGTTATTTTTGAAAGGATAAAATTTGGGGAGTTATTCAGACCCATTTAATCCCTGCCTCTTCTACTTCCTTGCTTTGTCTGTAAATCTTCTGTAACTATTTTTTCATTTACAAAAGAGAAGGTTTTACATTCTGGGGATTAGTGGATTAAATACAATGTATACATAAAAAGTAGCCTGGTCTCTAGGATCTAGCAAACACTTAGCAAATGTTAGTTCTTTTTCCTTGGGTAAAATACCTGTTATTATGCCTGGTTAATAATGGGTATTCTTCCATTAAGTCTTCCCCAAATTAATAGATAATTGTTAATAGATATTAGATAATTAATACTTAGAATATATGTTGCTGTAATTTTACTTGTAGTACCTTGGTCATCACGCATTTGATTTCCAAGCATAGGTTGAAACACCCTTCAATCTTCCTCTTTTTCCTCGCATTAGCAAATGCCAAAGGAAGTTTCTGCATTCTTTCCTCACTGTGTCAGCTGTGAACTGTAAGAAACACTAGTTATAGACTAAGCAATACACACATCAGCCGTGATTTGTAAATAATGAAAGTTACCATTGTCATTAAAGACCAGCTCAGCCATGAAGGCACTGAGTTTAAGTTTAATGAGTAAATGAGGCACTCCGCTAATATTTAACTTTAATTTTTTGACAAGCAGAATGTAAGGAGTAGTTTTAAAACTTCACCAGAGAAGAGAGAAATTTGGACATATTTGCTCTGGGAAAGAAAGATAAAACAATTGGGAGGAGAAGAAATAAAAATTACATATAGGAGCAGAAGAGCATGTGATGAAAAGGTGCCTATACCAAAAATATTGGTAACCTGCTAAACCACTAGTATTATGATTTGGCAAAAGTTTAGAAGAGAAAAAATAATCACTTGGGTGTCCTTAGACTTTTGAGAGTTAGTGTCATTTCTGTTCTTTGATGGACTTCTTTGCAAGAGAATCATGTAACTCTCCAAACACATATTTGAGTTTATTGTCCCAGTTTTATTTTAAGTGTTTTAAGGGCAAGAGGAAAAGAACAGAAGGAACATAAATGTAGATGGACGGCTTCCCTGGTGGCGCAGTGGTTAAGAATCTGCCTGCCAATGCAGGGGACACGGGTTCAAAACCTGGTCAGGGAAGAGCCCACATGCCGCGGAGCAAGTAATCCCGTGTGCTACAACTACTGAGCCTGCGCTCTAGATCCTACGAGGCACAACTACTGAAACCTGTGCTGAGAGCCTGTGCTCTGCAACAAGAGAAACCACCACAATGAGAAGCCCGCGCACCGCAATGAAGAGTAGCCCCCCTCTCTCTGCAACTAGAGAAAGCCCGTGCACAGCAATGAAGACCCAATGCAGCCAAAAATAAATAAATAAAATAAATAAATTTAAATGTAGATGGAACACCTATTGGGTTCTAGATACTTTGTACCCATGATCATTACATGAAGTAAATACACCTGAGAAAATTGAGACTCGGCCGATATTTGACAAGTTCCTAATACATGAGGACTAAGGGTTAGCATCTAGGTAAGTTTGACTCCTAAGTCCAAGGTTTTCCACTACATTGTTTTGCCTCAAAGAAGGAGATTTAGTCTAACTGGTCACTGATTCACCATCTTTCCTTCTCTCTTAGAAAGACCTTGGTGCTTGCATCCCAGAAGTGAAGCATTTACTAAATACATGAATAAGGGAACACTCACAAACAGGTCTCCGGTGCTCAATCATCAGACATGTAGGTCAAAGAGGATTCTTGTAAGCCTTGAAATAAATAGTCAGTGTAGAGGAGCAGGTGGGTATTTTTCATTTAAGCGCTGTCCTGGGGAGAGAATGGAGGACAAGTTTGCTTGACCTAAGAGTTAAATCTCCATTGTTCGGATATAAGCATCACGTTAAAGGATTCTGACACTGTTGCACATTCAGCTCATGTCACAAATCTCTTTAAGCCAAGTTCTGAGAAGCTGGCTTCTGCCTAACTTGATTATATTGCTGTTAGGGCAAATGTAGAAGTCACTTTTCTCGATACTTAGAGTCATTTACTTTGCCCTTTAGATTTGCACAGAAGTTTTCTTGAGCCTTTCTACTGAAATCAGAACTCCTGAGAATAATCTATATTATATCACAGATAAATTCAAAATGGAGATTCTGGACCTTTAAGGTAGAAGGCCTGAGACTTATCTACGGTGAAGGAAACACCTCTCTTTGTAACTTTGTTTCTTACCTTTTCAAAAGTCAAAAATCTAGCAGAGGGCTTCCCTGCTGGCGCAGTGGTTGAGAGTCCGCCTGCCGATGCAGGGGACACGGGTTTGTGCCCCGGTCCGGGAAGATCCCACATGCCGCGGAGCGGCTGGGCCCGTGAGCCATGGCCGCTGAGCCTGCGCGTCCGGAGCCTGTGCTCTGCGACGGGAGAGGCCACAACAGTGAGAGGGCCGCGTACCGCAAAAAAAAAAAAAAAAATCTAGCAGACATCCCTCCGATCAGAAGGATTCACAAAAGTTCTGATAAGTCTGTGGAAATATTATCAAAGCAATAGAGCCAATATTTTATCAGCATGTTATTTAGCAGATTATACTTAGATACTTTTTATTGCCTAATGTAATGCTTTGTGTTGGTTTGGTTTAGTTTGGCTAAGTGTACATAATTTCGCGTGGTTTAGTCTTGATTCAAATTCTGCTTCTCCACCGAGGTCTAGCTGCACCGTGAAGTGTCCACAGAAGTGGGGTGGGGAGGTAGGATGTACAGACATGGCATTTCACATATAATCTCGTAATTAAAGATGTGTTTATCTTAAAAAGAAAAAAAATACAGTTTGAAAACCATTGATTTATTACACTGATCCACTTCAGATATCAAAGAGATACAAATATACCCCACTGCATTATATAGCATATAATATCGCTATACCATATCATATTAGATTAGATTAGATTTTGTCCCAGATGATTTTCAGGCCCAGGGCCACACTTCTCTCTCTCATATCTCTTTCTTAAATAAGATCTTTCTTAATTTATCCCTTATCCCTCCTCACTTCCTTTCCCCTTTGGTAACCACAAGTTTGCTTACTATGTCTAATAGTCTGTTTCTGTCTTGTATGCAGATTCACTCATATTATTTTTTTAGATTCTACATGCAAGTGATATCATATAAAACTTGTCTTTGTCTAGTTTAGGAGTATGGGATTAACAAATGCAAACTACTATACATAAAATACCTAAGCAACAAGGATTTACTGTATAGCACAGGGAACAATATTCAATATTTTATAATAACCTATAATGGAAAATAATCTGAAAAAAAATGTAACTGAATCACTTTGCTGTATACCTGAAACTAACTCAATATTGTAAATCAACTATGATTCAGTTAAAAAATTTTCCTACAAAATATAAGGCAATATATATTCAGTTTTGATATGCATGCAAACTTATTTTGGGGTGATACTTAATACAATGTCAGAACTTGCTGTAGTCTCTTAGAAGACAAGATTTCATTGCTATGTTCTTATGGTAGAACATTGATTTATATGATACTGTAACCAATATTTTGTATATTTTTTAATCTTGAATTTGCTTTTTTACACAAAATCAGTACCCTTCCAGGCACAGATGTGTAGGAGATGCTGTTTGTCACAATCCATGGATGATCTGAACCTTTTCAATTAGTGCTGTTTTCTGAACAATTGGAAGTGGCTGATGTTGCATTTGCTACTAAGGGCCAGACTGCTTCAGGAATTTTTTTTTTTTAATGTTATTAATGCAGTGACAGAGCTTTCAGTTATCTATAGAATGTAAGTATGAATGCATACTATCAAATCACCACAATGAGGCTGGGCTTATTTTTCCAGGAATAGAAACATTGTCAGTTTTAGATTAATTTTAATAGGAATTAATGGCTCCTTAAATAAATGATTGTTGACAGATAACTCTTTCAGAATCAAGTATTCTCAGATTGGTGTTTGTAACTCGGAGCAATGCCTGTATATATTTATACCAATAGCTCATTAACTTACTCATATTTTATTTAAAGACTCAGCTTTATGTCATGTTGAGGATTTTTTTGAATACTACTACAGTCAAGACACTCTACCAGGTATTTGACATCTTTTCAATCAAATTTTTCACTACCAGTGTGGCACAGAAACTATTGTCCTTATTTTTTATTAGAGAAAATGAAGACTAGCAAAGGCTAAAGTGTCACTGCAGGATGCGTGGATATGGTGAGCAGTTTATCATATATTCTTTCTCTGTGATATGCCAGGTGCTTTATAAGGGGCCTCATTTAATTTCTCCTACCCTGCATGCAGAGATATGCTTTCAATTAAATGGAATGTACCTCCCTTTTTTTATATACATAGAAACATTATCAGATAATTATTATCAGATGATATTATGTTGCATTATGATAATTCTGCAACCGGGTGAGGGTGTGGGAGGGAAAAAATGCCACATAGTTTTTACAGAGGTATTTTCTGAGCTATTAACATTCATGGCTTTTATAACGGATCACAACTCAACATTTGAAAACTTTTTATGCTTGGAGTAGTCTATCATAAACAGACATTTTAGAATGTCTAGGCACCTAAGAGTGCTTCTGGTGGATGGAATGCAACTATATTTGTATGTACCCTAAATCTCTCTAATTTAATTGACAGAAAAATTGTCAAGGCAGATTTAAAGTCAACCATGCAGCAGTTGGCGATGATGGCCTTTGTCAGAAGTATGCTCCGAATTCAGAGACTAAATCCATGAGATTTTTAGTTGTTGTTTTGTTTTGTTTTACAAAATTTTGAATTTTAGGCCCTCAGCTAAGAAAATAATGTTTTGTTTATCCATAGCAGTCAATTCAAACATTCTCCATGGGTGGCTTAGATATTGCCTCAACCAGAGTCCCAGTTTAACAATTAGGTATCATTTTGAACTTGAATTACACTCCCAGTTGTGAAAAGTCAGAGCTTCATTCACTTAGCAGTCAATCTCCTTTGTTCTACTCATTCAATGTTATTAGGCAAGGAGAACGCTTTCTATCCTTGCTGCTTTACTTCCTTTCCTCGATACCACCCACACCCCTCACCATACAGGCTTATACGCATACACCTATATACACCAGCCTGCAAACGTTCTCCGTTTAAGCTAAAAGTTTTCATGTGTGAAATTCTTTTTTGATTAAATCTCCAGTGCTGTGGCAGTCAGAGAATATTCTTAGTCTTTCTCAATTGGAAAAATGAGCCTACTGCCTTGAAAAAGGGGGAAGTTTGCTAGAGGAATATGGTGAACCTCAAACTAATATTTTATTAGTATCACGTGGCAAGTATAGTGATATGCATCCTTTATAAATTGCCTATATAACCCTCAAAAATTATTTTTGGAGTTAGTATCAATAGTCCTACTTTAAAAAGAGGAGGGTTTTTTGTTGTTGTTGTTTTGGTATAAGCTAAGTTAGTTAAATAGTCATTACACCCTGGGTAACAGTGGACCTAGAATTTGAATATAATTCTAGGTTATTCCAAAAACACATCTTTCAATTTAATGCAGCACACTGTAAGATGGTAAACATAATAAAATAAAAATAAGATAAAATAAAATAAAGTAAATGAAAAGACAAAGATTGTCCTTTAATTCCCCAGAGTTCAAAGGCTCCTATTCAGAATAGGTAGCAATACATGTAGAAGGTTCAGACTCCACAGAAGAAACAAATAACTTTACAAGACACAAGACCCCATTACTATCTTTACAATCAGGTTATTCTTATACTTTATGTATTTTGGGTGCATACTGTGATGACAGCTTTGTATACAGAGATAATGAATTATCTGGTAGATAATAGTTTCAAAAGTTCTGGATACCCATTGTTTATTCCTCAAGATCAGCTCTCTGCCCTTCATAATTCTTCCTTGTCTCACAGGTCTGACATACATGGATTGTAACAACAGGCCTCCTTGACCCCTGGTGTCCCAGTGAGGACATCAATTGGGAGAAACTGTGTGGAGACTGGAGAATAGAAAGAGATAGAGATTGTGGTATTTATACTCTTGGCTCTCTCCATGCTGGATCTAGTTTTGGAAGCATATAAACTATCCTTTCCAAAGCCACATCCTTTCTCTGGGGAATCTCTACTATAATTATAGCTCTTTCCAGGTTCCAATAACTTCTCCTCCTTAAACCTCAGGTCTCAGAATGGCAATACCTCCTCCTATATCTAAACCCAGGTAATTCAACACACTTTGTTCATTTCCTATAAGCTTAATAACATTTTTACAAAGAACCCTTTCAGTAAGCTCGCTTTAATTATTCCAGTTGAATATATTGTCCTTTTTATGTTAGGACCCTGATTCAATTACTATAGAAGACCTTAGATTACAATCCTAATAAAACCCTAAAAACGAAAAAGATGGTTGAGGTGATCACCACTGAGACAATGGCTCTAGAAAATAATTCTGTGAAGTGTTTTCCTTCTACTTATGAATACAATAGACATGCATGCATGTTGCTCTCAACTAATAACATGGATTTTTTTGGGAAAATCTAATTAAATGTATACAGAATTTTCCCCTCAGATAAATATTGGTAACCTTAATAAATCATAGTTTCACATTTATCCTAATACTTGTACAACATGGTATTGTATTTAAAAAAAGAGTCCATCAAATAAAAGCAATAATAGAAAGATTCCAAATATTACTTGCATCTCTTACAGAATTTTTAAGGGAATCATTTAAATATCCCAGAGCAACACTTCATCATATATTGGTTTGGCCAAAAAGTTCATTCGGTTTTAAATACCAACAAATTACACATTTTTCACTTTCACAAGGAACTTTGTTGAACAACATAGTCACTAACCAAACGAACTTTCTGGCCAACCCAATACTTTCTTATTTACACTCAAATTATCTCAGTACTCCCCAGTGCCCAAGCCACTCACTTGCTTAAAAACAGTGATTCATCATAAAAAATGTTCCTTGAATTTCCAGCTTATAGATTTTATCTTTTTCTACCTCATTCTATTTCTTCCTGCTTCTCTATTCTTGTCTCTTCCTCTCTTTCCCATTATCCATCTATGTTATAAATTACATATAATATCACTCAAACTCACACTCAGAGATAAAACTCATTTAAATGGATAGAAGAAAGAGAGAGGTGACTGGAAAAACATTTTAACTTTTTAATTTTCTCTTTCTAGTGCAAGGTGTACTGTTATGTCAGGAGAGAGTATACGTTGAACAAATAATTCTATGCAATTTAGGTTTCGAGGCATTCGTAGGGAGAGTGAAACTCCTACTAGACACTCAGAAAGTCATGGATCTCAAATTGAAACTCAATGGGCAAAGTAAAAAACTAATAACAAAAAGAAAACTACAGGGCTTCCCTGGTGGCGCAGTGGTTGAGAGTCTGCCTGCCGATGCAGGGGACGCGGGTTTGTGTCCCGGTCTGGGAAGATCCCACATGCCGCAGAGCGGCTGGACCCGTGAGCCATGGCCGCTGAGCCTGCACGTCCGGAGCCTGTGCTCCACAACGGGAGAGGCCACAACAGTGAGAGGCCCGCGTATCGCAAAAAAAAAAAGAAAACTACAAAGTAAAAAAGAAAAATCTACCTTCAAAAAGCCCAGGAATCTAAAAACTTGACACAAATGAACTTATTTACAAAACAGAAATAGACTCACAGACATAGAAAACAAACTTATGGTTACCAAAGGGGAAGGGGCAAGGGAGGGATAAATTAGGACCTTGGGATTAAACTACACACAATACTATAAATAAAATAGAGAGACTTCCCTGGTGGTCCAGTGGTAAAGAATCTGCCTTCCAAGACCCCAAATACCAAAGCAATCTTGAGAAAGAAAAATGGAGCTGGAGGAATCAGGCTCCCTGACTTCAGACTATACTACAAGCTATGGTAATCAAGACTGTATGGCACTGGCAGAGAAACAGAAATATAGATCAATGGAACAGGATAGAAAGCCCAGAGATAAAACCCATGCACATATGGTCACCTTATCTTCGATAAAGGAGGCAAGAAGATAGAGTGGAGAAAAGACAGCCTCTTCAATAAGTGGTGCTGGGAAAACTGGACAGCTACATGTAAAAGAATGAAATTTGAACACTCCCTAACACCATACACAAAAATAAACTCAAAATGGATTAAAGACCTAAATGTAAGGCCAGACACTATCAAACTCTTAGAGGAAAACATAGGCAAAACACTCCATGACATAAATCACAGCAAGATTCTTTTTGACCCACCTCCTAGAGAAATGGAATTAAAAACATAAATAAACAAATGGGACCTAATGAGACTTAAAAGCTTTTGCACAGCAAAGGAAACCATAAACAAGATGAAAAGACAGCCCTCAGAATGGGAGAAAATGTTTGCAAATGAAGCAACTGACAAAGGATTAATCTCCAAAATTTACAAGCAGCTCATGCAGCTCAATATCAAAAAAACAAACAACCCAATCCAAAAATGGGCAGAAGACCTAAATAGACGTTTCTCCAAAGAAGATATACAGATTGCCTACAGACACATGAAAGAATGCTCAACATCATTAATCATTAGAGAAATGCAAATCAAAACTACAATGCAATATCATCTCATACCTGTCAGAATGGCCATCATCAAAAAACCTACAAACAATAAATGCTGAAGAGGGTGTGGAGAAAAGGGAACACTCTTGCACTGTTGGTGGGAATGTAAATTGATACAGCCACTATGGAGAACAGTATGGAGGTTCCTTAAGAAACTAAAAATAGAACTACCATATGACCCAGCAGTCCCACTACTGGGCATATACCCTGAGAAAACCATAATTCAAAAGGAGTCACGTACTACAATGTTCATTGCAGCTCTATTTACAATAGCTAGGACATGGAAGCAAACTTAGTGTCATTCAGCAGATGAATGGATAAAGAAGGTGTGGCACATATATATAATGGAATATTACTCAGCCATAAAGAGGAACGAAACTGGGTTATTTTTAGTGAGGTGGATGGACCTAGAGTCTGTCATACAGAGTGAAGTAAGTCAGAAAGAGAAAAATAAATACCATATGCTAACACATATATATGGAATCTAAGAAAAAAAAATGGTCATGAAGAACCTAGGGGCAAGACGGGAATAAAGACGCAGACTTACTAGAGAAAGCACTTGAACATACAGGGAGAGGGAAGGGTAAGCTGGGACAAAATGAGAGAGTGGCATGGACATATATACACTACCAAACGTAAAGTAGATAGCTAGTGGGAAGCAGCCGCATAGCACAGGGAGATCAGCTCAGTGCTTTGTGACCACCTAGAAGGGTGGGATAGGAAGGGTGGGAGGGAGGGAGACGCAAGAGGGAAGAGATATGGGGACATATGTATATGTATAACTGATTCACTTTGTTATAAAGCAGAAGCTAACACACCATTGTAAAGCAATTATACTCCAATAAAGATGTTAATAAAAAAATACATTGTTGAATCAAAAAAAAAAGAATCCACCTTCCAATGCAGGGGACACATGTTCGATCCCCGGTTGGGGAACTAAGATCCCACATGCCATGGGGCAACTAAGCCTGCATGCCTCAACTACTGAGCTCATTCACCTCAACGAGAGAGCCCGTATGCCGCAAACTACAGAACCCATGCACCCTGGAGCCCCCAAGCCACAACAAGAGAAAACCCGCATGTCACAACTAGAGAGAAGCCCACATGCTGCAACTAGAGAGAAGCCTGCATGCCACAACAAAGACCCCACCCAGCCAAAAGAATAAATAAATATTTTTATTAAATTAAAAAAAATATATAACCAACAAGAACCTACTGTATAGCACAGGGAACTATATTCAAGATCTTGTAACAACCTATATGGAAAATAATATAAACAAGAATATATATATATATTTTTTGCTGTATACCTGAAACTAACACAACACTGTAAATCAACTGTATTTCAAGAAAAAATAAATAAATAAAAAAAAAAAACAACAACCAAAAACACAAAAAGCCCAGACATGGCCATTGATAACATTCTGATAAATGTGTGCTATAAATAATCACATATATATTTTATATATTTATATGTATATGACATAAAACTTTTGCTTTGATCTGTCACTTTTATGCTTCAAAATTAAATTTTTAAAGTTGTTTTAAAATATTCTATAAGGCTGATTATAATTTATCTGCCCAATTCCCTCTTGAACATTTGTTATTTCAATTTTTAAGCACTATATCTGCTCTTAAAATCAAACATTTGTCCATGTCTATGATCACTTCTCTGATGGATTACTAGATAAAGATGTACTGGGTCAAATGTTAGAATATTTAAGTCCTCTGATTTACATTGCCAAAGAGATTTCTTGAGAGGTGGAATCAATTCACACTTCTATCAGCAAGAAATAAGTGAGGCTATTTCTCTATAAAATCTCCAGCTATTTATCAGATGCTAGTTAAATACGTAAGAAATGGCATATTGTTGTTTTCATTTGTATTGGTATGAAGTTTATTGTGTATTTCATAGGTTGACTGACCTTATTTTTTCTTTTGCGGTACGCGGGCCTCTCACTGTTGAGGCCTCTGCCGTTGCGGAGCACAGGCTCCGGACGCGCAGGCTCAGCGGCCATGGCTCACAGGCCCAGCCGCTCCGCGGCATGTGGGATCTTCCCGGACCGGGGCACGAACCCGTGTCCCCTGCATAGGCAGGTGGACTCTCAACCACTGCGCCACCAGGGAAGCCCCCCCAGGATGTATTTTATTAACCTAAGTATCATTTTAGCTGTTAGTTTAAGATTAATCTTATTTATCCTTTTATAAAGAAATCTAGGGAAAATTACTATTTGTGAGGAAGGGCAATTGACTTATAGATTTTATCATATTATACAGTTAAATTATTTCATTTAGTAACCAATGGTCTATCAGCTTGCTCTAATAGATTAATAAATGAGCTGATATTAAAATAGTGCTATATTCTTGGATTTATCTCCCTTAATTATATAGGGTTAATATTTTGACAGTATGATTCTTAAAAAATTTCTGGTGTTTGATTTAACAATTTTACAACTATATAAAATCATTCTAAGAGTATTTTGGTGGTTTTATTTTTGTCATAAAATCAATTATAGATAGATAGAGATAAAGATAAATAGAATTTCTTATATAATTTATAAAACATGGTAATACTTCTGTGTTTGAAACTTTCACAAACATTTCAAGCCTAGAGCTTGTTTTGAAGGAACTATTTCTTCGATAACCTATTAAAAATTCCTTTTCAATTTTATATATTGTATTTAAAATTTTTTATTTATTTTTTTATTTATTTATTTTTGGCTGTGTTGGGTCTTTGTTGCTGCAGGTGGGCTTTCTCTAGTTGTGGCAAGTGCGGGCTACTCCTTGTTGCGGTGTGTGGGCTTCTCGTTGTGGTGGCTTCTCTTGTTGCGGAGCACGGGCTCTAGGTGTGGGCTTCAGTAGTTGCAGCACATGGGCTCAGTAGTTGTGGCTTGCGGGCTCTAGAGCGCAGGCTCAGTAGTTGTGGTGCATGGGCTTAGTTGCTCCGCGACACGTGGGATCTTCCTGGACTAGGGCTTGAACCCGTGTCCCCTGCACTGGCAGGTGGATTCTTAACCCCTGCGCCAGCAGGGAAGTCCCTAGATATTGTATTTTATTTTTTGACATTAATTGCTAGTTGCCTCCTATAATCTAGTGTCTTTACAAATATCAAAAGTGGAGTTAGTTAGAGGATAACTTGAGTTCCCTGTACAGGATGAATTGCACATCCACCCTTAAAGAACACTGACATGGTTATCTTAAAGGAAAAAAAAGGAATCAGTAATTGCAAGTACCTCACACTGCCTAATATAATGCATTGCACTTTGTAGCCTCTTTTTTTCTGAAAAACATTTGCTTTGAATGCTTTTGAGCCTTTGAAATCTTTGAACCTTTGAAAGCTACCTGAAACATTGTCTCTATGTCCTTGGAAACTGTGATGGGGCCAACAAAGTGGGTATGTGACCCAGGTAAGTATGGAATCTGTATCCTTCCTGGTATTTATTTGATTAAAGAAAAAATGTTTTCTCTTTTCACTGGGATTATTTAACTGGGAGGATGGGACTCTAGGGAGGAGAGTAGCCATCTTTCCTGGCATATGGAGAGAGTTCGTCTACAGAATAAAGCTAAAAAGAGACAAACAATGATGAGAGATAGCTGGAGATTAAAATCTTTGAGATATTTGCTTCACTGCAGCTCCTGGGGCTCCAGTTTCTTCATTTCATGCTTTGATTCTGTGAATTCCCCCACTTTCTTCTCAGATACAGTAGCCTACGCATTGTCTATGGTTTAAAACTTGGTCAAGTTGGAAATTAGTTACCTGCAATCCAAGACTCCTAATTTTTGTCATGCATCCTTTAAATGCCCTGTTAATGGACGCTTATACAGATTATACAGATGCATAGTAATGTCACTGGTTTATTCTTTGTGAAATAGACTTTCTGCTCATTTTAAACATTGAGATAATCCTTCATCTCCAAGTTTATTACATCTTGTCCATTCTTCAAGGCTACTTCTAGATTTATAAGAGCATTATCTAGATGTCTAAACAAACCCATTTTTCCAAAGCAGAGTGATGATAATGGAATTTGATGAAGAGCTGTTAGGATAGTTTAATAAACAGGCCAGCAGGTGAAATTTCTCAAATACCTGCTGTACTCTTCTCGGGGCTAGTCCTCTCCCTCACTCCTGCTGTAACATACATACATTTCTATGAACCTTTCGACCTGCTCCAAATTCTGGAATATGCAGTTTTATTGCAAGTTGTTTTTACTTGAATAAAACACTGGACAACTGTATAAATGTTTAATTTAATTGAAACACCTGACTAGTATGTGTAACAGGGAAGCAAAGTCCCTACTGACTTACCTTATACCATGCAATACATTTATTTCATCATTTTCATGAATAATGAAATACTGTAACTTGCTCTTAATTTTATGTCTAATTAAAAAAATTCACGGGCTTTCCTGGTGGCACAGTCGTTAAGAATCTGCCTGCCAATGCAGGGGACATGGGTTCGAGCTCTGGTCCAGGAAGATCCCACATGTGGCAGAGCAACTAAGCCCGCGAGCCACAACTACTGAGCCTGTGTGCCACAACTACTGAGCCCGCATGCCACAACTACTGAAGTCCGCACACCTAGAGCTCGTGCTCCGCAACGAGAAGCCACCTCAATGAGAAGCCCAGGCACCGCGAAGAAGAGTAGCCCCGCTCGCCGCAACTAGAGAAAGCCTGTGTGCAGCAACGAAGACCCAACACAGCCAAAAATAAATAATTAATAAAAAAAAAATTTCACACGGTAAACCTGCCATCTCAACTTTAGCATGTTTCCACCTTCTCATTGCACTAGGTTAGGGAAACCATGAAACACAAGGTCCCTTCTCTTACAAATGACACTCTTTAGTGAAGGTGGCATTTGGGTAGTACACCTGCTGCAGGGCTGACAATTGCAGTTGCCTGATCTGCATAGCCCATCCCTTCTTTTAGGGAAGCTAGAAAGAGTCTATTCATCTGTTAGGTCTTAATTTTAAGGTTATTTTCTCTGGAAGTCCTCATGCTGCCACAGACCAGGTTAAAAGTATAGGTTATAGAGTTGAATAGCATATTCTGAATATTCTTATCTCCAATTACCTACTCAATACCATATTAGATTATAAGCTCTATAAGATCAGGGGCCATGTATAATTTGTCTATCTAGGGATTCCTATGTACAAATGCATGTGCTTTATTTCTTTATAAGAAATACCATGGCTAGACTTTTTGATAGGGTTAAGCACAGAAACTTATAAGCACAAAAGAAAAAAAAAGTCTATTTTGTTAATACAAACAAATGAAAATGAAATAAATATTTGCATCATGCTGACGATATTCTGAAAAGAACATGACTTTATGCACGTTTACATGACATCACAACAATTCCAAAAAAGTATTTGGGTCTATAAGTGGAGCATATACAATATTAATTCTTTTCTAATTAATTTTACGCAAATAGTAATGGGACATTAGGGAATGAGTTGTCTCTCGTTATTTTCACTGCAAATGTTATAAGGGAATCTACAATGCAAATATCCTTTCAGAGCTCTGAACTAAGTCCAAATGTTTTCTTTGAGGGCTGGGTAGAGTGAAAATGCAGACAGACTGTAAATACCAAGCAGTGAAAAAAATCTTTCTTGGCACTTCATTACAGAGGCTCGAATGCATGGACCATAAGAAAGGAGAAGGGATTTAAGGGTAAATTCACAGCAGGCAGATTGCTTCTTAATGTCTTTCAATTCATTCGTGTGTGAAACAATATCATATCATAACATGAACCATTAGAAAGTCAGAGAATGGAGCGTGCGATAAATAAATTTCTGTGCCAGGCCAAGAAACTTGTGTGTGTGTGTGTGTGTGTGTGGAGTGTGTGTGTGTGAGTGAGTGTGTGTGTGTTTGTATGTGTGTGTATGCATACAATGTGTGGAATCTAGAAATCTATCTGTTCTCTGTTCGATATATGCTAGATATATTTAGAACCACAAAAAATCTGAGGAAGGTGTTTCTGGTGTTTAAAGGATGATGTCATTTCAAAGAGCTATTTTAGGAACACAAACTAAGGAACCTATCTCTAATCTCACATGTTGTCAAATATATCTGAGCAGTACAATCTGTCAAACATATATTTGTCTGTGTTTGTTTTCTAATTATTAGTCTCTGGACATTTAAATATTGAAGAAAGTCAGCTTACAAAGACAATTCAGAGAACTGTCAGTTTTGGCAAACACAAACAATTTAGTAATTCAGTGTCACTAATTAGGCAATACTTCAAGACTCTATCCTCATACTGACCCATGTACTTACCTCAGGGGGCTTTGGGTGTTATAATCTTGCTTAAGACAATTATCTTAGACCCTGTAGTACCACCTATTTCATGGGACTCTGTTTCTAATTTCTCAGTCTCTGGACTTATGGCTCGTCTCTTATGCCACTATGTCACATCCAGCTTCCATTTTTTCATCTTTAGCACATTCTCTTTTACATTGTATGAACCATAGCATCATCATTTCCTAGCTGTGTGAACTTAACTCTTAAGCCTTCTAAACCTCAATTTTTCCATCTGTAAATTTGGTGCTGTGCAAATTACTCCCCCTAAAAAATTCCAATAGAAACACGTAGGAAATCTCAGGTCATGAATGAATGGTAAATTTAAATAATTTGCTCTCTTCTCTACTGGATTCATGGAGTGTTTTAACAACACTACCTTGACAAACCCCTGTTTCCTTTTAGTTAATAACCACCCTTCACCCCAAATTCTACCATGTCCCATATGGGATGTGGTGGAGATGGATGAGGGGGCAAAAGCAAGAGCAGACATACACCACAGACTCAAAATTCTATTAAAAAAATAAAGAACCACAGAGTGAATCTAGACAATGTAGAAAAGAAGGTCATGATAAAGATACATAAATAAAAAACAAAGGAGATGATCAACTAAACTTAAAACCCATTCTTTAAAAAGACTAAAAAAATAGAAAATCCCCTGCTAAATTTATGAAGGCTGAAAGAGATCAAGAGTGAACTGAACATTACAAATAAAAAAGGACCCTAAATGCATGGGGGATCTTTGTAACTCACAGAAGATTTCTGAACACAACTTTTCACTAATCGTTTTCAAAAAGCATTTTTTTCTAAAATTAAGAAAATAATTTTATGAATACTGACAAAAAAATTTTTAATCTCAGTATATTCTTAATTACTAAAGAAAAGTGGTAGGTAAAAATAATTCTCTCAGAAAACCCAACTAATAACACTAAACCCAAATTGTTTGATAGATAATAAACCCTAGCAAAACAATCTAAAGCCTCTAGTACCCTATTTTTTCCAGATTACTATTAACAGCTACAACTGAAAACCCAGCTATAGAAATGCAGGCATTAGTCAGAATTGTTTTTGGGGGGTGATGATTTGCATATACAAAAAAAAGCTTAATTCTTTTACATTAACTGGTTGACAATGACTCTTGCCCTGAAATTCAGGCTTATTCATACCAAATCAACAAAAATCAAACTTCCTCTATTTCAGAGAAAGTTGAGTGAAGCATTATTTCAACTGTCACAGTGATTACATTTAAATAAATCATTAAGAGAAGAGAAAGTAAGGAGATGGCATTATCTCCAAGAAAATGGAATAAGTGTTATTGTAAACTGTATACAAAGGAATATAGGAAACAGAGGAAGAATATGAGAGACACTAAATGGAGATGAATTTAAAGAAAATTTTCAGAGAGGAGTTTTGTTTGACTCTTAAGAGATAAGTAGGAATTTACAAGTTAGGGAAAAGAAAAGCTTTGGAGAAAGTGTTTAGACAGAGAAATGGACTATGTTGAAGGTAAGCAGCATGAAAAAGTATGGTGTTTGAGGGGTGAGCGGAACACACGTACCTTAAATGTTGCTTCCGATAGCTCCTTAATTATCACATACTTGCTATATGTGTCCCCTGATAAATTCAAGTGTTGAAGTCCTAGTCCCTCATAGGACTGTACTTTGGCATAAGGTCTTTAGGAGATAATTAATGTTACAAAGCAGTAGTCTCCAAACTTTTTGGCACCAGGGACCGGTTTTGTGGACGGCAATTTTTCTATGGAAGGTGGGGGGTGAGGGTGGGGGACGGTTCAGGCGGTAATGCGGGTGATGGGGAGCGGCTGATGCAGCTTCGCTCCGCTCACCTGCCTCTCACCTCTTGCTGTGCGCCGGGGTTCTTAACAGGCCAGACCTCAGACCCTACCAGTCCGCGGCCTGGGGGTTGGGGACCCCTGTTATAAAGGATCATAGGAGGGAGGCCCTAATCTGGCAGGATTAGTGTCTCTGTAAGAGGAAAAGAAACCAGACCCTCCTCTTGTTCCACAGTGTGACGGCACCACGAGTAGGTGGCCACTTGCAAGCCCAGAGGAGGTGGCAGACTGACACCTACATTGCCGGCATCTTGGACTTCCCAGCCTCCAGAACTCTGAGAAATAAATTTCTGTTATTTAAGCCACCCAACCTCTGGTGTTTTGTTATGGCACCTTGAGCAGATTAATACACCTATGAAAACTATACCAGGTGAAGAGATCCGGGAGAAATCATTCAAATGACCCTACGTTCAGGTGAATCGGAAAAGAAGAGGCGTCAGGTGGAAAGAGATGGGAGATGTTGACAAGGCCCATAGAACACTAAATCTGGGAGGATTCTTAGGGATCTCATTTTCAACTGCTTGATTTTACACTGAAAGAAACAAAGACCCGGCTTTGCCCAAGGTTACACCTAAAGCTAGTGACAGAGGCGTGGAAGGGACTTTGATTTTCCTTGTATAAGCAAGGGCTCATTCCTCTGGAGAAGATCTAGCAGTGTGGTAGCATTTTTGCTGAGAATAATTCCACTTTCCTCTATACTCACATAAATTTATTTCCTATTCACTCTTCCTGATGCAGCCTGATGCTTTCATTGAAGCAGTTGATTAATTACTAAGAACCATCAACCTCTGCAGTGACATCCCCTAGGCAAAGGCTGCTTTTCTTCGTAAAATGTCAATCTCCGTGAAGGTCTGAGACACTCCATGTTTTCTGACATTCTCAGCCGGTGGGGCCCCTCTGCCTGGGGCTGATTCAGTGCAGAGAGGGTCTACTTTAACAAACAAGATGCCGATTCCCCACCAGCAGGCCTGCTGTTGCTGTTGTTTCCAATTCTCCAAAGGCAAGATCCTCCATATGCTCACCTACCACTGCCTCAGCACAGGATAAAATGGCTGAACAAATGAATAGGAAGAGCAGGGACCAGGGGAGTTGAAGAACAAAGCGGGCATTAAGCCTCGTCAGGCAAAAGGGAAAGACAAGTACTATATCATAAAGGAATGGAAAACCTGGGCCAAGGCTACCACCCTAAGGATGGAGTTTCTGTTTCCACTGTTTCCCCCAAGCAATGCCAAAAGTAGTCAGAAAACACAGCTTTGCAATCAAATCTGAATATCACTTTATGATCCTCAAACTCATAAAGATTGAAACTAGTAATAATGATATCATCTGATAATGAGAAGTATATAAAAAGATGCATTTAATCCACATATTTATGAATACATCCAATTTTGCCCCCCGGATGTTGTACCATTTGGAAAGATTCATGAAGGACCTTAAAAAATGGCTACATGTTTTGTATAATAATTAAAAACATAACATTAGGGATCTGGACATAAAAGAACAAAAAACAGAGAAAATGAAGATCTGTGTATAATATGACAGTCATGAAAATGTGCTGATTACATATCCTGCTGTGGATATGAAGATTCCAGCCTTTACTCTCCTGTAGTCTCCACCAAGTTTGCACCACTTCATGTGGGCTGCTCTAAGCCAATGATATATCGAGTATGGTGGGATTATTAAGGAGTTACCTGGTGAGATGAGCTCCTTCACTGACTGATTTTAGCTTGCGGGCTCCCCTGTGACCTGGCTGAAACTTTCTTTGAACGATGCTGCAGTCTGAGATTTTTCCTGACATAATTAACCTTCCTTCTGTCTCTCATTTCACAGGAGTCAGATCTGCATTTTATTGTGAAGATTCTACCTTCTCCTACTCCCTCCCCCAATAAATCTTTTGCTGGTCTAATCCTGTCTTGTTGCCTATTTCTTGGGAACCCAAACTAGTGCATATAAGAATATGCAAGAGCAGCTCAAGGGACCTAATCAAACTTAAATGCTTTTGCAGAGCAAAGGAGGCCATAAACAAAATGAAAAGACAACCTACTGAATGGGAGAAAATATTTGAAAATGATGCGACCAAGGGTTTAATATCCAAAATATATAAACAGCTCATATAACTCCAAAACAAACAACCCAATCAAAAAATGCACAGAAGGGGCTTCCCTGGTGGCGCAGTGGTTGAGAGTCCGCCTGCCGATGAAGGGGACACTGGTTCGTGTCCCGGTCCGGGAAGATCCCACATGCCGTGGAGCTGCTGGGCCCATGCGCCATGGCCGCTGAGCCTGCGCGTCCGGAGCCTGTGCTCCGCAATGGGAGAGGCCACAACAGTGAGAGGCCCGCATACCGCAAAAAAAAAAAAAAAAAAAAAAAAAAAAAATGCACAGAAGACCTAAGTAGACATTTTCCCAAAGACATACAAATGGCCAACGGGCACATGAAAAGGTACTCAACATTGTTAATTATTAGAGAAATGGAAATCAAAACTACAACAAGGTATCACTTCACACCCATCAGAATGACTATCATCAAAATGTCTACAAATAATAAATACTGGAGATGGTGTGGAGAAAAGAAACCCTCCTACACCATTGGTGGGAATGTAAATTGGTGTAGCTACTGTGAAAACAGTATGGAGGTTCCTTAAAAAACTAAAAATAGAGCTACCATATGATCCAGCAATCCCAATCTTGGGTATATATGCTGGCCAGTGGGAGAGACTGGGAATCAAGAAGTGACGATTTCAGACAAGCATAGACCCAGGAAGCAGGTACGCAGACTAATGTGATGGAGAAACTGCGAGAGGGCTGGGGGTATAAGGAGTAGCCAGGCTCACAGAGACAGCGAGAACAGAGGCCCCGGGCAGGAAAGGCCAGGGCGGCTGGAACACAGTGGAAGGGAAGGAAGCGAGAAGTGTTTGTAGCTGCTGGTGAGGGCCAGATCCTACAGGCGCTTGGAGATCAGGACAAAGTTATTATAAAAGCGACGAGGAAACAGAGAAGAAACTGAGCCCAGTTATCCTTTTAAAAGCTCAGAGACCATTCTGGCTGCTGTGCAGAAACAGACTAGGAACAGACAGGTCCGGGAGGGATGGCCTTTGGGAACAGGGAGACCTCTCGGGAGGCTGCTGCGATCATGCAGGGACAGAAGGAGCTGCCTGGACCAGCGAGGGGATGAAAGAAGTGAAGGGAGCAGAGGACGCGGTGACGACTGAATGTGGGGGAGGGAGAGAAGTGCAGGTCCAAGACGACGTGCAGGTTTGTGGCCTCGGAACCGTGATGAGAAAGCCCCAGGGAGAAACAGGTTTGGCCAAGATGATATAATCCCACCTGCTAACAATGGGGCCCCTCCGCCTCTACCCTGGGCGCACTGTGTGTAGTTTCCCACTGGGCTTTTGTCATTTAATTTCCAAGCTGCTCCAAGATCCTCATGATCGCTGCTCATGCTGAGGGCATAAGAATGTGCAGTAGGTCTGCGCTCCCGTTTACATAACCACCTGCCCCTGCCCGGTGACTGAGCCTGTTTCCAATCCTGGCAGTAACCAGGATCGTGGTCCTTCCTGAGACTTCCTGGCAGCTTGGACGTGGAGCCCCTGAGCAGCCCCATGGTGGGGGGAAAGCACTTTGGAGTTTGGAGGCTTTTTTAATCTTAGAACTCTTTCATAGTTTAACTGTGTGTGTTGTATTTGGTTACATAAATAATATGTAAAAGATTCAGACAATCCAGAACAGAACATGAAGTCCCCTTCACCATTACCTCCGCTGCCCAGCTCCCAGCGCCTCCCTGCAAGTAACCATCATCAACAAACAGGCGGCTTCCTTCCAGACCCCTTTCAAGGCCTTTACACTCTTACGCTCATCCTTTGTTTTTACCAAATAATACATCTTGTGGGAGAGTCAGAGATCTAGCTACCGTGTTTTCTTTTTTTTAACAGCTGCACAGTTTTTCTAATATGGTGGTATTATCTTTTATTGAATATTTTATTTTGTTTATTTTATTTACTCACCTTCTCTGAGGGTTTGGGCTGTTTACTAATTTTCACAATGCTTTCATGAATGTCTCTGGACTTATATTCGGGCTCACAGGCAAGAATTTCTGTCCAGCAGATTCCTGGAAATGGAATTGCTGGATCAATGGGCAGGTACACTTAAAATTTTCATAGCTTCTTCCAAAGTATCCTCCCCAAATGTGCCATTTTCTTAAAAAAAAAATTCCTTTGGTTACAGAAAGTAATTCATGTTCTTGCAAAACGTGTACAGAATACAAATAAGACCAGAAAAGAAATTTTAACACACTCATAATTCCATCACCCAGGAATAACAGCTATTAACATATAATTTAGTTATTTGAGCTTTTTACTGTATCTCACAAAGATCTTTTCAAGTCATTAAAGCGTCTTCTCTGGTGACTTTCTAGGTTGTTAATGTGGTTTAGGGACAAGACGAGGAAAGCTTGTGTGGAAGGAGGGAAACTAAAAAGAAATTTTTTAAAGACTGTGCTAAACAGTTGATAACCCATGTGCAGGATACGTTCACCTGAACTACTTATGTAGAAGAATTATTCTACAACGCTGGTTCTTGGATGTCTCTGAGAATCTGATAAAGCTGCCTCCTTCCCAGCAATGTGTATGATCACACAATTTACATATAATTTCAGGGGTTCATGTCCCTTGTCCCCCCACCAGAAAAAATTCATTGTCTACAGCATCATTTTAAATGGTTGCATTGAATGCCTCAGGGTGGCTGAAGCACAGCTCATGTAACCCATAGGGTGTTAAGAATATGGACTTGAGGCAGACACACCCCATCAAATCCTGGCTCGACTGTGTGCTCTTCAGTCCCTCTGCCTGTTCCCTCACTTGTAAAATCCAGACAATAATAGGTGGGTTATAGGGCAGTCGGGAGTTTAAAGCGTTCATGTGCGTAAAATGTTTAAAACAGGGTCTGGCACATGGTAAGTGCTAATTAAATGTCAGCTCTTATTATTTCCAGTGTTTAGCTTTTATAACATTTCTAACTCTATCTTTGCAACTTCTGGGATGACTTCCCAGGGATAAATTTCTAGATGTCGAATAGCTGCGTGGAAGCATTAGCGTATGTATAAGATTTTGGATACATAATGCAAAACTCCTCTATAAAGATTCAGATTCAATCATTATCTAGGACTGAGTTTCCAGTGGTGAACAGATGGATGAAAATCCACGCCTTGGTGGAGTTTACATCAGAAAAGGGGTAGACCGTGAACAAAATAACAACGTGACCTATTAGAAGGTGACAAGTGCTGTGGAGAGAAATGAAGCAGGGCTGGGGTGGGAGGGCTGGGATGAGGTGGCGGTTGAGGTTCTGAAGGGACCTGAAGGAGGCAGGGAAACGGGAGGACCATGTTCCAGGCTGAGGGGACAGGTATGAGGGCTTGGGGGCAGGGACGTGCAGGGTGTGCCTGAGGGGGATCCAGGAGGAGAGGAGGACAGAGCCAGAAGGCGGCAGGGACACTTCACGGAGGGCCCGCAGGCTGAATCAAACTATACTTTGGGAGCAGTTTTAATTCTGTCCAACGATCAGTCTAGGAAGGATGAAGTAGGTGTTCAAGGCCACAATTGGAATGAACTGAAATTATGTCTTCCTTGTTTCAGTCTATGCTTAAGGGCACTAAAAGGAAAAGACAGCTCTCAACATTTCTCCAAGAAAATCAGAGGTTCCTTGTTTTCTGAGTAAAGCCTGTGAATGTCTCGCCTACTCAAGTCCAGTCTTTTTTTTTTTTTTTTCTTCCTAGAACAGTAAGAACCAAGAACAAAATGAAAGACACAAGCTTGTTTTGTTTGTTCCTGGGCGGTGTTCCCGGAACAGCCTGTTTGCCAGGTGTGTGATTCTCAGATGATGTTTATCAAGGGAACTTAGGTTTACAAGTCTGAGATGACATTGCCCAGGGTCGAGGGTCCCTGGGCCCCACGCCTCACCCCCTCCTGTCTTCCCTGCACCCTGCAGCCACGAAGCATCAGCTCCAGAGACACATGCAGGGGGCAGAAAGGCCAGCTCAGAGGTTGCAGTTCAGGGCAAAGAAGTAGCAAACCACAAGTTCATCTTGGGGACACCATGGCGGAGATAAGTGACCTGGAATTTCTACCCACTTCCTCCAACTGCAGAACCTCTGCTTCAAATAAACCAGGAAGTTCTGGGGGCTTGGGAAGGACCAGACTTTGAGCTGAAATGGTTAGAAATGAGGGGAGACGAATGGGTGTGGAAGTGAGGCTGGTGGGTGTGGGTGTTGCCATATGGGGTCAAAGCTGAGCCCTGACAGGACGCTTGCCCCTCCTGTTTGGGTGTCATCTACACCTTTACAGGCGCTCCCATCGGTGACTCGGCTGGTCGACAATATGTCATTGATCGCCTACTGCGTACACTAGGCACAGGGCTGGTGCCACAGGAGAGGTTATAAAGAATCGTACCCGGAGGAGCTGCCAGTTCCCACCGGGGAGGGAGGGACACTTTGCTCCACCCGTTGGCTAAGTGCCCCACAAGCCTTGCCTGCTCCAAGTTAACACCAATCAGCTGGATGTTTCTTTGTCTCCACTCTCTCCCTTCCTTCCCTCCCTTCTTTCTGTTTTGCAGGTGGTACAGTTTTGTCATTATGAGATGGGGTTAGACATAATAGATAACTTCTCCTAATAACGGTACCTCAGTTTAATTTTTTAGCCAACTTCAAGCAAGTTTAAATGCTCATTGAAAAGGTAAAACTATATAAAAACAACCAAAGAAGAAGGGCCAACCTTCACCGCTTTTACTTCCTGCTCTTCCTCTCCCGAGATACCCACTGTTAACATATCAGTATTTATTTTCCAGCTTAGACCCTTTTTTCCCTGTACACACCTATTTCTGCATACAGTTTTTATACAGAAATAGAGTATAAACTCTTGTTTAATTCACTTCTGTACTTCCAGCTTCAGGAACATGATAGACACTGAAAATATTTGTTGAACAAATGAATTAAGAATTTCTGAAATTTGACCTTCTCATTTGAAAATGCACCATGGACGGCCTTCCATGTCATCCAGCTCGTTCTTTCTATGGCTGCGTAGTATTCTATAGAATGTCTGCACGGTTGTTCAACCACAACCCTACTGTCAGACATCGGCTTACCCCTGCTTTCAGTATTGAAGCCCTTGCGCCTACCTCCTCCCACACTCACGTGAGTATTTCTGTAGGCAACTGCGGTAAACAGAGTAATGGCTTCCCAAAGATGCCGGCGTCCTAGTCCTCAGAGCCTGTGAATTTGTTTCCTTCCATGGCAAAAGGACTTGCAGGTGTGATTAAGCTGAAGCTCTCGAGACAGAGAAAGCCTTCTGGATTATCAGGTGTGTCCAATATAAGGCACTTTATAAGGAGGAGGCAGGAGGCTCACGGTCGGGAAAGGAGTTGTGCGGAGGAAGCCGGGGGAAAGCAGGAGCTGTGCTGACGGAGCAGAGGTTGGGGTGACGCCATTGCTGGCAGGCACCATAAGCCAAAGAACGCGGACAGCCTCCAGAAGCTGGAAAAGGCAAAGAAATGGACTCTCCTCTAGAGCCTCCAGAAGGAATGCAGCCCTGCCGGCCCATTTTGGACTTCTGACCTCCAGAACTGTGAGATAATCAATTTTTGGTTTTTTTTCCAATTTTTTTTATAGTGATAAAAATTTTATAGTGATAAAATTTACTGTCTTAACCATTTTTAAGTATACCGTTCAGTGGGATTAAATACATGCATAATGTTTCATCAACACCATCCATCTCCATAACTCTTTTCATCTTGTAAACAATTAAACAATAACTCGCCATTGCCCCCTCCCCTCTGCCCCGGCAACCAACCTTCTACTTTCTGTCTCTGATTTGGACCACTCTAAATGTCTCATATAGTGGAATCATATGGTATTCGTCTTTTTGTGGCTGGCATATTTCACTTAGTATAATGTTCTTAAGATTCATCCATATTGTAGCATATGTCAGAATTTCCTTCTTTATAAAGGCTTGATAATACTCCATTTTATGGTGGTGGATTTCTAGGCTGAACTGAGACAGGCATTCTTAGCTGAGACGCCAAGAGGTGGTTAAAACATTATGAGAACATCAAGGTAGCTGATTCCAAGCAGAAAAAACAGCTGACAGTGTAGCGATGTATTTGAATCTGCTGTAATTAAGATTTTCCACAGGCTGTGGGGTGGGTGAGAGACCTCATTGACAACTTTATCAAACTTGTGATGTTTAAATTCAACAAAACGTTTACATAACAGATTTCAGAAGGAAATTAAATCTGTTTTTGTTTCACTTTTCTATTTTTTAAAAATATAAATGGGCTAAATGAAAGCTGATTTGATTAGATGTAGAATACTAAAGTGTCTAAAGCCCGTGGAGACACAAACAGGTGTGAGAAGTTCCATGCTCTTGATGATCAAAAATGGGTGTGTAAATCCTAGAGAAGCTTTTTAATTAAACAGTTCAAAAAAGGTAGCTCCTTTCTACAGGTGTTTTGCAGATTTTGATAGTTGTAGATTCTTTTTTGCTGTGTTGTAAAAAAAAATCCAAAAAACAAAAAAGCTAACTATTTTAAACCAGAAAATTTTGTTTACCCATTCATCTATCAATGACCACTTGGGTTACTTGTGCGTTTTAGCCATTGTCAGTAATGCTGCTGTAAGCATTGGAGTACTAATACCTCTTTAAGATCCTGCTCTCAGCTCTTTTGGGTATGTATCCAGAAGTGGAATTCCTGGATCATATGGTAATTCTATCTTAAATTTTTTTGAGGAACCTTCATACTGTTTTCAACAGCAGCTGTATCAGTTTGTTTGTTTGTTTTTTAATTTATTTTATTTTTGGCTGCGTTGGGTCTTCATTGCTGCACTCAGGCTTTCTCTAGTTGTGGTGAGCAGGGGCTATTCTTCCTTGCAGCGCATGGGCTTCTCATTGTGGTGGCTTCTGTTGTTCTAGAGCACGGGTACCAGGCATGTGGGCTTCAGTAGTTGTGGCACGCTGGTTCAGCAGTTGTGGCTCGTGGGCTCTAGAGCGCAGGCTCAGTAGCTGTGGCGCACGGGCTTAGTTGCTCCGCGGCATGTGGGATCTTCCCAGACCAGGGCTCAAACCCTTGTCCCCTGCACTGGCAGGCGGATTCTTAACCACTGCGCCACCAGGGAAGTCCCTGTACCAGTTTTTAATATTCTCATCAGCAGTGCTCAAAGGTTCCAATTTCTCCACATCCTCACCAACACTTGTTTTCTGGGGTTTTTTTGTTGTATGTTTGTTTGTTTTTAGTAGTAGCTATTCTAATGTGTGTGAGGTGATATATCATTGTAGTTTTGATTAGAATGATTAGTGATACCGAGCATCTTTTCATGTGCTTATTGGTCATGTGTATATCCTCTTTGGAGAAATATCTATTCAAGTCCTTTGCCCATTTTTTTTTAATTTTTAAAATTTTTATACAATTTTAAAAGTTACACTAGATTTATTGTTATTACAAAATATTGGCTATATTCCCTGTGTTGTACAATACATCCCTGTAGCGTATCTTACACCCAATAGTTTGTACCTCCCACTCGCCCACCCCTATATTGCCACTTCCCTCTTCTCTCTCCCCATTGGTAAACCACTGATTTGTTGTATTTTTTAAGATTCCACATATAAGTGATATCATACAGTGTTTTTCTTTCCCTAACATATTTCACTTATAATGCCCTCCAACTCCATCCATGTTGCTGCAAATGGCATAATTTCGTTCTTTTTTATGGTTGAGTAGTATTCCATTTGTGTGTGTGTGTGTGTGTGTGTGTGTGTGTGTGTGTGTGTATCATCTTTATCCATTCATCTGTTGATGGACACTTCGGTTGCTTCCATATCTTGGCAATTGTAAGTAATGCTGCTGTGAACATTGGGGTGCATGTATCTTTCCGAATTAGTGTTTTTGGGTTTTTTTTTATATATATATACCCGGGAGTGGAATTGCTGGGTCATATGGTAGTTCTATTTTTAGTTTTGTGAGAAACCACCATACTGTCTTCCATAGTGGCTGCACCAATTTACATTCCCCCCAACAGTGTACAAGGGTTTCCTTTTCTCCACGTCCTTGCCAACATCTATAGTTCATGTTCTTTTTAATGATAGCCATCCTGACAGGTGTGAGGTGATAACTCATTGTGGTTTTGATTTGCATTTCCCTGATGATTAGTGATGTTGAGCATCTTTTCATGGGCCTGTTGGTCATATGCATTCCCTCTTTGGAAAAATGTCTATTCAGTTCTTCTGTGCATTTTTTAATTGGGTTGTTTGTTTTATCAATGTTGAGTTGTATGAGCTGTTTATATATATGTTGGATATTAATCCTTTATCAGTCATATAATTTGCAAATATTTTCTCCCATTCAGTAGGTTGTCTTGTGGGGTTTTTTTGGGTTTTTTTTTGCGGTATGTGGGCCTCTCACTGTTATGGCCTCTCCCGTTGTGGAGCACAGGCTCCAGACGCACAGGCTTAGCGGCCATGGCTCACGGACCCAGCCGCTCCGTGTCATATGGGATCTTCCCAGACCAGGGCACGAACCCGTGTCCCCTGCATCGGCAGGCAGACTCTCAACCACTGTGCCACCAGGGAAGCCCCAGGTTGTCTTGTTTTGTTGATGGTTTCCTTTGCTGTGCAAAAGCTTTTAAGTTGAATTAGGTCCCATTTGTTTATTTTTGCTTTTTACTTTAAACCCTTATATATATGATTAGCAAATATTTTCTTCCATTCTGCAGGTTACCTTTTTACCCTGTTGATATTATCTTTTGATGCACGAAATTTTTAATATTCATCAAGTCCAATCTTTTTTGTTTTGTTGCCTATACCTTTGGTGTCATATTCAAGAAATCATTGCCAAATTCAGTGTCATGAAGCTTTTTTCCTGTTTTCTTCTACGGGTTGTATAGTTTTGGGTCTTATATTTAGGTCCTGATCCATTTTGAGTTAATTTTTATACTTGGCACTAGGTAAGGGTCCAGCTTCATTCTTTTGTGTGTGGATATCCAGTTTTCCCAGCACTATTTTTTAAAAGATTGCTGTTCTCCCATTGAATGGTCTTGGCACCCTTGTCAAAAATCACCTGACCATATATATGAAGGTTTATTTCTAGGCTTTCTATTTTATTTAATCAGTCTATCTTTCTGTCTTTATGCCAGTACCACACTGTTTCTAATACCATAGCTTTGTAGTAAGTCTTGAAATCAGGAAGTGTGAGTACCCCAGCTTTGTTCTCCTTTTTCAAGATTGTTTTGGCTATATGGGGAGCCCTTGAGATCCCATATGAATTTTAAAATGGGATTTTCGACATCAGAATCCCAATGATATTTTTTTTGAAGATAGAGATTGCAGTGAATCTGTAGATAACATTTGGTAGTATTGACATCTTGAATATATGAAGTATTCCAATCCATGAACATAGGATGTTTCTATTTATTTATGTCTCCTTTAATTTCTTTCAGCAATATTTGTAGTTTTCACTGTACAAGTCTTTCACCTCTTTGGTTAATTCCTAGGTATTTTATTTTTGATTCTAATGTAAATAGAATTTTCATAATTTCCTTTTCAGATTGTTCATTGTTAGTATATAAAAATGCAACTGGTTCTTGTGTGTTAACTTTTCACCTCCTACCTAGCTGAATTCATTTATTAGCTCTGACCATTTTGGTTTTGGGTTGCAGAGCACTTAGGGTTTTCTACATGGAAGATTATATCATCTGCAGAGATAATTTTACTTCTTCTTTTCGAATTTTGATGCCCTGTGTTTCTTTCTTTTTTTGTGTGTGGTTTGCGGGCCTCTCACTGTCGTGGCCTCTCCCGTTGCAGAGCACAGGCTCCAGATGCGCAGGCTCAGCCGCCATGGCTCACGGGCCCAGCCACTCTGCGGCATGTGGGATCCTCCTGGACCAGGGCACAAACCCGTGTCCCCTGCATCAGCAGGCGGACTCTCAACCACTGCGCCACCAGGAAAGCCCCCTGCATTTCTTTTTCTGACTAGAACTTCCACTACTGTGTTGATTACAATTGGAAAAAGTGGGCAACCTTGTCTTGTTCCTGATCTTGAAGGAAAATCTTTCAGTATTTCACCATTGAGCATAATGTTTGCTGTGGGTTTTTCCACACATATGGATTTTATTATGTTGAGGTACTTTTCTTCTTTTCCTAGTTTCTTTTTTTTTTATGAAAAGGCGTTGAATTTTGTCAAATGCTTCTTCATGAGCGATTGATGATTGTGTTTGTGTTTTCCATATTGTTGTGTTAATGCAGTGTATTTCAGTTGATCAATTTTATGTTGAACCATCCTTGCATTTCAGGAATAAATCCCACTTAGGGTGTATCCTTTTAATATGCTGGTGAATTCAGTTTTCTAGTATTTTGTTAAGGATTTTCCCATAAATGTTCACAAGGGAAATCGGTCTGGTGGTTTTTTGTTTTGAGTTTTTTTCTTTGTTTTTGCTTGCAGTGTCTCTGACTTCAGTATCAGAGTAATGTTGGCCTCATAGAATGACTTAGGAAGTCCCTCCTCCTCAATTATTTGGAAAAATTCTCTAAATATTTGGTAGAATTCACCAGTGAAGCCATCAAATCTGGAGCTTTTCTTTGTTGGAAGATTTTTGATTACTGACTCAGTCTCCTTACTAGTAATAGATCTATTCAGATTTTCTATTTCTTCCTGATTTAGTCTTGGTAAGTTTTTGTGTTTGTAGGAGTTTGTCCATTTCATGTAGGTCATCCTATTTGTTGGCATACAGTTGTTCATAGTATAATTATCCTCTTGATTTCTGTAGGATTGATAGTAATGTCCCCACTTTGATTTTAGTAATTTGAGTCTTTTTTTTTCAGTCCATCTAACTAAAGTTTTTGTCAATTTTGTTGATATTTTCAAAATATCAGGTTTTAGTCTCATTATTTTTGTCTATTTTTCTATTCTCTAATCTTTAATTCCTTCCTTCTTTTAGCTTTGGGTTTCATTTGTTCTGTTTCAAGTTTCTTAAGTTGTAAATTAGTTTCTTGATTTGAGATCTGTTTTTTTAATGTGTTTGTAGCTATACATTTCCCCCTTGGGACTGCTTTTGCTGCATTATAGCTTTGGTATGTTGTTTTGGTTTTCATTCAGACTTAGGAGTTTCTAATTTACCTTGTGATATCTTCTTTGATCCATTGGTTGTTTAAGAGTGTGTTGTTAAATTTCAGCATTTGTGAATTTTCCAGTTTTTCTTCTGTTACTGATTTTTAACTTTATTCCACTGTGGTTAGAGAAAATACTTTGCATGATAATTATCTTTGTGGCCTAATGTATGTATGGTCTAACCTGGAAAATATCCCTGTGCACATGAGAAGAACGTGTAGGCTATTGTTGGTGGGTAGAGTGTGCTATGTCCATTATATATAGTTGGTTTATGGTATCTATTTCCTTCTGTCTGCTTGCTCTATCCATTATTTCTCTCTTCAATTCTGTCAGGTTTTGCTTCATTTATTTTGATTGTCTGTTACTAGAAATGTAAATGTAACTGTTACAGCAAGAAGATATGTCAAACTTCTATTAATATATAATGTCCTACTTTGTCTCTTGTAAACTTTTTTGATTTAAAGTCTATTTTTTCTGATGTTAGTATAACAACACCTGCTGTCTTTTGGTTACTATTTGCATGGAATATCTCTTCTCCATTCTTTCACTTTCAGTCTATTAGTGCATTTTGATCTAAAGTGAGCCTCTTGTGGAGAGAACAGCATATAGTTAGATCATGTGTTTTCATCCATTTTGACAATCTTTTGATTGGAGAGTTTAATTCATTTACATTTAAGCATGATTACTGGTAAGGAGGGACTTCTATCATCTTGTTTTCCATATGTTTTATAGCTTCGTTTTTCACTTCTTGCATTACTGTCTTCCTTAGTGTTCAGCTGATCAGCTGATATTTTTTCTTTTTTTTTTTTTGGTACTGAAATGTTTAAATTCCTTTCTCATTCCCTTTTGTTTATATTCTATAAGTTATTTTCTTTGTGGATACCTTGGAGGTTACATTTAGCATACTCTAATTTGAATTTATACCAGCTTAACTTCAACCAGCTCAAGTTCAATATTATACAAGAACTTTGCTCTTTACAGCTCCATGCCCACCCCTGGCTCTTGATATTACAGAATTACACCTTTATACATTGTGTGCCCCAAAATAATATAAAATAATAATTGTTTTAATGCACGAGTCTCTTAAATCACTTAGAATACGAAGTGGAGTTACAAGCCATTGTTACAATAATATTAGCTTTTATAATTGCCTATGTATTTATCTGTATTGGGATCTTTGTTTCTTCATATGGCCTCAAGTTACTGTCTAGTGCCATTTTATTTCACCCTACAGGACTCCCTTGAGCATTTCTTGCAAGACATATCTAGTAGTAACAAACTCCCTCTGCTTTTTTCTGGCAATATCTTAGTTTCTCTCTCACTTGTGAAGGATAGTTTTGCCAGATACAGGACTCATAGTTAACAGGGTTTGAGGTTTTTTTGTTTTTCTTTTTTTTTTTTTTCCTTTTAGCAATTTGAGTGTATGAGCTCACTGCCTTCTGGGCTCCAAAGTTTCTGATGAGAAACCTGCTAATAATCTTATTGAGGATCCTTTGTATGTATTGAATAGTTTCTCTTATGCTGCTTTCAAGATCTCTTATCTTTGGCTTTTGATGGTTTTATTATGTGTCTTGGTGTGGATCTCTTTGAGTTCATTTTACTTGGAGTTTTTTTTCTTTTTTCCTTATTTCTTTTTCTTACTTTTGTGGGTATCATCTTCACATTCTCCCCACCTCACTCCAAAGTGCCAGTATCTCCTGGAGGGGAGCTTCTACACATGTCTAGTTACCCAGTTTCTGTAGGTGCAGCCAAGGGACATTTCTCGGTCATCTGGCCTGGAGGCTGGGGGGCTTGCATTCCTGGGTCACTTGGGGCTGTAACAATCAGAAAGAGAGAGTCTGGGCAGACTGTCACCCCCAGGGCACTGCATAGATAGCAGAATGAAACACAGCTCCCATCTTTCTAAGAAACAGGCCAATTTGCTTGTCCAGGAGCTTCGGCTTAAAGGGCAAGCTTCTGGTTTGGCACATTTCAAGGGGCCTGTGGAGCTGCTCCCAGGGCACAATCTTTGAGTTCCCCCTCTGCCTAGCTGTAACTCACCAATAATATGTATATCCACCATTTTACTGCAAAAGTGCTAACATCTGTAATAGTAGTCAAATAATCATAGTAATTCTCAAAATAAGTTGTATGAAACATATACGTATTGTTGTTTAACCTAAAACGAGTGAAAGTATTCATAACACCTAAAAAGATGAAATGGATAAACATCATTGAATGAATATGCTTATTCTGTCAAATATTACTGAGAGTCCTAAAATAATACGTGTCTCGAATCACTAAAAGGGAGAATTTGATATACATTGATAATGGAACATTTTCTTAAAACATTCAGCCAATAATTTAATCAAAACATGTGTTAATTATTTTATATATGTCAGGGCATTTTCTAGGATTAGTAGTCCATGAAACATACTTTAGAAAACAATGTTAAAGTAACATTTTATAATCGTACACATTCTTTTTATGCCTGCTGAGTATTATGGTAATAAAACTTACTTTTTCATGTATAGATAGGAACTTGTACATCGACTTAAAAGCTACATCCTTATCCTCATAGCATGATTTTCCCCTCCCCAGGATCCAACAAAGATCCTTGCATACAGTAAGAGCTCAGTAAATATTTCCTTCCATGGGATGACCCAATTCTATTCCTAATCGTGTCTGGTTTGCTGTAAAATCAGCATTGAAAACTAATAAAATGATTCAGGAGACACAGCATTCTTAAGAAATGTGTTTCTCCTTCCAACTCTTCATGTAGTTTCTTATATATCTGATAACTGGTAAAAGTGGAGACTGCGAAACTGCAAGGAAATGAGTCTTCTCACTGCCTTGCTGATACTGCATAATAATCTCATGAAAGATTTAAATAAATATATGATTTAAATAAGCGCTATGATTTCAATATGTATATCAGAAAAGACGCATGATAACATGCCATAAAATATTTGCATCATGAATCAGAATTTATGGTGATTTGAGTGGTAACTCAGTGAAAACAAGAATGTGCTAAAGTGCTATTCTATAAATGCAGCCTCGCATTGACTTATAATGCCTTTTTATTCTGGCTTCCTTTCTTTATATATCTATAATTTATACTGTTTACATAAATGAACTGAGACACATTCTAGTAAGCACGAATCAACATTGCCCCTACTTCCCGGATCACTGTACCTTTTAACCCATTGCAAACTTTAATATGTAAAACCAAACCTAACAGAACCAAATGTGTTCCTCTTTAAAGGATTTAATTATTTCAGCAATATGATATTTATTTGTCCCAGTAACCATTAAGAGATAATAGATATTTCTTGCTCATATAGCATGAACAACACTGAACAAATGACATTTAGAAAATAATTAACATCATTTCTAGAGTTAATATCTTTTCACATATCATGAGGATCATGCTTCCTGATCCGCCCTCATGATGTGTGACATCATTATTTTATAACAGATGTACCATTGCCTCACAACCGTCCTCTGTTATCCCACTTTTACAGTTCATGTTATGCATATCACAAATGCAGAGGCACGAGACAGGGTGACAGAAACAGCTACTTATGACAGTCTACCATGGAGGTAGATCCAAGAATGCTGTTATGGCCAGGAATCAGATTAATTTACCCATGATGCTTGACGAATACTTTAAAACAAACAATATCACCAAAAAAACCCATCATTTCCATTGGTCTCTCTGTTGACACTAACACCACCTTTTTTGGACTGTCGCTTTATATCATGGCTTCACTTTATATCAAGTCCCCCAAATGTGTTGTTCTTATTGAAAGTTCAGTTGGATATTCTAGGTTCTTTGTATTTCCATATGCATTTTAGAATCCGTTTTTCATTTTCTTCAAAAAACATTGTTGAGATTTTGATTAAGATTGTGTTGACTGCTTAATGAATTAAGGATGGTTGACATAAATATTGAGTCTTCTGATCTGTGAACATGGTATATCTCTGCATTAATTGTTTTTTTCTAAAAATGCTTTGTAGTTTTCAATATAGTTGAATTGCACGTGGTTTGTCAGTTTTATTGCTAAATGTTTCATATATTTGACATAATTGCAAAGGTTATTTTTATTTTAAATTTCTGATATTTCTTTACCAGTGTAAGGATATACAATTGATTTCTGTATATTTCTCTTTTGTATTATAATGTAGCTAAATTCACTTATTCGTCCCAGAACTTGCTTTTAGAGATTCCTTAGGAATTGCTTTTTACAATATTATGCTTTCTGCTAAGAAAACAGTTATATTTCTTACCTTATAGTCTTGATAATTTTCATTTCTTTTTTCATATTGTATTTCACTGACTAGAATCTGAGTACAGTGTTGAAAAGAATTGGTGAGAGAGTTCAATCTTGTTTCATTGCTGATCTTAGGAGCAAAGCATTCAGACCTTAACTATTAAGGTATGATGTTGTTATCTGTAGGTAGTTTTCAGAAGGTACTTTTTATTTTCTTTTAGTATTTGATTTAGGGTTTGTAATATAGTTATTTAAATGATTAGAATCTACCTTTTAGTCAAAGCATACCAATTCATAGCCAGTACAAAGACCTTATAAGAATATATCTATTTCTCTGCAGCCCCTTGCCAAGTTTTGTGCTATGTATCATACATGTCATTATATGTTAACACACCACAATGTGGTGTTACTAGTTTTGCTTTGTAGAGTTAATTAGCTTTTACATAAATTTAAATAGTCTTAGCATTTACCCATTTTGGTTACCATTTCTATGCTCTTTATTCATTAGCTTGTATCCAGATTTCCATCTGATATGTTCTCCTTCTTGTAGGACTTACTTTATCTTTTGTTATAGTGCAGATATGCTTGTAGTAAATTCTTTTAATTCCTATAGGTCTGAAATATTTTATCTTCATTAAAAATTTTTTTTTCTCTGGCTGTAGAATTCTAGGCTGGCAGGTGGTGTTTATGTGTGGGTTTTCCTTCAGCACTTTAAACATGTTGCTTCTTCCATCCCTTTCTTTTTTATTCTCGCATTGTTCCTGAAAGTAGTATGCCATTTTTCTTATCTTTGTTCCTCTCTTTTCTGTGGTTGCTTTTATAAGATTTTTTCTTTACACTGGTGTTAAGCAACATGCTTACAATTTGTTTTTGTGTAGTTTTCTTCATGTCTCTTTGTTCATCGAGTGTCTTTAATCTGTAGCTTTATAGTTTTCATCAGCCATTATTTCTACAAATATTTTTGTTTCCCTTTCCTTTTCTTTAGCAATGCTAATTGCACATATAATAGGCCATTGAGGTTAATTCACAGTTCACTGATGCCTGTTCATTTTTGTCCATTTTTATTTTTGGTGTACCATTTTAGATAATTTCTATTATTATGCCTTCAATTTCAGTAATCCTTTTTCTGCAGTGTCTCATCTGCCCTTAAACCACTCCTTGTATTTTCATCTTGGATTTAAAATTTTCATCTTGGATTTAAAATTTTCATCTTGGATTTAAAATTTTCATCTTTAGAGGTTTTGTTGGGTCATTTTATCTTTTATGTTTCCACATACCATTTCAATATTTCTTCTACTTTCATAAACATATGAAATATAGTTCTGTTAGTTGGTTTAATGTCTTTGTCTACTGAATGTATAACCTGTCATTTTGGGTCAGTTTTAATTGATTAAATTTTCTCCTTTTCAAGAGTTACAGTTGCTTGGATATTTTGCATACCTGGAAGTTTTTGTCAGATTCCAGACACTACAAATTTTACCTTTCTGGTATGGTGGATATTTTTAAATTTCTAAAAATATTATTTTCTTTTTATCTGTGATGTAGTTAAGATACATGAAAACAGTTGTATCCTATTAGGAACTGCTTGTAAACTTTATTGAGACTAGAATAGCATTTAATCTAGGATTAATTTTGCCTCATTACTGAGCCAAAACCCTTCTGAGTGTGTTCCCTGATGCATCACACTTACGAGGGATTCCACTCTGCCTTGTAGGAACAGGAGATATTTCCAGCTAGATGTGAGCATCGAGGATTTTTTTTTCTCTAATACTTTCCGGTTATTCTTCTCCTGTCCCTAGGCAATTTCTACACGTGCATTTAATGCTCAATTTCCAGTAAGACTTGAAGAAGACCCTCTGCAAATATCACCATTCTCTCTAAGTGCATCTTTTACTCCTCCAGTGTTCTTTTCTGAAAATTCCAGTCACTCTGGCCTCCCTAGATTTTCTGCTCCATCTGTTCATATCAGGGATTTCTCTAGGTTCTTCCTGGTTTCTCCTTCTCTGACACGTGGCCTGGAAGCTCACTTCAGTCTGTAAACTGATGCCAGTGCAAGGCTTAGTTTGTTTCCTGATTCTCAGGGAACACTACACTATCATTCATTGCCTAAAGGCCAATATACATATTTTAATATGCTTTTATTACTGACTAATGTTTAATATTAAGCAAATTCTAGCCCCCAGATATTTTCAGCAGTATTGTGAAATCCCTTTGCATCAGCTATTAAAAGATGATATTGAACAAGTTTCAAAAGAGAATACTTGTTAAAAATACTGTTTATTTCCGAACAGCCCATTAGACCATGGGCTGTTACTACATATTTATGAGACATTTAACATTATATTTCTACTACAGCATTATAAATTAATCTTTTCAATGATACTGTGGTATAATTGACAAAAATTGTATACGTTTAAGATATACAGTGTGATGTTTTGATATAGGTACACATTGTGAAATGATCACCATAATCAAACTAACTAGCATGTTTATCTCCAGCCTTTTGATGTGCAATTGTTTTATATAATATAGTTTTATATAAATTTATATAATTTTACTGTTTTTTTTTTCAAGGAGGGGAATGGTAAATTGGATTCCTATAACTTTATCTTTTTCAGAAGAGAAGTACATATAGTTTCTACAGAAACAACAAAGGATTGTGATTCAATCTAACACTAGGATATTATCTAAAAAATATATATAACAATCTATATAAAGACCTGTGCAAGGTGAAGAAATACCAGAAAAAAATGGCCCAAGGCAATGCCTTATATTTCATAATAACCTAAATAAAAATAAATCACAATTAGAAAACTTATTAAATAAAATAATAGGAAATAGTAAGCCATGGAAAGAGAGCTGACAAAGTTCAGGAAAGATTAGAAAGAAAAGAAAAAAAAATTGGAAGTAAGGGCTAACCTAGAAGCCATGAATGTATAGATAGCAGAGAATCTCATAAAGAAAATAGGTAATGGAAAGGAGAAAAATGAAAACCATAGATGTAAGTGAAGAAAATGATAAAAAGAATTTGAAAAAAAGGGAATAGAGAAGAAAAGCAAAAATAATCAGGCACTTTACAGTAGCAAACACAGAAAAGAAAACCAAAACAATGGAACATACACAGATACACTCAGTGCTATTAAATTCAATAAAAATTTATTGAATTAGTTAATCAATGCACAGAAGTAGATTATATCATACAAAGCAGTAAAGATCTAATATCACTACATAATATGAAAATCATTCATAGTCAATTATACTGTAGTAGTTTACTATTACATCTGTAACAAATTACTACACATTAGTGACTTAAAAATTACAAATGTATTATTGTACAGATCTGTTAGGTCAGGAGTCCAGCATGGGCTGAAATCAAGAGTGTGTTCTTTCTGGAGTTTCTAGGAGATAATGTGTTTCCTGCCCCTTGGACTGTTGGCAGATTTCAGTTTCTTGCAGTTGTGTGACTGATACCCATGTTTTCTTCTTGTCTGTCAGCTAAGAACCATTCTCAGCTTCTAGCGGCCACTGTGTCACTTGACTCATAGCTCTTTTCCTCCCTCTTTCAAAGCCAGCAATAGTGGGTCAAGTTCTTCTCAAGTCACATCCTCCTCTGACCCTTCTTCTTTTGTTAAATATCTCTCTGACCACAGCCACAGAAGTTTCTTAACTTTAAATTATTCATTTGATTAAATTTAGCCCATCATGATGATCAAGGATAATCTCCCCATCTCAAGGTCCATACTCTTAACTGTATTTTCAAAATCCTTTTCACCTACATAATATACACACAGGTTTTAGGATTTAGGGAATGGATATCTTTGAGAGTCACCTTTCTGCCTACTCCATATTCCTATGAAAATTCCATAAATTTCTTCATGATAAGAATTGGATATACTTTACTCAACAAAACCCACAAAGTTACTTTGCCCTCCAGCACTGAAACAAAAAACTTTTTTTTTTTTAAAGGAGTTAGGTGCTGGGTTTCATGAAAAACGTAAACTATATGTTTAAAGTGTTAAATCATGGTCATCAGAGTAAGGTGTAAATATTACGAGGGCTCTGGAATCCTGAGAAAAAGAGGAAACAGATCTAGAATCTTCTATATTAAGTTCTTTCCGGTACATTAACTTGAGTGGCACAAAGGTGAGTGAACAATTCTAATTGTTCTCTTTCTCATTTTCTTCTTCCATTCTTCTTTTTTTACCTGGATTTCTCGTTACTTCCATCTCTCCCTCTCCTTTTATCAGACATAAGATTAAGTAAATAAGTGAGATGTAGGTATGACACAATTTGATAAAAGTTTGGCAAACTGATATTCATCAAATGTACCCCTGAGGTTCCTAGAGTCACATCCGTCTTATGTAAGCCAGCAGTATCCTCCCCACTCTAAGCTCCTTTCTGACTGATATTCACTTGAAAGGGCTTGAACAATTATTCTAATTGCTCCAAGTTTGGGAATGTGTAAACCATCAAGGTATATAATTCTGCAAGGGTAATATGATTAGCCCTGTTTCACAGGTGAAAATGCAGAGGTTCAGGTAAATTTACCAAACAAACTGCAACGCTTAACTACTGAATGTCAGGAGTTGGGGATTTTTAATCAGGGCTTTCTAACCACAGCATGAAAAGTCTTTTCAGTAAAGCCTTTGCAAACCTTTGCAGGCATACTAGCAAGAATATAAAAAGCACAGTGTATTCATTTTCTAGGACTGCTATAACAAAGCAGCACAAACTGGTGGTTTAAAACATCAGAAATGTATTCTCTCACCGTTCTGAAGGCTAGAAGTCTGAAATCAGGGTGTTGGCAGGGTTGATTTTGTGTGTGCGTGTGTGTGAAGTCTCTGTGGGAGAGTAGCTTCCATGTCTTCCTCATAGCTTCCGGTCATGGCCCTTGGCATTCCTTAACTTGTAAATGCATCACTCCAATCTCTGCCTCCATATTCACATGGCCTTCTCTCTGTGTCTCTGTGTCTTCACATGGGCTGAATTCTTATAAGGGCACCAGTCCTATTGGAATAGGGACCCACACTACTCTATAACTTCATCTTAATTTAAATAATTATATCTGCCCCAATTCTATTTATGAAAAAGTTCACATACTGAGCTACTGGGAGTAAGGATGTCAACATATCTTTCTTAGGGGGTGTAATTCAACTCAGACACATTTCTATCTGTATGTAAAAAGTGTTTCCCCAAAACCTTACAGGGTCAAACTGGAGGACAACACCTGAAAAGGCAGTTAATCCTTACGAAATGCAAGGTGAAATTAAATAGGTCCTTGGCTTCAGGAAGAAAAGGTTATTTTTGAACAGCAGTTCTTTAATGCAGTTCTTATATTTTATTAATAATTAATAAATGATTAATGCAGATTGCTTTCTTCCAAATAAATTATCAGAATGTGTTATAACAGATGTGAATAAATTATGGGCTCTAGTTCATGAGTGGTCTGAACAAATGTCAGGAGTATAATACACTATATTTAAATATTATGTGCCTGAAATATGGGTGAGGACTCAATTGTAATATGTTAACACATTTCTATCAATGAGTTCTTAATTGTTGAAAACCAGAGTGTTCTGAAATGATTTTCTAGATGTTTATTCTTTAAAGCATGTACTGATACTGATTTAATTTCCTTTTAGTGGTATAGAATTGAATTGTTAAAAATATCATTTATAATAATAAGAGATAGTGTAAAACAGGGGCCCCCAACCTTTTTGGCGCCAGGGACCGGTTTCATGGAAGACAATTTTTCCACAGACTGGGGAGGGCAGGGGGGATGGTTCGGGTGGAATGCAGGCATGCGGAGTGGAGCGGCAGATGAAGCTTCCCTCGCTCACCCGCCACTCCCCTCCTGCTGTGCGGCCCAGTTCCTAACAGGCCACAGACCGGTACTGGTCTGCAGCCTGGGGGTTGGGGAGCCCTGGTCTAAAACGTCAGTACAGAGTAAAAATGTTATCATACTATATATTTTTTTCCTATTAAGAAATGGAATTGCTTATTCAAATGATTTTAATTCATTCACTTAATGGAAATCGTTTTTACATGATAAGAATAAAGTAGAATGATCAGCATGTAATTATCATTGTCGTCATCATCATCATGGATGCTATTTACTGAGTGCTGGCTTTGTGCCAGGCATTGAGAACAGTGTTCTAAAAATGTCATTCCAACCTCAAAACAATCTTAGGAATGAGCTAGTATTATCCTTCCCATTTTACACATGAGAAAACTGAATTAGAGATGTTAAAAAATTAACTTTTCTAGGGACTTCCCTCGTGGGGCAGTGGTTAAGAATCCGCCTGCCAATGCAGGGGACACGGATTTGAGCCCTGGTTCGGGAAGATCCCACATGCTGTGGAGCAACCAAGCCCGTGCGCCACAACTACTGAGCCAGGCTGCCACAACTACTGAAGCCTGCGTGCCTAGAGCCTGTGCTCTGCAACAAGAGAAGCCCACACACAGCAACTAACAGTAGCCCCCGCTCGTTGCAACTAGAGAAAGCCCACACACAGCAACGAAGAACCACTGTAGCCAAATAATTAATCATTTTTTTAAAAAAATCTCTTCTATAAAAAAAAATTAATTTTTCTAGCACACAGTTATAGGTTACAAGGCAGGATGCAAACTCAAGTCTCAGTTCATACATGACACTCTGTTTTTTTTTTTTTTTCCATAAATGACACTCTTAATCTCTTCTATCCCAGGAGGAGCTAGGCTTCACAACAAAAAACTTGGAACGGTCCTGCTGTTTGAGCTTAGTAATTTATTCAAACTCTTGGGATGTGATATCCCTTGCTTATAATCGGAAGCTACTAAAAATAATGACATATATAGGGCATACAATCATCTCAGTGTTGTACACATATTAACTCATTTAACCTTCAAAATAACAATATGGGAGATTTCTTACTCTTCCTTCATGCATGAGAAAACTGAGACTAATATTTCGAAGGTTAAACAGTTAATAGTTGTACTAAAATGTGAAATTAATTTCTGGTTATAAAACCTCTGCTCCTAACAGTTATACTCTACTACTGTATGTATGTATTAAAAGAGAAGATTCCCACTCTCCCCCAGTTCTCAGCACCTGTGACTCTCTGTTTTACATTTGTTATTTCTTTCTGACTATGGCTGAGTCTTTGCTCAACATCCCAAGAGCATTTTAAGGTGATTTGTCCTCCAAGATCTTGTTAAAATAAATAACTTCTGCCAAAAGGCAAGTACTATCCAAGCATTGGGAATAATTCTGTAAGAATGTTCCTGAGTGCATGGTGGTAAGTGAAACAAGTGTGCAGAAACATGGCTAGCCCAGGTTCTCCAGGGTTACTCTGACGTACTCCTTTATTTCTTAATCTCTTATCATATTCTGCATCACTCACAGGCCCCAGTCTGGTTCAGCTTATTGATTGCCAAATACATGCTTTTTTGTCCTAATCTTGTGTCTTCAGTATCTTGGCCTACAAGTACTAAAATTCCAAATTCTAATATCAAAAGCATTAAATTGAGCACCTGGAAATTCTGGAAGGCAGAGTGATCACATAAGATAAGTATCATCTGTTGATTATCTTTTGCATGTTTTGGTCTCAAAATAATATTTCTCTTGTGTATCTCAAGCTGCCTCTTCCAATATTTCATCATAGGTTTAAGTCACAACTAGCGTGTGGCTGAGAGTATAGCTGTGCATCCAATCTGTTTTATCTTTTTTTGGATCTACTGCTAACCTAAATTTGCCAACTACTCTGGTCATCAGGTAACAAGGTCCCATGTTATTTAAGCAGAATTGATGCTCACTACAACCGGGAATAGCTCACAAAATAGTCTATGGATCCTTGATGTTCTTTATTCCCTTCCTGAGTATGACATAATATAATACACTAGTCTCACTGAAAGTGGCAAAGCCACAAGAAAGAAGGGGCCAAGCTCTCTTTTTATCACTTGGAATAGAGTTGCCTGCTCATTTTGATTTTAGGTGAGTAAAAATAAACTTTTTTCGTGTTTGAACAAATATACATTTTTGAGGCATTTGTTACAGGAGCCAGTGTTACCCTAAATAATACATAAACTAAAAAAACAAAACATAGTTGAAAGTTGACCTCCTTGAAGAATACGCTCAGGGGAAGCAGTCACTCCCTTTACTGTAGCTAAATGTTTGCTTGCACAGTTTTTGCTAACCTTCCCGGCTTCATCTCATTTTAACCTTTTCTCAGGTCCACAGAACTCAAGGAGAATTCTAAAATTAGATATCTAATATTTCCCTCGCTATTTTCTTTTTGTAAATCTGGAATATTGTTTCCTGGCATCTTTTAATGACCAGCTCCTTTTTTAGATTTCAGGTGTCATTGCAAAAGTGGATATTGCACTACCTGGTACTACAGACTTATTTGCCAAAAGTTGGTCCCATGACATTGTGGATAAGAGCTTGGTCTCTGGAGCTGTACTGTCCAATACAGAAGCCACTAGCCACATGTGGCTGTTAGCTCAGTTACAGTAGCTGCGTTCAAGTGTTTAATAGCTACATAGGACTTATGGTTACCATATTGGACAGAACAGATTGTAAATATTTCCATCACCACATGTAATTCTATTGAACAGCAAGTCTCTAAAGACAGACGTCGGGCTACAATTGAATTTGCCTCTTTGCACCGCTGTTTCCCAAATATCTCAAATAGATACTCTTGATATTAAATGAGATATTATATGTAAAATATTTAAAGCAGTGGCTAGTAGATAATAGAGGCTCAAAATTGGTTAGATATTTTTATCCCTAAGCACATGTTGAAGGTTTCTGTAAGGTTCTCCCAATAGCCTAAATCTTAAGCGACTTGTACTAATCTATAATGTTTTAATGTATCTTGCCCCCATTCTTAATCTCATCTCATCATTTAACCCTTGTCCTTGGATCTGATATTTAGCATAACTTCATCTGTAATATCTTAAAATACCTTGCCCCTTATTTTCTTTTTTTAAGAAAAAATATTTAAACCCTTTTTATTCCACCACCTAAAGGCAATTACTTTCTTAAAATTCGGGTGTTTATCCTTCTGGTCTTTTTTTTATCCCAAGCATTGTTAATTGACTTTGTTTCCAAAAAGAAGATCATAGAGTACATATATCTTATCATCTGCTTTATCCATATAATAATGTGTGGATATTTTCCTGTGTGATTTATTGTGTTTCTTTTTTTAATTGGTTATTTCTTTTTCTTAAATTGAAGTACAGTTGATTTACAATGTTGTGTTAGTTTCAGGTGTACAGGACAGTGATTCAGTTATATATATATATTCTATTTCAGATTCTTTTACCTTAAAGGTTATTACAAAATATTGAATATAGTTCCCTGTGCTGTACAGTAGTAGGTCTTTGTTGGCTATCTATTTTACATATAGTAATGTGTATACATTAATCTCAAACTCCTAATTCATCCCCCACCCTTTTCTCCTTTAGTAACCATAAGTTTGTTTTCTTTGTGGGTTTATTTCTGTTTTGTAAATATGTTCATTTGTATCTTTTTTGCTTTGTTTTGTTTTTAGATTCCACATGTAAGTAATGTCATATGATATTTGTCTTTCTCTGGCTTAATTCACTTGGTATGATAATCTCCAGGTCCATCCATGTTGTTACAAATGGCATTTCATTATTTTTAATGGTGGTTAATATTCCATTGTGTATATGTAACACATCTTTATCCACTTATCTGTCAATAGACATTTAGGTTGCTTCCATGTCTTGGCTATTGTAAATAGTGCTGCAGTGAACATTGGGGAGCATGTGTCTTTTCAAATTAGAGTTTTCTCCAGGTGTATGCCCAGGAGTGGGATTGCTGGATAATATGGCAACTTTATTTTTAGTTTAAGGAACCTCTATACTGTTCTCCATAGTGACTGCACCAATTTACATTCCCACCAACAATGTAGGAGAGTTCCCTTTTCTCCACACCCTCTCCAGCATTTATTATTTGTAGATTTTTTGATAATGGCCATTCTGACTGGTGTGAGGTGATACCTCATTGTAGTTTTGATTTGCTTTCTCTAATATTTAGTGATATTGAGAATTTTTTCATGTGCCTGTTTGTCATCTGTGTATCTTCTTTGGAGAAATGTCTGTTTAGATATTCTGCCCACTTTTTGATTGTTTTTTTTTAAATATATTGAGCTGTATGAGCTATTTGTATATTTTGGAAATTGATCTCTTGTCCGTCACATTGTTTGCAAATATTTTCTCCCATTCTGTACATTGTCTTTTCCTTTTGTTTATGGTTTCCTTTGCTGTGCAAGAGCTTTTAAGTTTAACTAGGTCCCATTTGTTTATTTTTGTTTTTATTTCCATTACTCTAGGAGGTGGGTGCAAAAAGATATTGCTGCGATTTATGTCAAAGAGTGTTCTTCCTATGTTTTCCTCTAGGAGTTTTATAGTAGCTGGTCTTACATTTAGGTCTTATTCCATTTTGAGTTTATCCTTGTATATGGTGTTAGAGAATGTCCTGATTTCATTCTTTTACATGTAGCTGTCCAGTTTTCCCAGCACCACTTATTGAAGAGACTGTCTCTTCTCCAATGTATATTCTTGCCTCTTTTGTTGTAGATTAATTGACCATAGGTCCTTGCCCCATATTCTTAATCTCATTTTATCATTTAACTTTTTTCCTTGGATCTGATATTTAGCCTAATATATAACTTCTACCATTTTTACTTCCATTTGTGAAAATTTAAGCTTTTCTAACTAAGTTGTCTCAGAATGCTTTAGGTAAACATGATTTTTTTGTTAAAGTTTTAGTTCCAATTTCCAAAGACAAAACTTTTAGCAGATTCTTTTCTCTAAACAGATTCATTTCTAAATAGAGAAGAAAGACTCTTAGATACAAGTAAACCAAAGGCATATTTGAGTGCTGCCTTCTACCACCTCCTGAATCCCAAATGAAGTAAGCCATGAGGATTTTCCTACGTAGGAGTAAGAATGACAGGATTCAACACTCTGTGCAGGGTTTGGCTAGGAGACAGGAAGATGTTTCTTCATCATTTCAGAAGTTCATGATCACTGGGCTTACTTTGCTATTTTGCACAGATGCCCCAACTCCACATAGGTTTCTAAAAGATACAATTGCAAGTATTTGATCTAGAGTCTATTTCCAGTTACTCAGGTTGCACTAGAAAGAACCTTTAGAACCACTATTTTATAGTCTACCTGGATATAGCTGAATATAGTCTACCTGGATATAGAGAAGCAGTACAGGGTTTAATGAGTGTGTCTGCCCCATTCTCAAATAGCAAAGCAATTCTTCAAATAGCACAAAAAGCCAAGTGCTTTCTTACACTTTAACATACAATTTGAATCTTTATTCCATTTATCCCTTAGCAATTTTATATGATCCTGCTTAGAACTTAAAGCCTACAGGGGCAGTATAACGACTAAAGGAAAGACTCTTGTTCACAAGATGGATTGTTCCGGGCATCTCTACAAATAACACATGTCTACCTGGCCAGGCCATGTAAACCGTTACTACTAATGATAAACAAAATCTATGACGATTTCTACCATTTACTGAGTGTTCTACATGTTAAGCACATTGTTCAGTCTTTATAAAGGGGAAAATAGTAACTATCTTTTTTTTTTTTGCGGTACGCGGGCCTCTCACTGCTGTGGCCTCTCCCGTTGCGGAGCACAGGCTCCGGACACGCAGGCTCAGCGGCCATGGCTCACGGGCCCAGCCGCTCCGCGGCATGTGGGATCTTCCCGGACCGGGGCACGAACCTGTGTCCCCTGCATCGGCAGGCGGACTCTCAGCCACTGCGCCACCAGGGAACCCCAGTAACTATCTTTACGTGTTGAGAGAATAGGAGGTAATTCATTTCAAAGGAATGGAAATAAACCTAGAATGGGTAAGAAATTCATAGATGGTTGCACTTCTAGTAAGAATAGCAGCTGAATGTCAGGTCTAACACTGTCAACTACAAGTATGAGCTTTAGAGAAGTGGCTAAGGGCAAAACTTTCCCAATCAATACAAAGCGGGGATTATCAGGCCCCTTTAAGCAAATCTCAGAAGATAGGGTATAGGTTTTCAATCTTAAAGTGGTTTAATGATCGCCTGGAGTGCTCCTTAAAGACTTCCTAATTCTAAATCTTTTGGGGGTTGAAGTCTGGGAATGTGCCTTTTAACAAGCCAGGAACATAATTTGGCTGTCTTTTCTTTGAGAGTCCAAGCCCTGGAGAGAGAATTATAGTTTCCTTCCATTGTTTGAGACAAATTTGCTCAATGAAAGTCAACTTCCAGATGGTGAGCTGGCCTACTAAGAGAAATCAAGGTTAATTTTCTACAAAGCTCTTAAAATAGGAAAAAGAAACAGGGAAGTAGGGATTTCTAACATGTTAAACCAAGAGAGAAATTGCATATTAAAATGGAACATTCATCCTTTCACTCAACAAGTACTAACTTTAGGCAGAGATTGTGCTACGTATTTGGTTTACAATAGGGATTTCATGGAAACTGCCACCAAAGGGATAACAGAAAAGAGTCAGTATCTGTAAACTGGGAGGAGAGCTCTAATAAATGGTACAGAAGTGTGTCTTGGGATCTGAGGGCTGCAGGAAAGTAACACCACCAAGACATCATCTTGGATATATATACTGTGGAGTTCCCCAGAATCTGTGTGCTCTCTGGTGAAGACAGATGCTCCATTACCATTCAGGTAAGCCCTGGCCATTAGAATAGTGATGCTATTACTGGCCATATAAGATTCTTTAAGTAGCACAGTATAAAGCAGGCTTTGAGAAACGTGAGATCTGGTTTTGCATCCCAGCCTGTAATAGTTGTGCAACCTTGTTCAATTTACTTTATTTCTCTGAGTTGCAGTTTTCTTCTTTGTATAATATGGGTAATAACATTATTTATCATCTAGAGTTTTGTAATGATCAAATAAGTACACATTTATTATCTCATTTAATCAGTTCTTCAAAGTATTTCGAAGAGCACTTTGAAATTAAACAGAAAATAGGGCCAAGAATAAACCCAATTTGCTTTTCCCTCTGTATTAACCTCTTAAGTTGCCTAATTTAATCTCACAGTCTTAAATAACATTACTATTCTGGTGACTCCTTTGAGCTTTAGACTAAATATTAAACCTCCTATATGCAATCTCATCATGGGTACTTAATAACTATCTTTTAAGTGCTATATCCCCACAAACTAATATATTCAAACCCAGACTTTTTTTTTTTTTTTTTGCGGTACGCGGGCCTCTCACTGTTGTGGCCTCTCCCGTTGCAGAGCACAGGCTTCGGACGCGCAGGCTCAGCGGCCATGGCTCACGGGCCCAGCCGCTCCGCGGCATGTGGGATCTTCCCGGACCGGGGCATGAACCCACGTCCCCTCATCGGCAGGCGGACTCCCAACCACTGCGCCACCAGGGAAGCCCCCAAACCCAGACTTTTAAATTTTATTACTTCACATTGCTCATCTCTGAATTATTAGTGTCTCAGAAAATAGGACCATAATTCTGGCAGAATAAATTTAATCTTGATTCCTCTCCTAATCTCATACTATATCCAGTCCCTCTGCAATTCCTGTTAGTTCAGCTTTAAAATGTATTCCAGATATCACCACTTTGCCCTGACTCTGTGTCCCATCCAACCTACCATCATCTCCCACCTGGTCCACTGACACAGCTGCCCAATTAATGTCCCTGTTTCAGCTCTTGACACTAGATACAATTTCTCCCTGTGTTCACAACCAGAGTTATTATTTCATAAAATTCAGTCACGTCACCATCCTACTCAAAACCTTCCAATGCTTTCATATTCCAATTAAAATAAAATCCATTTCATTTATGCTAACCTACATTTCCAATATGATCTACCCCCTGCCCACTTCTCTGACTTTACCATGCTGCCCACATTTCTAAGAACCCAATGTTTCTTGCTACTTTTCCAACAGGACAGGCCCGAAAGTGTTCATTTCCACCAGAATTCCTTCCCACATGCTGCTGTCTCTGCTTTGATCCTTCATATCATTCATGTCTCTTTCCACATGCTCCATTCATAAAGACAGACTCTATTCCACTGACTACACTACAGAAAATATTTTCCATCTGTTACATTTTATTCCTTTACCCTACTACATTTTTTATTACACTTACCATTGTAATTAGCTAAATTTCTATTCTTGAAATTCATGTGCCTTCTGTTTTTCTCATTATAAGCTCAAGAATACAAAAACAATGTCTGCTTGGCTTCTCTTCTGTCGTCAGAACCTATAAATGCTCTAGCATGTACATAGTAGGCACTTTAAATAATGTTGAATATAAGACATGAAAGTGTCAGACACAAAAAAATGTACTCAGTAGATGGTAATCCAAAAAGCAACAGATAAAATTTATAGCTTCTTCTCCAACTCCTTCACCATGGCTATATTAAACTACTTCTTGTTTTCCAAAAGCACGGTGACTTTTTGAGTCTCCTTGTCTTTGAATGAGCTGTTCCCTCAGCTCAAACTATGGAAGAGAATTACAGGCTGTGTTCAAGATTCAGAGGAAATATTTCCTCCTCTGGATATCTTTCCCTCAACTCTTTTCCTTCTAGTCCATTAGATAAGGTCTTTTCACAGCATCATGAACATACATGTCTTCTTTAAAGCCCTTCTTGTCTTTTTTTAAAAAATGTCTGTTCTAATAAACTATGAGCCTGTAATGGACAGGATTAAACATTTTTCATTGTATTCAAATAGGACTTCTGGTCACGTCACCTCCTAACTGGATGACTCCAGGCAATTCTTTAACTAAACCCTGTATTTATAACACACTTTCCACATTTATAACACAAAGAATATAATTGTAAATGTATCATGTGATTAATTGAGAAACGTAGATTGAGGAATGCAGTAAAGTACCCACTGGGTATGCTATGCAAGGCATTAAGTGTTCTCTAAATGTTAGCTGTTATTATTATACATTCCCAAAGTTAGCATGGCACCTTGCGTACCACAGATGCTCAGTAAAGGATTACTGAAGTTAAAGAAGAATTGTACCCAACGGAGTTAAATAGGCAAGGAAGACTTTATATGAGTCTATTGCAAAAGAGGAGAGAGAATGCATTCAACTTTCCTGAAACAAAATGCAGAGAAAAATTTAAGCTCTGGGGTAAGCTAGTGGAAAAGTATTTATGATCATTAGTAGAATGGTTGGTCAATGTGATTAGGCCAACTGTGTTTGCTAATAGGTACATATGGTGCATATGGAAGTTAGGCACCCACCCTCCCACAGAGACAGGGAGTCAGAGGCTGTATCTTCCTTGATGATTACATTTCAAGGGAGGTCTCCCAGATCCTTGAGAAAGACATTCCTGCGTTTTAAAACTGGCAAGAGGCTGAGAGAAGGAATAGAGAAAGAATTTACAATAGAAATTAAAAGTAATTTATAAAGTAAATGCCCTAAGAAAAGGGATGACAGGGCATATAGTCAGGAAGGAACCTGACCAAAATTTAATCAAGCTGAAGGGACATTTAAGACAATCTTGGACACAATAAAGATCCTGATCTCCGGTCTTAATGTAAAGCAATGTAATCTAATACTGCTAATTGCTGCATTGTTATAGTGATATGTACCAAATACTATCCGTAGGTAGTCATTAGTGATGTTAACCAAATATGTCTAGCTCTCTGCTTATGGACACATAGCAGGATGAAACTTCCTGTTCCCCTAAGGAGTGAATGAACCCAAGTGAATTGTTTTGGACAATGCATTGTGGAAAGAAGTGATATATTCCCCTGCTGGACTGAAGGTTTTAATTGTCTGTGTGTTAGCCCCCACTATGGCAACCTGTGACATTTGAAGGGGAGCTGCTTAGTCAGCTTGACTTCTAGAGTGGGAAGTTAGGAAGCTGAGTCAAGCCAATCCACACTGGACTGCAGAATGAGAAAAAGAAACTTTTGTTTTCAGAAGCAGCTAATACTGAAGCATTGTATGTAGTTTAAGCATGACCTAGACATCTCTTCCCCTCTGTAAGCATTTTAACTGACTTCAGTCAGAAAAACACAACAGACAAATACCATCCTCAAAGTTCCAAAATCCTCCACCAAAACAAAGTAAGAACACACATACAGGCCCCAAATCACACACAAAAAAGTTGTGTGTGCAAGGGATATGAGCTTGAAATATTAGTCTCTCTTCTATTATTTAAAGACATTTCTTTTTCCTTGTTCATTTTTGATAGAAATATGAGCCATCAATTTTCTTTTATTTCAAGATCCTATAGATTTTCTACAAATCTACCACAATGAAAACATTTCATTATTACAAATTCCATAGGGAGCTCTCTCTCTCATACACTCCTCAATTTCATTACATAATTAAAATGGGGAAGTTGCCTTGGGGAAATAATAAAGTATGCTAGGATATACCTGTCTTAAGTAAATACGTAGAAGGTATATTTTTACTAAATATTTTAAGATTACTTTAGCTTCTTTTAAAAAATATACCTAATGACCTGACATGGACAATTACCAAAACTTGAGCATTCTTCCCCCTTTGAATGATAATTATATTTTAATTAAAATGCCAAAGTGATCGAAAGGTGAAGAATAAGCTATTTACTGTGTAGAGTCTAAACAATGAAATAAATGGGAGAAAGGACTTAAATTTTATGATGTTTTTCTAGTAACACTGAAAAAGTGATATTGAGAGCAATTATTTTTTTTCCAAAATGCAGTACTACATAAATAGAAGCAAATTAAATCTACCACTCAGCAAATTTCATTTGCCATGGGGAGATTAATATGAAAAGGGCCTCTGAATTTTTATCAGAGCAGAAAACTTAATAGGCTATTTCAAAAATTCAGCTCTGGCTGGCTTGAGGATAGATAATGGAATTTTGCAGCTTAAGTCTTGAGGTCACTATTTCAAAACGCCCCAGGTTGGCAGTAACTAAAAAGCATTACTATCTGATGGCACTGCCGTGCCTATGTGAAATGAATTACTGGTTTCACTCTGATGGTTACCAGATAGGGATCTAATACCATCTGAACAAATGGAGCTAATTGGCCCAATTGCTGGTATTTCAAGGAGGCATCCAACAATTGAAAATGGAATTACATTCTCACTCTGTACTTGGTTGCTTTCCCATGATGGGAAAGACAGGTGTGAAGTTTACCTGGGCTGATCTTGGGTTTTGATGTAAATAAATCGAAGAGTAGTTCTGGCAGCTCATGCTTTCACCCTGCAGGGTCCTGGAGATCTGGGTATTAAGTTGGGGATAATGTGTCTTGCCCCGTTTGCCTGGAAGGAAGTTTGTGCAAATGAAGAGGGATGTTTTAAGGTCTTGTCCTCCATGGATAAAGGACTTGCTCTAGGCTAGAGGAATTCAGGGAAGGTTGATATGGCTGCCTATGCCTATTACCCAGTTTGCACAAAACTAGTCTTAGCGTTTCAGATTGGTATAGTGGGAGGGAGGAATTAGAGTTACTGAGATGTATAAATCAGGGACAAACACTAACCCTTATACTGTCTCAAGGATAGACAGTGGATAGACGTGAGAGCACTGACCCAAAGACAAATGGCCTGGATTCAAATACTGGTTCCACCCAATTGCTGGTGTGTTGTGTATGCTCCCTAAGCCTCAATTTCTCACCCTTATATGGCTGTTGTGTGATTTAAAAACTTAATGAACATATGAAATGAGTCTGGCAAAGAGTAAACATAATTACACTGGTTATAACATTTTTATTGTAACAAATTAGTAGTTATTGTTATTTTTAACACCTGTTTTTCAAAAACTACGTCCTAGGGCTTCCCTGGTGGCGCAGTGGGTGAGAGTCCGCCTGCCGATGCAGGGGACGTGGGTTCGTGCTGCGGTCCGGGAAGATCCCACATGCCGCGGAGCAGCTGGGCCCTTGAGCCATGGCCACTGAGCCTGTGCTCTGCAACGGGAGAGGCCACAACGGTGAGAGGCCTGCATACCGCAAAAAAAACCAAAACAGCAACAAAAAAACGACCTCCTAGTTTGGTATGAGGATCAACAAACAAAAAGAAACATGGCATCTATAAAGTTCCACACAAATTCAAGGTGTTAATAATAATAGTATCCAGTTTATTTTTGCATATTATCATGTGTTATTTCTTATTTTATTCCTGCAATTTCAGACGGTGGCATCAGGGACTAATTAACACTCTGGACATAGAGTAAAGCTGAAGCAGACAGTAAGAGGAATAAAGAGGGGGCTTGTGGAAAATCTTTGTGAAATATAAGAACTATCATTGCCTCAAGCAGATTCCCTCGTGCTCTGGGTTAGCAGGACTGCCAGGTCACTGAGCATTCTTTGTACATGATGTTTATTGGAGCCAGTAGGTATTAAATTATTTCATCAAGCAGTCCTGTAACTTTGCAGCTCCCTGGTGGGTCTTCTAATCTCAGATTACGTTCACCCATCGAGCCATGATTGCTGGAAGCATTATTACTATTTCTCATTATACTATCTCCTATCTCCTGTGTCCGCTTTTATCCCTTTGTTAAAATTATTCCACTGAGAATATTTTTTTTAACTCAAATTGAATTTCCTTTCTGACTCCCTACCTTGATGTCTTAAGAGTTCCAGTTTCCTAAAGATCCCTTAAAAATTCTAAGGGAAAACAAAATGTGTGAATTCAGTAAGTTTTTTTTTCCTTGGGAAAATAACTTTAATGTTTCCATCCATTCCATATGTATTAATCAAAGTTCTCGACCATGTCCTGAAGATGCTATGTGTGAGTGCACACACACAGACACACATACAGACACATATTTAGTGTGGTACAGAACATGTAGCCAACTCAATGAATTCTATTTTTTTTTTTGATGGCTGTTTTTTTTTAATTTAAGTATAGTTAATTTACAATGCCGTGTTAGTTTCTGGTGTACAGCAAAGTGATGCAGTTACATATAAATTCTTTTTCATATTCTTTTCCATTACAGTTTATTACAAGATATTAAATATAGTTCCCTATGCTATTCAGGAGGACCTTGTGATTTATCTATTTTATATATAGTAGTGTGTATCTGCTATCCCAAACTCCTAGTTTATCCCTCCCCCACCCCCTTTCCCCTTTGGTAACCATAAGTTTGTTTTCTATGTCCGTGAGTCTGTTTCTGTTTGGTAAATAAATTTAGTTGTGTCATATTTTAGATTCCACATGTAAGTGATATCATATAGTATTTGTCTTTCTCTTTCTGACATACTTAGTATGATAATCTCTAGTATGATAATCTCATCCACGTTGCTGCAAATGACAAAATTTCATAATTTTTTATAGTAGCATTCCATTGAGTGTGTGTATATATGTATGTGTGTGTATATATATATACATACACAAACATATATATACATACCATACACACACAGACCTTATTTTTTTTACACACATATACATTCTTTTTTTTACACATTTATTAGAGTATAATTGCTTTTAAATGGTGTGTTAGTTTCTGCTTTATAACAAAGTGAATCAGTTATACATATACATATGTTCCCATATCACTTCCTTCTTCCGTCTCGCTCCCTCCCACCCTCCCTATCCCAACCCTCCAGGCAGTCACAAAGCACCGAGCTGATATCCCTGTGCTATGCGGCTGCTTCCCACTAGCTATCTACCTTACGTTTGGTAGTGTATATATGTCCATGCCTCTCTCTCGCTTTGTCACAGCTTACCCTTCCCCCTCCCCATATCCTCAAGTCCATTCTCTAGAAGGTCTGTGTCTTTATTCCTGTCTTACCCCTAGGTTCTTCATGACATTTTTTTTTCTTAAACTCCATATATATGTGTTAGCATACTGTATTTGTCTCTTTCTTTCTGACTTACTTCACTCTGTATGACAGACTCTAGGTCTATCCACCTCATTACGAATAGCTCAATTTTGTTTCTTTTTATGGCTGAGTAATATTCCATTGTATATATGTGCCACATCTTCTTTATCCATTCATCCGATGATGGACACTTAGGTTGTTTCCATCTCTGGGCTATTGTAAATAGAGCTGCAATGAACATTTTGGTACCTGACACTTCTTGAATTATGGTTTTCTCAGGGTATATGCCCAGTAGTGGGATTGCTGGGTCATATGGTCATTCTATTTGTAGTTTTTAAGGAACCTCCATACTGTCCTCCATAGTGGCTGTACCAATTCACATTCCCACCAGCAGTGCAAGAGTGTTCCCTTTTCTCCACACCCTCTCCAGCATTTATTGTTTCTAGATTTTTTGATGATGGCCATTCTGAACGGTGTGAGATGATATCTCATTGTAGTTTTGATTTGCATTTCTCTAATGATTAATAATGTTGAACATTCTTTCATGTGTTTGTTGGCAGTCTGTATATCTTCTTTGGAGAAATATCTGTTTAGGTCTTGTGCCCATTTTTGGATTGGGTTGTTTGTTTGTTATTGAGCTGCATGAGCTGCTTATAAATCCTGGAGATTAATCCTTTGTCAGTTGCTTCATTTGCAAATATTTTCCTCCATTCTGAGGGTTGTCTTTTGGTCTTGTTTATGGTTTCCTTTGCTGTGCAAAAGCTTTTAAGTTGCATTAGGTCCCATTTGTTTAGTTTTGTTTTTATTTCCATTTCTCTAGGAGGTGGGTCAAAAAGGATCTTGCTGTGATTTATGTCACAGAGTGTTCTGCCTATGTTTTCGTCTAAGAGTTTGATAGTGTCTGGCCTTATATTTAGGATTTTAATCCATTTTGAGCTTATTTTTGTGTATGGTGATAGGGAGTGATCTAATCTCATACTTTTACATGTACCTGTCCAGTTTTCTCAGCACCACTTATTGAAGAGGCTGTCCTTTCTCCACTGTACATTCCTGCCTCCTTAATCAAAGATAAGGTGACCACATGTGCGTGAGTTTATCTCTGGGCTTTCTATACTGTTCCATTGATCTATCTTTCTGTTTCTGTGCCAATACCATACTGTCTTGATTACTGTAGCTTTCTAGCATAGTCTGAAGACTTGGAGCCTGATTCCTCCAGCTCCGTTTTTTGTTCTCAAGATTGCTTTTGCTATTTGGGGTCTTTTGTGTTTCCATACAAATTGTGAAACTTTTTTGTTCTAGTTCTGTGAAAAATGCCAGTGGTAGTTTGATAGGGATTGCATTGAATCTGCAGATTGCTTTGGGTAGAGTCATTTTCACAACGTTGATTCTTCCAATCTAAGAACATGGTATATCTTTCCATCTATGTGTATCATCTTTTCTGTGTGTGTGTGGTACGCGGGCCTCTCACTGCTGTGGCCTCTCCCGTTGTGGAGCACAGGCTCTGGACGCGCAGGCTCAGCGGCCATGGCTCACAGGCCTAGACGCTCCATGGCATGTGGGATCCTCCCGGACCGGGGCACGAACCCATGTCCCCTGTATCGGCAAGCGGACTCTCAACCACTGCGCCACCAGGGAAGCCCTATTTGTATCATCTTCAATTTCTTTCATCAGCGTCATAATTTTCTGCATACAGGTCTTTTGTCTCTTTAGGTAGGTTTATTCCTAGATATTTTATTCTTTTTGTTGCAGTGGTAAATGGGAGTGTTTTCTTGATATCACTTTCAGATTTTTCATCATTAGTGTATAGGAATGCAAGAGATTTCTGTGCATTAATTTTGTATCCTGCTACTTTACCAAATTCATTGATTAGCCCTAGTAGTTTTCTGGTAGCATCTTTAGGATTCTCTATGTATAGTATCATGTCATCTGCAAACAGTGACAGCTTAACTTCTTCTTTTCCGATTTGGATTCCTTTTATTTCCTTTTCTTCTCTGATTGCTGTGGCTAAACTTCCAAAACTATGTTGAATAAGAGTGGTGAGAGTGGGCAACCTTGTCTTTTTCCTGATCTTAGTGGAAATGCTTTCAGTTTTTCACCATTGAGGATGATGTTGGCAGTGGGTTTGTCATATATGGCCTTTATTATGTTGAGGTCAGTTCCCTCTATGCCCACTTTCTGGAGCGTTTTTATCATAAATGGGTGTTGAATTTTGTCAAAAGCTTTTTCTGCATCTATTGAGACGATCATATGGTTTTTCTCCTTCAATTTGTTAGTATGGTGTATCACATTGATTGATTTGCATATATTGAAGAATCCTTGCATTCTTGGAATAAACCCCACTTGATCATGGTGTATGATGCTTTTAATGTGCTGTTGGATTCTGTTTGCTAGTATTTTGTTGAGGATTTTTGCATCTATGTTCATCAGTGATATTGGCCTGTTTTTTTCTTTCTTTGTGACATCCTTGTCTGGTTTTGGTATCAAGGTGATGGTGGCCTCGTAGAATGAATTTGGGAGTCTTCCTCCCTCTGCTATATTTTGGAAGAGTTTGAGAAGGATAGGTGTTAGCTCTTCTCTAAATGTTTGATAGAATTCGCCTGTGAAGCCATCTGGTCCTGGGCTTTTGTTTGTTGGAAGATTTTTAATCATAGTTTCAATTTCAGTGCTTGTGATTGGTCTGTTCATATTATCTGTTTCTTCCTGATTCAGTCTTGGCAGGTTGTGCATTTCTAAGAATTTGTCCATTTCTTCCAGGTTGTCCATTTTATTGGCGTAGAGTTGCTTGTAGTAAACTCTTATGATCTTTTGTATTTCTGCAGTGTCAGTTGTTACTTCTCCTTTTTCATTTCAATTGTATTGATTTGAGTCTTCTCCCTTTTTTCTTGATGAGTCTGAATAATGGTTTATCAATTTTGTTTATCTTCTCAAAGAACCAGCTTTTAGATTTATTGATCTTTGCTATCATTTCCTTCATTTCTTTTTCATTTATTTCTGATCTGATCTTTATAATTTCTTTCCTTCTGCTAACTTTGGGGTTTTTTGGTTCCTCTTTCTCTAATTGCTTTATGTGCAAGTTAGGTTGTTTATTCGAGATGTTTCCTGTTTCTTGAGGTGGCCTTGTATTGCTATAAACTTCCCTCTTAGAACTGCTTGTGCTGCATCCCATAGGTTTTGGGTCATCACGTCTCCATTGTCATTTGTTTCTAGGTATTTCTTTATTACCTCTTTTATTTCTTCAGTGATCACTTCATTATTAAGTAGTGTATTGTTTAGCCTCCATGTGTTTGTATTTTTTACAGATCTTTTCCTGTAATTGATATCTAGTCTCATAGCATTGTGGTTGGAAAAGATACCTGATACAATTTTAATTTTCTTAAATTTAACAAGGCTTGATTTGTACCCAAGATATGATCTATCCTGGAGAATGTTCCATGAGCACTTGAGAAAAATGTGTATTCTGTTGTTTTTGGATGGAATGTCCTATAAATATCAATTAAGTCCATCTTGTTTAATGTATCATTTAAAGCTTGCGTTTCCTTATTTATTTTCATTTTGGTTGATCTGTCCATTTGTGAAAGTGGGATGTTAAAGTCCCCTTCTATGAATGTGTTACTGTCGATTTCCCCTTTTATGGCTGTTAGTATTTGCCTTATGTATTGAGGTGCTCCTATGTTGGGTGCATAAATATTTACAATTGTTATATCTTGTTCTTGGATCGATCCCTTGATCATTATGTAGTGTCCTTCTTTGTCGCTTCTAGTAGTCTTTATTTTAAAGTCTATTTTGTATGATATGAGAATTGCTACTCCAGCTTTCTTTTGGTTTCCATTTTCATGAAGTATCTTTTTCCATCCTCTTACTTTCAGTCTGTATGTGTCTGTAGGTCTGAAGTGGGTCTCTTGTAGACAGCATATACAGGTCTTGTTTTTGTATCCATTCAGCCAATCTGTGTCTTTTGGTGGGAGAATTTAGTCCATTTACATTTAAGGTAATTATCGATATGTATGTTCCTATTCCATTTTCTAAATTGTTTTGGGTTCATTATTGTAGGTCTTTTCCTTCTCTTGTGTTTCTTGCCTCAAGAAGTTCCATTAGCATTTTTTGTAAAGCTTGTTTGGTGGTGCTGAACTCTCTCAGCTTTTGCTTGTCTGTAAAGGTTTTAATTTCTCCATCAAATCTGAATGAGATCCTTGCTGGGTAGTGTAATCTTGGTTGCAGGTTTTTCTCCTTCATCACTTGAAATATGTCCTGCCAGTCCCTTCTGGCTTGCAGAGTTTCTGCTGAAAGATCGGCTGTTAACCTTATGGGGATTCCCTTGTGTGTTATTTGTTGTTTTTCCCTTGCTGCTTTTAATGTTTTCTTTGTATTTAATTTTTGACAGTTTGATTAATATTTGTCTCGGCGTGTTTCTCCTTGGATTTATCCTGTATGGGACTCTCTGTGCTTCCTGGACTTGATTAACTATTTCCTTTCCCATATTAGGGAAGTTTTCAACTATAATCTCTTCAAATATTTTCTCAGTCCCTTTCTTTTCCTCTTCTTCTTCTGGAACCCCTATAATTCTAATGTTTGTGCTTTTAATGTTGTCCCAGTGGTCTCTGAGATTGTCCTCAGTTCTTTTCATTATTTTTTCTTTATTCTGCTCTGCAGTAGTTATTTCCACTATTTTATCTTCCAGGTCACTTATCCGTTCTTGTGCCTCAGTTATTCTGCAATTGATCCCATCTAGAGTATTTTTCATTTCATTTATTGTGTTGTTCATCGTTTTTTGTTTCATCTTTAGTTCTTGTAGGTCCTTGTTAAATGTTTCTTGCATTTTGTCTATTCTGTTTCCAAGATTTTGGATCATCTTTACTATCATTATTCTGAATTCTTTTTCAGGTAGACTGCCTATTTCCTCTTCATTTGTTAGGTCTGGTGGGTTTCTTTCTTGCTCCTTCATCTGCTGTGTGTTTTTCTGTTTTCTCATTTTGCTTATCTTACTGTGTTTGGGGTCTCCTTTTTGCAGGCTACAGGTTCGTAGTTCCCACTGTTTTTGGTGTCTGTCTCCAGTGACTAAGGTTGGTTCAGTGGGTTGTGTAGGCTTCCTGGTGGAGGGGACTAGCGCCTGTGTTCTGGTGGATGAGGCTGGATCTTGTCTTTCTGGCGGGCAGGTCCACGTCTGATGGTGTGTTTTTGGGTGTCTGTGGCCTTATTATGATTTTAGGCAGCCTCTCTGCTAATGGGTGGGGTTGTGTTCCTGTTTTGCTAGTTGTTTGGCATAGGGTGTCCATCACTGTAGCTTGCTTGTCGTTGAGTGAAGCTGGGTGCTGGCGTTGAGATGGAGATATCTGGGAGATTTTCGCCATTTGATATTATGTGGAGCTGGGAGGTCTCTTGTTGACCAGTGTCCTGAAGTTGGCTCTCCCACCTCAGAGGCACAGCAGTGACTCCTGGCTGCAGCACTGAGAGCCTTTCATGCACACGGCTCAGAATAAAAGGGAGAAGAAGTAGAAAGAAGGAATTGGTAGAAGAAGAAAGAAAGAAAGAAAGAAGAAAAGAAGGAAAGAAAGAAAGAAAGGGAGGGAGGGAGGGATGGAGGGAGGGAGGAAGGAGGGAAGGAAGGAAAAAAGAAAGAAGATAAAGTAAAATAAAGTAAAATATAATAAAGTTATTGAAATAAATAATTATTAAGAAAAAAACTAAAGAAAAATAAAATAAAAAACGGACGGATAGAACCCTAGGACAAGTGGTGGAAGCAAAGCTATACAGACAAAATCTCATACAGAAACATACACATACACCCTCACAAAAAGAGGAATAGGGGAAAAAATCATAAATCTTGCTCTGAAAGTCCACCTCATCAATTTGGGATGATTCGTTGTCTATAAGAGGGAAGGAAGGAAAGAAAGAAGAAAGTAAGACGATAAAGTAAAATAAAATAAAGTTATTAAAATAAAAAATAGTTATTAAAAAAATTAAAACAAATAAAAATGGACGGATAGAACCCTAGGACAAATGGTGGAAGCAAAGCTATACAAAGTCTCACACAGAAGCATACATGTACACACTCACAAAAAGGGGAAAAGGGGAAAAACTCATAAATCTTGCTCTCAAAGTCCACCTCCTCAATTTGGGATGATTCGTTGTCTATTCATGTATTCCACAGATGCAGGTACATCAGGTTTATTGTGGAGCTTTAATCTGCTGCTTCTGAGGCTGCTGGGAGAGATTTCTCTGTTTCTTCTTTGTTCACACAGCTCCCAGGGGCTCAGCTTTGGATTTGGCCCCACCTCTGTGTGTAGGTCGCCAGAGGGCGTCTGTTCTTCACTCAGACAGGACGGGGTTAAAGGAGCTGCTGATTCGGGGGCTCTGGCTCCTGGAGTGCGTGGTGAGCCTTTGGCGGCAGAGGCCGGCATGACGTTGCACCAGCCTGAGGCACGCCATGCATTCTCCCAGGGAAGTTGTCCCTGGATCCCGGGACCCTGGCAGTGGCGGGCTGCACAGGCTCCCCGGAAGGGGGGGGTGTGGATAGTGACCTGTGCTCGCACACAGGCTTCTTGGTGGCGGCAGCACCAGCCTTAGCGTCTCATGCCCATCTCTGGGGTCTGTGATTTTAGCCGCAGCTCGCGCCCGTCTCTGGAGCTCCTTTAAGCAGCGCTCTTAATCCCCTCTCCTCGTGCTCCAGGAAACAAAGAGGGAAGAAAAAGTCTCTTGCCTCTTCGGCAGCTCCAGACCTTTTCCCGGACTCCCTCCCAGCTAGCCGAGGTGCACTAACCCCTTCAGGCTGTGTTCACGCAGCCAACCCCAGTCCTCTCCCTGCGCTCCAACCAGAAGCCCCGAGCCTCAGCTCCCAGCCCCGCCTGCTCCAGCGGGTGAGCAGACAAGCCTCTCGGGCTGGTGAGTGCCGGTCAGCACCAATCCTCTGTGTGGGAATCTCCCCGCTTTGCCCTCCGCACCCCTGTGGCTTCGCTCTCCTTCGCAGCTCTGAAGCTCCCCGCCCTCCACCACCCACAGTCTCCGCCCACGAAGGGGCTTCCTAGTGTGTGGAAACCTTTCCTCCTTCACAGCTCCCTCCCACTGGTGCAGGTCCTGTCCCTATTCTTTCGTCTCTGTTTTTTCTTTTTTCTTTTGCCCTACCCAGGTACGTGGGGAGTTTCTTGCCTTTTGGGAGGTCTGAGTTCTTCTGCTAGCGTTTGGTAGGTGTTCTGTAGGAGTTGTTCCACGTGTAGATGTATTTCTGGTGTATCTGTGGGGAGGAAGGTGATCTCTGCATCTTACTCTTCTGCCATCTTCCCCTTGTCCCTACATTCTTTTTTTATATTCTTTTCCATTATGGTTTATCCCAGGAGATTGGATATAGTTCCCTGTACTATGCAGTACGACCTTGTTGTTTATCCATCCTAAATATAATAGTTGGCATCTACTAACCCCAAACTCCCAGTCCATCCCTCATCCTCCCCTCTTGGCAACCGCAAGTCTGTTCTCTATCTGTGAGTCTCTCTTTGTTTTGTAGATAGGTTCATTTGTGCCATATCTTAGAATCCACATATAAGTGATATCATATGGTATTTGTCTTTCTCTTTCTGGCTTACTTCACTTAGTATGATAATCTCTTGTTGCATCCATGTTGCTGCAAATGGCATTATTTTGTTCTTTTTCATGGCTGAGTAGTATTGCATCATATATATGTACCACATCTTTTTTATCTGTTTATCTGTTGATGGACATTTAGGTGTTTCCATGTCTTGGCTATTGTGAATGGTGCTGCTGTGAACATAGGGGTGCATGTATCTTTTTGAATTATAGTTTTGTCTGGGTATACACCCAGGAGTGGGATTGCTGGATCATATGGTAACTCTATTTTTAGTTTTTTAAGGAACCTCCATACTGTTTTACATAGTACTGCACCAATTTACAGTACCACCAGCAGTGTAGGAGTGTTCACTTTCCTCCACAACCTCTCCAGTGTTTGTAATTTGTAGATTTTTAATGATGGCCATGCTGACCTGTGTGAGGTGCTACCTCACTGTAGTTTTGATTTGCATTTCCCTAATAACTAGCAATGTTGAGCACTTTTTCATGTGCCTACTGGCCATGTGTATATCTTCTTTGTAGAGATGTCTATTAAGGTCTTTTGCCCATTTTTCAATTGGGTTGTTCATTTTTTGTTGTTGAGTTGTATGAGCTGTTTGTATATTTTGGAGATTAAATCCTTGTCAGTGCATTGTTTGCACATATTTTCTCCCAGTCCATAGGTTGTCCTTTTGCTTATGATTTCCTTTGCTGCGGAAAAGTTGGAAGTTTGATTAGGTCCCATGTGTTTATGTTTGGTTTTATTTCTATTGCCTTGGGAGAGGGACCTAAGAAAACATTGCTCCAGTTTACGTCAGAATGATTTGCCTATGCTCTCTTCCAGGAGTTTCATGGCGTCATGTCTTATGTGTAAGTCTTTAAGCCATTTTGAGTTTATTTTTGTGCATAGTGTAGGGTGTGTTCTAACTTCACTGATTTGCATACAGCTGTCCAGCTTTCCCAGCATCACTTGCTGAAGAAACTTTTTCCCCATTTTATATTCTTGCCTCCTTTTTCGAAGATTAATTGACCATAGGTGTGTGGGTTTATTTCTGGGCTCTCTATTCTGTTCCATTGATCAATATGTCTGTTTTTGTACCAATACCATGCTGTTTTGATTGCTGTAGCTTTGTAGTATTGTGTGAAGTCTGGGAGGTTTTGCTTCCTGCTTTTTTTTTTTTTTCCTCAGCATTGATTTGGCAATTCTGGGTCTTTTATAGTTCCATGTAAAATTTTGGATTATTAGTTCTAGTTCTGTGAAAAATGTCATGGGTAATTTGATAGGGATTGTATTAAATCTGTAGATTGCTTTGGGCAGTACTGCCATTTTAACAATATTCTGTCAATCCAAGAGCATGGGATATCTTTCCAGTTCTTTGAATCCTCTTTAATTTCCTTTATTAATGTTTTACAGTTCTCAGCATTTAAGGTCTTCACCTCCTTGGTCAGGTTTACTCCTAGGTATTTTTTTTTTTTGGTGGTAGTATTTTATTTATTCATTTATTTAATTTTTATTGGAGTATAGTTGATTTAAGATGTTGTGTTAGTTGCTGCTGTACAGCAAAGTGAATCAGTTATACATATACATATATCCACACTTTTCCAGATTCTATTCCCATAAGGTAATTACAGAGTATTGAGTAGAGTTCCCTGTGGTATACAGTAGGTTCTTATTAGTTATCTATTTTATACATAGTAGTGTGTATATGTCAGTCCCAATCTCCCAAGTTATCCTGTCCCCCTGACCATAGGTTTGTTTTCTACACCTATGTTTCTATTTCTGTTTTGTAAATAGGTTCATTTGTACCATTTTTTTAGATGCCACATACAAGCGATATCATATGATATGTGACTTTCTCTGTCTGACTTACTTCAATCAGTATGACAATCTCTAGGTCCATCCATGTTGCTGCAAATGACATTATTTTGTTCTTTTTTAGGGCTGAGTAATATTGCATTGTATATATGTACCACATCTTCTTTATCCATTCCTCCATAGATGGACATTTAGGTTGCTTCCCTGTCCTGGCTATTGTAAATAGTGGTGCAATGAACATTGGGGTGTATGTATCATTTCAAATTATGGTTTTCTCTGGATATATGTCCAGGTGTGGGATTGCTGAATGATATGGTAGCTCTATTTTTAGTTTTTAAAGGAACCTCCATACTGTCCTCCATAGTGGCTGTACCAGTTTACATTCAGCAGTGTAGGAGGGTCCCCTTTTCTCCACACCCTCTCTAGCATTTATTGTTTGAAGACTTGTGGAGGATGTCCATTCCAACTGGTGTGAGGTGATATTTCATTTTAGTTTTGATTTGCATTTCTCTAATAATTAGCAATGTTAATCATCTTTGCTTGTGCCTGTTGGTCATCTGTATGTCTTCTTTGGAGAAATGTCTATTTAGGTCTTCTGCCCATTTTTTGATTGGGTTGTTTGTTTGTTTTGATCTTGAGCTGCATGAGCTGTTTGTAGATTTTGGAAATTAATCCTTTGTTGGTTGCATCGTTTGCAAACATTCTCTCCCATTCTTGGGTTGTGTTTTTGTTTTCTTTATGGTTTCCTTTGCTGTGCAAAAGCTTCTGAGTTTAATTAGGTCCCATTTGTTTTTGTTTTTATTTTCATTACTCTAGGAGACAGATTGAAAAAGATATTGCTGCAATATATGTCAAAGACTGTTTTTCCTATGTTTTCCTCTAAGGGTTTTATAGTATCTGGTCTTATATTTAGGTCTTTAGTCCATTGTAAGTTTATTTTTGGATATGGTGTAAGGGAATGTTGTGATTTCATTCTTTTACATGTAGCTGTCCAGTTTTCCCAGCACCACTTACTGAGGAGATTGTGTTTTCTCCATTGTGTATCTTTGCCTCCTTTGTCAAAGATAAAGTAACCTTAAGTGTGTGGGTTTCTCTCTGGTCTTTCTATCCTGTTCTATTCATCTATATTTCTGTTTTCATGCCAGTACCATACTGTTTTGATTACTGTAGCTTTGTAGTATAGCCTGAAGTCAGGGAACCTGATTCCTCCAGCTCCATTTTTGTTTTTCAAGATTGCTTTTGCTATTTGGGGTCTTTTGTGTTTCCATACAAATTGTGAAATTTTTTGTTCTAGTTCTGTGAAAAATGCCATTGGTAATTTGATAGGAATTGCACTGAATCCATAGATTGCTTTCGGTAGTACAGTCATTTTCACGATATTGATTCTTCCAATCCAAGAACATGGTATATTTTTCCATCTATTTTTTGTCATTTTTATTTCTTCTAACAGTATTTTACAGTTTTCTGAGTACAGGTCTTTTGCCTCCTTAGGTAGGTTTATTCCTAGGTATTATATTCTTTTTGATGCAGTGGTAAATGGGATTGTTTCCTTAATTTCTCTTTCTGATCTTTTGTTGTTAGTGTATAGGAATGCAGAGGGATTTCTGTGTATTAATTTTGTATCCTGCAATTTTACCAAATTCATTGATGAGCTCTAGTAGTTTTCTGGTAGCATCTTCAGAGTTTTCTATGTGTAGTATCATGTCATCTGCAAACAGTGACAGTTTTATTTATTCTTTTCCAATTTGGATTCCTTTTATTTCTTCTCTGATTGCCATGGCTAGGACTTCCAAAACTATGTTGAATAAAAGTGGAGAGAGTGGATATCCTTGTCTTAGTCCTGATCTTAGGGGAAATGTTTAGTTTTTCACCATTGAGAATGAGGTTTGCTGTGGATTTGTTGTATATGGCCTTTATTATGTTGAGGTAGGTTCCCTCTATGACCACTGGCTTGAGAGTTTTTATCATAAATGGGTATTGAATTTTGTCAAAAGCTTTTTCTGCATCTATTGAGATGATCATATGGTTTTTATTCTTCAGTTTGTTGATGTGGTGTGTCACATTGGTTGATTCACGTATGTTGAAGAATCTTTGCATCCCTGGGATAAATCCCACTTGATCATGGTGTATGACCCTTTTAATGTGTTGTTGGATTCAGTTTACTAGTATTTTACTGAGGATTTTTGTGTCTATATTCATCAGTGATATTGGTCTGTACTTTTCCTTTTTTGTGATATTTTTGTCTGGTTTTGGTATCAGGGTGATGGTGGCCACATAGAATGAGCTTGCGAGTGTTTCTTTCTCCACGACATTTTGGAATAGTTTGAGAAGGATAGGTGTTAACTCTTCTCTAGATGTTTGATAGAATTTGCCTGTGACACCATTTGTTCCTGGACTTTTGTTTGTTGGAAGTTTTTAAATCAGTTTCAATTTCATACTTGTGATTGGTCTGTTCATATTTTCTATTTCTTCATAGGTCTTGGAACGTGGTACCTTTCTAAGAATTTGCCCATTTCTTCTAGGTTGTGCATTTTATTGGCATATAGTTGCTTGTAGTAGTCTTTTATGATCCTTTATATTTCTGTGGTGTTAGTTTAACTTCTCCTTTTTCATTTCTAATTTTATTGATTTGAGTCCTCTCCCTTTTACTTCTTGATGAGTCTGGCTATAGATTTAGCAATTTTGTGTATCTTTTCAAAGAACCAGCTTTTAGTTTCATTGATCTTTGCTATTTTCTTTGTCTCTATTTCATTTATTTCTGCCCTGATCTTTTTTTTTTTTTTTTTTTTTTTTTTTTGAGGTACACAGGCCTCTCACTGTTGCGGCCTCTCCCATTGCAGAGCACAGGCTCCGGATGCGCAGGCTCAGGGGCCATGGCTCATGGGCCCAGATGCTCTGCGGCATGTGGGATCCTCCCAGACTGGGACACGAACCCATGTCCCCTGCATCGGCAGGCGGACTCTCAACCACTGCGCCACCAGGAAAGCCCTGCTTCAATATTTTTGATTTCTTACCTTCCACTAACTTTAGGTTTCGTTTGTTTTTCTTTCTCTAGTTGCTTTAGATGTAAGTTTAGGTTGTTTATTTCAGATTTTTCTTGTTTCCTGAACTGAGATTGTGTTGTTATAAACTTTCCTCTTAGAACTGCTTTTGCTGCATCCCATAGGTTTTGGATTGTCATATTTTCATTGCCACTTGTCTCTAGGTATTTTTCAATTTCCTCTTTGATTTCTTCAGTGATCCATTGCTTGTTTAGTAACATATTGTTTAGTCTTTAGTAACATATTGTTTGTGTTTTTTTTACACTTTTTTTTCCTATAGTTGATTTCTAATCTCATAGTGTTGTGGTTGGAAAAGATGCTTGGTATGAGTTCAGTTGTCTTACACTTACTGAGGCTTGATTTGTGGCCCAGGATGTGAGCTATCCTGGAGAATGTCCATGTGCACTTGAGAAGAAAGTATATTCTGCTGCTTTTGGATGGAATGTCCTACAGATATCAATTAAGTCTTTCTGGTCTAATGTGTTATTTAAGGCTTGTGTTTCCTTATTAATTTTCTGTCTGGATGATCTGTCCATTGGTGTAAGTAGGGTGTTAAAGTCCCCCACTATTATTGTGTTACTGTCAATTTCCCATTTTATGGCTGTTAGTATTTGCCCTATATATTGAGGTGCTCCTATGTTGGGTACATATATATTTACAATTGTTATATCATCTTCTTGGATTGATCATTAGGTGTGTCCTTCTTTGTCTCTTGTAACAGCCTTTATTTTAAAGCCTATTTTTTCTTTTATGAGAATTGCTACTCCAGCTTTCTTCTGATTTCCATTTGCATGGAATACTTTTTCCACCCCCTCACTTTCAGTCTGTTTATGTCCCTAGGTCTGAAGTAGGCCTCTTGTAGACTGCATATATATCTGTCTTGTTTTTGTATCTGTTCAGCCAGTCTCTATCTTTTGGTTGGCATATTTAATCCATTTACATTTAAGGAAATTATTTATATGTGTATTCCTATTGCCATTTTCTTAATTGTTTGGGGTTTATTTTTGTAGGTCTTCTTTCTTCCCTGCCTCTTTTGTTCTCTTTTCTGGTGGTTTGATGACCATCTTAATGTTGTTTTTGGGTTGCTTTTTCTTTTGTGTGTGTGTATCTGTTGTAATTTTTGGGTTTGCTGTTCCCATGAGGTTTTTTGTTTTGTTTTGTTTTTGCATTACGTGGGCCTCTCACTGTTGTGGCCTCTCCTGTTGTGGAGCACAGGCTCCGGATGCACAGGCTCAGCGGCCATGGCTCATGGGCCTAGCCGCTCCACAGCATGTGGGATCTTCCTGGACTGGGGCACGAACCCGTGTCCCCTGCATCGGCAGGCAGACTCTCAACCACTGTGCCACCAGGGAAGCCCTCCCATGAGGTTTTGAAATAGCAGTTTATATATGTACAAGGTTGTTTTAAGTTGCTGGTCTCTTTCCCTCCTAGAGCAAATCCTTTAGCATTTCTTGTAAAGCTGGTTTGGTGGTGCTGAATTCTCTTAGCTTTTGCTTGTCTGCAAAGATTTTATTTCTCTGTTGAATCTGAATGAGAGCCTTGCTGGGTAGAATATTTTTGGTTGTAGGTTCTTACCTTTCAGCACTTTAAATATATCATGCCACTCCCTTCTGGCTTACAGAGTTTCTGCTGAAAGATCAGCTGTTAACCTTATGGGGATTCCCTTGTATATTAGTTGTTGCTTTTCCCTTGCTGCTTTTAATAATTTTTCTTTGTCTTTAGTTTTTGTCAGTTTGATTAATATGTGTCTGGGCGTGTTCCTCTTTGGCTTCATCCTGTACGGGATCACTGGGGTGACTGCTTCCTTTCTCATGTTAGGGAAGTTTTCAGCTATAATATCTTCAGATATTTTCTTAGGCCCTTTCTCTTTCTCTTCTCCTGCTGGGACCCCTATAATGCAAATGTTAATGTGTTTTAATATTGTCCCAGAGGTCTCTGAGACTGTCCTCATTTCTTTTCATTCTTTTTTTTCTTTATCTTATTCTGTGACAGTGATTTCTACCACTTTGTCTTCCAGCTCACTTATTTGTTCTTCTGCCTTAGTTATTCTGCTATTATTTCCTTCTAGTGTATTTTTCATTGCAGTTATTGAATTGTTCATCTATGTTTATTTGTTTTTTAAATCTTCTAGCTCCATCTCCTTGTTAAACATTTCTTTTATCGTCTTGAGCTGTGCCTCCATTCTTTTTCTGAGATTTTGAATCATCTTTTTTTTTTTGTGGTACATGGGCCTCTTACTGTTGTGGCCTCTCCCATTGCGGAGCACAGGCTCCGGACGCGCAGGCTCAGCGGACATGGCTCACAGCCCCAGCCACTCCACAGCATGTGGGATCCTCCCGGACCGGGGCACAAACCTGTGTCCCCTGCGTCGGCAGGCAGACTGTCAACCACTGCGCCACCAGGGAAGCCCTAGATCATGTTTAATATCATTACTCTGATTTCTTTTTCAGGTAGATTGCCTGTCTCCTCTTCATTTAGTTGTTCTTGTGGGTTTTTATCTTATTCCTTTGTTTGCAGCATATTTCTATGGTGTCTCATTTTGTCTGACTTTCTGTGTTTGTGGTCTCCTTTCCATAGGCTGCATGATCATAGTTTTTGTGCTTCTTGTGTCTGCCCCCTTTTGGTTGAGGTAATTCCAGGGGCTTGTGCAAGATTCCTGTTGAGAGGGAGGGATGCCTGTCCTCTGGTGGGTGGAACTGGGTCTTCTTCCTCTGATGGGCAGAGCCGTGTCAAGGGGTGTGTTTTGAGGTGGCTGTGAGCTCAGTATGACTTTAGGCAACCTGTCTTCTGATGGGTGGGGCTGTGTTCATATCTTGGTGGTTGTTTGGCCTAAGGCTTTCCAGTACTGGAGCCTCAGGCTGTTGGGTGGGGCCAGGCCTTGTTGCTGAAACATGGACATCCAGGAGAGCACACTCCCATCAATATTCCCTGGGGCTTCTGTTTCCAGTCTCCTTCCCCTCACATGAGCTACTGTCAACCTTCGCCTCCTCAGGATACCCTCCAGAGTCCCTAGGTAGGTGTAGGCCAAGTTGCTATGAAGGTACTAGTTTGTGCTGGGTCCCAGTGTATGTGAAACCTTGTGTGCACCCTCCAAGAGTGGAGTCTTTGTTTCTCCCAGCCTTGTGGAGCTCCTGCACTCAAGCCCTGCTAACATACAAGGCTCAACGCTCTGGGAGTTCTTCCACCTGATGCCAGACTCTCAGACTGTCTTGGAGGGCTGTTTTATGTGGAAACATGCTTGTACAGCCCGTGTGGGTTTAATATCGATATTTTTTGGTGTGAGGGTTGTTTTTAGTATAGATGTGTGCCACCTCTTTCCTCAGTGTATGCTGGCCATTATCCCCTCTATAGGAGGTGTGACTGATGTGATCAGATCCTGCACTGGATATTGAGCAGGGCCACACTTTTGCTCTGTGGTTGTCACTGCCCTGTCAGAGGTGGGGTCTGCTGCCTAGTTGTTGGAGTAAAGGCCACCAGATCTGTTTCTTAGCTGTGTTGCTGATCTGTGTTGTGAGGTAGGTGGGATTGGAGCACTCCCACTGGGATGGAAGCCACTGACTATTCCTCCTCTGGAGCTGTTCACCTGTGGGTGTGCTCTGTTGTGTCACCTTTCACCCATTGTGGGAGCTCTCAGATTACACTGCTGTTGGCACTGCCCTAGGCCCCACCTTAACTGTGGGTATGCCGGCAGTTGGCCCTGGTGTCTCTCAGACATTGTTTTCACGAGGCCTCCAGCATAGATCCACTTAAATCAGGTCCCAGGACTGCAGTAAACATGGATATGAACCCACTGTGGGTGCTATGGCGAAAGCTCAGACTCTGGCCTCACCCACCCGCCATATGTATGTGCCCACAAAGGCTACAGCTAATAAAGCTAGACCCGTCTTGGCTTCAGGAACACTCGTTGTCGGGTCAGATGTTCTATAGGTGCTGAGTTTACAAAGCCGGTCATGGGGCTGTCAATTAGCAGTTTGCCAGCTGTGAGGAGAGATTTCAGCTTTTCTTCCTTAGTTGCACAGCTCATGGGGCTCAGCTGTGGTTTCAACCCCACCTCTGCATGTGGGCCACCCACAGGGGTCTGCTCCTGAGGTTGCCCCAGAGCACACGGGCCCACCCTGGAGAGGAGAGGGTGCAGAGGCAGCAGCAGCTGGGTTCGCTGGAGCCCTGATGGGGATGGGGCGTGTGGGGTAGCTGGCGGCTGTGGGCATGAGAGAGCCAGCCCCAGTAGGGGTCCTTCCTAGTGCCTGGGAAGGCAGGGACCAGCGCACAGGGAGAGAGGCTACAATGGCAGTCCTTCCCCATTGCATGTCAGTCAACAATGGCACTTTGCTTCTATGGTGGTCCGCATTTCTTCCACAAGCATTCCCAGTTGCAGATTTCCTCACTCCCGTTCCCTCAGGATGTCTCCTTACAGCCAACAGTAGTCTTCTTCTCCCCAGGTTTGTTCTCCAAACCCACGTTCCAGCACCTAGCCCCTGTCCACACTGACAGACACGTGTCTCAGTCTGGTGTATGCAGGGCTGTGGCATGGACCATCTGTGTAGGTCTCACTCTGTCCTTTTGGCCACAGACTGGTTGCTGCGCTCTCCTCTGATAGACCCTGAAGCTCCGCTTCTGGCACAACTGATCTCTCTGCTGGTAAGGGGGCTTCCCCTGATGTGGGAACCTCTCCTCTCCTTCAGGTCCACCCCCCAGGGGCACAAATCCCATCCAGCTTCCTCTCCTCTTCCTTTTACCTTCTTCTTTCTTCTGTCCTACCCAGTTATGTGGGGGATCTTTCTTGTCCTTTTAGGTGTCCAAGGTCCTCTGCTAGTGTTCAGCTGGTGCTCTGTGAAAATTGTTCCATTTGAAGATGTATTTTTGATGCGTTTGTGGGGAGATATGAACTCCACGTCCTCCTACACCTCTGCCATCTTGTCTGCCTGGTGTGATTTTAACAGGTATTTCTTAATATTCCCTTTCTGATATTTCATTGCTACTGTAAAGAAATGCAACTGATTTCTGAATGTTAATCTTGTATCCTGCTACTTTGCTGAATATACTTATTAGATCTAGTAGTTTGTGTGTGGAGTCCTTAGAGTTTTCTATATATAGTATCATGTCACCTCCATATAGTGACAATTTTACCTCTTCCCTTCCAATCTGGATACCTTATATTTCTTTGTCTGATCTGATTGCTATGGCTAGGACTTCCAATACTATGTTGAATAGAAGTGGTGAGAGTGGGCATCCTTGTCTTTTTCCAGATTTAGTGGGAAGGCTTTCAGCTTTTCACTGTTGAGTATTATGTTGGCGGTGGGTTTGTCATAAATCAGGGGTCCCCGGACTGGTACCAGTCCATGGCCTGTTAGGAACCGGGCTGCACAGCAGGAGGTAAGTGGCAGGTGAGTGAGTGAAGCATCATCTGTCACTCCCCATTGCTCACATTACCACCTGAAACATCACCCCCAGCCCCATTCCACCCGCCCTGGTCTGTGGAAAAGTTGTCTTCCATGAAACTGATCCCTGGTGCCAAAAAGGTTGGGGACTGCTGTTATAAATGGTTTCTATTATGTTGAGTTACGTTCCCTCTGTACCCACTTTGGTAAGAGTTTTTACTGTGAATGGATGTTGAATTTTGTCAAATGGTTTTTCTGCATCTATTGAGATGATCATGTGGTTTTCGACTTTCTTTTGTTAACCTGGTGTATTACATTGATTTTCAGATATTGAACCATCTTTGTGAACTTGGGATGAATCCCACTTGGTCGTGGTGTATGATCTTTTTTAAGTGTTGTTGGATTTGGTTTGCTAATATTTTGTTGAGAATTTTTGCATCTATATCATCAGGGATGAATTTTCTTTTCATCCTGTAATTTTCTTTTTTGGTGGTATCTTTGTCTGGTTTTGGTATTAGTGTGATGGTGGCTTCTTAGAATGTCTTTGGGAGTGCTCCCTTTTCTTCAGTCTTTTGGAAGAGTTTGAGAAGGATTGGTATAAGTTCTGCTTTGTATGTTGGTTAGAATTCCCCAGTGAAGCCATCTGATCCTGGACTTTTGTTTGTAGGGAGTTTTGTTTGTTTTGTTTAAATAACAGATTGTATTTCACTTCTACTGATTGGTCTGTTCAAATCATCTATTTCTTGGTTCAATTTTGGTGGGCTGTATGTTTCTAGAAAGTTGTCCATTTCTTGTAGGTTGTCAAATTTGTTGACATATAATTGTTCATAGTGTACTCATGACTTTTTGTATTTCTGCTGTATTGCTTGAGATTTCTTATTTTATTTGGGTTCTCTTTTCTTCTTGATGAGCCTGGCCAGAGGTTTCTCAATTTTGTTTTCCCTTTCAAAGAACCAGCACTTGGTTTTATTGATTTTTTTCTATTCGTTTTTTAATCTCTATTTTATTTATTTCCTCCCTGATCTTTATTGTTTCCTTCCTTCTGCTGCCTTTAGGCTTTGTTTTTTATTCTTTTTCTAATTCTTTTAGGTGGAGTGTTAGGTTGTTTATTTGAGATTTTTCTTTTTTGAGGAATAACTGTATGTCTGTGAACTTCTCTCTAACAACTGCTTTTGCTGCATCCCATAGTGCTTTCATTGTCGTTTGTCTCAAGGTATTTAAGTTCCTTTTTGAATCCTTGTTGACCCTTTTTTTTTTTTTCGGTACACGGGCCCCCCACTGCTGTGGCCTCTCCCGTTGCGGAGCACAGGCTCCGGACACGCAGGCTCAGCGGCCATGGCTCATGGGCCCAGCCACTCCGCGGCACGTGGGATCTTCACGGACCAGGGCACGAACCCCTGTCCCCTGCATCGGCAGGTGGACTCTCAACCACTGCGCCACCAGAGAAGCCCCCATTTGTTTTTTAGTAGCATGTTTTTTAGTCTCCTTGTAATCATTTTTCTCTCATTTCTCTTCCTGTGGTCGATTTCTTAGTCTCATGCCATTGTGGTCAGAGGAGATGTTTGTAATAATTTATATACTCTTAAATTTGTCAAGGTTACTTTTGTGCCCTAGTATGTGGTTAATCCTAGAGAATGTTCCATGTGCATTTGAAAAGAATGTGCATTCTGGTTTTTTTTGATGTAATGTCCTGAAAATATCAATTAAGTCTACCTGTTCTATTATATCATTTAGGTTCTCTGTTGTCTTATTGATTTTCTGTCTAGAAGATCTGTCCATTGATGTGAGTTGGGTATTAAAGTCACCTACTGTTATTAATTTATTCCCATCAATTTCTCCCTTTATGTCTGTTAGTAGTCTATGTATTTGGGTGCTCCTATATTAAGTGCATATACACTGATGAGTGTAAAATCATCTTCTTGTATTGATCCTTTTACCATCATATAGTGTCCTTCTTTATGTTTCTTTATGGCCTTTGTTTTAAAGTCTATTTTGTCTGATAATGAGCATTGCAACTCTTGCTTTCTTGTCATTTCCGTTTGCATGAAATATTTTTTCCATCCCTTACTTTCAGTCTATGTGTGTCTTGTGCCCTAAGGTGGGTCTCTTGTAAGCAGTATATTGTAGGCTCTTGTTTTTTTTTTGTTTTTTTGTGGCTCTTGTTTTTTATCCAGTTTTCCACTCTCTCTTTTGAGTGGAGCATTCAGTCCATTGACATTTAAGATAATTTTTGATACATATGTATTTATTGCCATTTTAAACCTTGTTTTCTAGTTGATAGTATGTATTGTCTTTGTTCCTTTTTCTTTTTGTGGTTTGATGATTTTATTTTATGCTTGTGTTCTCTTCTTTTTTTTGTGAATGTATTGTATGTTTTTGATTTGTGGTTGCCCTATTTTTTAAGTATGTTAATCCCTTCCTATATCTGCTTGTTTTAGGCTGATAGTCATATAGGCTCAAACACATTCTTAAAAAAAAAAATCTATATTTTGTTACTCTCCTTCCCCACATTTTAAAATTTTGATGTGCTTTTTTTTTTTAAGGAAGATGTTGGGGGTAGGAGTTTATTAATTATTTATTTTTGGCTGTGTTGGGTCTTCATTTCTGTGCGAGGGCTTTCTCTAGTTGTGGCGAGCAGGGGCCCCTCTTCATCATGGTGTGCAGGCCTCTCATTGTCGCGGCCTCTCCCGTCGCGGAGCACAGGCTCCAGACGCGCAGTTTCAGTAGTTGTGGCCCATGGGCCCAGCCACTCCGCAGCATGCGGGATCCCCCCAGACCAGGGCCCAAACCTGTGTCCCCTGCATTAGCGTGCATACTCTCAAGCACTGCGCCACCAGGGAAGCCTCTTGATGTGCCTTTTTACATCTTCATGTTTATCTCTTTGCTCTTCCTTGTGTTTATCATTGCTTTCATGAATAGGATTTTTTTTTTTCTTTTTGATCTGTATACTGGCTGTTTTAAGTGATTTACTGTCCAATTATGATTTCCTCCTTCTTGTATATTCTTGATTCTTTTCTATTTAGAGAAGACCTTTCAATATTTCTTTTAGGGTAGGTTTAGTACTGCTGTACTCTTTTAGTTTTTGCTTGTCTGAGAAATTCTTTATTTCTCTTCCTATTCTAAATGATAATCTTGCTGGGTGTAATATTCTAGGTTGCAGATTTTTCCCTTTCAAGATTTTGAATATATTTTGCCACTCCCTTATGGCCTGCAGCATTTCTGTAGAGAAATCAGTTGATAGCCTTATGGGGGGGGTTCCCTTGTAATTAACTCTTTGTTTTCCCTTGCTGCCTTTAGAATCCTCTTTAACTTTTGCCATTTTTATTATAATATGTCTTGATGTAGGTTTGTTTGGGACCCTCTGTGCTTCCTGTAACTGGATATCTGTTTCCCTTTAGGTTTGGGACGTTTTCAGCCATATCTTCTTCAAATACATTTTCAATCCTCTTTTCTCTTTCTTCTCCTTCTGGAATCCCTATTATGTGTAGGTTGGCATGCTTTATATTATCCCATAGGTCTCTTATATTGTTTTCATTTTTTTATTTGGTTTTCTGTCTGCTGTTTTGATGGGGTAATTTCCATTATTCTATCTTCCAGGTCACTTATTCTTTCTTCTGTATTATTCCTTCTGCTATTCATTGCCTTTAACTCAGCTTTCATCTGAGTAAATGAATTTTCTAATTTTTCTTGTCTCCTTATAGTTTCTAGTTCCTTATTACAGTAATCTGCATTTCTCTCAAAATACTTTCTGAATTCCTTCAGTATTTTCATCACCTCCTTTTTGAACACTGTTTCTATTAGACTGAAGACGTCTGTTTCTTTGTTCCTTCAGGGGAATTCTCTTGTTCTCTGAACAAGAGAATTCCTCTGGTTTCTCATTTTGCTTATATTTCTCTTACTCAGTGAGTTTAGGAGAAACAATTATCTACTGTAGTCTTGGAAGTCTATTTATATGCAGGAGCATCCATGCATAGCTTGTGTGGATTTATTTTTTTGGTGTGGGGCTGTTTTGATGTTTGCTGTCTCTTTCCTCAGTGTGTGCTGGCTGCTATCCCCTTAATGGGGGTGTGCAGCCTGCACATACTCCCAAGGAGGTGGGGACAGTGGTCGGTGCCCAGTCGTGGGACCCTCTACAGCGGCAGCAGTCTGCACCCACCTTTGGAGTCTGAGATGGCAGCGGCAGCTCATGCCTGCCCCTGGAGCTCTTGTAGGTGGTGCCCTGCCACCTGCAAGCACGTGCCTGGGAGAAGAAGCTCCTATGGTGATCCCACCCCGCTCCTCGTGGGCCCCCCAAATGCACCTTGCTTCTCTGGCGGGCCCTGGTTTCTTCCCAGACTCCCTTGGTTGTGGGGCACCACACCCTAGCCCCCTCGGCTGTCTCCACACAGCCAACCCATCCTCTCCCTGGGTCTGACCTCCAAAGCACCCAGCACCCGCCTGCCTCAGTGGAGGAATATCTCAGGCTGGGGAGTGCTGAGTGGCACCGACCATCTCTGCAGGTCTCTCTCCACTTTGCCCTCCATAAACTGGTTGCTGCGCTCTCCTCTAGGCTCCGAATCTCCCAGTCTGTCCTGGCCGACCTCTCCATCAATGATGGGACTTCCCAGAGTTTGGAAATGTTTCCACTTTCACAGCTCTCTCCCAGGGGTGCTGGTCCAGTCCCAATTCCTTTTTCTCTCTCTTTTTTCTTTTATCCTACCCAGTTACATAGAGATTTTCTTGCCCTTCTGGAAGTCTGAGGTCTTCTGCCAGTGCTCAGTAGATGTTCTGTGAGAATTGTTTCACATATTGATGTATTTTTTTTTAATTGGGGTATAGTTGCTTTACAATGTTGTGTTAGTTTCTGCTGTACAATGAAGTGAATCAGCTATATGTATACATATATCCCCTCCTTTTTGGATTTCCTTCCAATTTAGGTCACCACAGAGCCTTAAGTAGAGTTCCCTGTGCTATACAGCAGGTTCTCATTAGTTATCTATTTTATACATAGTAGTGTATATATGTCAATCCCAATCTCCCAATTCATTCCATTCCCCTTTCCCCCGACCTTGGTGTCCGTGCATTTGTTCTCTACACCTGTGTCTCTATTTCTGCTTTGCAAATAGGTTCATCTGTACCATTTTTCTAGGCTCCTCATATATGTGCTAACATATGATATTTGTTTTAATTTTTCTGACTTACTTCACTCTGCATGACAGTCACTAGGTCCATCCACATCTCTACAAATGACCCAAATTTGTTCCTTTTTATGGCTAATATTCCATTGTATATATGTACCACATCTTCTTGATCCATTCATCTGTCGATGGACATTTAGGCTGCTTCCATGTCCTGGCTGTTGTAAATAGTGCTGTAATGAACATTGGGGTGTATGTGTCTTTTTGAATTAAGATTTTCTCAGGGTATATGCCCAGTAGTGGGATTTCTGGGTCATACAATAGTTCTATTTTTAGTTTTTTAAGGAACCTCCATACTGTTCTCCATAGTGGCTGTATCAATTTACATTCCCACCAGCAGTGCAAAAGGGTTCCCTTTTCTCCACACCATGTCCAGCATTTATTGTTTGTAGATATTTTGATGATGGCCATTCTGACTGGTGTGAGGTGATACTTCATTGTAGTTTTGATCTGCATTTCTCTAATAATTAGCAATGTTGAGCATCTTTTCATGTGCCTCATGGCCATCTGTATGTCTTCTTTGGAGAAATGTCTAAGTTTTCCACCCATTTTTTGATTGGGTTTTTTTTGCTATTGAGTTATATGAGCTGTTTGTATATTTTGGAGATTAATCCCTTTTCAGTGCTTTTTTCCAAATATTCTCTCCCATTCTGAGGTTGTCTTTCCATTTTGTTTATGGTTTCCTTTGCTGTGCAACATCTCTTAAGTTTCGTTAGGTCCCATTTGTTTATTTTTATTTTCATTACTCTAGCAGGTGGGTCAAAAAAGATCTTGCTGTGATTTATGTCAGAGTGTTCTTCCTATGTTTTCCTCTGAGTTTTATAGTGTCCAGTCTTACATTTAGGTCTTTAAACCATTTTGAGTATTTTTGTATATGGTGTTAGGGAGTATTAGCTTTTACTTGTAGCTGCCCAGTTTTCCCAGCACCACTTACTAAAGAGATGGTCTTTCCTCCATTTGTATAGTCTTGACTCCTTTGTCATAGATTAGGGGACCATAGGTGGGTGGTTTTATCTCTGGGCTTTCTATCCTGTTCCATTGATCCATTGATCTACATTTCTGTTTTTGTGATAGTACCACAGTGTCTTGATTACTGTAGCTTTGTAGTATAGTCTGAAGACAGGGAGCCTGATTCCTCCCTCTCTGTTTTTCTTTCTTAAGATCGCTTTGGCTATTCGGGGTCTTTTGTGTTTCCATGCATTTTTGATGTATTTGTGGGAAAAGGTTAGCTCCGCGTCCTACTTCTCCACCATCTTGATCTGTTCCCCCATCTTTACCCATTCATCTGTCCATGGACATTTAGGATGCTTCCATATCTTGGTTTATGTAAATAGTGCTGCTGTAAATATTGAGGTACACACATTTTTTGATTGAGTTGTTTGGTTTTTTGATATTGAGCTGCATGAGCTGCTTGTATATTTTGGAAATGAATCCCTTGTCAGTCGTTTCACTTGCAAATATTTTATCCCATTCTGTGGGTTGTCTTTTCAGCTTGTTTATGGTTTCCTTTGCTGTGCAAAAGCTTTTAAGTTTGATTAGGTTCCATTTATTTATTTTTGTTTTTATTTCTATTGCCTTGGGTGACTGACCTAAGAAAGCATTACTATGATTTATGTCAGAATGTTTTGCCTATGTCTTCTTCCAGGAGTTTTGTGGTGTCATGTCTTATATTTAAGGTTAAGCCATTTTGAGTTTTTTGTTTGTTTTTAATGTGTGTGTGGTGTGAGGGAGTGTTATAACTTCATTGCCTTATATGCGGCTGTCCAGCTTTCCCAACATCACTTGTTGAAGTGACTGTCTTTTCTCCATGGTATATTCTTGCCTCCTTTGTTGAAGATTAACTGACTTTAGGCATGTGCCTTTATTTCTGGGCTCTCTATTCAGTTTCATTGATCCATATGTCTGTTTTTGTGCCGATACCACACTATTGATTACTGCAGTTTGCAGTACTGTCTGAAGTCTGGGAGGGTTGTGCCTTCACCTTTGTTCTTTTTCCTCAGGGTTGCTTTGGCTATTCTAGGTCTTTTATGGTTCCATATAAATTTTAGGATTATTTGTTCTAGTTCTGTGAAAAAGGTCATTGATAATTTGATAAGGATGCATTAAATATGTAAATTGCTTAGGTAGTATTGCTATTTTAACAATATTAATTCTTCCAGTCCAAAAGCATAGGATATCTTTCAATTTCTTTGAATCATCTTCAGTTTCCTTTATCACTGTTTTATAGTTCTCATCATACAAGCCTTTCACCTCCTTGGTTAGATTTATTCCTAGTTTTTTTTTTTTTTAATGCAATTTTAAAAGACTTTTTTTTCCTTTACTTTTTCTTTCTGATATTTAATTGTAGTGTAAGGAAATAAACAGATTTCTGTATGTTTATCTTGTACCCTGCTACCTTACTGAAATCTTTTATCAGTTCTAGTAGTTTTTGTGTGGAGTCATTAGGGTTTTCTATATATAGTATCATGTCATCTGCATATAATGACAATTTTACCTCTTCTTTTCCAGTTTGGGTACATTTTATTTCTTTTTCTTGTTTGCCTGCTGTGGCTAGGACTTCCAGTAGTGTATTGAAAAGAAGTGGTGTGAGTGGTATCCTTGTTTTGTTCCAGATTTCAGCAGAAAGGCTTTCAGCTTTTCACCATTAAGTATTATGTTGGTTGTGGGCTTGATAATAAATAGCTTTTATTATATTGAGATATGTTCCCTCTATACCCACTTTGGTGTTTTTATTATGAATGGATGTTGACTTTTATCAAATGCTTTTTCTGCTCATCTATTGAAATGATCATGTGGTTTTTGTCTTTTGTTGATGTGGTGTATCATATTGATTTGCATATGTTGAACCATCCTTCTGAACTTGGGATGAATCCCACTTGGTCATGGTGTATGATCTTTTTTATGTGTTGTTGGATTTGGTTTGCTAATATTTTGTTGAGAATTTTCACATCTGTATTCATCAGGGATATTGGCCTGTAATTTTCTTTTTTGGTGGTATCTTTGTCTGGTTTTGGTATCAGTGTGATGGTGGCTTCATAGAATGTCTTTGGCAGTGTTCCCTCCTCTTTGATCTTTTGGAAGACTTTGAGAAGGATACTTTCTTCTTTGTATGTTGGTTAGAATTCCCCAGTGAAGCCATCCAATCCTGGACTTCTGTTTGCAGGGAGTTTTTTTGTTTGTTTGTTTACAGATTATATTTCAATTCTAGCAATCAGTCTGTTCAAATTATCTATTTCTTTTAGATTCAGTTTCGGTGGGCTGTATGTTTCCAGAAACTTGTCTATTTCCTCTAGGTTTCCAATTTGCTGGCATATAATTGTTCATAGCATTCTCTTATGTTCTTCTTTTCATTTTGTATTTCTGTAGTATTGGCTGTTATTTCTCCTCTTTGATTTCTTGTTTTGTTTATTTGGGTCCTCTCTCTTTTCTTCTTGGTGAACCTGGGCAGAGGTTTCTTGGTTTTGTTTACCCTTTCAAAGAACCAGCTCTTGGTTTTATTTATTTTCTTTTTTATTTTTAAAAATCCCTATTTTATTTCCCATCTGATCTTTATTATTTCCTTCCTTCTGTTGACTTTAGGTTTTATTTTTTGTTTTTTTCTAATTCTTTTAAGTGGTGGGTTAGGTTGTTTATTTGAGATTTTTCTTGAGGCAGGCCTGTATAGCTATGAACTGTCCTCTTAGGACTGCTTTTGCTGTATTCCATAGATTTTGTATGGTTGTGTTTTCATTGTTATTTGTCTCAAGGTATCTTTTAATTTCCTCTTTGATTACATTGTTTACCATATTTTTTTTTGTTTTGTTTTAGTAGTATGATTTTTAGTCTCTATGTATTCATTTTTTCTTGTTTCTCTTTCTGCGGTTGATTTTGAGTTTCATGCCATTGTGGTCAGAAAAGATGCTTGAAATAATGTTTATCCTCTTAAATTGGTTGAGGCTTGTTTTTTGTCTTAGTATGTGGTCTATCCTAGAGAATGTTCCATGTGCACTTAAAAAGAATGCGTGTATATACTTTTTTGGATGCAATGTCCTGAAAATATCAATTTAAGTCCAACTGTTGTGTAATTTAGCATCTCTGTTGCCTTATTCTTTTCTGTCTGAAAGATTTGTCCATTGATGTAAGTGGGGTGTTGAAGTCTCCTACTATTACTTTTTCCCTGTCAACTTCTCCCCTATGTCTGTTAGTATTTTATGTATTTTTGTGCTCTTATATTGGGTGCATATATGTTAACAAGTGTAATATCCTCTTCTTGTATTGATCCTTGTGTCATTATACACTGTCCTTTTTCTTTATGGCTTTTGTTTTAAAGTCTATTTTTTCTGATGAGTATTGCTACCCCCACTTTCTTGTCATTTCTATTTGCATGAAATATCTTTTTCTATCCCCTCACTTTCAATCTATGTGTGTCCTTCGCCCATAAGTGGGTCTTTTGTAGGCAGCATGTTGTAGGCTTTTGTTTTTTTGGCTAATCTGCAGCTCTGTCTTTTGATTGGTGCACTTAGTCCATTGACATTTAAGGTAACTATTGATAGACACATATTTATTATCATTTTATACCTTGTTTTCCAGTTGATTTTGTATTTCTTCTTTGTTTTTCCTTTTGCTTGAGTTCTCCCTCTCTCTTTTTTTGTGTGACTCTATTGTATGTTTTTAGATTTGTGGTTACCCTGTTTTTCAAGTATGTAAACCCATTACTATATCTACTTGCTTTAGACTGGTAGTCATAAAGCCTCAAACGCATTCTTTAAAAAAAAAAATCTACATTTTCTTATGCCTCTGTCCCACATTTTATGATTTTCATGTCCTTTTACATTTTGATGTTTAGCCTTTTCTGTACATTGTAGTTATCACTTTCACACAAAAAATATTTTCTTAATCTACCTACTGGCTTATTTAAGTGTTTTGTTTTCCAACTGTGATTTTCCTATAGATTATTGATTCTTTTCTATTTAGACAAGACCTTTCAATATTTCTTTTAGGATAGGTTTAGTATTGCTGTATTGTTTTTTGTTTGAGAAATTCTTTCTGTCTCCTATTTTAAATGATAATCTTGCTGGGTGGAATATCCTAGGTTGCAGGTTTTTCCTTTTCAGGACTTTGAATATGGTTTGCTACTCCCATCTGGCCTGCAATGTTTCTGTAGAGAAATCAGCTGATAGCCCTTTGGGGTTTCACTTGTAATTAACTCTTGGCTTTTTGTTTTGTTTTTTGTTTTCCTGCTGGCTTTATGATCCTCTCTTTAACATTTGCCATTTTAATTATAATATGTCTTGGTGTAGGTCTGTTTGGGTTCATCTTGTTTGGAACCCTCCCTGATTCCCATACCTGGATATCTGTTTCCTTCTTTAGGTTTGGGATGTTTTCAGCCATAATTGCATCAAATACATTTTTTTTTGTTTCTTTTTGTGGTATGCGGGCCTCTTACTGTTGTGGCCTCTCCCGTTGAGGAGCACAGGCTCCAGACGCACAGGCCCAGCAGCCATAGCTCATGGGCCCAGCCACTTTGCGGCATGTGGGATCTTCCCGGACCGGGGCACAAACCCGTGTCCGCTGTATCAGCAGGCGGACTCTCAACCACTGTGCCACCAGGGAAGCTCTCAAATACATTTCTGAGCCCCTTTTCTCTTTTTTCTTTTTCTGGGATCCCTATTATGTGTAGATAGGCTCACTTTATATTATACCATACATCTTGTACATTGCTTTCACTTTCTTTCATCTTTCTGTCTGCTGTTCTTTTTTTTTTTAGCATCTTTATTGGAGTATAATTGCTTTATAATCGTGTGTTAATTTCTGCTTTACAACAAAATGAATCAGTTATATATATACATATGTTCCCATATCTCTTCCCTCTTGCGTCTCCCTCCCTCCCACCCTCTCTATCCCACCCCTCCAGGCGGTCACAAAGCACCGAGCTGATCTCCCTGTGCTATGCGGCTGCTTCCCACTAGCTATCTACCTCACGTTTGGTAGTGTATGTATGTCCATGCCTCTCTCTTGCTTCGTCACAGCTTACCCTTCCCCCTCCCCATATCCTCAAGTCCATTCTCTAGAAGGACACAGGTCTTTATTCCTGTCTTACCCCTAGGTTCTTCATGACATTTTTTTTATTAAATTGCATACATATGTGTTAGCATACGGTATTTGTCTCTCTCTTTCTGACTTACTTCACTCTGTATGACAGACTCTAGGTCTATCCACCTCATAACAAATAGCTCAATTTCGTTTCTTTTTATGGCTGAGTAATATTCCATTGTATATATGTGCCACATCTTCTTTATCCATTCATCCGATGTTGGAAACTTAGGTTGTTTCCATCTCTGGGCTATCGTAAATAGAGCTGGAATGAACATTTTGGTACATGGCTCTTTTTGAATTATGGTTTTCTCAGTAGTGGGATTGCTGGGTCATATGGTAGTTCTATTTGTAGTATATTAAGGATCCTCCATACTGTTCTCCACAGTGGCTGTATCAATTTACATTCCCACCAACAGTGCAAGAGGGTTCCCTTTTCTCCACACCCTCTCCAGCATTTATTGTTCCTAGATTTTTTTTTTTTTGCGGTACGCGGGCCTCTCACTGTTGTGGCCTCTCCCGTTGTGGAGCACAGGCTCTGGACATGCAGGCTCAGCAGCCATGGCTCACGGGCCCAGCCGCTCTGCGGCATGTGGGATTTTCCCGGACTGGGGCACGAACCCATGTGCCCTGCATCAGCAGGCGGACTCTCAACCACTGCACCACCAGGGAAGCCCTGTTTCTAGATTTTTTGATGATGGCCATTCTGACTGGTGTGAGATGATATCTCATTGTAGTTTTGATTTGCATTTCTCTAATGATTAGTTATGTTGAGTATTCTTTCATCTGTTTGTTGGCAGTCTGTATATCTTCTTTGAAGAAATGTCTATTTAGGTCTTCTGCCCATTTTTGGATTGGGTTGTTTGTTTTTTTGTTACTAAGCTGCATGAGCTTCTTATAAATTTTGGAGATTAATCCTTTGTCAGCTGCTTCACTTGCAAATATTTTCTCCCATTCTGAGGGTTGTCTTTTGGTCTTGTTTATGGTTTCTTTTGCTGTGAAAAAGCTTTCAAGTTTCATTAGGTCCCATTTGTTTATTTTTGTTTTTATTTCCATTTCTCTAGGAGGTGACTTAAAAAGGATCTTGCTGTGATTTATGTCATAGAGTGTCCTGCCTATATTTTCCTCTAAGAGTTTGATAGTTTCTGGCCTTATATTTAGGTCTTTAATCCATTTTGAGCTTATTTTTGTGTTTGGTGTTAGGGAGTGTTCGAATGTCATACTTTTACATGTACCTGTCCAGTTTTCCCAGCACCACTTATTGAAGAGGCTGTCCTTTCTCCACTGTACATTCCTGCCTCCTTTATCAATGATAAGGTGACCATATGTGTGTGGGTTTATCTCTGGGCTTTCTATCCTGTTCCATTGATCTATATTTCTGTTTTTGTGGCAGTACCATACTGTCTTGATTACTGTAGCTTTGTAGTATAGTCTGAAGTCAGGGAGCCTGATTCCTCCAGCTCCGTTTTTCGTTCTCAAGATTGCTTTGGCTATTCAGGGTCTTTTGTGTTTCCATACAAATTGTGAAACTTTTTTGTTCTAGTTCTGTGAAAAATGCCATTGGTACTTTGATAGGGATTGCATTGACTCTGTAGATTGCTTTGGGTAGTAGAGTCATTTTCACAATGTTGATTCTTCCAATCCAGGAACATGGTATAGTTCTCCTTCTAATTGTATCACCTTTAATTTCTTTCATCAGTGTCTTATAATTTTCTGCATACAGGTCTTTTGTCTCCTTAGGTAGGTTTATTCCTAGATATTTTTTCTTGCAATGGTAAATGGAGTGTTTTCTTAATTTCACTTTCAGATTTTTCATCATTAGTGTATAGGAATGCAAGATATTTCTGTGCATTAATTTTGTATCCTGCTACTTTACCAAATTCATTGATTACCTCTAGTAGATTTCTGGTAGCATCTTTAGGATTCTCTATGCATAGTATCATGTCATCTGCAAACAGTGACAACTTTACTTCTTCTTTTCTGATTTGGATTCCTTTTATTTCCTTTTCTTCTCTGATTGCTGTGGCTAAAACTTCCAAAACTATGTTGAATAAGAGTGGTGAGAGCGAGAATCCTTCTTGTGTTCCTGATTTTAGAGGAAATGGTTTCAGTTTTTCACCATTGAGGATGATGTTGGCAGTGGGTTTGTCATATATGGCCTTTATTATGTTGAGGAAAGTTCCCTCTATGCCTACTTTCTGCAGGGTTTTTTATCATAAATGGGTGTTGAATTTTGTTGAAAGCTTTCTCTGCGTCTGTTGAGATGATCATATGGTTTTTCTCCTTCAATTTATTAATATGGTGTATCACATTGATTGATTTGCATATATTGAAGAATCCTTGCATTCCTGGAATAAACCCCACTTGATCATGGTGTATGATCCTTTTAATGTGCTGTTGGATTCTGTTTGCTAGTATTTTGTTGAGGATTTTTGCATCTACTTTCATCAGTGAGATTGGCCTGTCTTTTTCTTTCTTTGTGACATCCTTGTCTGGTTTTGGTATCAGGGTGATGGTGGCCTCGTAGAATGCGTTGGGTACTGTTCCTCCCTCTGCTGTATTTTGGAAGAGTTTGAGAGGATAGGTGTTAGCTCTTCTCTAAATGTTTGATAGAATTCGCCTGTGAAGCCATCTGGTCCTAGGCTTTTGTTTGTTGGAAGATTTTAAATCACAGTTTCAATTTCAGTGTTTGTGATTGGTCTGTTCAAATTTTCTATTTCTTCCTGATTCAATCTTGGCAGGTTGTGCATTTCTAAGAATTTGTCCATTTGTTCTAGGTTGTCCATTTTATTGGCATAGAGTTGCTTGTAGTAATCTCTCATGATCTTTTGTATTTCTGCAGTGTCAGTTGTTACTTCTTTTTCATTTCTAATTGTATTGATTTGAGTCTTCTCCCTTTTTTTCTTGATGAGTCTGGCTAATGGTTTATCTATTTTGTTTATCTTCTCAAAGAACCAGCTTTTAGTTTTTTTGATCTTTGCTTTCATTTCTTTTTCATTTATTTCTGTTTTGATCTTTATGATTTCTTTCCTTCTGCTAACTTTGGGGTTTTTTGGTTCTTCTTTCTCTAATTGCTTTAGGTGCAAAGTTAGGTTGTTTATTCGAGATGTTTCCTGTTTCTTAAGGTAGGATTGTATTGCTATAAACTTCCCTCTTAGAACTGCTTGTGCTGCATCCCATAGATTTTGGGTCGTCGTGTCTCCATTGTCATTTGTTTCTAGGTATTTTTTGATTTCTTCTTTGATTTTTTCAGTGATCACTTTGTTATTAAGTAGTGTATTGTTTAGCCTCCATGTGTTTGTATTTTTTACAGATCTTTTCCTGTAATTGTTATCTAGTCTCATAGCATTGTGGTCAGAAAAGATACTTGATACGATTTCAATTTTCTTAGATTTACCAAGGCTTGATTTGTGACCCAAGATATGATCTATCCTGGAGAATGTTCCATGAGCACTTGAGAAAAATGTGTATTCTGTTGTTTTTGGATGGAATGTCCCATAAATATCAATTAATTCCATCTTGTTTAATATATCATTTAAAGCTTGCGTTTCCTTATTTATTTTCATTTTGGATGATCTGTCTATTGGTGAAAGTGGGGTGTTAAAGTCCCCTATTATGAATGTGTTACACTCGATTTCCCCTTTTATGGCTGTTAGTATTTGCCTTATGTATTGAGGTGCTCCTATGTTGGGTGCATAAATATTTACAATTGTTATATCTTCTTGGATCGATCCCTTGATCATTATGTAGTGTCCTTCTTTGTCTCTTCTAATAGTCTTTAAAGTCTATTTTGTCTGATATAAGAATTCCTACTCCAGCTTTCTTTTGGTTTCCATTTTCATGAAGTATTTTTTTCCATCCTCTTACTTTCAGTCTGTATGTGTCTCTAGGTCTGAAATGGGTCTCTTGTAGACAGTAAATATATGGGTCTTGTTTTTGTATCCATTCAGCCAATCTGTGTCTTTTGGTGGGAGCATTTAGTCCATTTACATTTAAGGTAATTATCGATATGTATGTTCCTATTCCCATTTTCTTAATTGTTTTGGGTTCGTTATTGTAGGTCTTTTCGTTCTCTTGTGTTTCTTGCCTAAAGAAGTTCCTTTAGCATTTGTCATAGAGCTGGTTTGGTGGTGCTGAACTCGCTCAGCTTTTTCTTGTCTGTGAAGGTTTTAATTTCTCCATCAAATCTGAATGATATCCTTGCTGGGTAGAGTAATCTTGGTTGTAGGTTTTTTTCCTTCATCTCTTGAAATATGTCCTGCCAGTCCCTTCTGGCTTGCAGAGTTTCTGCTGAAAGATCAGCTGTTAACCTTATGGGGATTCCCTTGTGTGTTATTTGTTGTTTTTCCCTTCCTGCTTTTAATATGTTTTCTTTATATTTGACAGTTTGATTAATATGTGTCTTGGCGTGTTTCTCCTTGGATTTATTCTGTATGGGACTTTCTTTGCTTCCTGGACTTGATTAACTATTTCCTTTCCCATATTAGGGAAGTTTTCAACTATAATCTCTTCAAATATTTTCTCAGTTCCTTTCTTTTTCTCTTCTTCTTCTGGAACCCCTATAATTTGAATGTTGGTGTGTTTAATGTTGTCCCAGAGGTCTGTGAGACTGTCCTCAGTTCTTTTCATTCTTTTTTCTGTATTCTGCTCTGCAGTAGTTATTTCCACTATTTTATCTTCCAGGTCACTTATCCGTTCTTCTGCCTCAGTTATTCTGCTATTGATCCCATCTAGAGCATTTTTCATTTCATTTATTGTGTTGTTCATCGTTGTTAGTTTCATCTTCAGTTCTTCTAGTTCCTTGTTAAATGTTTCTTGCATTTTGTCTATTCTATTTCCAAGATTTTGGATCATCTGTACTATCATTATTCTGAATTTTTATTCAGGTAGACTGCCTATTTCCTCTTCACTTGTTAGGTCTGGTGGGTTTTTATCTTGCTCCTTCATCTGCTGTGTGTTTTTCTGTTTTCTCATTTTGCTTATCTTACTGTGTTTGGGGTCTCCTTTTTGCAGGCTGCAGGTTCGTAGTTCCCACTGTTTTTGGTGTCTGTCCCCAGTCGCTAAGGTTGGTTCAGTGGGTTGTGTAGGCTTCCTGGTGGAGGGGACTAGTGCCTGTGTTCTGGTGGATGAGGCTGGATCTTGTCTTTCTGGTGGGCAGGTCCACGTCTGGTGGTGTGTTTTTGGGTGTCTGTGGCCTTATTATGATTTTAGGCAGCCTCTCTGCTAATGGGTGGGGTTGTGTTCCTGTTTTGCTAGTTGTTCAGCATAGGGTGTCCAGCACTGTAGCTTGCTTGTCGTTGAGTGAAGCTGGGTGCTGGCGTTGAGATGGAGATATCTGGGAGATTTTCACCGTTTGATATTATGTGGAGCTGGGAGATATCTTGTGGACCAGTGTCCTGAAGTTGGCTCTCCCACCTCAGAGGCAGAGCTCTGACTCCTGGCTGCAGCACTGAGAGCCTTTCATGCACATGGCTCAGAATAAAAGGGAGAAGAAGTAGAAAGAATGAATTAGTAGAAAAAGAAAGAAAGAAAGAAAGGAAGGAAGGAAGAAAGAAGGGAGGGAGGACGGAAGGAGGGAAGAAGGTAAGGAAAGAAAAAAGAAAGAAGATAAAATAAAATGAAATAAAGATAAAATATAATAGTTATTAAAATAAAAAAATAATTATTAAGAGAAAAAAAACCGGATAGAACCATAGGACAAATGGTGGAAGCAAAGCTATACAGACAAAATGTCACACAGAAGCATACACATACACACTCACAAAAAGAGGAAAAGGGGTAAAAATCATAAATCTTGCTCTCAAAGTCCACCTCCTCAATTTGGGATGATTCGTTGTCTATTCAGGTATTCCACAGATGCAAGTACATCAAGTTGATTGTGGAGCTTTAATCCGCTGCTTCTGAGCCTGCTGGGAGAGATTTCCCTTTCTCTTCTTTGTTCTCACAGCTCCCAGAGGCTCAGCCTTGGATTTGGCTCCACCTCTGTGTGTAGGTCGCCGGAGGGCATCTGTTCTTCGCTCAGACAGGACGGGGTTAAAGGAACCCATGTTTTGGGGGCTCTGGCTCACTCAGGCCGAGGGGAGGGAGGCGTACGGAGTGCGGGTCGAGCCTGCGGCTGCAGAAGCCGGCGTGACGTTGCACCAGCCTGAGGCACGCCATGCATTCTCCTGGGGGAGTTGTCCCTGGATCATGGGACCCTGGCAGTGGCGGGCTGCACAGGCCCTCCAGAAGGGGTGTGTGGATAGTGACCTGTGCTCGCACACAGGCTTCATGGTGGCAGCAGCAGGAGCCTTAGCGTCTCATGCCTGTCTCTGGGGTCCGCGCTTTTATCGGCGACTCGCGCCCGTCTCTGGAGCTCCTTTAAGCAGCGTTCTTAATCCCCTCTCCTCGCGCACCAGGAAACAGAGGGAAGAAAAAGTCTCTTGCCTTTTCGGCAGGTCCAGACTTTTCCCCGGACTCCCTCCTGGCCAGCTGTGGCGCACTAACCCCCTGCAGGCTGTGCCGCCAACCCTAGTCCTCTCCCTGGGATGCAACCAAAGCCCGAGCCTCAGCTCCCAGCCCCGCACGCTGCGGCGGGGGAGCAGACAAGCCTATCGGGCTGGTGAGTGCCAGTTGGCACCGATCCTGTGTGCGGGAACCTCTCCACTTTGCCCCCTGCACCCCTGTTGCTGTGCTCTCCTCTGCAGCTCTGAAGCTTCCCCCTCCGCCACCTGCAGTCTCTGCCCACAAAGGGGCTTCCTAGTGTGTGGAAACCTTTCCTCCTTCACGGCTCCCTCCCACTGGTGCAGGTCCCGTCCCTATCCTTTTGTCTCTGTTTATTATTCTTTTTTCTTTTGCCCTACCCAGGTACGTGGGGGTGTTTTCTTGCCTTTTGGGAGGTCTGAGGTCTTCTGCCAGTGTTCAGTAGGTGTTCTGTAGGAGCTGTTCCACGTGTAGATGTATTTCTGGTGTATCTGTGGGGAGGAAGGTGATCTCCACATCTTACTATTCCACCATCTTCCCGGAAGCCCCCGTCTGCTGTTCTGATTTGGTGATTTCCATTCTTCTATCTTCCAGATCATTTATTCATTGTTCTGTATTATTTAGTTTGCTATTTATCGCCTTTAGCTCAGCTTTCATCTCGGCAAATGAATTTTCTAATTTTAATTGGCTCCTCTTTATAATTCCTAGTTCCTTGTTACAGTGATCTGCATTTCTATCCATAGTCTTTCTTAATTCCTTCAGTATTTTTATTACCTCCTTTTTGAATTTGGGACCTACTAGACAGGAGAGGTCTTTCATTGTTTGTTCTTTAAGGGGATTTCTGTTGGTGTTTTAATTGGGAGTGGTTCCTCTGCTTCTTCATTTTTTTACATCTTAATTGGAGTATAATTGCTTTACAATGGTGTGTTAGTTTCTGCGTTATAACAAAGTGAATCAGTTATACATATGTTCCCATATCTCTTCCCTCTTGCATCTCCCTCCCTCCCACCCTCCCTATCCCACCCCTCTAGGTGATCACAAAGCACCGAGCTCATCTCCCTGTGCCATGCGGCTGCTTCCCACTAGCTATCTATTTTACTCTTGGTGGTGTATATATGTCCATGCCACTCTCTCGCTCCATCACAGCTTACCCTTCCCCCTCCCCATATCCTCAAGTCCATTCTCTAGTAGGTCTGTGTCTTTATTCCTGTCTTACCCCTAGGTTCTTCATGACCTTTTTTTCCCTTAAAGTCCATATATATGTGTTAGCATATGGTATTTGTCTTTCTCTTTCTGACTTACTTCACTCTGTATGACAGACTCTAGGTCCATCCACCTCATTACATATAGCTCAGTTTCGTTTCTTTTTATGGCTAATATTCCATTGTATATATGTGCCACATCTTCTTTATCCATTCATCAAATGATGGACACTTAGGTTGTTTCCATTTCCGGGCTATTGTAAATAGAGCTGCAATTTCTCTGACTCTATGAATTTATGAGAAACTTATCTACTGTGGTCTTGAAGGGCTGTTTTATGTGGGAATGTCCCTATGTAGCCTGTGTCAGTCATATTTTTCGTGTGAGGGCTGTTTTTAGTATGGATCACATTTTCCCTCAACGTGTGCTGGCTATTATCCCTTTGATAGGGGGTGTGGTTGGTGTTGTGGTGACCAGAGCCTGCACTAGATGTTGAGCAGCACTTCCTCTTTGTTTTGTGGCTGTCACAACCCTGTTGGGGGCAGGGTCTGCTCTCCAGTTTTTGCAGTAGAAGCCCCCAGATCTGTTTCTGAGCTGTGGTGTGGTGTAAGCAGGACTGGAGCTCTCCCACTGAGAGAGGAGCCACTGACAATTCCTCTGCAGGTGCTGTCCACCGGTTAGTGCTTTCTGTGGTGTCATCTGTCACCCATTGTGTGGGCTCACAAACTACACTGTTGTTGGCACTGCCCTTTGCCCTGCCTCAGCCATGGGGATGAGGCAATGGGCCTGGGTGTCCCTCAGATGCTGTACTCACAAAGCCACTAGCACAGATACACCAAAGTCAGGCACCAGAACCCGCCATAGTCATGCATATTTGCACACTTGGACCTACCATGGGAGCTATGGAATCAGCCCAGACTCAGGACGTGCCTCCTGGTGCATGTGCCCACCAAGCCTGCAGCTGCTGACTCTGGACCTGCCCCAGCCACAGGAGCACTGGTAATCTGCTCAGATATGCCGCAGGCACTGAGCTCACAAAGTGGAGTAAATCCACCAAAGTCACAAAGCCACTGAACAGGGCTCAGATTTCAGCCTGGCTTCTGTGGTTGCACAGTCCATGGGGATTTGCTCGGATTTCAGCCCTGCTTCCGTGTATGGGCAACAGCTGGCTGTTGTCTGTAGAGGCAGATTGGCGCCCACTGTGAGCATGGGGAAAATAAGGCTGCTGTGGTGGGGCCCCACCTCTTCCATCACACAGGTGTTAACAATGGGGCTTCTATGGTGGACTGGGGCTCTGTCCTACATACACCCCCAATTGTGGCCTGAGCCATACTCCAGCACCTTCAGGCTGTCTCTGCACAATCAACCCCAGTCCTCCACCCAACTCTGTCCACTGAAGCCTGAGTTTCAGCACCCAGCCCCCCTATACCAGCAGACACGCATCTCAGGCTGGGGAGTACAGCGAGGTGGCTAGGACCATCTATCCTGGTCTCTCTCCGTTCTGCCTGCTGCAAGCTGGCTGCTGCACTCACCTCCAAGCTTCTGAAGCTACCTTTCTGTCCTGGCTGATCTCCCAGCTGATCAAGGCAGTTCCCAGGCTGAGGGAACATTTCTTCTTTCACAGCTACCTCACAGGGGCACAGGTCCCTTACCAATTCCTTTTTTCTTTCTTCCTACCCAGTTACATGTTAATCATCTTTCTTGCAGTTTTGGTTGTATGAGATCTTCTGCCAGTGTTCAGTAGGTATCCTGTGAGAATTGTTCCACATGTAGATGTATTTTTGATGTATTTGTGGGAGGAGGTGAGCTCCATGACCTTCTGTTCCACCGTCTTAATCCACAACATCCAACTCAATGAATTCTGTTGATCTAGATTCATAATGTTTTATGAATAAAATGGAATTAAACTTAGGCTTTTTTCCCTATATGTCTGAACCACAGTTTCTATTCTTGGTCTTCTCTACTCCTACTCAATTCAGGTCTCTTTCTCTCTCTCCCTCTCTTTCTTTTTTTTTTTCTGAATAACATTCTTAACATATAGCAATTTACCATAGAGTATGGAAGTGAATTATATATGAAAGACCAGAAACAATATATCAGTGGAATATTTTGCACTAAGTGACTGAGGCACTGTGTCTTCCTTGGGCATATAGGAGGGTTGAGCTCCTTGCCTTGTGTTTTATGTCTGAAAATGCTCTCCTAGTATCTTTCATCACACACTATTTTGGCCTCCTGAATGCTACTGTCCACTTCCACTTCTTCTGGTTTCATTCATTGTAAAGACCCTGCAATTGACCCATCCCAACAAAGACTACAAATACCAAATCAGAAACTAACAACTTGTGTTTCCACATGTAAAAGGATAGAGGAGTACTGGAATTTCTAAAACATTTTTAGAATATGATCAATTGTTGATGTTAGGAAATCAAGGCACTGCCCAGTAAGGTTTGGATTTATGGTTACTAAACCAAGTCCACCTAGAATATACAGTTTTTATATAACATCCTTACTAAGGACAGAGACAAACCAAAACATAAAAAGGAGAGTCCATGAAAGGTAACAGCTGGTTGTAATCTTCGTGAGGGCTGGGCTCTTCCTGTTTCTTACCACAGTATATCTAGTGCCTGGCAGTTCCTAGCGTGGAGGAGAAACTCAATAAATATTTGTTAAATAGAAAAGCAATAGGGACAGGTCATAGCCACAGAGACAGTCACCAACTTAAGCCTATGGAGGAGAGAAGAACAGATACACATGACTTCTCAGGACACAGGCAGCAAAGCTCCAGAATCCTGCTGTCTTCCCCATGATACCTATGATGTATGTTGTCATGTAGAACACAAACTTTCTAGGAATCCTCTTTTTTGGGTTTTTTTTTTTTTTTTTTTTTTTTTTTTTACTGAACTACTACCCGATGTACAAGTTAGTCCACACAGAAGATCCTGTCAGTTCTCCAGGCAAATATTCTTAGGAGTGGTAGCACAAATAAACTTTTCTTCTAACTATCCAGAAGTCATCATCTTATCAGAAAGATCTCACACATTTCTACTGAGACTTAGTCCCAACCTCCTTTGTGTAGTTACTATTTATTACAAACTTCTTATATGACAGGAACAACTCTTAAAATCTTAATATTATAATTAATAGAACCCTCTTAACAAATTGTAATGTGCCTGTTATTACTAGTCTCTCACCTGTAAATTGGAAAAGAGGCTTAGAAAAGTTTAATTGAATATCTTCTATAGGCCACTCATTATTGTAAAGGATGCTAAAACAAAAATGAATGGCACATGGTCTCACCACTCAAGGCATTCCTATTTTATTGGGGTAGATGGATATATACATAAATATACATACTATAATTAGGAAAGTGCTGTACTTGCACGTTCATGGCATAGTGATTAACACAAATACTTTTGATTTCACGTTGCTCTGGTCCCATACTTTGTTCCGTCATTATCTGTTTGGGGGAATTTTTAAACTGTTCTCTGCCCTACTTTCCTCATACAGTTAATTAAGGTGATATTTGTATTTATCTCCAAGAGTTGTCATGAGAAATTAATGTAAACGATGCATGTAAATGGCTAGCCCATATTAATTTCTTAATAATTAAATGATAATTATGATTACTACCAATAAGTTTATTATTGTGAAAATAATGATGAAAATAATAAATTGTCTACAAATGAATTAGAGCAGCTGTCATGAGGAAGATGCATGTGAGATGACTATTTAAGGATGCGGAGGTTGTCTCAAATTGTAGCAGAAGATACTTAATCCTGACAGTTGGAACAGCATGTGCAATGATTATCAGAGTAAAATTGAATTTCCTATAAAACGTTGACCTCCAAGTCAGAAACGTGGACATATCCTCTTCCTGTTGACCACGACAAGACCAGTATCCCTCAGCAGAAGATGAATTATACAGTCTGGATCATTGATCATGCTGAGATTCATTGTCAGCTTGACTTTTAAGATTTGCCAGGTATTAGAGGAGCTTATTTATAGAAAGCAGATGGCTTTCTGTCATTTAATTCACTGAAATTTACTTAGTATGAGGAAGGGAGAAACCAAGCTGTCTCCATGATAAAAGCTTTCTAAATACATTAACTCATTGAGTGGACTGCAGAGGGACAAATAGAACATTGCTTTTAAAATGAATTAGCCTTCTTTTATGTTTTCAAAGAGATAAGACCAAAGTCCTCAGCAGTGAATGATAACATGAGTAGAAGAAATTTCAGAATTTGCTTTATCAAATGCTGAATCCTCTCTCTTCCATAGTGCTGCCTTCCTTATGACGTGCCCTCACTGCCTCCCTAGAATAGATCAAGTTCAAAAACCCGTTGCCTGATTTCAAACCGCAGACCCATTCCACTCCAGTTCTCAGATCTCTGCCTTGTTTGTCTTTTTATTTTTTGTATACAATCAAAACTCCAATTGGCTGCCCTCTGTTCTGGTATTACGAAGTACCTTTTGCTTTCTTTTGCAGTAACACACATTCTGCATCATTTTAAAAGTGGCCCCTAGTTATTCATCCAACTGTTGTTTTTATTCAAAATTTTACTGTGACATATTTACCACGATGTGTGTATTCTCTCTGTCCGGTTGATCTCTGTCTCCTTTCTGCCTTCCCTTCCTCTTTTCCTCCTAACTAACTAACTATCCAAAATCCAGTGAGCACTATAGAAGAGCAACAGGAAGTGTGAACTTTGGAGCCAATAGTTTTTTGTCCTAACTATTGTCCTACAATAGTTTTTTGTAGTTGTTTTTATTATAACTAACTTACGAATCTTACAAAAATGTATTTTTCTCTCCAATTATCTAATCTGTAAATAATTCTATATACCTCATGGAACTGTTTTAAGTAATTTTAAAAAAGGGTAGTACATGCAAACAGTGGCTGGAAATATAAACTTATTACTATTATTACCACTATTAGGTACCAGGGATACAAAGACAGAAAACCCATGGTATCTTCCCTGAAGGAGCTCACTATGTAGGTTTAAAAGAACTTAGAGTATCATTACTTTAGGATAAAAGATATGTTTGAGTATGTAGACAGATAATGAAGAGTGAGACATTATGTTTTAATTCTTCTTTTTTCGGTATGCAGGCCTCTCACTGTTGTGGCCTCTCCTGTTGCGGAGCACAGGCTCCGGACGTGCAGGCTCAGAGGCCATGGCTCATGGGCCCAGCCGCTCCACGGCATGTGAAATCTTCCCAAACCAGGGCACGAACCTGTGTCCCCTGCATTGGCAGGCAGACTCTCAACCACTGCGCCACCAGGGAAGTCCTGTTTTAATTCTTTTAGTAAACAACTTTTGAGCACTTCTGTTTGCAAGGGAAGGTGATTGTGTCTTAATCTACATGCATTTGAGATGGCCTGGAGCTGCTTGTTTGGAAACGTGCACTGAACTGTGAGACAGCACAAAAGATCACATTAATGATCTTCGGCAGGGACACAGGATGAAAGAGTAGAATTGCCTCATGAGTTGGCCTGTGATTAATAACATGAGGAAAATTAAGATGCCTTGCAGTTGGTCACCTTCAAAACCTTACAGTACGTCACCAGAAGAAAGAATAAGTCTCTCATAGATAAGGCAAGACTTCAAAGATGTTGGAAATGCCCAGTCACTTTGTCCAAGCAAAAGTCAATCATGATGGGCAACACTCACTATTTGTCCCAGGGTTCCCCATACGAATTGGCCAAGATTTTGCCAAGAGTGAATCACATTTAATCTCTCCCTTGTTCAATCCTGCTTCCTTCCTTTTACAGGTTTTGATTTGTAGTATACATCTTTCACACCAGTCTCCATCTCAGCATCTGCTTCTGGAGAAACCAACCTGTGACAGTGGAATTTAAATATGAGAAGATATGGTCATTCATTTGATGCAGAGTAAACGTTTCTAAGTACATTTCTGCATGCACTGCAAAAATATTTCGTACTTATAACAAGCATGGTTGTGGTAGTCTTCATCGCTAAAAGAATGGCAGAGCAGACATACGTACTTCAGGTCATTGTTTTCAAATTCGAAGAGGCCAAGGTCAGTCTAAAAGAAGTAGCCTACATATGCTCGTAGGCTTAATGTTAAGGTGGGTCTACGCTTCCCAAAATCTGTCTTCTGTTGCCTTGCTCCAAAAGGCCCTTTAACAACAATGCTGATGATGGATGCACAGCATTGTGAATGTACTAAAAGCCACTGAATTATGCAGTTTAAAAATGACTTAAGGTAAACTTTATGTTTATACCGGAATTAAAAAATGCTAATATAGCTGGAAGAACTCAAGCCTTAACGTGGAGAAAAAGCCAAAAAGAGATCATTTGGAAGTTGGTTTAGAATAGAAATTGGCCACAGCCTTGCTGGGTAGGGGAACTGGGCATGAAAAAATAGGAAAGAAGTGTGATGACAGAGCAGTGGTTCTCCACCTGTCCTTCACTCTAGGAATTCTAGATCTTTGGATGAACATAAGAATCACCCTGGAGGATTTGGAGGGGGGGAAAAAAGAAAAAAACCTGTCCTCCAGGCTGTGTCCCCAAAGCAACTAAATCAGAATCTCTGAGAGTAGATCCCAGGCATCAGGTTTTTTAGGTGCCCAGGTGATCCATTATGTACTCAAGCTTGAAAAACTATTTTATTTCCATACCATTTACTAGTGAATGCATTTTCATCTTAGTGTGTCCTGTTATATACGGTATTCTTTATTGGGAGGTGATGTGAGAGTAACATTAAAATCTTTCATCCCCCAAATTCTGACGTTGCCCTCCTGTTACCCTAACCCTAGAAGGGAGGAGGAAAGGAGAAACCTTCCATGGATGAGAAACACCCCAGTAGGGGAGTGAAAATGTTATCAGTGTCCAGCTTTGCCAGCAACGACCTATGGCTAAAACCCTGAAACGTATATATCTGCTTCTCTTAACACTTCTCCTATTTTTACCAGAAACACTATGGAGCCCTTAAGCTGTTTTCCTTCCTTTCAGTCTTTATTCGTCCACACCTTTATCTAAACACCAGTCACAATAATTACCTCAAAATGCAATTCTGTTCGTCATTCTCCTGCTCAGAACCCTTCAGTGGCACCTTTTTTAGCCTCTATAATAAGTGGCTACGAGACCTTGGATGAGCTCTACCTGCCCATCTCTGTAGCCTCATCTTTTCATCTTTGAGAACATCCAAGTGACTTTCTCCTCCAGTCTCACTGTACCTCTCATTTCTTGTAACACCTCTCCTGTTCCCTCCCATCCTCTCCTCTTCCTTCTGTATCTCTACATCCCTGTCTCTGTCTCTCACATCTCAAGAACTTGACCTGTGCTTGCCTTTTCGTTGTCTGGTGATCCCCACTCCTCTTTCAGGTCTTGGATTAAACATCATTCCTCAGGGAAGCCTCCTGACATGCGGTATCATCCACTGCAATAAACAAACAAGGCAGTGGGCATGGTTCAGATATGTTCATAGCAAGGTAAGATATTTTTTTCTTCCTCCCTGACCCTCGAGTTTTAAGACAGTATAGTAATGTCTATTCTATTCAACACTTTATCACTAGGGCTTAATATTATGTTTGGTGCTTTGGAAAACATGTTTCTTCTTAATGATGAAGTGATTGACTGATCTTAGTTTCTGAAGCAAAATAACTCAAAAGGAATAGTGATTTCATAGCACCCTAAGTTGTTGTACCTCTTCTTCCCAGAACAATTTCTCTGCATTCTCAAATTAGATGGCAAAATATCTTGACGGTGCCTGAAGTCTGAGATTAGTCACAAGAGGATTAGATCTTTAACCAACATGATGATCGTCCAGGGGGTAGATGATTATAGCCTAGCATATCACAAGAGGACTTGGGAGAGTGAACACAGGTTTGGCATTCCATGATTTGCTGAAGCAACAGGAATGCCTCCTCGTCAATCCTGATAAAGGTCAGATTATAAGAAATAAGAGTAAGTACCATTTAACCCAGTAGGTACCACATGTATACCTCCATTTTCTCTAGAGCCTGAGAATATAGTTGAAAGATGATTCAGAGAAATTAACTGATCCAGAATACAGTAATGTATCATTGTCTGACACCAAGTAGCAGCATCTCAGCATCTTTACATGACACCATTTGTCCCTTTATTTGCTCCTGCAGATACAATGAACTGAATCCTCACTTTTCCTAGACTCTTAGATCTACATTTTTAAAGCAATTTTAGCTAGTGCCTAAAGGCCAATAAGCTGAACTATATGGAGAAATCCACCAATTACGTAAAATTACACAACCCTTCAGAGTCTTAAAGAAGTAATAAACTGAGCAAAAGAGGAAGTGAATGTCATCATCCCAAGTTCTGCTCCTGAAATCTGTCCAGTCTTTATAGGTTTCCCATAAGCATAGTCGTCCACATCTCACTAACCTCCAGGTCAGTGCATGAGTGGGCTTTCAGATATCTCAGATGCCTACCCAAAAAAAAGATCAAAGACATAGAACCCAAATTCAATTACTATTATTGTAGGTGCAGGTGAGCTCTCTCTGTTGCAGTTGCATTCAGGGGTCAGAAAATTACAACCCCCAGGCCACATCTGCAGGCAGCCAGCTTCCGTAAATAAAATTTTATTGTAATATACTCATGGCATTTGTTTATGTATTGTCCACAGCTACATTCAATGCAAAGGCCAAGTCGCAGGGCTGACACAGACACCATAACGCAAAGCGTAAAACCAACTGGCTCTTTGCAGAAAATGCTTGCTGACCCCTGCGCATGTATCAGGTCCTGTTACATCACCAGTTGGTCTCAGAAACAGGGGATTAAGGTCAGGGTGTCTACTTCCTGAGGCCAGTATTGCAGAAGAAATAGTATAGGTAGTAATAAATAGGCAAGAGATCCCAAAATAGCATTGAATTTCCAGGTAGAAGACTTGAAGATGTTGGCATCCTCTTCAAAGTTAGTAGTTAAAAAACAATATTTCAATTTGAAGAAGGGAATTTCAATCAGATTGACTGGATATATTTAATTTGGGGCATCAGTGGGAAAAGGCAGAAACTTTTAGAAGCTCATAAAAATGCAGAGCTCACATCTTAGGCCTTTCTGAAATCTCAGTACAGAAAAAGCCATTTATTTTTCATCAAATAATTACTGAGTACCCAGTGGTTTAAAAAAATATATACTAGACCACTGAGTAGTCCAATAAGTGAAACTTAAAACTTGAAAATAGCTGTTTATTTTCTTTAAAAGCAAGATAAGAGCTGTTTATTTTTCTTTAAAAGCAAATTAAATGAATAATTTTTTAAAAAAATTGTACACATATCATTTATAATGAAGTACAATTAATATCATTTAATAGTCATTTAACTTTGAATAGGTTACTTAACCTGTTAGTGACCCAGTATCATCATTTGTAAGATACAGATGATAAAGGTCATAATTCGTAAGGTTGTAAGAATTAAAGGAGCTATTATATTTAAAAGTCATAAAACACTTTTTGGCATAGAGTAAATATGAAGAAACAAAAACAATCTGTTTTTCTTACGAAGAGATGCACATTCAGATATATTACAATGGTTGTGGTAACCACAATCTCACTAATGTTCACATTCTCAATTATTCAGACTTGTCTCAAGGATGTAATTGGTGGTTGATAAAGGGAGAACACTGGTCTTACCTGGTGGAGATTTATTTTATTTTCCTATTCTGTTTGTCTTATGAAAAAAACAAAGATGCCTTTATTTGGCGTCTGCTTTTCATTTCTTACTTGTTGGTGGCCTGACCTCTTCTCTATACTTAGTTGTCTTCAGTCAAATTTATTTTCTTCTTCTTTCTCTACCTTTTCTTACTTTCCACAATACCAGAGTTTAGATGTCATCCCTTCAAAGTGGGTCTAAATATTGTGACTGCACTTCATAAACTTTAAAGCACTGGTCGGATATTAATTTGTATTACTGCTTTCAGTCAATGAGAAAGTCCCTTGCCTTTTTTGTCCCCCATCTAATACCACTTCCTGAGAGAGATGAGTGCTCTTAGAACGTTCAGCTTTTCTCAACTTGGCCTTTTATCTTCTGATTTTATGCCTTTCCAATATTGTGTGTAATTGGAAATCTGACCTTTATATACAGGAATCATTACAGTAGCTAAATAATGGAAAATAGTAATACTTTACTTTCCATAGCATCTTATAAATATTAAATCAACTTTCACAGGCATTGTAAAACTGGACTGTGAGCTTGAGGCCAGAGACCATATTTTATTTATTTCTGCAACCAAACAACTTGCTTCCTCATATCTAGCCATTAGCAGGTGCTTAATAATGTTTAAAATGTAAATGTTCTTACCGTAAAGGCCCTGTGTGGGATGCTTGTAGAGTACCATCTCCTGTATACAAATGAAAAATAAACTTATTAAAGCAAAGAGCACACAGAACTAGAATTTAGTTAGTGTAATTCATTATTAAAAACTCTTTCTACTAAATTAGGGCTTGCAAAGCAAAGAAAAACAAGAGGATGGTTTCTCATGGACATCCTCATGATGTCACTTTCAATGACAGGGTGTTACAATGAATATTATTGTAAAAGAATGATAAGGCTTTAAAATGGACTGATATAACCGATAGTGACATGAAGAAGTTTCTTGGATTAATAATCTTGATGGGACAAATAAGAAAGTCACACTGGAAAGAATATTGTTTGACTGATCCCTTACTTTAAACACCTATCATCGTTCCAAAGATTATGACAAGAAGAAGCGTCAAATAAATAATGACATTTCTTCACTTTAAATGATAACTTGGAAACTCCACTTCCTGCAGATAGAATTTCAAAAGTTAAACCTCTTTTGGATTATTTTCTATAAAATTTCAATCGCTCTATATACCCAAATAAGAGCTATCACTTGAGGAGGTAATGATAAAGTGGAGAGGACAACTCAGATTCAAAACCTATAATCCTGGAAAACTTACAAAATATGGAATTTTGGTCAGGAGAGTTAGCAAAAGTGAAACTGGATCTATGCAACCTTGAAATTTACATGGATGAAGGAAAGAAACTGCAAGAAACAATATTATTGGTCCTAATCTTGGTTCATGGCACCATATTTACAAAGACAATTGTTACAACGGTGTGACCACATCTGAAATATTGTTGGAAAATAAAACCAGAGTGTGTGGGACTACAAGAGAAAATCTTGGTATACCAAACCTATTAAAGGAGAAATCTGAAAATCTACAGAGGAGAGAAATGACATTCTTATGGAAGGGAGAAGTGATTCTTCTTATATGGAAAGACAAGAGGCTAGTCTGAATGGTGACAACTATTCATGATGCCTCCATAGCATCTACAGGAAAGGAAGACCAGAGGACTGGCCATCAGATGACTAAGCCCACTTGTATATTAGAGTATAATAAATATATGAAAAGAGTTGATTGATCTGATCAATATCTGACAAACTTCAATATCCTCTGGAAAACTCAAAAATGGTATAAGAAAGTGGGTTTGTATTTGAGTAATTGTGGTTTATGCAATGCATCTGAATAATTTGAGACTGCTATATCAAAACCTCATGGTAACTATAAACTGAAAGTTTACAGTAGACACACACACAAAGAATAAGGAATCCAAACACATCAGTAAAGTTAGTCATCAAATCACAAAAGAAGGGAAAACCAAACAAGTCATGGAGATGTAGTATACAGCAATACTGATTATAGTTAATAATACTGCATTGCATATTTAAAAAAAAAAGGGAAGACCTACAAAAACAAGTCCAAAACCATTAACAAAATGGCAATAAGAACATACATATTGATAATTACCTTAAATGTAAATGGATTAAATGCTCCAACCAAAAGACACAGACTGGCTGAATGGATACATAAACAAGACCCATATATATGATGTCTACAAGAGACCCACTTCAGATCTAGGGACTCATACAGACTGAAAGTGAGGGGATGGAAAAAGGTATTCCATGCAAATGGAAATCAAAAGAAAGCTGGAGTAGCAATTCTCATATCAGACAAAATAGACTTTAAAACAAAGACTATTACAAGAGACAAAGAATGACACTACATAATGATAAAAGGATCAATCCAAGAAGAAGATAGAACAATTGTAAATATATAAGTACCCAACATAGGAGCACCTCAATATATAAGGCAAATACTAACAGCCATCAAAGGGAGAAATAATAAGCGGCTTTAATACCCGACTTTCATCAATGGACAGATCATCCGGAGAGAAAATTAATAAGGAAACACAAGCCTTAAATGGCACATTAGACCAGATGGACTTAATATTTATAGAGCATTCCATCCAAAAATAGAAGAATACACCTCATTCTTCTCAAGTGCACACAGAACTTTCCCTGGGATTGATCACATGCTGGGCCACAAAGTGACACTTGGTAAATTTAAGAAAATTGAAATCTTAGCAAGCATCTTTTCTGACCAAAACACTATGAGATTAGAAATCAACTACAAGAAAAATACTGCAAAAACACGTACACCTGGAGGATAAACAATATGCTACTAAACAACCAAGAGATCACTGAGGAGATCAAAGAGGAAATCAAATAAATACCTAGAGACAAATGAAAACGAAAGCATGATGATCCAAAACCTGTGGGACAAAGGAAAAGCAGTTCTAAGATGGAAGTTTATAGCAATACTATCTCATCTCAGGAAACAAGAAAAATCCCAAATAAACAATCTAACTTTACACCTAAAGCAACCAGAGAAAGATGAACAAGCAAAACCCAAAATAAGAAGGAAAGAAATCATAAACTTCAGCGTGGAAATAAATGAAATAGAGATGAAGAAAACAATAGAAATGATCAAGGAAACTAAAAGCTGCTTCTTTGAAAAGATAAAATTGATGTATCTTTAGCCAGAGTCACCAAGGAAAAATAGGAAGAGGGCTCAAATCAATAAAATTAGGAATGAAAAAGAAGTTACAATGGACACCACAGAAATACAAAGGATCATAAGAGCCTACTATAAGCAGCTATATGCCAATAAAATGGACAACCTAGAAGAAATGGAAAAATTCTCAGAAAGATACAATCTCCCAAAACTGAACCAGGAAGAAATAGAAAATATGAACAGAACAATCACAAGTACTGAAATTGAAACTGTGATTGAAAAACTCCCATAAACAGAAGTCCAGGACCAGATGGCTTCATGGGTGAATTCTATTAAACATTTAGAGAAGAGTTAACACCTATCCTTTTGAAACAATTCCAAAACATTGTAGAGGAAGGAGCACTCCCAAACTCACTCTATGAGGACACCATCACCCTGATACCAAAACAAGACAAAGATGCCACACACAAAAAAAGTACAGGCCAGTATCACTGATGAACATAAACACAAAAATTCTCAACAAAATATGGGCAATCCAAATTCAACACTACATTAAAAGAATCATGCTCTGAGGAGCTCCAAGATGGCGGAAGAGTAAGACGTGGAGATCACCTTCCTGCCTATAAATGCAACAGAAATACATCTACATGTGCAACAACTGCTACAGAACACCTACTGAACGCTGGCAGAAGACCTCAGACCTCCCAAAAGGCAAGAAACTCCCCATGTACATGGGTAGGGCACAAGAAAAAACAGACAAAAGAATAGGGATGGGACCTGCACCAGTGGGAGGGAGCTGTGAAGGAGGAGAGGTTTCCACACACTAGGAAGCCCCTTCATGGGTGGAGACGGCGGGTGGCGGAGGGGGGAAGCTTCAGAGCCGCGGAGGAGAGTGCAGGAACAGGGGTGCGGGGGGCAAAGCAGAGAGATTCCTGCACAGAGGATCGGGCCGACCGGCACTCACCAGCCCGAGAGGCTTGTCTGCTCACCCACTGGGGCAGGCGGGGCTGCGAGCTGAAACTCGAGCTTCGGTTGGATCGCAGGGAGAGGACTGGGGTTGGCGGCATGAACACAGCCTGAAGGGGCTATTGCGCCACGGCTAGCCAGGAGGGAGTCTGGGAAAAAGTCTGGAGCTGCTGAAGAGGCAAGAGACTTTTTCTTGCCTCTTTGTTTCCTGGTACACGAGGAAAGGGGATTAAGAGCACCGATTAAAGGAGCTCCAGAGACGGGCGCGGCTGAGGCAATCAGTGCGGACCCCAGAGACAGGCATGAGACACTAAGGCTGCTGCTGCCGCCACCAAGAAGCCTGTGTGTAAGCACAGGTCACTCTCCATAACTCCCCTCCCAGGTGCCTGTGCAGCCAGGCACTGCCAGGGTCCTGTGATCCAGGGGCAACTTCTCCTGGAGAACACACGGCACCCCTCAGGCTGATGCAACATTACGCCGGCCTCTGCTGCCTCAGGCTCACTGCGCATTCCATACCCGTCCCTCCTTCCGGCCTGAGTGAACCAGAGCCCCGGAATCAGCTGCTCCTTTAACCCCGTCCTGTCTGAGAGAAGAACAGATGCCCTCCGGCGACCTACATGCAGAGGCAGGTCCAAATCCAAAGCTGAAACCCCGGAGCTGTGAGAACAAAGAAGAGAAAGGGAAATCTCTCCCAGCAGCCTCAGGAGCAGCAGATTAAATCTCCACAATCAACTTGATGAACCCTGCATCTGTGGAATACATGAATAGGCAACAAATCTCCCAAATTGAGGAGGTGAACTTTTGGGAGCAACGATATAGATATATATTATTTCCCTTTTTCTCTTTTTGTGAGTGTGTATGTGTATACTTTTGTATGTGATTTTGTCTGTATGGCTTTGCTTTTACCGTTTGTCCTAGGGTTCTGTCTGTCTTTTTTTTTTTTTTGGATAGTTTTTAGCACTTGTTATCATTGGTGGATTTGTTTTTTGGTTTGGTTGCTCTCTTCTTTCTTTGTTTTTTTAATTAAAAATCTTTTTAATAATTATTTTTTAATAACTTTTTAATCTAATTTGATTTAATTTAATATTTCTTTCTTTTTTTTCCTCCAATTTATTCTGAGCCGTGTGGATGACAGGCTCTTGGTCCTCCAGCCAGGCATCAGGGATGTGCCTCTGAGGTGGGAGAGCCAAGTTCAGGACACTGGTGCACAAGAGACCTCCCATCTCCATGTAATATCAAACAGGGAAAATTTCCTAGAGATCTGCATCTCAACGCCAAGACCCAGCTCCACTGAATGATCAGCAAGCTCCAGTGCTGGACACCACATGCCAACAACTAGCAAGACAGGAACAGAACCCCATCCATTAGCAGAGGGGCTGCCTAAAATGATAAAAAGGCCACAGACACCCTGAAACACACAACCAGACGTGGACCTCCCCACCTGAAAGACAAGATCCAGCTTTATCCACCAGAACACAGGCACTAGTCTGCTTCACCAGGAAGCCTACACAACCCACTGAACCAACCTTAGGAACTAGGGACAGACAACAAAAACAAGGGAAACTACAAAGCTGCCACCTGCAAAAAGGAGACCCCAAACACAGTAAGTTAAGCAAAATGAGAAGACAGAGAAACTCACAGCAGATGAAGGAGCAAGGCAAAAACCCACCAGACATAACAAATGAAGAGGAAATAGGCAGTCTACCTGAAAAAGAATTCAGAATAATGATAGTAAAGATGATCCAAAATCTTGGAAATAGAATGGAGAAAATACAACAAACGTTTAACAAGGACCTACAAGAACTAAAGAGCAAACAAACAGTAATGAACAACAAAATAAATGCAATTAAAAATTCTCTAGAAGGGATCAATAGCAGAATAACTGAGGTAGAAGAATGGATAAGTGACCTGGAAGATAAAATACTGGAAATAACTACTGCAGAGCGGAATAAAGAAAAAAGAATGAAAAGAATTGAGGACAGTCTCACAGACTGCTGGGACAATTTTAAACGCACCAACATTCGAATTATAGGGGTCCCAGAAGAAGAAGAGAAAAAGAAAGGGACTGAGAAAATATTTGAAGAGATTATAGTTGAAAACTTCCTTAATATGGGAAAGGAAATAGTTAATCAAGTCCAGGAAGCACAGAGAGTCCCATAAAGGATAAATCCAAGGAGAAACACGCCAAGACACATATTAATCAAACTGTCAAAAATTAAATACAAAGAAAACATTAAAAGCAGGAAGGGAAAAACAACAACACACAAGGGAATCCCCATAAGGTTAACAGCTGATCTTTCAGCAGAAACTCTGCAAGCCAGAAGGGAGTGGCAGGACATATTTACAGTGATGAAGGAGAAAACCCTACAACCAAGATTACTGTACCCAGCAAGGATCTCATTCTGATCTGATGGAGAAATTAAAACCTTTACAGACAAGAAAAAGCTGAGAGAATTCACCACCAAACCAGCTTTACAACAAATGCTAAAGGAACTTCTCTAGGCAGGAAACACAAGAGAAGGAAAAGACCTACACTAACGAACCCAAAACAATTAAGAAAATGGGAATAGGAACATACATATCGATAATTACCTTCAATGTAAATGGATTAAATGCTCCAACCAAAAGACAAAGACTGGCTAAATGGATACATAAACAAGACCCGTATATATGCTGTCCACAAGAGACCCACTTCAGTCGTAGGGACACAAACAAATTGAAAGTGAGGGGATGGAAAAAGATATTCCATGCAAATAGAAATCAAAAGAAAGCTGGAGTAGCAATTCTCATATCAGACAAAATAGACTTTAAAACAAAGACTATTACCAGAGACAAAGAAGGATACTACATAATGATCAAGGGATCAATCCAAGGAGAAGATATAACAATTGTAAATATTTATGCACTCAACATAGGAGCACCTCAATACATAAGGCAAATACTAACAGCCATAAAAGGGGAAATCGACAGTAGCACAATCATAGTAGGGGACTTTAACACCCCACTTTCACCAATGGACAGATCATCCAAAATGAAAATAAATAAGGAAACGCAAGCTTTAAATGATACATTAAACAAGATGGACTTAATTGATATTTATAGGACATTCCATCCAAAAACAACAGAATACACATTCTTCTCAAGTGCTCATGGAACATTCTCTGGGAGAGATCACATCTTGGGTCACAAATCAAGCCTTGGTAAATTTAAGAAAATTGAAATCGTATCAAGTATCTTTTCCGACCACAAGACTATGAGACTAGATATCAATTACAAGAAAATATCTGTAAAACATAAAAACACATGGAGGCTAAACAATACACTACTTAATAAACAAAAGATCACTGAAGACATCAAAGAGGAAATCAAAAAATTCCTAGAAACAAATGACAATGAAAACACGACGATGCACAACCTATGGGATGCAGCAAAAGCAGTTCTGAGAGGGAAGTTTATATCAATACAATGTTATGTTAAGTAACAGGAAACATCTCAAATAAACAACCTAACATTACACCTAAAGCAATTAGAGAAAGAACAACAAAAAACCCCCAAAGGTAGCAGAAGGAAAGAAATCATAAAGATCAGATCAGAAATAAATGAAAAAGGAGTGAAGGCAACAATAGCAAAGATCAATAAAACTAAAAGCTTGTTCTTTGAGAAGATAAACAAAATTGATAACCCATTAGCCAGACTCATCAAGAAAAAAAGGGATAAACTCAAATCAATAGAATTAGAAGTAACAATTGACACTGAAGAAATACAAAGGATCGTGAGAGATTACTAAAAGCAACTCTATGCCAACAAAATGCACAACCTGGAAGAAATGGACAAATTCTTAGAAATGCACAACCTTCTGAGACTAAGCCAGGAAGAAAGAGAAAATATGAACAGACCAATCACAAGCACTGAAATTGACACCGTGATTAAAGATCTTCCAACAAACAAAAGCCCAGGACCAGATGGCTTCACAGGCAAATTCTATCAAACATTTAGAGAAGCGCTAACACCTGTCCTTCTCAAACTGTTCGAAAATATAGCAGAGGGAGGAACAGTCCCAAACTGATTCTACGAGGCCACCATTAACCTGATACCAAAACCAGACAAAGATGTCACAAAGAAAGAAAAGTACAGGCCAATATCACTGATGAACATAGATGCAAATATTCTCAACAAAATACTAGCAAACAGAATCCAGAAGCATATTAAAAGCAAGTGGGCTTATCCCAGGAATGCAAGGATTTTTCAGTATACTCAAATCAATCAATTTGGTACAGCATATTAACAAATTGAAGGAGAAAAACCATATTATCATCTCAATAGATGCAGAGAAAGCTTTCGACAAAATTCAACACCAATTTATGATAAAAACCCTCCAGAAAATAGGCATAGAGGGAACTTACCTCAACATAATAAAGGCCATACATGACAAACCCACAGCCAACATCGTCCTCAATGGTGAAAAACTGAAAACATTTTCACTAAGATCAGGAACAAGACAAGGTTGCCCACTCTCACCCCTATTATTCAACATAGTTTTGGAAGTTTTAGTCACAGCAATCAGAGAAGAAAAAGAAATAAAAAGAATCCAAATCAGAAAAGAAGAAGTAAAGCTGTCACCCTTTGCAGATGACATGATTCTATACATAAAGAATCCTAAAGATGCTATCAGGAAACTACTAGAACTAATCAATGATTTTGGTAAAGTTTCAGGATACAGAATTAATCCACAGAAATATCTTGCATTCCTATACACTAATGATGAAAAATCTGAAAGTGAAATTAAGAAAACACTCCCATTTACCACTGCAACAAAAATAATAAAATATCTAGGAATAAACCTACCTAAGGAGACAAAAGACCTGTTTGCAGAAAACTATAAGACACTGATGAAAGAAATTAAAGATGATACAAATAAACGGAGAGATATACCATGTTCTTGAATTGGAAGAATCAACATTGTGAAAATGACCCTACTACCCAATGCAATCTACAGATTCAATGCAATCCCTATCAAATTAGCACTGGCATTTTCCACAGACCTAGAACAAAAAATTGCACAATCTGTATGGAAACACAAAAGACCCCGAATGGCCAAAGCAATCTTGAGAAAGAAAAATGGAGCTGAAGGAATCAGGCTCCCTGACTTCAGACTGTACTACAAAGCTACAGTAATCAAGACAGTATGGTAGTGGCACAAAAACAGAAATATAGATCAATGGAACAGGATAGAAAGCCCAGCGATAAACCCACGCACATATGGTCACCTTATCTTTGATAAAGGAGGCAAGAAGATACAGTGGAGAAAAGGCAGTTTCTTCAATAAGTGTTGCTGGGAAAACTGGACAGCTACACTTAAAAGAATGAAATTAGAACACTTGCTAACATATACAGAAATAAACTCCAAATGGATTAAAGACCTAAATGTAAGGCCAGACACTATCAAACTCTTAGAGGACAACACAGGCAGAACACTCCATGACATAAATCACAGCAAGATCCTTTTTGACCCACCTCCTAGAGAAATGGAAAGAAAAATAAACAAATGGGACCTAATGAAACTTCAAAGCTTTTGCACAGCAAAGGGAACCATAAACAAGATGAAAAGACAACCCTCAGATGGGAGAAAATATTTGCAAATGAAGCAACTGACAAAGGATTAATCTCCAAAATATACAGGCAGCTCATACAGCTGAATATCAAAAAAAACAAACAACCCAATCCAAAAATGGGCAGAAAACCTAAATAGCCATTTCTCCCAAGAAGATATACAGATTGCCAACAAACACATGAAAGAATGCTCAACATCATTAATCATTAGAGAAATGCAAATCAAAACTACAATGAGAGATCATCTCACACCGGTCAGAATGGCCATCATCTAAAAATCTACAAACAGTAAATTCTGGAGAGGGTGTGGAGAAAAGGGAGCCCTCTTGCACTGTTGGTGGGAATGTAAATTGATACAACCACTATGGAGAACAGTATGGAGGTTCCTTAAGAAACTAAGATAGAACTACCATATGACCCAGCAATCCCACTACTGGGCATATACCCTGAGAAAAGTATAATTCAAAAAGAGTCATGTACCAAAATATTCATTGCAGCTCTATTTACCATAGCCAGGACATGGAAGCAATCTAAATGCCCATCAACAGATGAATGGATATAGAAGATGTGGCACATATATACAATGGAATATTAGCCATAAATGGAAACGAAATTGAGTTATTTGTAGTGAGGTGGATGGACCTAGAGTCTGTCATACAGAGTGAAGTAAGTCAGAAAGAGAAAAAGAAATACCATGTGCTAACACATATATATGGAATCTAAAAAAAAAAAGGTCATGAAGAACCTAGGGGTAAGATGGGAATAAAGACATAGACCTACTAGAAAATGGACTTGAGGTTCTGGGGAGGGGGAAGGGTAAGCTGGGATAAAGTGCGAGAGTGGCATGGACATTTATACACTACCAAATGTAAAATAGACAGCTAGTGGGAAGAAGCCTTATACCACAGGGAGATCAGCTTGGTGCTTTGTGACCACCTAGAGGGGTGGGATGGGGGGGGTGGGAGGGAGGGAGATGCAAGAGGAAAGAGATATATGGACATATGTATATGTATAACTGATTCACTTTGTTATAAAGCAGAAACTAACACTCCATTGTAATGCAATTATACCTCAATAAAGATGTAAAAACAAAAAAAAGAATCATGCTCTATGATCAAATGGGATTTTTCCTGGGATGAAAGGATTTTTCAGTATCCCCAAATCAATCAATGTGATACACCATGTTAAGAAATTGAAGTATAAATACCATATGTTCTTCTCAATAGATGTATAAAAAGCTTTTGACAAAAATTCAACACCCATTTATGATGAATATTCTCTAGAAAGTGGGCATAGAGGGAACATACCTCAACACAATAAAGGCCATATATGACAAACCTACAGCCAACATCATATTCATGTTGAAAATCTGAAAGCATTTCTTCTAAGATCAGGAACAAGACAAGGTTGTCCACTCTCAGCACTATTATTCAACATAGTTTTGGAATTCCTAGCTATGGCAGTCAGAGAAGAAAAAGAAATAAAAGGAATCCAAATTGGAAAAGAAGTAATATTGTCACTATTTGCAGATGGCATGATACTATATATAGAAAATCCTAATGACACTACAAGAAAACTACTAGAGCTCATCAACTAATTTGGTAGAGTTGCAGGATGAAAAATTAATACACAGAAATCTGTTGCATTTCTATACACTAACAATGAAAGATCAGAAAGAGAAATTAAAGAAACAATCCAAAGCATCAGAAAGAATAAAATACCTAGGAATAAACCTACCTAAGGAGGCTAAAAGACCTGTAGTCTGTAAACTCTAAGATGCTGATGAAAGAAATAGATGATGACAGAAGCAGATGGAAAGATGCACCATGTTCTTGGATTGGAAGAATCAACGTTGCAAAAATGACTGTACTATCCAAGGCAATCTACATATTCAATGAAATCCCTATCAAATTACCAATGGCATTTTTCACAGAAATAGAACAAAAATTTTACAATTTGTATGGAGACACAAAAGACCGCGAATAGCCAAAGCATTTTGAGAAAGAGGAACAGAGCTGGAGGTATTATGCTCCCTTGCTTCAGACTATTCTACAATGCTACAGTTATCAAAACAGTATGAAATGGGAAGAAAAACAGACACACAGAGCAATAGAACAGAATAGAGAGTCCTGAGATAAACCTACACACTTACAGTCAATTAGTCTACAATAAAGGATGCAAGAATACACAGTAGAGAAAAGACAGTCTTTTCAATAAGTGGTGCTGGGAAAACTGTAGAGGTACATGTAAAAGAAGGAAATTAGAACATTTTCTCACACCATATACAAAAATAGACTCAAAATGGTTAAAGATCTAGGGCTTCCCTGGTGGCGCAGTGGTTGGGAGTCCGCCTGCCTATGCAGGGGACACGAGTTCGTGCCCCGGTCCGAGAAGATCCCACATGCTGTGGAGTGGCTGGGCCCATGAGCCATGGCTGCTGGGCCTGCACGTCCGGAGCCTGTGCTCTGCAATGGGAGAGGCCACAACAGTGAGGCCTGCGTACCACAAAAAAAAAAAAGGTTAAAGATCTAAATGTAAGTCTTTTAACTATGAAACTCCTAGAAAAAACATAGGCAGAACACACTCTTTGACATAAATCGCAGCAATATCTTTTTTGATCCATTTCCTAGAGTAATGGAAATAAAAACAAAAATAAACTAATGGGACCTAATTAAACTCAAAAGCTTTTGCACAGCAAAGGAAACCATAAACAAAATGAAGAGACAGCACATAGAATGGGGGAAAAATTTGCAAATGATATGACCAAAAAGTAATCTCCAAAATTTACAATGAGCTCATGAAGCTCGCTTAAAAAAAAAAAAAAATGGGCAGAAGACCTAAATAGGTATTTCTCTGAAGAAGACATATAGATGGCCAATAGGCACAAGAAAAGGTGTTCAACATCGCTAATTATTAAAGAAATGCAAATCAAAACTACGATGAGATATCACTTCATACCAGTCAGAATGGCCATCATCAAAAAGTCTACAAACAGTAAGTGCTCTAGAGGGTGTGGAGAAAAGGGACCCTCCTACACTGTTGCTGAAATGTAAATTGGTACAGTCACTATGGAGAACAGTATGGATTTTCCTTAAAATCCTGAAAATAGAGCTACCATATGATTCAGTAATCCAACTCCTGGGCATGTTTCTGGAGAAAATCATGGTTCAAAAGGATACATGCAACCCCAGTGTTCATTGCAACACTGTTTACAATAGCCAGGACATGGAAGCAACCTAAATATCCATCTAACAGATGGATAAGGAAGATGTGGTACATGTACACAATGGAATATTACTCAGCCATAAAAAAGAATGAAATAATGCCATTTGCAGCAACAAGGATGCAACTGGAGATCATCATACTAAGTGAAGTAAGTCAGACATAAGTGCAAATATATGATATCGCTTATCTGTAGAATCTACAAAAAATGATACACATGAACTTATTTAGGAAACAGACTCACAGACTTAAAAAACAATCTCATGGTTACCAAAGGGGAAAGGTGGTGGGGGGATACATTGGCAGTTTGGAATTGACATACACACACTACTATATTTAAAATAGATAACCAACAAGGACCTACCGTATAGCACAGGTAACTCTGCTCAATATTCTCTAATAACCAAAGTGAGAAAAGAGTTTTAATAACTATATATATATATATATATATATGTAATTGAATCACTTTGCTGTACACCTGACACTAACACAACATTGTAAATCAACTATAGTCCAATATAAAATAAATTTTTTAAAAGGCAGTTACATTTGAGTTTAGGCTTTCTTTAAGAACCAGACATCACCCTTATCTGCAAATAAAAGAATATTTCTGTGTCCCCTGTTCCCCCATGAAAGTAACAGAAAATTTCCAAGAAAATGGAAAACAAAACGATTTACTGTGTTGAGTTGGAAAAAAGTGTCAGAGTAATCCCTACCTCCTTCTCCATCTTTGAATCTGCATAACTTTATATCAGCTACATTTACTGAGAACTTATACATGCCAAGCATGATATCATATCCTAGGGATAAAGAGCTCAATAAGATGTGACACCAATATGCAAGAACCTTACAGTAAACTGAGGAAGACAGACAATACTGAGTATCTATTTTGGAATACTTTTAAACTAATAAAATTAGAAAAAATAATAGAGATTTAGTGCATATTTTAAATTTGACAAGTCAGCAAAATGTCTCCTCAGAAAAATCTTTGGAGAGTTGAATGGAGAACATTTTCCTCATCAGCACATTATTTTCTCTTTAGAATACTCACCATGATGTCTAAGCGAAACTTGTCAAGGATCCACTACTTAGGGTGAAACAGCATAAGGAAGAGAAGGGAAAAATATCAGGGAGCAGTGAGTTCTTTCAGGGAAGAAAATTTGAAATCCTGGTGGGGAAACCAAAAGAGGGCAATAATGATTAATTGTTAACTCCAAATAGAAAGTCATATCCATAGATTTTTAAAAAATTCATTAATTACTGTAATACAAAGCAGCAAAAGCACAGGTACTTAGTTAATATTCACTGAACAAGTGAATATGTAAATTTTGTGGCTGGAGGACTAAAGCAATAAAATCCCCCTATCAACCTGTTGAGGATAACAGACATTTCTGCATTTAAGGATTCTTCAACTTTAATCAATAAATTGGACTTTCTGAAGAAAAAAAAATTGAGATGATTACTAAATTAAACATGAATGAAAGTTGGCTTTAGAAACAATGGATATATAGAATAATTTTGTTGTTGCTTGTTTGTTTCCCCTGGCCATTGGTATTGATTTATACAATGATAAAAACATGGATGCAAACTCATAAATATGTGTGGTAGACTAATTCCCCACCCCACCTCTCAAGATGTTGTAATCCTAATCTCAGAAACCTGTGACTGTTACTTTTCATTGCAAAAGCTCTTTGCAGATGTGATTTAGCTTAAGAACCTGAGATGGGGGAACTATAAGCTAATATGCTTTAAGCCACCACATTTGTGGCTATTTGGTACAGTAACAATAAAAAATACAGTTGACCAACATTTCAACATTGTAAACTTTATATTCAGGCATGGGTATCCTGTATCCTTTGAAAATAAAAATATCTGATAACCTCCAACCTTCTACCTATATACCTGCATGGAAACAATTGACAGGCATAGAGTCCTTTTCAGCAGGTGCAAGAGCACTAAAACCATCAGTTACCCTCTTTAAAAATTATTCCCAGCAGCCCCACATATTAATGTAACCTGTATGGTCCCTGTGGAATTTGAGTCATAATCCCATTAGGCCATTATTAGACACTTAAGGGTATGAATAGGGTAACTTACAACCCTATGAAAACATGAGGAATAAAATCAGCATCAAGAGTAAGAGATGCTAGCGGAGGAGGCAAAAGTATCTGAGATGTTCTACAAGGTCATTTTGTTCTGTTTGCCAAGATATTTTCCATAATTTCTACCAACCAACTGATACTTGACTCTCATACACCCATCTCCTTTGTACAAAAAAACACGTTGAAATAAAGTGTAATCAGTTGTTGAATACACCATGCCATTTCCTCCCTTATTGTCTTTGAATGTGCTTTTTCCCCCATATGGGATGTTCTTTCCTTTTAGTCTCGTCAGACTTCATTTAAAACCAAAATGAAGATTCAGTGCTGTGCATAGTTTTTGGGAAGCAGCAGTGTGCTCTTGAGTCCCAACCTCAGTTCTTCTTTCCTCACTTATCAATAAGTCCAGGTTTCATAAGATAGGATCAAATAAAATGCATGTATTCTAATAATGACCTTATTGATCGTTATATTCAACATGCATGCCTTGATTTGTCTATTCATAAATATTAAGCCCCTTATATATGCTAGACGTTGTATACGGCACTAGTGACATAATCTTGAAAAAATACAGATCATTCTATCCTAGAGCTTAGGGCAGAATTCAGTGATGATGTAAAGCTCATTTTCCATCTTTATAACCACAGTGCCTGAGATATAAAGTATCTGATAAATATTTGAAGGAAGGAAAGAAGAAAAAAGAGAGAATGGGAGAAGAAAAGGGAAAGAGAGGAACGAAGAATGAGAAATAGAGACGAGAAAGAAATAGGAGAGGGAAGAAGAGGCAGAGAAAGAACGGATAATGTTCCCTGAATACCAAGTTCTCCCAACCAAAATTTGGGCTGGAGCTGGCCCTGAAAAAGAAAAATAAGCAAGTTTCTATAGAATATGTATAGCTGCCATCTTGACAAAAATTCATTTTTGTTTCATGTAGAATATCAAAGAGTGATGCCATGTTTCACAAACTTTCCCACTGAATTATTGTAATAGCCAAGAGGAGTGAGGGAGAACCTCCAGAGTCTCTCAACCCACTAGAAGAGAGGAATTTCTTTTAAGTCTCTGGATTTATTTGAAAAATTCATGTAAATTTTATATTCTACTCATACTATAGCCACTTTAGTTTAAATATAAAAAAACACTAGTTTTCTCTAAAACCTGCTAGTGACATTTATGCCCTAGGGAACTGCATCCATAGTTACTGTGTGGCTGCTTATCCCACCCAACACACCACCACCTACTTGGCAGTAATGGGCATATACCAGCTTGCAAGGCAATGGACTGGGGAACCATCGGGGTCAGGTGGTCTCTGAAAATGTCCACAATGACTATCACTGGAAACAGTGAATGGGACTTTTTGCCACTAACCGTATAGCAGGGAGAGATGTCCACACAAAGAATCATCTGCTCTTACTTTATATGCTTGGAGTCCTTTAAGTATTTTAAAACAGCAATTACTATTTAAGAAGTTCCATTTTAGCTGTTTCTAAATCAGTTAATAGTATGTATTTTCCTTTAGATATCCTTCTGAGGAGACTAAAGTGCCTCTCACATTATTTCATTAATCTGCACAACATTTCCCTTTCAAAGATGGACTTTTTCATCACTTAAAGTACCTTATTTTATACCAAGTTAATATCTAATATCAAACGTTTCTCTGGCTTAAATAATAGCAATGTTTATAATTGGATGGCAGTTAGAATTTGAGCTTTAAATCTAGAGAATATTTTGCTATTAAGTTAATACAATAAAATGGTTGGAACTGTAAGAATTTTTTAACTTTTGGGTGTATTTTTATTTTTATTTTTTTTCGGTACGCGGGCCTCTCACTGTTGTGGCCTCTCCCGTTGCGGAGCACAGGCTCCGGACGCGCAGGCTCAGTGGCCATGGCCCACGGGCCCAGCCGCTCCGCGGCATGTGGGATCCTCCCAGACCGGGGCACGAACCCTTGTCCCCTGCATCGGCAGGCGGACTCCCAACCACTGCACCACCAGGGAAGCCCAACTTGTGGGTATATTGTATCTATATTTATGTGTCTATTTTTTTAATTCATAGAAATATTTATAGTAGATTTCTCTCTTATTAGGAATGACCAGTTCTGGATGTAATAGTTTAAATAGATATTACTAAGTATGTTGGCATGTATAAATGTAAATGATGCTGCTTCAATTGGACTATGTAAAAAGACATGTATATTTTGTACAATTGAATGTCTCACATACCTGAGGGCCAATTACAAAACCCTCCTTCTTCTGTGTTTAGTAGAAAGTTTTATAAAATATTTGATAATTCTTTTCCAAAAGACATTGGAACCACTCATTCCCATTATTCAGATAATTCAGCCTGGAAGTTGCTCTCTTTCTGTCAGGATCAGAGGATAGTTTATAAAGCCACCCCACAGAGAGAAGGTATTGGTAGTAGGCATTTTCCAGTATGTGTAGTGGAATAGAGCATGTCCCTGACCTGCCAAAATTGCTTGAACATGTTGTAAAGCGAAAAAGGACTATACATTTAAAATAATAGAACGATTATGGCATTTTTAAAAACTTTAAAATAGGTGCAGAGGGTTATCAGCATCTCTGTCCGAAATTAATATAATTATCAGCTTTTACTTTAACAAGTGTTCAGTCCAACATGAATCAATTTACACAAATATTATTAAACTACTTTTTTATGGACTGATGATACAACAGTGATAAAAACACACAAAGCATTCTTTTTTATGGTGCTTACAGTCTAGTTGGTGAGATATAAATCAGAAATTATCTGATATTTATTTAGCAGGACTGTTTATTGTCAAAGCGCTATGAGGGAAAATGAAGCAGGGGGTAGAACTAGAATGTACTGGCAAGGTGGACTCTCTGCAGGTTTGTCCAGGTATGGCCTCACTGAGGGATGGCAGCTGAGTTTTACAAATGAAAAAGGAACCATGTAACTAAATACCCAAGGAAAGTTATGCTAGGCAAGAGGACCAATAAGCTTGCCTTATTCAGTGAGTAGCAAGAATACTGGAGAGGTGTGAATAAGGACTGTGATAAGTGATAAATACAGAAATAAGCAGGACATAGGTCACATAAGTCCCTATAGAGATGGTGAGGAGTTACATGCGAGGAGTGTTATGGAAATTCTTTGGAGCGGCTTCAGCAGCTACATTTCTTGATCTTATTTATGGTTAAAAGAAGATCACTCTGTTGCATAGGAAAAAAGTAAAAATAGCCAGGGAAAGAGTGGAAGGTAGGAGAGAAGTTAGGAGAAATCATGATGGTCTAGAAGACAGGGACAGGGAACTTGTTGATACTAATACGTATGTTGTGCAGGGATCCAATTTAAGATATGTTTTGAAACCACATGATCATCTCAACAGGTGCAAAAAAAAGCATTTGATAAAATTCAACAGCCATTCACGATAAAAACACCACAGTGGGTATAGCAGGAACATATCTCAACATAATAAAAGCTATTTATGACAAACCCACAACCAACATAACACTCAGCGGTGAAAAGCTGAAGGCCTTTCTGCTAAAATCTGGAGCAAGACAACCATTTCTATTATACATAGTATTGGAAGTCCTAGCCACAGCAATCAGACAAGAAAAATATAAGGTATCCACATTGGAAGGGAAGAGGTAAAATTGTCATTATGTGCAGATGACATGATATATATAGAAAACCCCAAACACTCCATGCAAAAACTACTAGAACTGATAAACGAATTCAGCAAGATAGCAGGATACAAGATTAACATACATAAATCTGTTGCATTTCTTTACACTAACAATGAAATATCAGAAAGAAAAAGTAAACAACAAAACAATCCCTTTTAAAATTGCATCAAAAAATGTAATAAAATACTTAGGAATAAACCTGACTAAGAAGGTGAAAGACTTATATGCTGAGAACTATAAAACACTGATAAAGGAAACTGAAGATGATTTAAAGAAATGGAAAGATATCCCATGCTGTTAGATTAGAAGAATTAATATTGTTAAAATGGCCACACTGCCCAAAGCAATCTACAAATTTAATGCAATCCCTATCAAATTACCCATGACATTTGTTTACAGAACTAGAACATATAATCCTAAAACTTATATGGAAACATAAAAGACCTAGAATTGCCAAAGCAATCCTGAGGAAAAAGAATAAAGCTGGAGGCATAACCGTCCCAGAGTTCAGACAATACTACAAAGCTACAGTAATCAAACCAGCATGGTTTGGGCACAAAAACAGACATATGAATCAATGGAACAGAATACAGAGCCAAGAAATAAACCCACATCCCTACAGTCAATCTTAGACAAAGGAGGCAAGAATACACAATGAGAAAAGACAGTCTCTTCAGGAATTGGTTTTGGCGAAACTGGACAGCTGCATGTAAATTAATGAAGTTAGAACACACCTGCATGCCACACACAAAAATAAACTCGAAATGGCTTAAAAACTTAAATACAAGACATGACACCACAAAACTCCTAGAAGAGAACACAGGCAAAACATTCTCTGACATAAATTGTAGTAATGTTTTCTTAGGTCAGTCTCCCAAGGCAAGAGAAATAAAAGCAAAAGTAAACAGATGGAACCTAATCAAACTTAAAAGCTTTTGCACAGCAAAGGAAACCATAAACAAAATGAAAAAACAACCTACAGAACGGGAGAAAATATCTGCAAATGATGCAACTGACAAGGCATTAATTTCCAAAATATAAAAACAGCTCATATAACTCAATAACAAAAAAACAAAACCCAATCAAAAATTGGGCCAAAGACCTAAATAGATATTTCTCCAAAGAAGATACACAGATGGCCATGAGGCACATGAAAAGATGCTCAACATTGCTAATTATTAGAGAAATGCAAATCAAAACTGCAATGAGATATCACTTCATATTGGTCAGAATGACCATCATCAACAAGTCTACAAATAATAAATGCTGGAGAGGGTGTGGAGAAAAGGGAACCCTCCTACTCTGCTGGTGGGAATGTAAATTGGTACAATTTACATTGTACCAATTGGAGAACAGTATGGAGGTTCCTTAAGAAACTAAAAATCGAGCTACCATATGTTCCTGCAATCCCACGCCTGGGCATATATCCAGAGAAAACCATAAGTTGAAATGATACATACACCCCAATGTTCATTGCAGCACTATTTACAATATCCAGGACATGGAAGCAACCTAAATGTCCACTGACAGATGAATGGATAAAGAAGATGTGGTACATGTATACAATGGAATATTACTCAGCAATAAAAAAGAACGAAATAATGCATTTGCAGCAACATGGATGGACCTAGAGATTGTCATACTGAGTGAAGTAAGTCAGACAAAGACAAACATCGTATGATATCTCTTATATGTAGAATCTAAAAAAAAAATGGTACAAATGAACTTATTTACAAAACAGAAATAGACTTCTCTGGTGGTGCAGTGGTTAAGACTCTGTGCTCCCAGTGCAGGGGGCCTGGGTTTGAACTCTGGTCAGGGAGGTAGATCCCACATACATGTCACAACTAAAAGTTTGCATGCCACAACCAAGGAGCCCGTGTGCCGCAACTAAGGAGCCCACGACACACAACTAAGGAGCCCACCTGCCAAAACTAAGATTGAGCACAAATAAATTAATAAATAAGAAAAGCAGATGTTCACCAGGATGCAGTCGAACCAGAACAAATATTAAAAAACAAAACAAAACAAAACCAGAAATAGAGTCACAGACATAGAAAACAAACTTACAGTTACCAGGGTGGGGAAGTGGGGCCGGTGGGGGGCACTGAGGGATAAATTGGAAGATTGGGATTGACATGTACACACTACTATATATAAAATAAATAACTAATAAGGACTGTATAGCACAGGGAACACTTCTCATACTCTGTAATGACCTATATAAGAAAACAATCTACAAAAGAGTGGATATATGTATAGGTATAACTGATTCACTTTTCTCTACACCAGAAACTAACACAACATTGTAAATCAACTATACCCCAATAAATATTTTTTTAATAAAAAATAAAAATAGAACAAACCTATGATCCAGGAATCCCACTCCTGGACATATATCTGGAAAAGACGAAATCTCTAATTCAAAATGATACATGCCCACCAGTGTTCATGTATATGGCAGCAATATTTACAAGAGCCAAGACATGGAAACAACCTAAATGTCCATCGACCGAAAAATGGATAAAGAAGATGTGATGTGTGTGTGTGTGTGTGTATATGTATGTGTGTATATATATATACACACACACACACACACACACACACACACACACACATATATGCATCTGTCTACCTACACACACTCAGAATGGAATATCACTCAGCCATATAAAAGAATGAAATAATGCCATTTGCAGCAACATGGATGGACCTAGAGATTATCATACTAAGTGCAGTCAGACAAAGACAAATACTGTATGATGTCACTTATATGTGGAATCTAAAATATAATACAAATGAACTTATTTGCAAAACAGAAACAGACTCACAGACATAGAAACCAAACTTATGGTTATCAAAGGGGCAAGTGGAGGTAATAAATTAGGAGTTTGTAATTAGCAGATACAAACTACTATATAAAATAAACAAGGTCCTATTGTATAGCACAGGGAACTATATTTAATATCTTGTAATAAACTATAATGAGAAAATATAAAATATATATATATATATACACACATTATAACTGAACCACTTTGCTGTACACCAGAAACTAACACAACATTGTAAATTAACTATCCTTCAATTTAAAGAAATAAAATAATATATACCAATATATGCTTTGAAAGTAAAAGAAATAAAACTGCTGATGCCTTGGGTATGAGGAGTGGGAAAGAATGGAAAACTAGAATGATAGAAGGTTTGGTCTATACATCTGTGTGAATATCAGTGTCAATAATAAAGATGAGAACAGTGGTGGGGTGATCAGTTTGGGGGAATCAAAAGTTGTCTGCCACTCATAAGTCTGAGATGTCAGTGAGATATTCAAGTGGAGATGCACAATAGTTAACCAGAGAGCTAGTCTGCAGGGGATGGGAGAAGTTAAAGGCAGAGCTATGTATTTGAATATTGTCAACATACGGTTCTTATTTACAGTAATGTGTCTGGATGAGAACAGTTTTAACTGAAAATTTATTTAGAGAAGAGTGACAAAGATTGATCCCTGATTTATTTCACCACTTAAACATTAGAAGTAAGCTAGAAGGAGCCAACAAAAGAACTTGAGAAGCAGTATCAGGAGAAGTGGGAGGAGCATCAGGAGACTGAGGATCCTCAGAAGCCAAAGAAGAAAGTGATTCATAAAGAAGAGGTAATTGTGTCAAATGCTACTTCGTTCAAGTGAGATGAAGCTGATAATCACCACCGGACATATCTAGATGTAAATCTTTGGAGAGTCAGTCAATGACATAGTGGAGGCCAAACTACTAATAGGAGTGTACTGAGTACACAATGGGGATGAAGAAGAGAAACCTGTAGGTTTAGGCGGTTTTGAGTCATTTGCCCATAAAGGATCACAGAGTATTGTGGTGGCAGCTGCAGGAACACTGGGTCAAGGGATTTTTAAAAAATGAGTTATGGGCTTCCCTGGTGGCGCAGTGGTTGAGAGTCCGCCTGCCAGTGCAGGGGACATGGGTTCGAGCCCTGGTCCGGGAAGATCCCACATGCTGCAGAGCAACTAAGCCCATGCACCACAACTACTGACTGAGCCTGCGCTCCAGAGCCCGAGAGCCACAGCTGCTGGGCCCACGTGCCACAACTGCTGAAGCCCGTGTGCCTGAAGCCCGTGCTCTGCAACAAGAGAAGCCACCTCAATGAGGGCTTGTAGTTGACCAGTCTGCTCCAATCTCCTATTTGTTCCTTGACTCATTTCTTCATAATAAACTACAATGTCTCTCCTGAACAACTGACCACCACCCAGGATAGAAGTGATAATTGCTACCACTTAACAATTTTTTTTGTCATCTCCAGATATCAACAACGGAAAGAAATCCTGGGTTATTTTTGTTCAACAACTAAAATTTCAGATGATAAGACTGATTCTTATATTGTGCAAATCTTTGTTTTATAGCTTTGATTATGTCCTGACTATGGAAAGACATAGGAAGTACGTGTTTCAGTTGCCGCCAGTGTCATCTGACTAAAAATTAAAATAAAAATATTAGGTTGCATTAAGAGAAGAATAGGGTGAAAATCAAAGAAGGTGACCATCTTTTACTTTCCTCTTCTAATTATACCAGACTTGATAAATGGTAGTGATGTTATATTTATCTAATATTTTTGGTAGGTCTTTATGTGCCTGGTTCTGGGAATAGAGAAAAAAGATACAATCCCAACACTGAAGAGGCTCAGAATCAAATAGGAATAGTACAGACAAGAAGTTGCAACGGTGTGTAAAATGCTCTTACTCTATGATGTACAGGGGGCTGTGAACAGAGCATCCAGAGAGTTGATACCCGATTCAATTCTTGCCCTTTCTTCCCAGAATACATGGTACTACCTGATCGAGATGGTACTAAAAAGAACAAAGAGAACATTGTAAGATGAGAAGGGCTGCCACACCTTCAAAGGTTGCATGCTGTATGTTGGTTTTTGACAGTCAAGAAAATGTGTAGGGGCTATTAAAAATAAAAACAATTAACATATTAACAACATGCTGAGCACTTACTATGCACTAGGTGAATTAATTTCACCATATTAACAAACTCTATAAAGTAGGTTGCATAGTTTAATCTCTCTTTTACAATGAAGCAAAGGAAAGGCATGGAGGTGAGTTGTTTTGCCAAGGTCACAGAGCTGTATTGGCAGGGACTAGTTCATACCAGTCAGTTCAACTTCAGAGCCTAACTAATGCTCAACTCTGACAACTAAACCAGAGGGCGAGGATGTAGAAACTGTGACTTATGAGGAATCAATAAAATAACTCCTCTCTCTTCATCTCCAGGTTAAACATCCTGAGAGCATCTGAGACGGTGAGGGTCAGGGTTAGAACATTTAAATACTTAAAATAAAGCAAAGTATTTTTCCCACACGAGACATTTACGTGACTCCTGATAATAGAGCTAGGAGTGAAATATCAAAGTTATAAGAGACAGAATTGATCTAATAAAAGGGATCCATTGATTTAAAAAAAGTCTCCTCTGTCATTAGGCAGTAGGCCAAAACCAGATGACCAGAATTGTTCAATTATATGTCATCTACCACAATCATATGATTAACCAAAATTAACACATCTCAGTGTAAAAGTGCTTAAGGAATAGAAAAAAATTACATTCCAACTAAGCTTTAGAAAGCTTCACCTGAAGTGAAAAGAAACTTTAATGTATCTGGTCATGCTATGGTTTAGAGCTATTGACTGAAGAATACATCTGTAGAGAATGGTTTTGGGAATCTTCCAAGAGAAAATAGAATGTTAAAAATGATCTGATACAAATTTTAATTGATCTAGTGGAACTGCTGCTTACAAGTTACATAAAGTCTCTGAATCTCTTGTTTCTTCACCAGTAATACAGGAATAATAATGTCTTCCAGAAATACCACACAGAATTGAGTGTACTCATAATGCAACACTTCCCACAGTTTCTGATATGTAATACATAGTAAATATTTTCATGTTATATATGTAAATGAATAGCATGGCCTATACTTACTGACAGTTTTTAAGTTGAGCAGTCAGAGAAAGGTACACTTATAGAGCTGAGCATAGAGCTGTCTAATTTTGTTAGCTTGTTTTCAATTAACTCTATTGTTTTTGTAAATTTGTAATAGAAAATTACATTAAAAATGTATCAAATTCAGAAATATGAAAAAAAAGAAACACTGCACAAAAGTAACCACAGTCAACACAGCAGAGCATTTTATGATGTAATGAACTCTTTTCACAACACAAGGAGTTTTGGTTATTCCTGGTCTGTTTAGTGCTGTTAATTGTGGCCTTGCTTTAATGATTCAAGTGTCTTCACACTGGTCCAAACTGAAATTGACTGATGCTGGAAATGGACTGTGTTCTTCTTAAGCGAAAAATTATAGGTATGCATTTGATTTAGTTTTATAAATTCAAGGAATCTCAGGAGCATACATAAATAACTTAGTTCATGGTATATGAAGAGTTTTGTTTTCTATATAGAGTCTACAGAGCTGAGGAACACTGGCAAAAGTGGGGGAAAATGAAGGAATCCCTTTTTTAAGCCTGGAGGTCCAGGCTTTCTCTTTTGAGATCCTGATCCTTTGTTTTCAGGTGGGAGATGTCGAGGCACCAATTATTAACTAACTTGAGGATTTTCTCTAGTAAATTATACAAGTCCTTTTCTTTCCACTTTTTGTATCTCTTAACATTGCTGAATAGGTTTTTCAAAATTAGAATCCCATGTGTTAGTTATTTGCATTCATGTCAAATGTTTCAAGGGCAAGTAGGACACTCTGTCCACACTACTTTACATCACATATTACAGAGGTACTAATTTCTCCATCATCATAAAAGATCATAATTATCTTTGGATTTTTTCACTGCTATCTGATTCATAGATACATGTCTGGATGCTGATGTCATGTATATTTTATTAAAACCTCACCAAGCATCAGCAAAGATAACTGTTCATACCTCCAGAATTTTTTATTCATGTTTATCCACAATGGGTGAAAGCAGCATGCAAAATAAATGAAGAATGATACCACAAATGTCTTTAGAGAAATATTAGAAAAGAATCAGCAGAGAGGGCTTATGAAAGTTGTATGAGCTGTATGTTATCTGTGCATACACTACAACAGTCAGAACATTTAGTATGTCACGCTCCATACCAGCCCCAAATAATATATTTGACACATAATGAAGTTTTAACTTGGGGTGGGGAAGTAAATTTTGCCTTTATTGTTATTTTTAAAGATGTATTTATCTTTAAATGTGTTGTTTGCTTGAAAAGTCTCTACCTCTTTTCACAATCATTTGAAACAAGCATTTTGTATGGAAGCATAAACATCTATACTACATTGCAATGTGTAAGCACTCGTATCATTTTCTTGGCTTGAGTAAGGCTCAGTTTCCTAATGTCATTCATATTCCTTTTTGGCACAGTGTTACTAATGAATATTGAAGCTGAAGACAGAAAATAAAGTGCCCAAGACATGGTCAATAGGTTAAAACAGGAGCATATTTAAAAATGCCCATAAATTGTTTCTTTGAACCCAGGAGTCATACGGTGAAGTGGAAGATGAAGGGGACCCCTTCACTTAGAAAGGCATTTTTCTTCTAATTAGCATGTGTCAACCAGGGCTCAGGGGAAAAATACATGATGATATTTCAGACAATGCAATAGAGTAGCTATTCATGGAGTGCAAGGTTAGCAAAATCTATAAAGGTATTTACACACATTTATTATTTTTTTTTATGTCTTTGTCCCTTGGTGAATGTAAAGGATATGGTTTTCTAGAAAGAGAAGGTCAGAGATGGAAAGGAATTCGACATAATTTAATCTGGTCTCTTCATTTTTAAAGATGAGGATACTACAGTCCAAAGAAGTCATGGGAATTGCTTAAGTTCACATAACTAGTAAGAGTAGGAATGAGGAAAGAGATCGCCTGCCTCCCAGTATTAGCCCTTCCATTTTGTTCTGTTCTGTGACCTGCATGACACAAATCAAGTGTATATTCAAAGAAAACTTCAAATAACGATATTTTGAAATTTGTGTTGACCCCACTACTGATGATGAATGGTTTCAAATATCTCAACTATTTTCAGACCGAATTCTAATATTCTATGTGGGCTGTGTAGCAAAGTGACATAATATGATATCAGTTTACATGCTTGACTACCACACTGGTGTTAAACATCACTAATTTCACATGAAAAGATGCTCAACATAGTTAATCATCAGAGAAATGCAAATTAAAACCACAATGAGATATCACTTAACACCTGTCAGAACGGCTTATCGTCAAAAAGACCACAAATAACAAATGTTGGCGAGGATGTTGGAGAAAAGGGAACCCTCGTACCGTGTTGGTAGGAATGTAAATTCGTGCAGCCATTATGGAAAACAGTATGGAAGTTTCTCCAAAAACTAAAACTAGAACTACCATATGACCCAGCAATTCCACTCCACTGGGTATCTATCCAAAATTAAAAAAAAGAAAACACTAATTTGAAAAGGTACATGCATCCCAATGTTCATAGCAGCATTATTTACAATTGCCAAGATATGGAAGCAACCTAAATGTCCATCAACAGATGAAAGGATAAATAACATGTGGTGTGTATACACACACACACACACACACACACACACACAATGGAATACTACTCAGCCATAAAAAAAGAATGAAATTTTGCCATTTGCAACAACATGGATGGACTTGGGGGGTATTAGGCTAAGTAAAATAAGTCAGACAGAGAAAGACAAATACTGTATAATATCACTTATATGTGGAATCCAAAAAATAAACTAGTGAATTTAACAAAAAAGAAACAGACTCACAGAGAACAAACTAGCAGTTACCAGTGGGGACAGGGAAGAAGAGAGGGGCAAGTAGGGACTTAAGAGGTGTAAACTACTACATATAAAATAAATAAGCTACAAAGATATGCTATACAACACAGGGAATATAGCTAATACTTTACAACTATAAATGGAATATAACTTTTAAAAATTGTGAATCACTATGTTGTACACCTGAAACGTATACAATATTGTACCTCAATTTAAAAAAATCCCTAATTTTAAATCCAAGATCTATAATTTTTATTTATGTCACCTTGGACAAATTACTTGATTTCTCTATGCTTGAGTTGTCTCATTTGAAAAATTTGAATTATGAGTCCCAAACGCATACAGTTGTGATGATTAAATATGTTGTGTGCACACAAAGTGTCTATCCAACTGTCTAGTCCAAAGTTAGTCCTCAATATGTATTAGCAACTATTACTGTTATTTATTATTGTTAATGATAATGAAGAGACATTGCCTTGCCTTGTGCTTGGATGCAGCCCATTAGATTGATGAATTCATCTACCTTCTATAAGAGTGTGGTTTCCATCTTCAGACAATGAAGAGGCATAAGAAGAGATTGGTTAATGCTCATGTAATAATAAATGAACATAAACCAAAAGATTCACTGTCTCCTTGGCTTCAAACACATAGGCAGATGGTCTGTTTTGACATATTGAATTCCAAATCCTTTGCAGTCTTGTAAAGTTCAATCAAATGAAAACCACATTGTAAGTCATGGTACAGGGAGGCAAATATTTGGCCATAGATGAAATGCATGTGTTAGTTCAAACTAAATAACCTTTGGAAGACAGCCACTACTAGACCAAAGATTTCTTTTGCACAAGATTACTAAGCAACCTATTCTGGCTAGATGCTCTGCAGTACAATATATTGTTAATAAAGTTGGCATCTGGCCTATAGGAACATCCCTTTACCCATCCAAAATAAATAATTTAACTTAAGGGGATGTCCACTTACTTTGTAATCATCCTATATGTGTAACCTACTGAACTGTATTCTGGGAAGAGCTGCTCAAAGCCCCTTTGAGCCACTTTCTTGATACATATAGTCAGTAGACTCCAAAAGTAGAAATCTTGGAAAAATTGTCCTTAAGACAATTAGTATGAATACTGCATTGATAAATGTAACCAGATGTTAATTTCATGTTTTCTCAAGTGCCACATAAAGAGTTGTATGTTCCTTATCAGATTTCCATTAAGTAACTCGTGACACTAATGAAATAATGTATTAGTAAGAATGATCCAATCACAGGCATCATGACAATGTCTTCTTTGTTTCCCTCCCTAATGTTCAAATCTAATGGCAACACACCATTCAGAATAGCCAGGGGCCCTAATTACCAAATAGAACACTGTAGCTCAAAGAAGATTTTAAGCTAAGAAACAAACAACTAATTGATTTACAAATGACTTGAGGTCCAAAACTTAATTTGTAAGTAACTCAGGGAATTAAATATCTCATGAGGACTACTGACTGGTAGAATCATGAAATAATCATAATCGTAGCCATTCATAATGAAGATAGGCCAATAGTTTTCTTTCTCAATGGAGACTCTGCCATGGTAAGCTTTTAATGACATTCTCTTTGATTTATGTTTACATTACATACAGTTTATTGGTCGCTTGCTCAGCAGAATCTTCCCAGAAGAAAAAAAAATTACACACAATAATGTTTCACCAGTTATATCTCCACGAAACATATCTAGGTTACAAATTGGACAATAGAAGACTAATTAACACTGATCAGCAGATGTGCCTGCCAAGGCAGTACACTGAGACAAACAAATTTACAACTCAGCTCCTGAAAAATAAATTCACTTGTGACTCCTCACAGGATACCTGGATGGGTATTTAAGGTCTATCCCCAAGGCCCGCTTCCCATATTACAACATCAACACATCAGCCTTCCCAGTTAGATAAAAGGAATCTGATGAGGACCACGTTAACATTTATGTTGAGCTTAAATAAAACATGAAACTAACATCTTGAAAGACTCTGAGCTGAGCAAGGCGGCATTCAAGAATTATTCATGAAGCTTCAGTGCTTCTCAAGATTTTAGTTGCTTATATCTGATTTTACTTAAAGTTCTTCCCTGCAATGATTGTTTTCAGATACCTCGTCTACCGAGACAGGAAGTATACAATAATAGGAAGAAACTATTTGAGCACTTAATGATATCCAAACACCTTAATTGCCGGATCATCTTCCTTCCTGTTAAATACTTCTATGTGTTGGGATGGGGAGGGTATTGGTGGGAGGAAAGGGAAAGGTTTATTCAGGAAAAGCAGATTAAACAGAAGGATCTTACCACGAAAAATGAAGCCTCATAGTCTCCTAGGTTCAGGGTTCTGTAAAGTCTGAGCTATTTTCTAATGATTTTGTCACACATATCTTAGCTTTGTCTTTAAGCAAAGACCCCACTGAACAAGTTTGTGAGTATCTATACTCAAAACCTCCTGCCTGTAACTAGAAGAGAAAGCCATATTTTCCTTGAGTTTCTCTTGTCTATATTCCATACTTCCTCAGTCTCCAGGGAGAAAGTGAATGGTACAAATTGACCCACCCTGGCACCCTTCACAGCCTCTGAAATGGCTCAGTCCCACCTGGTCTCTGATAATTACTCATGAAGCAAGCTTTTATCTCCCAATAAACAACATTCCCCTTCCTCCAGAAATTCCCTGTGGCCTTAATTTGCTAAGTCAGAAACCAAGGACCCCTTAGTGACAACAGAAGGTTATATCTATTTCTTTAGTGGTTTATAGTTTCCAAAGCACTTCTACGTACATTTTCTCATTTGATAATGATGAACATTTAGCTCCACTGAAAGCATATGTTAGACTGAGAAACAGACTGTGGCAGATGTGACATTTATGGGATTTCACACAGGGCAGAAATTAGCATGAAGAAGCGAAGGCTGTTCAAGTGTGTAAGACTCATGGTCCATAATCAGAGAGACGGTGTCATTTGTATTTACATGCAAGCAGAACTGGAAAGGCTGATCATGAAACATTCAGCAACATTATTTCCCTCCCTCTCTCTCTCTTTTTAAGAGAGGCATGCATTTTTAACTCTAGTGATATCCAAAATAATTTGTGCAAATTTAAAAGATAGAAACGGTTTTGACCCAAACTATGCATTAGTTGATAAAAAGAGGAGAAAAAAGAACACCAAGCATACAAATATTCTCTCAGTTGGACTTTTTTATTCAGTTTGAAATTAAGACGTTTAATGGAGGGAAGGTAGACTGAAGCAGTTTTTGTGATTAAATGTATATTATGGTATTTATATTTCGCAATGACATGTAACTTTCCCCCTATGACACTAAATTCTTTATATCATTTTTTCATATACAATTTCTATATCACAGTGCTAATGCTTTCTATAAAGAAAATAACCATTGTGTTTTAAAACCATAGAAACTACACTTTAAAGATTTTATCTTTTCAGGAACAAAATGGCAAATATGTCTTTCTGTCTTAAATTTATATACCCTTCACAGTATTTTATATGAAAATGTTCAAGGACATTTTTCTTATAAAATCTGATTCTGAATATGGTTTAGATCACTTTTTAAACAATATACATTTTGGGGCTTCCCTGGTGGCACTGTGGTGGAGCGTCTGCCTGCCGATGCAGGGAACACGGGTTCGTGCCCTGGTCCGGGAAGATCCCACATGCCGCGAAGCGGCTAGGCCCGTGAGCTATGGCCGCTGAGCCTGCGTGTCCGGAGCCTGTGCTCCGCAATGGGAGAGGCCACAACAGTGAGAGGCCCGCGTACCACACAAAACCAAAAAACAATATACGTTTTGGTGGAACAAAACGTATATTCAGAAAATGTGCACAACTCATACTTAAGTCAATTAATCTTTGAAAAGTGAATGTACTTAGTTAATACGGATCAAATTTGAACATTACTAGCAACCCAAAAGCTTTCTTTGTGCTCCATCCCAGTCATCAAGCCCCTAAAGGAAACTGCACCTGTGACCTCTCGACACAGATTAATTTTGCCTGTTTTTAGAAAATTTACCAACGGAGTCATACACTGTGTATACATTTGAATATTTTTCCTGAATGTTATGTTTGTGATATTCATCAATGCTGTGACATATAGAATATAGGCAGTGGTTTGATCACTTCTTTGTTATGGGATGTTTATAGTTCAAGTTACTATGAATGATCTCATATGAATATGTATTATACATATATTTGATTATATTTCTGTTGGGTGTAATCTTTATTTCAATTTTAGCCATTCTGGGTAGGTGTATAATGCATCTGAGTATGGCTTTAATTCACATTTCCTTACTGACTGGTAATGTTAGATATCCTTCTGAGTAAGGTGCCTGATGAAGACTTTTGCCTTTTTTATTGGATTGCCTAGCTTCTTCTAACTGAATTAAGTGAGTAAATTAATAGAAACATTTACAGGTTGATGGCTAGGTAGGTAGACAGATGACTAGAAAGATAAATACATACAAATAGACAGACAATAAAATAACCCTATTTATTCCTGGTAAAATTCTTTATTCTGAAATATATTTTCTCCAATGTTCTCCAATATTTTCTCCAATGTTAATATAACCACTTTAGCTTTCCTTTAATTAATGCTAGCATGGTATCTCTTTTATCATTCTTTCGCTTTTAATCTGCTTGTGTCTTTATATTTAAAGTGGATTTTTAAAAAATCTAGGCAGCATATACTTAGGTCTTGCTTTTCCTCTTTTAAATCAAATCTGAAAATCTGTGCTTTTAAAATGAGATTTTAAAACCATTTCATTTAAAGTACTTATTAAGATAGCTGGGTTTAAATCTACTATCTTTCTATTTATTTTCTATTTGTCAGATTCGTTATTGTTCCCTTTTAATTTTGGATCAATGACTTCATTTTATCGCTGATTCTCCACTGAAAAAAAATTTTTGTTTTCATTTTTAACAGTCTTCTTTGGTCTTCATTTTGCACTATTTAGAGTCAGTTCACTACAATTTTCCAATGATTTGAGGGTGGAATCTCAAGCCTCCTTCAGGAGGTTCTGTGTGTCTGAATGATTTGTCCCAGCCATCGCCATCACCAAAGTATCTGTTGATCAGCAATGATAGAGCAAGAGAAGTGAGAGGAACACACAGCCTTACCTATTAAAGAGGCAGGGGGTTCCTGGAATGAGAACTTAAAAAAACACCTGCTAAAGCACACATGTTAGGTTAAAAGTATGAGGGCCGAGCAGTCTGCAAGAAACCCTCCAGGCACTCTAGGCCTGATACTGAGTCCCTTTCCTACTCCCATTTTTTCCTTCAAAGCACTTGGTGAAAAGGAATTGTTAGGTGAGTTCAGATTTTCTTTTCTGTCTGTGGCTCCCAGGGATTCTAAATTGCCATTTCAGCTCACCCTTGAACTTTGAAAATTCATTAAAAGTTAAGCTGCTTTTTCCCCCCCACCTCTGTAGTGATTTTTTTTTTCTTTCCCCACTGCTCCACCAACAATGATAAGAGCCATGAGTTTGTTTTCTTCCAGAATGGGCTCAGCTCTCTCAATTTTAGTTCATTAGATTTTTTCACATTCTCAGGTCACTACTGGGATTTATAAACGTGGTTTTGTAGGTGATCCAGCATATTGTCATCACTAAGGTAGGAGCACTGTCTCCTGCAACTTTCTATATCCTAAGAGGAAGCATAAGTCTCTGCCTGGTGATTTCTGATCAAATGTCTTAATGTATCTGGAAAAGCACAGACAGTAAAAATGGCACTGTCTTCCTTCAGAGATCATTTAGCCTTTGTCTGGAAGACTATTGGAATGAAGGTTGATTGCCTTATCCAGTTAATATATGAATTGATTCAAGGCTGAGTTTTAGGCTCTTCCGCTTCCTGTTTGACCTACTCTTAGAATAGAGTTGTTCTAGGATTTAAATTAAAAGCCTGAAAGCCATATGTGCTTACTAGGGCAGGCCCTGGAGTTCAGTTGTTTTTCTTCCTCAGCATGGCAAGATTGCTAAAGCTCTGCTGGGCTTTTTTAACTTCCAAGTATGAGTTTTTAATAAAATTTTTCATCTCCTATTCCTTGAAGTTTATAAGGTTGGCAAGTGCCTTGTGATCAAACTAAACAAAATAACAGGTTGACTTTTTTGCAGTTCTTTTTTCCCCCCCAGGGCTCTCTTCTCCTCAAGCCTTGAAATCCCCTCATTCCTGGTGTGTACGTGTGTGTGTGTGTGTGTGTGTGTGTGTGTGTGTGTGTGTGTGTGTGTGTGTGTATTCTCAGCCCTGGAATGCTTCTACAAGCTCTGGACTACAACTTTCTATGTCTATGCCTCACCCTGAGAAGCAGGAGATGTCCCGAGAAAAAGAATACATGAAAATAATGGCAAATATTGGGTTTGCCTCAATATCCTCTCCTCTTCTCCTGTGTCTTGATTTGCTTTCTGATGCCTTCAAACTGCTTCATGGTCATTCTGAATGACAGATTCAGTGTGATACCAGCCTGAAGTGGAGATTTTAGTGATAATTCATAAGTTTAAATTGTTTTTACAGCTGTCCCACATCATAAAAAGTTCTGTGGGAGCCAAAGCAATCTATATGAATTTCAGTTTATTTTAAATCCTTTCATAAGAATTACACTAATATGAAAAGTTACAGCACAAATGTCTTATTGGTAAAGGTACAGCAGTTGTTGACTGATGCCATGCATGCTGTAAGTCAGAATACCTAAATTTACTATTGCACAATTCCTATGAATTACCCAAGTTCACACCAGTTGGTGGAAAATGCTAATTCAAAACTCAGTATCTGCTCAATCCAAACTTAAATTTATTTCAGTTTTCGTGACATTCATAAATAGAATGTCTATCCAGACATTGATCCAAGCTGTAATTATCCTCAATTCTTCCTTCCCCTTATCTACCACATCAATTCATGTTTTCATTCCTAGTGCCACTCATTCCAATATCTCTCAACTGTACTCTCTTCTCCTTCCCTCTCAATTGGTGCTATTGGGGCTCAGAGCCTCACCCTTTCTTGCTTTAATTATTATTCTCTCTCCTAATTTGACTCCCTGACTCCCTTCGCAGTACATCTATCTTTGAAGTTGCTATTCTGAGTTATCTTTTCAAAACACAAATACCATTTCAGTCTTACTTTAAGACTCATTACAAGCTTACTGCTCACATGCAAGGGAATGATATCTTTTAGGGCAGCAGCCAGACTGTGCAGGAGTTTTGTAAGTCAGGCTAACTTTTCTGTCTTCACGTCTGATTCTAAACCTATAACCCTGTGTATTAGCTACAGTAAACTCCTAGGTTATTACATGATGTTGGCACACATAATTATATGTCTTTGTCTGAAAAGTCTGTGAGTAAAATTCCTTTATTTTCTTAGGCCTCCAAGACCTTCTCTGTGAAGATTTTTCTTAATGGACTAGCTTTTACATTCCTTCCATGACCCTTTAGACATGGATCTGCCATAATACATATGCATGGTCTATTCACGAATGGTTATATTCTCCAAAGATGTCTCTCGATCATTTTCTCTATTGTCTCTCAGTCATTGATTATATCCACGTCCATGAATCTATTTTCTATGTATATAGCAATTAATCTGAATTGTCTCTCCAAATTTTCCTTCCTTTAGCTTCAGAACTTTATGCAAATCACCTTCTCCAACTCCCCTGCTGTATGCTTTATTTACTCCACATGTAAAATTAAACCCAATACTTATTGCTCCTCATGTTACAGTCTCTATGTTTACTTAATCAAATTACTGGAGCCCCAGTCTGTTTAACCAAGAAAACTTCCTCCAGTTTCTCAATTCATTTCTTTTCTTTGCTTCCTGTATCCATTCAATTATGAAAAACTGTTGAGTCTATATCACAAATGTTATTTAATCTTATCAAATTCTCTTCATTTTCACCAGCACTAATCTAGTTTCAATCATCACTATCTTCTCAAGGGTTATCATTCTAGAAATGTCCCAAGGGACATCACTTAAGATGGCTCTAATACAACTTCTTCTGCTTAAAATCTTTAAAAATCCCTCAAGATTAAAATTTAGTTCCCTAATTCAATGTATAATACACTGTATTAACTTTTGAATCTGATCTTGTTTTAACTGCACCTCCCCCCCAAATCTTATATGTATATATATATATATACACACATTAATATCTAACCAAAGACATCATATAGTCACGTTATTTTTTTCTACCTGAAAGCATTTCTTTTTTTAACTGGACAGTAATCTTTTTCATTCATAAAGCCACATCAATTTTAATCCTCTCTGTGAAGCTGTACATAACTCCCACAAGCAAAGTAGTTATTCCATTCATTCTACAAATATTAATTCAGTATCTACTTGGTACCAGGTACAACTATAAGTTCTTAGATGAACAAAACAAATGAAAACAAACCTTAATGAACAAAACAAAAATTCCTGTCTTCATGAGTTTTATAGCCTAATGGGGAAGAAAGAAAATAAGCATAAAAATAAGTGTATTTAAAAGTTTGTGAGAAGATCAAAAGAAAGAGCAGAGGAGGGTAAGGGGTAGGAAATGCTGAGGGGATTGGATGCGTAGAAGTTTTCAACAGGGTGATCAGAGTAGGACTTTTTGAGAAGGCAGCATTTGAGCAAAGACTTGAAGGAGCTGGGAGGATAAACCAAGTGAGTTGATAAGGAAGAGTGGTCTAGGCAGAGAAGCAAGCTTGTACAATTAGGCTAAGATAGGAATACATGTGCCATGTTTGAGAAACAGCAAAAAAGCTGGATTGGAGTGATTAGAGGGAAAGAGTAGGAGATGGGAGTCATAAAGTGGTATGGAAAAATCAATTGCATATGGCTTTGTAGGCTATGGTAAGGACTTTGGCTTTAATCCTGAGTTAACACGTGAGCAATGCAGAAGTTTAAGAAATAACATGGTCTTAGGGGAAGGATATCCGACATTAGCCCCCAAAGAACTTTATACTTATCTTTATTGTAACACTTAACACGATGTATTTAATTGTCAAATTGAATCTCTCTTATCCCTGTCCGATATTCTGAAGTTCTTGAGAATATGAATCATGTTATATTTGTCTTTGTACCCACAGGTATAAGTCTATACTTATAAGCCAGGACATTGCATGTGGCCAATAAATTCAGATGTAGACTTAATTACAAAATATTGCCTGTCCAGGATGTGTCAGGCACAGAGGTAGATGCTGTTGCATATTAATTCAAATCACAATAGAAGTCAGAGGTAATTTATGCATGCACTGATAGCTGCACATATTCCATGTACATTGTTATTTCATTCACCTTTGGGTGACTTAAATAATCATCTTCTGCTACAAAGTCCTAACTTGGACAAAGCAGCACTGTGTCTCCTTCCACACATCACCTGAAACCCCTATATGATTTGAGTAAGACAGAAAAAAAAAAAAAAACACCTTCAAGCCATAGTAAGACCTGTCGTTATTGTGAGACTTTATCTATATTTTAATGACCTTATTTTTTTCGTAAGAACTCTAAGAGGTATGTAATACTATTTCCATTTTCATAATGTAAATGCTAATTCTTACTGAGAATTAGGATTTGAACCCAAAGGTATCACTTTCATATTGTCAATGTCTTTTTGCCTCATCACTCCATTCATCAGAAGGTCTCTACATTACAGGAAATTTATGCATCTGTATTACAGAGATATGTATCTTGACATATATCTATAGACCTAAGTACACTTATATAGAACGTATATGAAAAGAAATTACTACTGCATTTAGGAAAACTGCCTTGTATTTAAAAAGAATGTTTTGTGTCAGTGGCGAAGAATGAGATTTTGTCATATCCAAAGAACTGAATGAAGATAGGTTTAGGAGCTTATTTTCCTCATTCTGGAAATTCTGATTACTTCACTGAGATCCCGTATCAATTCCTCACTTTGGCTTAATGTGTCTCTTAGAATGCTTCGAAAGATACATGGGACTTTAAATTGCAACCTTGGTTCTTTTTACCTCTTCATAGTAGAAATAAGCCTTAGCGATTTTTCTTTCTTCTGCCTCTCCCTATTACCTGAGTGCTCTCCTTGTCCAAGGCCACTCTATTCTCACCTGAAGAATAGCACTTATCACTTCCTCAAATGGCTCTGGTGAGGGACAATTCTAAAAGATACATAAGAACAATTCCGACCAACAGTGTATGTATAGATACATACATACATACCTACATACATGCCTATCTACATATATACATACATATACAGGATAGGCTCTGTGTGTATATGTGTATTTGCATATAGTTGTTACAAATCTTAAACTCCAAAATGAGACAAACTGAGATTAGAATCTCAGTTCTGCTGTCATCTTAGCAGCATGAATGTCAGCCAGTAACAAGCTCCCTAAAATTCAGTCTTCCAATGTGTAGAAGTAATGTTGCCAGCTTTAGAAGTTATTGTAAGAATATAATGATGCAATATAATTAAAAGCAATAGTGGAGACTAATATTACTTATTTAATAATAGTAGCTTTCTTTTTATATATATATATACTTTAATTTAGTTTTTGGCTGCATGGGGTCCTCGTTGCTGCGTGTGGGCTTTCTCTAGCTGCAGCGAGTGGGGGCTTCTCTTCGTTGTGGTGCGTGGGCTTCTCATTGCGGTGGCTTCTCTTGTTGCGGAGCACAGGCTCTAGGTGCGCGGGCTTCAGTAGTTGCGGCTCGTGGGCTCTAGAGTGCAGGCTCAGTAGTTGTGGCGCACGGGCTTAGCTGCTCCGCAGCATGTGGAATCTTCCGGGACCAGGTCTCGAACCCATGTCCCCTGCACTGGCAGGCGGATTCTCAACCACTGTGCCACTAAGCATGTCCCAATAATAGCAGCTTTCTAACAGTAAATGACTAACCTATGTGTTAATATCTAGTATTTCCATGTGCAGATTGCATTAACTTGAGTAGGTCTGAATGCAAAGTAATGGGTCAATACTAAATCAGTTTTCATAATGGAGCATTTGTAATACAACCATTTATGCAAACAGGGCGTTAAATTCCTTTGTTTTGTAAACTCATTGCTAAAAACTGAAAATCTTACAGAGTGGCAGTGTATTGCCATTTTAAAGGAACTTGCTTCTCAACACTTTCTCTTGACAGCTGACTATTCTTTCCAATTTCCTGTGATTTACACATCTGTCCATTGTGATGGGAAGCCATGCCGATAAGTGGGCAGAGGTGGGCCATGCATCGATCTCTGTGACATGCCATTAGCCATCTTCTTTCACTTAATATTATCTGACGAGTGTTGACCAGTTCAATTTTCCCTCTGAAGACACTGTGTTTAATAGAATTAGAATTCCCCGTGCTCTCATGTCATGCTTTATGCTTAGGCAGATTCAAAGTTCTCTCTTAATTTTATTTTAAGTCATTTTAGCTAATTCTCCATTCCTTTTAAATCTCTATACTAAATGAAAGGCAAAACATTTCCACTGGCCTGGATAAAATTTGTCAGTCAGACTTTTGGAAATTTCAGAGTGCTAACTAAACTATTTTGTAGAATTGTTCAGAATTGTTTAGCAATTTGGAACTTTTATCTTTGTTGTTTGCAACATAATTATGAATTCATATTTTAAAATATATCATACTAGTTTTGTCAATGGGAAATAATTTCTGTTTATTTTGAAATTCCTTTCTTTTCTAAATCAACATATGGTAGGACTAAGAAAGTTGTAGTGACCCAAGATCAATTCTTTCCAACAGAAAAAAATCTGCAACTTTTTGTTCACAATTGAGTTTTGGTTTTTCTTTGCTTACTAAGATGAAGTTTCCACCATAAAATTAAATGTCTATTTGTAAACAGACACCAACATTTCCCTAATCAGCAATTCTCTCATTATTCAGGATTTCAGAGTAGACAGCTTATTAGGGAAATCAGAGGGTAAATTTTATCAAAAATATATTCTGTTGAGAAATAAACACAGTATAAGTCATAGCATTAATATGCATCTAATAAATACTAGTATCTATTTCTTTCCCTTCCGCCCCCCAGGTGATATCAGTGAACTGTATCTTTTAATGTCTACAATGAGTGTCTGGGGCTTCCCTGGTGGCACAGTGGTTAAGAATCCACCTGCCAATGCAGGGGACACGGGTTCGAGCCCTGGTCTGGGAAGACCCCATGTGCCACAGAACAACTAAGCCCGTGAGCCACAACTACTGAAACCCATGCACCTAGAGCCCATGGTCTGCAACAAGAGAAGCCACCACGATGAGAAGCCAGCACAGCACAAGGAGTAGCCACCACTCACTGCAACTAGAGAAAGCCCATGCACAGCAACAAAGACCGAACACAGCCAAGAATAAATAAATACAATGAGCATCTGAGGTAGTATTTGTTGGTCTCATTCTACACATGAGAAAAATAAGGCAAAAAATAAAATTAAATTAACTTAGCAATGTCATACACATAAAATATTTTGACTTCTGCCTGTTTCCTTCCCAGATCACCCCAGGGTATTGAAGGCACTTCTTAGAATTTGGCTGACCGTTTTCAGGCATTGAAAACGGCATTGCCTGAAAGGACACATTTGTAAAATAATGAGAGAAATGATAATAACTACTCAAAAATAACCACAATTGCTGAATGACTTGTAATGATAGCAAGGGAGATCAGTGATCAGAGGCCCACAATGACAGGAAGTAGGTCATGCAACAGTTTGCATATGTTTGCATATTTGCCTATGTGGGTGCAAGTGTGGGTGTGGGGTGAGCGTACATCCCAGTCTTCAATGGCTTTCCATTGAATAAGTGGAAATGAAAAAAATTTTAACACTAGACAGACTTTATCCTACAAATTCCCTTCAATCTCTAATATGATTCACACTGTATCATTGGGACTCATTAAAATATCCTCCTTCGATAGTGGTAATTACGGTTCTCTCCACCCTTGTAGCAGGCCTTTCCCTCCATTCTACCTGTGGAAAACTTAACCTAAATACCAGGTTCTCTTTGAAGCTTTTCTTGAATAGTGTCTTTGTTTCTCCTTGCTACTTTAAGAAGTCAACACAAGCTGGCTTAGAACAACATAAATTTATTATCTGAGAGTTCTATAGGTCAGAAGTCTCACTGGGCTACAATCAAGGTTTTAGTAGGGCTGCATTCCTTCTGGAAGCTCTAAGGGAGAATCCATTTCCTTGCCTTTCCATATCTGAGAGGCTGTCTGAATCCCTCGGCTCATGTCCCTTTCTTCCCCATTCATAGTCAGCAGTATAGCCTTTTCAACCTCCTCTCTGACTCTGATCCTCTTAGAAAGTCCTTTGTAATTACCTTAGGCCCACCTGAATAATCATGGATAATCTTCCCATCTCAAGATCCTTGATTTATCACATCTGCAAAGTACAAAATATCTTTTGCCATGCAAGGTAGTACATATTCGCAAGTTCTGAGGATTATAACTTGGGCATCTTTAGGGGAGACAATATTCTACCTACTACAGAGGGAAATCAATCTTGTCTCTGTCATTACATTTCCATTAAGAGTTTATACCACTATTATATTTTAAACTTAACATACATTTATGGGTGTTGCTTTTAGTTGTGGTTTCATTTCATCTCCTGCCTTCTAAGTTAGAATCCCAGAGGGCATTGAAATCTTATCTTTTCAATTCAACTGGAGATATCTGAGGATATTCCTACCTCCTGCACACCTTTTGATTTCCAGAACATCCGACATGAGTTCAGTTTATTAAACTGAACTTAAAAGTTTTGAGAGAGACTAATTAAACTATGAGTCAGTCAAAGCAAAAGCAGCAACAGACAATGGAGTTACTTTGTGAAGTGATTTCTGTTACCAGGTAAGACAAGACTGGCAATATCACGAGGCTGAAGGGGTTCAGAATGAGCCTCCTTAAAATGTGGCACTTTGGTATGCAGACTGTTTTGAGCTGAAGGCAATCAAGACCCAGCAGACTTAAGAAAAACTTTTACCTGTCCCTTAACTACCTAAAATAATGGAGATAGTGGGCCTGGCCCAGAAAGAGAGTTATTTCCAAGAGATAACTTTTTCTCTGAATGACCTATTTGTATGGCAGAATGAACATCTAATTACCAAACATCTTCTCTCCTTATAGTCCTCTGAATCATCTTCCTCCCCTTTGAATCTCCAGGCCCCTATCCCATTCCTTAGCTCAAGATGGCATATAAGCCTCAATTGCCCAGCTTGTCCTTAGGTCTCATTGTCTTTGTGGAGCCCCTGTATATATATATGCAATTAAATTTTGATCTGTTAATCTGTCTATGTCGATTTTATTTTTAGACCAGCCAGAGAACCAAGAAGTGTAGAGGAAATTGTTCCTCTCTGAGAAGCCCAATCTGTGGTCTTTCAGGAAAACTAAATCTAGAAAGTGAGTTTTGGGGATTGGCATATTTTCTAGAATGGCTGTATTTTCTGGAATAGGATGCGGTCAGATTTTTAGAGGACACTGCCTATCATAGCTGCTGAGAAAAAATGAGAAAGAAGTCACTTAAGTCTCTTATCTTTAATCCTGATTACCTTCTAAGATCATTCTTGTGACCAGCTGGTGATAATTGCCCCATGTGGAAGGATTTAACCTTCTTTACACTGTAGTCCAAACCCCTGACAATCATAAACTTGCTTGATGCCTATCTTTAGAATTAACGGAGGGATTAGTCACTAAGGTAATAATATCTTTGTTCTCAATTACTGGAAGGGTGGACAGTTGTGTTCATTCAGGGACAATGGTTGGAAGAGAGAACAGAGAACAGGCTATAAATTCATTGTACAACAGTTTCTTCAAATTCAGAGAAAAATAAAATTGAAATTTTCCATTGATCATGATCATCACCATGCCTACAACCTATGAACATTTCACAGACAGAGAATCTGAAAGAAAAAGCCAGAAAAAAAATAAAGGAGTTCCTGCAAGGTAAAATATACTCTGTTTTGAGGAAATAAAGACACAAGATTTTTTAGGTTCAAAGCACTGTGCTATTTGTTTCAAAGACTAATCCCGTGACCTCCTTAAGAGATATTCATTAATATTCTCAATTTTCAAATAGAGATTAAGAGATTAAATAACATGAAAAATATAAGAGCACAAATATGAATTAATAAATATTTAAGTGTCTAAATATATAACATTAAGAAAATGCATTAACTTTTAGATGAATTGTTAAATTAGCCATCACAAAACACCTATCACATTGAAAACATGCTATAGGCTAATTTTTCTGACTTTGCAATAACTGTTAAGTGGGCACCATGTTCGTTGAGAAAGCATACTCAATTTTAAATTAAATAAGTTACTCATAGCCAGCCAAATTACTAGAAAAATAAACTATAAAAATTCTTCTAATTTTTAATAAAAACTGGTATTTTAGAGTTTTTTAATATATTTGATACAATGTAAATTTAGACCTCTAAAAATCAACATTCCTGACTAGAGCTCACAAGGTTTTAAAATAAAACCTACCTCCTTCTTATTAAATGTATTTTATACTCATTTTAGTTTTAAGAAAGTGATTATTTTATAATTTGATGTATACTAGTTAACAAAATCTAGTAAGCTTGAAGCTCAGTTGCCCAGGAGTAGAATTCTGGACAAAGAAGAAGGATGTTTGATGAGGAGACACAATGACAGTTTTCTGCATAGAAAGGTGTGATAGTTAATTTTATGGGTCAACTAGGCTAGGCCACAGTGACCAGTTATGTAGTAAATCATTATTCTGAATGTTTCTGTGAGATGTTTTAAAATGAGATTAATGTTTAAATTGGTAGACTTTGAGTAAAGCAGATTGTCCTCCCTGATGTGGTGGGCCTCATCAAATCAGTTGAAAGCCTTAACTGAACAAAGACTGGCCTCCTCAAACAAGCGGGAATTCTGACAGCAGATAACCTTTGGACCCAAACTACAGATTTTGGACTTGTCTCCATAATCTTGTGCGCCAATTCCTTAGAATAAATCTCCTTAAATACATATATATACACATCCTATTGGTTCCGTTTCTCTAGAGAACCCTAACACACAGGGAGAAGAGAATGATTATCCATAAATAAATAAAATCAAAGAGAAACCAATGGGTCACAAATAAGGCACACTATCAAGAGCAGTATATGTCATAAAGGTAAAAAGTGACCTGCCCGGATGAGGCGAAGAAACGAACATGTCTTAGCTACCAAGGATTGTGTTACTTGCTTCAAAGTTTAACCCCCATAGTCTCCCTATGAGATATTCATTATCATCTTCAATTTTCAAATAATGATATTGAGGCCTGAGAAGTTAAGTAATATATAGTCTCAAGCAACCACAAAATTTGGGAGAAATGCATAAATTTGACCTTCTTTAGTTTTGTTTTTCTGTCTACCTAGCACCTCAGGCCTAATTTGATTAAACTCCACTCACCCACCCAAGGTCACCACTACCAGTTAACCAGATATTTAGGTATCAATCTCATATATCATGGACAAACTGTTACATTAAACTCAAAGTGCATAACTCATATGTTTTACAGTTGAAGGTCCCTAATGGATTTGTACATCACCACTAGTTTATGTGATATAATTCATGTGAAGTGTCATAAATATAAGTGGCATATATGACATTCAGGTACAGTTTATATGTAGCTCTAAATCACTGCACATGTAGCAAAGTTAATTATTGGAAATTAACATTCTGGGGGTATATTATACCTACAGTCATCAAGCTGGGCTCTTGCAATGGAGAGAAACCTTCTCCAGTGGCCCCTCTGTGACTCTGGTTTATTACCTCAATGATTTTGTTGCTTGTTGTAACCCAATATGTACGTTAGTATACCTTAAGGAATAGGTTGTCGTCCGATTTATTAGTTGGAGTACCTTACATCTTTCAATGGTAGGGAAAATTTTACACTGACAATAACCAGAGTTTTTATTGAAGTTATATTAGTCCTATCTATCAGAGAGATGCTAGAAAATCTATAACTCTCACCAAAATGATGCCCATGTGAGCAATTCAGTTTATGAAGTGCAATCTTCTAAGGCAGGCTTAGGGCCCTGTGATTCATTTTTCAACCTATGAGATGTTTAATGATTTTGTCAAAATAAAAACGAATACACAGTTCTATGTTCACTATCAAATTATGCCATTCAATTTACAACTTAAATCTATGAAAAATGACTTCCACATATGGAAGTCTGAGAACTGGGAAATAGCTCCAGTCTGTGTAATTCTCCATCCTCTATTGACACAGATATTTGTAGTGGGTGAGAAGTTATTTGGCTTATTATTACAATGGGAATTTTTCAAAACAGAGTAATGACATTGTTTCATTATGTCAAACACGTAGATATCTACCTAGGGTATACTGTTGGGCCAAAAAAATGATTATTAGAAAAATGAAACTATATAAAGCAAGAGGGGAAAGTGCTGAAAGGTCCTTATCACCTTGTTTAAATCAATCTTAAATCCCATTTTCCAAACTGTTAAACCGTAATTCCCAAACACATTCATTTTTCTTAACCATCATAGTCAGTATATCAAGGAACATTTTTGCAAGTTATTTGCCTGTGTGTGTGTGTTCGTGTGTGTTTGGTGTGAGTGCATACACACGTGGGCATTTTAGAAGGCTGAATATAATTCATATTCTGTTTTCATCTTCTTGTTAGATGTTGTTTTATTAAGAATTAGATATTATTAAACAGGGTCAAGAAAGGTAAACATTTGGTCATTAAAAAAAAAAGAAAAATAATATAGTTCCCTCTTTGGAGAATATGATTTCTACAAATGAAGTTTATGTTGGTTATTTAGACAGTGGAAAACAGTCCTTTTTAAAACAGCCCCTTGTGTTTTCACATTTCAGGTGATGAATAGCAACCTTACTTTTCCTGGTTAATTTTCTGAGATTCCTGTATTTCCTCTGCCCACAGGGTGAAGTATTTAATATTTGCCAATTATCCTTCCAAGATCGTTTTATGTTGGTCTTTTTTGCGTACCACTCTGAGAAATGCAGGGGTTTAGACCTACTATGTAACCCCCTACAGGTATTAAACAAGGTTCCGTTGAAAGGCATTGGAACATATGTTGAGATGCCTCCTGACCACGCATGAAGACATTTTTATTTCAATACTCTGAGAAAGCAAGAAAAGCACAGAATGATTCACCAACTAGCCCAGGGTCTCATAGTTAATTAGTTGGGAGTTTAAATTCATACTCAGCTTGTCAGATTCAAAAGCCTATGTTCATTATGTAATATCCCACAGCCCCTGGAAGTTGCAGAATTCCAACCGTAATGGGGTAAAATCACAGACACGTCAGATTTAGCATTTGTCATCAGAATGTTCAGCACAAAAAAATCAATCCCCCTCTGCATGCAAGACCCTGCCATTAATCATTTTGCCTTCTCACACCCACAGCACATGACTCAAAAAAGAAGGCTAACACGAGGATGAAATTTACACTTTCAATAATAGGTCTGGATTGTGTAGAACAGATTCACCTCTAATGCTATCCTAATCAAAACTTTTTTTTAAATTTACATCTTTATTGGAGTATAATTGCTCCACAATGGTGTGTTAGTTTCTGCTTTGTACTAATCAAAACTTTTATTACCAGTAACTAGTCAGAGTTTATCTAGAGAAAGCAGATAAGTATTAAAAGTTGAATCTTAGGGGACTTCCCTGGCAGTCCGGTGGTTAAGACTCTGCGCTTCAACTGCAAGGGACAGTGTGGGGAAAAAAAAAAAAGGAAGAATCTTAGGATCTTTGTCATCAATAGTGTGGCTTAGGTGAAATGAAATGTTGGGGACTCTGGGATATAAAAGCTGCAACACAAACAAATTAACAGGTCAGCGGCTTTCATAATGGAAGTGCTAATGGAAAAATAAAAGTCATCCGTTCAAGTTAAAAACTACAATAAAGGGCATGGAACAAATGGATGCCCAATGCAGGCCAAGGACACCACCAAAGGAGTTTGGTGCGAAAGGGAAAGGCTACAGAATATAAGTCACAACAAAATATTTTTTTCTGCACTAGATCCCACATCCAACGATTTCAGTTCCATGGGTATTAAAAACACACTGCCCTAGGGCTTCCCTGGTGGCACAGTGGTTGAGAGTCCGCCTGCCCATGCAGGGGACACGGGTTCGTGCCCCGGTCCGGGAAGATCCCACATGCCGCGGAGCGGCTGGGCCCGTGAGCCATGGCCGCTGAGCCTGCGCGTCCGGAGCCTGTGCTCCGCAACGGGAGAGGCCACAGCAGTGAGAAGCCTGCATACCGCAAAAAAAACAAAAACAAAAACAAAAACATACCGCCCTAGACTTAGAACATTTCACCAAAAGTATAAGTGATACTCAAAATGATTTTAGATGGGGGTTGGATACTAGAACTAAATGCCATCAAATAGCTGAGAAAGTTACATCCTTTTTCTTTCTTTCTCACGTATTCTAATTATATTAATAAAGAAGTCTCCAGTTTTATATTAACATGTCTTTAACACTTGTTAATTTCTCTTCCATAGTTTTATAAAGTTTCCTTTTAAGATACATTTATTTACATTAAAAAGGGAGTCAGTTTAAAGGAAAATAAATAGAGACATGCAGGCATGGTGAAAATCATGGTGGTGTAATATAATTATTTTACTTGAGAAACAGTATACCTCTAGAAGAAATGTTAAAGCATCTGAATCCATTAGCAAAATCTAAGGACTAGTCTATCTCTGCTCATCTCTGAGATTTGTGGGAGAGACTGACACTGGAGGGCCAAACACAAGGGCCAGTTAAGCCAAGAAATAACAGGTTTGCTTTTATACAATTCATGCTCATCCATGACTAAATAACAGGCCCTGGATATAAAAAATGAATGAGGGGCTTCCCTGGTGGCACAGTGGTTAAGAATCTGCCTGCCAATGCAGGGGACACGGGTTCGAGCCCTGGTCTGGGAAGATCCCACATGCCATGGAGCAGCTAAGCCTGTGCGCCACAACTACTGAGCCTGCGCTTTAGTGCCCACGAGCCACAACTACTGAAGCCTGCACGCCTACAGCCCATGCTTCGCAACAAGAGAAGCCACCACAATGAGAAGCCCGCGCACCGCAATGAAGAGTAGCCCCCGCTCGCCGCAACTAGAGAAAGAAAGACCGCACGCAGCAACAAAGACCCAACTCAGCCAAAAATAAACAAATAAATAAATTTATATTTAAAAAAATGAATGAGATTAAATTCCTGACCAACCCTCTGTCCAGCATTGCAGTGTGCTTATTTGTTTAGTCTCTCATTGAAATTTTCTGTAGCAAAAACTTTCTAGGGTAGTTCTAACTACTGCAGACAAATGTCTTTCAACCACAGACTGCCTTTCTGTACAGTGAGGTCACTCATAGGATCTCTAATAACTCCATAGTATATGCCAGATAAGCATCTCTCTTAGAATGTGTCTTCTCCTTCTGAAATATTCTCAGTTCCTTCCATCATTTCTCAGTTTCACCTTCATCATCTTGAGACCTCATCACTAAACGAATTCCAATTTGCCCATATTTTTAAAGTATTACAACCAGAACTGAATTCACTATTTCAGGTCTAGCAATATTATTTTATGGATGTTATCAATTGAGCGCTAATACAGAAAATGTTCTCTACTTTTGCTTCAGCCCAAGATTGCACTAGCTTTGTGTATTCTATTGATGACTCTGAATGAAATTATTGTTGCTTGTTTTCTTAAAAGTGTGGATATTGAATGCATCTTAATTATTTTTTTAAGCTTATGAGTTATGTAATTAGAAAACTAACAAAAGACTACCCCCACCAACAAACACACATTCTTTACCAATTTCCTCTAAATTTCTCAGGTAATATAAATAAAGATAACAAAAAAGGGGGCCACATAGATAGCAGAATATTAGATTTATTGGTTATATGGCTCTTTATTTTGCATGAGAATTTTTCTGAAGGCCTCATACCACATGAGAGAGAGATTTCTTTCCTGTTACACCAGTTCCTTCCTCTTCCAACATACCTAATCACTCACATGTATGTGAAAATGCCCTTTTTGTTACTGGTGGGGCAGAGGAGAGGGAGTAAAACTGGCAGAGAAATCACTTGTTGATGCAGCGTTTACCCTTTGTCATGATATAGTTCTCCAATACCGTCAGTGGCAGGACAGCAGATTAGCTCCTAAACCTCGAAAAGAACAGACATCTAGTTTTCTACCCAACAGAGGAAGACAACACTCCTTTTTCAGCTATACCTTTATTTACAAAGGACTGTGATGTGGGTGCTAGTCCTGGATGGCAGTGTCTTTATCCCAGAGAGTCTGCGTAGATAAGGGGACATTCACAGACATCCTGCCTCCAGGTACGATGACCAAGATTAGGCCAGTCCTTCTCCAACTTTAATTTGCATACAAATCACCAGAGGATCTTGTAAAAATGCAGATGTGGATTTCCTGCTTCTGGGGTGAGACCCCAGAGTCTACATTCCTAACAAACTTCTTTTAGGAAAAGCCATGATACTGGTCCAGAGACCACTTGATGGTTAAGGGATTAAGAGAAACCTGGCAGATGAAAAGTTTCCTACATTTGTTTCCAATGCTATTTTTTTATTAGACTACCTTAGATTTCATTTACCCAATAAATATGTATGGAGCATCTGCAACGTTCCAGGCCCTGCTTTAGTTGAGGGGCATTCAGTAGTAATATTTTCCCAGTGCGCTTTAGGTGTAGGTTCAAAATGTAGGTCTCTCCTTTAAGAACTCATTGCAGTGGGGCAAGCATTTCTAATACAGCTTGGACATTAAGGTTAAGAACAAGGACCTTGAGAATTAGAAAGACTTAATTTGAAAGTTGGCTCTGTCACTTCATTCACTTGCCACCTTGGGTAGATTAATGAAATTCTGAGCCTCAGTTTTCTCATCTATGATGAATTAAAAGAGGAATTAAAAGCTATAATATTTTAAAGCATTAGTAGTATCTGACATGAGTAATATATTTTTTAAAAATTCCAATTATTATTATTATTGTTTCACTTGTGGTATTCACTGAGCCGTAGAGTAAAGCAGAACCTGCAGGCACAGACATACGTAGACGTAACCCTTGAGGGGCTATAGGGCTGAGGGGGGTGCTGACAAATAACAATGTTGGAGGATCCAGAAAATAGGTCCTTAGAGGTATTCACTTCCCCATTCCAGAGATCTTCATGTGCATGAAAATTGTTTTTTTCTGTAATGACAAAAATGCCTATATCTGAACTGGAGCCACTTGTGCAGACAAGTCTACATTCCGTACAAGCAAAGGAAAGAGACATATAGGAAGGAGTCGAGAAGGATACCAAATCATCCAAAGAGGTTTCACAGAGTGTATAGCTCCAGGGATACAGGGGACTTTCTATACTAGGGGTAAAATACTGTGGGGAGTGGAAACCTCAAAGGGCAAAGGATAGTCCTACTAGCAGAAGGCAGAATTAGAAAGAGGGAGGGAGAGAGGTGGAAGGAACACTGTCACTAGAACTGGGGGAAAAGGGACTTGGATATCAACTTCTAGCAATACTCCAGTTGCTGACCTACCAAGTCACCAGTTTGAAGATCCTGAAAGTTTTCCTTAATTGAGGAAAATTGATGAAAGGAGAGTGACGAGAGTCATTCTGCGGTGGGATGAATGGTGAAAGAAATCTAAGCTGCAGTGCTCAACACTTATGCAAATTGACCACTTGAATAAGGAAGCACCTTGTTCTGTGCCAAGCTGCTTGTTTGCATGAAACACGTTCATTTTAAGGGTTATTAAAATGCCACGGTGTTTAGATGTAGGCTAGAGAAATATGTAGTTAGACCAGAGCACGGGGGGAAAAAAAAAATTAAGAACATGTGTCAAAAGAAATATCCATTTATTATTTCTGAGGGCAGTTAGAAATCACAGTCTGAGGACAAGAACTGTGATAATTTTATATAATTCTGAAATACTTGTCACTTCATCATATTATAGTTTTGACAGTATCTATAATACTTTCCCTTATTAATCAGAGAGAGAGGGAGGGAGGGAGGGGGAAGGAAAGAAGGAAGGAAGGAAGGAAGGAAGGAAGGAAGGAAGGAAGGAAGGAAGGAGGGAAGGAAGGAAGGAAGGAAGGAGAAAAAGATACATAAGCTTGTCTGTCTATATGACCACAGGAAAGAAGAGGTAAGGGACTGTATTCTGATCTGATGCCAAGTTTGGAAGGGCAGGAAAAGATGCAAGACTGAATGACCAAAGGACAGATAAGTAAGCTTGGAAAAAAATTAAGTCAGGTTAAACACTTGCGGCAGTAGGAAGGAAACTAGACGCTGTATTAGACTTGATAAAGGTGCTTAGCTGGAGAGAGGCTCTGTTGTTTTGAAATCTCCTGCTTCTGCAGAACTGAAAACCCTTCCTGAGGAGCTTGACGGACAAAAGATCAGCAAGAAGGCCAAGCATTATTGACAGCAGCAATTAGAGACCCATAAGCTAGACTAGGAAAAACCTCAATTTGTAAGGAGAATGAACTTCTGCTCTTGTCTTCATTTGCCTTTCTGATCTTACAGTGGAGTACAAGCGTATATGAAGGACTTTAAGAGACTGTGGCCACATGGTGAAATGTCAGAGCGCTTGGCAACTGTCAGCCTCCTTGAAGGGTATTTCTCCCCTAGGCTCATTAATCTTACCACGACAATATCTTGTGTAAACGGGCATTTTGGAAACTTCCCCATTACTGCTTTCTGATAATCACCCAAAGTGAATTAGTGTTCCCTAGTGTGACTTTCCCGTGCCTTTTCTTGTAACCAGCTATGACTGCACCAACATTAAATGGGTGGAAAAATGTCATGTCCTCAGTTGGAAACTTTGAGAGGCCCTTTTACTTCCTGTCTCAGCATAATAAACCACGTCTATGTTTTTTCATGGTTTCCTTTGGGCTGGGTCCAAATTAAAGTGGAGGGAGAGGCACTGCTTTCACAGTAAATTGAGGTCCAGGGAAGACATACGAGTTGAATAAATGAGGTGCAGTAAAGACATGTGATGTGCTTAATATGATGCACTTGAATGCACTGTTTTAAGAATTCCCATTCCTGTTTTGTTTTTTTTTTTTTTGGCTTTTATGGTCTACATTTTAAAAGCACCACCGAAGAAAATGTCATCCTCATTATAAAGAAGAAAGGGGTAATCTGGAGGAAATGTCTGAAACGCAGTTACATTACTGTATAAACAACACTTGTCATCAGATTTTTATTTTATTGCCTACTCTTTAAAATTTTGTTTCTGAACTTCAGGCATATTCTGTCTTTGTGAAAGAAAAAATTACAGAAAAAGTGACCTGGTAGTTTACCTAGTCACTATGGTCACATCCAATGGGAACGGAACACCCAAATCAGAAACAACTTGTGCCATCAGGAATTTAGTTTAGATTGACTGAACAGCCAAACTTCCTTTTCTTATCTCCTTGCCTTCCTCAATGACAGACACAGGCTTAAGATTTTTCAAATATCTTATACCTGTAAGTTAATCGCCATATGTTCTATCAAATTAAAATATGGTAATAATTATGGTTTCTAGAGAAAACAGTGGGAAGTATTAGTCACACACATTTTGCATTATGCTTTAGAACTGGCGCACCTCTTTAACCTTTGCTTTGCATTTTATCCTTTCCTCAGTGGAAATCAATAACGGAATCCCATTGTGCAGGTAAGAAAAATGGAATTGCTTAAGGCCAAACGGCTACTATGTAAAGAAGCTGAAATTCAGAAGCATAACTTGTCCAGTGAGCTAAAAGTTGTCTCCTGCATTATCTGGATCATTCTTCAAAAGAAATGTCATAAAGAAGGTACTTGAAGAAACTCATTCTACAGATGAGAAGCAAAAACACCACAATGACAACAACTAAGTAATTGGTTCATTCAACTAATAATATTTAAAGGAGATTTAAATTTAATTCGGTTTCATTTTAAGTTTTAGGTTCTTCCCTCTATAACATGGGGAGACATGAGTATATTCCCCTTCAATGCACTGAGGACTGGTAAAACAAACAAACAAACAAACCATAAAGGAGCACAATATAGTGGCTAAACATGCCAATAATGGAATCAGATCTCCACAGAAAAAATGCCAGTTCCCCGACAGCTTGTCCTTGGGGCAGTTTGCTTAATTTGTCTATGTCAGCATTCTTGCCTATACAATGGAACTGCAGACAGATATCCTCTTATAAACAACCAATAACATACTGCATGCAAGCACTTGACATAGTGTCTGGTGCATAGTGTACAGTCAATAAAAATTTGCTATGAGATGCATGATAATAATTCTTCTTTCTATTTTCCCTTCAGCATAGTCTAGAATCTAGTACTATTTAGGATTTAAGTCAGTACCATGATTCAACACACCCCTCCTCTGAAGGGCAACATACCAGCCGTACTGTAACCCTAGGATGTCTCCACTAATGTATTATCCAATGCCTTGGAGAGACATGACTGAATCATGTTTGCTGAGAGAAGTCCGTGTACCAAGCACAGACACATTTACCAAAAAGGGAATGAAGCTTATATTTTAGGGCTCTTCATCTGCATGCGCCCATTATCTACAGAGAGGGCAATGCAGTAGTCACATGGTCATGTTTTTATAAAACTTACAAAGTAAGACATTTTAACCTCAATTAGTCACATTTGCATTCATAATTTTATATTCTTTATCTTAAAGAAGGCTTCACTGATATGATGAAAACTTCAAGACCTACAAAACATACATCTCTTCTAGAATACCTCCCATATATATAGAAATTAGGCTAAGACCATTGTTTCTTTCCTTCTCAATCCCCACCATTGTCTCACTTCTCCCTTGGGTTAGAGTTGAGGTGCCCTGTGGATATTTTGGGGATCCAGCTAACTAGAAACTGTGCTGGGGGACTATGTAGATTTAGCAGAGTATGCTTATGTGGTTCAGTTGCTCTGTGTGTGGTAGTTATTCCTAGCTGTCTCAGTAAAGGGCTTTCCAAAGGTTTATACCACTGACAGGCGGTATCACGATGTAAATGCATGCTATAGCCCCCAGCACCAGCATGTGATAAGGGAGGAAAAGAAAAGATTTGGAATTTAAAGCTTGGCGGAATATTCCTCCAACCAACACACGTGCAACATTTTAAAAAATGGATTTAGTTCTACTGAAGCCTAGTCAAACCACAGTTTTTACCCTATCAAGAATATACTTTGTAATTCAAGAAAAGTGAATAAAAAGAAACAATCCTTGCTAGAAGACTGAAATTAACATTCTATTCATTCTATAAAACGTAATAATCTAAAACCACCATAAGATTGCAGCCAAATAATTTAGGGAACAAAAAGTATTATGGAAGTGTTTCAAGAAGTTAATTAATTAAAAAATATGTTATTGTTCTGCATTATGTGGTACTTGTAATCTTTTTTCAATTTATAATCTGTTGTGACTTCTTTTTTTTTTTTTTTTGCGGTATGCAGGCCTCTCACTGTTGTGGCCTCTCCCATTGCAGAGCACAGGCTCTGGATGTGCAGGCTCAGCGGCCATGGCTCACGGGCCCAGCCGCTTTGCGGCATGTGGGATCCTCCTGGACCGGGGCACGAACCCGTGTCCCCTGCATCAGCAGGCAGACTCTCAACCACTGTGCCACCAGGGAAGCCCTCAATTCTTATTTAATGGCTCAGCCCTGGTTGGTGTCACAAACTGGTTAGAAAGGACAAACACAAGTCTGACTCAAGAAGGGAGAAGAGAGAATCATGAAAGAATGGAGCTGGCTGAGAAGGTCTCCTGGACACAGGGATGCTTGAGGGTGAGTGTCGACCCTCACAAGTGTCCGTGGGCCTTACCACATGAAATTAATCACACATGTGCCTGCTTCCCCATCCACAAGCAGATGAACTGAAATGCTGTGCCCTGGACAGAGGTGGGGTGTTGGGAAGTAGAGTCAGGTATCTCCCTTTCCTGCAGGCTTACCCCTGCAACCAACATCAGGTGACCAACCCCCAAAGATCTTTAAACCTCCACCTCAGGACATATGTGGTAACTGTACTGGGGGAAGGCAAAAGGCTTTCTCTTGATGACATACAGCCTCTGGTCAATGATCTGCCAGCCTAGAACAAAGACAACCACTATCACGCTCCACCCCAAGAAGTCATGGGACAGATGTGCCCAAACCTGACCCTAAGTGCTCACGCCCGTGCTGCTACGGGTTTCAGTAGTCATGGGTGGAAGAAAGAAGAAGGATGGATGGGCCAGGGAACAGGGGGCACATATAAGTGAGATCACACAGTGTTTGTTTTTCTCTGTCTTGTTTCGCTTAGCATAATATCCTCTGGCTCCATGCAGGATTTCTTTCTTTTCTAAGACAGAATGATACACACACACACATATATATACACACACACACACACACACACACACACACATACATACATATATACATATATTTTTTTTTATGTATTTCTCACATTTATGTATCCATTCATCCACTGAAGGACAATTAGGTTATTTCTGTATCTTGGCTCTTGTGAACAATACTGCCCTGAATGTGGGTGTGCAAATATCTCTTCACCATCCTGATTTCCGTTCCTTAGGAAAAATACCCAGAACTGGGATTGCAGGATCATAAAGTCATTCTATTTTTAATTTTTTGAGGAATCTACATACTGTTTTCATAATGGCTGTACTAATTTGCATTCCCACAAGCAGTATACAAGAGTTTCCTATTCCCTACATTCTTACCAACACTAGTTATCTTTTGTCTTTTTGATAATATTCATCCTAACAGTTGTGATGTGATAACTCATTGTGGTTTTGATTTGTACTTCACTCGTGAGTAGAGATGTTGAGCACTTTTTCATACACGATAGTCATTTGAATTTCTTCTTTTGAAAGTGTCTATTTAATTTCTTTACCCATTTTTTAATCAGGTTATTTGTATTTTTGGTATTCAGTTGTATGAGTTCCTTATATATTTTGGATATGAACCCCTCATTGGATATATGGCTTGCAAATATTTGTTCCCATTTCATAGGTTGCTTTTTCATTTTTTAAAATAAATAAATAAATTTATTTATTTATTTATGGCTGTTTTAGGTCTTCGTTGCTGTGCATGAGCTTTTCTCTAGTTGTGGTGAGTGGGGGCTACTCTTCGTTGTGGTGCATGGGCTTCTCATTGCGGTGGCTTCTCTTTTTGCAGAGCACGGGCTTTAGGTGCACAGGCTTCAGTCGTTGTGGCTCGCTGGCTCTAGAATGCAGGCTCAGTAGTTGTGGTGCATGGGCTTAGTTGCTCCGCGGCATGTGGGATCTTCCTGGACCAGGGATCGAATCAGTGTCCCCTGCATTGGCAGGCGGATTCTTAACCACTGCACGACCAGGGAAGTCCCTGCCTTTTCGTTTTTGTAGATTTGTTTTTTTTTCTCTCATCAGCTTTTTAGTTTGATGTAATCCTACTTGTCCATTTTTACTTTTGTTGCCTATGCTCTAGGTGTCATATCTAAAAAATTATTGCCAAGAAGGATGTTAAGAAAATTTTTCCCTATGTTTTCTTCTAGGAGTTTTGTGCTTTCACATCTTATGTTTAATTATTTAATCTATTTTGCATTGATTTTTGTATATCGTGTTTGCAAGGTCCAATTTCATTCTTTTGCATATAGGTATCTAGTTTTCCTAACACCACTTGTTGAAGAGACTATCCTTTCCCCATTTTGTGTTTTGGCACCCCTGTTGACGATCAGTTGACTGATAAGGTGCCGGTTTATTTCTATGTTCTGTATTCTGTAACACTGGTCTATTTATGTTTTTATGCCAGTATCATACTTTTTTGAATTTTTATTTTTATTGAAGCACAGTTGATTTACAATGTTGTGTTAGTTTCAGGTGTACAGCAAAGTGATTCAGATATATATATATATATGTGTTTGTATATATATGTGTGTGTGTGTGTGTGTGTGTATATATATATGTACACACACAAATATTCTTTCTCAGATTCTTCTCCCTTAGAGGTTATTATAAAATATTGAGTAGAGTTCCCTGTGCTATACAGTATGTCCTTGTTGGTTATCTATTTTACACATAGAGTGTGTATACGTTAATCCCAAACTCCTAAATTATCCCACCCTCTCCTTGCCCTTTGGTAATCGTAAGTTTGTTTTCTATATCTGTGGGTCTATTTCTGGTCTGTACATAAGTTCATTTGTATCATTTTTTTGTTTATAGATTCCACATATAAGCAATATCATATGATATTTGTCTTTCTCTGTCTGGCTTACTTCACTAGGTCCATCCATGTTGCTGCAAATGGCAAAATTTCATTCTTCTTATGGCTGAGTAATATTCCATTGCATATATATACCACATCTTCTTTATCCATTCATCTGTCAGTGGACATTTAAGTTGCTTCCATGTCTTGGCTACTGTAAATAGTGCTGCAATGAACATTGGGTGCATGTATCTTTTCAAATTATGGTTTTCTACGGATATATCCCCAGGAGTGGGACTGCCGGATCATATGGTAGTTCTACTTTTAGTTTTTTAAGGAATCTCCATACTGTTCTCCACAGTGGCTGTACCGATTTACATTCTCACCAACAGTGTAGGAGGGTTCATTTTTCTCGTTGCACTCTCTAGTATTTATTGTTTGTAGACTTTTTTTTGCGGTACATGGGCCTCTCACTGTTGTGGCCTCTGCTGTTGCTGAGCACAGGCTCCAGACGCGCAGGCTCAGTGGCCATGGCTCACGGGCCCAGCCGCTCCATGGCATGTGGGATCTTCCCGGACTGGGGCATGAACCCGTGTCCCCTGCATGGGCAGGCGGACTCTCAACCACTGCGCCACCAGGGAAGCCCGTTTGTAGAATTTTTGACGATGACCATTTTGACCGGTGTGAGGTGGTACCTCATTATAGTTTTTTCTCTATTAATTTCTCTATTAATTAGCAATGCTGATCATGTGCCTCTTGGCCATCTGTATATCTTCTTTGGAGAAATGTCTATTTTGGTGTTCTAACATTTTTTGATTGGGTTGTTTGTTTTGATATTGAGCTGCATGAGCTGTTTGTATATTTTGGAGATTAATCCTTTGTCGGTCACATCATATGCAAATATTTTCTCCCATGCTGTAGGTTGTCTTTTTGTTCTGTTCATGGTTCCTTTGCTGTGCAAAATCTTTTAAGTTTAATTAGGTCCCATTTGTTTATTTTTGTTTTTATTTCCATTATTCTGGGAGATGGATCTAAAAATATATTGCTGAGATTTATGACAAAGTGTGTTCTGCCTGTTTTTTCCTCTAGGAGCATTATAGTATCTGATCTTACATTTAGGTCTTTAATCCATTTTGAGTTTAGTTTTGTGTATGGTGTTAGAGAATGTTCTACTTTAATTACTTTACATGTAGCGGTCCAGTTTTCCCAGCATCATTTATTCAACACTCATTTAGGATTAAAAAAAAGGCAACTCTCCAGCAAGTGGGCATAGAGGGAACATACTTCAACATAATAAAGACCATGAATGACAAACTCATAGCTAACATCATATGCAACAGTGAAAAGCTGAAAGCATTTCCTCTAAGATCAGAAACAAGACACTCTCACCACTTTTATCCAACATAGTTTTGAAAGTTCTAGTCACAGCAATCAGAGAAAAGAAATAAAAGAAATCCAGGAAAAGAAGTAAAACTATCACTGTTTGCAGATGATGTGATACTACACATAGAAAATTCTAAAGGCACTACCAGAAAACTACTAGAGCTCATCAATGGATTCAATAAAGTTGCAGGATACAAAATTAATACACAGAAATCTGTTGCATTCCTATACACTAACAACAAAATATCAGAAAGAGAAATTAAGGAAACAATTCCATTTACCATCACAACAAAAAGAATAAAATAACTAGGAACACACCTACCTAAGGAGGCAAAGCCCTGTACTATGAAAACAATAAGATGCTGATGAAAGAAATCAAAGATGACACAAACAAATGGAAAGATACCATGCTTGGATTGGAAGAATCAATATTGTCAAAATGACTATACTACTCAAGAGAGTCTACAGATTCAGTGCAATCTCTATCAAATTCCCAATGGAATTTTTCATAGAACTAGAACAAAAAAAATTAAATTTGTATGGAAACACAAAAGACCCCGAATAGCCAAAGCAATCTTGAGAAAGAAAAATGGAGCTGAAGGAGTCAAGCCCCCTGACTTCAGACTGTACAACAAAGCTGAAGTCATCAAAACAGTATGGTACTGGCACAACAATAGAAATATAGATCAACAGAATAGGATAGATAGCCCAGAAATAAACCCATGCACCTATGCTCAATTAATCTATGACAAAGAAGGCAAGAATATACAATGGAGTATCATATTGTTTTGATTACTGTAGTTTGTAATATAGTTTGAAGTCAGTAAGTGTGGTACCTCTAGCTTTGTTCTTCTTAATCAAGGTTGCTTTGGCTATTTGGGGCCTTTCGTAGCTACATATCAGTTTTAGGGTTCTTTTTTCTCTTTATGTAAAAATTCAATAAAGCTTTATTTTTAAAAAGAGAAATGTAACTTTAAAATAAACTACAACAAAAACCTGTATGAATATGTTGTTTGCTTTGCTTAAACATTGTCCTTGACTTCTAGTCACCACAGCTTAAACAAAGATGCTTCTTGTTCAAGTGTCTGGTTCTTGTTTTAGCCTTAATTCCTCCTATTTCTCTTTTTACTATAACACTCTACGTTCAAGCAATTAACAATATTTATAGGTGCCTAAACTTACCTTGTCATTTCATGTTGGTTTCAAATCTTTATTCATGATGCTCCTCATCCATTCAATGTTCTTCTTCCCTTTTGCACACCTAAAAAACAAGGATATAGTCAAAGTCAATCTCAGTAGTCAACTGCTCTGGAAATAGACTTCCTAACCCCAAGAAACATTATGTTCTTTTTACTCCATAATAACAGTATATTTATTTATTTTTTGAACTCATTGCTTTTATTGCCTCTTTTTTTTATCTGACATACCAGTCTTTTCCACTATATTAAAATCTTCTTAGGGCATGAACCACATATACTTTGTGTTTATAGGGCTAACATTGATCTCAATCCATTGTAGGTACAAATTTCGTCCTCAATTACTTATACTCTGTCAATAGAATATGGTTTAGCAGTTAAATCCCTCTGTCTGAAGGGCCAGATAACTCACTGTAAAATAGTTTTTTCAAACTCGATACAAATGCATCAGACAGGCCATATTTTTAACAGTTGAACAGAGAAACAAAAAAAGAAATGTCTCTGCCTGTAGGCCATTTTGATGTTGGAATCTTCTTGCCAGCAAAGCTCCCAATTAATGTTCAAGAAAAGCTATCTGTTTTGGACCATCACGTCAATGATATGTTTTCTTTTGGAAAAGAATAGCATTTGACTCTACAGGGATAGAAGCAGACAGACAGAAGACAATAGAATAAAAAAAACAGTTTTCTGTTCAGTTTCTAATATGAAATATATATCAAGGTTAGTTTTTGAGATCTGCTTGCTTTCCTATGTAGTTATTATGCCCATTAAGCATCCATGAAAACAAACAAAATGAACAACCAAAATATTGCAGAGGAAAGGATAAACTCAAGAATCTAGCAAACATACATTATTTAAATAATAGACTTTACATACAACATCTATACTATTATTAATCTGATATTTTATAAATATGAATATAAAAATTGATCAATATAAATATCTAAATGTGCGTGCTTCCATTGTGACAGGCACCAGGCCAATTAGTTTGCATACAAAAGCTCATTTATGTCTCACAACAATCTTGTAAGGTCAACATTATTGTTTCACAAATGTGAAAATTCAAGCTCAGAGAGAGATTAAATGATTTAAATCTTGATTTTAAAACCTGTGTTCTTGTTCTACTAAACAACAACCACAAAAATAATATCAAAAAACAATCATAAAGCACAACAGCAATCAGTACTGTAACTTGAAAAGCGTCTTATACTTATTGAATTCTCATCATATACCCATTCTTAGTGCTACAGATATACAGTTTAAAGTTCTCACCTCTACCCCATAAACTTGTTATCCCCCTTTGACAAAAGATAAGAGAACATCGCCACAGTGACCAAGGGTTATACTGCTTTTACATTTCGGAACTAGGGTTGTAAGCTGGGCAGTCTCCCTGAAGAACTCTAGTTCCTAATATGTTACGTTTCAGAATCATTTGTAATGTGTGGTAGTATGTATGTGATCTCTATAAGCTTACATATACCCAGGTAAACATAAATTAACAGTTAAATTTAAACATGTTATAGACAATGTGCTGAAGAAATGTTAGCAGGACTGAACATCAATCCTAAGAAGTTTCACTACATCCCTCTAGCAATCTTCCAATGCCATAACTCCAATGCCATAGCTCTTTGAAAGTGAGAGACTCAACATATCTATAGCAAGTCTACTTGCAATGAGGTTACATGGATTCCCTAACCTTTGAAAATAAGACCTTCTTACTTGGCACACTCTCAGTACATACATGGATGCAGCTGAATGGATGTGTGGAGAGAGTAGGAAGGTAGGTGCTTTAGCTGGGTTTCTGCTAGATTTAATGTACTAGGCACTCTATATGTAATGTGGTTTTATTTCTTGAACACTATACAATGAATTAGGAATTCATATTCCCATTTTAAAGATAAGGAGCCCAATTCTTGGTAAGGTTAATTGACTTCCAGTATCAGTCAGCTATTGAGTTCTACAGATTAAAAGAACAACAGAAATATATAACTCTAATATTTTTGCTTATAACTGCTAGGTTGTATTATTCATCTTTCTTCCTACGTGTCTGACACATGAGGATCCTTTGTTCACGTGAAGGCACCCAAGAATACTATTGGTCCAAAACACAAAGTTAGGAAGAGAGAGTTTATTATACCCACATCTTTTTTTCCAAGATGATTTTTATTTGTACCTTAGATAAGAGAAAACCACAGGAGAGTTTCCCGGTGTTGATTGTGCCTTTAGAATCAGAACTATTCATTTTGGGATTATTAACAACATTCTATTTTTATTTCTATATCTGTGTGGGTCAAGATGCGGCTATAATTTTGATGTTAAGGTAAATGATGTCTCCCTTGAAAAAGATCCAACCTGGCATTTGATATACTAAGTTGGACATAATCATTTCATTGAAGATATATTGTCCTGTTGATAATTATCATTAGTCTCCTAATGGAAGGTCTCTGTGGGAAAAAGGATGATGCCAACTAGTAGTTGAGGAATAAAATTTAGAGAGAATAAGTCATTGAATTGGTTAAAGCAGTGGCATGGAACAAAAGCTAAATATTTAGGAGAGATTTGGGGTTTTATGCAGAACTTTTTCCCCCCATGTTTGAAAGAGACATTATGTATAGTTATCGTCTCTTCATTTGTTTTCCTTTTCCTGCTCAAAGTGGTTTAAAAAGTAAATCTCTTTTTTTCTCTCTCTTTGTGGGTGTACACACACACACACACACACACACAACACTGGAGCCATTATTAAAATGTAACTTTTATAAAAACTTCAATTGTTCTTCACATAGTTTGCTTTTCTTTCACAAACAGTGATCCACTGAAGGGAAGACTACGGAATCATACAATACTATTTACTCCTTTAACGAAATAGCTCAAGGCCATCAAACATTCCTGTTTGACTTTTATTTTTTGTTGTTTTGATTCTTATGTCATATTCTTATTCTTTTTTTTTTTAACTTTTTCTAGTTTGCTGGTCTGTTTCCTTCCCATCAGCAATCGTCCTTCATCATTAAATATATGACAGAGTCTACTAGTGTTCTCGCTAATAAGGTCTAGGCTTGGAAATCAGAAAATCAAATCTGTCCTTTTAACCTATTGAAGGGATACTTATTGGATAGTTACTATGTGTCAATATACAGGAGACATAATGTGGAACTAAAAGCAAATGAAGTAGTATCTACCTTTATAGAATGAGAGTCTCATCTGAGTGGCAATTGATAAGAGAGAGTTACATAAAGGAATGATAGTTATGATAAGTAGAAAGGAGAACGATGCTATAAATATATATGGTAGGAGAAATTGCCCTAGCTATGGAATTGTTTCTGAAGAAATAGTTTTTATTAATGTGAGGATTTATACACTGGTCATACATAATGATCATAATTTTGAAGGTCTATTTCCAATACTTGGTCCACAAAACTGAGAAGCAGAGAACAGATTACCTCTTTTGTACCATCCTTCTATGGCCTACTGCTCAGCACCATGACAATGGCTCGGCTTCTTTTTGTTTCCATATCTATTCCCAGCCTTTATACCATTACATATTGACAAAAATATACTCCATAATTTAAATTCTGTATTTGGTTGATAAGAATTATTTTGCTTTCTTTGGATATATGTATAAAATGGCCTTATATGTGACGGCTAGATAGAAAACAAAGACCACACACTCAAGGTTACTTTTCTCCTCTCCTTTTTCTCTTGTTTTTCCCAGTGAAAAAGAATGTATAGCCATTAAGAGTGCAGGTTCTATAGATACCATGGCTGGAGAGAAGGCTCGGCTCTGCTAGGTAGAATTTGTGTGAACCTGGGCACTTAGTTAATTTCTTTGGGCATAAGTTTCCTTACCTACAAGAAGAGATACAAGCTGCAACTTCCTTATAGGGCTGTTGTTGGCATACAATGAAAAGACTCCTGTTTTACACGTCAGTACCATCAGTGATTGGATTTTAGCATGGTAGTCCGACCATGTCAGGTTTTATTGTAGCCTCCTCTAATTCTTCACTGGGTATTCTTGTGGCTTAGTTTCATTCTCAGATTTAGCACAGGTGTCTTGATACTAGAGCCATCGTCTTATTTTTAGAACCACACACATCCCCCAGAGACTTAAGACTTTATGACAAGACTCTTTCACTCCCTCTCTTTCACTTTTGTTAGTATTTCCTCACTTTATGAGTCAGCTCATATGATCTAGTGGTCAAGGAATTTAGTTCAGGTATAACATTCTCCTTCTTGAATAGCTTTGAATGATAAACACATAAAGTAGTCTCCAGGGAACAGGAATCACACCAATGTGGATTACTCTCCCACAGTGACCTGCCTTCACACAATACAGACTCAGAACCGCCGGCAAAAATTCTGTACCCATTTGGTACGGAAAGTTGCAAAGGAAAAGATTTAATTGTGAAATATATTTACATGGGAGATTTGAGCACGTGCTTTTGTTTTGGATTTTTCGCGTTTTGTAATCTGCATTGTTTGTGCTGGCAACTCCTTCTGAGAGGGACTATAAGTGACTTCCAGTTGGAAGAGAGAGGAAAGAGCAAACAGCTTGCAAGCAGATACACGCAGAAATCTGGGTTGCTTCTAAACTGGCGTGCACATGCTGTGCCTATTTAAGTCTTGATGGCTCAACATGTAAGTCCTTCCCGCTATAAATAAAAAATATATATATAAAATCACAAAAACCTACACTTTGCTTATGGGAATCTATGTGCTCTATTCTCTAGTATAAGAAACCTAAGGGATGGAATGGACCTGATAAGAGGGTGAAGTCTAAAATCTTTTTAGATACTTGGGCATTTTACATATACCATGTACATCAATGAATTCAGGGAAGCAAAGACACTGGAATGGGTTGAAGCAATAAGAGCAAAGGTCCAAACTAGAAAGGGGTAATGGTCTGAGTGCTATCAAGTATTCACTGGTCCATGATATGTGGCTCCTGTCTTGGGAGGATGAGCAGGGTCCCATTAGTATTGTTAAAAATTAAAATAATGACAAAGCCTTACTGAGTATCTGTCATGTGAGAAGCACTGAATATGTGGGATAGCCACAAATTCTTCGTTAATTCTCACAGTGATGCTGTGAGATAAATATTAACACAATTATTATTTTATATATGCGTATACTAAAGCATAGAGGAATTATGTAACCTCACCAAAGTCAAGCAATCAGTATAGAGCTGTGATTAAACACCAGGCTTTCTTACTCCAGGCCCTTATCGTTATTCACCATACCCCATCTTCACGGAGACATCTGAATTGCACCACTTTGGACACTGATGTTCATACCCTGTAAACAGATTCCCAGATTCCACAGCAATAAAACTCAGAGATAGAATTTACCACATTGCAAAAATTTCTTAAAAGATGCTAGAAGCTATAACAATATCCCACCACATATTTTGTGTTAAGTCACTTAGCTGATATCCCTGGAGAAAAGACTACGCTGGCAACTGTAACCAATATACATGATTTATCAAGGTAACAGATTTATAATCAGAAGTTCCTAAATTATACAAAATGTTATACCTGAACCAAGATACAGTTTGTGTAAAGAAGCTACTTCAAATACAAAGTCTCATCCAAAACTGTATGAGAATTTTCCAAACAAATAAAACAATATTATAAGTATTACCTTTTGCCTGATCATCATTTCTATTCATATCTGTCAAACATGCTAAACACAGCTTTACCTTTGATAAACTTTTTGTTTTTCTTAATAGCTTTATTGGAGTATAATTGCTTTACAATGGTGTGTTAGTTTCTGCTTTATAACAAAGTGAAGCAGTTATACATATACATATGTTCCCATATCACTTCCCTCTTGCATTTCCCTCCCTCCCACCCTCCCAATCCCACCCCTCTAGGTGGTCAAAAACCACCGAGCTCATCTCCCTGTGCTATGCGGCTGCTTCCCGCTAGCTATCTATTTTACTCTTGGTAGTGTATATATGTCCATGCCACTCTCTCACTTTGTCCCAGCTTACCCTTCCCCCTCCCCATATCCTCAAGTCCATTCTCTAGTAGGTCTGTGTCTTTACTCCCGTCTTACCCCTAGGTTCTTCATGACATTTTTTTTTCTTAGATTCCATATATATGTGTTAGCATACGGTATTTGTTTTTCCCTTTCTGACTTACTTCACTCTGTATGACAGACTCTGGGTCCATCCACCTCACTACAAATAACTCAATTTCGTTTCTTTATATGTCTGAGTAATATCCCATTGTATATATGTGCCACATCTTCTATATCCATTCATCCAATGATGGCCACTTAGGTTGCTTCCATGTCCTGGCTATTGTAAATAGAGCTGCAATGAACATTTTGGTACATGACTCTTTTTGAATTATGGTTTTCTCAGGGTATATGCCCAGTGGTGGGATTGCTGGGTCGTATGGTAGTTCTATTTGTAGTTTTTAAAGGAACCTTCATACTGTTCTCCGTAGTGGCTGTATCAATTTACATCCCACCAACAGTGCAAGAGGGTTCCCTTTTCTCCACACCCTCTCCAGCATTTATTGTTTCTAGATTTTTTGATGATGGCCATTCTGAACGGTGTGAGATGATATCTCATTGTAGTTTTGATTTGCATTTCTCTAATGATTAGTGATGTTGAGCATTCTTTCATGTGTTTGTTGGCAGTCTGTATATCTTCTTTGGAGAAATGTACTTAGGTCTTCTGCCCATTTTTGGATTGGGTTTTTTGTTTTTTTGATATTGAGCTGCATGAGCTGCTTGTAAATCTTGGAGATTAATCCTTTGTCAGTTGCTTCATTTGCAAATATTTTCTCACATTCTGAGGGTTGTCTTTTGGTCTTGCTGATGGTTTACCTTGCTGTGCAAAAGCTTTTAAGTTTCATTAGGTCCCATTTGTTTATTTTTGTTTTTATTTCCATTTCTCTAGGAGGTGGATCAAAAAGGATCTTGCTGTGATTTATGTCATAGAGTGTTCTGCCTATGTTTTCCTCTAAGAGTTTGATAGTGTCTGGCCTTACATTTAGGTCTTTAATCCATTTTGAGCTTATTTTTGTGTATGGTGTTACAGAGTGTTCTAATCTCATGCTTTTACATGTACCTGTCCAGTTTTCCCAGCACCACGTACTGAAGAGGCTGTCTTTTCTCCACTGTATATTCTTGCCTCCTTTATCAAAGATAAGGTAACCATATGTGCGTGGGTTTATCTCTGGGCTTTCTATCCTGTTCCATTGATCTATATTTCTTTTTTGTGCCACTACCCTACTGTCTTGATTACTGTACCTTTGTAGTACAGTCTGAAGTCAGGGAGCCTGATTCCTCCAGCTCCATTTTTCGTTCTCAAGATTACTTTGGCTATTCGGGGTCTTTTGTGTTTCCATACAAATTGTGAAACTTGTTTGTTCTAGTTCTGTGAAAAATGCCAGTGGTAGTTTGATAGGGATTGCAGTGAATCTGTAGATTGCTTTGGGTAGTAGAGTCATTTTCACAATGTTGATTCTTCCAATCCAAGAACATGGTATATCTCTCCATCTATTTGTATTATCTTTAATTTCTTTCATCAGTGTCTTATAATTTTCTGAACACAGGTCTTTTGTCTCCTTAGGTAGGTTTATTCCTAGATATTTTATTCTTTTTCTTGCAATGGTAAATGGGAGTGTTTTCTTAATTTCACTTTCAGATTTTTTCATCATTAGTGTATAGGAATGCCAGAGATTTCTGTGCATTAATTTTGTATCCTGCTACTTTACAAAATTCATTGATTAGCTCTAGTAGTTTTCTGGTAGCATCTTTAGGATTCTCTATGTAGAGTATCATGTCATCTGCAAACAGTGACAGCTTTACTTCTTCTTTCCCAATTTGGATTCCTTTTATTTCTTTTTCTTCTCTGATTTCTGTGAGTAAAACTTCCAAAACTATGTTGAATAAGAGTGGTGAGAGTGGGCAACCCTGTCTTGTTCCTGATCTTAGTGGAAATATTTTCAGTTTTTCACCATTGAGGATGATGTTGGCTGTTGGTTTGTCATATATGGCTTTTGTTATGTTGAGGAAAGTTCCCTCTATGCCTACTTTCTGGAGGTTTTTTACCATAAATGGGTGTTGAATTTTGTCCAAAGCTTTCTCTGCATCTATTGAGATGATCATATGGTTTTTCTCCTTCAATTTGTTAATATGGTTTATCACATTGATTGATTGGCGTATATTGAAGAATCCTTGCATTCCTGGAATGAACCCCACTTGATCGTGGTGTATGATCCTTTTAATGTGCTGTTGGATTCTGTTTGCTACTGTTTTGTTGATGATGTTTGCATCTCTGTTCATCAGTGATATTGGCCTGTAGTTTTCTTTCTTTGTGACATCTTTGTCTGGTTTTGGTATCAGGGTGATGGTGGCCTCATAGAATGAGTTTGGGGGTGTTCCTCCCTCTGCTATATTTTGGAAGAGTTTGAAACGGATAGGTGTTAGCTCTTCTCTAAATGTTTGATAGAATTTGCCTGTGAAGCCATCTGGTCCTGGGCTTTTGTTTGTTGAAAGATTTTTAATCACAGTTTCAATCTCAGTGCTGCTGATTGGTCTGTTCGTATTTTCTATTTCTTCCTGTTCAGTCTCGGCAGGTTATGCATTTCTAAGAATTTGTCCATTTCTTCCATGTTGTCCATTTTATTGGCATAGAGTTGCTTGTAGTAATCTCTCATGATCCTTTGTATTTCTGCAGTGTCAGTTGTTACTTCTCCTTTTTCATTTCTAATTGTATTGATTTGAGTCTTCTCCCTTTCTCTTGATGAGTCTGGCTAATGGTTTATCAATTTTGTTTATCTTCTCAAAAAACCAGCTTTCACTCTTATTGATCTTTGCTATTGTTGCCTTCATTTCTTTTTCATTTATTTCTGATCTGATCTTTATGATTTCTTTCCTTTTGCTATCTTTGGGTGTTTTTTGTTCTTCCTTCTCTACTTTCCTTAGGTACAAGGTTAGGTTGTTTATTTGAGATGTTTCCTGTTTCTTGACGTAGGATTGCATTGCTATAAACTTCCCTCTTAGAACTGCTTTTGCTGCATCCCATAGGTTTTGGGTCATCCTGTCTCCATTGTCATTTGTTTCTAGGTATTTTTTGATTTCCTCTTGGATTTCTTCAGTGATCACTTCGTTATTAAGTGGTGTATTGTTTAGCCTCCATGTGTTTGTATTTTTTACAGATCTTTTCCTGTAACTGATATCTAGTCTCATAGCGTTGTGGTCAGAAAACATACTTGATACGTTTTCAATTTTCTTAAATTTTCCAAGGCTTGATTTGTGACCCAAGATATGATCTATCCTGGAGAGTGTTCCACGAGCACCTGAGAAAAATGTGTATTCTGCTGTTTTTGGATGAAATGTCCTATAAATATCAATTAAGTCCATCTTGTTTAATGTATCATTTAAAGCTTGTGTTTCCTTATTTAGTTTCATTTTGGATGATCTGTCCATTGTTGAAAGTGGAGTGTTAAAGTCCCCTACTATGATTGTGTTACTGTCGATTTTCCCTTTTATGGCTGTTAGTATTTGCCTTATGTATTGAGGTGCTCCTATGTTGGGTGCATAAATATTTACAATTGTTATATCTTGTTCTTGGATCAATCCCTTGATCATTATGTAGTGTCCTTCTTTGTCTCTTCTAATAGTCTTTATTTTAAAGTCTATTGTCTGATATGAGAATTGCTACTCCAGCTTTCTTTTGATTTCCATTTGCATGGAATATCTTTTTCCATCCCCTCACTGAAAGTCTGTATGTGTCCCTAGTTCTGAAGTGGGTCTCTTGTAGACAGTATATATACAGGTCTTGTTTTTGTATCCATTCAGCCAGTCTTTGTCTTTTGGTTGGAGCATTTAATCCATTTACATTTAAGGTAATTATCAATATGTATGTTCCTATTCCCATTTTCTTAATTGTTTTGGGTTTGTTATTGTAGGTCTTTTCCTTCTCTTGTGTTTCTTGCCTAGAGAAGTTCCTTTAGCATTTGTCATAAATTTCTCATTTTTTAAACATAAAAAGTAGAAACGTCCTTCCAGGAGAAGAAAACAACACATGCAAAGAAGGCTGGAGGTATAGGAAAATATGGGGCAATTGCAGAAATTGTGGCTGTAGCTTAGAGGTCGTATGTGTCATGCAAAGGAGCTTAGTTGTTATACTGAAGGTAATGAGAAGATAGGGAACCCCTGAAAGCGGCAATGATGTGGTGGTGTTTGTATTTTGGAAGATCTCCTCGGAGGATAGGATAAATCTACGGATTAAACAATTGATATGCAGGAATCAAATAATGCAACTCTGAGACAGAGTTTTTTCTGTATCTCTGTATGTTATATCTACATTTGAGGTTATATTTCTCTTGTATAACAAGAAGCAGCACAGAATGAGGGCATTACACTCAGAGGTCTCCAAGTCACACTTTAAAAATACTATACATGGCTAATATGCCTTTAAGAGCAGACATTGGTCTCAATTAGTATTAATTTATCTTAGCTGAGCCTACTTTACATATAGTAAAATGTTTAAACCTTAAGTGTATAATTTATATTTCTATGTGTGCATTCAAGATGCCACCAGGAGAATGTATATCATAGTTTGTTCATCAGAAGAAGTGATGAATATATTAATAAAAATTATCTTTCTATGATCTTTTTATCCCCGCCCATGTATAAACATATGGAACGAGTTCTATGGGAAACAGAGAGCTTAATTACATGTGTTAGGGAAAGCTTGTCAATAAACGGAGTTGAAGCTAGAAAGTGCTAAGTGTTGTGAACAGGCATATTGAAAGTTCCATGGTTGTTCAGAGTAGAGTCCTAGATCATTTCCATCTTCAGGAATCAAAACTCGCTTCTGGGGGCAATGGGTACTGAACTGCAGCTTTAGTAATTAATAATATTTAAATCATCAGAACACCAAGAAAATACTAAAATTGCAAGCACAGAAAACAATGATCTGTTTCAGTTCTCTGTGCTTCAGAGAACCAAGACCTTGATGTAAATTCTTCCTCAAGGTCCCTGATGATCAACATAAGACTCCTTAATGGACAGGATAGAACTCTCTTTCTAAATATGCAGTTATATATAGAGAGCTTATAAAGATACAGAGGTCTTTAAATAATTAATTTAGAACTAAGGTTATTATTATTAAACAGATGTACCTTTATATGCATTAACTATTCATGGTGTTTGTTTTGGAAATTCTAACCAAAAACATTGATCGCACAACTAATCTCTGTCAATGTCTGACCTGCTTGTGTCAGGAAAAAAAATAATGATTCTTGAGTGAAATAGTCATACCCTATTTTTATATCCTTGAGCTTTGACAAGGAAGCCTTGAAAATATTATTAGTTTAGTGTATGATTGTAAATTCTTGGCATTTTGGCTTCTGTGTGGCTTATAATCCCCACCTCCCACCGCCCCCCCCAACTGCCCCCCACCTTGATAGTTCAGTTTCCTTATTATTACTAGTAAATCTGATTTGGAGTACTCTTTTAGTGCAGAAATTGTATTAATTTTGGGGAAAATACTCATAGTTTAAATCAATAAATAATTTATATTGCCTTAAAAAGAGATAAAAGTATCACTGAATATATTCATCTTTTACTTTTTTTAGAGTGGAAAGCTTTTGACAATATAATGGGTACTAGTAAACTCCAGTTTCTGGAATATTTTGAAAGATATTTTATAAGCTATTCTAGTGCTAAATATTCTAATCAATAACACTAAAATTCAATGAACACATCTTTATTTGGTATCTCAAATATTCAAATGTTTCTAGAAATGTTTAATTTATTAAAGAGTATTGCTCTCTTTTTCCATACCTCCTTTGCTAGAGCTACTAATAACTTCCATCTACTGATCTAGACACTCCAGCTCCAGAGCTCAGTTGTATTAGGTCAGAGATATAGTGTAATATGGTGATATTACCTTCACTGGGGACACAGGATCTTATTTCAATCTTTTTCTCTCAGATCTGGTATGTGATGGTACAATCACACCCTCTGAACTCAATCCTTATGACTAAGCTTCTTCTGCCTCAGGTGTCCTGTCTAGCACTACACTTGCTTGAACTTGGACACCAGTTTTTAGGGTTTCCATCTTGAAACCATAAAGTGGCCTTGAGGTATCCCTTTCCTTGAGGACCATATTGTATTTTCCATACCCACCACATGTGAAAGAACTAGTCACCTGAATACCATCCCTGTGGCCATCAGCCAGTTTTCACCTATTCCTTATGGATGTTGATTTTTTAGCCCTTGTTCTTCTCACCTCCCTGTGTCCATGATTTATGTCATAAGACTTTACTTTACTTTAATCCCTTTCACTAGAAGAAGAGTGCATTTCCCTGAAACTTGAGTTTGAACTCAGCTATGCATAATGGTTTGAAAGAGCCACAAATCTTTGACCTTCCTCCCATCAAGAGTTGGGGGCTAATTTCTTTCCCCTGGTATCTGAATCAGCTTTAGTGACTAGTCTGTAACTAACAGAAAATAACATAAAATATACTGGGTAACTTCTGAGTCTGGGTCAGGAGAAGTCATGCAGCTCCTGCCTGATTTTCTGAAATACTTGTTGGAAGAACCCTGAGTTACCAGGTAAGAAATCCAACTATGCTGAGGCTGTGAAGGTCAAGTTTAGATACTGTGTTCAACAGTCCCAGCTGATTCTTTCCTCCAGCCACCCAACCCAGATCAGACATAGGAGTGAAGAAGTCATCTTGGAAGGCGATTCTCCAGCCCAGCTAATCAAGTGATCAATCATTTCAATCATCTCAAGTGAGGACCAGACATCATAGAACAGAAAAGAGCCATTCATACTGTGCCTTTCCCAAATACTTAGCCAACAGCATCTGAGAGAACACAATAGTTGTTCTACACCACTAAGTTTTTGTTCAACTTGTTTTATAGCAATAGATATCTAGAAAATCATGTGACTGCTTTGCTTGATGAGATCTGGATGGAAGTAACTGTGTGCCATTTATAAGCCTAAACCCCAAGAGGTCTTACTCATTTCATCTCTTTGTTCTTCTGCTTCTGCCATTGCTAGAATAAGAGCACACCCTGGCTAACCCGATATTCCATGGGAGACACAGAGTATGTGGTGTAGGTCTGTGTCCATCGTGCAGGGAGGAACCAGTCCAAGCTTCTCCACAGTCTGAAGCACAGCTATCCAGCCACATCCTGACTAGGTCAGCAAACCACCAGGCAACATACAGCCTCACCAACAAGAATCAATAACTGTTGTTTTAAACTACCACTTTAGTCAATTACACAGCAAAACGGACCAAAACACCCCAAAATTATTTCTGCCACTAACCACAATTGTCTGATTGTTTCTCATCAAGTAACAAGGCAAGTTAGCCATGTTCGTTTCCATTATGTACTTTGAATTTTTGGCAATTTCCACTCAGGCACCAATTTCTGGCCTATGGTACTTATATGTGCTCTAGTCCTGGAGTATAGATATGGGGGTAACCAGAAAAACTAAAGAATGGCATCCTTTCATGTCTCCCACTGTAGTGATTCTACTGCTTCTGGTCCTTCAGACCCTTAACATTAAACAAGTTATCTGTCAATGATTTCCCAGTCTTCAAGCACTCTTTTTTTTTGCAGTACCCAGGCCACTGCTGTGGCCTCTCCCATTGTGGAGCAACAGGCTCTGGACGCGCAGGCCCAGCGGCCATGGCTCACGGGCCCAGCCACTCCGCGGCATGTGGGATCCTCCCGGAGCGGGGCACGAACCCGTGTTCCCTGCATCGGCAGGCAGACTCTCAACCACTGCGCCACCAGGGAAACCCTAAGCACTCTTTTATACACACTCACTGTGCTTTCCTCAAGAGGCAAAGGCTATCTTTCTCCCAGTGAAATCCTTTTTATTTTCAAGACAGTAACTGCACAAATATATTTCATGTTTCTAAATCAACATCTCTCTTCCTCCCTCCCTCCCTCCCTCCCTCCCTCTCTCTCTCTCTCTCTCTCCCCTTTCCCCACAGCCTCATGATGGGAGCATTTTAGGATTATTTTCTTTGCCATCTGTTTCTCAGAAAATGATGGAGACTACAAAGTTCAGGGCTGTACAGACATGTGGGCTGATGGCATCAGTATTTCTTGCTCACATACAGCTCCCCAAATCTCAAAATCACATTTGCCACTAAATTCCAATTGCAAAAGCCAGATGGAGAATTGAAACGTGATGGAGCAAGATGTTTCATTTCATTTCAAATGTTTAATGTCTTTCCATTCGCAGATAAAAGATCAGAAAATTAACGTAAGGTACAGAAGTCAGGAAATGTGAAAACATAAGGATAGAATCTGTAGAATAGAATTTTATAAGTGCCCAGTGTGTCTGAAAGAAAGATCATCAACATTGCAAAAGGGAAGTTCTGGGAAGGATCTTTGAGAATACCTATTGAATTTTATAGATGAAGAAACAGACTCAAGGTTAAAATCCTGTATAACTCTACTCAATTCAATTAAGCAGTGGGGCTAGGACTACATCTGAAGTAGACATTATCTGACTTTTTAAATAAATTCTGTTAATAAGAGGTGGAAAGAAAGAGAGAATGAGAAGGGATGGTAGTGGCAGGAGAGAAGAGTGAAGGATGAAGTAGAAACAGTGCTGTTAATCAAAGGAGAAAAGAAATGCATGAGGGGACTTCTTTCTGGAGGGCAGCGGGATGGGAACCTAAGAACTGGACATTTTGCCTGCCCACTCGGTGTCTCATTTTATTTTCCAAGAATTTTCTAAAAATTAGGATGATTGACAAATTTTAATGAGTGAGGGAGACCGTAAGACATAAATTACTTTTCCAGACCTGATTCTAACCTAGACCACCCTAATGCCAAAATTCATGGTATTTCACTACTATGCCACCCCAGCTCCAGAAGAGAGAAAAAGGGGATGAGCAAAGGAGATCTAGTGGGAGAGACCAGAACAGAATTTTATTAAAAGCATATGCTAGGTCAACAAGGTAGAATTCAATATTTTGCTCTATCATTTACCTGCTGTTTCTCCTTGAGCAACCTATTTCACCCCTCTGTGCCTCTGTTTTCCCATCTCTCAAATGAGGATTACTGTAGGGACTGACTACTGTAATTTTGCTAAAGCAATCATCATGTCTTAAACACTGTTTAGATGTATAGATCCTTAGATGACTTTAAATGTTATACGGGAGTGGAATGTAAGGAGAGAAAACTTTGCTCAAAAAGAGACAAAATCAACCCATCAACCAACCAAATTAAACAAAATCAAGCAGGAAGCAACAACAACAAATTCTGAACAGCATTTGCAATAGTAGCACTAGCATTTCCTAAAATCTCACCTGTGGTGCTGAAGCTAGCATTTGTGGCAGTTATATAAAGCTTTGATTGTTCTATAATTCTATAATTGATCTATAAATTCCAAAGCTTGTTATGCCACAGCTATGAAACTTTGGGCACAGTAATTAATGGACGCTGTATTCTTGCCTGCATGATACCAGGCTTGTGTAGTCTTAGAGAATAAAATTTAAAAGGAAATGGGCTTCATGCAATATTTTGTCATAAGTGAAATTTATATTTATGCAAAATGCAAAAGTGTTTAAGAAAATCCCAGTCATTTGAGGGTATGGTCAACTAGGATTCCATTACTTGGCATTTCATGTTAATTTTTGCATCTGTAATTTGTAAGTTTTGAAACTTCTCAGTGTCTAGAAGAGATCACAGCATGGAAATAACTACTTTTTGAATGATTCTACTGCTTGTTATAGTTCTTTATAATATAATACCTGAACAGGCTAAATAACAGAGGATAATGTAGGGAAGAGAACAATGATTTGAAGTTTGTTTTCTAGCTTAGTCTCTCCCCCTAACAAGTTAGCACAAAAGCCTAAATTCCCATCTCTTCTGACACTGATACCTCATGGGCTGCAGCGTAGGGACTGACATATTCCAGTCACTAAGTGAGGAAATCCATATATAAGGATCTGAGTGTTTACCTTTGGAACCAATCTCCTTAGTTTCCAATACCAGCGTTGTCACTTTATTGGCTGTGTGAACTTGAGAAAGTGATCGCATCTCTTTCTGTCTCAATTCTCTCATCTATATGATGTGTCAGGGGAGGTGATAATAATAACTATTTCTTAGATGTTTTGAGGATTAAAAGAGGTGATCTATGGAATCAAATGGAACCATATCTGGCACAAAGTAAAGCACTCAATATATGTTGGGTGTTATTGGTCTTGTTTTAAGAAAAGTTGGAAGCCATATATAAGAATTTTAGAGTGAGGTGAGGGAGTTTGTAGTTAAAAAAAAAATGCTGTCTGGAAAAATGTAAGTCAATAGTGCAATGTGTGGATAGTACAAGAGCATGAGGATGGTAGAGGTCAATTAACAGCAGGAAACTGACTTCCACCACATATATGTCCCACATCATTTCATGGAGGGCAGATCCAGAATTGAGATCCTACAGAGTATAAATGCAGAGAGACCAAAAAATTTCATGAGAATAAAGAATACCAAAATCCATCATTTTCAACAGAGTACCAAATCCAAAATTAGAAGATAAAAGGGCATGAAGCAGATTTCTCTGTGTGAATGTTTTGCATTAAATATAAACAGAAATTTCCTGTAGATTGAAGGAGACATTGCAAAAATAGAGTAGACATGGATGGAAGAACTGTGTGTGTATGGGGGTAGGGAGTCCTAAGGAGTCTACAGCAGCAGTGACCAATAAAACTTTCTGTGATTATGTAAATGTTCTGCATCTGCCCTCTGCAGTATGGTAGTCACTAGCCACATGTGACTTTTGAACACTTGAAATGTGACTTGAGAACTTGAGGAACTAAATTTTAAATTAAATTTAATTAATTAAAAATTTAATAGTCATAGGTGGCTAGTGGCTGCCCTTATGGAAAATGCAATTCTATAGAACTGGATGGATAGACAGATAAAGATAGCTTCACAATTAGGAAAACAGGGTATTTCAATGCTTTCTAGTTGTATGCCTTAGCCTGTTTTTAGCATTTCAACACATGATGCTAAGAGACTTAACATTTATATTTCCTATAAGAACAGAAGCAAACTAGGGATTCTAACTCTATCAGGCATCTTCTTTACCAGCATGTAGGACAGAACTCCAGAGAATCAAGTTTTTTTGTAAATCCCCTTCCTAGAGTTACAAGCACTGACTATTGCTCATTCCTTTTGGAGTCTCCCTTACTTGTACACCAGGCCAAATAAAAAGCAGGGGTTGGCAAGCTACTGTTTTTCACAAAACTGGTTTTTTTTGTTTTGTTTTGTTTTGTTTTTTGTGGTACGCGGGCCTCCCACCGCTGCGGCCCCTCCCGTTGCGGAGCACAGGCTCCGGACGCGCAGGCTCAGCGGCCATGGCTCACGGGCCCAGCCACCCCGTGGCACGTGGGATCCTCCCGGATCGGGGCACAAACCCGCGTCCCCCGCACCGGCAGGCGGACTCCCAACCACTGCGCCACCAGGGATGCCCCACAAAACTGTTTTTCATTGGGATGTCTTAAGTTGAGAAAGAACATGGCAAATATGGTAAAATAATGACAGTTGTCACTTATTTTTCAGATGTACCACACTTCAGTTATTATAGTATCATCTTCCTGCTCTTGAAGAGTCTCAAACAGAAGATAACACAAGCCAAACTATTTTTAGAGGTGAATGCACAATTTGGATTTCTGCAAACAGTGCTGTAATCAGGTATCTAAAACTTTAGAAAGCAGACATATATTTCTGCACTATCTTAAAATAAACAATGAGGTAGTGAAACTTTTGCAAACAATTCTTACACTAAAAACGTGTTGTCAAGTCTCAATAGAGGTGTCATAGGACAGTGGATTCTCTACTTGAAGCTTGAGAAACAGCATGTCCTTTTGTCTTCCCTTTGAGCTCCCTTCTTTCTGAAACTTCCTGGACTGTGCACTTTCAGAGGAAAAATAAAAAGCCTCTATTTTATTTAAGCCACTGTTATTCTTGGCACCAAATCCTAATGTATGCAGAAAAAGATTACGTTCTATTCCCAACTGATTGAGTTGAATGTCAGCTTGAAACTGTAATATATGCTGTGAGGATCCAGGCCATTTCTCCTCTTATAACTGGTGGGATTTTTTTTTTTCCACCACTAATAATTGCTAAATTTTATTGAATACTTACGGTATGTCATGCACTATTCTGACTGCTTGCACAGTAAGTTCATGAAATCCTCTGAAGCAACCCTGTGGGATAACTATTATAATTGCTCCCAATTTACAATGCAAAGTCTTAATCACAGAGAATTTAAACAGTTTTCCTAAGGTCAAGGGGCTACTAAATGTTGAGGCTGGTATGAACCATGTGGATTCATGAGGCAATACCCATAAGGCAATTCATGAGGCAATACCCACCCTCTTAATCATTAATGGTTAAGATCTGACTAGTATAGTATTACTTACATGGGGCAGTGGATCCAGCGAAAACTCGAAGAGGCATTTATCATGGCTCTACAAAGACCAAGTCTGCTGGGGGTTGTGCTTTGCAAAGACAAGTTTTCCATACCTGTGCCTCTCAGAGTTCATTTTTAATATATTTCAACCTTTTATTTACATTTGTACATTCATGAACTTCCTGTTTTTCTTTTCTGAAAACTGCTCTTTGAATATCCACTGATTACTTATTTGGATTCTGCTGGCATTATTATTGTCAGCATCATAGCTGATATGTATTAAGCACTTTCTGTATAGCAGATCCTAACTCAAAAATTTACAGTAATTATCTCATTTAAAATTACCAAAGCCTAAATTGATGTGTATAATTATTATCTATATTTTACAGATGAGGAAATCGAAGCTCTGGGTACCTTTCTCAAGTTGTCACAGTTGCCAGTGAACAGCCAGGGAATTAACCTGGGTCTGCCTTACCCTACTAGCTTTACTGAAGAACTATACACTTATAGGCATGTTTGTAATTTTGCCTGTGGACAAAGCTGATCGTTCTATCCGACTGTGGTTCTCAACCTGCAAATATGCAATTTCCTGTTTAAGTCATAATAAATATGCTAGTTTTTAAGAACACATAACTTTCTCTCCCCGACTCAGAATGCATTTACTGTGTTTTCCTCTAGGCAGGAAAGAAACATGCATTTAAGGCTCCCTGTGACAGATGATTCACAGAGCAGCACTGATTCCTTGCTTTATTTGTGCCCCTCACATAAAGCGCTGCAGTTAAAGTGGCGAGTGAGGGAAGTAGCAGAAGAATATGGACTGGTACTGAATAAAGAGAAAAGAATGAGAGAGGAAGAGTCTTTGCCAGTGAGGGAAACTGCCAAAGCTAAATAGGAATTTAAACTCCCTTTTACCCCCCAGTGAACAAATGCACAACTTTTAACATTCTTCCTTTACATCTTAAACCTTAGAATCTCGGTATCATTAAGTGACTTAGTGCAATAGTCCTTCAAGAGAAATTATACCCTATCTAAGAAACACTGACAAATACGAGATACAGTACTCTCAGTTTAGTCAAACCACTGCCTTGGCAAGCAATAACATTGCCTGCTTTGATTCACACTGTGTTTCTCTGCGTCACACACTAGTAGACTATTTATCTTATTCAATGGCAGCTCAGTATAAGACTGAGAGCTATAAAGAATTTATTCTATACTCCCTGCCAAATTCTTTTCTGGTAAAAATGTTAGAGGCTTGTTTTATTTAACTCAGGACTCCTCTGTCCTATCGCTCATTCTTCTTGCCTGGTGATTGTTTTATTTCCTCCACATTCTAAGGAAGGGAAGAATTTCCAAGACGAGTAAAATGTCTTCTATTGGGTAAAAAGTCTTCTATACCAATTGGGTAAAAAGTCTTCTATACTAATTTCCAAAATGGAAATGTCTTAGTTCATCATCTTTTGGATTCCTGTAAAAATTTAATTTACTCACAGCAAGTATGTATTCCCTTCTGGCAGGAATTGCTTGCCCAACCACAGCCATTTTCCTTCACCTTTCTTCATTTCTGGCAGCTACTGATAGTGTCAGAGAGACTAAAATGTGGGATCCTTTATTTATTAATCTCCTCTGCGGTTAAGGTTCATCAGGCATCAAAATTTTGGCCGATAAGACATACAAAGTCTGCTGAGGGCTCATGTGGAAGATTTCCTTCCCTAATAAAGGTATAGCTCTAAGAAATATCCCACCTTCTTATTATATAGTATATTTGTATATGCATATAGTATATTTGTATATGCAAAGTCAAGGAGGCAGAGTCACATTTTACTGTCTCATTGAAAGCAGTCTAAATATAACTCTGAATGTCCTTCCCTTGAGACTAGCAAAAATTTAATCTCAGTGACTTTTGTGCAATGGCACTTACAGACATGCATACACAAATGCCCTCAACAAATGTGCAAAGATGGCTTGGTTTTACCCAATATCCAACCATAGGGTGAGACTTAAGTGCTTCTACTCAAAGTTACTACCATTAAAGTAGTTGTTGTTGTAGATTTGAAGTCAGAAACTGTGATAACGGATACATTTAAAACACAGGAATCTGCTGAGGCTTGGTACTTAGGGCCTGGTTCCTTCCAACCCATTTGCAAAGCCGCGCTGCTCTCCAGGGAGCACTTCCATAAGTCAGGAGATACATCTCCACTTTTACCAGCACCTGCCAGAGAAATGGTAATATCTGTCCTCTCCTCATCCCATTCTCTCCCACTGGTTTAAAGGCTTGATTCTATTTTGCACCCACCTCTCCCCCACCCCTGAAAAAAAAAAAAGGTATCTGTCAAAACCTCAGTTAGTTTAGATTTCTGTAAAGGGAGAAAGACAGATTGTTTTCACAAAGTTTATGCCTCCCTCTTCCATTTTTAAGGATGCTTGTGATTATACTGGGCCCACATGAATACTCTAGGATCATCTCATTTTAAGGTCAACTGATTAGCAAGCTCAGTCCCATCTGCAACCTTATTCCCCTTTGCTGTGTAAACTAACATGTTCATAGGTTTTGGAGATTAGAGTGCTGACATCTTTTGGGTCCATCATTCTGTCTAATAGAACTTTTTTATGCCAAAATAACAATAATAATAATTTTACTAAAATTATAAAGTAAATTATAAACAATAAAATAATAATAACAATAATAAATAAAAGGCAGTTTTTCAATCATTTTATTGAGAACTTTCTAACTATGATTTGCAAGTAGTTGGGCTTTAACTGAGAAGCAGAGAATGCAGTTTATGCCTTCCTTTCTCTATAGAATAAGATGAGAATTATTCAGGAACTTCCCTGGTGGTGCAGTGGTTAAGAATCCGCCTGCCAATGCAGGGGACATGGGTTCAATCCCTGGTCTAGGAAGATTTCACATGCCTCAGAGCAACTAAGCCTGTGCGCCACAACTACTGAGCCTGCGTGTCACAACTACTGAAGCCCGCGTGACTAGAGCTCATGCTCCGCAGCAAGAGAAGCCACCGCAATGAGAAGCCCGCGCACTGCAATGAAGAGTAGCCCCCGCTCGCCGCAACTAGAGAAAGCCTGTGTGCAGCAATGAAGACCCAACACAGCCCCCCAAATTAATTAATTAATAAACAAAAGAATCATTCAAATGTCAATATAAAACAGATATAACTAAAAGGAGACAGAGGTCATGGACCCTCCAAGTAATTATCTGTGGGACCCAGATATACAGTTGTATTTTTTCTCTCCTGTGCATCTCTGTTTCAGTACTTGGTTTGTTCCTGTCCTGAGGCTTAGCTCACCATCCCCGGTTTTATCTGTTATTATTCTAACACTAAGGAGAATATTGATGAGGGCATTGGAAGACTAGAGTTTCAATCCCAGCTCTGCCACGGTATAACTGCAATTCCCTGGTCAGTTTACTTTCTGTCTTTGAGATTGTCGCTCTATATGTAAAAATCAGTGAATTAGACTAGATCAATCACATATCCAATAAGAACCACAGTAACAGATATGGTACATGGCCCATGTATAAAATATATTTCAATCTTCAATAATTCTATAATCATCTCCATCTTAAAGATAAAGAAAATGAGGCTCAGAGAAGGTACAGAGCATTTCCTAAATGAGCCCAACTGGTACATCATTAAAAAAACCTAATTTATTATCTCATACAAAATACTCTCATGTAATATATAAGGTATAAAAGTCTCTCCTTTAATAATCACGGTGTCATTCTGCCATTCAAATGCAAATAGGTGTGAATGTTTATAAACACGTACTTACACATAATGCACAATTCATATCTAAGCAATCAAGTTATTCTAATACCACAAATTCCAAATGATGCATTCAAAAGTGAGGGTAGCAGAAGGCTCAATTTCCCAAGCTGCTGAGTCCTTGCTGCAGGCAGATTCCAGCTGTGATTAAATTAATGCCTGCCCAAATACAGGAACAGAGCCAACATAAGAATCAATGTCAGGGCTTCCCTGGTGGCGCAGTGGTTGGGAGTCTGCCTGCCGATGCAGGGGACATGGGTTCGTGCCCCGGTCCGGGAAGATCTCACATGCCGCGGAGTGGCTGGGCCCGTGAGCCATGGCCGCTGAGCCTGCGCGTCCGGAGCCTGTGCTCCGCAACCGGAGAGGCCACAGCAGTGAGAGACCCGCGTACCGCAAAAAAAAAAAAAAAAAAAAAAGAATCAATGTCAGTTAAAGCTTTCAGCTCTTTGGGTGTAACTTTTATTTTTCAATACAGTCAAATTTTTTTCATCACTGTAGAATTTAATAGGAACACTTGGATCAAACACATCCATGTTATAGACTAAAGTGTTCAGTAAATGTAGCTACAAGAATGAAAAAAAAAATCGAAGAAAACCATATCTGAACATCTATATCACAAGTTTCCAGTTAAAATTAAATTATTAGAGACATAACTGGGTATTATTAGCTCTTGCAGGACTCCTGTTCATGCTTGTCACATTCACCATCCCCACTATCACTATACCTAGATTAGAGCCCATTAATCTGTCATTTAAACAATCATCAAAACTAATAAGTACAGAGCCTTCCAGGTACTAGACACTATATTAAGTGTTATAGGTTATCTCTTTCTTCTTAACAATCTTATAAGATGGGCATTACTATTAACCAAATTGTTTAATAAAAAGGCCAGAGGCTTAGAGGAGATAAATAATTTGCCTATGGTTGCACAGCTAACATGAAGTGGGGTAACCAATTTCCCTCCTTTGAAAGCCCGTGATATAAGCTTTTGTTTAGTAGAAAAAAATTTCCCCACTGAATGGAAATGTACTATTTTCCTTTTTTGTCTCTTTCTACACTATTGTGAGCTCTGAGGAAATGACTCCATTCTTTACCTTTTTTCCCCATTTCATCTTTCACTGACAGACACAGAAACTTTCCTATAGAAGGGGATCAATAAACTATTTTAAAATTAATAAATCATTCTAAATGGAAAAGGAAACTCCATCTGGATGAGCTCAAATCCTAAATCCGTTGCTTCCTGTCAGTTTGTACAAGTAGCATAGCTTCTCATAACCTCATTTCTTTTACTTGATAACACTGGGCTTAAGATATTTGTGAAATAAATATTATAATGCTTGTAACAATGATCAGTAAGTATAAAACATAATAAATGCTAAATAAATAATAATTCACTATTTCTTTACTTGCATATTCAGTAAAAAGCCCTTCATTTGCACATCCATTCACCTGTACAAGCATCAAGTGTACACTGAAAACCTAATTTATGCCAAGCACTGGGCATATACTGATAACTAAAACAGAAAAAGTCACTGCCCTGGAGAAAACTTTGATTTCATTAACAGATTAATATTACCTATAGCAAATTCTAATAAACTAGACAGACACGAAGGCAAGTGTTAAAGAAATTATCTCCTATATTATACATAGAATCAAGGACACTGAGGAAGAAGAATAAAACAGAATTTTGGAATAATGAGGTTTAGGACTCCCTGATATTTTAAGAGCCCATCCACTTAAACTTTATTTCCATAATATCAAATAAATTTTTGCATGAGCTAATGTAATTCAAAAGTTCCTCATATTGTTCATGCTTCTTTGCATTGACCCAACCTGTTGCAATTTAACCTTTGCATGTATCTCCATGACACTCATCCTTTCTTCCTAAAAAATAAATGAAACATTTTCAGGTTTGGTCAATGTGCTTTGTACTAAAAATACAAAATGGCCATTTTTGCTTTTCATCATCGAAATATTTTTTCTGTTTTCTCTGCTTTAAAGTCAATGTCATAGGTTTTTTTTTTGTCCAAATTGACCATTAGACATATGTCTTTATCATGATTACCCTGGCTTTGCTTTTATTTATTGGCATCCAGATTCCACTTAGTGATTATAGATTGTTTGTCCCCTTCCTGTTATTTAAAAGCACCTACTTCTACACAGTAGGTTGCTTAAGCTACAGTTTATTTCCATCAATTTTATTTAGCTCATTTTTAATTTTCTTCATTCCCAGTCTACGAAAAAATCCAATACAATATTTTGTGCTGTGTCACTTGAAAATGTGCAAACTGATTTAGCTATGACCACAGCCATGTGCAACATCTACACTTTGTTTCAAGTTTAGGATAGCAAGGGGACAAATTTCATTGTTGATTCTGAAAGGGAGACAATACGATATACTAAAAAGAGAAAATAACGAGTCAAAAGACCTAGATGCATTCTAATTATGCCATTTCACAACTTAAACCCTTCAGTGAATTCCCCCATGGACCACCAGTTAAAGCCCAACCTCCTCAGTAATGCTTATAAGGCCATAATGATATTTATTTCAGGCCATCTTCTCCAGCTTTCAATCTTGACATTTACTCCAGCCATGCTGTAGGTCTTCATGTTCTCTCACCCTTGTTCTTTTTTATACCTCTTATTATTATCTCTCTCTAGAAATCTCATGCTAGGATAACTTCTACTCATTGTTCAAGATTTAGTTTAGACATCACTTCCCTCTTAGTGACCTATTTCCATCACAGCATTTCCCAAACTTGTGTAAGATAAGAAATAACTCTGGAAATGTTTATCTGCTAAATTAGTGTTTTAAGTGTATGTGGGATTTGCTTTACTCAGGTATGCTAAGACATGCAGACATAGAAATGACTGTCATTAAAGAAGAAGGTTTTATACTCACAGATCCTTAGAAACAGAAGGCAGGGCATGCCACACAGGGCTACGTGGAGGTACCAGGGTCAGTCAGGAGGGAGAGGGAGTGAAGGGAAAATGTGAACAAGAGTCTTTATGCTAGTTTCATAACAAGGAAGAGAAGAGGTGGTTTCAGGTTTAGGATTAGCTAGTTTGAATAGTTTTAGTGAGTCCTGGAGCGTAGGAGCTGTTTCTAGTTGTCTGGTACCTGGTCCACGGTGATTAGGGCAAGAAAAGAATGGCTCAGAGTAAGAACCCCACTGAGGAGGTGGTTGGCAGTGTGAGCTCTGGATTAATTGTTTTACATTTGATAGATATTCTACCAGGTAAGTTGTTTATTATCTCTAGGAATTAGCTAAACTTGGGAAGGTTAGTGCCTCCAGTATTGGCAAGGCTCTAAGATGTCAAAGCATAAGAAAATAAGGGGGAAAAAACCATGAATAGTACAATGAGCTTCTTTCGAGAAAAGCATTAACTTCTAAAGCACCCAGGTAGAGTTCCAGTGCTAGGAAGAGCAGTGGGGTAGCTTATCTGGGAATAATCTTCCTGTAGATAACAATGATAGTTTATATGCATTGAAGACAAGAGCAGAGAAAAGCTGAAAGGAATTTGACTAATGATAGAAAGTACATCACTGGATAAAATCTGTGTTTAAAGAGCCTTTACCATTAAGGTTCTCCTGGTTTGCAATGCGTGGGGCAGCTATAACTCAAGCAGAAATAGCAGAAACAATCTTATTGGATTGAGGTGTCACAGAATGGAGTTTAGGATACAAGTGTCTCTGGAAATGGAGGAGGAAACCATAGAAAGTGGAATACCTAAATATGCATATAAACCTCCCACAAAACTCTGTATGACCCTGAACTGTTTGGGCACATGTCAGCTCCAAGAAGCCTCTTAGAAAACAACAGTTAGATGGTTGAAACCCTGACCAGAGGTCTCACCTTCTGTTAACAGTAGGGGTAGCATACCTTGAAGTTTGAATCACACCTAGTTAAAGGGTATGATAAAAACTTTCTACTGAAACTCTGCAATGGGCATGGCTTAGAAATAGAGACTAGATTCTTGGACTAAGTAATATACCTATGACTAAAGGAAAAGTTGACACAGACACTCTGTAATAATGTATAAAATCAAGCCTCCTCAAAAATGAAGGCAATCAACTAGTAATATAAGTACTTGATTCATCTAAGTTGTTGCATGCATTTCTTTTCAATAGTGATTTCTTTTACTGCATAGTAGAATTCTAGAGTAAGGAAGCACCATTAGTTTTCACATGGGCTTACACAGAGCTAAGGTTTTTACTTTTGATAATGTCCAATTTACCATTTCTTTTCTTTTGTGGATTGTGCAGTTGGACATACTTTTATGGTTCCATTTCTGGGTTCTCTACTCTATTCCATTTATTTATGTGCCTATTTCTCTGCCAGTACCACTGTGTCTAGATTACTATAGCCATATAGTAGACATTAATATTTGTAGAGTGATTCCTCCCACTTTATTCTTATCAATAGTTAGCTATTCTAGGGCCTATGCATTTCCAGAAAAAATGTTAGAAAAATCTAGCCTGTATTTCTAAAAAACCTACTGGGATTTTGATAGGAATTGATATACTAGGGACTAGTATACCGTGTTTAAAAAAAAGAGACCTGAGTGGACATCCTTGTTTCATTCCTGATTTTAGAGGAAAGTATTCAGTCTTTCACTGTCAAGAATGATGTTAGCTGTAAGTTTTTTTGTAGGTGCTCTTTATTAAGTTGAGGAAGCTCCCCTCTATTCCTAACTTCTAATTGCAGAAAGCTTTTTTCTTTTTATCATAAATGAGTATAAGATTTTGTTAAATGCTTTTTTGTGTTAATTGATATGATTTTTTTTCTCTAGGCTGTTGATATGGTAAATTACATTGACTGATTTTAGAATGTTGAACCAGCTGTGCATATCTGGAGTAAATTCAACTTGGTTATGATATATAACTGTTTTTATACACTGTTTTATACTCTGTTTGCTGCTAATTTGTTGACAAATTTTGTATTGATGAGAGATATTGGTCTGTATTGGTTTATAGTTTTCTGTATTTTTCTTCTTTTTTTTTCTTTTATACACTATCTTAGGTTTTAGTATCAAGGTAATACTGACCTAATAAAATGATTTGAGAAGTGTTCTCATCTCTTCTATTTTCTGGAATATATTGTGAAACTTGGTGTTGATTCTTCCTTAAATGTTTTGTAGAATTCTCCAGTCAAATGATCTGGGCCTCAAAATATCTTTTACAGAAGCTTTTTAATTTAGAATTTATTTATTTACTTGTATTAGTATGATTCATATCATCTATATCAGCTTAGTTGAGTTATAGTAGCTAGTGGCTTTGAAGGAATAAGTCACTTCTACAAGGTTGAGTGTATAGTTGTTTGCGGTATTCCCTTATTACCATCTAATTGCTGCATGATCTGTAGTGATATCTCCTATTTTATTCTTTTTTTTTTCTTATTTCTTGCTACTTTTCTTTTTATAAATTTTTTAGAATTTTTAACTGAAATATACTTGATGTATAATATTATGTTAGTTTAGTTTAAGGGGTATGTACTACATAATGATTTCACATTTGCATACCTTATGAAATGATTACCAGGATAAGTTTAGTAAACCATCTGTCCCCATACAAAGTTATTAAAATATTACTGACCATGTTCTTTATGCTATATATTACATCCCCATAATTTATTTGTTATATAACTGGAGGTTTGTAGCTCTTAATTCCCTTCAACTATTTCACCCACCCACCAACCCCCATCCCCTTTGGCAACCACCTGTTTGTTCTCTGTATCTCTGAGTCTGTTTTCATTTTGTTGTGTTCATTTGTTTTGTTTTTTTATATTCCACATGTAAGTGGGGTCAGGTGACATTTGTCTTTTTCTGTCTGATTTATTTCACTTAGCATAATACCCTCAAGGTCCATCCATGTTGTCACAAATGACAAGATTTCATCTTTTTTATGGCTGAGTAGTATTCCATGGTATATATGGATATATATCTTTTTATCCATTCATCCATTGATGGTCATGTAGGTGTTTCTATATCTTGACTATTGTAAATAATGCCACAATAAATATAGAGGATATCTTTATGAATTAGTGCTTTTGTATCCTTTGGATAAATACCAAGAAGTGGTATAGCTGGATGATATGGTAGTTTTATTCTTAATTTTCTGAGGAATCTCCATACTTTTTTCCATAGTGGATGCACCAATTTAAATTCCCACCAACACCCAGAGAAAACCATAATTCAAAAAGACACATGCCTCCCAATGTTCACTGCAGCACTATTTACAATAGCCAGGTCACGGAAGCAACCTAAATGCCCATCAACAGACAAATGGATAAAAGAGATGTGGTACATATATACAATGGAATATTACTCAGCCATAAAAAGGAATGAAATTGGGTCATTTGTAGGGACATGGATGGACCTAGAGACTGTCATACAGAGTGAAGTAAGTCAGAAAGAGTAAAACAAGTATCATATATTAACACATATATGTGGAATCTAGAAAAGTGGTACAGATGAACCTGTTTGCAAGGCAGAAATAGAGACACAGATGTAGAGAACAAATGTATGGACATTAAGGGAGGAAAGCAGGGGTGGGATGAATTGGGAGATTGGGATTGACATACATAGATACTAATATGTATAAAATAGATTACTCCACTTTGCTGTACAGTAGAAACTAACACAATATTGTAAAACAACTATACCCCAATTAAAAAAAAATTCCCACCAATAGTATATGAGTGTTCCCTTTTCTCCACATCCTCACCAACACTTGTTGTTTGTTGTCTTTTTGTTAATAGGCATTCTAACAGGCATGAGGTGATATCTCATTGTGATTTTGCATTTCCCTAATAATTAGTGATGTTGAACATCTTTTCATGTGCTTATTGGCCATTTGTATGCCTTCTCTGGAAAAATTTCGTTTAAGGTTCTCTGACATATTTTAATCATTTTTTTGACATTGAGTTGTATGAGTTATTGGTATATTTTAGATATTAACCCCTTCTCAAATGTATAATTCACAAATATCTTCTCCCAGTAGGCTGCCATTTCAGTTTTTAGATAGTTTCTATTCCCGGCCCCCTCAAAAAAATATTGCTAAGGCTAGTCTCCAAGAGTGCACTGCCTATGTTTTCCTCTAAGAGTTTTAGGTCTGTATTTAAGCCCTTAACCCATTTTGAGTTTATTTTTGTATACAGTGTGAGAAAGTAGTACAGTTTCATTCTTTTGCCTATAGCTGTCCAGTTTTCCCAACACCTTTTATTGAAGAAACTATCTTTTCAGCATTGTATATTCTTGCCTCCTTTTTCATAGATTAATTGACCTTGTGAAGGCTGGTTTATTTCTGGGCTCTCTGTTGTGTTCCACTGATCTATGAGACTTTTTTTGTGCCAGCACCATACTGTGTTGATTACTGTAGCTTTATAGTAAAGTTCGAAACCAGGGAGCATGTTACCTCCAGCTTTGTTCTTCTTCTTCAAGACTGTTTTGGCTATTCAGTGTCTTCTTTGTTTCCATACAAGTTTTCAAATTATTTCTTCTAGTTCTATGAAAAACACCTTTGGTATCTTGATAGAGATTGCACTGGATCCATAGATTCCCTTGGACAATATGGTCATTTTAACAATATTAATTCTTCTAGTCCATGAGAACAGTTGTCTTTCCATTTGTTTGTGTCATCTTCAATTTCTTTCATCAGTCTTATAGTTTTCTTAGGTCTTTCACCTCCTTGTTTAGATTTATTGCTAGGTATTTTATTATTTTTGATGCAATTATAAATGGGATTGGTTTCTTAACTTCTCTCTCTGACAGTTTGCTGTTAGTGTTTAGAAATGCAACATATTTCTGTATATTAATTTTGTATCCTGAAACTTTACTGAATTCATTTATTAGTTCTAATAGTTTTTTGGTAGTATCTTTAGAATTTTCTATATATAGTATTATGTCATCTGCTAACAGTGATGGTTTTACTTCTTCCTTTCTAATTTGGATTTTATTTCTTTTTCTTGTCTGACTGCTGTGGCTATAACTTTAAATACTATGTTTAATAAAGTTACTAAGAGTGGGCATCCTTGTCTTGTTCCTGATCTTAAAGAAAATGCTTTCAGCAATTCACTGTTGAGTTTGATGTTGGCTGTAGGTTTGTTACATATTGTCTTTATTATGTTGAGGTATGTTCCTTTATATTCACTTTGTTAAGAGTTTTTATTATAAATGAATGTTGACTTTCATCAAAATATTTTTGTGTATCTATGGAGATTATAAAGATTCTTTCCTTCAATTTGTTAATGTGGTGTATTACATTGGTTGATTTGGGGATACTGAACCATCCTTGCATCCCTGGGATTTATCCCACTGTTCGTGGTATACGATCCTTTTAATGTATTGCTGAATTTGGTTTGCTAATATTTTGTTGAAGATTTTTGCAAATAGTTTATCAATGATATTGGCCTATAATTTTCTTTTTTGTGTGTGGTGTCTTCATATAGTTGATGTATTTTCTATAGATTTACTTTTATCAGTTTTGCTAGTGACTTGTTAATATTATAGATTTTTTTCAATGAAGCAGTGTTTCATTTCCTTGATTTTTTCCATTGCTCTAATGTTTTAATTTCATTTACTTCTGTTTTATCTTTATTATTTCCTTCCTTTCAATTTATTTTGCTCTTATTTCTAGTTTCTTGATGTGTCAACTTAGATGACTGATTTGACAACTTATCTCTTTTCCAATGTAATTATTTAGTTCTATAAATTACCCTCTCAGCATTGCTTTATCTGCATTTCACTTATTTTGGCATGTAATATTTCCATTTCCATTCAGTTCTATGTACTTTAATTTCCTTTGAGACTTCTTTTGTGAAACACAGATTATCAGAAGGGTGTTGTTTAATTTTCATGTGTTTAGATCTTTTCCTGTTGCCTTTCTATTATTAATTTCCTGATTAAATCCATTATGGTTAGAAAGAATTCTCTGTCATTTCAATTTCTTTTAAATTTGTTGAGGTTTGTTTAATGGGCTATGACATGATCTATCTTCGAGAATATTCCATGGACACTTGAAAACTATATATGCTGTTAGAAGGAGTATTTATATATGTCAATTAAGTCCTGTGTTTGACTTTGTTGTTCTGATCTTTCATATCTTGCATTTCTGTCAGCTGATGAGAGAAGAATGTTGAATTCCAATTAAAATTGTGAAGTTTTCTATTTCTTCTTTCATTGCTATCCATTATCTATCATGCATTTTGAGGCTTAATTGCTTTGTATATAAACATTTAGTATAATTATGTCTTCCTGGAGGATTGATTGGCTTATCATTATATAATGTTCCTCTTTATCTTGAGTAATTTTCTTTCCTCTGAAGTCTACCTTATCTTAGATTAATACAGCCAACCTTGCTATTTTTATTAATGTCTGCTTGATATAAAATTTCCATTATTTTATTTTTAGCCTATGTCATTGAATTTGATGTTTCTTTTAAACAGCAGATATGAGTCATTTTTTAAACCACTCTGTGAATTTCTGCTTTTTAATTGACATATTTATACCATTTTCATTGAAGTTATTTATTGATATGTTACTGCTTAAATTGGCCATTTTATTATTTTTTTCTGTTTATTTCCACTGTTTCCTGATTCTCATTTCTCTTTTCTTACCTTCCTATGGATTATTTAAATACTTTCCAAGTTTCCATTTTGATTTATTTTAGTGTTTTTAAGAGTATCAGTTTACACTCTTTTCTTTATAGTTGCTCTGGGTATTAAAATATGTATATGTGACTTATCACAGTTTCTTGGTATCATCATTTCACCACTTCAAATGAAGTGTGGAAACCTTACTTCCTTCCATTTGTGTCCTTTTTACCATCATCATTTCAGAGCTGATAAGCTATTTCATCATGCTGTGAACTAATGGTCACATATCCTCATATTTTTCTTCTTTCTCTTCATCACATGACCTGATTTCTCCAGTCACAACTTTGTCTACAACACTACATGTTCAAAAAGTCAGACTTTTAGGTATCGAAATAGAACCAAACTCTTAGATGGGCATTATAAAGAGTAGGATCAATTTCTAATAACGAAAACAGTATAGGGGCAGCCTCATCAGCCTATCTGCCATTTTACTATGCTAAATGATAATAAGAAACTTCAAGTGTGTGCAATTCTGTGTGCAAGTCTGAATTTTTACTTAAGGTACAATAATGCATGGTTTGCCCTTCACTCCACCCCAGGATATGTAGCATGTGTTGCTTTGGTAACTTGCCCAAATGTTCTCTTTGGAACAGCAAAAATTCCTGTCTTTTTAGGGTTCTTTGTAAATGATCTCATCCTCATTCTAGCAATTGCTACATCCAGATGCCTCCCTGTTGCAGACAGTTTTCTAGCTAAAGCATCTGGGCCAGCAGTGATCAGGCAGTTGTGTCTGAGTCAGTTATGTGGTTAAATGGATAATGGACCGTCTGGGCTGCCTAGGTCTTTTGAATGTCAATTTCCTCTGACTCAAATTTTCAAGTAATTTATTCATCTTTTGCTACTGTTGATAGCATTTCTGCTGCAATCCCCTCACATGACTCCAATTTAAGGTGATGGGGGAAAGCTTCACATTCTGATTTATTTCTGCAGAAGAGTCTGAATTTAAAAGGTGTTTGTGTTGGCAATTCATTTTTTAAAATATCAATAAAATATATGCTTCTCTGCTTTGTTTTCTTATTTCCCATTTTTGCATCACAAACATTTGTTATAATTATGGTCCTTACACACATGTTTTTATGAACTAGTGAGGACTTCAGCTGCTAACTAAATTGTTCTAATATGCCAGGAAACCACAACCCCTATTTTGGAAGCATTAAACAAATTTTAAAGGTATCTTTATTGGAAACCAAAACTCCAGCATTTAATAGCGTGCAAGCCCCAGTCAGAGGTGCATTTTGTTTCAATGGTGGCCACAAATGTGGACAGAAATCACTCTGACTTATTGTGAGTAAGATAGAAATTTCTGATTACTATCCTGTCTCTGCATGAAACCAATCTCTTTAGAAAGACCATTTGAATCTGGGAGATAGAGGGCGAATGTAAATACGAGTAGAGGTTAAAACTGTCACTATGAGTATGAAGTCATAAATTATGCAGCCTGAAAATTCATTATGTTGTTTTTGTCACCAATCTCCTGAGCTTTATTACCAAAAAAATCTAGAAAAATAAAAGAAAATGAGATTAAAAACAGTGAAAATTTTTCTACAAGAAAATTGGGTTTATTGTAGCATTTCCTGAGGAGATTGCCTCAATGTAAAATACACTGCTTGCACGATACCTTTTAGATGGTTATAGCTGAAAAACACTTTTTTTTAAATTTTATTTTTATTTATAGCTTATAACTTGTTCAACTTTCAAAGGACTTTACTCTTTCCTCACTTATCGAAAATTATTATGATAGTTTAAGGGAAACAATCTATTATTGGAAGAACAGAGTATTATTTTTAAATATACAAAGATCTGAATTCCACTGGATGTGTTTTCAAGCTATTCAACTGATGTAGTTACTTCAGGTATGTTTTTAAACATTCTAGTTTACATTTAAACACAATTTAAATCAATACATGTATGCATTGATTGCTTTATTCACTCACTAACTCATGAAGCTTCATTTGAATGCCTTTGCAGACAATTTCAGCTGGAGTCACGTGACCAAGAGCAAGTTACTTTAGCTCTCAGAATTTCAGTTTTCTCAACTGAAAACTGGAAATTACGACTCCTGAACTTCCAAATCTGTAGAGTTTTGTGAAGACCAATTTTAACTATGAGTTTCAGCTTGCTTTTTAACTTTGAAAGCACTGTCAAAGAACAGTGATGATGAAAAGAAAGAGGAGGTTACAACTGTCAGGATGATGGAAGTTTACCAGATTTTATTTGCCTTCTATTTTCTAGATATGAATATCATTTTATACTCAGTTTATAGTTAGAATATTAGAAATTTCTATGCTTAAAGGACCCAAGGACCGTTGTAAATGAAAGATTTTTCAGTAGTGCTATAATCCAGCTTTATCTTCCTTTCATATTGTATAGAATCAGGAACATCCCCTACATAAAAAACCCAAAACAGTTTTGCTAATGCCAAAAGGAAGCAGAAGAGGTATAACTGAGTCAGAGGTTGGAATGAGAGTATTCAGTTAAATTTTCCTTGGGCATTATCCAGGCAAAATATTTTATTTATTTATTTTTAAACTAAAGATGGAAAATACCCAATGAGTGTTGGCTTCCTGGCTCAGACAATTAATACTTGTTCTGAATTTCTGAATAGGACTCTTAGGGCAAGCCAAGTGGATATCTTCCTTGAGAGGGAGATTAAATGGAATAGTCCATTGGATCTTGTGTGAAACTTACTTGCTGACCATGATCTAGACTGGTGCTTCTCGAACTTCAAATTCATACAAACCATCTAGCTACCTCGTTTAATATCTAGTATTTCTTTTTTATTCCTTCTTAGCGTTTTCATCTTTCTGCTTACATTACCCATCCATTCTTGTGTGTTGTCTACTTATTTTCATGAATGCTATTAACGTTAGTCATAGCTATTTTATATCCTCTGTCTGATAATCACAAAATCTGTATCATATTGGAGTCTAGTTCTGATACTTGTTTTACCTCTTAAGAATGCATTTTTTTCTCACCTAGTAACATTACTTGTAATTTTTTGTTGAAAGCTGAATATAACGTATAGGATAATAAGTATAGTAAGATTTGGTGGGAGTATTTAAGTTAATGTAGGTAGGAGTTGGTCTGTGTTTAATGTTTGCTATAGCTGAATGTGCCTGAGGCTTCAAAATCCTTTAGTGTTATTTCCCTTGCTGTCTTTGGACTTCCCCAAGAGTCCTCCTCAGATATTGTCTGTATCTTGTAGATCTTTTAGCTGTAGCTTGCTATTATTAAACTGGAGTCTGTTGGTATGGAGATAAGGTAGGAGGAGGGGAGCATTTTTTATCTTACGATTAAATCTCAGTTTTCAGTGGCCTGGTGTTTCTGAGCTATAACCTTCACCAGTGTTTCTTAGCATTCCTCCAATTCAGGTGAGACAGGAAGGTGAAGGAGAATGGTGTAACTGAGCAAGACCCTATGGGACCTTCCTGGGACAGACCCCACCCACCTACATCTTCCACCTGCCTCTTGTTTGTAGAAAAGCTTTAGTTTCCCAGGCCTCCCATGAGTCACACAAGGCTAGCTCAAGAGTTAAGGATGGGAATATTGCGAACCTACAGTAATAAAAGATGGCGGTTGAGCCAGGAGCAGTGGTAACAATTGAAACATACAGCGGTATAGCATTCACAGAAACTTTAGTTCCTCCCTGAAGGACATAGATAACAGTACCGGATGCATGTTCCTGAGTTGTTTTGCAGATACTAAAACCACCACCAGACGGAAGAAGCTAATTGTATAATGACCAGGCTGTAGCCATAACATAAGCTACTCCATCTCAAGCAGTACTGAATCAGTGGCTTACATAATTCCAGGAACTGGCCTCAAAGAAATGGAAACAGACCAACCCCAAAGTTGAAGATTAACCTTGCTTAAAACAATCAAGATGACGCTGACCAGACCACTGCATGACCAGTTTTGAGATGACTGTCAAAGCCGACTGTGCTGCTTTGCACACAACCCCTGCCTGTTCACCCCTGGAACTTCCTGGTTTTCCCTATAAAACCATTTTCCCTCTAACTGGCAACTTGTAGATGGTTTTTGAGATGCTAGTCTGCCATCTTCCCAGGTTGCCAGCTTCGTGGATAAAGCATCTTTCTTTTCCCACCAATCCTCGTCTCTAGAACACTGACTTTTGAGTGATGAGTGGCCAAACCTGAGTTGGGTTCCAGCTCTGGCCAGTAACAACCGAATTAGAGAAATTCCTTTACCACAATATGGGGTAAGGCTGGAAATTCTTTGACCCCAGAGAGTAGGCTGCTGTTATGGAGGATGCTCTGGGCATATTTCACAAATATAACTATTTACCTCTTCTTGCCAGAGCCATAGGGGATTGCCCTTGGCATTATACCATGAACCTTGGTGGATTTCCTACAGGCAAAACCTACAAAAGTGTGAGGTCATCCTAAGCCTGCAGCCACTACAGTTTCTCACACTCATGCTCATGATGGCTCCTGGGAATTTAATTTTTCCTGATGCTCTTGAGAGAAAGTGCGGTCTTTGGCCTCTCTGCACTGTTGCACACTTTTTGTGACTGGGTCTGCGTTAGGCAGAGCGGCAAGAGAAAACAGCCTGTGGGATCACTGTCACCACCTCCCTACCACACTGCAACACCACGTCCATCATCTGGGTCCAGTTTTATAACTGAGGCTTAACTGGGGTAGAGCCAGGAGAAACAAAAGAGCTCCATTATACAGGGAACCCCTTTCCCAGTCCTCTATTTTCTGTCTGAAAGGAACATGCTCTGTCTACACCCATCTGTGGTTTGGGCTGCCTGTGGTTTGAGAGTCTAAGTCAGGAAATATGGGAGGAAAACAATAGCTAAATCATTGCCTGACGAGTCATTACTTGAGTTTTGATTCTCCTATCTTTTCTATCTGTTCTTATTTCGTTTTCATAATCCTCCAGTAAGTTATATTTTCTTTTACTTACACTCAGAGAAGAGGGTAGGGGGGAATGTCCTTCTTCCATTTTAACTGTATTCCGCCTCTTTTTGAAATGACACTTACTTTTTTCACTCAGGAATATCATATTGTTTCACTTGATTAGAAGGTAGAGAATCTCAGAATTACTTTAGTACTGAATTTGATTTCATTTTATCCATATTTTGCCAGTTAGAATTAACATTGGAAAAAATAAAAAAGAGATGGCTTTCCTCCCCCCCACCCCCTACACACACATACATACAATATCTGGGGATAAATAAGACACCTTAGTTTTCCCTTATTTTATGTCATATGGAATTGGTCTCTGAAGGATATATGGAGTCCTTTTATCTCTTGAACATTTTCAATAACTTTCCTCTAACTTCCTAGATAAAAATCATAGTATTCTTCACATTATGAGGGTCTTTTCTAACCCCCCACATCTGACTGAAGCAAATCCTAACTGTTGTTAGGAGGAAATTTGGGATTTTCATCTTCATCACAGTGGACATCTATAATGGAAACACCTCTTGTTACTGAGAGTATCGCTAACTTCCTCTAAAAGAACTGTGAAATAGACAACATACATAGAAGTGACTGATGCTTGTTATGTTAACAAAGGCATTCTTGTCTATTGGGATTGGAATAAGCATGAAAAAGAAAATTCAATCCTGCAATAGAAATTAAATAATAATCACCACCACCATTCGAGTGCTTACTCTGCTAGATACTAAAATAGGTTCTGCATGCATGCCATCTCCTTTGTCCTCTCCAGACTGAAGTGTTGAATAATTAACTCCTGTGTCCATCAGATATAGAATTAGTTTTAGAGAGATAAGTCAACTGTATCTCCTGTGGATTACATTCTAAGTTTGTATGCTTTCTATTTTTCTATACTGCATTTAGGAATAGCACACACACACACACACACACACACACACACACATGTTAATTATATGGCAATTTGCCAAAAGCTACTAGGATGAGAGATTCCAACTATGTATCTGTTTGTTTAAATACTTCTGTTGTTGTTGGGAGTGTAATAAACTAGAGAACGTTTTCTTAGGTCAGTCTCCCAAGGCAATAGAAATAAAAGAAAACATAAACAAATGGGACCTAATCAAATTTATAAGCTTCTACACAGCAAAGAAAGTCATAAACAAAATGAAAAGATGACCTATGGACTGGGAGAAAATATTTTCAAATGATGTGACTGATAAGGGCTTAATTTCCAAAATATACAAATAGCTCATACAACTCAATAACAATCAAACAAACAAAGCCCCCAAACAACCCAACTGAAAAATGAGCAGAAGACCTAAATAGACATTTCTCAAAAGAAGACATACAGATGGCCAATAGGCACATGAAAAGATGCTCATCATGGGTAATTATTAGACAAATGCAAATCAGAACTACAATGAGGTACCATCTCACACCAGTTAAAATTGCGGTCAATATAAGGTCTACAAGGGACTTCCCTGGTGGTCCAGTGGATAAGACTCTGAGCTCCCAGTGCAGGGGGCCTGGGTTCGATCCCTAGTTGGTGAACTAGATCCCACATGCATGCTACAACTAAAGATCCCGCAGGCTGCAAGGAAGATGCCACGTGCCACAGCTAAAACATGGTGCAGCCAAAATAAATAAATAAGTAAATATTTCTTTAAAAAAAGTCTACAAATAACAAATGTTGGAGCAGGTGGGGAAAAAAGAGAACCCTCCTACACCGTTGGTGGGAATGTAAATTGGTGCAGCCACTATGGAAACCAGGATGGAGTTTCCTCAAAACTAAAAATACAGTTAACATATGATCCAGCAATCCCACTCCTGGGCATATACCCAGACAAAACTATAATTTGAAAAGATACATGCACTCCTACATTCATAGCAGCACTATTTATAATAGCCAAGACATGGACACAACCTAAATGTCCACTGACAGATGAATGGATAAAGAAGATGTGGTACAGATATACAATGGAATATTACTCAGTCATAAAAAAGAATGAAAGCATGCCATTTGCAGCAACATGGATGGACCAGAGATTATCATACTAAGTGAAGTAAGTCAGAAAGAGAAAGACAAATACCATATGATATCACTTCTATGTGGAATCTAAAATATGACACAAATAAATATATCTACAAAACAGAAACAGACTTACCGACACAGAGAACAGACTTGTGGTTGCCAAGGGTGGGAGAGGGGTTGGGGAGGGAAGGACTGGGAGTTTGGGATTAGCAGTTGCAAACTATTATATATAGGATGGATAAACAACAATGTCCTACTGTATAACACAGGGAACTATATTCAATATCCTGTGATAAACCATAATGGAAAAGAATATGAAAAAGCATATATATTATATATGTATAACTGAATCACTTTGCTGTACAGCAGAAATTAACACAACAATGTAAATCAAATATACTTCAATAATTAAAGAAAAAAAAACACATTGAGAAAATTTTATTGTAGTTCCAACCAGACTTCTGAGAAACTACTTCTCTGCAAAAGGTCCCTCACTGCAGGTGAACATAATAGTTGCCTAGAACACTGCTGCCAACGGCTCTGTTTGGGAGTGGGCCCTAGAAGCTGTATTTTTTTTTTTTTTTTTGGCGTCACGCGGGCCTCTCACTGCCGTGGCCTCTCCCATTGTGGAGCCTGGCTGCGCAGGCTCAGCGGCCATGGCTCACGGGCCCAGCCACCCCGCGGCATGTGGGATCCTCCCGGACCGGGGCACGAGCCCGCGTCCCCTGCAACGGCAGGCGGACTCTCAACCACTGTGCCACCAGGGAAGCCCTAGAAGCTGTATTTTTGAAAAAATAAAAATAAAAATAAAGCTCCCAGTTCATTCATCTCCTGGCCCATCAATATAAAAGCCTCTGTCTTAGAGAAACTGATGGTATCAATTGAATGATGAATCAATATGGTTTCCGTACCTATAGCAATTGTTATTAATATGGGATCTAGGAATAGAAGTGAGGTTATCTCCGACTTTAGATGGAAGATAAAACATGATTACATCTTTACTTTCTTTAGCCTTTTACTGAAAGCTTGCATTTTCTTCAAATAGGAATTTAGACAGAAAATATAATCAAGCCACAGTAGAATCAAACAGTACATGTGATTTTGTCACTAATAAGAAACACAGATATTATCGTATCTGTATTTTTTCCCTATTACATTACAGCTGTGTAGGTATCTATAAACATCATTAATGTCATTGTTGAGGAAAAATAAAATTTCCTCTACCCTTCTAAGTTCTTCTGGCTGGCCTAAAACTTAAATTGGCATAAGGCAAATTAACAGGAAAAACACCAAACAAAAGTTTAGTAACATGTACACATGGGAGAGACTCAGGATAACTGAGTAACTCATCAAAATGGCTAAAATCTTCACCTTAAATACCATCTTCACCTAAAGACAAAAGATGTTGGGAGTAGTGATTTGGCCCTCAAATGGAAGGAAGGTGATTCACACAGAGACAGAAAAGCAAGTGTTTGATAAAAAAACGTTTGCTGAGCCCTGCAGAGACAATGGGGCACAAAGAGGAATTTTAACAAACTGACTTTGCTGGGTTCCTCCCTGTTTGCCCACCTCATTTGTACTACAGTTATCTATGGTGATAGCTCCCTTCCTGGAACAGGTCCTCTATCTACATCCTTTTAGGCAATTAGGGGGAAAGTCAAAGTTTCTTCCTGACTCTTCTGGGTCTTGATTGTTTTCAGCTTGAAATAAGTTGCAGGCCAAAGAGACACTGAGGGTGGCAAGTTTTGCTCCCCTACACACATCATCACTATTTTAAAATTATAATTGCTATTATAACATGTGGCTAGACCAGATTACTTAATATTTCAATTTAAAACACCCACATATGATTAGATTACAAATTTGCATTTTTTTAGTATTTTGATCAGTGCATTGGACATATTGGTTTCCTTTGTAATCCTATGTATTTTACTTTACGTATTTATAAAGTATTCTGAGAAGGGATGCTTAGACTTTAGCACACTCTTCATGGGGGCACAGGGCACAAACTGTTTACGATAGCCAGTTGTAGAGGTTATTCTACTGAGCAAATAAAGTGGTCATTTTACAAAGTAGGACAGAAATGGCAGCATGACAATACTGTCACTTCTACTATTGTTTCATAGTAAATACTTCACACATTTACATCCCATCCCTATGCACTCCCACCAATTCCGAAACAATACTCATTATGCACATATTGAAGGAATATTCCACTGTATTTTATACCCGGTTAATAGATTTTGGAAAAAGAGCTACCATCGAGGAAAAAAGTAAGAGATAAAAATAAATGAAGAGAAAAATCAGTCAAGAATATTTAAGAGGATAAAATGGGAGAGAAAGAAAAATGACTGAAACCAAAAAAGAGGCAGACGTCTTCATTCTCCACTTCCTCAGTTCAATAGCTTCAGATTTCCTATTTACCTACTTCTCACAGCCACCTGGAAAGTCATCACCTAGCGCCTCCTTTGCTCCTGAGTGCATCTTGTATTACACGGAGATTTCTATCATCTTTTGTATGTTTAATAAGTCATATTTTTTAATAATCAAAATATTTGCAAAAATTCTGTGATTTAAAATCAACTCATTACCCATGCACAGTGACTCGTTTAAATAACAAAGTCAACTTGGAATGGTCAATAAATAACTTGATATTTGTTTAGTATTTATGTGTTGCACTTACATAATGTTTAGATCTAATTCCTTTTTATAGTTGTTTTTGTGTTTGAAATTCTAAATATTTTATTTTTTGACCCCCTAAAGAATATAACATATCAATTTAGCATGATACTATTCTAATTTCCATGCATAAAACAAATAATTTCCCACCTTCTGTGATAGACATTCTGTTTATTCTACTCCCTTGTTTGAAAAAAAATCACTAACTGCAATGTCTAAAGCGCTCAAGGAAAATTTTTCGATATGAAATTATAATGGAATGAAAGAGACTTACTGCCAAAAGTAGCTTCATTTCAATTTATGAGAAATAATAAATCATTAAAATGGAAACTATGCATGAATAAAATCAAGAGACAAGACTGTGACAGCATTTTAAGTAAACTTTGTATCAGTCCTCAAAAGCCCAATACTTATTGTTTATGCAGTTGGTGTTTTTATACAACCTTGTATTGAATCTCCCTAATTATGCCATAGTTGAATTACAATTAATATGTAAATAGAAACATAAAACCAGGTTTATCTCATGTAGCGATCTGTATCAGCAAACATCCTTCACAATCCTCCAGTTAGAAAATCTCCTGGGTTGCTTAGGCATTCTATTTTTCTCTTCTTTTAGTTTCAGCAATCTGGTTGGTGAAGCTAATTCAGAGCAGGATATGCTACTCCTGTAACTGTTTACAAATCTTTAACATCTGGAAAAATGTAGCTTCTCTGTTGGTCTTCCTACCTCTTACCTCAATAACATTAACTGGGATCCCTATCTTAGGCAGAATTGAATTTTGATCACATTCATTTTATAGACATGCTATTTTTTGTTGTTTGTTTGCCTTAATTTCCAAAAATTATGACGATTAAATGAATTGTTTTACGCAGGGCACAATAGCAAGTTCTGGCCTAAAATTCCAAGGCTTAAAACACAACCTATAGATTTTACATGAGTCACATGATAAACACAGAATTTGAGGCTATGCTTAAGCATTGTAACCCTCTTAAACTCTGTTTCTTCTGATTGTTCTCTTATTTTAGGAATATTGAAGCCTGAAAAATGGTCTTTGTTACTTACCATTATGCCAATGTACCAGCTATATGGAATCAGCTGGAAATTTATTTTATTTTTAAATTTTATTTTGAGTTTAGTGTACAATCTTATAACAAAATGAGCAATATTAGAAATCAACAACAAAACTAATAGATTGATTAAATTATACCACTCTGCCCTTGGCTGCCTGGCAAATCCATATCTTTTTTGGTTATAAATCCTGATTCCCTGACCACAGGGATTGGCACATTTTCCTGTACTGAACCAATTATAGTGTCCTTTGTCCTGTTTATGATGTTTGGAACAGGGGTAGAAATATGACTTAAGCATGGCAAGTTAGTATCTTTAAAAATATTAGTAATAAATGTTAGTTATAAAGTGCCTTGGTGATCTTTTTATCATTAAATAAGGAGAATGTGCATATTTGAGATATATGGGATGAACTGAATGTATGGATGGCTTAAAGCTAATTTGTCACCACCATTAGCAGGTGTGTTCTTTTAATGACAACAGATCCATCATAAGCATCTCTGGGTATTGGACACACTGATACACAAGTTTTCCATCCACATAATTCTTGGTTTCTAAGAAAGTAAAGAAAGAAAATTACTACCAACTGGAGCCTAGAGCTATACTATAGTTTCATGTGATAGTTTAGCAAGAAAAATTGCAGCATTTGCAAGAGCTGAGAATGGCATTTGGAAATTAAGATTTCATGCGTATAGCTCAAGAGCTGCTATTTAGTGGGGAATTCTCAGTTACTCTATTTAATATTTATGAATAGCCATAAATATTAAAATATCTTTGTTTAGACCCGTAGTTTTTGAAAATAGCCATTAAGCTTTTTTGATATTCTTTAAGTACCTAATTCACAGTATGAACTATGGGGGATGCATTAGGCATACCAGCCACATTAATCCAGTGAAATTCTGTTTTGATTTTTAAATCTGCATTTATCTTTCTGCTTTTTGGCAACTACTTGTCAACTTCCCACTTTTTAGCAGTAACATGTTAGAACACTTAAGTAAATTAATTATAAAGAAAAATCACTAAATTTTAGATTTATTCATATAGGGAGACTGTATGAGTGCAAGTATGAGTTAGTTGTCCCCATAATTAAGAAAAATAGCTTTACTAAGCAATTATTCTTTGGAGTCAAAATTATCCACCGGGGTCATCATATTAGACAGACAAATCATTGTCAAATATTCACATGGACTTAACGATTTCAGCTGCATATCTAAAAAGAAAAAAATTTCAGAAAACTAAAACTGTAAAGAAATATTTTTAGTCATTTTTTTTTCTCTTGAAAAACTGTAGTGCAATGAATATGGAGAGAGGTTTTTAATTTTTTTCTATTAAGAAATAGCAGGCAACTGAAAACATTTTAAGCCAAGAAAACAATTATGATTTTACATATATTTAATAAAGTTCAAAGAACCAGTGCACTAAAAAATTCAACTTAAATATTTAAACACAAAATAAAAACTGTTGCTAGACAGTCTAATGCTTTTGGACAAATTCCTGCCATATTATTCATAAACATGGCCTTCAGTAAATAGTCTCTCTGTAACTGTTTATTTGGCTGGGCAATAAAAGCTCCATCTCTTGTACAATTGGTCTTCAACTCCCAGGCAATTAATATGTCTTGCTAGAGAAATATAATATGCAATATATTATCTTATAAGAATTCATCCTACAACATAGAGCACATTTATACAATGTTAGAAATATAAACTCCTCATAGATCTCACTGAATTATCCTTATACTTTTGTTTTAAGGGCTTTGTATTTTATCTATGGAATCAACAGATTTTTTTTTTTTAAGATGTTGGGGGTAGGAGTTTATTAATTCATTTATTTATTTTGACTGTGTTGGGTCTTCGTTTCTGTGCGAGGGCTTTCTCCAGTTGTGGCAAGCGGGGGCCACTCTTCATCGCGGTGTACAGGACTCTCACTATCATGGCCTCTCCCATTGCGGAGCACAGGCTCCAGACACGCAGGCTCAGCAGTTGTGGCTCACGGGCCCAGTTGCTCCGTGGCATGTGGGATCCTCCCAGACCAGGGCTCGAACCTGTGTCCCCTGCATTAGCAGGCAGATTCTCAACCACTGCGCCACCAGGGAAGCCCTCAACAGATTCTTTATCTTTGTATTTTATCTATGCAAAGTCTCTTTGATGGGTCTATAATCCCTCTGATTATAAGGGGAGATCCAAAAAAGGCTTAAATAAGGAATGGAAAGAAGAGAAAAATTGGTTTTAAGAGCAATCGTTTAGCTTTTTTTTATATAAATGGCAGAATTATATGTTGCTCCCATAGACGTGAACAAATTTGTAGATTTCTATGTATCTACACAGTGGAGATGATTTCAGTTCTACAGCTCTGGTTTTGACAACAGATCGGGCAATGTTTATTTAGGTACATGAATCCTGAGCCCATGAAGGCTTTAGGGCTCAAAATAAAATTGAATCAACCTCACTATGTGAAGAGAAATTTTATAACTGTTTGTCTGTGTGGTGAGCATCCCCTCATCATTGTAGGACCTAAGCAAAAAGACAAATCATGGCCTATCACATGCCCTTCAGTCCTTACCATTCCCCAAAGCACAGAGAGACAAATAGATCAGCTGTTATTACTGGCCAAGGTAATACTGAAGGAGCTTAATCCATATCTCAATGCCTTTCTTGATATGAAGGAAATTATATGTTTGCCGGGCTTGAAGAGATCATATCAGTCTTTCATCATTGTATTTCTAGGAACTGCAGGACACATGGAATGTATTCAATTTATATATGTTAAAGAGGACACGGTAAAAAACTCTCAAGTTAAAAAAATTAACTGTTATGTACTTTATATGTATGTATGTGTGTGTGTGTGTGTATATATATAAATTCTGCTTCTGTCTTCATTCATTTTTGAATTTTCCACCATCCTTTTTTTTTTTTTTTTTTTTTTTTTGCGGTATGCGGGCCTCTCACTGTTGTGGCCTCTCCCGTTGCGGAGCACAGGCTCCGGACACGCAGGCTCAGCGGCCATGGCTCATGGGCCCAGCCGCTCCGCGGCATGTGGGATCTTCCCGGACCGGGGCACGATCCCGTGTCCCCTGCATTGGCAGGCGGACTCTCAACCACTGCGCCACCAGGGAAGCCCTCCACCATTCATTTTAAAAAATTTATTTATTTATATTTTTGGCTGCATTGGGTCTTTGTTGCTGTGCGTGGGCTTTCTCTAGTTGCGTCGAGCAGGGGCTACTCTTCGTTGCGGTGCACGGCCTTCTCATTGTGGTGGCTTCTCTTGCTGTGGAGCACGGGCTCTAGGGCACACGTGCTTCAGTAGTTGTAGTGCGTGGGCTCAGTAGTTGTGGCTCACAGGCTCTAGAGTGCAGGCTCAGTAGTTGTGGCACACGGGCTTAGTTGCTCTGCGGCATGTGGGATCTTCCCGGACCAGGGCTTGAACCTGTGTCCCCTGCAATGGCAGGTAGATTCTTAACTACTGTGCCACCAGGGAAGTCCCTACTGTTCATTATTAACTTCAGTACCTGAACGTTTTCAGTCATGCAGCAATCACAAAGTTGGCGTTCTTCATGACAATTTGCTTTACTTAAGAAAGAGACTGCATCTCTTCGGGAGGGCATATTTTTTCTTTTCAAAGACATTTATATAAGTCAAATAGGATCATCAAACCAAGTCACTTTTATTTAGTAATTTCAGGGCTAAGTAAAATGTGTCTCAAACTCCTTTTTAATGCCTCCATTTTTTATGCAGTCATCTCCACGTGATTTAGTTATATGTCTTTTGAGAACAATATTCCAAGGGAATCTTTTTTTTAAAGTCTAAGCATACCTAAGAGAAAAGCACCATGAATTCTTAAATTAGAGATCTGTGACACATTTAATTTATGAAAACATTTTAGGTGGCACTGAAAAACCCCATACCTCTAAAAGAATCCCTATTGTTTCCAGTACAGAGTGTTACTTTAATAATGACTAATTATATTAATAGTATTCATTGTGTCATTGAACCATGAAATTATAAATCTCTTTCCTTCCCTTAGCCTCTTTGAACAAAATGGTTGAATAGCCTGATAAGTTTATAAATCCTATCAGCAACATTCAGAATTTATTGTATCTTGATGGAATCAGTTCAATAAATAAAATATAATTCTAGTCAATGACATTTTGTATCAGCGTTTCAAACTCTTCAGTATGTTTAAACAATTGATTTTTCAACAGGATGCAATCTGGTATTGATAGTCTGTACTGGTGTTGATGATCTATAGTTCTTAAGGAACTACTTATTTGCTATAGAAGTGTTTCAAAGCTCCTTTAATTACTTTAGCATCTTTTATGACATATAATACATAAAATTTCCCACCATTTCCTTTTCGCTAAGCTTTCTTCCTTAAGGCAGTTAACCAGTAATATAATTTCTTCTCCCATTATGGAGATGACTTCTTATCCACATCTCCAGTCCTCCACTAAGTATTTCTACCTCTAATTCTCTTCTAGTTATTTCTAATTAGATCAAAGTCAACATATCCAAAAAAGAATATATTTTCCCACAAATCCTGTTCTTCCTCTTGGATTCCTAAGACTAATCATCCAAGTTTGAAATTCTGTTGTAGTCATTGATTCTTTTCTCTTTTGCTGTTCTCTCTATTATTATATCTTGTACCATACACATTCCATTACTTGCCAAATTCTTTTTACCTCTCGTTCATAAAATCATTGCATTTCCCCTTTTTCTCTTGCCTGACAAATGTCATAACCTGTGCTCAAAACCCGATCTCTGTTTTCACTTCTCAGGTAGGTCCAAAATGGCTTGAGAAAGCAAGGAAATCATGAAAAGTTTGCCTCTGTCACAAAAGATTTGTAATTGTGTTAATGTAAAGCTATCACATTGCAGAGTATTTTTTCCTTTGAAGAGACCTCTACACTATTAAAAAGAAAGAAAAATAAAACAGAGGAGCATATCTACTCATGATTCTTTCACAAAACTATATAAAATGTTAAGGATATTGGGTAATGCTGGAAGTCATTTCTGAAATAAATCTCTAGATGATTCGTAAGATGTAATAACAGCAAAAACTTTCATCTATTGTCAAGGCTCAAGAGCTTGTATTACATAAGTATAATAAATATAATTTAGCTTAAGGATAATAGGTCCTATGCATTAAGATGTAGAAAATGCATCTTTACTAAAGCAAAAAAAAAGCAATATAATACAAAATAATCATAAATTCCTATTTAAAAGTGCTTTAATAGCTTCTCATAAAACATGGCTTTCTAACCCTATTTCCCCTACTAATTCTTTTTTTAAAGATTTTTTTTTTGATGTGGACCATGTTTAAGGTCTTTATTGAATTTGTCACAATACTGCTTCTGTTTCATGTTTTGGTTTTTTGGCCACGAGGCATGTGAGATCTTAGTTCCCAGAACAGGGATCGAACCTGCACCCCCTGCATTGGAAGGCAAAGTCTTAACCACTGGACCACCAGGGAAGGCCCTCTCTATTAATTCTTAAGTTCCTCAGTTGTAAATTATTCTATCAGATGGATATTCAAAAACTGAACATGCTTAATTCCAGTGGCTACTAAAATTTAAACTAAAGGTCCATAGGTAGAGGAGGAATAATGATTTTCAAGGGTATCTGTTTGAAATACGTGCATCATTGACCAATGCCATTCCAAGTACAAAATCATCTAGAAAATTCATCTAGTTAGCTGGATATAAAAGCACCAAATCTACCCAAGTGAAAGATACAGTCACTTTTGGACATAGAAGGCAAGGGCTCTATCAGTAGCTAAATCCATTTGCTTTTACTTCAGATGTTTTAGAGGTACATCCTTCATTTTCTTTATCTCTGTTATCTATTCTAATTAAATCATTCTTATTTAATCTCAACAGATTAACTGCAATAGACTCCTTTTTAAATATACTCTCTTTTAAATTTAATTTAAAAAATTGAGGTATAATTGATGTACATTATATTAGCTTCAGCTGTACAACATAATGATTAAATATTTGTTATCTATTGCAAAATGATCACCACAATAAGTCGTTAACATGCATCTCCATACATAGTTACAAAACCTTTTATTCTTGTGATGAGTACTGTTAAGCTTTACTCTCTTAACATCTTTCAAATATGCAATACAGTATTATTAACTTAGTCAAAATGCTGTACATTATATCCCTATGACTACAATAGACTTCTAATGGGATGTTCTACCACCAGGCCAGGTTCTCCTCCCTTTTTCACCTACAAAGCCACAACTTATTGTATTCTTAAGTTCAGTGATCCAAAGTGAATCATTTGTCATGTAAATTTCGTATTGGAACATTTCTGATGGTTTAGTGGTTGTTCACACACTAGAATCTGTTCTTCCTCATGGGACATTTATAGTACCCTTTGCCTTCAACTCCTGTCTTGTAGACATTCATTCACCTTTGCATCCCGTCTGAGCATATGATATATATACACACACATATATATAAACATGTATATATACACACACACGTGCACACACATATAGACATACAGACCATTTTATGCTTTAATATTTGGCTATTATCAGTTATTTTCAAACTGGCCCTATAAATATATCCCTAAAGGCATAAGGGAATGACAAAATCACCCAGAGAAGTATGGGATATAACTTTCCTTGGCCAATCACCTTGCCAAAGCCATAGTTTCCACTAATGTCTTTTAATTCATTTTAAAAAGCACAGAGGGTCTCCTTTCTACTCCATAATATGCCTAATATTGTTTTAATTCAGAAAAGATATTTTAAATTACTTATGAGATTAACATAGTGATGTAATTAAATTATGTATATGTGACAATACAGTAAATTACACCTAGTTATTTATGTGTGTGTTATTTCACCTTGAATATGAATTCCCCTGTTAAGGGATTATAGCTTATATGTTGTTGTATTACCTAAGTCAGTGGAAAAAAATGTTTCTAGGGAAAAATTATATATATATATATAATGAATTATGATAATATGGAAAACTTTTTTCAATGATATTAAAATTTTATGGAAGACAAATATTCCTTTCAGTATCTTTCAGAAAAACACATTAATATAATTTTAAAGCATTGATGTATTTCTCCTCTCAATGCAACTCTATTACCATTAAATGTGAGGTAAAAAGATTTATTTCCCATTTTAATTGCTGATTTGGCTATTCGGTAGAGAATCCATTTGTCTGAGGGAGGATTAAGAGCGGTAGAAAACCAAAATTGCACTAAAAACCTTTTATTTTTTGTAACTCCTATATAATTTGAAAGTCAACATTTTGAATATATCATTTTAATAATTAATAGACTATTTTTAGCACAGTGTTAGATTTACAGAATAATTGAATGGATAATACAAAGAGTTCTATATTACCAACCCCTACCTACTCTCCATGCCTACACAGTATCCCCTCATGTTAACATCTTGCATTAGTGTAGTACACTTGCTACAGTTGTAGAACCAATAATGATACATTCTTCTCATTATTATAGTTCATGGTTTATGTTAAGGTTTACTTTTTGTGTTGTAGATTTCCAGGAGTTTTAACAAATGCAAAATGATGTATATACACCATTATATTTTTTTAAAGGAGTAATTCTAGGTTCATAGAGCATTAAAATTCCATACAGAATAGTTTCACGACCCTAAAAATCCTCTGTGCTCCACATATGCACCCCTTGCCCTCCCCTGAATCCCTAGGAACCACTGATTTTTTACTGTCTCTATAGTTTGCCTTTTTCAGAAAGTCATATAGTTGTAATAATACCGTACGTAGCCTTTTCAGACTGGCTTTTTTTTTCACTAAGCAATGTGCATTTAAGGTTTCTCCATGTCTTTTCATAGCTTGATAGCATATTTCTTTTGAGAGCTGAATAATATGCCAGCGTATGAACATACCAAAGTTTATTTATTTATTCACCTTTTCAAGGGCATATTTGTTGCTTCCAGGTTTGAGCAATTATAAATAAAGCTACTATAAACATTCATATGCAGGTTTTTTGTACAGATATAAGTTTTCAAGTCCTTTGGGTAAATACTAAGGAGCACAATTTCTGGATTGGATTATATGGTAAGAGTACGTTTAGTTTTGTAACAAACTGCCAAACTGTCTCTAGAGTGGCTGTACCATGTTTGTATTCTAACCAGCAATGAATGAGAGTTTATCTCTTTACTTTTAACCTATCTCTGTCTTTATATTTAAAGTGGGCTATTTTGTAGACAACATATAGGTGGGTGTTGTTTTCTATCCACTTTGACAGTCTCTGCCTTTTAATTGGTGTATTTAGACTATTCGCATTTAAAGTAATTACTTGTGTCACTTTAGATAGATTACTATCTATTGTGCTTTAAATGTTCTCTATTTGCTGTACTTGTTCTTTGTTTCTTTTTTAATCTTCCCCCACCTTTTATTTAAATTTATGGCTTTAAATGAGAAGTTTACATAATTTCATTTATTCTCTGATCTTAGAATATGAATTTTACTTTTAAAAAACCACAAGTGGCTGTCCTAGTGTTTGTAACATACATTTACCAATAATTTAAATCTACTTTCATATACCATTATGCCACCTCACAGGTATTATATGTAACTTATAAAAGAGTGTTCTCAGGTCCTCCCTCCCTAGAAACTCCTTCTTAAGAGCCCTAGCCTTGCAGTTCTTTTAGCTGGAACTCAGTATATATTATACAGGAGCCCTGTTCTTGTGGTGGTAAGTTTGGGGGGAAAGGGAAGGGTCCTATAATCCTACAATTAGGTCTCAAACTTTTAGTTGTCCTGTGTTTATGTGATATGACCTTCACAAGTACTTCTCAGTTTTTTGTTTTTATTTTTTCCTTCTTAAGTGAGACAGAAAGGCTGCAGGAGGCTGCAGCTGGGTAATTTTACTTCCTTATCAAACAGATAAGCCTTTGCTGAGGTTTTTTTTTCACCTCATTGGGTAAGCCTTTGTTTTATTAATAGCAAAAGCTCTGGGAATATGTCAAAATGTTTTTTTTTCCCCTCAAGGATGAGGTTACTTTTACCTCCATCATCACTGAAGCCAAACTTGAAGGGATTTTTCTCCAATCTTCATCATGAGAAACTGGTGGAGCTTCTGGGGGTAAAACTCATGAAAGCATGGAGGTCTTCCTTAGGCTGCCCTCTTCCCCGAGGAGTTTTTAGCTTTCAGGTTTGTCTGCACTCAACCTCTAGCAACACTGTTTATGTGTCCTGACAAGTTACTGGCTTCAGTGGCTTCTGCTAAAGGTATGTTGCTATGCAGTCTCTGTATTAGCCTGTATCTCTAGTTTTGGGGGTAGTGATTTGTTATGTGACCTCAGTTCTCTGATTGAGCTAAGAAAAGTCATTGATTTTCAGTTTGTTTGGCTTTTTTCTGGTAAAGAGGGGAGTAGTGCCTTCCAAACTCTTTACATGTAAGAGCAGAAGCTGGAATTCCAGATCGATCGATCGATCGATCTATCTGTCTATCTAATTTGTGTTCCACTCATGACTTACCTAGACTAGGTCATTCATTTATTCATCATTATTGCATGGATCTATAGTCAACAAATTAATCAAGTAAGCAAACAAACAAAATTTTCTAAGTTGTTTTCATGGGCCAGTTTTTTCCCCCTGGGGAACAGGCTACAGAAATGAAAGATAAATAACCAATTTAAATACAGTACATTTGTCTTCCTGGTAGACTAGCTTCTTGAGGTAAGTCCATGGGACATGTATGTTCCTGGTAACTTGGAAGCAAATAACATGCACCTAACTCAGTTCTAAGTGATGAGAAATATCTTCCTGGAATAAGAACATCTGACATGAGCTTGAGGATATATGGAATTATTCAAGTCAAAGAGGAAGAGAATGAGTGACAGACATGAAGGAGGCAAGGAGACCCAGGCAAAAACTGTAGAAAAGAAGTAGGACAATGTAGCCTTTTATGCCCAGTAGCATTCACCAACAATCACTATTCCCTAAATATGTCAACAAATATATTTACTACACATAGAGAAAAAATTAAAATTTTTTTTCTGGGCATCCGTTCAAATACGAAAGGTCTTTCTGTTCAAAATTTCCTCAGGAATAATTAAAAGCATGTATCTTATCACCAACAATTTAATTCATAATAGGCCTCCAAAAAAGCAATCAGGTCCACACTAATTAACAAGAGAGTATCAACAATCACAGACTCATGGTCTTACTTTCTGATCAGCCAAATACAGATTGCTTTTGAGAAAAAAGGGTTAACCAACAAATCAGGCATATAGTACATCTCAAAAAACAGCATCATCTTTTACTTCATAACTTCAGGTTTGCTCTCAGAGTATATATTATGCCACTTTGGATTTTTACAATGCAAATCCACAGCACTCTACAAGGTCCTTCCCGTGTAAATGTCTTCAGATGCATAATCAAGCACAGAGAATCAAAAATATGCCTGTTTTGTTACACAGAGCAGGAAGAAATGTTTGCTCAGATAGATTCTGGACACCATCTGGGAGACAAGTGCCTGGTTTTGCAACAGATAATTTTCCTGGAGAATCTGGAGAAAAGCCCTAACTACTTTAATAGAGAGTTGATTTTACATGCCTTTAATCTTCATTTTGGTTTGTCTTAAAGGCAATCCATATGGTTGAATGGCAAAAGTAGTCATTAGCTTAACAGAGTGTTCAGGCTTCCATCTTTCTGTGGGAGACATGCGACATGCAATATTTCACCTTAGAGAGAGTTGGTTTTCATTGCGCATGGCAATTACTCTTTTTACTAGCCAAGCATCTACTGCATATGTATGCTATTTGATTGATTAGATTGGAAATTTAATGTTACAGGTCATACGTTAGTAATATGTCAATATAATATGTACCAGGGACTCCACGATCAATAATACGAGTGGATCAAGTGCAGCACAAATTAGTACTTGGAGCAGGAAGGATGACCTTGACAGGCAGGAAATACTTGATCTGCAAAACAGAAATCCTAGAGCAAAGTTCATTTTATTAGAAGCTTCCGTGTGGAACTTGTGGCTGGAGGGCACATGGGTTCGTAACAGGTAAGTGAGTGCTCATAAAAGCAGATGACAAGACACAGTTCCCAAATACAAGAGACAGACTACCTTTTTATGTACCTGTCCCTACATACCTTTCTTGGAAGATGCTAGAAAGAAAAGCACTTCGGCATCATGTAGTAAAAGATACAATTAGGGCTTCCCTGGTGGCACAGTGGTTAAGAATCCACCTGCCAGTGCAGGGAACATGGGTCGAGCGCTGGTCAGGGAAGATCCCACATGTCGTGGAACAACTAAGCCCGTGTGCCACAATTACTGAGCCTGCGCTCTAGAGCCCTTGAGCCACAACTACTGAGCCCATGTGCCACAACTACTGAAGCCCATGCTCCTAGAGCCCATGCTCCACAACAAGAGAAGCCACTGCAATGAGAAGCCCACGCACCGCAACAGAGAGTAGCCCCCGCTCGCCGCAACTAGAGAAAGCCCGCGTGCAGCAACGAAAACCCAACACAGCCAAAAAAAAAAAAAAAAGATACAATTAAAAATCAAGGGGCTCCCCTGGTGGTGCAGTGGTTGGGAATCCGCCTGCCAATGCAGGGGACACGTGTTCGAGCCCTGGTCCGGGAAGATCCCACATGCCGCGGAGCAACTGAGCCCGTGCGCCACAACTACTGGGCCTGCACTCTAGAGCCCATGCTCTGCAGCGGGGGAGGCCACTGCAGTGGGAAGCCCGTGCGCCGCGACGAAGAGTGGCCCCCGCTCGCCACGGCTGGGGAGAGCCCGCGCACAGCCACGAGGACCCAACGCAGCCAAAAATAAAATAAATAAAAATAAATTTATAAAAAAAAATCAAAAGAGATTAGAAGAGTTGGATATGTAAATGCAAAGTATTGCTCATAATTGTATCCTGTTGATAGTTTCTGAAGTGGAAGAAAAGTAGAACAGCTTTTTCTGTATTGAACTAAATTCTTTATAAGCATGAGGCTAGCACACCTGCTAGAAAAAGTAACCTATATATGTTTCTATCTACACAAAGAGGGAGAGCTGAGGAAAAAAAACATCCATTTGTCTATCACATATTAGACCAGATGCTAGCCTTGAAATCTCAGATATGTTATCAAATATGACCTCCCTAACAGTACTTCAAGCTAAGAATGTTAGGCTTTCATTGCAAATTGGAAGAGTCTTGGGATGGAAGTATATAAGCACGTTCCTAAACTTAAAATGTTAAGTGGAAGCTATAAGATTTCAGAAATAGAAATCCAGACTTCTTTTCATATGGTCCTTTTCTCTGTTTCACCTTGGTTTCCTTGCAGAAGCAGCAGCCTTCCAAGCAAGGAAAACATCATTCTCCCACAAACCATGTACTCAGCTGGCCCCAATGACAAGGAAAATGTACATGTTGGGTAGCTTAATTAAAGGGCACAGAATAGTAACCATGAAATAGAGAGTAGAAGATATAAAGCAGAGAATTAAGGGTGAGGAATAAAAACAAGACCAAACTGAGGTCATTGTTGTAATAGAATTTTTTTTTTGTAATGCAGCATTTAAAAAATAAATATGTTGTAGATGATAATAATGGTTCCAATTCCTAAACACTTCATGTGTTTACACCCTTTACCTTATAACTCTGTAATATCCTCCCTCTCTGACCCCATATTTGGGCCATTTGAATTTTAGCAAGCACTGCACCAAGAGAGGACTGGAAGAATTACTGGGTTTGCTCATTTTTCCCTTTCTATCACCATGAGAAGGAAATGCCTAGGCTAGCCCAGTAATCCCAGAAGGAGGGTGAGAGATACACAGATCAGAGATGAGTCACTCTATCATTCCAATCAAGGCCCTCTTAGCTAACAGTTAGCCAACCCCCAGATAGCTGAGCGAACCAAGCAAAGAAGAGAAGAGCTGCCTAGCTGACCACCGCCAACACCTAAGCAAAACGTGCTTATAATGCCACTGAGGTTTTCGTTTGTTATACATTATCATGACAATAGAGATCTGACATAAAATCAAGTGATAAATGCCAACATGTATTAACATTAACCATTATTATGGTGGTCTCCTGTGTTGACTGTATTTCTGTTATCTTTCCTTGTTTATCTCCAGGAACTTTCGCCTTCCGAAGACCTGTGTTGTGGCATTTGATATAGAGATAGTAAGAGCTGTTACATCATCACTGTGAATTGCAGCCTTTCACAAATTCAGCCTGAACTTATTATTACTGGGGCCAGGATGGTGGCTTAAGCTAATCAAGACCCACACCTAAAGTAAGTATGTGGCAAGTTGCTTGACTAGAAAATATAGATTAGTACTAAGAAGAAAAAGGGGATGACTGCTAAAGAGATAATTAATAAGCAGGCATCGGAGTCTAGAAAGGAGTTGAATGAATGAATAAAAGACAGCTGACTGGATGGATGAATGTTTTAAAGCTTAGATAACAATAGTTATCTTTTAAGACCAATTTGAGTATGATCTGCTGGATATTGGTCATAATTACTAAAGGATACTAGGCTAAGCAAGTTTTTATTTTGATATTAAACATATATGCAGTGATAATGGTATGCAGTTAATATAGTTTATGTAAACTTTATGCTCTTTAGACATTATCGCTTACAGTCTAGAAAATGGTGGCTTCTCAGTCTGAATGGTGGTGTGCATTAATCTGGGTATTTAATGTAGAATCAGTCTGCTGAGGAAGGCTTTTGCAGTCTATTTAAACTTGCTTTAATTTGAATCCCAAGTCATTCTTCGTGTCTATAATGTGGAGATACTTAATAATCTGTAGCCAAAGCAAAGATCTGAGGACAGATCGGATTCCCAAATACATCTTGAATGCATACCACAGACTACCCAACAGTTACAAATATATTTCATAGGAGTAAATGAAAGGGAATGATGGACGCTAATCAATTAGCATGTATCATTCAAATTGCCAGTCTAACAGCAAACTTTCAATAAGTGCCGAGCTAAAATAGTAAAATTTAATTGTCAACAGTCAAACCTTATTAATCAATTCTGCGCCTAATTATTAAATAATTTGCCAGTACTGTTAATAGTCAAACAAAGGAATCTATCAAAATATAATATCAGACTGACATCATTAAATGGATTTCTGTTCAGTGATAAATCACTATCTGGTATTAACCGCATAGAAGAATTAAGATTAGTTAAATCTGGAATTGATTTGAAAGCTGCAGTCAGATTCCCTGATAACCATATATGGGGGGAGGGAGGGATGCTGCCTGCCCACAGTGTGAGAGCCCTGTGGAAGAATATTCTTCACGTTGAAAATGCTGTCTTCTTATCGTGAGAACGGCCATGCTCCAAGCTGTTGGGAGTATAAAAGCCAAGAATTCCCTGGAGATTAAAAAGTGGCTACGTGGCCTGCTTACCGAAAGTCTAAAATATATGAAGTTAAACTGATGAAAGTTGTAAGAGCCCAGTTGGCTTTTCTTGATTGTACATTGTATACACTCTATGTCAGACTCTTCACATTATTTTTCATGTATTAAGTTGTTTATTTTTTACAACTAGTTTGTGAATTGAAAATATTACTGTCCTATTTTACAGGCGAAAAATCCATAACACAGAGAGATTAAGGAATATGTCCAAGGTCAATTTACAGCTAGTAAATGAAGCTGCTAGGATTAAATTCCAGGCAATTTAGCATCAAAGTCCACACTCTTAAAGCAGAAGTTCATCCTTATGCCCCATAACTCAACAAATTGCACTTTGCAATATTTAAACTCCCTTGTGTCACCTGGGAAGCCAAGACTGGCTTGCATTTAAAAAGTTCTTCACCCTCCATGATGCGTTTACATTTGATATCATAACAACCCAGAGGGGAAGGGAGGATACTAAGAATGACATAGCGACATAGCTTAAGATGGCTAGTTTGTTTGTCTTTTACCATGTGTTGCTGTGTGCTGTTGGGTTTTTTAAATTTCTTTTTCTGATATACTTATGTCTCACCTTGTTCTAGACATATTTAAGAATTTTACATAGGCAGGACTTGGTATCATAGGATCATGCTGCAGTCCAGAACTCATGTGAAGTATCCAGAAAAGGGTTTTATTTCTGCTCAGGGACTGGAAAGATCTGTCCACCTCTGGCCAAGTAGTTCTATGACTGGTTGTAAGCAATAAGCCAGCAGATTGATTTCACTTAGTCTCTTCATGAACTTTATTCCATTTATATAAATTGAAAAGGCATATTAGAGTGGTCATTAAGACACTTTAGATTCTAATATTCTAGGTGTTAGTTAGCTGCATTTCCTAGTCTGCAAGTAGAAACTCAGTGCTAAATGCTCAGTAAGTTTTGAAAAGACAAGACAAGTGAAGATGCTCTTTTAATATAAAGTATTCCCATGCTTTTGGTACACCAAATAGCCTATCAGGGTGTGCTGACATCACCAGTGATACAGCATTTTGTCAATTCTCGCTATTTTTCATAAAAGACATCATCCACCACACTGTTTTGCCTGATCGTTCTCCTTAATATATATCGCCTAAACCAATATCTAATGTAAACTATGATATTGGCCTTTGGCCTAGAAATGACAGAAACAAAAATAAAATGGCATTTTTAGGAGACATTGGAAATACACCCTAAAGATAAAATCAATAACAAAAATGAAGATCAAAAAAAGTAAAAGCATGTACATCTAAATTCAATTAGTTGGAATATTCAGACTGTCTGTGTTCGTGTGTGTGCGTATGTGTTTTCTAATGGTGATTTAGAGGGAAATTTGCTAATAAAAATGGAATTTGGGACTAGACTATTCCGTGGCTTATCAGTATAATGTCAGAAGTAGTGGTTCCAACTAGAAAACAATCTCATGCAAGCAAAGTCCACTGAAAATTTTAGTTATTTCATAATGCAAACCCAGGCACAGATTCAGATTTTAGCAAGCTGAAACAAAAGGATGCAGGATTAAGCTGCAATTTCATTTTAAAGGTCTGGAAAGAACACTATGATCTAATGTGGAAAGACACTAATCACTGAGGACCATAATGATTCCTGTTTGATAATTTTAATATGTAAGGGCACCTGGTTAAAATTTAAGGGGCATCTTGAGTATTTCTGAAGCTAAATTAACATTTATTGAGTAGTTCCTGGTGCCAGGCTCTGGGCTAGTTGCTTTGCACATCATATCCCACTTAATCCTCATGAAAACTTTGGGAGCTAAGTTTCATTAGCTAGGAAAATGTTTGGATTTTAGTAAAAAGAACATAAAACTTGGAATCAGATATACATGGATTCAAGACTGTCATTACCAATATTCTGAGTGACATTTTTAGATGAAAGGGACATGCAAATTGGATAGATGCTCTCTCATTTTAAAATTTGATACATTTTGTGTGTCGTTTTCAAAATACATATTCTGTTATACTACATATTTTAATGTCTTCACACTTAACAGAGAGAGAGACATTAATAATGGTGGAAAAGTTATAGATGAAATGTAGGGGAAAAGAGGGAGGACATTTGTATGTTGTTTCAAATCTGTAAAAAGAGAGTGCTTTGTTCAATTAAAATTTGGACTGTTTTGAAACGCTTAGCATAAGATTGATGGTAAAGTATCACACTGGAACTATTCTCCTGTAAAGGGCAAGAATCTCTCAGGATAGGCTAGATTGTGATGAGGTAACAACCAACCCCAGATTTTAGCGACGTAACACAACAAAGCTTTAATTCCTTTTCACAGAGAGTCAGCTGTGGGTTGGAAGATTCTCCAGGTCAACTCTGCTCTATGTGATGGCTCAGCATTGCACCTCTGAATCAACTCCTGCTTGCATGTTAAGAAGAACAGTGGGAAGAGAGAGATGGGGCATCAAGCATCAGTGATTAAATGCTTCCACCTAGAAGTCACAAATATCACTTCATTCACCTGTTTCATTGGGCTAAGAAGTTCAGAGCACCACACCTAACTTCAAAGTGGCAGACGAGTATACACTTCCTGTCTGGGAGAAGTCGGGAAGGAGTGGGAAACCTACTGAGTAATTGTAGGCTAGACATTTCTATTCCTTCTCGTGCATTTGTAATTTTTCTGCGAAAAATCTGTCAGAGGTATACTAACTTTCTACAGACACTTTCATTCTTTCACTAATGCGTGGAGCGAGTTATCTAGAACTAAAATATCGAATTTCAAAGAAAAATGTACAGAGGTTGCCCTGTGGTCCATTAAGTAATTAAAAAAAAAAAGTCTGCCTGGCATTGCCTAAATTCTTGAACCATGAGTTTCTTATGCCTATGAAAGTCTTCCTGAAAGTCATTTAGGCGAACCAATTAACAGACTGCTGATAACTGACAGGGAAACCTCACTGAGACTATACCTACCTGAATGTAGAATTTACTGCCAGGAATAAATGTGACATTTAAATTGCTCTATGTTGTTTTCCATTTCCGTCAGGATACTTTCAGCAAGAAAATGGAATGATTTTATAATACTTTAAAGTATACAATATTTGGTGTAATATTATAATATGGAAGATCCTTCAATGAAATATTAGCTGGAGCAGGTTGCTTGATTACTATCACGAATGTCAAAAGTATGTAATGTGGTACTTAATACAATTCAGTGACTGATGAGTTAGTAACATCATATCCCCTTAGAGGAAGGAAACAGGAGACCTGGAAATTAAAAGAATTTCCAATAATAATCTCTAATAATATTATATTTAAGAAAAAAATAGAACAACAGATTAGAATCTAAATGTAGAAAGATATTTTGCCTATAATACAAATCTCTCTTGAAAAATACATATGTTAAAAGGCAAGAAGATATTAACTGGAAAGAATTAAAAATTCAGGAATATGAAATTTAAAATACACTTTCCCTTAATTTCTTAAAAGATTTGAACTTCTGAAATGTTTGAGAATGAATAAAACTATAATTAATAATCAACACATACCTAAAAAATTGTTAAAAACTTAATTTTTGTTTCTTCATCTTAAAAATAGTCATGACAGTACAACCGCACAAAGTATTGATATTATGAGAGTTAAAACAGAGGTCACCAGCCGTTCTGGCACCAGGGACCAGTTTCGTGGGAGACAATTTTTCCATGGACTGGAGGCGGGGGGATGGCTTTGGGATGATTCAAGCACATTACATTAATTGTGCACTTTATTTCTATTATTATTACATTGTAATATATAATGAAATAATTATACAACTCACCATAATGCAGAATCAGTAGGAGCCCTGAGCTTGTTTTCCTGCAACTAGATGGTCCCATCTCGGGGTGACGGGAGACAGGGACACGTAAGGTGTGTTGCTTAAGTCCAGTCTACTCCGTGATCTCGTTTCGGTTGCTGTCACTGCAGAAAACACTGCTTCTCAAAGATAGGATGTTGGAAATGGAAGCAGGCTTTTCAGTGCTTTTGTGACAATCTCAGTATATTCCACCTTGACTTTAATCCAGAATATATGGTGATTTGAAGTTGTCTCAAGCATACTTTTAAGGCCACCGTCATTTGTGATCTCAAGCGTTGATCCTGTTCTAGCACGGACAAAGTCGATTCACCTGGCTTATCCACAAATGGGTCACGGATCCATTCCTTCCTAGTTCGGGGGTGTTTTGTGGTTGGGAAGTAATGCTTAAACTCTTTTGGGAGCTGAGAAAGGTGATCATGCACCAGCTGGGAGAAAGAAGACCCTGGGTCAGTCTCTTTCAAAATCTCTGCTAATGTTTGAAACATGTCAAAATTCTCAATGATCACTTGTCGCCCCCATAATTCCAGTTTGGCTTTGAATGCAGCCACTTTATCTGCCGACTTGAACACAGTTGTCATTCTCCCGTGAAGTGACAGATTGAGTTCATTAAGCAGGTTGAATATGTCACACAAGTGAGCAAGTTTTGCGACCCATTCTGTGTCACTGAAATGTGCTGCCAGTGGTGCCTGTTTTTCTAAAAGAAATCTCTGGAGCGGCTCTCGTAACTCAAAAACTCTGGCCAGTGATCTCCCTTTAGAAAGCCACCTCACTTCTGTCTATAGGAGAAGACGTGTGTGCTCTGCGTTCATCTCCTCACAGAGCTGTGTGAGCAGACATGAGTTAAGGGCATGTACTTTAAAGTGGTTGATAATTCTAATCACATCCTGCAAAACGTTGTTAAGTTCAGGTGACATTTTTCGGCTAGCCAGCATTTCTTTATGGATGACACAGTGCGTAGACTCACATTCAGAAGTGACTTCTTTGACCCGAGTAGTGAAACCAGAAAGCCATCCAGTCATGACAGCCACTCCATCCATGTATATACCGACACAAATGACCAATTCAGTTTTCCTGATATGTAATCATTCAAAGACTCGAATAGCTCTGCAGATGTAGTGTTGGTTGGCAATAAAAGTGCACATAGCATATCTTCACGCACATCCTCCTGAAAAATATATCACAAAAAACAAGCATTGTTGCCTTGTTGTCCACATTGGTAGACTCGTCAACCTGGATTGCATACCACAGTGACTCATTTATCCTCTCTAACAATTGTGCCTCAGTATCCTCTGCCATTTCATCAATTTGTCTAGTTATGGTGCTAGCCGAAAGAGGAACACGTGCCACCTTTTAAACTGCAGCCTCTCCTAAAAGTTCACAACACATATCCTTAGCAGCAGGCAGGGTCAACTCTTCACCAATAGGAAAGGGCTTCTTAGCTTTAGCAATGTGGTTAGCCACTAAGAATCATGCTCTCAGTGCAGACACATTTGGTGAAGTGGTGGCCTTCAGTAATTGATTCTGTTCTTTGTGTTCACGCTTTTTCTCTTTTGAAAAACTTCAAAGGCTTGTCTTTTAATGCAGGGTGCTTGGTCTCCATGTGGTGGAGCACTTTTGAAGGTTTCATGGCTTTGTTGGATAGCCGGTCACCACATATTATACAAAGGGGGCTCGGGGAATGTGAATCACCTGTTGCAATGAACCCATAATTTATGTAGGACTCTTGGTATTTTCTTTTAAACGCAGCTTTCTTATTGCTGGCAGTCTTAGAGTCTTCTGCTGTCTCATCACTGGGTCTTTCCCCCTTTTCAAAGAAGCCCTCCAGCAACATTTGTTTTTTTTACTCATTTTGTCTAGGGTTAGCTCGCGGGCTTACCAAAGTGTGACTGAGACAAGTACACAGTGCGCGAAAGAGGTGTGGACAGGAGTGATAAATAAAAAAATGGGCGGGCCATGTGCGGACTAGAATAAATGTCGGGTTCTGACTTAAAACCTGCCCCCAGATGCAGTCGTACAATTGAAGTACAGCAACTCACGTGCCACTATAAAGCCTGCCATCAGATGCAGCTTAATTGTCACTTGCCACTCACGGATAGGGTTTTGATGTGAGTCTGCAAGCAACTGATTTATTATGGTCTCTGTGCAAACCTCTCTGCTAATGATAACCTGTATTCGCAGCCACTCCCCAGAGCTGGCGTCACCGCCTCAGATCCATCTCAGATCATCAGGCATTAGATTCTCATAAGGAGCGTGCAACCTAGATCCCTCGCATGCACAGTTCACAGTAGGATTTGTGCTCCTATGAGAATCTCATGCCGCCACTGAGCTGACAGGAGGCAGAGCTCAGGAGGTAATGCAAGCGATGGGGAGCGGCTATAAATACAGATGAAGCTTGGCTCGCTTGTCCGCTACTCACCTCCTGCTGTGTGGCCTGGTTCCTAAAAGGCCATGGACCGGTACCAGTCCGTGGCCCCGGGGTTGGGGACCCCTGAGTTAAAAGATGTAACTGTTGAATATGTCTAGCACAATTCCTGTTGTAAGGTGTAGGCCAGTATGCATATTGGGTTTGAATCTTGTATAAGCCTCAAAATATAAGTCCTAGGAATTCTAATTTAGAAATTGATTATCTGAGTATGTACTTTTAAAAGCTTAAGAGGTGATTCAATATAGGGTTTGAAAGTGTGTAGAAACTGAAAATTTTTGATGTCATGCACCTATATAATAAATTCCCTCCAAGTTAGCATGTGTGTATGCGTATGTGTGTGTGTACATATGTACTTTCAAAGGCTTCACCAAAGCTCATCTATGGATTTTTTTAGCAAGCCCTGGCCTCTAAGTGAAGGACCACTGTATTATTTTGCGAAATAATTTTGCTTCTTTTCCCCTAACATATATTGAAATAAACCATACAGTTGACTCTAAATATTCTCCTCCATAATAATCATAAAAAACAAATACAGAATGTTGATACAGAATAAATCAGTATTCTATTTAGTGGAGTGGATATGTGAATATTTCAACAAGCAACACTTTTATTCTACTACCTTGGAATGCATTAAATATAGTACGGGTACTATCAATTAAAGTGTCTGAAAATTAATTACAACAAGGAGCAGAATCATTCAACTAATCACAGCCAGATCTAAATAACTTAGTTCTTAATCATAGCTTTGAAAGGAGAGAGAAAGAAAGCAACGTCAAGAAAGTCAAATTGCCTTCCCTTGGGCAAAGACATAATAAAACATACAATAAGTCAAGAATTTAACTCCAATGTGTTGATAAGATCACATTACAGTTTTAATAATAATATTATATATTTCCCTAAATCTGGTTTTTAATATAATTTTTCATTGTTAGATAAAGGGACATATTTGCCAAAGCTAGTTTGAAAACTGCAGACAGGTGACAAGAGTCAAGAGTTAATGGAAAAATAGGTCCTTTCCAGGTTCTCAAACTCATTTTTTTTCCCCAAACTGGTTTGTGGTAGGGGTTTCCTTTTCCATGGCTTCATATAGGGGGGCTTCCTTCCTCTATATTCCTTCTTTACATGGAAAGATGGAAAAAATGTTATCCCAATATCTTTTCCCATTTAAGAGCTCAAAGATCAAAACGTTAGGCAAAAATTTAGGAACTGAGAAATACAAGAAGTTTCTTTCCCTAGTTTCCACAAAAGTAAGCTTGTTGCTGCTCTTTAAAGGAAAATAAAACAAATTTGAAGTTAAACAGCCCAGTTTTGAATGCCAGTCTTCCCACTCACTACTTGTATGACTGGTTAAATTACTTAATCTTCCTGAATTTCAATTTACTCAATAATGAATCCAGAAAAAGTTGTCTATATCTCATAGGATGAGAGGATTAAATGAGATAATCCTCACAGCAGCTCAATAATGTTCAATGCTACATGGTATTAATAGTTTTGTTCTTGCTGGCATTTGATGATTAATTTACTGAAACATTTAAAATTCTTAAAGTTTAATTGTGATAAGCATCTTGACTCTGCACTTAAGCTATTGCAAATGGAGGAACAGAGTTTGTTAAACATTTGGATTTGGTTTACAATACTGATACACCATTATTTTTCTTTTTTTACTCTACTATGCATATCCAAGAAATAACCTTGAGAATTTTATAATATAAAGGGTACAAGGTTGGGGGATGTTTGGGCACATGCATTAAAACCACTGCTCTAAGACTCTGCTCATAATTCCAGTACATACCTCTTTATCTGTGCATTCTAAGCCATGTATGAACAGTTTCTGTATCACACAATTTTCTCTAGAGTAGCCAAAAGGATCAATCTAAGATGCAAATTTGATCATAATTTCCCTGGCTTAAAATCCTTCAGTATTCCCCTTTGCCTTTCCAATAAAGTCCAAACACATTAACAGGGTTTACAAAGTCCTTTTGGTCAGGTCCTAGCTAATTCCTATAACCTCCTTTCACAATTTTCTATCTCTGGTGCTTTGTGCTATACTCTACAACATGAACAGTACTCCCAAGGGGTCCTATTTCCTATACTTTGTTTGCTCTTCCCCTCTGGCCCACTCTCTGATTTATTCTTTAATTTATGTGTTGCTTCTGTTCCCTGAATTAAGCACCTTGGTTAGGTATGCTGATAGAACATCCTATACATGACCTCTCGGCAATAGGAATTTTTTTTTTTTTTTTTGCGGCACGCGGGCCCCTCCCCGCTGTGGCCTCTCCTGTTGCAGAGCGCAGGCTCAGCGGCCATGGCCCATGGGCCCAGCCACTCCGCGGTGCGTGGGATCCTCCCGGACCGGGGCACGAACCTGCGCCCCCTGCCTCGGCAGGCGGACTCCCAACCACTGCGCCACCAGGGAAGCCCTCAGAAATAATTTCTGATCTTAGGTCTAGTATTGCAACTATTCATATATTTAATTTTCTTCATTTGACCATAAGAGTAATGGTTTTGCCAATCAATATATCCCCAGCATCTAGCACAGTACCTCACTTAGTAAAGGCTTAAAAATCTTATATGAATGAACCATATAGCATTGCAATTTCATGGTTATTGCTTATATTTCTCTCCGTATTTTGAGCTTTTTAAGAACAAGAACAGTTTCAATAAATAATTCAAGAGATCTGTATTGAATACAGAATACTGTGGTAAGTTCCTTGAGAACAGAAACCTTGTGTAACTTTGTATCACTCAAACTTGGCACAAAGTAAGCACTATGCCAATGCATGTGGAACAATAAATGAACTAATATGACTTTGACACTTAGGATCCTGAGAACAATGAAAATGTCAAGTTACCCTCTACTAACACATATTAAGTAGTTACTTACTTAAGGAAAGAATGAATGAAGGAATAATGACAAGAAGTTAGACATAATAATGACAAGTTAGAATGAAGGAATATTGACAACCTACTTAATAACCTTCTCATAACTTCCTCAACTTTGAATTACCTGAATTACCATCTCATGCTTATTTTGAACTATTAGAGATGAAGAAATATTTAGATCTCCCCACCTCACTTAGGAAGTGCATTTCTGTTCTTTAAGGAAAAAGTAAAGCAAATGATCTTCACCAACTACAGGTTAATGAAGAGGGGACATATTTTGTGAGGTAGTGTGTGTGTGGTATTGGTCCACTCTGATATTCAGGCTAATTTGAAAATACCACAACAGGGTGCTTGGCATTCGCTAAGAAATTATACTCAGAGTGAATTTTTAAGTGATTCATGTTCTGTAATCTTAAGAAACGAATGGTAATGATGTTGCTTTATATTCATATAATGCATTCATCTCCATCACTGCTAGTTAATTGTATACATTCTTGGTTTCTGAACAACAAACACTGTAGAAAGACAAATAGCTTCTCTTTCTGGAAAATATTATGTATGGATCTTTTGTTTAAACAAATCTTTCTAGTTTTTATTGAATGCATGTAATTACAGAAAATTGTTACTTTAGGACAAACTGGGATCTATGTCTAAGCTGGAGGATGAAGGAGAAAAAGAGGTGAAGAAGAGGATGCCAGGTCCCATTCAGGAATCAATGAAGGATAAACAGATAAATAAATCGTCTAATTAATTAACAACAATCTAATCCTGCAACATTGTGGGCAGGGGGAATGGTTCTTGGCTCAAAATACTGGTAAATCGAAGGATAAGCCTATATTGGGGCATGTTTGAGCCAAGAGGTAACATTATGCCATCAAGACTCTAGACTGAATAGCCTCCTCTGTGTGCTAACTTTATCATCAGGAAGGCTCTCCATCGTGTTAACCTACTCTAAGCCTAACAGCTTAAAACTCTGGATCCTCAAAGAACATGGTCATCTCTTCCTTAGAATTTGAATGCCAAATCTCAGTGACGATGCTTTATGTCTTGCTGTCATTCCAACAGGCAAGAGAGATGGTATAATGTAATGGGCCAGTCTAGGTTGTGATGGTGATGAGAAGGAAGCAATAACATGACTGATAACTCAACAGGGATATATGAACTGAGGTACAGATAATTCTTGAAGGAAACATTAATGATGTTATTAAAATAAAGAAGAATTTGAATTAGAGCAGCTAAAATAACAGGTTATTGAATCCAGTAAAGGGTATGTGACTAGGACTCCAAACTCATCCTACTGCAAACAAATCAAGTTTACTTTCATCAGTTTTATATACTGAGCATCTACCTGAGAGTTTAATTAGAGAAACTGATTTGTTTCCTTAACAAATCTTGAAAACTTCTGACACTGATTAGCTGAAGGTTTACTTAGAGTTTGAAGATTTCATTTGTTTCTGAGAGCTGAGGACAGTATTCAAGAAAGAAAACTCATGGAGAAGTTAACAGATGATGCCTCCTAATATGAAATTATACTCATTGTGGGAAATAATTGTTATTATTTATATACTAATAAGTATATAAAAGTGGCAAGAAAGTAAAAAGTAGCAGAGATTAAATAGCTGGCACCAACACCAACTAACCTTTTCAAGTTATGATTAATTGCCAAGAGCAAAAAATACCCATGCAGTTGTGATCCTTTGTTTGCTTAATGCTGCTTTTGAGGAATCCTGAATCAGATAGTAAACAGGTTCCTCAGAGATGGAAAGTTTACATTTTATAACTTCAGGAATCTGCAGGATCTTGAGAGCTGCAGGTTGGTTGGATGGCTGCATATTAGAGGGTAAAAAGATCATCAAGACTATGACCTCCCTACCCTCCTACACTGTTGGTGGGAATGTAAGTTGGTACAACCACTATGGAGAACAGAATGGAGGTTCCTTAAAACACTAAAAATAGAACTACTGTATGATCCAGGAACCCCACTCGTCGCATACGTCCAGAAAAGATGAAAAATCTAGCTCAAAAAGATACATGCACCCCAATGCTCATACCAGCTCTATTTACAATAGCCAAGACATGGAAACAACCTAAAGGACAATTAACAGAAAAATGGATAAAGATGGGAGATATATGTACACACACACACACGTATTACATATATGTATACACACATATATGTACACATGTATACACACATGTATATATACACACATACACACATGTGTGTATATACACACACATATATATAATGGAATACTACTCAGCCATAAAAAGAATGAAATAATGCCATGTGCAGCAACATGGATGGACCTAGAGATTATCATACTAAGTGAAGTAAGTCAGACAAATATTGTATGATATCACATACATGTGGAATCTAAAAATAATACAAATGAATCTATTTATATAACAGAAACAGACTCAACAGACGTAGAAAACAAACTTACAGTTACCAAATAGGAGAGGGAGGTAAGGAGGGATAAATTAGGTGTATCAAATTAACAGACAAACACTACTGTATACAAAATAGATAAGCACCAAGGATTCACTGTATAACTCAAGGAACAATATTCAGTATCTTATAAAAACCTATAATAAAAATAATCTGAAAAAATATGTATATAACTGAATCACTTTGCTGTACACCTGAAACTAATACAACATTGCAAATCAACTATACTTCAATTAAAAAAAAAAAAGACCTCCCTCATTAGCTCTCACTGTCCTGTTTGGGAGCATCATTCCTATGTATATCACCATCACTGTATGTCCTGCTTGTGCCTAAGGAGTGAATATTTCATCTCAATATGCCATAGATGATAATAGTAATGATAATAGAGATTATTCTCAAGCACCTACTAGAAAATAATCCTAGCACTGTATTAAGCACTGATCAACCAGAATATGCCAAATAAATATCCTTTTCATCTTTTTCAAATCAGAAAGCTTAGGGCAGATAGGTTAAGCACCTTGACTAAATTCAAATGGTTAATGAAATTCAAACCTGAGTTAATTTAATCTCAAAGTTGATTTTTCTTCCTCTTTATAACACAAGATTTTCTAACTCAATTCTTTGTTTTTTATGCCCAAGAATGATTCCTACATATAACAGAAGAATAGAGTGATGGAGTTTCCATTTTGTAGCATCGCTGCTTTTCTTCTTCTTGCTTTACTTTTTTTTTGTTTGTTTGCGGTACGTGGGCCTCTCACTGTTGTGGCCTCTCCCGTTGCAGAGCACAGGCTCCGGACGCGCGGGCTCAGCGGCCATGGCTCACGGGCCCAGCCGCTCCGCGGCATGTGGGATCTTCCTGGACCGGGGCATGAACCCGTTTCCCCTGCATCGGCAGGCGGACTCTCAACCACTGCGCCACCAGGGAAGCCCCTTCTTGCTTTTCTTACTCCATCACACAGGACGCTTAGATATAGGGCTAGAGTAGTTTCAAATCTATTTCTCCAACTACTCAAAGTCACTGCTAGATAAAAACAGTCTAGACAAATGCTTCTGAGCTCTCTTACCTTCCCTTCAGAAGGAATTGTATAATGATTCATACAGAGTCAGATGACCATCTGCTAATTCTTTGTACCATAAACAATATGGGGAACAGCCTGTTATAAGAGGCCACAAGGGCAATTCTTTGGTTTTGGGGACAAGTCTTCTGGGGGACGGTGAGGCAGAGTTGGTAAACGAGACAGAAAAGTCTCTTGTATGCTAATGACAACACCAGCTAGTCCTATGCTATCATTTTTCCTTGGGAAAGCACTTCATTTGACTTTGTCATTTGTAAGAACATTCTAAATTAATACAAATCCGTGGTTTCAAAGGAGGTTAAGAGGACCAAAATACAAAGCTGCTTCCTGTACTTTAAATAGAAACTTAGAGAAAGTACTTTTCAAAGGCAAATTCCTGAATATGGAAAGAAAATTTCTAAACTGGAGCAGCAGTGTGCATTAGGGACTAAATATCTGAATCTCCTTTGTCTTAAAGTAGAATTGCTTGACAGTGATGTCGGAACTGAAGCACCGTCCACGTTAGGACTCACATACAGAGATTTTGATGACAAGAATATTTGCTATTAAATTCTAAACTGATGCTGAGTGACAGAATGTCTCCCATATCCTTGCCACTTGCAGACAACTATCACAAGCTCAATTTGCCTAAAAGAAGCATGGCATGTGCCATCCCACAAAAAGGCAGGTGCCTTCAAATGAGCAGTGGCCAATATTGCTTTTGAGAAATATGAAAACTTGTCTGCCTTCACTGAACCACAATTATTCAGCCAACTATACATTGGGGAAATTAATTCTTGAAGCAAAATATTTCATTGCATTCATAACTACAAATATTGTTCTTAGATATAAACTGCCTGGCTCACTTGACTTGGTGACCTTTTATTTCGAGATATCTAATAGATTCATGATATGTTCTGAAGAAGCCTTTTTTTCTCCTTAAATTGATCTTTCAACTTCTTGAATATCAAATGAATATTAAGTCCTTTCAGAGGTGTCTGAGAAGTCAAAGGACTCTATGTACTTTGTAAGTTTGGCTTCCAACTTGCCTCACAGATGCAGAATATCATAGAATCTCAATGGTGGAAGGGATCTTAGGAGTGATTCAGTCTAATCTGATAATGTACCTTTCTTCCTTACTGGGTTGTGAGTGCCACAAGAACAAAAATAATGTCTAATTAGCTCTTATTTCCCCAGTGCCCGATAAAGAGTCTTATACAGAATAAGTCTTAATTATATAATGACTAAGTGAAAAAAAAATGACAAGGTAATCCATCTGAGACTTCTCCAAAAAGTGGTGCATTTACCACCAATGTTACAAGACTATTATAGGTGGGATTTGGACAAGTGTCAGTACATTATTTCATATATTTTAATATACCTATAATATTTATTAATTTATCCTTGAACTATGAAGTAATAACCAAAAAATTATAAGCTTAAAAAAATAGTAAACTTTAAAAAAAGTATAATAAAGGAAAGTAAAGGTGATATCATTGATGGTAAAAATTGTGAGAGGGAGAACAAAAGAATGACAGAAATTTGTTTTACTCAATGTTTGGTTATCTCTGTTTCATCCCTCCTTTATGACACTGCCAACTTCCTAGGTCTTTACTGTTATTGCATTATTATTATTACTATTGTTTATATTATCCTATAGAAAATTATAATATGAATTTATGATGCCATTGAAATGTATAATTCTACTTTACTCACCATTTTTCAGCCACTTGACCTCTATATTTGTTATTACCATGGAGTTGAGCACTTTCATCTGTTGTAATTTCTTACTGTTTTCATATCTTCACCTCTTTATCCTCTGATGCTTCTATTCTTTCTAGGCATCCTAAGATTATGATCTAAAAGGCAGCTTTGAAGGATGATTTTTGAAAGATGCAAGTGGATTGTTTATAAAAGGCTCTTGCAAGTGTGTTGGGGGCCAGCAAGACAGGATGTTGGATTTGACACAGAACCAGAAGTAGAATTCTGGAAAATTTTAATTTTCTTGATCTTTTTCTCATTAGATTAGAAAATAAATTTATATATTGATGTACCTATTATCTTCTGAGAAACGCTTAAAGAGACCCTCATATCTTTATCTTTCATTATACACAAAGGTTCTGCCTGTGGTACTTTGAAATAAATAATGAGGAACTATTAGAAATGCAGATTTACTCTTGTTAAAATTGGACTGGCAGGTTGTGAAACCCTCTCCTATCACTACGTCTGACATTCATTTTCATTCTGGACATGCTCATAGGTTTACCACAGTAAATCTATAGGACATGCTCATAGGTTTACCACAGTAAATTTATAGGTTGCCACAGTAAAACATTTAAATATTATCAGCTCTTTGTTTCTCCTCATCTTCTTTGGAGGGGACAAGGAGTTTGAAGAGAGAAGTTCTTTAAGGGAGACTGAATGCTGAGCACCTGACTCTTACTATGTTTAGATATTTGAAACAATTTCCTAGATTGTGTCCCATACTCCAGCTTACTAGTACTTCTTTTAACACTGTTTATTTTTAGTGTGCTTCTAGCATACAAAAAAAAATGGTTAGACTATGAATTTGGCACACATTTTCCTTTTGGTGTCACTATAATGTAACACTTTCCAAGTTCACATCCATACATGAGTAACAAACGACTAGAGAAAGATTGCTAAGGTTGATTAAACTGCATATGAAATGTCTCTAAAGCTTTTTCTTTTTTCTTTTTTTTAAGAACTTTTTCTCGCGTGTTATTTGCCTCCACTTTTTAACTGCTCACTTGGGATTTTCTTTTTTTTGAGTGACTAATGCAAACCACTGTGTGCAGTCACGTATTCTTAAAAATTGTTCTGAGTCTGATTCTGATGCTTCCTCCGTCTCTTCAGACTGTTTACTCGTTGGTTTACCTTTTAATTATTTCTTGATAGCTGGACATGACTTACTGGCTTAAAAGAACGGCTGTCAGTAGGACTTCAGTACGTAGTGGTAAGTTGTGGGGAAAGGGGAAGCATGCGATAGTCCTATGATGAGGTCCCAATTTTTTAGTGAGCCTCTATGGGGTTTTTTGTTTGCTTGTTTTTTTGGGTTTTGTTCGTTTGTTTGTTTTCCTCCCTTAGGTGGGAAAGGATGTCTAGAGTGACTGGAGTTGGATATTTCTCCTTCCTCAGGTCATTTAGGCCCTGATAAAACTCCAGCAAGTTAGGCTCCGGTTAAGTACTCTCTCCTGAGAACAGAGCTTGTTAATGAGAACAAAATGATCTTCCCCCAGCAAGAGCATGAGGGTTTTTTTTGTTTGTTTGTTTGGGGTTTTTTTGCTATTCACTGTGAGAACCTGATAGAGCTTTAAGAGGTAAAACTCACAAAAGTATGGGTGGGGAAGAAGCTGCAGGGTTCCCTGGAGTTATTCTTTCTCAAATTTTCATACTGAGCCTACAGACATTTGTCAATTACAGCTCAGGTTTTCCTACTCCAGCACTGGTTCCCAGGAACCAGTTAAGTTCTGCTCTGTGAAGTTGTGATTCTCTGTATTTGTCTCTTTTCTCCAGTTTTGGGGACAGTAGTTTGCCTTGTAATCTCACTTCTCTTAAAGATATGAGTAGAGTTCCTGATATTTTCAGTTTATTCAGCTTTTTACTTGTTGTTGGGATGCAATGGTGACTTCCAAGCTCCTTACATGCCAGACTGAAAACTGGAAGTCAGGTTGTGTTTTTAAAAATCCATATATATGCTGTTTTGTAAAAGACATCACTAAAGCACAGGACCTCTCAAATTGTTCAAAATAAATGATGGAGAAATATATATTAGACAAATAAAACCTGTGTAGCTACATTATGTAACATAAATATATTTTTTAACAAAACTTATTAGAAAACTAATCCAAAAATTTATATGGAACCATAAAAGACTCAGAATTGCCTCTCAGACTCCAGACAATGTTACAAAGCTACAGTAATCAAAACAGCATGGTACTGGCACAAAAAACAGACATTTGGATCAATGGAACAGAATGGAGAGCCCAGAAATATATCCACACACACCTATGGTCAATTAATCAACAAAGGAGGCAAAAATATACAATGGAGAAAAGAAAATCTCTTCAGCTAGTGGTGTTGGGAAAGCTGGACAGCTGCATGTGAATCAATGAAGTCTATGGTACCCTCATACCATAGACAAAGTTAACTCAAAATGGCTTACAGACTTAAATATAAGACATGACACCATAAAACTCCTCAAAGAGAACATAGGCAGAATCGTAGCAATGTTTTCTCAGGTCAGTCTCCCAAGGCAATAGAAATCAAAGCAAAAGTAAACAAATGGGACCTAATCAAACTTATAAGATTTTGAATAGCAAAGGAAACCATAAACAAAATGAAGAGACAACCTACGGACTGGGAGAAAATATTTGCAATCAATGCAACTGACAACATATTAATTTCCAAAACATTCAAACGGCTTATACAACTTAGTAATAAAAAAATAAACAACCCAATCAAAAAATGGGCAAAAGACCTAAATAGACATTTCTCCAAAGAAGACATACAGATGGCCAACAGGCACATGAAGAGATGCTCAACATTGCTAATTATTAGAGAAATGGAAATCAAAACTAAAATGAGGTATCCGCTTACATGGGTCAGAATGGCCATCATTAAAATGTCTACAAATAACAAATGCTGGAGAAGATGTGGAGAAAAGGGAACCCTCCTACACTGTTGGTGGGAATGTAAATTGGTGCAACCACTATGGAAAACAGTATGCAGGTTCTTTAAGAAACTAAAAATAGAGTTGCCATATGATCCAGCAGCCCCACTCCTGGGCATATACCCAGAGAAAATTATAATTCAAAAAGATACATGCACCGCAATGCTCACAGCAGCACTTTTGCAATAGCCAAGACATGGAAGCAACCTAAATGTCTATTGACAGATGAATGGATAAAGAAGATGTGGTATGTGTGTGTGTGTATGGTTTATTATGTGTGCATGATAAAAAGGAAATGATTCCCAGATATTTAGAAATTGAAGTCAAATTACTAAATATTTTACTTAGAACCAAATGATGAATGAAATACTAAGTAAGCCTTAAAAGTAAGGAGTTAGAAGTTAGAAAACGGACAACATGATAAATCTAAAGAAAGTAGAAGAAAGAATATAAAACAATGAGAGAGATGGAGACAGCACAATAATTGTTTCTTAAATAGCAAATTAACAAAATAGACATACTTCTGGCAAAACTGATCAAGAAGAAAATGGAGAAGCCATAACAAATATTATAATAAAATCAGATTAAAAAGAAGTACACTAAAATACAGAAAGATAAGAGTATCAACAATTATTAAAAATGTGAAAACTTAGATAAAATGACTACTCTTGCAGAAAAAATATGAATTACCAAGAAGAAATTAAAAGTTTCAAATAGAATTATAACTATTAAATAATTTGAAATATTGGTTTGAAATGTTTCCATAAATAAAACATAAGGCCAAATTGTTTTTTACAAGTGAGTTTCACCCAACTTTCTAGGAAATAATCATTCCAATTTCATGTAAACTCTTCCGCAAAAGAGAAAAGACAAAATACTTTCCAATTCTATACAAAATCAGCTAATCCCAAAACCAAATTAGGCAAAGCCATTACAAGAAGTGAGAACCAAATGTTTGTTCTATTCATGAATATAATATAAATTATAAGTAAAAGATTATCAAAATTAATCTATACATACATTAAAAACAAAATGAAAATAATGCACTATGGGCAAGTTGAATTTATTCCAGGTATGCAAAGATGGCTTAATATCATAAAATTAATAAATACAATTTACTATCTCATTAGATTAGAATAAAATAAATTGTTATATTAATAGAGAAATAATTCCCTAATAATCAGCAGCTATTCAGGATAATATCTTTCGGTATTGCATTTTTAAAAAGGCACAAACCTCTGTAATCCTGTGATGAGTTTCTTAGAAAAAGAAAGGAAAAAAAATGCAGCTAACAGCCTAAATGTGGAAATATTACAAGCCTTTCTTTAAAATCGGGAGTACAACAAGGAAGCCTACTCTCACCACTTTTCTGCATCTCTATCAGAGGCTCTCCCTGTCCAGTTCTGCATCACCTGTGATGACCTGCATCACCGTGTGAAGACTTTGTATGACCAATCTGCTTCCCTGCCCCATATATCTTTTACAGGCACTACAACCCCAATCAACCTCTTGTTCTCCACCATCATAGCAGGATATTTTAAAACATCTCCCTTGATGGCTGATCTATTCCATCTCGAGATGATGTCCCAAGAGAGGTCTGAGAAAATATGTGGTAATATAAGTCTTGACACTACATCATCACTGCAGGCTGGTCATAAAGTCCCATTTTTGGGTGGTACATAGGTGCATAGATAGTTCCTCTCGAAGAATGGCCCAATAGATTAGAATACCCTGACCACTGCAATAAAAGCAAGTTGGGGGGAGTTGGTAGCTTAGAAAGATACATTTATCTCTTGTTGAAAACTATAAAACCTGAAAACCAAATTCTCAACATTATAGTCAAAGTCATCAAACTTAACAAGTATTTGAGGTTTAACTGATTTAGGTCTGATAGGCCAAGGCCAGGACCCTTGTTGGGAAAACCCGGGACCTGACAAATGGGATGGAAACATACCAGTGAACACTTCCAAAGTTTTTAGTTCCCCAGATTGCTCTTAACTCTCAGAACCAGCAGAATTGATCTACCCCTCACCAGAGCTAGCACTACCCCTGTATGAGAGGACACAGCAGAGGTTTTTCTCCCACAAAGCAACGTGGGCCCTCAGAAGGATCCTTTCCAATTCCATTGCTGTCTGTCAAGCCAGTAATTAGGGTGGAGGCACAGCATCAACCCAGCCAGGGTCATGCTGGGCCTGATAGTGGAGGAAAGGACTGTGGCCCATAGAAACTACAAGAATAAGCTGGCATGCACCAGACTGGATTGTGAGGGTGCCTGATCAAGGGGCACAGAACATAAGACAGGACAAGGGAGAGTTCATTAACTTTGGCCCACTCTCTTGAGATGTGAGATTTAACACTCTGGCAAAATCTTAGGAAATGGTGAAGCTTTCTGCTAGAGTAGTTTCTAGAAGCCAGGGAAAAGTGATGACCCGTTCCGAGCAAAACTGAAATGCCTAAATTACCATGTCAGATGGTGAAGAAAGGGATTAGAAAGTTTAGATAAGTAAGTATGCTGGACCAGATCTATATTGTAAATTCAGAAGTACTACGGTCCCTGGAAAAGCCAAGACAACAAAACTCACCTAGGCCATAATGCCCAGGTGACACGAAACAAGCATCAAGACAAAGTTTAGTAGTGGTTCTCTTCTGCTGGCCAGGATTGAGTAAAAGAGGTGATCACAAAATTGACTCATTTATAGCAAAGAGGATGTGTGTGTGTGTGTGGGGGGTCCCAAAACCATGGGGGTCAGATGACATTGCGTTCCCTCCAGATCCCAGGTGCTCATAATTACATTAAAACTCAGCGGCCAAGTGGTCCTGACTCACACGGAGCGACGAAGATGTTTAATGAAACACAGCACCCATAGGAAAGTACACAGACAGGCAGTAAGAGTGCTGCTAAATATAAAATCAAAAAAAGCAAGAATGGATGAGGAGGGTAGTTGTTGGAATCAAAACAAAAAACAAACAAATAAAAAACCCTTGCCTAGTTCCTAGAGTTGGGCCAGTTTTCACATCTGTGACATATCCAGTTCAGGGCTCTACCACGTCAATACAGTTTTTAAAGATCTCATGATCTGGGAGTATGGAAACACCCTAAGAAAAGTAAGAGAACAAACTGAAGCATCTTGTATCCACTACCATAAATAAAGAACCACACAACACATGGTAAGCCTCTTCAGAATTTGGAACTGATACATTCCACACCTTGAATTACAGCCTTAGCCTCAACACCTCAAACTTACAGCTCTGAGTGGGGCCTACAGCAAGCAATGGTTCTCTAGAACGTAAGCAGCCCTACTGCCTGGGCCGTATGACACAGCAGACCCTGTGCTGTTGGAGATATCAGTGCTGGGAAAAGATGCAGTGTGGAGGTCTGGCAGGTCCCAGTGGGGAAATCCCACTTCTGGAGTGAGGCCATGTCATCGGCTTTGTTAACAGCTCCTAGTGCACTAATGGGCCTTGGTAGAGACAGAATACCTGACCATGGGACACTAAGTGAGCATTTGTCTTATGGCTGCCTATTATAAGTTGTGTTCTGTTAGATTTAGCAAGCAATAAAGCTGGGGAGGCACAGCAGCAATTCATTAAAAGATGAAAATGATATATCCAGGGTCCAGCTTGAGTAGGCCCATAAAGCATGGGCAAGCTTATAAGCCATGGCCCAAATCCCCATGTCGCAAGTCACGATTGTACCAGCGTCTCTCCCTCGACTCAAACCTATGACCAGTGGAAAGGATCCTTTGTGACCACCAAAATACAGAAAGAACAAAATGTATACCTTTTATGAATAGGTCAGTTTAGTAGTGGTATTATGTAAGTCAAAAATTGATGGAGTTACACTCAGGCATGATCTTGGGTGAGAGGATCAAGGGGAAATTTTTTCAGTGGGCGAAGGTTCAAGAGGTTCAGTGCAACTTATGTTGTAGGAAAAGTGGCCTGAGGTGAGAATATATACAGACTCGTAGACAATGGCTAATGGCCAGCTAGTCACAGGTCTAGGAAGGAAAAGATTAAAAGCTCAGAGGACTACGGTAGAGGCAGGTATATAGGAGTAGGCAAGAAGTGAGATGATTTTTGTATCACATGTTAATGTCCACCAAAAAAAGAAATCCATCATGAAAGGGGCACTGAATAACCAAGTAGATGAAATCACCTGGTTAACTGGCATTAGTCATGCTCTGTCATTGGCATGATGGCCACACAAAAAGAGTAGACCAAATAGCAGAAATGGAGGGTACTGATGGGCCCAACATCATGGTTCTTATTTTCTAAGGCTTATCTAGCCACTTCTGAATGTTCAAGCTGCCAGCAAGAGAGACTAACGCTGAGCATCACACCTCAAGGTGCCAACAAGCCACTGCATATCAAGTTGTGTTCCTTTCATCCTGGAAGAGCCAGTGGTTCACTCACACAGCAGTAGACCCTTATTCTGCTTATGGGTTTGCTTTTCCTGCCCACAGGAATTACTTATACAGTAACTGCACCCTTATGTATATATCCAAGTGAAACTCTCGCACGTATACATTAAAAGGCATAACTATGAGCTCAGCAGAAGTGTTCGTGCAAAATATTGGAAACAACTTTAATGCCTATCATTAGAATAGATGGATGAATAAACTGTGTTATATTCAATATAACACAATTGAATGTAATACAGCAGTCAAAATGAAAGTACTGTCACAGCTAACAGCAATATGGATGAATGTCAACAAAAATGTTAAGTGAAAAACCTTACATTCATGATAATACACTTTCGATGAAATTAAAAATAACTGAGAGGATACATCATAGGTGTATAACTAAATAACTATAAACTATACATAGTATTATATAACTATATAACAAATACATATATATGTATATACAAACAAACACATATTTTCTATAGGAATAAAACTATATAAAAAGAAAAGCAGGGCTTCCCTGGTGGCGCAGTGGTTGAGAGTCCGCCTGCCGATGCAGGGGACACGGGTTCGTGCCCCGGTCCGGGAAGATCCCACGTGCCGCGGAGCGGCTAGGCCCGTGAGCCATGGCCGCTGAGCCTGCGTGTCTGGAGCCTGTGCTCCTGAATGGGAGAGGCCACAACAGTGAGAGGCTTGTGTACCGCAAAAAAAAAAAAAAAAGCAAGGAAATGACAAAAATATGAGATTGAGAATGTTCATAATTTCTGGGGAGAGTCTTGGAGTTAAGATGGTGATTCATTTGGTTAGATATAGGCTATACTCAGAGTCAGAGATTTTGTTTGGGTGGTAGGTTCATGGTGCTCATTACATGATTCCAAATAACTAACTAACTAAAACACAAATAAATAAGGGCATGACTAAATTGATGGCGTTATCATTAGGAATTACAAGGATAAGTATGTTATCATCATAGATTATAATTAACTCAATTCCATACAGTGAAGTCTCAGGTGTATGTGTGTTTGTAAGTGTGTGTATGTGTGTGCATGCTTCTGCAGGTAGAGAATTAAGGTCAACCTTGAATCAGAAAAGTGTTTCTTTAAAATCTAAACATGTTTTCAGTATTTACGTATTTGTGATGGTTCTCAAATATGTACACATTATTTGACAAGCCTCTTCTCAAAAGGTGGAAATGAAGTCCCCTGCATTTCAGTATGTGCCAGACATTGTGTCTTGCTGCTGATGACTGAAATGTGGTAGCAGTGATGGCATGTGACTTCCAACAAAATATCATTAAAGGCATAACATCTACTTTCTCTCTCTTTTCGATCACTTGGTGTGGGAGAAGCCAGCTGCCATGGCACAAAACAGTTGCCATAATTAGCAAATAAAAATACAGGAAACAGTTAAATTTAAATTTCAGAAGAGCAATGCATTTTTTAGTATAAGTATGTCCCTTGCAATATTGGGAACATACTTATACTAAAAATGCACTTGTTGTTTACCTTAAATTCAAATTTAATTAAGCATCCCGTACTTTATCTTAGGACACTCATACAATCATATGAAGAGGTCTATATAGCAAGGAATGGGGTTCCCTGACAAAAGCCATCAGAGTCATCCATCTTGGAGGCTAATCCTCTGGCCCCAGTCAAGCCTTCAGATGACTGCAGCCCTGGCTGATGACTTCAATCTCGTAAAAGACCCTAAGCCAGAATCACTCAGCTAAGCTACTCTGAAAGTAATGAACCACAGAAACTGTAAAATAATAAATGTGTGTTGTTTTACACCATTAAGGTTTGAAGTAATTTGTTCCACAGTAATAGATAACTCATAGAGCAAATATCTCTTCAATTATGGTTTGTAGAATTATAATCCAAAGAGGAAGAAATTGACACAGATCACTTGTTTCTAAGATATTTTCAATATATCATTTTTTGTTTGTTTTGTTTGTGTGTTTAACTCCAACATCACTTGGCCTTAAATGATGATAAATGCACTAAATTTGGACTTTTTTTGGACTGATCAGTCTTCACAGTTCACTAAAGCTGTTCTGTCCTGGAATAAATCAAAGTCTTCTTTCTCTTCTTGCAGCCACATTTTATTTCCCTAATTCTGATTGAGATCTCAAGAGAAGAATAGAAAGAAAGAGTATATATTTTGATGGAAAGTAAAAGCTGCCATTTCATAAATGATAATGCTTCTGTTTCTTAAAGAAAGAAAGATATCTTCCTTTCCCTGCTCCCAATAGGAATATATGGGTCGATTAGTTTTCTCTGCTTCACCACAAGCAGGTTCTGTGACCAATTTTTCCTCTTTGTTGATTAAACTTTTTTCCTACAAGAATATTCCACATTCTATCGTTTACCTTTGAATCCTACATAGGTACTTGTCTCTAGAGATACATCTTTTTCTCATTTCCACGTTTACCATTTGTGTGAATATCTGCTTCACTGAAAATCCAATGCAGTTCTTTTGCTGAGAGCTGTTTATTTCTCCTCGTCCCTGCCAACCCCTGCCCAGATGCTCCAAAAAGAAATGCATTATGATTGTGGCTCTAGTGGGAGTTTGGGAGCAAGATGATGTGTGTCCTAATGTTTAAGAGTCCCTGATTACAACTTGAAAACATCCCTTTCCTCCCCTTTAAGCAGTTTACCAGTTTAAACTGCCTCAGAAGATTTCTTTGCCGTAATAATTCTTCATTAATAAGATGGCAGCATAATGGAAAACTACAAACTGCAGGACTGCTTAGAGGGAAATAGAACGGCCAATGTGACTTCTCATATTCACTATGCAAAATTCAAACTGATACACATGGGGGAAAAACGCTTGCATCAACTTTCCTCTCAAAGATTCACTTTGTTATACAGCAGCAACTAACACAACATTGTAAAGCAATTATACTCCAATAAAGATGTTTTAAAAAAAAGAATACATAGCTGTTAATTAACTGCAGGACATTTCCTCCTGTAGTATTTTACTCTTAATTCATGTATTTCTTGAGATAGTAGAAAGTGCTCTGCCCTTGCAAGCAGAAGACCTGGTATCATCCATGGTTCTGCCACATTTCACTATCTAGCTACTGAGAATCAATTCAAATATTATCTCAACTCTAGCTACTAAGTTGACTTTGATGTGCAACTTTTACTCCCCTCTCCATGATCTATATTTTCTTTTCTTTTTCTTTGGTCTTTATGTTTAATTTCTACCTCAGCAGTCATATTATTTAATGCATGTCTTCTTATTATTTTAAACCAACTCAGATTCTTTATGGGTGAAATATTGGAAATATTAATAAATGGAAGTGGCTCCCATCCTTATAATTTATTTCAGGATCTAACATGTAGCAGGAACTAGACAACCTATATACATCATAGTACAAAATTTTAATTGAAGTAGACACCTTTTAGCCATTTTACAGATGACAAAACAGTGACTTCCCCAGGTTGACAGCTCTAGTGATTACGATTCATTTAAACCAGGTTTAAATAATTAGAGTTCTTGTAATTTTAATTGTGCTGAAGCTAAGAAAGTACCTAGATCTCATCTAAATCCTTAACTTCTCTGATCCAAGGGAGAGTGGATTAGATACTTTCTAACTCCATTCTTTTCTAATTCACTAATTATAAAAGCAGGTGCCCTTGGTCTAATGTTATGTTCCACTGATTCATAAAGTTCCACTGATGAAATATCTGCGAGCCATAATGTCAAAATGTAATGACTTTTTTTTTTTCCTCTTTGCCACGTTGTGTGAATGGATGAACCACATCAGGAATGGGGAATGGTTAGTAAATCAGTTTCCTTGTGCTTCCTCATCCGGGGGCCCACATTTCTTTCCTGTGCTGCTCTCTATCAGTCAAGTACTGTGTCTGTCTTCCCACCTTTACTCCACTGCTGTTGACTCATCAGGCCCAAGGCTATTGCCTCAGGCTCCTGGATGTTCTCCCAGCCATTAGTCTCTTTCCTTCTCATGCCTACTGGAATGACCCTTCTAACATAGCACGCCTGATCTCTGTAACCGTGATGACTTCTGGTCCAAGTACATCAGTGACTCTTTGCTGCCCTCAGAGGAAGAAAATAAAAAATCAACACACATGCTCTCCATCATCTGATGCCTAGCTACTCCTGCAGCCCTCCTCATGCATGACTCACCCTCCAGAGGCTCACTGCTTGGCTGCTCTGCTACACTTTGCTCTGTAAGGAACACCGGGCCTGTATTTCTCTCCTTTTCTTCATCAACTCCTACCCAGTATTCAAAAGGTAAGTCAAGCATCATCTTGCCTTGAAGGTTTTCCTGTTCTCACACCTCCCCGTCCCAACTGCATTAGGTGTACTATTAATAACTAAAATTTCATAGAAGTAACAGTGTAACACCTAATGTACAGCCATTTAGCGGTCCTTTTCCCACCTGCCCCCGAAGACTGTGAGCCACAGGAAGGTAAATGTGACCATTTTTTTTTATGCTTTTTCAACTTACCTAGAACTTCTTATGTGTCAGGCAGTGTTTTAAAGCATTGTACAAATATTAACTTGGTTACTCCTTCTTGCAACCTTACGAGGTAGGTACTATTATTATCCACATTACATGGATAAACAAACTGAGACAAAAATAAATTAGGTAGCTTGCCCAAGGTCCCTGAGCTAGTAAGTGGTAGTCCAGGACAGTCCGGCTCCAGAATCTGCTTTTCTAACACAACTCTATACCGCATACCTGCATCCTCAGTTCTTTGTACTTGGCCAAAAGTAGGTGTTCGACAAGTATTTCCTTAGTGAATAAATGACTGTTTAGCCCAAAATGCAACAGTCAATGCTTAAGTGTACAATCAAAATGTTAACCTCAGACAACAGAAATCACCCTTCAACTGAGCACGGCTTTACCTGGAATGCACTTTGAATTCTGGAACATAACTCTATGTCATTCAAAAAGGAAAGAAGAGAAAATGAAAATGGCAATATTATCTTTAAACATAATAAAGCAGCTCAACCCTGGAGATATGTACCAATGAATGAAAAATGTTGAATGTCACCACATGCATTTCAAGCTCTTTAGGGTGTTAAGAGAGCAGACAGATTTCCCCCCACCCCCATTTTAGTCTCCATTTTATGAAAAGCATTCACTGATACTGTAGTTGCAGCTGTGTCTCTTTGCTTGTTCTCTGTAGGGATAACACATCTGGAGTGAAGTGACTCAGGTGGAGAAACAGTTGATGTCACAAATTGAAGTGACCACCTCACCACCATTCATGAACAATCAGCATGAATGCACAGGGTAAGAAAAACTAACTGGGATGCCCCCAAATGTCACATCCATCGAAACCCACCCCTATACAGCATTTCTCATGTCCTACGATGAAAAGGGTTTGAGATTTCATTCAGAATAAGTTAGAAAGAATACAAGCAAAAATGAAATATTACAAAGTGATATTTTTTGTTTTTAAGCTATCATCCTTTGGACATCTGGGCGGGAAAGCTTAATTTAAGGTGGACAATTAGACATGTTTGTTTGTTGTTTCTAGTTTAAAAACATTAAATGGAATAGCACATTTAATATATATTTAAGTATTCCAGGTTGGAAATTTTCAGCTTGAGTAGTTTTCATAAGCTGTATGATAAATTGTGGTAGATTTATATTAATCACGATAGCTACAATTCATCTGGAAGTCACTATAGAGGAATTTAATTCTAACAACCACTCTATATGGCCATCATTGTTAATGTATCTTTATTATAGGGAAGGAAGTAGAGGCTCTCTGAAGTTAAATATCCTAGTAGAGCCAGGACATAAATGCAGTTTTGTCTGATTATAACACGCATGTTAAATGATCAACCCTCTCTCTTTGAAGAGTTAATTTGGGGTGCATATGTATGTGTGTGTGTTTGTGTGGGTGTGTTTGTTGGAGAAAAATGGGCACTTATGGAAGCTCCATTGTATTTACTCAAGGAATCACGTTCCTAAGGGAAGAATGACGAAGAAATTCTTCCAGTGATCTGTTTGGAACCAATAGAGTCTTTGGTTTCTTAGGCAAATAATCATCTTAGAGTGAGGAAAAGGGGAAAACATGAATACAAATGATATGCCATCTGCCACACACCACAGACTTACACCGAACTCATCAGTGGTAGTGGAGGTGCTGGTGATGGGGGTAGTAGTTATAATAGTGAAACAGCATTGATATTTTAAGGAGCTTTCACATGCTAGTGACCACAGCAATCACTTTACATTGACTACCTCATTTATTCATCACAGAAATCCAAAGGCAAAGAACCATTATCATCCTTGATTTACAGAGAAGGAATCTTTGGCTTGAAGTCTTGACAAGGTGTGCCAGGTAGAATTCTAAGACAGCCCCCAAGATTTCTGCCCCTCTCTTCTACTGTGGATGTGCACTCTGAATATGATGAGATAGTCCCTCCAGGGATTAGGTTATGTTATACAGCACAGTTGAATTTTTAAAAGGGAGATGATTGATAGGTATGACCAAATCATGTGAGCCCCTAACAAGAACCAGGCTCTTCCTACAGACAGCATTCGAAGAATGAGGAGTCTTCAACAGAGGGAGATTCTCTGTTCCTGGCTTTGAAGATGGAGAGGGCCACATGGAAAGGAACACAGAGAGTGTCCAGATGTTGGGAGCAGCCCCTGGCTGACAGCCAGCAAGGAAATGGGGCCTCAGTAGCACAGCAGCAAAGAACTGATTTAAGCCATAATCATGTGAACTTGGAAGACCACCTTGACTTCAAGATGAGAGTCTGGCTGAGACCTTGATTTAAGCTTTGTGAAACCCTGGGCTGAGAGTACAGTCCTACTGTGTCCGCACTTCTAACCATCCGAAGTGTGAGTCAATAATGGGTGTTATTTTAAGCTACTAAGTTTGTATTTAATGCAACAATTTAAAAATGTAAATAAAATGTCATCTAGCAATTAAGTTGCAGTGGGAGTATACATCATAATATAATTCTGGAGTTCAATTCTCAACCACTCGGCAACAACGTGTACCTAAAGATGAGTCTAAAAGAACTGATTCAGTAAAACTTCTATAAGACATTTCAAATGTACAGAGGCACAGCTTTGGGCTGGTGGCACCATATGAAATTTTCAGATAAAAGGAGACATAGGGTCAGAATGAAAGAGAAGCTCTAGGTGAGTAACTATCCCAGAGATCAATCTTGGCCTTGCTTGTCACAGCTTAAACAGACAACCTGATGCACCTTCAGCAGGAACACTGACCATCACTGCAGGGTCAGATGCCATGCCCTGGGGCGGACAATGGCTTTAGGGGATGCAGGTGCTTCAGCAGATTTTGAGCCTTGGGCAATAACCCCTTTGAAATAGCTAATTGTTTTCTCACTGTAAGCAGCCATTGCAGTTTCTGGAGTATTCCAGATGTTTCCCTGATGCAAAACTTTAGATACGCTTTTCCCTTTGCCAAAAATGCTTTGCCCTTGGTTTTCTTGGGCCATTTCCACTTTTATCTTCCACATACCAAATTAACTATCACCTTCTCAAGAAACTTTAATTACTTTATCGAATCCTGTTTCTCTGCTCTTTCTCAAGCATCCAATTGTGCCCTTCATAGAACTTATCACGCTTTATAATTTTTCACCTGTTTATGTTTTATGCTGTCTCCCTGAATACTAATATTACTATTAATAAAATAATAACAGACATGTATGTGAACTTATCAGGTGACAACAGAGATCTCATATGAAGGCTCACAAAAAATTGGGAGAGTTGGGGACAATGATATCCACATGCTAGAGATGTGGATGAAGGGTGACTGAGGTTAGAGACCACGCAGTGGTACACAGCAGCTAGTATTAATTCAGCCCGGATTACAACCCAGGCAGCTTGAATTCCTGATACTTAGCAGTACTGCCTTTATACCAAACAGTAAACAATATATACCTAACAGGTAGCACAGTACGTGTGACACAAAAATCTCTCAGTAAGGATTTGTGACAAGAATAAATGAATGAATGCGTAGCAACAGAGGCAGAATTGGGCTGCCTTCACTTAGCTTTTCAGACAGGATAGAATGCAGTAATTGAATATAATAAGAGACATCAGAACGATATGGAAGGAGAAGGAGGGGGAGGAGATGAGCATGGTGGGCACCCCGATCTGACTGTGAATTAGAATCACCTGATATTGCAGCTTTACTCCAGACCTTCAGAGTCAACATCTTACGGGGTTGAGGGGAGTGGGGAACATGGAAATTGTAGTTTTATAAAATCACCAGGTGAATTTGATGATTTTTTACTAGTATGTGAGCATGATGAAGTATTTCTGGTGACTACTGGAAATAGAGCAAAAATCCCAGTGCATTCTCAGTTTTGGAATCTATTCTCATACACACAAACTCAGTTTCTCACTAAAAGTATTGTATTTTTCTATCCATGCAGCCTCAGGCCAGAGAAATAACTGTATAGAGAAAATTATATTATTTAGCTTTATTAATTTCTTTTGGAAGAAGTCTTTACACTTAACAAACATTCCCTAAATGCCTGAAATTGTGTGATGAGAACATATCCATACACACATACACACCCTCTAGATACTCTAATAGTGCCAATTTACACATGAAGAAACTGAGCTACAGAGAGAGATTATGCAACTACCTCCCAACTAGAGAGTTAGTCAGTGACAAAGCTGAGATTAAATTTAGGGTGCTTTATGCTTAAGTCAAGCACCTAATGAAAACCTACCCATCTTCAAAAAATAATCTGTCACAGTTACTGAGGGGTGAGAAAAATGTGCTTGGCAGATGAAGCAAATACACACACAAACACACAAAAGATTATGAAGACATATTTGGACAACTGTAATGAGTTCCATATGTTTGGACTATATAGTGTGAAGTTGTAAATGAATGGTGAGAAATGAGAAATGACAATAGAGAATCAGAAAATAGACAGCCTTGGAATGCTAGGTTACAGACCCTGAAACTTGTCTTTATGACAGAGAGTTAACCAAGTATCCTTAGCATCCAGTTCAGGGTCAACATTGTAGCACTTATGCCAGCTCTCTAACTATATACTCAACACTCATGATAGCCTAGAATAAGTCATGGGGAAATTTAAGATGCAGAAACAATTTTGAGTTCTCGCGTATCAATAAGTTTTCTCTAGTGTGGAGATTAAATATTTGGTCTTTTTATTATATTTTCCTGAATGGTTAAAATAGCTGCAAGGTTAAACTTTTGACACGGAAAAAAATATATAAATTTAAACAAATGTCACTCTATTGGTGAAGAAAGTATGTGACTCTAGAGATAATTATGCTTAAAATTTAGCTTGGATTTACCAAAGGTGATTCTTTTCTAATAAACTTTAGGTAAAACCATCTCCACTCCTGCCAGTGCCAAGATAAACACCTTGTACTAAGCCTTTTTTCTGTGTATACTCTATTTGAATCTTCTCCTAATTGCATAATTATAATAACAAAAGTATTACCCTATATTTTTCCTTGGACACATTTCAACTTAAATCTAATTTTCACACAAATATATTTTAAATGTCCCTCCCTGAAATCCATCTGGATGATGAAATTATAGAAGGTTATATGAATGTATGGTACATGTATAATTTTACACGAGCATGCATGTTGTGAAATCCAGTAGAATGACTACTGCCAATCTATATAAGACTTTCTTGCTGTTCTTATACTTCGTGTTTAATAAAAAGGAAAATGCAAAATACACTAGAAGTAAACACATTACAAATGTTAAAAGTTACATTATGTAGCATGAAGCAAAGTGAATTAAGTAGAACAAAATTTAGATGTGGAAACTTTTAATATCTCATATAATACAATTACATACTTTTTCAAATGCAAATAATTTTGAGTATCATTTAATTAAGAGGTTATAATAAAATACTCAAAAGAAGAGCAGAGCAAGATAAAAGTATTTTTGATGAGGCATTTCTACGGAAAGAGAGTATAACTGAGATTTCAAGAGGAAAAGATTGGAATTGACCGAAAGGTTGTATATAATATAGCAAGAAAGCCTTTGCCTCCAATGTCGGTTTCATTATTTTGTTGCTGTGTATTTGCTTACTTTTTATTTATTATTTCTGTCAAATATTTTAGGAGTGACCTCTGGTGGAGTACCCTTACTTTCTTAGCAAGACAAGAAGAGCCCCCTTCCAAGGTTGTTTATTACTTCACTTACTGAGAACCTAATCTTTGACATTAAAGTACTGAGTTCTAGTGATGGAAATTAAATACAGAACCTTGCTCTTCATAGGGCATGTAAGACAGCAGTAGAAACTCACATGCAAAAATGCACTGCAATAAGACATGCAGTTATAGAAGGATGAACACAAAATAGAATTTGGTAGAGGAGAAGTGAGATTTCAGGAGAGGCATCACAGGAAAAGAGCCCTCAAAAAGGTTTGCAACATAAATTAGTTTGCTTAGGAGGCCAAAAAATGAGCAGCAGAAAATCAAATGTGCACAATGTTCTACAGAAGAATTTCTTGATTCACTTAATTAAGGCAAAGGAAAGAGTGGTTTTAGAGTTTTTCCTGGGCAACTGGAACCAGGAACTCAAATGTAGTCAAACTCTATTTTACACTTTTGTTTTGGGGTGTGTGTGTTTTATTTTGTTTTATGTTTTAGTTTTATTGACTGCCTTTGATTTTTACTAGAGAACACTGCCTTTCTACACATAAAGGGTAATATAAGAAATATAGCCATTTCCAGGCTTCTGTGGCCAAGGATGAAAGGGCTTTCCTTCTAGCTCAAATTGGACAAATCCCTGGGGAGGATGCTCATTGGTCTGGGTTCGATCAGGTGTACACCTTAAGCTCTCATGATGGTCTGACCTTGGGCCGTGTCTTCACTGCCTGAATCATACTGAAAGACAGTAGCTTCTATTCCAACCATATAACCATAGATGGGAAAGAGCAGCTCTCCAAATGGCAAGGGTGCTGCTTCCAGGAAAAATAGAGTGGGTTGATGGCCTAACAAATTTTACACGTACTGCCACATTTCTAGAAAAGGATCTTAACAGGAAGCAGTTAAGTTTTATCTACACGGACAGCACAAAAGAGAAAAGCCATTAAAATACTGTGTTTATAACCTATATATGGTTATTTTAAAGCAACAGAGGTTAAATTTGTCTTGTAAGGAGCGGTGATATGCTATATATCTAAGACTGCTATAATATGTTTTTCTATCCTCTTTCCTTCTCAGATGCAATTATCTAACGAGGAAAAAATGACCTCTGCATGATGGCCATACTTGCTCATTTTGGGTTCTTCAACTAAGAAGGAATTTCAGAACAGATCTTAGTTTCTATTCAACTCCTCATGGGGGAAATATGTGAAGGATTTCTAGAAATGGAAAATTTCTTAGAATTTATGTTGGCCTTGGTGATCATTCAGCATGGTGTACCTGGTAGAAACTTCACAGGGAATGAGGTCGAAGGACAGATCTGAGTTCAAGAACAGAAATATAGGTTCTACACTCTAAAAACATGATTCACATTCTGTTTCAAATAAACTGCTCCATACTTTCATTCATCACCACTACCAGTGTTTATTTGGGCCTATTTTTCTTCCCCTGCCATGTTCTTTTAATAGATACATGCATTTCTTGAGCACCTTCTATGTTCCTAGCACACTTCTAGGTGTTGGTAATAGATGAATAAGATATGAAACTTAGTTATTATTGGGGGGAGGGGTGGTATCTTTGTGTGTATTTGACATTAGGAAGGAAAAAGAATTATAAAGACTAGCAATAAAGCAAGGAGAGACGCTAAGGGAGTAAAGGCTAAAGGGCTGAAAGTGGACATAATACAGATAGTTCCAAGGAACTCTTTCCTAAAGAAGTAACTTTGGGACAGGAGCCTGAAGTAAGGTAGAAAAATCAACCTGCAAATAAGGGGAAGAAAATACATGATAGGCTAACTGAATGAGTACTGCAGAGTCACCGTGATTGGCATCTTGAAGAAATGGGAAGTAGGCCAGTATGGCTGGAGCACAATAAGAAGGGTAGAGATAAATGTGAGAGAAAAAAAAACCCACCATATCCAGTTTAATCATTCAATATATGATCGCAGTGTTAGCTGGTTATTCCTACGTCAAGTCCGCTGGAGAGGAAAAAGTATAACGCATCCCTCCCTGCTTTTGGGAAACCCATGGTACATTCTGGAAGATAAAACTTACACATATATGAAACAAGAGCAAACAATTTCAGAGCCAATGATGATGTGCAGTGCAAACTCTAAGTACTGCTCAGAAAGATCAATCAATGAGAGCTAGGGGACCAGGGAACTTCACTGCAAAAGTGAAATCTGAGATGCATAGAATTAGAAAATCTGGAGGGAAAGAGTTTGTACTGAAAGACATTCTGGAATAATAATGTGCAAAATACTCTTTAGTGAGAAATCAGACTCATGTCAAGGAGAGAGCAGTTATAGTAAGACCTGTCATTTATTCAACTAAATGCAGGGTGATCGCAAGTCCCTGTGGGATAGAACTTGTTTGTTCTAGCAAAATTATTAATAGTACTATCTTTCACTCTCAAAACTGGATAAGTTATAAAGTCACCCTAGCAAAAGATGACATCTTAGAAATATAGACTGGAATTGATGCCTGAAAATATGGGACCACTTACCCAAGTGGAGCTGAAGTCCTGTACATAGGAGCTGTGAATAAATATGAGATTAGTTTCATCACCAATCGATTCAAATTTTAGTGATAAAACATGAAAGCATCTGCCAATGAGTCCCCTCACCATAAGCAAAATCCAAAGAACATTTTCCAAAGATCCTTCACTTACTAAGTTGGTATTTTGTGTTACGGTTGGATTGTGCAAGTAATTAATGATATCAAAATAGGAATACTTAGTGGCTACATTTTCCCTTGTTTAAAGCTACAATAATCCACTAAATAGTTTGATGTTTGGAGATTTCATCCTCCAAATAAAATATTTTGGAATGTACATTTTCTCTAAAATTTCCTCTGGAAAAGAGCATAATGGTAGCTGATATATGCTTGGTGAAACGTAAATGTAGATAAGCTCTTTTGCTTTTACTATTGTGAAAGGTTAGTAGGAAAAAAGGAGCTTATGAAGAAATAAATATATCTGACAACTGAGTTAATGAGCTCTCGAATCTTATTTTGATCAATGAGTCATGGAGGAAGCTTTGTTTAGACCTTGGCTAATCAATAAACTATTTTGTAAAACAAGAAACATAGATCTGAGGGCATTGGATTATTTTTTTAATTTACCACATCAGGTAAAGAAAAATCTGCAAAGATTTTAGGATTTTTAGTTGAAGCTCTTTAGAAGAGTGTCTCATGATTACAAAGGGGATACAGCTATAAGAAACTTCAAAATGTTATGTTTTCATTCATCCAAATTTAATATTTGACTTCTGTCCCATTGACTTTAAAACACTCTTCTGATTTTGTTTGTCAAAAATCTGTAAGCCTAAAAGAATCTTGGGTAATGATGAACAAGATCAGACCAAGATTGTTTTGATCATTCCATGTCTCAGTCCCCTCAGTTATAAAATGAGGGAATCTCATTATTGTTCTCAACATCCCTATGAGTACCTAAGATTTTTCTGATGAAGACATAACACTCTAGTAAAAATATAGCAATCCATATCACTGTATCCCTAAGAGGAATTTAACTCAATTCAACTTTTTGTGACTCAAAAGAGCCCCATATCCATATAATCTCATGTATGTAACTGCTAATATATCTAATTTTAAATATAAAGAAGAAATATTTTTCAACATATGATATGGGTCAGAAAATGTGTGAGATATAAACAAATACTATTATAGAATCATACATTTTCAGAGTTGAATGTGATTTTAGAGATTGTCAATGACCAGATGAAATATTAGATGCCAATCAAGATTAACTAAATTGCTCAATTCTGGAAAGCTATTCAATGTATTGATTCACTAATTTATTCACATGTCTGTCTACCCATCTATCCATTCACGCATTCATCCATCTAACTATCCATCCACCCATCCATCCATCCATCCATCCAATTAGCCATGCCTCAACTATTATGTGTTAGACACTATTCTGCATATATTCTGTGGCTTATAGAAACACATAAGGGAAACTGAGATTTAGCAACACCTACAAATGCACTAGAATCTTTACCATAACTGTTAACTTAGATATGGGAATAATTAGGAGGTTATTAAAAATAAGTTACTGTATGTCAGGAGCTTCACATAGCATATATTATTTTATCTTTTATTCTTTGGGACTGAAACAAAAAAAAGACATATAAACACACTAGGCCCTAGAACATGGGACATTCAACTATATGGTATGTCTTTCCATTTCATCATGTTTCACAGAGTAAATACCACATGATGCAGGCACTGACAGACTCTGGCTGCATTCCTAAGGCTTAACATTCTTAAAAGATAAGATAGATAAATGTGTACTAGGGGAGAAGAAGAGTCCTTATCATCTAAAATGATGGCTCCTGTAGAGCTAGATAGAAAAAGGAAAGGATTAACTTGATCCAGAAGTCAGTTCACCAAGTTACATCAATGGAAGTACAACCGGTGGTGCAATCTCACCTCTATCAAGGGGATTTAGGGATTTAACAAATCAGTTTTAAAAGTATACTTGTTCTTTTAGATTATGCAATGATATCTCATGGTTTCTAAGGTACTCCAAGCTTTCCTTGGAAATTGAGTTTCTCCTAGCTTGTGTTCAAACACCTTTTCTAAAATGTTGTCAAGTCACAACGTATTTTGTAGAGGAAGGGGAAAATAAATGGGCATTTTTAAAACAACGTTTTGACATCTGCTAGTTGTGACACTAAACTTCTGTGGGCCCAGAACAGTTTTTTCTATAAAAGGAAGGTGCTGAATTAAATTAGGCATTCCAAACTAGTGGTCTTCTGGTTGAATACCATCTTTTTTTTTTTTTCGGTACGCGGGCCTCTCACTGCTGTGGCCTCTCCCGTTGCGGAGAACAGGCTCCGGATGCGCAGGCTCAGCGGCCATGGCTCACGGGCCCAGCCGCTCCGCGGCATGTGGGATCTTCCCGGACCGGGGCACGAACCCGTGTCCCCTGCATCGGCAGGCAGACTCTCAACCACTGCGCCACCAGGGAAGCCCGTCAGAGAGGAATTTTAACAGACTTTGCTGGGTTCCTCCCTGTCTGAACACTTATTTCATACTATAGTTATCCATGGTGATCACTTCCTTCCTGGAACAAGTCATCTATCTAATACGCCCTTTTAGGCTGTTAGGGGAAAGGGCAAATGTTCTTCTTATTTTGGGACTGAAACGAAAAAAAGACATATAAACACACTAGGCCCTAGAACATGGGACATTCAACTATATGGTATGTCTTTCCATTTCATCATGTTTCACTGAGTCTTCTGGGCCTTATAATTAATCAGTCTAAATTAATTCTTATGTCAAAGAAAGAGACATATTTCAGGGTGGCAAATTTTGCTCCAAACACTAATTTGTCTTGGAACCAAACACTAATTCTGTCTCTAATTCTCCTTCTCTAAATACCTGGACTAACTGACTCACATCCATCAATTTTCTGCTATAAGGGGCCATCAGATCATAAGCCAACCTGATGAAATCAGAGAGTAGGATGGGGGTTGCCAGGGGCTGGGAGGTGAGGGAAATAAGGAGATTTGATCAAAGGGTATAAACTACCAGTTATAAGATGGATAAGTTTGGAGGATCTAATATACAGCATTGTGATAATAGTTAATGATACTGTATTATATACTTAACAATTGCTAAGAGAATAGATTTTAAATGTTATCACCACACTAAAAAGAAAATTAATAATTATGTGAGGTGATGGAGGTGTTAACTAACCTTTGTAGGGGAGGAAAAATAATTTTTCCCCTACCCTTCTAGCTTCTTGGCTGAGACACAATATATATGTGTATCAAGAAAGATTAACAAGAGAAAAACACACATAAGTTTAAAAATATGTATATCTCCTGTATACATGGGAGATTCTCAAGAATATTGAGTGAAGCCCCCAAATGGCCCAAATCACCACCTTAAATACCATCCCCAGCTAAACACAAAAGAAAGAAGTTAGGGGCTGGGGGAAGGCCAGTTATGGGAGGTTACCGGGAAAAGCAGAGTAAACAAAGGTATGGTTCTTATGTAGATTTAACTCCTTGCTTTCTCCACTAGTACAAGTTTCTATAGACTTAGAGTTCATCCTCCTCTTCCTGGTACAGAAAGAGACAGACAACCTTAAAAATGGAGATTTCCTGACAAGGCTCTTAGATAGCCTCATCCACCAGAGGGCAGACAACAGAAGAAAGAAGAACTACAATTCTGCAGCCTGTGGAAGGAAAACAACATTCACAGAAAGGCAGACAAAATGAAAAGGCAGAGGATTTTGTACCACATGAAGAAACCAGATAAAACCCCAGAAAAACAACCAAATGAAGTGGAGATAGGCAACCTTCCTGAAAAAGAATTCAGAATAATGATAGTGAAGATGACCTAGGACCTCAGAAAAAGAATGGAGGTAAAGATAAAGAAGATGCAAGAAATGTTTAACAAAGACCTAGAAGAATTAAAGAATAAGCACCCAGAAGAATTAAAGAACAAACAAACAGAGATGAACTATACAATAACTGAAATAAAAACTACACTAGAAGGAATCAATAGCAGAATAACTGAGGTAGAAGAATGGATAAGTGACCTGGAAGACAGAATGGTGGAATTCATTGCTGTGGAACAGAATAAAGAAGAAAGAATGAAAAGAAATGAAGACAGCCTAAGAGACCTCTGGGACAACATTAAATGCAACAACATTCACATTATAGTGGTCCCAGAAGGAGAAGTGAGAGAGGAAGGACCCGAGAAAATATCTGAAGAGATTATAGTCAAAAACTTCCCTAACATGGGAAAGGAAATAGGCACCCAAGTCCAGGAAAAGCAGAGAGTCCCAGGCAGGATAAGCCCAAGGAGAAACACGCCGAGACACATAGTAATCAAGTTGACAAAAATTAAAGACAAAGAAAAATTATTGAAAGCAACAAGGGAAAAACAACAAATAACATAGAAGGGAACTCCCACAGGTTAACAGCTGATTTCTCAGCAGAACCTCTACAAGCCAGAAGTGAGTGGCATGACATATTTAAAGTGATGAAAGGGAAGAACCTAAAACCAATATTACTCAACCCAGCAAGGATCTCATTCAGATTCAATGGAGAAATCAAAAGCTTTACAAACAAGCAAAAGCTAAGAGAATCCAGCACCACCAAACCAGCTCTAAAACAAACGCTAAAGGAACTTGTCTAAGTAGGAAACACAAGAGAAGAAAAGGACCTACAAAAACAAACCCATAACAATTAAGAAAATGGTAATAGGAACATACATATTGATAATTACCTTAAACGTGAATGGATTACATGCTCCAACCAAAAGACACAGCCTCACTGAATGGACACAAAAACAAGACCCATATATATGCTGTCTACAAGAGACCCACTTCAGACCTAGGGACACATACAGACTAAAAGTGAGGGGATGGAAAAAGATATTCCATGCAAATACAAATCAAAAGAAAGCTGTGGTAATGATACCTCACATCAGATAAAAGAGACTTTAGAATAAAGAATGTTGGGCTTCTCTGGTGGCACAGTGGTTGAGAGTGTGCCTGCCGATGCAGGGGACACGGGTTCGTGCCCCGGTTCAGGAGGATCCCACATGCCGCGGAGCAGGTAGGACTGTGAGCCATGGCCATTGAGCCTGCACGTCCGGAGCCTGTTCTCCGCAACGGGAGAGGCCACAAGAGTGAGAGGCTCACGTAACGCAAAAAAATAAAATAAATAAAAATAAAGAATGTTAAAAGAGACAAGGAAGGACACTACATAATGACCAATGGAGCAATCCAAGAAGAAGACATAACAATTTTATATATATATATATATATATATATATATATATATATATATATATGCACCCAACATAGGAGCACCTCAATACATAAGGCAATTGCTAACAGCTATAAAAGAGGAAATCAACAGTAACAAAATAATAGTGGGGGACTTTAACACCTCACTTACACCAATGGACAGATCATACACAGAAAATTAATAAGGAAACACAAGCTTTAAATGACACAGTAGATGAAATAGATTTAATTGACATTTATAGGACATTCCATCCAAAAACAGCAGATTACACTTTCTTCTCAAGTGCACATGGAATATTCTCCAGGATAGACCACATCTTGGATCACAAATCAAGTCTCAGTAAATTTAAGAAAATTTAAATCATATCAAGCATCTTTTCTGACCACAGCGCTACGAGATTGGAAATCAATTACAGGGGAAAAAACATAAAAAACACAAACACATGGAGGCTAAACAGTACGTTACTAAATAACCAAGAGATCACTGAAGAAATCAAAGAGGAAATCAAAAAATACCTAGAGACAAATGACAACAAAAATGCGATGATCCAAAACCTGTGGGATACAGCACAAGCAGTTCTAAGAGGGAAGTTTATAGCAATACAAGCCTACCTTAAGAAAGAAGAAAAATCTCAAATAAACAATCTAACTTTACACCTAAAGGCACTAGAGAAAGAAGAACAAACAAAACCCCAAGTTAGTAGAAGGAAAGAAATCATAAAGATCAGAGCAGAAATAAATGAAATAAAAGCAAAGAAAACAATAGCAAAGATCAATAAAACTAAAAGGTGGTACTTTGAGAAGATAAAATTGATAAACCATTAGCCAGACTCATCAAGAAAAAGAAAGAGAGGACTCAAACTAATAAAATTAGAAATGAAAAAGGAGAAGTTACAACAGACACCACAGAAATACAAAGCATCCTAAGAGACTACTACAAGCAACTGCATGCCAATAAAATGGACAACCTGGAAGACATGGACAAATTCTTAGAAAGGTATAACCTTCCAAGACTGAACCAGGAAGAACTAGAAAATATGAACAGACCAATCACAAGTAATGAAATTGAAACTGTGATTAAAAATCTTCCAACAAACAAAAGTCCAGGACCAGATGGCTTCACAGGTGAATTCTATCAAACATTTAGGGAAGAGCTAACACACATCCTTCTGAAACTCTTTCAAAAAACTGCAGAGGAAGGAACACTCCCAAACTCATTCTGTGAGGTCACCATCACCCTGATACCAAAACCAGACAAAGATACTACAAAAATTACAGACCAATATCACTGAAGAATATAGATGCAAAAATCCTCAGCAAAATACTAGCAAACAGAATCCAACAACACATTTAAAGGATCATACACCAAGATCAAGTGGGATTTATCCCAGGGATGTAAGGTTTCTTCAATATGCGCCAATAAATCAATGTGAAACACCATATTGACAAACTGAAGAATAAAAACCATAGGATCATCTTAATAGATGCAGAAAAAGCTTCTGACAAAATTCAACACCCATTTATGATAAAAACTCTCCAGAAAGTGGGCACAGAGAGAACCTACATCAACATAAAAAAGGCCATATATGACAAACCCATAGCAAACATCATTCTCAATGGTGAAAAACTGAAAGCATTTCTTCTAAGATCAGGAACAAGAGAAAGATGTCCACTCTCGCCACTATTATTCAACATAGTTTTGGAAGTCCTAGCCATGGCAATCGGAGAAAAAAGAAATAAAAGGAATACAAATTGGAAAAGAAGTAAAACTGTCACTGTTTGCAGATGACATGATACCCTACATAGAGAATCCTAAAGATGCTACCAGAAAACTACTAGGGCTAATCAATGAATTTGATAAAGTTGCAGGATACAAAATTAATGCACAGAAATCTCTTGCATTCCTATACACTAATGATGAAAAATCTGAAAGAGAAATTAAGGAAACACTCTCATTTACAAGTGCAACAAAAAGAATAAAATACTTAGGAATAAACCTACCTAGGGAGACAAAAGACCTGTATGCAGAAAACTATGACACTGATGAAAGAAATTAAAGATGATACAAACAGATGGAGAGATATACCATGTTCTTGGATTGGGAGAATCAATATCGCGAAAATGACTCTACTACCCAGAGCAATCTACAGATTCAATGTAATCCCTATCAACTTACCAAGGGCAATTTTTACAGAACTAGAACAAAAAATCTTAAAATTTGTATGGAGACACAAAAGACCCCAAATAGCCAAAGCAGTCTTGCAGGAAAAAAACGGAGCTGGAGGAATCAGACTCCCTGACTTCAGACTACAGTACAAAGCTACAGTAATCAAGACAATATGGTACTGGCACAAAAACAGAAATATAGGTCAATGGAACAGGACAGAAAGCCCAAGAGATAAACCCACACACCTAAGGTCAACTAATCTATGACAAAGGAGGCAAGAATATACAATGGAGAAAAGACAGTCTCTTCAATAAGTGATGCTGGGAAAACTGGACAGCTACATGTAAAAGAATGAAATTAGAACACGCCCTAACACCATACACAAAAATAAACTCAAAATGGATTAGAGACCTAAATGTAAGACCGGACACTATAAAACTCTTAGAGGAAAACATAGGAAGAACACTCTTTGACATAAATCACAGCAAGATCTTTTCTAATCCACCTCCTAGAGAAATGGAAATAAAAAGAAAAATAAACAAATGGGACCTATTGAAAATTAAAAGCTTTTGTAAAGCAAAGGAAACTACAAACAAGACAAAAAGACAACCCTCCGAATGGGAGGAAATATTTTCAAATGAATCAATGGACAAAGGATTAATCTCCAAAATATATAAACAGCTCATGAAGCTCAAGATTAAAAAATCAAAGAATCCAATCAAAAAATGGGCAGAAGAACTAAGTAGACATTTCTCCAAAGAAGACATACAGATGGCCAAGAAGCACATGAAAAGCTACTCAACATCCCTAATTATTAGAGAAATGCAAATCAAAACTACAGTGAGGCATCACCTCACACCAGTTAGAATGGGCATCATCAGAAAATCTACAAACAACAAATGCTGGAGAGGGTGTGCAGAAGAAGGAACCCGCTTGCACTGTTGGTGGGAATGTAAATTGATACAGTCACTATAGAGAGCAGTATGGAGGTTCCTTAAAAAACTAAAAATAGAATTATCATATGACCCTGCAATCCCACTACTGGGCGTATACCCAGAGAAAACCATAATTCAAAAAGACACATGCACTCCAATGTTCACTGCAGCACTATTTAGCCTAGCCATGCCATGGAAGCAACCTAGATGTCCATCGACAGGCGAATGGATAAAGAAGTTGTGGTACATATATATAATGGAATATCACTCAGCCATAAAAAGGAACGGAATTGGGTCATTTGTAGAGATGTGGATGGATCTAGAGACTGTCAGACAGAGTGAAGTAAGTCAGAAGGAGAAAAACAAATATTGTATATTAACACATATATGTGGAATCTAGAAAAATGTTACAGATGAACCAGTTTTCAGGGCAGAAACAGAGACACAGATGTAGAGAACAAACGTATGGACACCAAGGGGGGAAAGTGGCAGGGGGCTGGTAGTGAGGAGATGAATTGGGAGATTGGGTTTGACATGTATACACTAATATGTATAAAATGGATCACTAATTAGAACCTGCTGTGTAAAAAAATAAATTAAAAAAAATTTTCTTTAAACGGAGATTTCCCTTATAAAAGTAAATGTCTCTTATAAGGGGTAACTTCTACAGGGTTTTCAGAGCTTCTCTTGTGTTTGCTGTTTCTTAGAAATAATCAGCTCAAGATAAACCTTATGCCAAAGAAGCATATTTGAAAGTGGTATATGTTGCCCCCTTCACCTTACTGTGGTAATCATTTCACAATACATACATGTATCAGAACATCACACTGTGTAACTTTAATAAGTTTATATGTCAAATATGTCTCAACAAAGTCTGAAACATTTTTGGAAACTTCCCATTCCAGGTCTCTTTTACCCTCCTCTCTATTTCTCTTCTATAAACTGCTTTATCAAAACATTCTATTGCTGACATGAAATTCTCCCCAAACTTTTAACTTATTCTTGCCTTTATTTAAATGATAGACATTTTCTTCTTATATTCTAAATTTTGCTCAGCCCGATCACAGGGATATTGTTTCATAACAGTGTTAGGATCAGAAATAACTCAATTCAAATTCTAACTTTATGTTTTACAAATCTTGTTAAGTGCTAGCTCTGAGTTTCATTTTACCATCTCAGAAAATAGAAAACAATAATCCTATGGTATCAACCATACTCAGACATAGTACATTCGAAAGAACTGTTATTTTTTAAACGTTTAGTCCTTTACCATATATAAAGGCAAGAGAAGTTTATTCGTGTGGTCAGTATTTTCAGAATATTTTTAAAGCTCTGGATATAGTTTAAGTTTATCCAACTAACTTATTCACTGTTCCTATAAACCTATGAATAGATTATTACCTCAAGACCTGGAACACTACTGGATCTTTAGAAATTTAAAGCAAGGACATCAGGAATTTACTTTCACGTTTAAATTAGGCATTTGAAACTAGTAGTATATCAAGGTAGCACAAGAAGGGGAAACAAACCTTTCTGCAAAAGTGATTTTACTTTAAAATGTTCTGCACTCTCATGACTGTTTGCAGGCAAAGACTGAAAGTCATGCAGAGGACACAGCTATTGAAGAGACCACCAGGGAGGCTTCCAAGTTTGGAAAGTTAATAATCAGATGCTTAATAATGCATCTGAATGAACTCTCCCATTGCCTCCAAAACAGTCACAGATAGTGCCAGAGTTTCAGATTCCAAAGAGGAATGGCATAAAGTTTTGTTTTGTTTTTTTAAGGCTGGCACATTTATTTTCTTAATGCTATTGCTATGTTAGTAGTATTATTTTTGCTTTGTTCTTATTATTATATTAAAAATCACTAGGAAAAAATATCAGAAAGAAAAAGATTGTGTAGGAGAAATTTAACAGTGAACAATTCTTACAAATGGATCCCCTACCTTGAGCCTGAAGTTTCTAGAATATTTTAAATAATTCTTTATTCAAGGACATCTAGTTGAAAATTCTCTGGAAAACCTTTTGGAAAAATGTTTAAGTAAGTGCTTCTTAGTAAAATCCTAACTGGAGAACATATGTCCAATTTTGACTATGTAGAAAATCTCCTCACACAGTCCTTCCAGATAATCATTCAGTCCTCGACTTGAGTATTTTTAACCAGTGGGTAATTCCTTGAAAGACCTCTATATTATTTTTAGAGAGCCCCATGCATTAGAAAATAAGTCCTTATGTTGAACATAGATAAGTTACCATGAAAATTCACTCATCTATTCATTTATTTTACACACATTGAACAAAGGGGTTAGATGCTAGGAGTGTAAAAATAAAAGAAGGAAGAAAAAGTGCATACTCTATGTTCAAAGAGATCACAATTTACCAGGGACAACAGATGAACAAAGATGCACCAATAACAGAATGTGATTAAGATGCTAAATAAATAGGTTTTTTAGCTGAATTAGGGGTTAAAAGGTAGGACACATGAATTGCCACCTAGAGTACAGACATATATAATAATATGTTTTAAAATTCAGATTTAAATAAACATTAAAACTCAAAGAATTTTACCCCCTAAAATTACCTTATATCATCGCTATCATCATCATCACCACTTGGGGAAAATTTACCACCAACAACAAGAAAAGAGACAGAGAAAGACGGAGACAGAGACAGAGAGAGAATGAGAGAGAGAACCTCAAGATGACCTCATACAATAACCTTCAACACCTGGTGCCTGTGGAAAGAAAGAAAAGAAACTGGATTAAAGTGGAGAGTTTACCTATTACCAAAAAAGCAAAGTGGTGAGTAATTCTCACTAATTAGTAGATAATCTTATCTTCTTGTTCCTCTTAACCTAGAAGTCATAGAAACCACCACTAGGAAAAAAGAGTAAAATGAGGAAAGTGAACACATTGAAGAGGGAAATGACCAAAATGGATGAGAACTGTAAATCCTTAACCTCATATATTAAAGTTGATTTAGGGTATAATAAATACCCTTGCATCATAAACATTCTCACAAACGAACAGAACTCATGCATTTTAACAAAGTCTAGGACTTCCCTGGTGTTGCAGTGGATAAGAATCTTTCTGCCAATGCAGGGGACATGGGTTCGAGCCCTGGTCCGGGAAGATCTCACATGCCGCAGAGCAACTAAGCCCATGCACCACAACTACTGAGCCTGCACTCTGGAGTCCGCGAGCCACATCTACTGAGCCTGCGCTCTAGAGCCCGCGAGCCACAACTACTGAAGCCTATGTGCCTAGAGCCTGTGCTCCGCAATGAGAGAAGCCACCACAATGAGAAGCCTGCGCACCGCAACGAAGAGTAGCTCCCACTCCCTGCAACTAGAGAAAGCCTGCGGGCAGCAATGAAGACCCAACACAGCCAAAAATAAAAAAAACTACAAACAAAAAACAAAGTCTGTACTTTGCCCTTGTCAATGCTCTCCCAACACCACCTGCCCACTGTCACCCCATCTATTTGGCTAAGATATAGAAGAGTTGATAGAACACAGAAAAGCCCTCATGAGCTGCTCATAACAAAAAAACTGTTCTCATATCTACTTGGGTTACTTGACTCTCTTTCTGTTCTATCAAAATAGATGGAACGTCTACAGAGTCACTCTAGAGTAATTCAGGTGAAAATAAACTATAAGGCAAATCTATAACCAAAACTTAAAATATGCCAGGGGAGGGGTGGAATATGTGCCACGCAAATAAGAGTGAAAGAGCACAATCTAGAATAAAACCTTACTCACAATTCCTTACAGTTGCTTCATATCACAGAGTAAATTATTAAAAACTTGAATTCAATAAAATGTTACAATAATCAAAACAAAAAAAGAAAGTTGCAAGTTCAAGAAAACTCACTAGAGACCAAATGTTTTCATTATGCAACTAATAAGTTGTAAAACAGGCAAAGAACAGAATATAGATTCTAATCCTAAACTACTGACACTGGGGTAATTATAGTGAATACAGATGAAAACAACAGAGTAAAACAGTTAGATATGTGTTAATGAATTTGCAAGACATCGTGATTCCACGCAAGGTAACTGGTATCCCTGAAGTAAAATACCTATAGCCAGAATAGAGAATTTATCTAATCATATAATGCAAGATACATGGCTGGGAAAAAAAAAAAAGATGAATACACAGAGTAAAAGAACACATGTTGTTTTAGGGTACCAAAGTTTTAGGACCAATATATATTCTACATAAAATGTCTAACTTGAGAATAAAGAATTCCTCAAGAATCTAGGCACACAAAACACATCACTTACATGGAAGAAAAATTATGCTGATCCTCGCCTTGTCCACAGCTATACTCACTTCTAGAAAGATAATGAGTGGCATATCAACAGAACATACCTAGATTTTTGAGGGAAAAAGAGTGACACTGGAGAATATTCAACTTAGCCAGAATGCCTTGTAACTATAGTCTTCCTGTGGTATCCTTGGGGAATGCGTTCCAAGACCCCTGACGATACCAAAAATCAGAGGATACTCAAGTTTCTTACAGACTTGTTTTATTGCACTTCACTTCATTGTGCTTTGCAAATACTGTGTTTTTGTTTTTGTTTTTACAAATTGAAGGTTTATGGCAACGCTGCATCAAGCAAGACTATAAGCACTATTTTTCCAACAGCGTTTGCTCACTTGATGTCTCTGTGTCATTTCGGGAATTCTCACAATACTTCAAGCTTTTTCATTACTATTATATTTGTTACAGTGATCTGAGATCAGTGATTTTTGATGTTACTGCTGTAATTGCTTTGGTGCTTTTTAGTAATAAAGTATTTTTAAATTAAAATATGTACTTTTTTCTTAGACATAATGCTATCACACACTTAACAGACTATAGTATAGTGTAAACATAACTTTTATATGCACTGGGAAACCAAAAACAAACCATGTGGCTCACTTTATCATGATATTTACTTTATTGTGGTGTTCTGGAACCAATTCTGCAATACCTTTGATGTATGCCCATATAATAAAATGGCATAATATTTGCATATAACCTACACACATTTATTTTCCCATATACTTTAAATCATCTCTAGATTATTTATAATACCTAATACAAAGTAAATGCTATGTAAATAGTTGCTGGTGTACAGCAAAAACAAGTTTTGCTTGTTGGAACTTTCTGGAAATTTTTTTTTACTATTTTCAATCCGTGGTGGGTCAAATCTGAGCATGTGGAACCTGTGGATACAGAGAGCCAACTGTTTGAAAGCAATTAGCAGACACCTTGATCATTAAAGAGGAGAATCAGCACAGAACCTGTGATATCTTTGAAAAATTACTTGATAAATTCCCACCAGTTAAAAGGATAATCAAAATCAACAATCCAAGAATGAACCATCCATGATAAGAAGACCAGTGGTGAACACAAAGTCCATTTAAGTATAATGATAATACTAAAACAAATAAAAACTACTGAATCATGGATATATAAATTTTGAATGTATAAAAATTTAAAAGGCATACTATTATTTTTATATTTTCTAGGTTTATAAACATGCACAAACACACACACAGACACACACACACAAAGATACACGCAAATTGGAGAGCAGGTAGAGGAAAAAAGCTCTTATATCTTCGTTTTTCAAAACAGTTACAGTTCTGGCTAAAATTAAAATATATCATTAAAAATAAGTACCATCGTTCTTCTCTCCCTTTTCTTTCCCTCTTTCTTCCACTCTTATATATGCAAGAAAGATATCTGAAATCATGGGCACCTAATGGTAGGGCATGGTGTAATTGTTTAAATTTGGGGGGCAGTTTTCTGTATTGCTTGAATTTTTCCTAACATCCATTTTTCATTTTATTAAAATAAGTAGAAATATTTTCCCTTAAAAGCAACATTTGCAACAGCAAAAACAAAGAAAGCATATATTCAAATATATTAACGGTTGTTAATTCTGGGTAGTAGAAATATAGCTGCTGATATTTTTTTTTCTGAAATGTTTTTCAGTTAAATATAGATTTGGTATAGAGCAGTTTAAGCATTTTAAGTTTTGATGTTTTTTTTTTTGCGGTACGCGGGCCTCTCACTGCTGTGGCCTGTCCCGTTGCGGAGCACAGGCTCCGGATGCGCAGGCTCAGCGGCCATGGCTCACGGGCCCAGCCGCTCCGCGACACGCGGGATCCTCCCGGACCGGGGCACGAACCCGCGTCCCCTGCATCGGCAGGCGGACTCTCAACCACTGTGCCACCAGGGAAGTCCCTAAGCGTTTTAAGTTTATAACGAGTTTTTTATCCAAATAAATTAGTAAGTGGCTTTAGATTCAGGTAGAGGTAGAATTAGATTTAAACTCTCCTTTAGTGCTTACTGCATGTCGAACCTTGGGCAAGCTGCTTAAGCTCTCACAAGTTCATTTTCTTCATTGACAACACAGAGGTTATGATATGGCCCTGATGGCTTTGATCAGAGGACAAATAACATTTAAAAATGATTAATCCAGGGCCTGACACATAGTAAGCCTACCATAAGTGATGTTCCTTTCTCTTATGTTCCATTTTTCTTTTATAGAAAATTTATGGTGCCCAAATTGCATATTTATGCACACATAAATATTGCACATCAATAATCACTGCGCAGCAACTATACAAAAACTTACATGATATAGTTAAAATGACTCTTATCAAACTCAAGGCCTAAGAATAAAATTAATTGCATTTTATCCCCAAAGTCACACCATGTAGCAGAAAGAGCTACAGAATTTTTTTAAGAATATGGAGCATAAAAGTGAGCATTAAACAAGAGGAATTCTATGGTATTTTTAGAAACAAGAATTAATATCTCCTTACAAATGAACTATTTACAAAAGAGAAATAGACTCACAGACTTAGAGAATCAACTTATGGTTACCGGGGGCGGGGGGAAGCATGGGGGGAAGGGATAGCTAGGAAGTTTGCGATCAGCATGTAGACACTGCTGTATTTAAAATGCATAACCAATAAGGACCTACTGTACAGCACAGGGAACTCTGCTCAATGTTGTCTGACAGCCTGGATGGGAGGGGAGTCTGGGGGAGAACGCATACATGTATATGTATGGCTGAGTCCCTTTGCTGTGCACCTGAAGCTATCACAACATTGTTAATTGGCTATACTCCAAAATAAAATAAAAAGTTAATAAAAAAGAAAAGTAAATAGAAGCAAGGAAAAGCCAGATACGTCTCATCTACATCAACTTAGCTTGATTCTTCAGAGAGTGATTTTCTTCAAACACTTAGCTGACTTCACATATAATATTCATCCAAGTGGCTCATTGCCTCTGCAGAAGGCTCACTCTGGGCTTGCAAACATTCTTCCTTTAAATTGATAAACTTAAACATTACTTTGGAAAGCACCAGTCAGAAAATGAACCTTCAAAATATTCATTCAGGTCAATCATCAATAAGACGGCAATCCTCCCTGGGCTAAGAATGATGGGTGGCCAGTGCTCAGAGGCTACTTCTGCACGCTCTGACGGAGACCGGAATAGCAGGAAAAGATCCAGCTCATAGGAAAATTAGCCTCGTCAACCAAGTGGACTTGGTAAGATTCTCCTACTTCCTACCACTTTGGGTACAAAGATGGGCTGTGTAGTTCATATAATTCTAGGAGTGTGGTCTGCCTTTATTACACACCTCCTTCTTTTTAAAAAATATATAAAGCACTGTGCTAGGTCCTGGGGATATAAGATATAGGTTCCGGTTTCAAGAAGCTTATAGTCTGGCAGTGGGGACATTCTCTTCATCCCATTCCTAGTAATTACTTCCTTTGGCAAGTTGGATCTTTATCAGGATTTACGGAACCCTGGTTGGGAGTGTAGAACCTCACCATACAGATCTGGATTCAACTCCTTACTCACTAGTTGTTTGACCTTGACAAATAAACTCAGAAATCTCAAGTTTTGGTTTCTTGATAGGATAAAACTGCACTTCACTTAGAGGGTCATTTTGAAAAATGTATGCCATGAAACAGTAGTTGGTACATAACAAAGAATATTAACTATTATTTTGATCTTGTGGAAAAACTTGAATTTTGAAATCAGATGACTTACATTCATGTTATAGTTCTGCAAGTTGTTGCCAATTTATTTATACTTCCTTAGCATCGATTTCTTATTCCTCAAAGGCATTATTATTTCCAAATATTGCTGACTCCTTGTGAAGGTTAAGCTAATTTACATAGACAAAATGCTTGGTATCCTGCTGTACACCTAATAGGTACTTCAGAATATTATATAATTGATTCCTTTCACTCATTCAACAAATATTTATTTAGTACCTACTATCTATAAGGTAAGGTAAACAAAAACATACAGACAGTTTGATATGGCAAAAGGAATTCAAACGTTCATTAGTGTAATCACTTAATTTATATGATTTACCAACAGAGGTAATTACTTTGAAAGAAAGAGGCCTGACTTAGAATGGGAGGACCAGGCAACAAGACTCCCCTTAGGGGCTTCCGTGGTGGCGCAGTGGTTGAGAGTCCGCCTGCCGATGCAGGGGACACGGGTTCGTGCCCCGGTCCGGGAAGATCCCACATGCCGCGGAGCGGCTGGGCCCGTGAGCCATGGCCGCTAAGCCTGCGCGTCCGGAGCCTGTGCTCCGCAACGGGAGAGGCCACAACAGTGAGAGGCCCGCGTACCGCAAAAAAAAAAAAAAAAAAAGACTCCCCTTAGGAATGTACATTGCCCTTCTCTCTTTGAACCAGTCTTCTCATCTGGAAATCAAGTGACTGTAATATAAGAAGGCATTTTAAAATGTCAGTGGCTGCACTGGGAATAGAGCTTAAGTTTCTTGATTCGCAGCCTTCAGCTCTTTCATAATCCAGCTAAGTATTTCCTAGACTTCTGTTCCTTTTTGCAAAATGAGGAAGATGCGGGGCAAGAGAGGTGGGGGGCAGGCAATGATCTCTATAGCAACCTAGAGTCTATGAATCTTTGAACTTATCACTGTTACAAAGCGAAGTTTGTAAGGAAACCACAGGAGAGGAAGTTACTTATTTTATACCAAAGCATCTTTGGTCTGAACACGCATATGCCACCATATGGGATACATTTAGAACATTCATTAGGAGAAGAATAATTAGTCTCGCAACGTACAGGAAGGAGAATAGACCCAGAGGATAAATACTTTAGAAACTGAAATAAAAGACTTTTATAATAAATCTGCCAAAGACAAATTGAGGAGAAATAAACTGGAGCTCATCTTAAGAAAATCAAATGAAACGAACAATTAATTCACGTGTAAAGCTGCATAGGCACTCATGTATTAAGGGAAGAGACTGCATTTAATCTCATATGGGTGGGAAGGAAGAATACAATCATACATATTAACAGAAGCACCCAAGGAGGATTGCTTCTTTACTACAACAAGGAAAAGAATTGCAGATTTAAAGAACTTAGACCTCTGCAAATGGCGCTTCATTCTTAACTCCAAGAGTTTAATTGTGTCATTAAGCACCAGATGCATATAAAAAGCTACAGGGGACTTGCATATTTGGCTTGAATTGTAGGGGACTGCAGAATAATGAGGGAAAAGTGAGAAGGAATAGCAACGCAGAAGAGAAGGTGTTGGAAAAGGAAAAGAGAGGTATTGAGATGCCGAAACACGAGAGGATAGATTACTCATTCATTAATTCAGCAAGTCCCATTCGTTCTAACTTCTAAAGAGGTCCAGCCTCTGCACACTGTTCAACACTCCAATACAAGCCACCATTGTGTCTGGTCTACACCACAGTCACAACTTCTAGTTTCTTTTCTTCCGCTCCTCCCACCAATGAAAGTAGACTTTCCAAACAGAAATCTTTTAAAACATAAACAAATGATATCAAGTCTATTATTCAAAACTCATCAGTATCCTATCACACTTAGGAAAAAAAAAAATCCAAAGTCTTTTCTATCAAGCTGTCAATTATCTGGAGCTCGTCACCTATCTGACTCCATCTTCCCCCCTCATCTCCACTCACTGGTTACTCTGGTCCACGTATACTTTGTTCTTAAATGTTACATCTGCTCCTACTTTAGGGGTTTGTCACTAGCTTTTCCCTTTTCCTGAAACATAGCTTCCCGCAGATCCCTAGTTAAACATCTTCTTTTAAGTCACTCGTTGAAAAATACTCACCCCATCCTCCTTCTCCTTCTCTTACATTACTCTGATTTGTTTTCATTTATAGCATGTATCACTACTTAAAATTATTTCTATATATTTTTTTCTCTCTGCCCCACTACAATGTAATCCCCATAAGGCCAGGACCTGGTTTTCCTACTACCTGGAACATTCCATGAGACAGCTTAGGAACCAGATAAAATATTTTTGAATTATTATGAAATTATTTCCATCATCAATCTGATGAATACTTATAAAGAATTTAGTATGTCCCATACCCTACAGCAGGCTCTGCGATGCAACGATACAGGCAAAGATATTTTCCCTCATGGGGCTTTTAGTCTAGTTTGTAAGAGAGACCATAATCTAATTATTATATCAATTTTTTTTCTTCTTTTTTTTTTGTGGTACGCGGGCCTCTCACTGTTGTGGCCTGTCCCGTTGCGGAGCACAGGCTCCGGACGCGCAGGCTTAGCGGCCATGGCTCACGGGCCCAGCCGCTCTGCGGCACGTGGGATCTTCCCGGACCGGGGCACGAACCCGTGTCCCCTGCATCGGCAGGCGGACTCTCAACCACTGCGCCACCAGGGAAGCCCTACTATATAAATTTTAAAAATTATAACTGTGGTGAGGACAGAGAAGGAAAGGGCTAATAAGAGCAAGGCCAGAAGTCCAAGAAGTCGTTCTTGAGGAAAGAAGGTTTGAGCGGAGACCTACAGGACAAATGAGAATTAGATGATAAAGTTAATTAGAAGTGAGACAGAGCAACCCAGGCAGAGAAAACAGTATGTGAAAAAAGAACAGAGAAGGCCTGAAGATCTGGATGGCCAATGTGGACAGAACACAGAGAGCAGGGGGGAAAATATGGTACCCGGTGAGTGTTCTGGTAATCTATGGCAGTGTAACTAATCACCACGAAGCTTAGTGGCTTAAAACAACAATAACATTAATTTTTATGACGAATCTACAATTTGGGAAGCGTTCAGGAAGGACAGCTTCTCTGCTCCCTGTGTGTGGCTGGAGCAGGGGTGGCTTTGAGATGTGAATGAACAGCTGGAGGCTGGAAGCATCACATGCATATCCAACCGGCATCACTGGCTGTCAGCTAAGCGGTGAGCTGGGGCTATCGGCTGGAACACATTCCTGTGGCTTCTGCACATGGCTACTTAGCTTCCCCCTAGCATGATGACTGGGTTTGGAGACTGAGCACCCAGAGGACAAAGTGAAAGTGCTTGGCAATTTTTATGACCCAGTATCGCTGTGACATTGCTCTACAGATCAGTCTGGGCCCAAAGGTGGCTCAGTTTCAAGGAAAGGATGCACATGTCCCATAACTCAGTGAGAGTGTAGGTATCGTATTACAAGAACGTCTTGTGGGGTGGGGCATGTTGTGGCAGAGTCATGTTTGAAAAAATATCATCTGTCAAAATAAGATTGTGTACAGAGGCAAAGCTGGACTAGACAGAGCCTGGAAGTCAATGTTAAGTTTTGTCTTTATCCATAAAGGAGTGAGGCATCAGATTTGTGCTTTGAAGTGACTACTTTGGGTGCTGGGTGAAAATGGAAAGAAGTAGACAATTTCATGAGATACTTATTTAGAAGATAAAATCATCCAGGCTTCATGACGGATTATGAAGATGGAAGAGTGAAAGGAATGAAAATAAATTACCTGTCTATCTCCTAGTCGTGAGATCTAGATATGATTAGCTTCTGTGAGACACCTTGGGTTTCTCAACCATTTTAGTCTAAAAGACATCATTCTCTCCATTCACTCATTTGTCTGCTCAATTATTCAAAAACTTTTAAGAGTGCCAAGCATGAGCAAGGTATGTACCAGGAGCTAGAGATTATAAGTTCAGGGCAGGTGACCTTGAAAAATTCAAAGTCAAGCGGTTAGGGCATATTCTTCTGTGTTCTTTAGGATATCTAGTGCAGATTCTAAAGTGTGTCCATAAACCACAATCGCCATGGAGGAGAAGCACCTTTTTCAGAGGCTGTGGCAATCACTGATGACATTGGAGCTAAGTTTTGAAGGATGAGAACGTATTAGGTAGAGTAGTAACGGAGACAGGTAAGGGTGAGGGGCTAAGCAGGGAGAACAATGCTTACAAAGGTACAGAAGTATTAACACCACATTGGGAAATGATGTTCCAAACCTTTATCTACAACAGGGTGTGCGGACAAATCTGGAGATTCTGACGCGGTCCACATCACTATGGATCACAGGAACTCACTAAAGCGTTCAAAGTTTCTAGCTCACTCCAGTTTTGGCTCTCAAGGTTGTCAAGAAACGTGATGATATCATCAGATGTGTTTTCAAATAATTACTTTGTTCTCCTGTTTTCTACAATGCTATCATTTTAGAGGCAGTGAAACTATGTAGAATATTCTTGAACTAGTCTAGGCATGAAGCAATTAAGATCTGAACCTCAGCTAGAACACTGAGGTGAGTGAAAAGTGGGTAAAAACAAGAGGAACTGAGGAAGCTTATCCTCCACAGGACTTCCCAAGCAAAGCTGATCATTAAAATGAAAAGAGGAGATATTTTCACCTTGTTTTACTTCTTTAAATACTGATGTTTGGCCTTGTCCTGAGAGATACTGAGTCAGTAAATGAATTACATATGTGGGTAGATTTCTAGTTTTAAACTTCTTTTTATCAGAAAGATTTAAAATCTTTTAACAGCGAATACCTTAATAGCACTTACAATTGGCTAGGAATTATTCTAAAAATTTTCCATATATTATTTCTTTAAAACTCACAACATTCATATTGGCTAGGTTATTATTAGCTTCAACTTATCAGTGAGAAAACTGAGGCTAAGAGGTTAAATAATCAGTTCAAGGAAACATGGCCAGAAAGTGCTAGACCAAGGAGTTAAGCCCAGTCAGACTGGCTTTAGAATTTGTGAAATATTTGACCCCAAATATTCACCAAATATGGTGAATTAAAGCATTCAACATAGGTACAAAACTTAAAGGGATGTCAAAAATTTCAGTAATCAAGAGAAATAATATTTAATGTAATATTTAAAAATTCAAAACGAATGCAAAAAAACCCATGATGCATAGGCTATCAAAACTTTAAACGAAGACAGGATCAGTATGTGATCCTATTCTTTCTTCCCCACTATAGGAACCAGTGAGATGGTACCTCTGGATAGAAAGCAGGTTTGGGAGCAGAATTCAGATGTTCCATTCTGGGAGCTCTCTGTCTTTGTCTGGAAATACTTAGCATATCTAGTTGAGGCAATGGACCCAGAAGGAGACAGAAGGGGAGAGCACGTAGAGTGAAAAACAGAGTCCAGGGTAAAGCCAAGAAGAAAACTTAGGGATCGCGCTAGTATCCCAGACAGATTGATCCATGATATCAGAAATATTGCCGGTATGTACCAAGCGTAACTTTAAAGAATGAGGACAACAGAAAAAGCTGTGAAAGAGCATATCTACTTTCACAAAATAGATGTTTCTCTCCGCTGATTGTATTACTAACATTTTACAAGCTACCAGACCTCCGGTAATCTCAGAAACTCAAGTACCTATTTAGTGGAATCAACAATGATAATAATAGAAGTCATTATTAATTGAAAATAATAACATGTATCATTGCATTATGCTTAAAGAAAATAGTTGGATCGCTGATTTTAGAATTACTTTGCTCATACAAAATATATATGGATATTTACATGGCTATTGGAATCAAACAAATGTGGGTTAGAATTCACAGATTTGCTATGTAATAGCTGTGCCAGTTTCAGGAAGTAATTTAACCACTCTCAGACACTGTTTCTCCATCCATTACTGAGAAATTTAATTGGGATGATTATAGAGAATGTATTAGAAGTACCCACTCTGCGTTGTATGGTCTTTCTAATTCCCCATCAATGAAAAAGAGAACAAAAGCCAGAAAAATATCTGCAGTGCTTTACTTTCTTCCAGGAAGAAATGTAGTTGATTTACCAACCTTTGTTTCAGCACCATCGCTTAAGACCTGGGCCACCTTTGTACTGATATTTACTTTAAAGCATCTTCATTTGGTTTGGAGAACTGCTGCTGTCCTGTCACCTGCACCAGCACACAGATGCCTTCCAACAGAATGTCCCTCAAAGGGCATTTACATTTAAATATGAACCGTCATAGAACCTTTTCCAAAAAATAGGTGACTATGGACATTGCACTCATGTGTAAGTATAATTAATTTACTGCTCTATATTGGAGACTACTGATTCACTAGTGAGAAATATAAAATACCAAAAAGGCAGGAAAAAAGAATCCCTTCATACCTAAGTGAAGGACAGTCAAATGTCCCTTAAAATGAGCCTGATAGATTTTACATCACAAGCTTACAAAATTGCTCAAAGCATGACACAAAAGAGATTTCTGGCTTCTGCAAGGAACCTAAAAGAGTAAACAGAATTATCAAAATTTTGTTCCCTGTGTTTTTATCAACCTTTTTCCCCTCTAGGTAACTGTGATTTAATTTTTAAAATAATCAAATCCAAATCCTATGAACAATAGTGCTTGCAAATTCAGGTTTGAGCTCTGATTACAGCAAATCACATTAAAAAAAATAATAATATGGGCCTCCAGTAATATAAACACAAATAGGGGAATGTAAGCAATAGAACTAAGGAATGGATCTGGTAATTTGAGGAATCACTATTTATTATAACAAAACTTTTTTTGGTGCCTAGAATATACTAAATGTTCTCTCTTTCTCTCTCAATACTTATATGTGTATATATATATAAACATATATAGTGCTATCATGTAATATTATAATGGCACTATATATTTAATAGTACTATATACATATAAAATCACTCACTCTATACTGCAGTATAATTTTAGATAAAGAACAATGAAAACAACAGAAAAACAATTTTGGCAAAACAATTAGGAAATAAAAAATATAACAATTCAAATTAAGAATATAGTAATTGTTAGCTATATTTACTATTTATCTCCTTGAGCAGAGCTTGGCAAATTATAGCCTGTAGGCCAAATCTAGCCCACAATTTATTTTTGCATGGCCCATGAAATAAGAATGATTTAAAATTTTAAATATTATATAAATGTTTACATAATATCCTCCATTTTCCCTCTCGGCCTAAAAAACCTGATATATTTACTACCTGGCTCCTTACAGAAAAAGTTTGCCGGCCTTTATCCTAGAAGGGTATTTTTTTTTCCATCAGATTGTGTGTATTCATACAAAAATTGAGTGCTTACTATGTACCAGGCCATATGCTAAGTATTTTCCATGTATTATCCCGTTATGTGTCCACAATAGCATTTTATGGTAGGCAGCTACTGTTATGATTTCTGTTTTCTGGGAAAAGAAACTGAGGCTCTAAGATGATAAAGTTTCTTCCCTCATAGGGTCCCTCACAGCAGTCATAGGGTCTGCTACCAGGTCACCGAGGGCTGTGAGTGGGAGGGAAGCCTTGACCCTATGACTGCTGAGCACATAAGTTCAACCTTCCTACTTCCTTCCGCTCCACTGAATTGTAAAGTCAGTTCTTGTATAAAAAGGGTGAACAGGGCTTCTCTGCTGTTGCAGTGGTTAAGAATCCGCCTGCCAATGCAGGGGACACGGGTTTGAGCCCTGGTCCAGGAAGATCTCACGTGCCACGGTGCAACTCAGCCCCTGCGCCACAACTACGCTCTAGAGCCCTGGAGCCACAACTGCTGAGCCCACGTGCCACAACTACTGAATCCCGCGTGCCTAGAGCCTGTGCTCCGCAACCAGAGAAGCCACCGCAATGAGAAGCCCACGCACCACAATAAGAGTAGCCCCCGCTCTCCACAACTAGAGAAAGCCTGCATGCAGCAATGAAGACCCAACCCAGCCAAAAATAAAAAATAATTAATTAAAATAATAATTAATAAATAAGTAAAAAAGGTGAAAAGCAGCCCAGACAGGGGAAATCAAATGAGCAAAGCTACAAAATCAGTATTTAGAAAACAGTAATTGAATAAGCACACTGAGCATTGATATGATCAAGGCTTGGTTGAGAAGAAATGAAGGATAAGGTTAGAACTACAGATAGGATTCAACTGGCAAAAAGTGTTAAAAGACCAGATATATTTCCTGTTTAGAATGAGACAAGCACTAACAACCAACGCTTAGCCCAGAGCCCACAATGTAGGAAGGATGCCCTCTGAGCACGTGGGCTCCTAGAGGCTCTATGAAGCTTTCCCATCAGGCACTTTCTCTGCTACCACAGACAACAAATGGATGAAAGTACTGAGACTGGACATCATGCCTTGGAGGATGGGTTGGAGGATGGGGGACACTCCTAAAACCTAAATCAGAATAGCCATTCTAAGATCAGGCAATCAATTCAAGAGGTCTCAGTAAACAGATGACATGTTTTAAAGCAAAGGACATGAGGATTATTGTTGAGAAAGATATAGATTCTAATGTTAGCTCAGGCAGTGTTTCTGGTGCAAGTTATTTTATCCCTCTTTGCCTCCATTTTCTCATCTGCGTTATGATAATAAAAACTCGTGGGGTTGCTGTGAATATCAAATAAGTTGATACACTTAAACAGTGACTGGCAGATAGTAAGTGCTACGTAAATATATTTGTTGATGTTGCCATTATATTATTATTATTTTCATGACCGATGGAATGGAGACATAAAAAGAACTACATATTTTGAAGAAGGGGAAAAATAGGGGCCAGTAGGAGACTACCAGAGTATTTAAGGTATACAATTATATAAGGATGAAAATGTGAAAAGGAAAGAAATCTTGAATTAAAAACCACTTCAGAGGCAGAATTGACAAGATTTTGTAATACAGTGTCATTATTATTATTATTTTCATGACCAATGGAATGGAGGCAAAGTGTATACAAATGAGGCACTATTCAAAGACAGTTTCTGATAAGACAAAGATAACCACACAGTGTTACTATCAGATTTGGGTTCAACTTAAGGAATATATTGCAAAAGAGGAAACACTAAGAAAATACAACTGTTGTCACGTTTTAAGAGTAAAGTTGAATAATTTAGGTATCATGAAAGAATTTCACAGAATGGAAAAAAAAGTAGCTTTATGCTCTTTTTGGGTGTCTGGGACTCAATGTTAATGAAATGTAAATACACTGCTTTGAAAAAACCTTACATCAGTAATGCTCCTTACAGTAATGGTCTAGTCCAAAGGTTGGCAAACTTTTTCTGTAAAGCAACAGAGAGTAAATTTGTTTAGGCTTATGGTCCTTATGGTCTCTGTCACAACTACTCAACTCTGTCACTGTATGTGAAAGCAGCCACAGATAATATATAGACAACTGGGCATGATTGTGTTCTGATAAAATTGTATCTACAAAAACAGGTGGCTGGCCGAATTTGGTGCATGGGCCATAGTTTTCCCACTCCTAGTGTAGTCAAAAATCAAATTTGACTACCTGCACTGTTTGCTTTTTTTCACTACGGTGCCCTGCTATTTCATTCATGTTTGTCTCTAAGGCAAAATGTTCATCATATTACTGGCAAAAACACACCAATAATATACAGAGTAATGCAAGCGGTGGTATTTTGAAGTTTATCAAAATGGGTCATAATTTTGACTACTTTGAATACATGAATATTTCTGGCCTCAAACTACTAACATATAAAAATTAGGAATTATGACAAACATTTTGTAAGGATTAGAATTAACGTAGGTAAAATACTTAACCCAGTGCCATCCTAGGTTAAGATTTCTTTAAATGATAGCTAAAATTTGGGTCATAGAACAGTAACAGGAAATTCAATTACCCTGAACAGGTAATGCCATGAGTGTGTATATGTATGTATTTTTCCCTCTCCAGATAGACAGACTGATAGATAGACATGCAGAACACAGTTCAAGAAGTTAGATTAAGAAAAAGGACATTGTGTCCATTGACAGAGGAATGGATAAAGAAGATGTGGTACATATATACAATGGAATATTACTCAGCCATAAAAAAGGACAAAATAATGTCATTTGCAGCAACATGGATGGAGCAAGAGATTATCATACTGAGTGAAGTTAAGTCAGACACAGAAAGACAAATATCATACCGTTTATATGTGGAATCTAAAAAAAAATGGTACAAATGAACTTATTTACAAAACAGAAATAGAGTCACAGTTGTAGAAAACAAACTTATGGTTACAAGTGGGGGAAGCGCAGGTGATAAACTGGGAGATTGGGATTGACATATACACACTACTATATATAGAACAGATGACTAATAAGACCCTACTGTGTAGCACAGGGAACTCTACCCTTTACTCTGTAATGACCTATGTGGGAGAAGAATCTAAAAAAGAATGGATATATGTATAACTGATTCACTTGCTGTACAGCAGAAACTAACACATTTTAAATCAACCATACTCCAATAAAATTTTTTAAAAAAAGAATAAGGACATTGTATCTTAATAGGAGGCAACATATAAAAAATTCATGTCTTTTAGTGACTCTATATTGCAGGAACTGAACTCTGATCATTTTCCTTATAATTTCTCTTTCATCACTCTGTTCAGCCCACATGTCCTTCTTGAGTAGGAAGTAGGCAGTTAAAGGGATAAAAACTATGCTAGTTGAGTAGGTTAGGATGTAGAAATATATTAAAGGCAATTTTAAAAATGAAAGGGCTAAATTCTCATTGCACAAGAAACATTCAAACAGTTTCAATCTCTTGCATCAAGAAATATGTGTGTTTTAAAAAAAATAAAAGAAACTGTTTATTGATACCATAGTCAAAATGGTAAAATTTTTATGCCAGAATCTCTTTGCTGACACAGACGGGAAAAGGTATTTCATACAGCTGTAGTTAGAACTTCTGGAGAGGTTTATGACTCCTTGAAATATGCAAAAGTTGTTAATCTGCAATTGTATTTCTAGGGTGATGGCTACTTAAAATGAGGTGACTCACCTTCAGAATATATCAGATAATTACCTGGCTCCCCCTACTGTAGTAAGGTGTTAATTATAGAAGCTAATTAGTGACCTGTTTGAAGGATATCTGATCATATGGATTTTCATTTATGGGTGCTTCAACTCTCTATATGCACTGTGGAGAAAACCTTCCAGCAACTATGATTATTACCATTATTTCATTTTTATTGCTTTTCCCATTCAAAGGGAGACCACAGAAAGTCAACAATGTAGTTAATTTGCTTTAGCAAACTGGAGAATGCAAGATAATATTATCTCCTTATGAGTTAGAAACTACTGAAGACTATAACTACAGGTTCTAAAAGTTCAGTGTGGCATCTAAACAGCAAACCCTGTTCTGCATATCTCAACTTTCCTATTTCCTGTGAAAACACGTAACATATTAAACTGATAACACAATCAAAAGCTAAGGCAGACAATGTAAAATTCTTTCAACCCAGATCCTTGTAAACTTTGTCTGACATCTCTGTGGCTCACTTTGGAACTTGAGTTTATGGCCCGTACTTTTTTCCTGGTTTGTCACCATAGGCAAACCCTTGAGTTGAAAAGAAAACAGATACATTAGTCGTCTCCCGCTCAGTTTTTCCCCTGAGTCAGAGATCCCGGGTTTGTACCAATCACAATTTTTTCTAATTGTGTCTTTTTGATATAGTTGCTAGTTTTGATATGACTGTAGTATATTATTCTTCCTGGACTGATTCTATCACAAGCTCTTTTTTCCACATAAAAATATGAATTGGTAATTACCAAAAATAATAGGGCATGATAAAGTGGGGAGATGGATGATAGCTCATCATATTGGGAAATAGAAAAGCAGCAAATAAATTGTAGACATGGATAGCTCTGGTAAAAGTTAACACCGGGGATTTTACTTTTGATATATCCTTAGCTGAACATTTGAGAGAACCAGGAGATAAGTTCAGGATAATATTATACTTCAAGGTGTAAAACTACCCTAATTGGTTAATTGATAAATGATAAAGGCAAAAAGCTTTGTTTATAATCCAGTGACCCCTACTATAGATCTGAAAAGGGAGAGGAGAGTATAGAAATAATCAAGTTGACAATAACCAGTGTTGTAACATGGTTCGTTCCAAAAGCAGAGCTTGAAAGTGGGGGGAATTGTGTATATGAATTTTATCTGGGAGAAAACATCAAGGGGCTGTGAGAAGAGAAACAGAAAAGAAAAAAGGCAATGTAAGTGTTTAAACCATTAGGTCAGTTAGCATGAGGGCAGCTTGAGCCAGATTAACTCTAGGGCCTTTTATTTATTTTTAATTTTTTTAACATCTTTACTGGAGTATAATTACTTTACAGTGTTGTGTTAGTTTCTGCTGTATAACAAAGTGAATCAGCTATACACATACATATATCCCCATATCCCCTCCCTCTTACGTCTCCCTCCCTCCCTCCCTATCCCACCCCTCTAGGTGGTCACAAAGCACCGAGCTGATCTCCCTGTGCTATGCAGCTCCTTCCCACTATCTGCTTTACATTTGGTAGTATATATATGTCAATGCTACTCTCTCACTTCGTCCCAGCTTACCCTTCCCCCTCCCTGTGTCCTCAAGTCATTCTCTATGTCTGCATCTTTATTCCTGTCCTGCCCCTAGGTTCATCGGAACGTTTTTTTTTTTTTTTTAGATTCCATATATATGTGTTAGCATATGGTATTTGTTTTTCTCTTTCTGACTTACTTCACTCTGTATGACAGACTCTAGGTCCATCCATCTAGGGCCTTTTAAAGGACTCAAGTCCTCTCAGAATTGACAATTGGCGGGTGAAGCACTAGTCTTTTGCCTCTTATTTCCCATTTTTTGGAAAGTTATCTTAGAGAGTGTTAGTGGCCTAACAATTCTGAGTTGTGACATGTACTGTCATCAAAGAAGCCCAAAGAAAGACAGCAAGACTCATGAGTGAGGCTAGAAGCCAACAGAGTGAAGTGAGCCAGGGCCACATAGAACCTTATCTTGGGCTGGAATCAGAGGCGAGGGAATGAGGCAGGGCAAGAGAGGCGTGGGGGGAATCGGGATCAAGGTTGATCCACGCACCTGTACACACTATTGAGTCCGTTCAGATCACTCTTCAATCCCTGCAGAGCAAGTTGATGGGAAAAAAATGAGCGCTCTGAGCTTGAGAAAAAGAATAATAGCACATCATCAGTATGACTCAGATGATCCTTTCATGCAACCAAACTACAGTTAACTAGAAGAAAATTTAGGGAAATGTTTGGCATTTTCTAAAGAACCTAAAATGCCTCTGTCTCTATGAAACAGTTTTTCTTTCTTCAGCACTTTGTCTATGGATAACGATGTGCCATTATGAGGGAAAAGAGCTCTGTGATGGTGGGGAAAACAACTGGAAGGGAGCTGAAGACGTAGCTGAAGTTTACATGCGAACAGACGGTAAAAGGAACTGACATGGCATCAAATTGGATTAATAGCGTAGAAGGCAAACTAAGAAGCCCTCCCAAGAAGTACACAAAAATGTGAAAGGAATGTAAAAGGAGGAAGGTGGGTGGAAGTGCTGTGTCCTATACAGTCCTCACAGCTCTACAGCAACCCAGAAGCCACAGAGCCCAGGTGGTAGGATAGTCATAGGAGGAAAACAGCCTGGGTCTCTGAGTCACTATCTGGAAGAGGAAACAGAATTGTCTGAGTCACACTGACCATGACAACAACATAGTCCTTTATTGTGTGAAACCACTAAGTTTCCTTCTGTCTTTCCTTCCCTCCCCTCTTTCCTTCTTGGTTTTCCTCTCACCCTCCCTCTCTCTCTTTCCCTTCCTTCCTCCCTCCCTCATTTCCCTTTCTTTCCTATCTATCACTAAAGAATAACCTACCCTATTCTGACTAATACAGAAGTAGAAAACTAAAGTTGTTCTAAACCAATCCACAGATATCTTGGTTAGCTCAGTATTTGCTCTCTAAGATTACATTTATTACAGAAGAACACACTGAAAATGAAGCAAAATGTGATTATATATGTATATATCAGAACTTTTCACCTAATTTCTGGAGATCTATATTCATTATGACAATAGATGGAAATGGTTTCTGAACACCCCAATTGCAATAAGCAATTTTTTTTTTTTTTTTTTTTTGGCGCTATGCGGGCCTTTCACTGTTGTGGCCTCTCCCGTTGTGGAGCACAGGCTCCAGACGTGCAGGCTCAGTGGCCATGGCTCACGGGCCCAGCCGCTCCGCAGCATGTGGGATCCTCCCGGACCGGGGCACGAACCCATGTCCCCCGCACCGGAAGGCGGACCCTCAACCACTGCGCCACCAGGGAAGCTCCTGCAATAAGCATTTTCAGACTACATACTTTCGCAATCCAGATACATGCTATTTAAATTCATGTAGTTATAAAAATGTTCAAATGATTAGCAAATAATTCTGAGATATTATTTATTTCAGACTAAATGAAAATCAAAGCTAAAAGCAGTAGATAGGAGGGAAAACATCATTTCATATTGATAAAAGACACAATTCATAATGGAGTTAAGAATCATAAGTCATTATGTAACAATATTGAATCAAACTAAGTAAACGCTCTTTGAAAAAGGAATGGAATGAGACTTCAATATAACTTTCTCAGCTTTGAGGAAATCAAAATGAAGCTATAGAGGTCTTGAGTAGTTTAAAGGGCTGAAATACATAAATAAAAGGTACAAAGAAACAGCCAAACATTAATGAACATTAAAGCACATAATTAATACCAAGAGCTGTTCTCTTAAAATATAAAACTGCTGTCTGCTGCATTCTTAGATAAGTCATCACATGCAGTTAAGCAGTCTTTAAACAAGGGAGTGAACAGGGACAGAGTAAGAAGAACACATTTGAGGAACTGAAACTCATTTTTGTTTTAGCCTTTTAAAGGTTCTCTATTGTCATGGATAAATTCCAAATCTTTAATATGATGTTAAAGTCTCTGAAGATGGCTTGGTATGATGAGTATTTTTTCAAATACTCATCTGGCTGGCCAAGGCATAAAGCATTCCATCAGTAAGAAGGGCACAGGTTAGGCTAGAAGAGATCTGAAAAACAAGGTATGGTTGTAGACCATTCAGAAAAAGTAAAAGAATACTTCATCCTAAAACAATAGAAGGAAATGTGAACGTCAGAGGTCATATAAACAGTTTTGTGCCTGTTGTTATAACTATGCCCCAGCAAGAACTGTACATTTTATATTATTTTCTCATTGAATAACCTCTCCTTAGAAAGGTTAGTCTATCACCATCTGAACAGGAAACTAACTTCAGGAAGTGTTCTCAGACATAACAACAGAGCAAAGTGAAGCAGGATCTGGCCAACTATTTTCAGGAGACTTGAGACTTAAAGGTGACATCAGAAGAAATACAAACAAGTAGGCCAGAATTGCCATCAGTGTTCAAGTGAAGGAATCTTAGTGCTAAGATCTCATGTATCTCAGCTTTGATGGTGCTGGAGGACTCTGAGCTACAGAAAACAAATGGAGAAAATGCACTGGGATCAGAGCCCTTGAAGGGATGGGATAAGTAGCACAAACTGGAGTCAGGGTCACTGTATGTTGGGATATAACTCTTAAAAACAGCAGTTATGGGCTTCCCTGGTGGCACAGTGGTTGAGAGTCCGCCTGCCGATACAGGGGGACACGGGTTTGTGCCCCGGTCTGGGAAGATCCCACATGCCGCGGAGCGGCTGGGTCCGTGAGCCATGGCCTGCGCATCCGGAGCCTGTACTCCGCAATGGGAGAAGCCACAACAGAGAAAGGCCGGCGTACCACAAAAAAAAAAAAAGAAAGAAAGAAAAAAACAGCAGTTATTAATTATAAGCAATGTCATTAGAAATCAGCATCCATCAGTCCCTGTATAATCTCAGATCAGAAATGAAAGGCCTGGATTCTGAGGGTAGGAGGTTGGCATAGACGATCCCATGTGGATAGTAGCTTGTGGAAGCAGGACTTAGTCTTAGGACTAAACTCTGTCAACAGATTCATACTTCTATCACCTTGCAAGATAGGAATTATAAGCCTAGCATCTGATATCGTAGGGGCAATTCTTATTTCTCTCAAAAAATTAGCAAATATTATCAACATTGATGGAAGAGCAATCATTTAGATAATTGTGTATTAGCCTCTGCAAAAGCTGCTAAGATATTGTCCAAATAAATAGGAAGGTACCTTGTTAGTTGTATCATTTATTCTTGTATAGTTACACTTCGACATTAAGAAAATTTCAATGGTTCTAGAGTAGCTTTAAAAGGGACCATAGAGATTACTGAACTGAACTCACAGTGTCTGACTCTCCCTCAAAAAACATGTAATCACTACGGTCTATTTCCACTCTCGGCCAAGAAACTCACATCTTCCTTCTTCCACTTCTCCTACCATGAACCATCCTCCACAGAGTAACCATGGTAACATTTTAAAGATACAGTTTATGCCACTGTCCCTTTCATGTTTCCTGTTAACATTTGCTTGAAATCAAATTCTGCTTATGGTCTTGAAAGCCATGAAAGGTTTGCTTCTCATGGATGACGTCTCCAAATCCACCTCTGCCAACCCCCCCTCCTTGCTGACACACTGTAGGCACCTTGGCTTCCTATTGGTTTCTTGAGCTTCAAGTCCCCTTGCCATGTTGGTGCACTTGCCCTTGCTGAGGCCTCTTCTTGGAAAACTCTACTGCTGGCTGGTGAGATTACCGGCATCTCCTCACCCTTTGTATATCAGTTTAAATATCACATCCTAAGGGGCCGTCTCCCATTTTGTATGTAGTCTTTATCAAATTATCTGTTTATAGAATGCAATAAATATTTTTATATGCAAAGGAAAGACTTTCCTTATTTACGTGTTTACTTATTTATAAACCCTCTCCCCTCTTAGAATTTAAGTCCCATAAGGTAAGCATCCATGTCTAACCTGTTAACCACTCTGTCTCAATGCTTACACCACTAACTGGCATTAAGTCAGCACTCGATGTTTACTGAATGCGTGAATGGATGCATAAATTAATCAGGAATGAAAGGCTGTTGATCCTTGCCTATGGAACTAATATCATCAGGCATATGGCATCTCTTGATAATATTAAACTTAAAACTTTCAAGGGTTAGTAGCTGGGGGGCACTACCTGTGGGGAAGAGCAGCTTGAGCAGAAATTTCAAATTCCCTGGCTCTTAATACGCCCTTCCTTTCGAATAGGTTCTCATCTTATTTTCTACTTCTTGTACCGCCACTGTCTTCTTTTGTATTCTGTGCACTTTTTAAAGATCTGCTTTAAGAGTATGCAAAATCCCCACTAATTATCTACTCTTTAATGGCTTCGATAGCTCTGCTGAGATAAATTGGAACTTTCAAAATTCTAGGAATAAGGTTAATGAAAGAAATAGGTATAGAGTGAACATGAAATAAAATTGTGTCTAACTTAGATACGACTTTACCACGAACACTAAATTTCGTAATTCATTGATCTTATTCTTCATTAAGTCTCCAAAGTGGAGGGGGGAGAGAGGGAGGGAGGGAGGGAGGGAGAGGGGGAGAGAGAGAGAGAGAGAGAGAGAGAGAGAGAGAGAGAGAGAGAGAGAGAGAAGGTATGGCACCACCAAGAAGTATTCCCCTCCTTTAATGGTTAGGTTTTCCCTTTCACTTAAGGCCTAAGAGATACATCTCTTAGATGAAAACCCAACAAAAAGACAAATATACTGGTTTGTCTACCATATATGAAAATAATCATAACCTACTGGCATTTTCTTAAAGCAATGTCTGCACATAGTAATTGGTATGGGCATAGAACAGTCCCAAATACTCTGAGACAAGAAGGAAGGGGGCAGGGCACAACCGTTAAAAGAATGATACAACCATTAAGAACAGGATACCACAAAAACCAGTTAGAACCAACTAGGCCCAAGATGGTGGAGGATTTGACTTCCAGTAGACCTTGGGCCTCATTATGCACCCATTGTAATGTATTAGTACATGCTAAATGACACACCCACAGGTGCCATGACAGTTCTGAGGCCAACAATAAAAGGCCAAAACGTGGGTGGTGCCCCAATTCATGGAAATCCCCACCCCTTCTCCAAGATAGTTAGAATATTCCTCCCACTTGTTATGCTGTGAAATTACCCAGCCCATAAAAACTAACCACCCCCGCACCTGGCACCTCGGGACACTCTTGCCTTTTGAGATGGAATGCATTCTGCTTATGGAGTGTGCATTTCCCTAAATAAACCTGCTTTCACTTTACTATGGCTTGTTCTTGAATTCTTTCCTCCGCAAAGCCAAGGACCCTCACTTGTCAGCCCGTCCCAGGGACTCACCCGAGACTTGGGACATGACCATCCTCTTGTGGCCCATTTTTTCCTATACCACTTCTGCCTCTCTACTTGTTAGTAAATGCTCAAAGCTTACTGCTGATTGGCTAGAGAAAATCCCACATGCCAAGCCCATGGAAAGGTGGAACGTATCCATCTTATCCTGGAGCGTATCCATCTTATCTCTCCTGGATGAATGAAACAAACAAGACCTTCATGGGATTTCAAGTCTGAGAGAAAGGCAGACATTTAACAAATCATTATCACATTTTAACAATGAGTTTGGTTCAGTTCAAACCATACTAGCTGGGCAAAATGTTTTGCTCCCGGTGTTTGGTGCTGGGCCTGCAGAAACAGAAATAAGCATGGGATAGATAAGGAGGAGACTCCAGGGAAATCAGAAAACTGCATACACAGTATAAACTCCTTAAAGGCTGGATCACATATTTCCATCTCACTTAACCCAACGTGCTTCCTGATAAATGAATACCTGGTAATCAATGACCAAGTATCTGCTTAAAACATTCAAGGTCCAAGAAGATACTATATCTAGAACTTGCCCATTTATTATTTTGTTGTTGTTGTTATTACTTGACTAATTCTTCTCTGTGGGACATCTTCCAGGGGTATTTGTTAACAGACTAAGACACTTAAGGTTTTGAGACTAGTTTATTTTACCTCCTTTAGTTTTAAGATCTAATGGCGCCATGGCTTTTGTCAACCAGCAATTTTCCCACCTTAAGCCCTTACCCCTACTAGCTGATGAGTAATTTCACAGTTCCAGCATAGCTATATCAGCTTGCAATGCAAGAATTTGGATAAATCTAAGACAAAGTGGGCATGAGGTAAGGCAAGAGTAATCATTATTTCACAGGTGTTTGTATTTCTCCTATTTTCTTGAGACTTGTGAATATATTTACATGACAATTTGAAAATGAAGTTTGGGCCATAACTGTTCCTAGACTGCTAAATACAGGAGGGGCCAGGGGACTTGCAGAGCTGGTAATGGGAAGCCCGACTGAGCTAACATTTTGACACTGGCTCCTTCTCAGGAGAGCAAACAGAGAAAAAGAATGGAAAGGAAGCTGTCACTAGGAAACCAAAAAAAAAAGGAAACCTGCAGAGTACCCAGCAAGGAGACAGGAAAAAGAAAGGAGGTAATTAACAAAAAGGTGACATCCCAACACTTGCAAACACAAGTGGGAAGAGCTATATCAAGGAACAGGAAAGATTAAATACACAGGCAAACTTGGAAATCACATTCTAATATTACCAAAAATAAGGCAAACTCATAAATAGCAATGAAAGCTGTCAAGGAAAGAACTGTCAGCAAACACTAGGCTCCAACGCCACTGTAGCTTTAAAATATGCATTGGTCCTTACAGACTTATTCTGTAAGAACCAAGTTGGGTAAGATCCAATTCCTTTTCCATGTCTTGTCTGTTATATTAAAATTATGTGTAAGACAATGATCTGCCTTAAAGAAATAGAGATATTAGAGACGTTTAGCCCCATTTGCCTTAGCCTATTCTTATTTTGCAGAAGTTGTTTCCCTTCAGGGAGACATCTTTCTTTTTTTTTTTTTTAACATCTTGATTGGAGTATAACTGCTTTACATTGTTGTGTTAGTTTCTGCTATATAACAAAGTGAATCAGCTACATGTATACATATATCCCCAAGGGAGACATCTTTAGTTGAACAACATCTCAGTGCTTGGTGCTGTACAGGTGTCTTCTCACTGAATCCTGAGGATACACTTCGGAGGTTGACATGCTTATCTCCCTTCTGGAGAGACTCAGAGGCTCTTGCAGGTTAATTAGCTTGTACTCTGTGCTACAGCTTGTGCACCACGAAACAATAGAGACTAAAGAAAAGGAAAGTTTCCTTTCATTCTGACAACTGAAAAGGTCCAATGAAGTGACAGCTTGCTTTGTGAGGCAGTGAAACTCCCCTCACGTAGGATGTCTTGCTGACAAAACCTTGTCAGGGAAAATTTTGAGGAAATTTAAACCTTTGTCAGGTTATTGCAAGAGCTGATCTCTGAGGTTCTTCCAAAGGGAAGAGTTTTTTGATTCCATGACACCCAGCACTTAATTACTGCACTTTTACGTTCCATGTCTAACACTAATATTTATTTAACAAGGAAAAGAACACACACACTTGTTTCTCCTTCTACTTCCCCTTGAAATCAAGAAGCAGTTTGACCTGACAACTAAAAAGCTAATCATGTATCTCATTCTAGGCAGAAGTTACAATAGAGCGGAACTGCTGAAAATAATGCTAATAACATGAAAATGTGAACATACTTCAGGAATGTTAGTATTTTATTCACCGCCTCAATATTTGGAATCTGTTGTTAATGCCTTCTTTTGATCTTTGCTATAATTATCATTATTAAACACTCTACAATGTGGCAGGCACCTTTTTGAGTACATTACCTGTATTAATTATTTATACTTCACAGTCCTATAGTGTCAATTCCATTATCATCTGCATTTTACACGAGAAAGTAGAAGTAGAGGGCTGTTTAATATCTTTTCACAGCCACATAGTTAGTCATCAGTGGGATGAGTTTAGATGAATGAAGAATCTATACCCATAATCACTTCTGAGTGTTTCTAAAACTTCAGCAGCAATCAGATTCTCCTAGTGAGCTTTTAAAAATACAGAGTGCTAGACCCCAACCCCAGAATTTCTGATTCAATAGGTCTGGGGTGGAAGTCAATACTTTGCATTTCATACAGGTTCTCAGGTGGTATTGCTGCTACTGGTCCGGGACCACACTTAGAAATCTGCTGCCCTATAGGCTGCTGTCTGTTTTACTTAATTTCTCCCATATTCACTTGAAGGGTGACAGACAGCCACTAGTTAGAGAAAAGACTGAAACTAGAGATAAGGAGATGTGTGATAGCAGGGAAGAAACATAAATACTGAACTGTGCTCCCAGAGGAAGTTGTTAAATTGTTATTTTTCTTTTCTTTTAAAGAGTTGAGAGGAGTCATTAAAAATATAATTGCTTTTCACATGTGTATTGTTGTCCTTGAGCCGTTGTACCCGGAGGAATGTGATGGATTGTCCGGGTGATCCTTTGGAATTTCCTACAATAGTAGGGACTGAAGTGAGACCATAACCCAGGGCTGGGTATAATGAGTACTTTACACAAAAGCATTCTGATTGAGAGAACAAGCTGAGTCCTTAGACAGGGTCAAGGGCCAAAGGAGGAATCCAGGTGCAAAGGCAAGAGTCATAGTTTAAAATGTGTGATAAATGCACATGTTCACAAACACGTCCGCTCAAACCACAGCAGGAACAGTGGAACTGAAGCAAAGGGGAGAGATAACTGACCACCTGCATGATGGTATATGGCGGGGGAGCTGCTGGTCTAGTGGGACAGGTCCAGGGTCTGGGTTCATATTTCATGTCACAGTCTTTAACATAGTAGTGTCACCGTATGAGTCAGCCTGTTGGTGTTGTGTGTATTGGAGAAGAAAACACCTCTCAGAGAGAAAGTTAACTTGACTCAACCTGGAAATAATTAAAAATAAGGAATCTGAAACTGAGCTACTGAAATTTATCATTTTAAGGCACAGCCACATTGCTTTTCCTTATCCCTATGTTTACAGAACCCAGCGTATCCATCTTATCTCTCCTGGATCATTTCATTCCTAGATTGCAAGCCTGTCAAAGCACTGCAGGATTAGAGTGATAGGTGCTATAGACTCATGTGCAGAGGCAGATGGATTAGGAACACATATCTTTGCAAAGAACCATAAATTTGACAAAATTTGAACAGATCACTGTTTCATGAAAAGAACTGGAAACACGTTAGTAAAATTAAAGTGAAACAAACTACTCCTCTAATTCCTATTATATTTGGCAATTAAGTAGAATATCCCTAAAATACATAATTAACTGAAAATTGATCTGTTTGACTCAGATGTAAAATACTTGAGGAAGAACTTTGGTTTTAAATCCTCTAGATAACAACAGTAATGAAAAAGAAACAAAATGAATATCAAATAAATGGTGATACCCTTCCATGGGCTAGGATTTTTAAAGTACTACTTTGTTTAATTTTTATGACAGCCTTTGACATTGCTATTGTTACTGTTATTGTTATTATTAGTATTATTAATGAGTGCACTGATGTTTAAGAACATCAGTGGCAGAATCCAAATTCAAAGGTCAAAAATTCAAAGCCAAGATCCAAATTCAAAGAAGTGTTCTTTACTATTTCTCTAGCTAACTTTTAAGGTGGTTGCAAGATTTGGGGGTAAAAATCTGTACATGCCTAGACAATTCTGGGTACATAGTATTCATTCTGTCAACAATGTCAATTATTATCATCGATTTTCAGAGCTTCACGTATTTAATTAATGATACATCGAACCTGACCAAATGTAATAATCCACAAATGGCATATCCTCTTCTTTTTCCATCCACTGTGTGCATGAGTAGACGTGGATATATATCTATAAATGTATATATGAAAGATCAGAGAACAAGTCTATGGTGCAATTAAATGAGCATATATTTTGTTGACAGAATAATAGAACGCTCTGAATAAGATAAAATAGAATATTTTCTAAGAGGAAAGATTATATTTGCAGTGAAGCTTTGAGATTTTCTTCTTTAAAGATATTTGAAGAAAAATGATAAAATTTATTTAATGAGATTGCATTTATTAAGCAGTTACTATATTCCTAACAAGGATATAAACTGAGAGCAAAGGCAATTCAAGGATGATATTCTTTAGTGGGAGAGAGAGAAAACACGATCACAAATTATAGTGTGAAATGCTGTGTAACAGAAATCTTCAGAGGATGCTTAGTGGAAGAGAAGTGTCATCTAAAGCAGAGGATGACCAGGGAAGCTTCAGAGGAGATGACCCTCAATATGAGACTTTGCAGGGAAAGGGCGAGTTGGTCCAAGAAGGAAAGGACAAAAGAGTCACTTCAGACAGAAGGGCCAGGTTTAAAACATCGAGCATGATAGAGTTTGACTGATTTTTATGTTTTGCAAGAAGCTGTGGACCAATGGAACATTAGGTGGTGCTCCGTGAATTTACAACTTCATCATCAAGTTACTGTAGACAAACTTGAGTGTCTCTTAAGTTAACTAAGCTTTTAAGTGAAATAAGTTTAGATACTCTTCATGTGCAAATGTGAAGTAGATATATTCTTGAGGTGCAGCATGAAATATTTCCAAGTCTTATTTGGCCATGAAATTGTGTTTTTGGTTTTTTGGGCCTCTCTTAGTTCCGGTGACTACAATTGCCTCTCTGGGGAGAACCTGCATTAGATAATCCCTTAAAACATGGTTCTATTCTCAAAAACTAAGATATCCTGAGGCCGTGGAAGGAGCACTGCACTGGGTTGGGAGTCAGAATGTCTGGATTCTAGTCTGCAAATAAAAAACTGATGTCAAATATGAGTCTTTAGACTTCCCTTCTCTGAGTTTGGTTTCATCATTACAAATCAAGGAATTTCTAAGGTCCTTTCTAATGAATGTACCACAAGGAGAGCCTCGACTTTGCTACAGTCTTTTCTAGGCATTTGGCAATCTTCCTTGTCAGAAAGTCCTTTTTATTGAATAATTGACAAGGTTTCTATTAATAACAAATCTGCTGCTGAATTTAAGGCACACTTTTATTGTGGTATGATTTAAATAGGCCTTTTTGAAAGGTCTCACTCTAATTTATGACTTTTTCACACATTAACCAATTTTAAATGAAATGCTGGACAAATCGGGTCAGTTTTTTAGCTTTTGAGTCAAATTATGAAGCCAGGTACAATATTATTATCTGCTGTTCTTAAGGACAATTTTAAATGAGATATCACACTGAAGTAATGTTATGCTTCCCAGAAGAAGAACCTATTTTAATAATGAAATGGAATAAGAAGTTATTCAAAGAGAGGAGAATGCAGTTTTATTCTAATATCTCAGATGCTTTTTATTTCTGATGCTTTACTTACATCATGCACTGGGGAAATAACCCAGCTCCTGCATCCCTTACACATGTATCTGTAAATCAACACAATATATGACCAACAGCACACGCAATTTCAAACTGAACAAGAATGTGGATTGAGTGGCCAGGGTACCTCTTCATTTAAAACAGAGCTTCTCGGGCTTCCCTGGTGGTGCAGTGGTTGAGAGTCTGCCTGCTGATGCAGGGGACACGGGTTCGTGCCCCAGTCTGGGAAGATCCCACATGCCGCGGAAAGGCTGGGCCCGTGAGCCATGGCCGCTGAGCCTGCGCGTCCGGAGCCTGTGCTCCGCAACGGGAGAGGCCACAACAGTGAGAGGCCCGCGTACCGCAAAAAAAAAAAACCACAAAAAACAAAAACAGTGTTTCTCACCTCAACAGTACTGACATCTTGAGCCAGATGATGCTTTTGTTTTTTGGACTGGAGATTGGGGGACACCACTGCTTCTCCCTCTTAGATGCCTCCCCAGATGTGAAAAACAAAAATGTCTCCAGACATTAATCAATGACCTGTAGGGAACAGCATTGCTCCCAGTTGAGAACTATATTACATCTAGCTTATATAAGCTCTCTCCCTTTCTTAGTCTCGCTCTCTCTCCCTCCCTCCCTCTCTTTCTCGCTCAAGTTTTGTAAACCTGCATGGTGTTTTCTTATAGATTCTTTTATATACAAGAATTTTTAAAAGTGTAAATACTTTTCTCTGGGTTTTATTAGTTAAGTCTTCCATCTGAAGGTTCATTTCCAGAATACAATCATGAAATGTTTGCATGACTGAGATGAAAACAAGATTTTATCGATTACCTCCTTTTAGCCAGCCACACTGAATACGGAAGTTAACGTTTCCTTTCAGGTGTCCTTTCAGTGGTGGGGCAGTGGCTACCTGCTGAGGTGGCTCACTACAGAGTCTGAAAGCTCTGCTTATCAAAGAGCTCCACCTTAGACTGAGCTGAAGTGTGTCCATCATCACTTCAAATGATATGCTCTGACCTGCTACCTATACCTTTTAACCTGCTTGCCTTTGTGTTGTTTCCCACTGTTCCTGTCAAGGTAGTCTAAACCTTTACCAAAAAGCAAACAAAAAAGCACAAAAACTTGCCCCTTGGTTATTGCAGTCGTTTCTTAACTGGTTTCACTGACTTCTTTTTTGCCACCTCTCAATTCATCAAGCACGTACATGTCCAATTCATCTCGTCTAGTGGGCTAATTTTCATTCCCTGCTAAAGGTCTCCCTCACTCTCCAGAATGAAGCTCAAACTCTAACTCAGAGAGGGACCTGAGACAGGCTTTAATGAGTCCAGTGGGCACCCCGCGTGCCCTTTTTCAACCCTCTGGTCTCCAGTTTCCCACCCTTTTACTGCTCTCTTGTCTTAATGCTTGCTCCCCTCTCTTTGTCTTTGTCATTCCGAGCACTACACAGTGACACCTCTATTCTGATGCTTAGGCTGTTCTTATAAAACTGTGCTAACTGGGAATCAAAATCCATCTACTTCATAAATATTTTCTATACTACAGCCCACAGGTTCTATTCTGATTTCTCATTTTTCTCCACCATCCATATTAACTTTATGCCTTCACCTTCCTCATGTAGAATTCCTGTCTCTCACGTTTTCTTTTCTCTCTCCCACTTTCATTTCCCTATACAAAACTCGTCGCATAATAATTGCAGAATCAACACCGCTTGATTTAAATCACCACACCGTTCCAGTGTCTGGACCTGATGGAAGTCACAGAGAGGAAGAGCCCTTGCTTTTCCTGAAGACCAGAAGTGGAAAATTACAGCTTGAAGACAGTGGTTATTTTTAAGGCCCCATTGAGAAAATGCGGCAATGAATTCTAGCTGTTCATTCATGTGTACAAATTTATATAGCGGTTGCTTTATCAACATAAACATATGTTGAAAAGTGGGTTGCTTTGTTTATGTATATGCACATTTGTTTGTTTTGGAGCTTTTGGAAGAACGACGTTATACAGTTCACCCATTAGCTTGCCATATGACCTTGTGCAAGTCCTCTAAACTATCTGAACTTTATTTGTTTGGGGAGGAAAAAAGGTGATCATAAGATTCCTGAAACCACGTTAAACTGAGCAGCTGAACCTTTTATTGGTCTCAAAACACAACTGTTCAGTAAGCAGTGGTTACCTTCTATCCATCCTCCTTCTTCCTCCTTGAAAATAGTACTTCAGGTTTGTTCAAGCATCTGTCCCTTACCTCTGTGACTTAGGGGTCGAGACCCAGTCCCAGCTCAGCAGGAAATACTGACTGTTCTAAGTAATGGTAGTGCTCTGATTCTCTTTACGGATCCATTAAATGGGCATGTAACCCTGTGAGAGTCTGCTGAAGGACTTCTGCGTAAGGTGAAATCACTCCGGATATAAAATCCTACAAAAAGAATAGTCCTTTTTGCCCCTCATTATCTCATATCTAGACTGGGGACTTGGATCATCTGTGGCTTTCTTGGGACAGTGAGAAGACCTGGCACAAGGGGAAATTCACACATTGTTGACGGTCAAAAAGAGGAAGAGAGAAAAGTTGCCGTAACCGAGCTGCTGAATCAATACACTATGAAACTTGCCTGTGGCTGGTGCTGCTAGCTCTCCCTCTCTCCCCCGCAAACACCCCTAGGACCTACTCTCCACTCTTTCCTTTAGTAATACAATTCACTTCAATATTATTAGGCCAACCATTTTCACAGCTAGCTATGACCTTGAGAATGAGTCCTTGGAAACAGAGTGTGAACAGAACTGACCTGTTTTCAACTTGCACATTACCTCTTTGAAAGGAACTTGCTTGTTCTGTACTTTATTTTGTTCCCCTCTTAGATGGGCTAGAACATATATATGGGTCCAAGAGATAAACCCCCAAACATATGGTCACCTTATTTTTGGGAGTCTTTTTTTTTTTTTTTTAATTTTTTTGCGGTACGCAGGCCTCTCACTGCCGTGGTCACCTTATTTATGATAAAGGAGGCAAGAATATATAATGGAGAAAAGACAGCCTCTTCAATAAGTGGTGCTGGGAAAACTGGACAGCTACATGTTAAAGAATGAAATTCGAACACTCCCTAACACCATACCAAAAATAAACTCAAAATGGATTCAAGACCTAAATGCAAGGCCAGACACTATCAAAGTATGAGGGGAAAACATAGGCAGAACACTCTATGACATACATCACAGCAAGATCCTTTTTGACCCATCTCCTAGAGAAATGGAAATAAAAACAAAAATAAACAAATGGGACCTAATGAAACTTAAAAGCTTCTGCACAGCAAAGGAAACCATACACAAGACCAAAAGACAACCCTCAGAATGGGAGAAAATATTTGCGAATGAAGCAACTGACAAAGGATTAATCTACAAAATTTACAAGGAGCTCATGCAACTCAACATCAAAAAAACAAACAACCCAATCCAAAACTGGGCAGAAGACCTAAATAGACATTTCTCCAAAGAAGATATACAGACTGCCGACAAACACATGAAAGAATGCTCAACATCACTAATCATTAGAGAAATGCAAATCAAAACTACAATGAGATATCATCTCACACCAGTCAGAATGGTCATGATCAAAAAATCCAGAAACAATAAATGCTGGAGAGGGTGTGGAGAAAAGGGAACCCTCTTGCACTGTTGGTGGGAACGTAAACTGATACAGCCACTATGGAGAATGTATGGAGGTTCCTTAAAAAACTAAAAACAGAACTACCATACGACACAGTAATCCCACTACTGGGCATATAGCCTCAGAAAACCATAATTCAAAAAGAGTCATGTACCACAATGTTCACTGCAGCTCTATTTACAATAGCCAGGAAATGGAGACAACCTAAGTGTCCATCAACAGATGAATGGATAAAGAAGATGTGGCACATATGTATAATGGAATATTACTCAGCCATAAAAAGAAACGAAATTGAGTTATTTGTAGTGAGGTGGATGGACCTTGAGTCTGTCATACAGAGTGAAGTAAGTCAGAAAGAGAAAAACAAATACCATATGTTAGCACCTATATATGGAATCTAAAAAAAAAAAGGTCAGGAAGAACCTAGGGGCAGGACAGGAATAAAGATGCAGACCTACTAGAGAATGGACTTGGGGACACGGGGAGTGGGAAGGGTAAACTGGGACAAAGTGAGAGAGTGGCATGTACATATATACACCAAATGTAAAACCAATAGCCAGTGGGAAGCAGCCACAAAGCACAGGGAGATCAGCTCAGTCCTTTGTGACCACCTAGAGGGGTGGGATAGGGAGGGTGGGAGGGAGGGAGATGCAAGAGGGAAGAGAGACGGGGATATATGTATATGTATAGTTGATTCACTTGTTATAAAGCAGAAACTAACACACACACACACAAATTATGTTAGTGGGCAGTGAGAACTTATGAGCCACACAAATATGCCCCATCTCATGAAAGGAAAAGTAATATAATGAAAAGAGACGGTTATTAAACTATAGGAATTAGTCATTCAACTGTTAAAAGAGGAAAGAACATCATGACAAAATTCTGACAAAAGGCAAAGGAACACTATCAGAGTTACTCCACAGGTCTCATTATTTTGCTTTTGTGTTGTTTTGGTAGAGAATCTAGAATCTGAAGGAAGAGGAAACTTCATAGAATTTGACAACATGGAACAATAATGACAGAAATGGACGAGTGAGCAGTCAAGGAAAAGTGCGGTACAGTAAGTGAGACTGTCCTAATCACCTCTCATAGGAAAGCAGCATATATGGTGGAATAAAAGACAAGTAATCACCTTAAAAGATTTGAAGATCTAAAAAGACAGTTAGGAAGCTGAAGCACTAAAGCACAAAACCACTTTTATTGGGTGGCATCTGCCAATATCAGACGCTTGCGCTTTGACGGTTCATTCTTACAAAGTGAGAAATACCAAACGGAAGGCCAGCCTCATCAAAAGTAAGAGTCTTATAGAAGACCTACTCTTACATTCACTTGAAATTTCAGGGATGGGAAAAAATATATATGGTCCCCCCCCGCCCCCTTAAAAAAGTAACCAATGAAAAGAATATTTGGATGCTGAGACTAGCATGAGAAGGGAGGGAAAAAAAAATCTTCTTGAGAAGTTTTAGCCACAGTAGAGCTTTCTTCAGGTTTATATGTAATCCAGATGGGACAGCAGGGAACTTCAAGTCATAAACTTGGTTTTAGGTAGTCCCAAAATAACAGTTCCCCCAGACACCTAGCAGGATCAAACCTCTCATCCCTGTATAAAAAGGCATATTTTATTCCAGGGTTCAGGAAATTTGCACACTTATTCAAATTCAAGGACCAGTACACAAAGATTAATCAGCCACAGAAGGAAATAAGACAATATGAGTGAAACCAGCAGAAGGGTAATAGGGAGCAGATAACGACTTACACTGAATTTTAACTACTGAAACCATCAAACCAACCTTATTTAAAAATTTAAAAAAGACTAACTATATTTTAAAAAATCAACAACAAGGTTGAAAATATGTGCACGGAGCAGGAAAATATGAGGTGACATAGCAAACAAGAGATTCTAGACATGAAAAATTCATTAAGCTTAATAATTCACTGGACATGTCTGATGGTAGATTAGGCAAAGCAGAAAACAATTAGTGAACTGGAATATACGTAGATCAGAAGTATCTGGAATCCAGCATGGAAAGAAAAGACAGAGTAAACTCAAAGAGAAGTTGAAACATAGAAAACAGAGTGAGCAAAGCTGGATAATACTAGAAGAAGATATTAAAAATAAGAGCAGAAAGAATATTGAAAAGATCTCAGCTGACAATTTCCAGAGCAAAAAATGATATTAATCCTGTTTTAAAAACCTTAAAAATTTCCAAGCAAAATAATTCAAACTCCACAAACTGACACAGCATAGTAAACCAGTATAGAAAACAGACGAAGAGCAGATCTTAAAAAGAACAAGAGAAAAATAAAACACTGCTGTCAAAGAGGCAGAAGTTTGACACCTAACCTCTCAAAAGGAACAATGGAAGCCTGAGAAAGTGGAATGATATCTTCAATGTAAAAAAACACAGAAAGGGGGCTTCCCTGGTGGCGCAATGGTTGAGAGTCTGCCTGCCGATGCAGGGGACGTGGGTTCGTGCCCCGGTCCGGGAAGATCCCATATGCCGCGGAGCGGCTGGGCCCGTGAGCTGTGGCCGCTGAGCCTGCACGTCTGGAGCCTGTGCTCCGCAATAGGAGAGAGGCCACAACAGTGAGAGGCCCGCGTACCACAAAAAAAAAAACCCAAAAAACAAAAAACACAGAAAGGGACTTCCCTGGTGGTCCAGTGGTAAAGAATCCACATTCTAATGCAGGGGGATGCAGATGTGATCCCTGGTCAGGGAACTAAGATCCCACATGCCTCGGGGCAACTAAGCCCACTCACCACAGCTACTGAGCTTGCACACCTCAACTAGAGAGCCTGCATGCTGCAAACTACACAGCCCATGCGCCCTGGACCCCGCGCGCCACAACTAGAGAGAGAAAACCCGCATGCCACAACTAGAGAGAAGCCTGTGTGCCACAACGAAGAGCCAGCGCCACAACGAAAGATCCTGCACACCTCAATGAAGACCCTGCATGCTGCAACTAAGACCCAACACAACCAGAAAAAAAGAAAAGAAATAAATATTTTAAAAAATTTAAAAAACACAGAAAGCAATATAGCAAGCACCCACATAGAACTCGAGTCTCAGTAAAATTATTCTTCAGAAGGAAAGACATTTAAGACACACACACACAAAATGAGTATTCACCATCCTCAGACCTACACTAAAGGTAATTCTAAAAAATGTGCTTTAGTCAGGCAGAAAATGATCCCAGATGAAAGACTATCCAAATGGAACAAAGATTAGGTAATTAATGTGTATATAAATATCAACTATTACAGCAAAATAATAATATTTTGTGGGATATAAATTAATTATAATACACAAAAGCAATGCCACATAATTTAGGAGAAAAACAAAAGATTCAAATTATACAAAATTTCCATGTTATTCAGGAGGGAAATAATGGCCTTAAATTGACTTTAGAATTTAATAAACTAAGGATGCATATTTAATTTGCGGATTAGTCACTGAAAGTTCAGAATTAGAGGGCATTAATACCACACTAGTAAAGGGAAAGCCAAATGAAGTCCTTTTCAACCAATCAAAATCAAACGAGAGGGCAAGAGAGGGGAGAGAAAGAAAGTGAAAGCCTAGAATAGGTCGAATAAATAGCGCACAGTATCCAAACAGATTAATGATTCTATTAATTATAAATATACAAGCTCTTCCACTTAAGGAATAAAGAGCGATAATAGAAGAAAAGGCATACCAGGCACACAAAAATAGATAATGCATCACCAGCAGAACTTCTTCAAAGGAAATTCTAAAGCAAGTTTTTCAAGCAGAAGAAAAGATATTTCAGATAAGAGGTCTGAGATAGCAGAAGAAATAAAGAAGAAAGCAAGTTACACATACGTTAGTAAATTTAAGTAAACATTAAATACATAAAATAATAGCAATATGGAAACAATTTGACTAAGCAAAGAACAAGGATAATAAATTAAAATAATGGATTGTAGAAACGATGTTAAAATGTTCCAACCTCATGATATTAGCTGGGAGAAGTTCCTGGTATGTTCAGATAAGGGCTTGTTTCATATCCTGTGCCTTTGTTGATGCTAAGCTCTCAGCCTGGTTGTCTCTTTCCTTCTTGACTCCAGTTATTAAAGTACTAACTCAAGCCTTTGCTCAGATGACATATCATTCCAAATTGCGCAAAATGCCTTCTTCCCCAATCCCGTAATCCCATGCGTTAAATTCTCTTTTCACACAGATTGTTCCTGACTTATATTGTTTGCAGGGACTAATGGGATTCAAGTAACTATTTCTCAAAATGCTTAGTATTTCTCATAGGAGTGAATGCATCCATGTACAAATGGAGGGATGAACATTTAGAAATAAATCCTTGGTCCAAATGGACTTCAGTAGCATAAACATGTGTCATCAATGCCTCCTAGAGGCTTTATTGTTATCTTGTCAGGTAAATTCACACACCTAAAGAATCCACACTTAAATACATGTGCTGAAGTCTTTAGGAAACTTATTTACTGCAAAAATATGTAGCAGGCAATAGCACAGCATTGATACTGTTTTTATACAGAGGTTCCAAGAACAAAGAGGTTTTATGGCTTCAAAAAATGCAAATTAAGAAATATAGAAACGCTCAAACCTACCATCCTCTCACTAAACTTTCTGGAACTCAAAACAATAGGTTTTATCTTGGATTTGGTTTCAAAGGAGTGCTTAGGCTAGCTTTTGTGTAATTCAGTGTCCTTGTTTATTCCTAATGGAAATTTAGAAAATGCTCATTTTGTCTGTGTAATGTCTTAGTCTTTTTAACTCTTGAATAGATGCTAAAGAGAATAAAAGAACACTAAATTTTCAAAACCATAAACAAAATTTCTAACCGTAAGTCAAATGTAATCAGTATTCAAACACTGAATCCCATCTAATGAGGTCATATGGAATAATACTCCTGGTTCTTTCAATCTAATCCTTAAAGAAGACTGTTAATGAGAAAAATATAATAAAAATTAACCAAAGTGAAAGGATGAATTTAGGACCTCCTTCAGGCTTTATTCAAGAATGATTTTCTGAAAACTTCTGAAACCTTTGGAATAGAGAAGCTGACAAAAGAAGGAGGCCTATGAGAGGTAAAAATAATTATGGAGGTAACCGGCAAAAGAGAAGATGAATGATGACTAGCAAATCAGTAGAATACAAAGCACCTAAAGCTTAAAAAGGACAAGTCATGAAAGAATATTTTCTTTTGACTTCATTGGAAGCACTTCCTGCACAGACCCTATTTCGAGTACAGTCACCAGAACTGAGTTTACAGGAATTTCAATATTAACTGGGCTACTGCTTAGTTTGAAAATATGTATAACACACTACACTTAGCACTACAAGATAATGATTCAAGATGATCCTCTTAAGAATAGTTGCCTTTAAAATTAAACCTAAACTAACAATAAGTATCTCATTTGCAAATTGCTGCTTCTTAGACATGCCCTATTAAAATACACCTTGAACCGCTTTCAAACTGCTCAGCTTAGACTGAGTCATCAGGACAACCTGAACTGTTGAGACATAGAGGGGTTTTTGAATAAATCGATGCTGAAAAAGAAGTATTTATTTTGTTCCTAATTTTTAATCTATTTTCTGCCTGCCTATATTAGAGAGAATTGCAGAGCTGTAGCAAAATGATTGTTATCAAATAACTCCCTGATCAACACTTTTAATTTTCTAAAACAACATGCATCATCAACATCCAAATAACAACAATAATAAAAATAACATGGACGGTAATTATTAATAAAAATTAATAAAAATTATTATCATTATATTAAAATCAGACTGATTTACTAGATTCTAATTACTTCTTCTGTTACCTTATTACACGTTACTTTATAAAAAGTTTTGCCATAAAGCTTATGATGCCTTATTCATGGGTAAAGCATAAGTAATTGTTGTCTGGTATACGATTTTTGAAATATCTCCTTTCACCACATATACAGACAACTAGGGGATTACTGGTCAATACGCAGTCTCAAAAGACAAATGAATTTGAAATTTCTCCAGGGATGGAAACACTAAAACAATCTCACTGATAATTGAATATTAATACATCTTTCACTAAACCAAAACACCACAATAATCTCAATATATATTTGTAACACATAAACCATGAAATGCTTAAAGGAAACAGATATATTTTGCAATTTTGAAAGTGAAAGGGTTAGACCTTGACTTAATGGTTCAGAAATCTTGGGTTTTACAAATTAATTTCCTTCCTCAAATTTCAGGTATGAGCTCCCCCAACTGCTTCTCATGGTGTTGTTCATGACAGTGCTGACTATCCCACTGGTAATTGGGTAAGAGCTAAGTGCTAAGTATGGCACTAACTCTTCCTGGGAATTTCCTAGGAACAATGATGCCCAAACCAAATCTTAAGATTTATTTTCCCATTCCCTGAGGAATGAATCTACATGATGTAAACAACAAGAGCAAAAATAACCATAACCATTCCAACTATTATTTATTAGGCATTAACTATATGCCGAATAACATCATAAATTTTTCACAACAATTTTCCAATTAAATTTTAGGGTTTCTTTTTTTCCTTCCTTCCTTCCTTCCTTCCTTCCCTCCCTCCTTCCCTCCTTCCTTCCTTCTATAGCCAGGAAGACTAAGACTAAGGCTATATTAATGAACAAGAGTTCCTGTTCTCATGAAACATACATTCCTTTGCAAAGAGTGAGGCATGACAGAAGACAAAATATAAATCAATGAATACATAAATAAAGAAAAGCATAATACCTAAATTCACTTAGTGTATAAAGACTGGTAAGTCAACACTCTTTAGAAATTTGCCAGTAAGCACCTATCTGGGAAGGTATGTGTGAAGGGCTCATTCTTTTTTTTTTTTTTCATTTTCATTTTTTTTTAACATCTTTATTGGAGTACAATGGCTTTACAGTGGTGTGTTAGTTTCTGCTTTATAACAAAGTGAATCACTTATACATATGTTCCCATATCTCTTCCCTCTTGTGTCTGCCTCCCTCCCACCCTCCCTATCCCACCCCTCGAGGTGGTCACAAAGCACCGAGCTAATCTCCCTGTGCTATGCGGCTGCTTCCCACTAACTATCTATTTTACGTTTGGTAGTGTGTATATGTCCATGCCACTCTCTCCCTTTGTCACAGCTTACCCTTCCCCCTCCCCATATCCTCAAGCCCATTCTCTAGTAGGTCTGTGTCTTTATTCCTGTCTTACTCCTAGGTTCTTCATGACTTTTTTTTTTTCTTAGATTCCACGTATATGTGTTAGCATATGGTATTTGTTTTTCTCTTTCTGACTTACTTCACTCTGTGTGAAAGACTCTAGGTCCATCCACCTCACTACAAATAACTCAATTTTGTTTCTTTTTATGGCTGAGTAATATTCCATTGTATATATGTGCCACATCTTCTATATCCATTCATCCGATGATGGACACTTAGGTTGCTTCCATATCCTGGCTATTGTAAATAGAGCTGCAATGAACATTTGGTACATGACTCTTTATGAATTATGGTTTTCTCAGGGTATATGACCAGTAGTGGGATTGCTGGGTCGTATGATAGTTCTATTTTCAGTTTTTTTAAGGAACCTCCATAGTGTTCTCCATAGTGGCTGTATCAATTTACATTACCACCAACAGTGCAAGAGTGTTCCCTTTTCTCCACACCCTCTCCAGCATTTACTGTTTCTAGATTTTTTGATGATGGCCATTCTGACCGGTGTGAGATGATATCGCATTGTAGTTTTGATTTGCATTTCTCTAATGATTAATGATGTTGAGCATTCTTTCATGTGTTTGTTGGCAATCTGTATATCTTCTTTGGAGAAACGTCTATTTAGGTCTTCTGCCCATTTTTGGATTGGGTTGTTTGTTTTTTTGTTATTGAGCCGCATGAGCTGCTTGTAAATTTTGAAGATTAATCCTTTGTCAGTTGCTTCATTTGCAAATATTTTCTCCCATTCTGAGGGTTGTCTTTTGGTCTTGTTTATGGTTTCCTTTGCTGTGCAAAAGCTCTGAAGTTTCATTAGGTCCCATTTGTTTATTTTTGTTTTTATTTCCATTTCTCTAGGAGATGGGTCAAAAAGGATCTTGCTGTGATTTATGTCACAGAGTATTCTGCCTATGTTTTCCTCTAAGAGTTTGATAGTGTCTGGCCTTACAGTTAGGTCTTTAATCTATTTTGAGCTTATTTTTGTGTATGGTGTTAGGGAGTGTTCGAATTTCATACTTTTACATGTACCTGTCCAGTTTTCCCAGCACCATTTATTAAAGAGGTTGTCTTTTCTCCACTGTATATTCTTGCCTCCTTTATCAAAGATAAGGTGACCATGTGTGCGTCGGTTTGTCTCTGGGCTTTCTATCCTGTTCTATTGATCTATATTTCTGTTTTTGTGCCACTACCATACTGTCTTGATTACTGTAGCTTTGTAGTATAGTCTGAAGTCAGGGAGCCTGATTCCTCCAGCTCTGTTTTTCTGTTTCAACATTACTTTGGTTATTCTGTTTCCATACAAATTGTGCAATTTTTTCTTCTAGTTCTGTGAAAAATGCCATTGGTAGTTTGATAGGGATTGCATTGAATCTGTAGATTGCTTGGGTGGTAGAGTCATTTTCACAATGTTGATTCTTCCAATCCAAGAACATGGTATATCTCTCCATCTACTTGTATCATCTTGAATTTCTTTCATCAGTGTCTTATAGTTTTCTGCGTACAAGTCTTTTGTCTCCTTAGATAGGTTTATTCCTAGGTATTTTATTCTTTTTGTTGCAGTGGTAAATGGGAGTGTTTTCTTAATTTCACTTTAAGATTTTTCATCATTAGTGTATAGGAATGCAAGAGATTTCTGTGCATTAATTTTGTATCCTGATACTTTACCAAATTCATTGATTACCTCTAGTAGTTTTCTGGTAGCATCTTTAGGATTCCCTATGTATAGTAGCATGTCATCTGCAAACAGTGACAGCTTTACTTCTTCTTTTCTGATTTGGATTCCTTTTATTTCTTTTTCTTCTCTGATTGCTGTGGCTAAAAATTCCATAACTATGTTGAATAATAGTGGTGAGAGTGGGCAACCTTGTCTTGTTCCTGAATTTAGTGGAAATGGTTTCAGTTTTTCACCATTGAGGACGATTTTGGCTGTGGGTTGGGTCATTCTTCATATAGAGTTGCCAAGTAATGTCTTTTGGAGGATGTGTTATTTGAGGTGCATCCTATATGTGGCAAAGGACCAAGCCACCAGGAAGAAGAAACTTCCAGGAAGAAGGAATAGCAAATGAGAACCTTCAAGGTGAGATTGAGCCTTTCATGTTAGGGGGAATGCAGGACCAGTGTGACAAGATCAATGTGTTAAGAGCGATAGTCAGGAGCCTTACTGTATATGATTTTGAAGACCACAGGAAAAAGTTTATATTTTACTGCCAAACTGATGCATAAATGAACAATCCTTTAAATCAAAGTTAGGATTACTTTTGTATTATCTTTAATATATATTGTAATAATACTCCTAATGCTATCTTAAAATTTATAAGATTCAGGCAGAAATGTTTTATCACTTGGTGTTCCAAACAGAGCTGGGAACAATCTCTAATCTGTATTTCTGGAAACCTAATTTGAAGGACCAGTTGAGGGTTAGGGAATTACTGAAGTTTAAATCTAGGACAAAACCCCAGAGTTTTGGACTGCTTATATTCTTTTCACAACACAAAGCTGATCTTTTACTTTGAGTTCTGAATCAAAATTAAAAGGATTTGAAAATATGTGTTTGGAATTGATTTAAGCTCACGGGAATAGAAAATAACATTCTCTCAGTTTTACAAATATGAATATGTTTATAACATTGATTCAAAAGCAGATGATCTATGTCTAGAAAATTTATATCTCCACAGATTGCAAACTCAATATAAATTTATGGATAAAAACTATCATTGGGATAAAATATTGTACAAGTCTTTTTTTGCACATATTGTAATTCAAAATAGATGCCAGACTGCTTGGAACTTCAAGTATTGATGTTTTAATGAGTAGACTATTTTCTCTAGTGGAGCACATCCAATTAAATTTAGTATTCAGTCATTTGCTAAAGGGACAGTCTGCAGCTTCTAAATGATTCTACTTCTCCTTTGCTTTGCCCTCCATTCCCGGATGCCAGTTTGATGACTTGTTTTCTAAGCACTGAATATCTCACCGGAATACATATTCATGGAAGAAAATTCCAGGGTAGACCATATTTAGTAGCACTCCTAGTTTTTCTCAGATCTTCCTAGCCCTTCCTTTTTATTTACCTTTCCTCAGGTTTTAAACATTCAAATTCCTCAGGACTCAATCTTACCCTCTCTTTGTTTCATTCACTGATTTGGTTACTCATACATCGAATACTTATTCAGCACCTATTATGTGCCAGGTACTCTGCTAGGGACTAGTGAACACCAGTAAATGAGGCAAAGATCTCCATCTTCCTGGCATTTTACAATTTATTGTGGGGAATGAGAGTTAAAAAGTAAATGACTAAATATAAAATGAACTATACATATAGACAGCATTGCTGTGAAGCAGAAAATAGCAGATAAGATAAAATGGGGAGAGGAGTCTTCATTTTGGCTAGGGTAGTTATAAAGGGCATTTGTGAGGAGGTAATATTTGCAGAGACCTGAATGAATGGGAAGCGAGACACAGAAAGATGTTGAGAAGTAACGTTCCACATAGAGGTAAGAGAACATGTACATTTCTATGGCACGATGAGTAGAACATGTTCCAGCAGTGACGATGTTTCTGAGGAAGATTAAGCAAAGAAGAGAAGGGTTGAGGATGCAGTCAGGAAGGTAGAGAGGGCAAGAAGAGAAGGTGAGCAGCCCTCAGGGCAAGGTCTGGAATTAATTCTGGTGTGCTAATAATGGCACACCACTAGAGGGCTCTGAACAGGAGAATGAGGCACTCTGATTTTCAATTTTAAAAGATTTCTCCAGCTTCCAGGTGGAGAATATACCACATACAAGAGTTAAGGTAGAGAACACATGCTAGGAATAAAGTTATTTCAATAATCTAGAAGAGAAAATCATTGTTGTTTAGACTAGGGTATTTATTCTGAAGCTAGGAAACCTGGTCAGTTTGCGATCAATTAGAGCCTAAGGGACTCGATTTTGGACTGGATCAAATATCTGTGAGAGAGTGATGAAAGATGAATTGGGTATGTTTGGCCCAAGAAGTGGTGATTATTGAAATGGGACGAACCTGACGAAAAACAGGATTCTGGGGTTATGGAGGTAGGAGCAGGCCTTCATGCAGAAATCAAGATATCTTCATTCTTTTTGAACTGGTTAAATTTCAGATACCTATTTAATATCTACATGGAAACATGAGACAGACAATGGATCTACAAATTTGATGATCAGAGGAGAGGACTATACCCTCTTCCCTACTGAATTCTACTCGGCCTCACTAGTAAGACTTCTTTAGGTTCACTTCCTTTGGAATGAAACAATGGCCAGGGGCTTGGCCCTTAAGTTTGGACATTCTAAGCGCCTTGTCTTAGATTTAAAAAATTTATGGGCTGATAAAATATGTAAGCCCAGCCTTCTATACTGAGGAAGTAAGAACTGGGAGGGAACTTTTCCTGAGTATTGAAGCCCCCAACTGTAAGCTGATGGGATACATAGATGGCCCATAAAGTCCAGTCAAGTGACTTCTTGATAGAAGATATTTGTTCAAATTGCCCTCTGTCATTTCCTTAGAAATCACAGACTTCCCTAGAAAGAAATTCATCAGAGTTCACACCAAAACTTTCATATCTCTATAATCCAAATATTCACGAGAATGCCTCTACATCCTAGAGAATTTCTTACTCAAAATGCTGTAGGTAAGTATAAAATGTAATACAGTAAGACTAAACTTATTATTTATTCTCTTTCTTCTTATTATTCAATTTTTTATAAACATTTATATACTTGGGATTGGAGGGTATTTCAAGTATATTTATCACAGCCAAGTTAGTGCCTTTTAAGCCTAGAAGTGAAGAGAAAAAATGATATGATTTGGAAGGTGTGGGTGAACTAAGGGCGGGCAGACTGTTGCAGTAACTCCAGGTGGGACAAGGAAAAAACAGGTTTTGTAGATCAAAAGCACTTCCGGAGCCTGATGTGTTTTGAAAGCTTCCTGCAAAGCAGTTTTAATATAATCCATCAGTAGTATAATTACAGCAGAATCGGCAACACAATAAAATAAACCTATAAACCTTAATCCATTTCCATACAAATGCCCTTGCTAATGAAATCAGGAAAGTGAATAAGAACTATGTACAATGGCAGGCTGTGCTCAAAAAAGCCTTCAGTTCCACACAAGTGCTCCACAGGTCTCTAAAATATTATGCCATTTATGCAATTACAATCAGCTACTATTCTTAGGGTTAAAGGTCCCAGTAAAATAAATGGAGATACTGCTTCAGTAAAGATGGTTCAATCAATCTGGAAATGTTTCTGCTTTTTCAGGAGGATGACATACTCTAATCTGTATAGGAGACAATGGAGTTTCATTAAAAATCCTGATTTCACAACTCATTATGTGATTGTCACATGAATGCCTCCTGTCCCAATCTTGATGGTCTGGGCTTTGTATTACTCTGGGGGTAGCGGCCACTGTATCCCACTGAAAAACGGAGACAGAACCAGCCTTTCATGTTAGTTCTGAGAGCAGTGATTGGGAGAATTGTAAAGAATGCAAATTTTCTGATCAAAATGATAATTCTTTCAGGAAATAACAGCATCCAAAAGCAGGACCAACGGGGTAGATTGATGCATGGAAGAATAAGGAGAAAAAGCAATACAAATAATGAGAGCCCAGCTTTTGAATACGTTGTGCATCATTACAGACACACTGAAAATCATCACATCCTCCCTGGAAGATGTGAGACTTTCCACATCCGGCTCCAACCACGGCCCAAGTCCATTTAACGCTAGCTTGCTCAAGGCAAAACACTTCCCTTCACATAGAGGTTGATATTCAATAAAAGTATGCATCTATGTTTGCTCACACTAAATGACTGCACATGGGAGGCATTTTGGTCCCTGGATAGTTATGTCTTTGGCAGCTGACCAATTCTTCCTTATAAGGCTCGATTAAATGAAGGGAGGACAGGTTGGCTAGAAGAAAACCCAGACACTTTGAGAGGGCAGCTGAGGTTGTATAAAGCTGGGGAAAGAGCATTAAATAACAATCTTAATATTGAGGCAGGAATTAAAAAGGGAGAGAAAACAACATTTCATAAGTAGGAATGGACAAAGACATAATATAAAATATGGATTCAAGGAAGTTATTCAGACCCAATGCTGTACTTCCCTCTATATGCCACCTAGAGTAAGACAGAGACAGCAGCTGAAGGTGATTATGTAGAATGTGTCCACAGACAAACCCTTTTCTGAAAGCAGTTTTCACAGTATTTACAAGGTTGCGAAAACAGGGCAAGGATTTATTCAGGAGACGTAAATTTCCTACCCCAATGAAGCTTAGGATACTTCTCACACCAGGCAAGAATACTGATGCATTTTTCTCTTCTCAGTAAGAGTTTTGAACTGTGAGGTTCCTGATGGTGCAGCTACTTCCTTGGATTGTGAGGGATCTTGGCATTAAGAACATCCCCATCTATAGAATACTTTGGGAGTTAACAATAAGGCACTCGTTTCTCAAGACCATTGGCTACCACATTCAGAAAACTCTTATATCAAACACACACATCTGTAATACGTACAATGTGAGATGTGGCACCCAGTATCTGACAGCTCTGCTGGGCAATTTGGAAGATTCTATGCTCAAACCCATGCACTTACAATCAGCATGGAAAATGTAAGCTTGAAAAGATGGTTTATAACCTGTACATTCAAGATAAAGAAGAGGCGGGTAATGGAGGACCCAAGTTCAGAAACTAAGGTCAAGAAGCAGGGGTCTACCTCTGCCACAGGTGGACCACCATATTCATTTTGACAACCTCTCTTCATCTTTAATAATTGTCTGGATACCTGAAGGACCATCTTGCTATGTAATGCCCATGATGTCAAAAACATTCTCTCCCATCTTGCTTATCTACGTGGAACTCTACCTCCTCCTAAAAAATTATTCAACCATTAGCTCTTTTTTCCTCCTTGATTTCCATAGGGAAATAATCATGCTTTTAGCTTGGTCGCTTTTTACAATGTATGTGTATCTTTCAGATGCTTATATATGGTGGTGACTTTACCAAATGGAGTTGCTCATTAACCTGGCTTCTATCTTACTGATCTTTGTCCGCTCAGCATTTAGTGCTGTTCTTGGAAGTTAGAGGATTCTCAGGAAATTTACATTAAATGTATCTTGAGGTGGACCACATAATACAAATACCAATCACTTTTCAAACCCCATTTGTGGGACTTCCCTGGCGGCCCAGTGGTTAAGACTTCGCCTTCCAATGCAGAGGGTGCCGGTTCAGTCCCTGGTGGGGGAGCTAGGATCCCACATGCCTTGTGGCCAAGAAACCGAGCCGTAAAACGGAAGCGATATTGTAACAAATTCAATAAAGGCTCTAAAAAAATGGTCCACGTCAAAAAAAAAAAAATCTTAAAAATAAATAAATAAAACCCCATTTGTGATATTCACAAGGATGCAAAGACGAAACTGCTTTTCTGATCAATGAACCAGACTCATTCGGCAACTTCATATTCAATAATCCTGATCATTCACGGTTGGTACTACTCGTGATTCTGTCTTTTCTCTAGTTCATGCTCACTGGGTGATTTCCCTAATGCCTAAACTTCACCTTAATCTTCTCTCTATATCCTTTACCTTGAAAATGTCTCAGCAAGAAAGACTGTTAAGAATGTCATAGAAAATAAAGTATCGCATTACATTCTCAAGGAATTTTTATTACTGTGACATAAACAGAGCCAGTCTCTCTCCCTCATGAAAGGCTGTCTCCTCTTAAGGATATTTTCACAAATGTCAATTCGGCTATTAACTTTTCAGTTAGAAATATGCTGTATTAAATAAAAATCGCAACAGTGATACTAATGCTACTAATAGTGTAAGTTTAACTTCATGGAATTAGTCAGTTCAAATGCAAAAACCAAACAAACAGACAAATAAAGACACCAGTTGCAGGGCCAAGTGAGAAACACAGAAGAGCAGCTAAGTTTTCAATTTGTCTAGGGCTAGAGGCTCAAGATTTCCCTGGGAACAAGCTCTGTTACTGAGTTATTCTATCATGTAAATTGAGTATCTACAGTGAAGTTATGTGGTTAGATTTCTACACAGTATCCTTCATTCAAAGTGTAACATTTTGTGTCTCCTGGTGTTACTGAGAGAGATTTTACAGTAGAAGAGTTCAAGACACTTTTGTGACCATCCTTAAAACAAGGAGGTCGGCTAGATACCGTCCACTGTTTTCTAACACTAACACTTTTAAAGTTCTAAACTGTGGCTCATAATGTACTTAATTGTGACAGTGAACAGTGTATTGAAATCGGAATCACCCTAAAGTTTTAATTATCATAATAGTGCTTGCTGGAATACTTCTTATCTATATCATCAGTTAAACACATTTTTTAATTTTCACATGGAAGTCTGTGTTCTTTCCTACAAATGCTACATTTCCTTTCTGGAAGGGTGGATAATATTACAAGTAATGGTCAATGACCTCAGAAGGCTGCCTTTAAAGACACTCAAAAAATTAGCCTGTACTCGGAATTCCTTCACATATTTATATTTATGGTTCCTGCATAATAGAGTAATAATAATTAATCCAGAACAATCGCTCTCCTCGCCACTCTGCCAGCACAGCACTCTTGTTAAAAACAGAGCCATCAAAAAGTGAGAACTTTATATTTCCACAAGGGATATCAATTACGCTTTCCAGCTGTACTTCTTAAACTTTCCTCTGTTGAAATATGTGGATATTACCTTTTACTACTGATTGGGCAAAAAATGTTATTTATTTAAGTATAAGGATTATTTGAGTTGAAAAATATAAAAAGCATTTTTCTAGAACACACCTAAAGATTTATCATATTCTCACTATAAATACATGATCACATACACATTCAGTCACGGATTTAAAAGATATTAACTGAGAACTGATTATATGCCTGGCACAGTAATAAGCTTTACAGATATACCAGTGAGCATGATGCAATACTTTTCTTTAAGGAATATACGAGAGATAAGGCAAACAATTGATATTGTTTATTAAAGAGACATTTTGTGTGTGCGTGCATGTGCGTGAATGCTCACCTGAATATGTGTGTACAGTTTTCCCCCAAGGGTGCATGCCTGCTGTGTACTAATGACACAGTGGAAGACTTTTCTGTCATATGGCCTGCGTTTGGATCCCATAACTCCATCCTGAATAGCTAAATGTCATTTGCTTAGTAATCCACTTTGGAACCTAATCTGACACGTAGACTATGAGGATGGCTAACCAGTGTCACTTTGCCTGTGGAAATTCCTTTATGTAACATGTGAACTTCATGCTTTATACTGATGATTTGACCAAACTATCTTTAACAGCACCAATATATGTATGCATTCTTTTTACCATCTTTTCTCTGTGAAACTCCTTGCACAACATTAGAAACTTCTCACATTTCAGCACTAATGTGTGTCTACTCACAACTTTGTTTGCTCTGGCAGGAAAGACATCCTTGTTATTGAGCCACTAGGGTCACTAAAAACAGTTCCTCACGTCAGACCAAAGCGTTGCTTCTCCATCTAGGGAGCTTTATAACAGTTGCTTAAAGATTGAAGAAAATATGAATGATGACAGCTAGAATGCCAGTTGCCCGTTTCTTACTACATAATAGGCATGATGCAGAATATCCAGGAATCTAACTTGAATAACAAAAGAACTAAAACTTACGGTGCTCACCTTACAGTGTTTTTAAAGAGGCTGCTGATGCCTTTACCCACGAGTAGACAACTTTTGATGAGGGCAACCTAAGATCTGTTTAGAATCAACAATGTCTGTTACTTTCCTCTTTGAATATGAAGTTTGTAAATGTAGAACAATCGCTAGAAGTCACATCAATGACACATGAATACAGAGTAGATGATGCGCTGAATCTATTCCCCTCCTCCCATCCCTGAAACAGCTCACTTGAGCATGAAAGTCAATTTACATTTTTTTTTCAATTTGAGAAATGGAATTTTCACTTCGTGTCATATTCATGAAAAAACTCATATATAACTCAGCAGGGTATTCACATGTGCTTAGAAACAATATTAGGTATGGGAATTACCTTTTGTACCGTAAAGACAAAATTGCTTACTGAGAAATAAGATTTTAAAGGATCTTCAGGAAGCAAAGGAGAAAAAAATAAGATACAGAAATTCATCTGAGACTGAAACTATTGTATTGCTCGTCTGCAGGCTCCTCATTCCTCCTGCATCAATTTTACATCCCTACTTAGATGCTCTTCTCTCCCAGGAGCTTCAGAGGCTGTTAGATTTTAATGAAGACATGTTGTGGAGGGAGCCATGGGACTAGAATTATGAGTTCAAATCCTGCAAACTATCTCTCAGGTACAAAAGCGTGGCAAATTTGGTATAAAGGGATTACACATACACGTGCAGTTAAAGTAAATTTACTTAATATGATACCCAAAACATTTTCTATGGTAACATAAAATCCTCAAATTATAATTCTAATGGCTGCATAATATTTTATAAAGTGGATGTACCGCTTAACTAATTCCCAGAGACATTCATATTTTCTCCCCTATTTTATACTCTAGTAAAAACATGCTACCCTGAACTTCTTTGCATTTCAGTGTTTCTTCTTTCCTCACACTCTTTCTGTATTCAGAATATTTCTCTTGGTTTATATTCACAGAAGCATATTTATTAGGTCAAACTTTGTAAATTTTTTAAAGCTCTGGCTTATATAGTCAAATTGCTTACTAAATGAATTACAAAAATATAGCTTTATGAAAGAGTGATTATTTCACTCTATCTTTGCAAGCACTGGCTATCATTTTTAAGCTTAAGTTAAACTAAATTGTAAACAACATGACTGGTATATGTGGGTGGTGATACTGTAAAAACAGAACCAAAGTCTGGATTTCTCAGTAATTCATTCACCTTTACTGAAATCTTGGTAAAACCTGGTTAGAATAGGAAAAAAAAATCCTGAAAGAGCTTCAAGCAAACGTCTAGAACTTTTTTTTTTTCTCACCAGCTTCAATGAGCTTTAATAGACAAATAAATTGTAATATATTTAAAATGTACAACACGATGCTTTGATATACGTGTATGCACCGTGAAATGATTTCCACAATTTTTCTTCTTTGCAGCTTAAGATGGAGGCACATACTGAGGACAAACATCTAAGAGATCATTTGATCATTTGGGACTGCCTTCGCCTTTTAAACTTGTTTGTTCTAATCCAAGGAAGTAATATCATAAAGAATGTTAGGAACCGAATACAATGCAAGAAGCATCTCTGAGTTTGTCAGGATGAATGTAATACGTACATATTTAATTTTTAAAAACTTGAAAACCAGTTATCTATACAACTGTCACGTGTTTATGCAGTATTGTATTTCATATATTCCCTAAAGTTTTAGCATATATAGCCACGAGTGTGTCAATTCATGACAATAAAATATCTGCTTAAACATCAATATACACACATATGCAAAGTCGGCATGGTTTGGTGGAATAAATGCACGCTTTGGCATTATACAAATCTTAATTTAAAATATGGTTCTGCCAGATTACCAGATTTTTGATTCTGACAGAATTCTTTAACCTTTCTAAAGCTATGTGTTAAAATTTCTAGAACATGATGGGTACGTAATAAAAGGAGATAAAGCATGAAGAGTGGGCCAGATAATTCAACTGCCATGTCTTATAGCTACTGAGTGACCACTGCACTCCAGGTCAAAGAAGAACTCTACCATTGATGCAGGACAGTTGTACTTATGGGATTTGGATTCGACACAGTGACAGTGACGTATCTCTGAACTTAATTGTCACAAATGTAGGCAAATGCAAATGTTAACAGTCCTGGAATTAAAATGCAGTTGGAGGCTACTAAAAAAATAAGCAGTATAATTAGCAACTCTTCCAAACAGGATTCCACAGTTGCCACGCCACATACTTCTGGGCACTAT